>NC_143138.1:52810000-54012500 GCF_059928025.1 Delphinapterus leucas
CACAGGGAGATCAGCTCGGTGCTCTGTGACCACCTATAGGGGTGGGATAGGGAGGGTGGGAGGGAGACGCGAGAGGGAGGAGATATGGGGATATATGTATATGTATAGCTGATTCACTTTGTTATGCAGCACAAACTAACACACCAGTGTAAAGCAATTATACTCCAATAGGGCTTCCCTGGTGGCGCAGTGGTTAAGAATCTGCCTGCCAACGCAGCAGACACGGGTTCGACCCCTGGTCGGGAAGATCCCACATGCCGTGGAGTAACTAAGCCCGTGCGCCACGGAGCCCATGAGCCACAACTACTGAAGCCCACGCTCCTAGAGCCTGTGCTCTGCAACAAGAGAAGCCACCGCAATGAGAAGCCCGCATGCCGCAACTGGAGAAAAGCCCTCACGCAGCGATGAAGACCCAACACAGCCATAAATAAATAAATAAATAAAAATTAAAAAAAAATTATACTCCAATAAAGATGCTGGAAAAATAAAGTTAAAAAAATTCAGTGTATTGAGTATTATGTATCCAATATTGTAATATATATAGGAACATGTAATAACAGAGCAACAAGATCAATGTATAAGAAAACAATAATTTTATATTTCATAATTGAGCATTTGTTATACATAAATTCAGGAAATATCAGGAAAATGTTCAGATCCACCTGCACTAATAATAGCTGGAGAAAGATGAGTGGAAAAGCAAGACTCAAATCAGGGCCAAGAGACACACAGGATCAGGATAGGCAGAGGGCATTCCAGGTGCAGCACAAAAGGAACAGATTCATGCCAGCAAGGATTTGCACAGTAGCCCAAAAGGGATAATAAGGCAACCAACCTAACTGGATGGGAAATGATGAGGAAAATGGTTAAGGAGTTGAGTGACAGTGATGATCGTGCCAGGGAGTATGGACTTCTAGATGCAGGCACTGCCTGTCTGGTTTAGCTGGTTAGCAGACAGGAGGAGCGGAGGTCCGGATGAGGCCTGAAGGAACATCAACAGTTCAAGGGGAGGAGAGAACAGGGCAACTTGTACCAGACAAGCAAGTCACAGGAAGTTTAACACTTCTTTCCTAAACTCCTTAAGAAGCAAGGACTTCCGGGACTTCCCTGGTGGCTCAGTGGTTAAGAATCCACCTGCCAATGCAGGGAACATGGATTCGATCCCTGGTCTGGGAAGATCCCACATGCCACGGAGCAACTAAGCCCGTGTGCCACAACTACTGAGCTGCGCACCTAGAGCCCGTGCTCCACAATGAGAAGCCCGCGCACCACAACGAAGAGTAGCCCCCGCTCGCCACAACTAGAGAAAATCCGTATGCAGCAACAAAGACCCAATGCAGCCATAAATAAATAAACAAACAAATAAATAAAAAAAATTTTAAAAGCAAGGACTTCACTGGTGGTCCAACGGTTGGGACTCTACGTTTCCAATGTAGGGGGCTGCACGGTGCAGCCAAAAAAAAGAAAGGAAGTAAACACACTCCTCCAAATTGTAAATCTAACAATGATGCTGCGGAGTGTGTGAGTGGTGTGAGGGCTGAAGTGTGGCTTATTTTATTAATCATACGTATGTAAGTAATCGTATATATTTATGTTTATATTTGTAAGCAGACACTTTTTTGTATTAAAAAAGAAAAAAGATGTGAAAGTTAAGGGAAGAAGTTTGAGAAATGTGTGGTCACCAGCATTAAATACCAAAGTGGTTAAAGATTGGAAAAGAGATAAAGTCACTGAATTGCATAAGGAAATAATGGTGAATGCAACCCATAAATTTAGAGGCTCACTGATTACTTTCTGGCAAACAGTTTTGCTCTCAATGGCATGAAGGCATGTACTAAAGATTGCTTACTGGATATTAGGCTAAGTATCTAACAACAGTACGTACACCCAATGCGGCTCCTTCTAATGACGAAATTTTACCCAAACATAATTAAGGGGATTATCAAGCTCTTAGAGTTGGGAGAGCCCTTGGAGAGCACAGTCTCCCAGCCTCATGCTTACAGTTGATGGGCTTAATCTCTGACAAACTAAATCCCAAGTCAGCCAGGCACAGACAAGAACCCAGGTCTCCTAACTCCTACTCTGTACTTGTTTCCCCCCATAAAGCACTGTTTATTAAGTTCATTTTACGACTATGTATGTTTGTGTAGGTTTTCCCTGTAAGTTGGGTTTTTGAAGTTACAACCATAGTTTTGTGCATTTCCCCTTTTGCTGGTAAATCATACATTAAAACCAATGTGCTAGGGTCACCACATTTGGGAAGTCTTAGTGACTAAAGATGGTCTTACACTTCTGGTGACTTAAATATTTAGATAATGACTACCCTGTGTCTCCATTTCAGTTTCACTACCTTTTCTGAAACTTCAGTCTTCCCTAAACTTAACAGTCATCATACTACATACTAATTCTCCATCATTTAGCAGCCTACCACCAAAAAACTTCCCATGAAAAGAACTTTTTAACATTTGCTATTGATTATAAGGCTCCATCTACACAATTATGAGTCTGTGAATTTCTGAATTTGCTATTAAAAACCCTGTAGTGATACATAAGGTTCAAGTAAACAAATCAGTCAGCCTGAAATCAGGTAAGCCTCCCTTGCCTTCGGCAAACATTTATTCTCCCAAACGTTCAAAGATATAATTTGCTGACATTACAGATCTTCTTCAAGGTAAAAACAGAGCATTTCAATTTAGTACCTAACAGTTTTCACATTTAAATCATGAAAAGAGCACCAACATAATACAAACTGTTTCTAAGTGATTTGTTTCTTGGCACTTACAGAGTAACAATATTTATAATTTAATAAATTTAAATGACTGGTGAATTCTAAATCAAACTGCTTGCCTGAAGAGCCATTATGGGGACTTCCCTGGTGGCGCAGTGGTTAAGAATCCACCTGCCAATGCAGGGGACATGGGTTCAATCCCTGGTCCAGGAAGACCCCACATGCCACGAAGCAACTAAGCCCGTGCACTGCAGCTACTGAGCCTGCGCTCTATAGCCCGCGAGCCACAGCTACTGAGCCCACGTGCCACAAATACCGAAGACCGCGCACTCTAGGGCCCGCCTGCCATAACTACTAAGCCAGCATGCCCCAACCACTGAAGCCCGCGTGCCTAGAGCCTGCCCACCGCAATGAGAAGCCCCGGCTCGCCACAACTAGAGAAAGCTCGTGCTCAGCAACGAAGACCCAACACAGCCAAAAAAAAAAAGAAGTCATTATAATCATAGTACTATGCAGCCTTCAGGACATTCAGTTGGTACCATAAACACAATGTTGGCTTGTGGCAGAGAGAATATCACACATACTTAGATCACTGCACCAGTTTACTAGCAAGGAATTAGGTTGCCAAAGGTCAGTTCTCCCCTTAAAACAAAAACAAACTCCCTCAAAAATAACAATAACAAAAACGTCACAAAATAAAATATGGGCATAAGGACCAGTCTAAGGGTACAATAAACTAATAAAGTGACTGCATCAATTTAGACCTGCAATGACTCCTTATGGTAAATTCTCAGCTGAGTCTCTATTTTTTCTTCAGCTCTGGAAGAGTGGATGGACAAGCCTTTGAAAAAATTAAGGTCACATCTGAATGGTAGACAGAGCCATGTAACTCCCAGAGTATGTTAACTCAAGAACTGGTTATTCTCTTTTCTCTCTAACCTCCCCTTCTGTTTGCAGGCTCCGTTCTCTGTCTACCCTTTGGTGTTCAGCTCTGTACCGGCAAGCACATCCCACAGAGCCTCAGAGATTTCTAAAAATCTTAAGAGTGGAAAGAACCTCAGAGGAAATCCAATGCAACTTCCTAGGACTCTAAGAATTTCCTAAGTACACAGTGTTTTTTAAGTTTTAGAATAAGATTCATTTCCCTTTTGGGGTCTTTGAGAATCTGATAAGATTTATGGGTCTAGAATAATGTACCCAAACACAGAAATGCACTATATTTTGAATAAAATGTCATAGGGCTTGCAGGTCTCTTATTAAAGTACCTCCTCTTTTTTTTTTTTTTTTTTTGGTACACGGGTCTCTCACTGTTGTGGCCTCTCCTGTTGCGGAGCACAGGCTCTGGACGCGCAGGCTCAGCGGCCATGGCTCACGGGCCCAGCCACTCTGTGGCACGTGGGATCTTCCCGGACCGGGGCACGAACCCGTGTCCCCTGCATCGGCAGGCGGACTCTCAACCACTGCGCCACCAGGGAAGCCCAAAGTACCTCCTCTTTTGATTATGGGTTTCTCCACTATGGTGGTTTCCTTCTTGGAGCTTTCCAATTCTATTTAATTAAAAATAAGTTATCTAAAGTAAAACAACTTAAATGCAGAGTTTGAGTTAAGGCAAAGAAGACTTTGCCTGTTGCCCCTGGCTGGATGACAGTTTTCATTTATTCTATATATAACTTCCTTGGGACTTTCTGGGTAACTCCTATAATATACTGTTGTGAAGAGGCAAGACATTAAAATAGACAAAGCAGGAACAAAAAGAAAACCATCAAAATGAAAGGCAATAATGAAATATTTTTTTAATCTATATTAAAGAAAGTGTTCTTGTAACATTTCAAGTTCCCCATAAACAGAGTGAATTCCCTGGTGGTCCAGTGGTTAGGACTCCGAGCTTTCACTGTGGAGGGCACAGGTTCGATCCCGAGTCAGGAAACTAAGATCCCGCAAGCTGTGCAGTGGCAGTTTTTATTCTCTCACTCTTTCTCCTACGGATGATGGAGAACAAGCAGGAATAGTCTAACAACCCTCAAAAGGCAAACTCATCTTCCTCTCCTCTCCACATCCAAGTAAAAAGTCTATCCAAACTTCTGGCTGTATTCTATTCTGAAGATATGGAACTACAGTTTACTAAACTATAAACAAGGTAAAGGGAAATTTTACTTTAGATTTGCCAGTTCTGATTAGAAAGGAAACATAAAGGCAACTAAAAGCAGATTTAATGGGCAACAGACCAGAACTGATGATGTCTTTTGAGCAGCAAGAGTGCTTCAGATGACTATTAACCCTTTTCTGTTCTAAAGAGTTCTACTATTTATGTAGAAACATTTTAGCTCTAAGGCAGAGAAACATAGCTGATATCTAAAAGTCAAGTGAGAGCTGACAAGAGGAAGAGCAGAAGGAAGCCCTTCTGGGTAGAAGGAACCGCCCATGCAAAGGAACAATGGCAGGAGGGAGCTGATGACACCTGGTAAGAACAGAAAGGTTGCCAGTATGGAATTAAAAGGAGATAGAGCCAGACCCTTGGGTTCCACAGGCCACAGTGTCACTTGCTTCCAAATGACTCCCCAATTATTCTCAGAAGTGATCATTTTGGTGGCTAAAAAGTACTGTTTGTTTTCTGACTACTATTTTTCTATCCAATAAAAGCAGGTCATCTGAGTTCTAAGAATGTAAGTTCTGGTTACCTGATTTCTAAGAACTTAAGATTTTTCCAAGGAAACTAACTGGCTATTTTCACTTGGTTGGTTCAAAAAACCAACCCAACCCATAAACACTCTATAAAGTCTGAGTTTTCCTCTTGCAGAAAATGTTACCCATCATTGGTTAAAACAGAACATAGAAACTTAATATGTGTGTAATCTGAATTAAAATTTAAATCTCAAAGATGTTTTGATATTTTCAGTAGTAGGTTTAAGGTCCTTAACCAATGCCCAAAGTAAACTGAAACTCAGCGACATTGAAAAAGAATGCCCTCGCTCTGCTACCTGCACATAACACACACAAAAAGCTGTCCTTTTGACTTCGTATTTGGTACACACATATTGCTCATTCAGAAGTAATTCTTTTCCAGTCAATATAAAACTTTTGGGAGACAATTTATTGGACACACACATCTCTATGCCTTGTGTAGTATCGGAAGACTTTGTCCAACAAATTAAACTGCCCCCTTGGGCTCGCACCAGGAAACCCGCAAGAACCAGAGAAAGATAAACAAAAAGCGTTTCATAGTCTAAATACAGGCACTTTGGGAGATAATGCAGAGTTACAGCTGGGAGAAGGGCCGAAGTCTTACAGAGGAGGAGAGAAAGTCTACGCGGCTGACTTGGGTCTCTGACGCATTTCCTGCGCCCGCCAAACACGCTCGGTGGTCCTAGGTAGCCGTCGGGGACCCAGGGGGGAAGGGAGCCGGGATGAGGGGGCGCCGGCAGGAAGGGGGAGCCCCGAGGGGAACGGCCCCTCCCCAGGCGGAGAGGGAAGGAGCTGGAGATGTGGAAAAGGCCGCTTCTTAACTGCCAGCTGAGAGCCGCTCGACTGTCTCCTCTCGCCCGGGGGCCCCGGCCGCGGACTCACCAGCTGAAGGAGTTTAATGATTAGCCGGGTCCCCTTGAGCCGGCGCAGGTTGAAGTAGGCGACGAGGCCGCTCCGGGCGCCTCTGGCAGGCCCCGGGTGTGCCTCAGTGGTGGATCTGTAGACCGCTCCGTTCTCCATCGCCCACGGTCCGGGAACGCAAGGCCGCAACTGGCGTCGCAGACTTCGCCGACTCCGCTACCAGGACCTTCACTTCCTGGGCCTCCGCCCCACTTCCGGCCGACTCCGCCCCTGCCCCGCCTCTTCCAGAGCCCCGCCCCCTGCCGCGAGGCCTTACCTCTTTTCTAACTTGTAAAGATCTGCGGAGAGACCCAAGGAAAGGGAACAGCAGGTGCAAATGTCCTGAGGATCCAATGAGCTCGGCTCCTTATGAAACGGCTGGTGTGGCTAGGTTAAATAAGGGAGAAAGAGAGGCGGTGAAGTTGGAGATGTAGGCAGAGGCCAGATAATGTAGGGGCCTTGCAGAGCAAGGGAAAAAATTGGATTTCATTTTAAGTGCTATGGGTTTTCTTGAAGGACTTTCAGGATTTCTCCCTCCTGCTTCTCTCTGAATTCCTTCTAGGCTTAATTATCAAAATTGTTTCATTTACTTGTCTCTTTTTTTGTTCACCAGCTGCTACAGCCCTATATGTTAATTTTGTGTGAACTTAAAGATACTCATCAAGGAAGGTAATTATATTTTAGCAACTGAAGTTGATCAAGTTACATGCTAGGCACACATATTTTCTCCACAACAATATAATGTAGGTACTGTAATTACTTTCATTTTACAGATGAGAAAACTGAGGCTGGAACCCAGTCCTCCCAGGTACAAAAAAGCCCCTCCATGTCCCCCAGTTCTTGTTTTTAATAAAAGGCTTTAGTCTTCCTAGGCCTTCCCTGAGTTCCCAAGAGCAGATTCAAGCAATTACTAATTATGGAAGTGAGGAATGCAGAAACAAAAGAAAAGCAGTCAAGAAATGATAGCTCAGGGATTAAACAGAGTCCTAGTTCTTCCTCAGGGGATATATACACATAATCTGACCACTGATCTTTGAGTTGTTCTGCAGGAACTAAGACCCCCATGCTGGTGGAGGATAGTGACTACATGCTGACCACAAGCACATAGACCCCAGACTGGTTGGAACCAGAAGGTTGGTGATTAATATTCCTGAAACAGAGCTTCCCTGGTGGCGCAGTGGTTGAGAGTCCGCCTGCCGATGCAGGGGACACGGGTTCGTGCCCCGGTCCAGGAAGATCCCACATGCCGCAGGGCGGCTGGGCCCATGAGCCTGCGCGTCCGGAGCCTGTGCTCCGCAGCGGGAGAGGCCACAACAGTGAGAGGCCTGCATACCACACAAAAAAATATTCCTGAAACACCACCCTGTTACCTCAACACCAACCAATCAGAAGAAAGTCATGTCCTCTGCAACTCTCACCCCAAATGTTGCCTTTAAGACCCTCCCCTGAAAACCATCGAGGAGCTCGGGTCTTTTGAGCATGAGCTGTCCATTCTCCTTGCTGGGCCCTCCGATAAATGCAGTACTTTCCTTTACTACAACCCAGTGTCAGTAAACTGGCTTTGCTGTATGCTGGGCAAGAGGACCCAAGTTCGGTTCAGAAACAAGACCAAGAGGCTGAGTATCACATCCGAGGTCAAACACCCAGGGACAAGTAGAATGTAGGCCTAGGCAGTCTGACTCATGGCCTTGCTGCTAACCACTAAGCCAGCAACCTCAGCCTGTAACCCATCTCTCCATTAGGGCCTTGAAACAGTGTTAAAGGGAGGGGTTACTGCTGCCCTCTGCTTCCACATTTATCTTCCGTTCTCCACAGCCCCAAACCTCCCTTTCTTCTCCCAGCAACAAAACAAAAGCTCCCATTCAAATGAATAGAGACAAACAGAAACTACTCTGCTGCAGAGGATGAGGGTGGTGGGGCAGGGAGATAATCCACAGTCAACCCAAACTATCCTTCTGTCTTTGATTAAACACATTCTTAACCTCTTGCTGAGGTCAAGCAGCCACCAATCCTGGCCAATAAAGCCACTGTGCTTTCACAAGGGCTACAAGAATTCATTGCCTTGTTATTCTTCAAGTCAGCATCATCCCAAATTAGATACTACCTGTGTCTGAAATTTACTTTGAAATTCATGAAAAAAAAAAAAGATGAGTTAATGAATAGAGAGATGAATGAAAGGAGAGATTTGTGATAAAGCAACTGTGATAACATGTTAATGGTGTAGTACATGGGTGTCCACTGCACAATTATTTCAACTTCTGTGTTTGGATATTTTCAAAATAAAATATTAAGGGAACGTTGCAAAGAAGAAGGACACTTAGAGAGAGGAGAAAAAATGGACGACTCTCAACGCTCTTGGTTCGTTTACGGTGCACTTGGGAAAGTCTAAAAAGGTTCTCTGCTTCTCTTTGAACTTAGAAGAGGATAGAATGTAGCCTGTGATTCGCAAACTTCAGGGTGCCGAAGAATCATCTGCGAAGTTAAAAATAAAGCTCCTTGGGGCTTCCCTGGTGGCGCAGTGGTTGAGAGTCTGCCTGCCGATGCAGGGGACACGGGTTCGTGCCCCGGTCCGGGAAGATCCCACATGCCACGGAGCGGCTGGGCCCGTGAGCCATGGCCGCTGAGCCTGCGCGTTCGGAGCCTGTGCTCCGCAACGGGAGAGGCCACAACAGTGAGAGGCCCGTGAATCGCAAAAAAAAAAACAACAAAGAGGCCACAGAAACAAGAAACATACATAACAGACCAGGTCACAAAACAAAGTGTATGTGCCATAAAAGAGATACAAAGTAAATGTTTTGGGAATTCAGAGTAGAGGGAAATGACTTTCAGCTAAAAGGATCTGCGTGGTAGAGCTTCAAGCTGGGGGTTAAAGAATACTAAGCTTTGGACATGCAGAAAGAGGACAGAGGGCACTGCAGGCAGAGGGGCAACGGGATGGAAAGCAAAGAGACTGCACATAGAACAGAGGTTGGAAGGACAAAGGGTTGTCAAGGAGGATAAACTGAGGGTCAGATTTTGGAGGGCCTTAGAAATCAGGCTAAGGAACTAGGGCTTTCCTTTACTGTTGAACAATGAGGAACCACCGAAGTAGGGAAGTGAAATGACCAGAGCTCTTGCTTGAGGATATTTTTCTAGCAGCCTTGTGTAGACTGGGCTGGTTACAAACAGCCAGGTAGGGGCTGTTGTAGAAGTTCTGGAAGTAGGAAGGAGAGGCTCAAATTCAGACAGTGGTCATGGAAAGAGAGCAGAAGGGGTGGCTTGAAAAGACCCTGTGGGACAGAAAACCAGAGCGATTTGGCGATTGATGTGTTTGAAGAAAAAGGAAGGAATTGGAACAGGTGCTAAAATTTCAAGCCATATAACAAAGATTGACAGAGACAAGGAACATAGGAGGAATTAACTCTTGTCAGGATCAAAGTATAAACTTCAAAAAGTGAAAAACATGACGGTATGTTTGTCAAGTATGTCAGCATGCTTCAAAGACTTATTTAACTTACTAGCAATCAAAAGAACGCAAAATGGTTCAGAGAATTACATGAAAGATCGTGGTATGTGTGTATATGTCTGTGCGTGTGTCTATGTATGAAAAAAAAGCTGGAATAAGATTACTAGGTTAGATCCGAAACTGGCTAATGTTTAGCCATTAGCTAAATGGCTAATTTGTAATAATCACAAATTATTGCCTTTGTGATTAACTCTAGCAGAGAAATCATTTTCACTTCTATCAGAAAAGAGTGAAGTAAGTCAGACAAAGACAAACATCATATCATTTATAGGTAGAATCTAAAAATTGACACAAATGAACTAATTTATAAAACAGAAACAGACTCACAGACAGAAAACAAACTTATGGTTGCCAAAGGCGAAAGGTGGGGGGGAGGGATACATTAGGAGATTGGGATTAACATAGATACACTAATATATATAAAATAATCAACAGGGATAACTGGATACTGGAGAGCACAGGGAACTCTACTCAACACTCTGTAATAACCTATATGGGAAAAGAATCCGAAAAATAATAGATATATGTCTATGTATAACTGAATCAAGTCGCTGAGACTTGAGACTTACAGAACACTGTAAATCAACAATACCCCAATATAAAATAAAAATTAAATTTAAATTAAAAAGAAAAAAAAAGAAACACCTACTATATTCCCCTCAGGCCTTGGTGACCCAAGCTGGTGTCCCATCCCTGGAGCCTGAGTAGGCTTGGGTCTCAAGGCTGGACTACCCTGGGATTCAGGGAGTTAGAAAGGATGTGCCATCAAATAAGCACCCCTTGGCCCTCTAGTGCCTGGTCCCCTCCGGATGGGACCACAATCTCCAGATTCAGGCGGGCCCGCTTACAGCTAAACCAAGCCCAGTGCACGCAAAGAAGGGTGGACCCTCTGGGCTGGAAGAGTTTTGAAAACTCACCTGGTCTCCACGTCTCCTGGTGGTGGGGTTCTCACCTCCAGCCTCCTTCCTTAGAATCGCCCCACCTCCAGACGAAAGCACCCTCAGTGTAGCGGTTTTCTAGGGGTTCGGGTTTGTCTGGGGAAAGGTGAAAAGTAAAGGGTAAGAAGTAATGAGACACAAGTCCTTGGGCCTTTGTTCTGGCACATTCCACTCTAACTGACAACCCAGGAACACCACTTTCGCTAAGGCTCTGGTTGCCTGAGTAACCAGACCTGGACATGAAGAAATCCTGCCACCTTGTGGCTATTTCCCACAACAACAACTTTAAAACCTCGACTTACGGGCACTTCCATCTTCACAAGGCCTGAGGGGCTGTATATGACACCTGCCCTCAAGAAATGTCCTGGGGTAGGTCATCAAAAAACAATTCAAGGGACATCCCTTGTGGTCCAGTGGCTAAGACTCCAAGCTCCCAATGCAGGGGACCTGAGTTCGGGCCCCGGTCAGTGAACTAGACCCCACGTGCCACAACTAAGAGTTCGCATGCCGTAACTAAAAGATTCTGCATCCTGAAACTAAATAAAAAATCTCACATACTGCAACTAAAGATCCCGCACCGGCAACAAAGATCCCACGTGCCGCAACTAAGACCCAGCACAGCCAAATAAATAAATAATTATTTTTAAAAAAAGAAAAATAAATTCAAAACCGGGTAGACTTTCAAGAGGTAAATTTTACTCACACTGTTTAAAAAGAGAAAACCACACAAAAAGATGCTCAACATCACTAATTAGAGAAACGCAAATCAAAAATACAACGAGGTATCACCTCGCACCAGTCAGAATGGCCAACCATCAAAAAGTCTACAAACGATAAGTGCAGGAGAGGGCGTGGAGAAAAGGGAACCCTCCTATACTGTTTGGTGGCAATGTAAATTGGTAATGGCCACTATGGAGAGCCCTATGGAGGTTCCTTAAAAAACTGAAAATAGAGCTACCATATGATCCAGCAATCCCACTCCTGGGCATATATCAGGATAAACCATAATTCGAAAAGACACATGCACCCCAATGTTCACTGCAGCACTAGTTACAATAGCCAAGACATGGAAGCAACCACAATGTCCATCAACAGATGAATGGATAAAGAAGATGTGGTACATATACACAATGGAATATTACTCAGCCATAAAAAGGAATTAAATAATGCCATTTGCAGCAACACAGATGGACCTAGAGATTATAATACTAAGGGAAGTAAGTCAGACAGAGAAAGACAAATATAATGGTATCACTTATAGGTGGAATCTAAAAACTGATACAAATGAACTAATTTACAAAACAGAAAGAGACTCACAGACTTAGAAAACAAACTTATGGTTGCCAAAGGAGAAAGGTAGGGGTGGAGAGATAAATTAGCAATTGGGATTAACATAGACACACTAATATATATAAAATAGATCAGGGGTCCCCAAGCCCCGGGCCACGGACCCGTGCTGGTCCCGGCCTGTTAGGAACTGGGCTGCACAGCAGGAGGTGAGTGGCGGGCAAAAGAGTGAAGCTTCATGTGCCGCTCCCCATCACTCACATTACCACCTGAACCATACCCCTGCGCCCGCCCCGTGGGTCACTGGCAGCAGGGGGGAGGTCAGTGGAAAAATTATCTTCCATGAAACTGGTCCCTGGTGCCAAAAAGGTTGGGGACCACTGAAATAGATAATCAACAAGGGCCTACTGGATAGCACAGGGAACTCAACACTCTGTAATAACCTATATGGGGAAAAGAATCTGAAAAAAATTGATATACGTCTCACTGATCAAGTTGCTGTATACCTGAAACTAACACAATGTAAATCAACTATACTTCAACCTTTAAAATTAAAATAAATAAAAATAAAGACAAAAAATTATTTGTAGCTTATATATCTTCTATAATTAACATCTAACGTTATAGACTTTGGGCCCAATTCAATAATAAATAGTAAGTAAAATTATCTTTCCCTAGACCACTGATGACCCTTCAGAGGGTGTGGGGGACAATGCTGTAGTTTAGGAGTTTGTAAACTTTTTTCTGTAAAGGGCCAGATGGTAAATGTCTTAGGCCATGAGGGCAATGCAGTCTCTGTCGTAAGTACTCAATTCTGTTGTTGTAGAGTGAAAGCAGCCATAAGTGATACATAAATAAATGCTATATTGCAACCATATCCCCATAAAACTTTATAAAAACAGGCACTGGGCCGGATTGGCCTACAAGCCACAGTCTGACAATCCCACTCTAGTTCAGTAGTTCTTACCTCAGATTCTCAGCAGAATCACCAGGAATGCCTGTTGAATCACAGATTTCTAGGGCTCCACCCCGAGTTTTTGACTCAGGAGATCTTGAGTGGAACTTGGGAGTTTGTATTTATATCAAGTTCCAACGTGCTGCTGATGCTGCTAGTCCAGGGCCACCTTTTGAAAAGCACTGCTCTAGTCTGATATATGGCATTGAAAGGGCACTTGGTAATCCTTCGGCCTTATTTTCAGGTTTTGGATCTTTTGTCTAAACAACGCCAAGGTGAAGAACTCAGACTAGGACACACCAAGGTTTCCGTGCCAGAAGTAAGTTCAAGTGGAGTTCTTAGTACCTAGTTTCAAATATGGATCTGGAGGAGATAAAACATTTGGGAAACTCATCAAACTGACAGAACTGTACAAATGTTCAAGGAAAGGGAGTTCCCTGGTGGCCTAATGGTTAGGGTTCCGGGCTCTCATTGCCATGGCCTGGGTTCAATCCCTGGTCAGGGAACTGAGATCCCCCAACCTGCGCGGCCAGAAAAAAAAAAAAAAAGAAAAAAAAATTCAAGGGAAGAACCTACAGAGAGAAGAAGGATTTAGGCTAGGACTTTGGCAGGAGTGCGAGAGAAGGTGAACAGGAGTCACAGAAATAAAGGCATGTTTAGAGAGCAGGAGAACACAGAAGTAGTGTCACAGAGGCAAAGAAAAAGGTCTCAAGTTTTCCTCGTCAACGTTTCCAAACACTTCAGTGTTTGGTGCTGTGTTGTGCCAAGTAAGCAAAGAAAAGTCTGGATCAGAAATCTCCTAGGGATGATAGTTTATCAACAAGATTAGAGGATAAGCAAGTAACTTCTTCAATCTCCACATTTTATGTATACCAGCAGAGGGCTGCGATGGCAAAGGAATGTTAGTGATGCCTTTCGTTCTAGACTTTCTGCACTCCTGTGCGCGGAGTTAATTCCTCAGAGGCATTTGGGGGGAAAAGACTCTAGATGACTTAGCCTCCTTCCTTAATATCAGTTGGGTATTTTAGTTCAGGACAGTCTGATTGCTTGGGTGGGAGATGTGATGGAGCAAGGTGGAATCTTTTGACTGCTTTGGGAAAAGAGGGTGGGGTCCAGTTTGGGATTTAGATTACAGGGTGTCTCTGTCATTAGAAGGCCACTCTTAACACAGGGTACCTCACACTGAGCGTCATTAAAGATTCCAGAAAACAATCTGTTTTCCCCTCATCATCGATTAAGTATTAGTGTTTGAAAATGTGAAGCATAAACAAAAGTTCCATAAGTAAAAACATACAAAAAGGTACACTTAGGTGTTCAGTCTATCTGTTCTGTCTCATTTTGCTCAATCACCCTCTGCAGGTAACATTTTGTTTGCTTCTGGTTATCTCCCCTGTGTTTCTTTAGTGGAAAGAGACGTACACTGTCCTGAAGTTCCTGCATGTCAGTTCATAGAAATCAGCTTCGTTCTTTGGTTTTGTTTTTTTTGAATAATTACATTGAGTGGCCATACCTCAGTTTATTCACCCAATTTCCTATGAATAGGCATTTAGCTTGTTTCCAATATTTTGCAATTACAAATAATGTCACAATGAATAACTGTGTGAATATTATTTTTGTATTGTCAGATATGTATCTTTGGGGTAAATTCCTAGGTAGGTAAGTATTAAGTTTGTGTAGTTGTGTTAAATACTGTGAATTGCCCTTGCGAGAGGTTATACTGTTTTGCACTCCCAGGAATAGTGAACACAGCTGTTTCTCCAACATCTCCACATCTCCTACAAAGTGTAGAATCAAGCTTTGAATTTTCTTCGTTCAGATGGGGAGAAATAGGATTTTGGTGTAATTTTAATTTGCATTTCTCCCTGAGGAAAACTGAACATACTTACATATGTTCAAGAGCTATTTTTATGTTTTACTTGTCTGTTCATGTTTTTTGCCTATTTATATTCTATAAGGATTTTAGTTCCCCCACCTCTATTTTAAGAGTTCTTCAAATATTAGGTATATCAGCTCTTTATCTGTGATACAACTACTATCTCTCAAACTTTTTGCTTGTCTTTTGGCTCTGCTTATGGTGCTTTTTGCCATCATGCTTTTTTTTCCCCCAGTTATTTTTAGGTAGGTGAATATAAAATTTTTCTTTCATTGCATGTGGATTGAGTTAAAGTTAGAAAGCCTTTCCCCACTCAGACACAAAACAATTTTATGTCTTCGTTTAGTAATTCTATGGTTTCATATTTTATATTTAGGTCTGATACATTTGGAGTTGATTCCTGTGACTGATGTCAGGTATAGATCTAATTTTATCTTTACAAATAGCTATCAGTTGGTATAATCCCATTTTATACATATATGTATAAATATATACACATGTATAAATATATATATGTGTGTATATATATAACTTTTCTTATAGAAACAAGCATACAAGGCAGTAGGTGTTTCAGAAGTGGTCTAATTACACTAATATATTTAGAGCAGATAGCTAAACATACTTGAATAATCATGGGACTAGTATTTAAGGAATTTATGTAAATTAAAACTCCTTCCCGGCGGCTATGAAAACTTAAATCTGTGCAACGATTCAGTTTAGAAAGGACCCCACAGCCTCAATTTCATTTACCACGTTTGTAACTCTACACCTAAGCAGGTTGTCCTTGACACCACACAGACAATGGAACCAAGGCTACAGAACAATAAATGACTTACAGAGTCACGGGATTAATAAATGGAGTAATCCAGCTCTTCTGCCTCTTTCCACGGTCTTCCACAGCATCCTGGCACTGCAGTTCTTGCATATGAAGATGCTCGTGGCTTTACAAAGCCCATTTAAGGAGGAGGTGGTGGCTAAGACGCTCATATCTTGCAAGGTAGGGTTGGACTAAGACTACTTTACTTGAAAATTAATGCTCTCGAGATATTAAGCATCTACTGCAGTTAAAGAGCAGCAAAAGCTTTGGGAGTACAGCAAAAGATGTGGCTATCCCCAGCAATTCCACTCCTGGGTGCATACCCGAAAAAAATAAAAACACTAATTCGGAAAGATACATGCACCCAAATGTTCATAGCAGCATTATTTACAATTGCCAGATATGGAAGCAACCTAAGAATCCATCAACAGATGAATGGATAAAGCAGATGTGGTACATATATACAATGGACTACTACTCAGCCATTAAAAAGAACGAAATTTTGACCTTTGCAGCAACGTGGATGGGCTTGGAGGGCATTATGCTAAGTGAAATAAGTCAGACAGAGAAAGACAAATACTAGGGGATTAACCAGGGGGAATTCAAGGAGAGTGGACCAGGGCAGCACACAGACACAGGGAGACAGGAACACAAGGTGCAGGTGGCTGCTCCAGGCTCAGATATGATATCATTTATATGTGGAATATAAAAAATACAACAAACTAGTGAATATAACCAAAAATGAGGCAGACTCATAAATACAGAGAACTAATGGTTACAGGGGTTGGGGAGTGGGAGGCACAAACTTCTGGGTGTAAGATAAGCTCAAGAATACACTGTACAACATGGGGAATAGAGCCAATATTTTGTAATCACTGTTAATGGAAAGTAACCTTTAAAAATTGTATAAAAATTTTTTTAATTAAAAAAAAGATTTGGTTATCACCTTTTTTTTTTTTTTTTTTTTTTTTTTGCAGTACGCGGGCCTCTCACTATGGTGGCCTCTCCCGTTGCGGAGCACAGGCTCCGGACGCGCAGGCTCAGTGGCCATGGCTCACGGGCCCAGCCACTCCGCTGCATGTGGGATCTTCCCGGACCGGGGCACAAACCCGTGTCCCCTGCATCGGCAGGCGGACTCTCAACCACTGCGCCACCAGGGAAGCCCTCACCTATCATTTTAATAGTATTTCCCATCTGAGTAGGACTTGAAAAGACCAGAGTGCACACGCACAAAACACAGAATAATAGGAGACTAACCCAGGTAACTACTGGCAAAGTTGTAGCATTAAAGACAGAACACACTTTAACAGAAAATGTTTAGAAGAGTCACATCCTACAGGACGTCAACCAAAATTTCTGAACCAAAGCCTTGTTTTAAACTCTAAGGCAACACAGGACAAAATCAAATGACTGATTTTGGCTACTGGGTTATAATGGCAGTTCTGAGTGTGCTCAGAGGACCCCTATAGGTCTTGAGAACTTTTCTGGGATTCCATAAAGTCAAAACTATTCTCATACAACTACTAAGAGGTCATCTGCCTTTTTCACTGTGTGAACATTTGTTTGCACCGCAGGTGGAGTAAAACTGCTAGCACTCTAGCACAAGGCAAGGCAGTGGCACCAAACTGAACTTGTAGTCAGCGTATTCTTCACCACTCTACCACTCTGGGAAAATATAAAGCCAAGTTCACTTAAGAATTCCCTTGATGAAGTAAAAATTAATTTCACTAAGTTGCAACCATTTAGTACCAGATCTTCTAAAATTCTGTGTGAGGAAATGGAAGGACACGTGTACCACTTCTGCTGCTTACAGAAGTGTTTTTGTGCTATTGAGTGGTAAGCTGAACTGGCCACTTCTTCCACCAGGCTTACTTGAAAGAACTACTCGCAGCCCAACTGGTTTTTCAGATGTATTTGGCAGACATTTTCTCAGAAATAAGCTAAGTGAGCCTGTCAGTACAAGGAATAAAACTGACAGTATCTGTTACACTGATAAAAGTTGAACTTTCAAAAAATCAGAATCTTGGAAAATTTGTATCCATCACTCAGCCTGACAGTTTCCCACCACTTAATCTTTTCTAATGAGATCTGATAATAACTAAAAATATGTGATTTGGGGAGACATTTTATAATGGGACATGTCAATATTTGGAAGAACCCTGTAGTTCAGTGAACTGATATTTTCTAAATCCAGTGAATAATGTTACAAAATCACATAGGGGTAAAAATCCACTCAAAGGGCAAGAAAGACCAATGGATTCCACACTGCAATTAACCTTTAAAAAACTAACACTTGTCAAGCTTTAGTATCAGAAAAGGAAATTCACAATTATCTGGAAAAGCTATTAAAATACTCCTACTTTTTCCACCTATGTATTTGTGAGGCTGGATTTTCTTCCTGGGATTCAAATAGCACATCAGATCAGACGGAATAGAGCAGATGAGAGAACCCAGTTGTCTTCCATTAAGCCAGGCATCAGAGCTTGTAAAAATGTAAAACAACAGTACCCTTCTACATACTTTTAGTTTTGTAAAGTTGTTTCCTATAAAAAGTTACTTTAACATGTAATGGAATTAACTATTGTTATTTATAAATGAATATTTTAAAGTTTTCAGCTTTTATTTATTATATGGCAAATACAGATAAGTGACCACATTAACAATAATTCTTTGGGGTTCTTAATAAGTACAAATATAAAGGAGTCTTGGGAATTCCCTGGTGGTCCAGTGGTTAGGACTCAGCACTTTCACTGCTGAGGTCCCAGGTTCAATCCCTGGTTGGGGAACTAAGACCCCCCCCAAGCCTCGCGCAGGGGGTGGGGGAAGGAGTCTTGTGACCAACAGTTTTAAGAATCACCCATATTTGAATTTTAGAAAAAAATCTTAACCCAACATAAGACAGAAAAGAATTGTCACCAACTAATTCTAAACAGATTTTGGTGATACAATGAGATCAAGGTACTACTCTGCCCCAAACGTGTGTGTCTGTATATATTACTCTCCCTCCCTCTCTCTCTATATATATAGTCATATTTTGAGAAATTGGAAGCATCATTATTTTATGATTATTTCTCAAAGTATAACTCTATCCATATATTCTCTAATTATCTAATTGAGAAATACCTTTTAAAAATCCTTGAATTTGGGCTTCCCTGGTGGCGCAGTGGTTGGGAGTCTGCCTGCCAATGCAGGGGACACGGGTTCGTGCCCCGGTCCGGGAGGATCCCACGTGCCACGGAGCGGCTGGGCCCGTGAGCCATGGCCGCTAAGCCTGCGCGCCCGGAGCCTGTGCTCCGCAACAGGAGAGGCCACAGCAGTGAGAGGCCCGCGTAGCACTAAAATAAATAAATAAATCCTTGAATTTCATATACCTCTTCACATTAATTACTTCATGTATTTTTTATTGTATGTATGGACTACAATTTTTCCTATAAGTCTCTGAAGTGATCATGATCACAGGATAACTCTTACACATATAGTGAGAATTCCCTGATATCATTGTCTACAATCCTATTTCAGCATGGGGAACCACTATTTGATAAAGACATTAATAAGGTGCTACATGAAAGAGGAATTCCCGTATTCTGGCATTTTACCAGTTTAAAAAGCAAGTACTTTCTCTAAAACGAAAGCCCACATACGAAAACTGTAACAGATATTACCATTTGGGCTACTGTTAAGTTCCACAACAGGCCTTATAAATTGATATCTGATAGTTTTAAAGAAGCAAAACTAACAAGTATTACACCAATCTTACACAAACTGTTTGTTTTAATATTTATTTATTTATTTGGCTGAGCCGGGTGTTAGCTGTGGCATGTGGGATCTAGTTCCGTGACCAGGGATCGAACCAGTGCATTAGGAGAGCAGAGTCTTCGCCACTGGACCACCAGGGAAGTCCCACAAACTCTTTACAAAGAGGGAATACTTTCCAACTTGATTTATGATTTCAACATAATCTTGATATCAAACACTGACAAAACCATGAAAATTACAGGACAATTTTTCTCAGGAGCATGATGTAAAATCCTAATAAAATATTAGCAAACCAAATCCAGCAATATAATAAAATACATCAAGATCAAGTTAATTTCAGGGATACAAAGTTGGCTTAATATTTCTAAAAGGTAACGTAACTGATACCACTAACAGAAAAATTATCTAATAAAAAAAACATTTTATAAAATTCAACACCCATTCATAAAACTTATGATATAAAGTAACTAGGAAAGAAGAGAACTTTCTTTCTGATAGAGTATCTACAAAAAGCATGCAGCAAATACACTCAATAGTGAAATTTAAAGCTTTCATTCTGAGATGGGGAACAAGATAAAGATGCTTCCTCTCTTCGGTTCTATAGAATCCTATACTGGAGCATAGGCGTCACAAAGCAAGATAACACTAGAAAAGACTAAAACTCGTTATTTGCAGATGACATAATTATATGTAGAAAAATATAAAATAAATTACAGATGGTGCACCTTTCAATAGCTCAGCTGGGAGAGCAGAGGACTGTAGACAGGACACATGTAAAATAAACTACGGATGAACATTAACAAATGAATCTGAGTAAGGTTGCTGGATAAGATCAATATGAAAAAAGTGTATTTCTACATACCAGCAACAAAGAAAATAACATTTTAAAAGGATGCCATTTAAAACAGCATCAAAAAGGGAGTTCCCTGGTGGTCCAGTGGTTAGAACCCTGAGCTTTCACTGCTGAGAGCCCGGGTTTAATCCCCGGTCAGGGAACCAAGATCCCGAAAGCTGCACGGCGTGGCCAAAAAAATAAATAAAAAATAAAATGGCCTAAAAAAATTAGCTGGAAAAAAATCTACCAAAAGAAGGTGCAAGATGATACACTGAAAAATACAAACACTGCGAGGAGAGACTGAAGGCCTATCTAAATGGAAGGATATTCCTGTACATAGCTTGGAAGATACTGTAAATATGATAATTATCCCCAAATTGATCCATAAATTCAACCTCAATCAAAAGGCCACTTCTGGGCTTTCCTGGTGGCACAGTGGTTGAGAGTCCGCCTGCCAATGCAGGGGACATGGGTTCGTGCCCCGGTCCAGGAAGATCCCATATGCCGTGGATTGGCTGGGCCCCGTGAGCCATGGCCGCTGAGCCTGCACGTCCGGAGCCTGTGCTCCGCAACGGGAGAGGCCCGCAAACCGCAAAAAAAAAAAAAAAAAAAAAAGGCCACTTCTTTGGTGTGGCAACTGACCACTTGATTCTAAAGTTTATATGGAAATGCAAAGGGTCAAGAATAGCAAAAACAATCTTAAGGAAAAACAACAGGGGAGGGCTTAGGCTGCCAGATAAAGGCTTTTTTTTTTTTTTAACTACAGAAATTGAGACTGTAGTACTGGTACAGGGTAGAGAAACTGGCAAATGGAAAAGAACAAAAAGTCCAGAAACAGATGCATGCATAAATGGACAAATTATGACCCAGGTGACACTGCAGTTCAGAAGGATGATACCCCCCCCACCAGAGTGGTAATGAATTAATTGAACACCACACTAAAAAAAATAACAAAAACCTTTATCCCCTATTTCATACCATGCACAGAAATCAATCCCAGATGAATTGATGAATTGTAGAAAAGTAAAACAATAAAGCTTCTAGAAAAAAAAAAAACTTAGACTATCTTCATGACCTTGAGGGCAAGCAAAGACTTCTTCAAAACAGGTAAAAAAAAAAAAAAAATCAATAACCATAAAGAAAAGCTAGCAAATGGAACATTAAAATCAATTTCTATTCATCAAAAGATAGCAATGAGAGTGAAAAGGCCAAACCACACAATGAGAGAAGATATTTGCAATACGTATCTGACAAGGACTAGTATTCTGAATACGTAAAGAACGAGATAGTAAGAAAAAGTCAAATATCTCCCTATTTTTCTGAGGGGGATAAAAAAAAGAAGACTCTTAAGATTCTTAAACAGGTACTTTATAAAAGAGGATATCCAAATGGCCAATAAACATGAAACATGCTTAATTGCATTAGTTATTAAGGAAATACGATTAAAACCACAATGAGATCCTATTGTATAAATAAAAAACCTGCCAGAATGATAGACAATAGCAAGTGTATGCAAAGATGTAGAGCAACTGGAACACATATACTGCTGGTAGTAATGCGAATTCCTTTAAAAAAATTGATATGTAATTCACCCTTTTGAAGCGACGTCAAGTTTTTAGTATATTCACAAGACTGTGCACTGTATAATTCCAGAACATTTTCATCACCCTCAAAAGAAACCCTATACCTATTAGCAGTCACTCCTCATTGCCCTCTCCTCTTGCAACCACTAATTTACTTTATGTCTCAAAGCATTTGCCTATTCTGGACATTCCATATAAATGGAATCATACATTCTGACTTTTTGACTGGCTTCTTTCACTTAACATGCTTTCAAAGTACATCCACGTTGTAGCATGTATCAATACTTCACTCCTTTTTCTTTTTTGGCCACGCCGTGTGGCTTGCAGGATCCTAGTTCCCTCGGCAGTGAAGCACAGAGTCCTAACCACTAGACCACCAGGGAATTCCCATTCCTTTGTATAGCTGAAAAATACTCCATTGTATGGATATGTCACATTCTGTTTACCCATTTGTCTGCTGATGGATGTTTTGTTTGTTTCCACCTTTTAGCTATTATATATAATGCTGCTATAAACATTTGTATACAAGTTTCTGTGAGGACATACGTTCTCACTTCTGTTGGGTATATATCCAGGAGTGGAAATGCTAGGTCATGTGGTAACTATATGTTTAACCATACTGTTTTCCAAAGTGGTTGTACCATTTTACATTCCCACCAGCAATGTACAGGAGTTCTAATTTCTTCACATCTTCACCAACACTTATTTTTTATTTCAGCTGTGAAGTGGTATCTCATTGTGGCTTTGACTTGCATTTCACCAATTACTAATGATATCAAGTAACTTTTCATGTGCTTGTCATTCATATATCTCCTCTGAATTAATATCTATTCAAATACTTTGTCCATTTCAACATTGGGCTGTCTTCCTATTGTTTTAAGAGTTTTTATATATTCTGAATACTATACTCTTATCAGATATATAATTTGCAAATATTTTCTCCCAGGAATGGGACCTCTTATAACTTTGGAAAAACTTTTGCTAAACATTTAACACCTGCTAATGCTGAATATACACATAGCCTTTGAATTCAGCAACCCATGTCTACATATACACCCAACAGAGAGAACATGTTTTCCACAAGACACATTCAAGACTGTTCATAACAACACAATTAGTAACAGCAACTGGAAAACTGAAACCACCCAAACATCTTGTGGTAGGTTGACTACTGGCCCCCCAAGGATGTCCACATCCTAATCCCTGGAACCTGTGAATGCTACCTTATTTGGCAAAGGGACTCTGCAGGTGTGATTAGGATTTTGAGAGGGGGAAATTAGACTTTGGGATTCTGGTCCACCAAGTAAGGAGTTTGGAAGTCATCTCTCCATCCTAACAAGTAAAAAGCTGAACTGAAAAATCAACAATTCTTCTTAGATCTGTCAGAGGAGTGAGGTCACAGGGCCAACTGCAGTCCTTCATATTGGAGAGGCAGGCAGGTGGACACAGAGAACCACAACTTACTGAAGCAGAAACTTCCAAGCAGAAACCTCTAAGGGAGACAGTGCTGGGGTAAGAAAGCTGGAACTGTAACTGACAAATTGCTAGAGGCTCAGAGTAGACAAGTCTGAGTTTAAAACCTCCAGTTAAAAAAAAAAAAAAAAAAAAACCTCCAGTTAGAAGGGGATCCCCACTGCTTTGTGAGTTTTACCTCCTGGAGCCCTACCAGGGTCTCAAAGGGAAAATCAGAGAAAAATCCCCTGGTGCTTCCAGTAGGGGAAGGAAGAAAGTAACCGGTTTGAAATAAGTCAGAGTATTCTGTTCTTAACAAGGCCTGTCCTCAAGAGAAGCCATTTTATCAGAGCCTCCTTAATTGGGGCTTATCAGAGCCTAAACAGCCTGGTAGAAGGGAAATACCCAGCTCCAGCTCCCTCTAGCCATCCTGTCTCACCTATGGTGTATAAGGGGGCAGGGGGGATGGAGAAGCACTTATGAAGTTCACAGCCCAGGGACACAGGTTCACTGAGACCTAATCATAGGACTACAGAATGCCTCCCCTCCCCAACACCTCACCACCACAGTGCTAAAAGGTCTATTCACTGGAGTTCCTTTTACCTAGTACATCATGTCCAGCTATCAAAAGAAAGTTACAAGGCATAAGTAAAAGGCAAAAAAACACAGTTTGAAGAGACAGAGCAAGCATCAGATTCAGACACGGCAGAGATGTTGGAATTATCAGACCATGAATTTAAAACAACTCTGATTAATATGTTAAGGGCTTTAACAGAAAAAGTAGACACACCAAAACAGATGGCTAATGTAAGCAGAGAGATGGAAATTCTAAGAAATAATTCTTTTTTAAAGGTAGAGATTAAAAAAAAACTAACAAATGATGAATGCTTTCCATGGGCTCATTAGTTGATTAGACATGGCTAAGGAAAGCATCTCTGAGCTGGAGGACCTGTCAACAGAAACTTCCAAAACTAAGAAGCAAAGAGAAAAAAGACTGGGGGAGAAAAAGAGGGAACAGAATACCCAACAACTGTGAGACAACTACAAAAGTTGTAACATATACATGAAAATGCCTGAGAGAAGACAGAAAATGACAGAAAAAGTATGTGAAGCAATAATGACCGAGAATTTCCCCAAAGTTAATGTCAGATACTAAACCACAGATCCAGGAAGTTCAGAGAACACTAAGAAGGATAACCACCTCCCCAAAAGAACTACACCTAGGCATATCATATTCAAACTGCATAAAATCAAAGACTTAAAAAATCTTAAAAGAAGCCAAAGGAAAAAAACACCTATGGAGGAGCAAAGGTTAAGAATAACATCCAATTTCTTTACAGAAACCATGCAAGCAAGACGAGTGACGTGCTGAGGGAGCTTATACTGGATTACTTACGTGGGCCAAAGTGTTTAATCCCATGGATCCTGATACGCGGGAAGCAGCAGGGTCAGAGTGAGAAACAATGTGATGGAAGCAGAGAGTAGAAGATGCTATGCTGTTGGCTTTGAAGATGGAGAGGGGGCCAGGAACCAAGGAATTCAGGCAGCCTCCAGAAGCTGGAAAGGAAGGAAACAGATGCTCCCTGGAGCCTCCAAAAGAAACCAGCCCTGCTTACAGTTTAATTTAACCTAGTACAGCTGATTTTGGATTTCTGACCTCGAGAATGGTATGATAATAAAACTGTATTAAGCCACTAAAATTTGGTAAATTGTTACAGCAGCAATAGGAAACTAATATACACCCATCAATAGCATACTGCAAAAATTAGTGTATTTGCACAATGAAATACTATGGTGCAATGAGAATGGATAACTACTGCTATAGGCAACAAAATGGAGGAACCACAGAATACTAACTAAGAAGCCTGACACAAAAGAATATAAATGTAAGATTCCATTTATATAAAGCTTAAAAATAAGTAAAACTTATCTACAGCTTTGGAAGAAAGGGCAGTAGTTACTTGGTGGGTGGGAGGACTGACAAGGGGCACAAGGGAAGCGCCTGGGGTGCAAATAACGCCGTCTTTCTTGATCCTGATGCTGGTTATATGTGGTCACTTTGTGATATTTCAAACCATACACCTGTAACTTGTACACTTTTCTGTACTGTATACTTCAATAAAAAGTGCTAAAAAAACAAACAAAAAAGATTAAGTAGTTTAAAAACAAATTTCCTTGCAAAAACAGGGACAGGGCTTCCCTGGTGACACAGTGGTTGAGAGTCCGCCTGCTGATGCAGGGGACACGGGTTCGTGCCCCGGTCCGGGAAGATCCCACATGCCGCGGAGCGCCTAGGCCCGTGAGCCATGGCCGCTCAGCCTGTGCGTCCAGAGCCTGTGCTCTGCAATGCGAGAGGCCACAACAGTGAGAGGCCCTCGTACCGCAAAAAAAAAAAAAAAAAAGGGACAAAAATAGGTTTAAACACAGTAAACACAAGATTTTTGATTAGTTAAAACTGAATCCCATATAAAGTGAACAATTACAATTACTTTAGGTAACAATGTAATTCTGAGGATTTTCTAGTACATCTCCAATGTCACACAGAAAAAAAACATGAGTTGGTCTAGACATGCAAACACAGGAGACATACCAAAGTATACCATAATGCACAGTCTGCAATTCTCTTCATTAGTTTCACTTACTTCATCAAGTACTACTAGTTTAGAAAAACCGGTCTTTACAACACCAGGACTGCAGAACCCCTACCGGACTGAAGATTTTATCAATGGCATTTTTCATCTCATATTTTATTAAACAAAATGTTTTTGCAAATTAATTTTTCCATGCCCACAAACATCCTAAGTTTTTCCCACACTGAAACAAATTATAACCCTCTCATATATTTTTAGTATTTACATTCAACCATTAGGAGCCAAATACTATTATAAAACCAAACAGATTTTAAAGTTCTAATGAAAGAATTATGTTTGATAGTAGAGGTACTGTCCTCAAATATTTTGTTGAAAAAAAAATCTTTGGAATATATATTTTAAAGTTATAACAAAGACCAATGAAAAGGGTAGTAACCATTGTCCCCCAATTATCTGAAATTACACAATAGGTCAAATGTACATGTGTTCTTTAGTTGAACTTCAGTAGGAAAATCAAACTGTTCTCATGAAGGTTCCAAAACAAGGACTGAAATCTGAGTATTGAAAAGGTGGAACTATTACCAGGTGATCTCACCTGTAAGGGAGTAGCTATGTTTCAGAGCACTTGCCAAACTTTTAAAACAGCTTGTGTCCATTAAATAATGATAAAAGGCTCTATTTTTACTACTAGGAATGCTGATGTAAGATTCTGTAGTTCAAGACATGTTTATGGGGAAGATGTACTGATCAAGGTAAATTCCTTTGACAAGGCAGTGAATCTCATGTACTCGTCTCTTAGAAAGAAGATCAGAAAGCTTAATAATCCTATTAAGTCAAACACTTTAAAATACTAACAAATCTTATTCATTATCTGATAAATACAAATTTAAATATAAGAGAATGCAACAAGTTATTTCAACCTGAATGCAGAGAATAAATACTTTATTAACTGATTATAGTTGAAAGCCACAAACAAAAAAGGGGTATATTAAGGCAGAGCCATATATCTATCTATCTATCTATATATAGATATATATATAGACAGATAGATATATGTAGATATATATATATATATATATATATATATATATATATAGACAAATCCAAAGACTGTTACCTCTTTACGTTTTAACAACCTCTGCATTTTTCTTTTACACATTTTAGGCAGTGTGCTTTCTTTTCTTCTCAGTTAAAGAAACAAATCTTGACCAATATTTCTAAATCATATTTTGATGACAACTTACAGGATCATGGATTGAGACAATGACTAGTGTATGAAATGCTATCTGATCATTTTCTGAGCATATTCCATGTGTGGTGGTATATTTACGTTGGTGTGGAAAATCTGACAACTGATCTTCTTTTCCAGCAAAACTAACACATAATTTTTTTTAATGATTTTTTAATAGTCTTAATTAAAATAAGCTTGGACTTCCTTCCAAGTAAGTCGAATGCCCAAAGCATATTATTTTCTGCCCTTCTCAAACCCTCCTATATGTTTTAAGTAGCCTTTAGAATATGATCACATGGCTGTATTTCAGATCTATAAATTTGAGTTTTTCAAAATCCAAAATTACTTCCTTACGCAAAGTGGCAATGCAAATAGCAATCCTACATAGTGTAGGATAATTTTTCTTCTGTATACTTCCCTTTTATAAAATGGGCAACCACATACACAAAAAAGACATGAATTTATTAGTCCATCTGAAAAAGCACTCCAGCTCCCTAATTCCACTTTTGAAGGAGAAGGCAGAGGCAAGTTTACATTATCCCAGAAAACTGAATAAATGGCTTTATTTGGTATCTTCAAGAAGCTTCTCCTTCCGTAGGAGATGTGGGTGTTGCAGGAGAAGCTGTAACTGGTTTTCGTGCAATTCTGTCTAGTTCCGCGTGAACATCTGATAGGACAGGTTTCTGGCCTATTTAAAGAAAAAGAAACCAAGATTTAGACATAAGTCAAAATATCCTTAACACCAATGTGTCTTCATTTAACAATTGCCAACAGTTTCATTAACTTTATCTAAAACACAGTTATATAAACATCCTTAATTTAAAAATAAATTCCCTTTTTTTTTTTTTCTTTTTTGGCCTCACCACGCAACATGCAGGATCTTAGTTCCCTGACTAGGGAGCGAACCTGCACCCCCTGCAGTGGAAGCACAGTCTTAACCACTGGACCGCCAGGGAAGCCCCTAAATTCCCTCATTTTAAATTGTGGGGTCTGTTATCAAATAGAAGTAAAACTAGCACCTACCATTTAATCTCATAAAGGTATACTTTTTTAAAGGCATAGAATAAGAACAGTAAAAGAGAAAAATAGCAACAAAATTTCGGAATTTGGAAAGATGAGTGAGTGGTAATTAAATCAGCAGTACTGAGAAAGGTAATCTTCAACACTGAGAGTGTGAGAAGCCAGAAAATAACTCAATTTATACCCAGAAACCTGTAAAATGTTCAAAAATGGTAGCTGCAGGTACTTGTGAAAAAGGTGGCAAGAAGGTGTGATTTAAAAAGGAGAATGGGTTAAAAAGTCTGCTTGAAGAGCAATTATAAAAACAACAAAAGGAAAAGACTTCATCAAAATTCAAAACTTTTGTGCTTCATAGGACACTCAAGAAAGTGAAGGGATAACCAACACAGGGGGAGAAAACATTTGCAAATTCTACATCTGATAAGGGTCTAGTAAAGAGAATATATAAAAAACACTTAGAACTCAACAATAAGAGAAATAACCCGATTTTAAAATGGGCAAAGGATTTGAATAGACATTTCACCGAAGAAGATATACAAATGGTTATTAAACACATGAAAAGATTCTCAACATAATTAACTATCAGGGAAATGCAAATCAAAACCACAATGAGATACAACTTCACAGCCAAAATGATGGCTCTAACCAAAAAGATGGACAAGTGGTGATCATTTTATAATGTATAAAAATATCAAATCACTATGTTGTACACCTGAAACTAATATATTGTAAATCAATTATATTTCAATTAAAACACACACACACACACACACACACACACACACACAAATAGAGAGACATTTTGGACTTGGTTAAGCAAAACCAAAAAAAAACAAAACAACTAAAACACAAAGATGAACAATAACAACTGTTGGAAGGGATGGAGAAAAACTGGGGCCCTCATAAACTGCTGGTGGGAATGTAGAATGGTATAGCATTTTGGAAAACACTTTGGCGGTTCTTTAAAAATTTAAACATAGAGTTACCACATGACCCAGCAATTCCACTCCTAGATATATACCCAGGAGAAATGAAAACATATGTCCATCAACTGATAAATGGATAAATAAAATATGTATGCATATCCATACAATGGAATTTTTTCAGCAGTAAAAAAAACCAAAATATTGATACATATGCTACAACATGGATGAACCTCGGAAACATTATTTTAAAGAAGGCATAAACTATATGACTCCATTTATATGAAATCTCCAGATAGGCAAATACAAAGAGACAGAAAACATTGTTTGTTGCCTAGGAGGACTTCAGGGGAGGGAAGAATAACTGCTAATAGGCTGGGCGTTAGGCAAGGATAACTGCTAATAGGTTGGATGTTTCTTTTTAGTGAGAAGAAAATGTTCTAAAATTAGATTATGGTAATGGTTTACGTATGTCTGTAAATATACTAAAACTTTGAATTGTACACTTTAAATGAACAAAGTTCATGGTATGTAAATTATATCTCAATAAAGCTGTTTAAAAAAAAAAAGCTCCAGGTAACTATACCTGACTTTTTGGCAGATGGTGGTAAACCACTGCTTCCACCTCCAGCCCCACCTCCAGGGCTACCACCACCAACACCAGGGCCTCCTGGGGAACCAGTCTTTTTACTCAGCAAACTATTGAAGAAATTTGCCAGGACACCTTCACTTGTAGCTCCAGCTACAAAAAAAAAAAAGGTTAAGATAAAAAACTTGTACTCAAAGCATTCAACTTTTCTATAAATTATCATTGTAGAACTATACACAGAAAATGTTCCAAATTCAAGTTTAATCTTTTGAGGCTGGGTAACTTCTCTAATCTACTCATATATAAAACAAAATATGAGTGTTAAGAGCATAAGATAATTATTAAAAAATTAGAGAGTTATTTTTAAAAGGCAAAAGGCATTTAAAACAGATTGTTAAATGTATTGTGTTGCTTTCTCTAAGAAAGAGAGAAATGTACCTTTCATGTTTGGATCAATTTTTTTTGACCCAGCAGGGATGGGTGACACACTGGCAACATTGGACGACACAGATCTGTTTGGTGTTCGAGGGGAGCCTCCTGGGACTCTTGGCGAGGCATCCTAAGTAAAAATAGGAAAGCCATAATTACAGAACCCTGAAACTTTCAACTTCACAGAAATTATCACAAAAGGAAACTACTTTGCAACTGTCCCCCATATCTTCTACTGGTCCCTTTACGCTGCAAGCCCTGGGCAGAAGTGTTTAGCAATTGTGCCCTCATTATTAGAATACCAGAGACCCACTGCATTTTAGAATACTAACTTTCCCTTCAACGGAAAAAGAAGAACATATTGAATATGAGGTGTGGTTATGAGTATAAGCTTGGGAGTCAGATCTGGACTCCAATCTGGACTTGCATCCCATCCCACCAGCTGTAAAACCTCCGGCAAGCCATGATGTCCTCCAAAGCCTCCATTTCCCCACCAGCAAAATGGGGGACCTGTCTCATCTGGCTGTTGTGAGGATTTATAAAATAGCACATATAAATGGTTTGGCACAGTAACTCATGTGGGACAAATGTTGCAAAATAGATATTTATGATTTCAATATTCTAAAAGGGAGTGAAGTTTTATCTTTTAAAATCTCACAAATTCCAGGAGAATCCTTAATTCAAGTTTATATCAAAGCATACCCATTTGAGACAGGTATATAATTAAGAAAAAAAGAACTAAAACAATATGCACTGCATTTTAATAATTTTGTCAAAATCTGTAATACTGACCACAGGCCTTCCAGCTGCAGTTGGTGGTTGCTTTGCTAAAAGGGACTGAAAAACACACAAAACTCTAGGTTAGATACTCAGGCATGTATTGCTGTATTTTTAAAGAAAATATGTACAAGAATAGTTTAACCATTAATCATACTAAGTCTATTTCTGATGTAATTTCATACCTGTAGCTTCATAAGAAACACTTGGTCATCTTCTGCCACAATTTCCTTCTCATGCACAAACTGAAATGAGCAACGCATAAATGAGCAAGTCTCATATATTATGTTAATGTCATTCACAACTTACTCTCTAGATTAGAATAATTTTTTAAAAAAACACCAAGAATATGAACATTACCTAAACCATATTTACATGGGTGAGCTCCCCTCCCCAAGGCCCTAAGCAGAGTTGTCCAATACCTATCTGCAATAATATAAATATCCTATATCTGTGCTGTGCAATACGTTAGCCTGTAGCTACTGAGCAGCTGAAATGTGGCTACTGTAACTGAGAAACTGAATTTTTAATTTTATTTAGTTGTACTTAATTTATATTTAAAAGCTGTATGTGACTAGTAGCTACTGTATTAGACAGCACAACCTGAGAGCCACAGGCATATCAGTCATGCTTATAAAATCTGCTAAGCAACAGTTAGGTGTTTTAAAAGGGCCAATAACATCCCAGCTGAGTGAAAATCAACCTGTCCCTGGTTTCCCTGAAATAAAAACATAATGCCTCTTCTACCGGCTGAATAATAAGAAAAAAAAGGAGTTGCAAATGTCTCCTGCTCCTCCTATTTCTGTACAAGGCACGCCATAGTCTATTTTTCCACCCAGTAGCCAGAGCGATCCTTTGAAAGGTTAGGTCAGATTATATCACTCCTGTGCTCAAACTCGCCCCCCCACCCCCATCACTTTCCATCCCACTCAGCATGAAATCCAAAGTCCTGACTGCAGCCTAATGATGAGGCCTTTCTCTCCTACCACTCTGGTCCTCTGGGGCTCTTTTCCAGCCTCTCTGGCCCCCTCACACACTCCTGCCTCAGGGCATGTGCACTTCCTGCTCCCTGTGCCTTCAACATTCTCCCCTCTCATCAGAGACATGCCCTCATCATTTCTAAAACTGCAGCCCTCCCCACCTCGGTCCTCTCATTCACCCTTCCCTCACTCGGCTTCATTTCCATAGCACTGATCACCACTTGAGAGGTGGCATATATACTGATTCACTACTGCATCACCCTCCTATTCAGCACCTAGTGCCTAAACAGTGGCTCAATAAATATTTGCAAAATGAATAAAAGACAACTTAGAGCACAATTTTGCTGGTAAAAGAGAGAATGGGAAAAATTGGGTTTTTTTTTTTGATGTGTGCATTTCTTTTAACAGACATCCAAACCAAGTAACACACCAACCGATTTTTTTTTTGATTTTTCATTTGACATTACTTTTCTTATTTCTAACTACTCAATGTAAATATTTGGGTTCTTAATTAAGAACTTTATTATATGTTAAATCAAAATTACTTTTTCCCGAAACACGTTCAAATTAGCCAGTGAGAAGTACTACATGCAAACACTCATTTTTATACAACTTTTCATAAGCATCTATACTATCTAACCATAAAACACCATATACTGCTTAGCAAAATCAAGATATATAAAAGAAGAATACCTTCTGAAACGAGATTTAATAGTTATAAGAATGACATGTAACAGTAAAGACTAAAATTAAATCTAGGAACCTGGCAGCCCCTGGACAGCCGTGGGCTAGTATGAATAACTAATGACCATGAAGATGCAAGATCTGCCTAGACAGACAGAAGCCAATACAATTATTCTAACAAGGTATTCTCGGCTTTTGGTTGAGCTCTAGGTTGTAAAGTACACAAATTGATAGAAAAGGACCCCCCTTACCTTTCTACCTACAATCTTAAAATTATGGACTTCCCCCTCAGTTTAAAAGCCTAAATATTAAGACTATATACTAAAACTGTTACCTTTCGGACAGGTGGTTTAGTTATGATGTCTTCAAAATTATCTTCTGCTTTTAACATTTGAAAATTTTCATGTAATATTCCTATCTTCTTATCATTATCCCACCCTGCTGGACTAGAAAGAAATGCACATGACAAATTCTCAAGCGTTTATATAGTCATTCTTTCATTCAATCCATGACCATATTAAGGGGAATATTTTTATGAAGTTAAATTTGACCAATTACGGAAAATTAATCAGTTTTATTATAATACTCAAGTTTACTAATTTCTACTTAAAATTATTATCAATCTTCCTGATTTTAAAACTGTCATTACAGGTTTCTTGGGGAGAAGGTGGTAATTATTTTTACCTCCCAATTTATTCAGATAACTTTTCAAAGCATGTCTAGATTATACATTGGGTCCTTTATGTATCATAACCAATTAGTGAGTAGATACATTGATATATGCACCCAATAGATAGTTTAGTTATAATAGCAAGCCTTTCAAAAGGGTTCAGGCCAGCAGTAAAACTAAAAGGCAAAGATAAATAAATCAAGGCGGGTTATACATAAAACCATCTAGGAACAGATTCTCACCTACTCATCATGGAAAAGTCTACTGGTCTCACTTCAAATGAAAATGAGATGATGAGGATGATGCACCATTGAACTGGAGCAACAACACATGATAAAACAATACATTTAAGAGTATACTTACATAAATACTGCATCTTTTTCCACAACAATAGCAGGAATCTTATAGGGAAATCCATAGAGTTTCTGAACAATGTATTTATATACTAAATCTATATTTTTGTTTTCTTTTACTGAAGTGTAAATAAGTGCTGCACCATCTGAACGAACACCGTTAAAGAAATTTTTGGACAAACTCTATCAACAGGTACCATAAAATTTTGTGTTCTCAGCTTAGCATTTATACATATTGGTTTCAAAAATAATTTCCAAAGGTATAATTACATGGTAATCAAGACTTTCAAAACTATAAAATACTTATATACAGGCTAAGATGCAAATAAAACTATCTCTACATAAGTGATTTAACTTAGGAGGGCAAAAATCTCATTAGCCAAGAAAGTAAAGGTAAATTTAATAACTGACACCACTACTACCTCTACATTTAAAGCATATGAAGAGGCAATTTATTTTTGTCTTTAACCTTCCTAAACTTCATGAAGGAGGGATATTATTTATCAAAAGCTGTTTTGCCTTTTCAACAAAAGTGGTTTGCACTAATGTCTCTTATAGTTTTTACTAGTCCAGGAATTAGGACTTTGGGGAGAAAGCTCAGGAGATCCACTGAACAGAGAAGATGAACCATCAAGAACCATCAGGAAGCTTTCAGGAACAATCCAAGGCAAAAGTAGACTTCATGACCAAAATGCTAGCACTAGCCATTGGGTCTCAAGAGAGATGGTGACTCAGGCCAAGAGGAAATGATGAGAATAGTCTAACTTCTGAATTAGGATACTCGTATTTTCTAGGAAACAAACCAAGGCTTATGAACCTTAAAATGGTATTGGCTAAATACTACTTGTCATAATACTTAATTTGGTAGAAACAAACATCATAATCTTAAGTAAATGCTTAATTGTGTGAACTTTTCATGAATGATCTTTCTCACGAGAGCCAATTTATAATTTGGAAGATTTACACAGCTGGAAAATTTACAATGCGATTAAAATTTTTTAATTTTTAAAATACAGATGATTTTGAATTGTCCTCACTGACACACACACACCCCTCTCACTATCTTTTTTTTTTTTTTTTTTTTTTATTTATTTTTGGCTGTGTTGGGTCTTTGTCGTTGCATACAGGCTTTCTCTAGTTGCGGTGAGCCGGGGGCTACTCTTCATTGCAGTGCACAGGCTTCTCACTGCAGTGGCCTCTCTTGTTGCAGAACATGGGCTCTATGCGCATGGGCTTCAGCAGTTGTGGCTCACAGGCTCTAGAGTGCAGGCTCAGTAGTTGTGGCGCACGGGCTTAGTTGCTCCACGGCATTTGGGATCTTCCTGGCGGGGCTCGAACCCGTGTCCCCTGCATTGGCAGGCAGATTCTTAACCACTGCGCCACCAGGGCAGCCCCCCTCTCACTCTCTTGAAGTGATTTCTTGTTTTGTATTGTTTTAAAATCAACCAGCTCTACTAAAGGTCTGTAATTATTGTAGTGGACAGTCTCCTTCCTGATTACATCTCTATATGTACATTTCCAAGTGTAGCTTTAAATAAATGTTTAAAGAGACTATTTGTTCTCAAATTTTCTAATCTGCAAAGATAACAAAAAAGGCTATCAACACCTACTTCAATTACTTCTTTCTGTTTTCTTTTGCAGACAAATGCCCTTTAATTCAATCCAACTAACCATTATGTGACATGAGAAGAGAAAGTGCCATGGAGGACAAAGTACTGAAGGAAAAAGGGAAAAGGGAAACTCCCAGTGTCAAGTGATCTTATTCATTATTCAACGAGGCTCTTGCCAAGTGGTCCTTAAATTAAACGTCCATTAATGACGATGAAAAACTACAGATACTATAAACGTGTGTACATTACTTATTCCTGTCTACTCCTGCTATCTATCATTTCTTCACTTTTCAGACCCAAAAGCTTTGATTGGTGAATGCAAATGCAAAACATCTGATCCAAGGGGGCAAGTGAGAACACCTCTCTTCGGTGCTCTCAAGCTGTCTGAAGTTTTCAACACGAAATTCTCTTAAAAGCATTCACTCATTTTATCCTTTGTTTAGTTGTAAATGTTACTCACTGGCTCATATAATCCTTGCAACCTAGACTACACAAGATTCCTTATGCTAGGTTTTTTAACCTTGTGATCATCAGAATTACCCAGAAAAGCTTTTTTAAAATTCAGCATAGATTCTCCAGCCTCCCCTTGGAATGTTCCAATTCAGTAAGTCTTAGATGAGCACAGCCAGATTTAAAAACCACTGCATTAGACTATAGTGGAGATAACATAGTAAACAAATTAAAAACAAGAACACACAAACCCAAATATTGATCTTTCCCTACCACCCACCCCCAAGAAATGAATACCAGTTTTCTGCAAGAATGTTTTCAATGCCAACTCATTAGAATTTTCTACATAAGTCTGATCATTATTTTTCTTAATCACAGTAGTTTAAAAACAGCAAATCAAAGTTACATATTTCAATACTTGCTTTTATATCTCAAAATACCTAGATATAAATGATTTGGGAATTGAAATTTCCAACCAGAGGCAGGAGGAAAAAAGTTTATGGAATTTCTGAAGTCATCGATTTATTCCTTTACTTAAACAAACAAGCAAACAGCTAAGGAACACTGCACCAATCAATGTATTAAAAGGATACACTGTAAACAAAACTTCCGGATATGAGACTGAATAAAATCGAAATGCTCATCTCTGTAGTCATGTTCTTTCTCCAACACACTAATGGCATCACACTAATGAGTTAAAATAATTTTAAAAACAATATTAACTTTAAATAATAATATAATGATTTAAACAGTTCAATGTTGGGTGAGGGATTATCACAAAACTACCACTCTGATACAGTGACTGAATCAGTAGAACCTAGAATATTAATTACTCCTATACGTCTAGAGACTTTTAGTTGGAGTCGTAAGACTAATGAATACTTTTATTTCTTTAAAAAGCTCTGATTTCTATGATATATTGAATGCGATGAGAACACCAAAGAGAAAGTTTTAGTACATAAAGGAATGAAGAATAACAGGACAAGCTTATAATGGGCGGTCATACTTGCTAACTCAACGACTTATGTCCTAGAACAAAGTTTTTAAGATCTAAAATCTATTCTAGTTCTATAAAACACTCTGTATATCCAGGGAGTCTGCACCTCTCACTATTTCCCCTTTGTTCCTCTGCTTATTTGATAGCTCTTAATTGACCTTTATTTCTTTTCTGGTGCTTTTATTCACTCTCACTTCAACTTCACCAACAGCAAAAAAGGGGAATTACAGGCTATTTCTGAAATGTCACCTGTACAATCAATGAAACAATTCTGAATTCTGCTTGCTACAAAAAAAAATGTTAGGAAAAAAATTAAGGCATGTTCAGACATCATGATATCCAAATAACTTCATCAAAACTTTTGTGAATTGAAGGTTATGAAATTTAAAAATAAACAATGTCCATCATACCTAATATTAGTTTGGGGGCAAATTTGATGTCATTTTTTTTGATATGTAATTTTTTGTTATGCATATATATAACATAGGACAGTCTCCTTAAATAAACATGATATAGCATACTGTCTATGTTATAGAACACTGAGAGTAATTATTTCAAAGTATTAAAGATACTTATTATATTGTTGACTTATGACATTTTTGGTGAAGCATGACAGTTTAGTAAACTTTTTAAAACATTTTTAACTGAAATATGAGGATCTGGCAAGAAACCTAGTCTCTCTGTCTCAATTTCAAGCGTCTTTAAACTGAGTTGAACAACCATTCTTCATCTATCCTGAGACACACATTCCCCCATCCCCCCACACACTTTAAAAGCTCTTAAACTGAAGCAGAACTGACGGTGTCTTAGATTCTGTGAAATACTGTAGATGATCTCTTTTGGCTTGAAAATTTTACAATCTATGACTCATTTGATACTGATTCAGGTCCCCTTAAAGCTTGACATTTTTTCTTTGAAAAATAAAGAGCTTTTTATAAGGCAAGTTGTGGTGTAAAAACAGGAAAATATCTGCCAATAAACAGCTCTTTGCCAAACAAAATAAAACCCAAACAAACCACAGACAAAAGGATTCTATTGTAAGAGTTTAAGCACAGTTTTATGCAAAAGATATAAGTAACAATTAACTACACCTGAATCACCATTTGAAAAGCAGACAATAGACTTTGACTTAATTCTTTTAAATGCTCCCCCCCACATTCCTTTGTTATTGATAATTTTTGTAGTGTTTAAAGTAAAACTTAAGCTATATTTAAAATTTTTTATCATTTTTATTCCAAAGGTGAACAAATTCCACACCCTCCTTCACTCAGATGTGAAAATTTTACATTACAAAAAACATAATAATTTTAGATCTCAAAAGCGTTTATATGTTCTGTAATTATCTTAACTATTCCATGGCTTACACAGTAAAGACATACTACTTAGGACCAAATGGGGAGAAGATGACCTTTAAATTATTTTTTAAAGGAAATTTGATTGTATTATAAAGTGTATACAGTGACAGAACTAAATTAACAGAATTTTTATAATAGTAATCCTACCAGAATCTCTTAAATAAATAAAAGGCCTTTGATAACTGCATATCAACTTTACATAATGAGTACTGATACATCTTTAAAATTAAGTCTATTTTATTTTAAGTACATTTTCTAATATCAAGATATTAGTATATAAAACTTACTGTGGAAAAATATTTTATTTTATGAAGTTGATAGTTTTCATCTTACCTGTAACTATCTCCACTAAACTGACTATACAATTTGAAGTCTAACTGGAATTAGGAAAATGAAATTTGATCACAAATTTTAGAATATCTGAAGTAACATTTTCTTTCAAAGAAAACTATGATTAAGTTCACAAAACAAACATGTGAATATCATTCAATATTTTAAACTATTATATCTACTTATTAAGAAAAGTTACCTAGGAAAACTAATGTGTCAACTCCAAAAGGAGCCTAGAAAATAAAACAGTTGTTCATCCTTGGTTAGTAACAGTAGTAGAATCTGTAGGAAGCAAACTAACCTTTGTGCAAACTACTAGTACTGGAATGCCCAAGTTCTGTGTAAGTGTATCTGCACCCAGAGGTAAAACCACACTGTCGTCTTTGTCTTCCTGTGATGCGGTAGTTCTTCTCTGAGGAGAAGCTGGGAAATCTTCTCCTGGCTCTACATATTCTTGAAAGTCTCTAATCACTGAAAATCAAAGTAAATAATTTAATACATAGTTTAGAAATGGCTTTTTATTTCAACAGGTAGCTTTTCTGCCGTCTAAATACATATGTTACTAGAGTTCACACTTAGTCTTGTGTAAGAAACAAAAAGGTTTTGAGAAATCCAATTCAAAGACAGTACAGAAACTCTGGACCCACATTAATTATCAGGAGGCAGAATAAAACACTGAGTGGCTCCAAAGAGTGGGGTTCAATGCAGGCCTGGTTCAATCTGTGCAAATTACTGTGGGCAAGTCACAACTGAGCTCTGTCCCTCTACCCTCTCTAATTCACAAACAGCACTGAAAGGATAGAAGAAAATATAAATACGTGGGGGGGGTGGAAGGTTTCCACGATCTAAAAGACAGTTCCAGATGGCTTTCTAATATTAACTTCCTTTCTCAAAACCCTTTATTCAGGTCTCCTCCTCTTTACCTAGGTGCAATCTTGAGCCATGTTTACCCTATAACCCCCATAAAAACTAGGGAGATATTATCAATACTAGTAAGTTTTTAGAAATCGTTTGCAAAATTGTCAAAACCTTTACTTAAAAAAAGTTAATGTGGGAGAGGAACCAAGATGGCAGAGTAGAAGGACGTGCTTTCCCTCCCTCTTGCAAGAACACCAGAATCACGACTAGCTGCTGGACAGTCATCGACAGGAAGGCACTGGAACTCACCAAAAATGATACCCCACATCCAAAGACAAAGAAGCAGCCACAATGAGATGGTAGGAGGGGCACAATCGCAATAAAATCAAATCCCATAACTGCTGGGTGAGTGACTCACAAACCAGAGAACACTTATGCCACAGAAATCCACCCACTGGAGTGAAGGTTCTGAGCCCCACGTCAGGCTGCCCAACCTGGGGGTCCAGCAACGGGAGGAGGAATTCGTAGAGAATCAGACTTTGAAGCCTAGTGGGAATTGATGGCAGGACTTCGAAGGACTGGGGGAAACAGAGACTCCACTCTTGGAGGGCACACACAAAGTAGTGTGCGCATCAGGACCCAGGGGAAGGAGCAGTGACCCCAGGGGAGACTGAACCAGACCTACCTGCTAGTGTTGGAGGGTCTCCTGCAGAGGCGGGGGGTGGCTGTGGCTCACTGTGGGGACAAGGACACTGGCAGCAGAAGTTCTGGGAAGTACTCCTTGGCGTGAGCCCTCCCAGAGTCTGGCATTAGCCCCACCAAAGAGCCCAGGTAGGCTCCAGTGTTTGGTTGCCTCGGGCCAAACAACCAACAGGGAGGGAACCCAGCCCGACCTATCAACACTCAAGTGGATTAAAGTTTTACTGAGCTCTGCCCACCAGAGCAAGAGTCAGCTCTACCCACCACCAGTCCCTCCCATCAAGCCTCTTAGATAGCCTCATCCACCAGAGGGCAGACAGCAGAAGCAAGAACTACAATCCTGCAGCCTGTGGAACAAAAACCACATTCACAGAAAGACAGACAAGATGAAAAGGCAGAGGGCTATGTACCAGATGAAGGAACAAGATAAAACCCCAGAAAAACAACTAAATGAAGTGGAGATAGGCAACCTTCCAGAAAAATAATTCAGAATAATGATAGTGAAGATGATCCAGGAACTTGGAAAAAGAATGGAGGCAAAGATCGAGAAGATGCAAGAAATGTTTAACAAAGACCTAGAAGAATTAAAGAACAGAGATTAACAATACAATAACTGAAATGAAAACTACACTAGAAGGAATCAACAGCAGGATAACTGAGGCAGAAGAACGGATAAGTGACCTGGAAGACAGAATAGTGGAATTCACTGCTGCGGAACAGAATAAAGAAAAAGAATGAAAAGAAATGAAGACAGCCTGGGGACAGCCTGGGACAACATTAAACACAACAACATTCACATTATAGGGTTCCCAGAAGGAGGAGAGAGACAGAAAGGAGCAGAGAAAATATCTGAAGAGATTATAGTCAACAACTTCCCTAACACGGGAAAAGAAATAGCCACCCAAGTCCAGGAAGCGCAGCAAGTCCCATACAGGATAAACCCAAGGAGAAAAATGCCGAGACACATAGTAATCAAATTGGCAAAAATTAAAGACAAAGAAAATTATTGAAAGTAGCAAGGGGAAAATGACAAATAACATACAAGGGAACTCCCATAAGGTTAACAGCTGATTTCTCAGCAGAAACTCTACAAGCCAGAAGGGAGCGGCATGATATACTTAAAGTGATAAAAGGCAAAAACCTACAACCAAGATTACTCTACCTGGCAAGGATCTCATTCAGATTTGATGGAGAAATCAAAAGCTTTACAGACAACCAAAAGCTAAGAGAATTCAGCACCACCAAACCAGCTCTACAAGAAATGCTAAAGGAACTTCTCTAAGTGGGAAACACAAGAGAAGAAAAGGATCTACAAAAACAAACCCAAAACAATTAAGAAAATGGTCATAGGAACATACATACCGATAACTACGTTAAACGTGAATGGATTAAATGCCCCAACCAAAAGACATAGGCTCGCTGACTGGATACAAAAACAAGACCCATCTATATGCTGTCTACAAGAGACCCCCTTCAGACCTAGGGACACATACAGACTGAAAGTGAGGGGATGGAAAAAGATATTCCATGCAAATGGAAATCAAAAGAAAGCTGGACTAGCAACACTCATATCAGATAAAATAGACTTTAAAATAAAGAATGTTACAAGAGACAAGGAAGGACACTACATAATGATCAAGGGATCAATCCAAGAAGAAGATATAACAATTATAAATATATATGCACCCAACACAGGAGCACCTCAATACATAAGGCAACTGCTAACAGCTATAAAAGAGGAAATAGACAGTAACACGATAATACTGGGGGACTTTAACACCTCACTTACACCAATGGACAGATCATCCAAAATGAAAATAAATAAGGAAACACAAGCTTTAAATGACACAATAGACCAGATAGATTTAATTGATATTTATAGGACATTCCATCCAAAAACAGCAGATTACACTTTCTTCTCAAGTGCGCACGGAACATTCTCCAGGATAGATCACATCTTGGGCCACAAATCAAGCCTCAGTAAATTTAAGAGAATTGAAATCATATCAAGCATCTTTTCTGACCACAACGCTATGAGATGAGACATGAATTACAAGGAAAAACACGTGAACAACACAAACACATGGAGGCTAAACAATACGTTACTAAATAACCAAGAGATCACTGAAGAAATCAAAGAGGAAATCAAAAAATACCTAGAGACAAATGACACTGAAAACACGATGATCCAAAACCTATGGGATGCAGCAAAAGCAGTTCTAAGAGGGAAGTTTATAGCTATACAAGCCTACCTCAAGAAACAAGAAAAATCTCAAATAAACAATCTAACCTTATACCTAAAGGAACTAGAGAAAGAAGAATAAACAAAACCCAAGGTTGGCAGAAAGAAAGAAATCATAAAGATAAGAGCAGAAATAAATGAAATAGAAACAAATAAAACAATAGCAAAGATCAACAAAACTAAAAGCTGGTTCTTTGAGAAGATAAACAAAATTGATAAACAATTAGCCAGACTCATCAAGAAAAAGAGGGAGAGGACTCAAATCAATAAAATTAGAAATGAAAAAGGAGAAGTTACAACAGACACCGCAGAACTACAAAGCATCCTAAGAGACTACTAAAAGCAACTCTATGCCAATAAAATGGACAACCTGGAAGAAATGGACAAATTCTTAGAAAGGTATAACCTTCCAAGACTGAACCAGGAAGAAACAGAAAATATGAACAGACCAATCACAAGGAATGAAATTGAAACTGTGATTAAAAATCTTCCAAAAAATAAAAGTCCAGGACCAGATGGCTTCACAGGTGAATTCTATCAAACATTTAGAGAAGAGCTAACAACACCCATCCTTCTCAAACTCTTCCAAAAAATTGCAGAGGAAGGAACACTCCCAAACTCATTCTTTGAGGCTACAATCACCCTGATACCAAAACCAGACAAACATACTACAAAAAAAGAAAATTACAGACCAGTATCACTGATGAATATAGAGGCAAAAATCTTTCACAAAATACTAGCAAACAGAATCCAACAACACATTAAAAGGATCATACACCATGATCAAGTGGGATTTATCCCAGGGATGCAAGGATTCTTCAATATACGCAAATCAATCAATGTGATACACCATATTAACAAACTGAAGAAAAAAAACCATATGATATCTCAACAGATGCAGAAAAAACTTTTGAAAAACCTCAACACCCACTTATGATAAAAACTCTGCAGAAAGTGGGCATAGAGGGAACCTACCTCAACACAATAAAGGCCATATACAACAAAGCCACAGCCAACATCATTCTCAATAGTGAAAAACTGAAAGCATTTCCTCTAATATCAGGAACGAGACAAGGATGTCCACTCTCACCGCTATTATTCAACATAGTTTTGGAAGTCCTAGCCACGGCAATCAGAGAAGAAAAATAAATAAAAGAATATAAATTGGAAAGGAAGAAGGAAAACTGTCACTGTTTGTAGATGACATGATACTACACATAGAGAATCCTAAAAATGCCACCAGAAAACTACTAGAGGTAATCAATGAATTTGGTAAAGATGCAGAATACAAAATTAATGAACAGAAATCTCTTGCGCTCCTATACACTAATGATGAAAAATCTGAAAGAGAAATTATGGGAACGCTCCCATTTACCACTGCAACAAAAAGAATAAAATACCTAGCAATAAACCTACCTAGGGGAGCAAATGACCTGTATGCAGAAAACTATAAGACACTGATGAAAGAAGGTAAAGATGATACCAACAGTTGGAGAGATATACCATGTTCTTGGATTGGAAAAATCAATATTGTGAAAATGACTATACTACCCAAAGCAATCTCCAGATTCAATGCAATCCCTATCAAATTAACAATGGCATATTTTACAGAACTAGAACAAATCATCTTAAAATTTGTATGGAGACACAAAAGACCCCGAATAGCCAAAGCAGTCTTGAGGGAAAAAAACAGAGCTGGAGGAATCAGACTCCCTGACTTCAGACTATACTACAAAGCTACAGTAATCAAGACAATATGGTACTGGCACAAAAACAGAAACACAGATCAATGGAACAAGATAGAAAGTCCAGAGATTAACCCACGCACCTATGGTCAACTAATCTACGACAAAGAAGGCAAAGATATACAATGAAGAAAAGACAGTCTCTTCAATAAGTGGTGCTGGGAAAACTGGACAGCTACATGTAAAAGAATGAAATTAGAACACCCCCTAACACGACACACAAAAATAAACTCAAGAGATGGATTCGAGACCTAAATGTAAGACCAGACACTATAAAACTCTTAGAGGAAAACATAGGAAGAACACTCTTTGACAAAAATCACAGCAAGATCTTTTTTGATCCATCTCCTAGAGTAATGGAAATAAAAACAAAAACAAACAAATGGGACCTAATGAAACTTCAAAGCTTTTGCACAGCAAAGGAAACCATAAACAAGACGAAAAGACAACCCTCAGAATGGGAGAAAATATTCGCAAACGAATCAACGGACAAAGGATTAATCTCCAAAATATATAAACAGCTCATGCAGCTCAATATTAAAGAAACAAACAACCCAATCCAAAAATGGGCAGAAGACCTAAATAGACATTTCTCCTAAGAAGACATACAGATGGCCAAGAAACACATGAAAAGCTGCTCAACATCACTAATAATTAGAGAAATGCAAATCAAAACTACAATGAGGTATCACTTCACACCAGTTAGAATGGGCATCATCAGAAAATCTACAAACAACAAATGCTGGAGAGGGTGTGAAGAAAAGGGAACCCTCTTGCACTGTTGGTGGGAATGTAATTGATACAGCCACTATGGAGAACAGTATGGAGGTTCCTTAAAAAACTAAAAATAAGGCTTCCCTGGTGGTGCAGTGGTTGAGAGTTCGCCTGCTGATGCAGGGGACACTGGTTCGTGCCCCAGTCCGGGAAGATCCCACATGCCGCAGAGCGGCTGGGCCCGTGAGCCATGGCTGCTGAGCCTGCGTATCCAGAGCCTGTGCTCCGCAACGGGACAGGCCACAACAGTGAGAGGCCCGTGTACCGCCAAAAAAAAAAAAAAAACTAAAAATAGAATTACCATATGATCCAGCAATCCCACTACTGGGCATATACCCAGAGAAAACCATAATTCAAAAAGACACATGCACCCCAATGTTCATTGCAGCACTATTTACAACAGCCAGGTCATGGAAGCAACCTAAATACCCACTGACAGACAAATGGATAAAGAAGATGTGGTACATATATACAATGGAATATTACTCAGCCATAAAAAAGAACGAAATTGAGTCATTTGTTGAGACGTGGATGGATCTAGAGACTGTCATACAGAGTGAATTAAGTCAGAAAGAGAAAAACAAATATCATATATTAACGCATGTATGTGGAACCTAGAAAGACGGTACAGATGAACCGGTTTGCAGGGCAGAAGTTGAGACACAGATGTAGAGAACAAACGTATGGACACCAAGGGGGGAAAACCGTGGTGGGGTGGGGATGGTGATGTGATGAATTGGGCGATTGGGTTTGACATGTATACACTGATGTGTATAAAACTGATGACTAATAAGAACCTGCAGTATAAAAAAACAAACAAAAAAACTAACACTAAACTTTCTTTGGGTTATTTGTATGGAAATATGTTAATATAAATGTTTCAGACACTACATGAAATTTCTAAAAATCTTATATGTTCTGGTATAATGTTGTAAGTCATAATTCTAGTTATTTAAAATGTATATCTCAGAAATAACTGAATTTCCTTGTCAACTGCATTATTATGAACTTTCATCAAATCTTTTTTTTTCTTTTTTTTCTTTTTAAGGATCCTCCAGTAGGAGCTGGGGCCTCAAGGATGCCTGCCTCTTTCAGAGTTTTATCTAGGGGATTGTCACCCTCATGACTGCTCCTTCTTTTTTTTTTTTTGGCAGTACGCGGGCCTCTCACTGCTGTGGCCTCTCCCGTTGTGGAGCACAGGCTCCGGATGCACAGGCTTAGCGGCCATGGCTCACAGGCCCAGCCACTCCGTGGCATGTGGGATCTTCCCGGACCGGGGCATGAACCCACGTCCCCTGCATCGGCAGGCAGACTCTCAACTACTACGCCACCAGGGAAGCCCTCATCAAATCTTTAACCGTGGTCATTTTTAAGTCTTTTGTCATTTACAGAGAGTTCCGGGTGTACTCTGATGCTTTTGCAAAAATGTTCTTATAAAAGGGTTTCATCTTCAAGGAATTCATGGAAAAGACTCTGACAATACAGGTTTCTGGTAACTGACTATACTGCTGAACTGAATGAATGAGCATTTTCAGAACTCTAATGGAGAACTGATGGATTCATAAAAGTGCTAACAAAAGATCAAGATGAAAAAAAATTAATTACACAGGACTGAGTGAACTGATGATTATAATTTTTGTGATTTTCTGTTTGAATAAAAAAAAAGTTAATGTGAATACACCAAGAGCGTTAACAATGTATACTTTGATTTAGTACTTACTCTTCAAGCAATTCTTAAGGGGCCAGTGACAGATACACACACACAGCGATTTCCATACAACTGATTTTCATGTTTAAAGGCAAAACAACCAATTTGGAAACAAATTATCCACAGCACAGGATTAAAACAGTATATGGGGGAATACTATACAGAGCCACAAAGAAGGAAAACTGTCCTGAACTTACATGGGGTCAGGAGGAGGGAATCTTGAACAGTTGAGCATGATTCCACCAGGAACAGAGGGGCATGCGTATACCTTTAGCAGCTCTGGTAGCTATTACCCTTCAAATCAGAGGCTGAAATCTAATTGGTTCTCAAGTTATAGCATGCACCAGATTTCAGCAGTTTCTGATTCAGCAGTCTGGGAAAGGGCCTGAGAATGTGTATTTCTCACAAGCTCTCAACTGTACTGATACTGATGCTGCTGGTCTTAGGACCACACACTGAAAACCACTGACTGCTATAGAATAAATTTTGAGAGGGGGGAGAAAAGCCCCAGAGGTAATGGCCAACAAGGAAAAAAAGGTATAGATTAAAAGCAGTTAGACACCCTTTTCAATAATTTAGGACATACATTCTCTTAAGTTTTTACTGTTTCCGTGCATATAAATTCCAGTGAGCTGTCAAATTTCCCCTAAAAGTTATCGGCTAACAATAGCAAAGAACAGCAGCATACCATCTGTATATTTTCTTAAGCAAAGTGCAACACTGACATATGAAGAGCTCCCAGTGAAATTAAGAACCGTGACAAGTGGCTTACAACTTGTTAGAAATGACCCGTATCATTTTCAGAATTTCCATGAAAATTTCCAACTTACATGGGCACGTACAAAATATATTATGTACTTTGTAAATCATAAAACCAGCTTAACATCTTTATATTTATGTTGTTACTCAACATCTTTATGGACATACTTCATTTTGACAAGGTTAATAAAGATTGCTCTACTTATCAAGAAACGAGACTACTGAAAATGAGCAGCTGAAGAAAGATTCAGATTTTTTTATCCTGAAAACCCGCTTTCCAAAAGGAACACATACGGCCTTTTGGCAAAGAAGAAAAGGCGCCTCTACTAAAGAGTCTGCCGTTATGTGTATGTTTCCAATGTAAAACTATATTAAAACAGCACATCATTCAAACTGAATTTCAAAAGCAGTACTCTCGTTGAGTTTCCTTCATTAAACCTTATTCAAAGTCAAAAGTTCCTGACAATTGTGATAGTCAGCTAGGATATTTTGTCTTTGAAATCTATTTTCTAGACTACTCACACTTTTGTTCCATTTCTTTCATTTCTTCAGGAGGAATTTTCAATTTGTCAATATGTTCTCTAACAACACTTGCCCATTTCTGTAAAGAATCCAAAGCAGTCCAAGGCTTTGACATATCAACAACCAACGTAACTAGAGTGTCCTTCAGAGAAATGGCATCCAGTGAAAATTTAAGGAGGCCTTTGTGATACGGGTCTCCATCCAAGATCCATACATTACATCTTGTTTGATCTACAACAGACAAAAGAAAGTTACCAAGGCAACAGGATAAAGTCATTTCATCATCCAACTAACAATACTACTTGGTATTTTAAGGCATCTCCACAGGAGATGTCTCCTTTGGCAAGGTTCACCTACTTGAGTTACATCTACCAATTCAGTAAAGTCCTAATGAATACTCAAGAAAATGATTTAACTGCCAACACAGAAAATCAGCATCCTCTACTTCATATTTCTCAATCCCAAACCACAGACTGAATAACATGTTTCTATTCTTACCATCAGCAGATAGAGCCATGCATATTCAAGATATTATATACGAAAATGAGAAGGCAAGTGATCTATAGAAGAAAAAAATGGCTGATCAGATAAGAAAAGCTGGGGAGTAAATGCCACTTTCATGTCGAAAAATGAGACGATGGTAAAAAGAGGGCAAAACAATCATAGGATACTATTATTTCACTATCGGAGGGAAAATGAACTGAAAATTTGAGATTCTTCAAGGTTAGCAAGAAAGCTAAAGTCTGCACACCAATACCTTAAGACGTTTAAAAATACCACTATATGAATCCCAATCTCAAACCAATAAAAGTATGCCCTAACATAACTATTTACTGACTGGCATGACACAGTAGGTCTCCTAGTAAAAAATGACACACTAAGAAAAGTCAAAGACTAATATTAATATGGACAGCAGTGCAACTTGGAAAGACTTCAGTAAATTTACATTACAAATAAACGACACTCACCATCCCTGTCTTCATCATGAACATTTAAGTACAAATATTCCAATCCTCTTCCTTTCTTATACTCCTCTATTCCCTGAATTTTTCTTATTAAGCTTGTTTTTCCAGCTCCATCTTCACCTGTAAAAAAGGACAAATCTTTAAAATTATAATATGGATTATTAAAGAATGCTTTCTAGTGTGCCAAGAGAAAACCCAACTGGAACGAGCTTCAACCAAAAGGGTAATTTGATGGAAAATAACTAGGTAATTATACAGGTGAAGATGCAGACTTCACCTCCAGGATTCTCTCTCTTGGTATCTCTGCTCCTCTTGTTAAGTCTCATTTCATCCTATTACAAATGGCTTCCTCTATGGGTATTTTTCAGGAGGCTCAACTCTTATGCCATCCTCATTTAATCTACAAGGAACAAAAGACTCTGTCAGTTTTCAGTCTGAAGACTCTCAGGTAAAGTTGGCCCAGCTGGGGTTATGTGCATACCTAAGGGCCACTCATGGAGGAAGGCTAATACATAAAAACTGACCTGGGCAGGGAACTGTGACTGTAGCCTCACCAAAACCATGAAGCCATAAGAAATATGCGCAAAGGAGAGGAGTGAGGATTGGGGATAGTGAGTTGGGCAAAAACAAGGGCACAGAGAATGTAGAATAGACAAAAATAAAATGTAGACTTAAAAAATATTAATAGCAAGAAATCATGTGATTTAAACTTGGCACAAATTTTAAAAGTTGGAAACTAGGCTAGCTAGTCAATGTTTTGGTGAGTTTCTTTTATATTGTGAATTTATTTAAATACTACATGTTACTATTTCATGGACTTATTTTGTTATTGGCAATATTGTGTTATTGGTACTTAATAAAGGTAAGTTTCTTGGATCTAAGGACTTATTTCTGAAGACTCATGAGTTCTCTGAGAATTTAAAAGTTATTTTCATTTTCATGTTAAGCACTTAAAAAATTCTATATGTCCTGGATCTTCTGAATAACTATCTTTATATCTAAATGCTGTCAGAAAATTGCAGTACCCACCTCTGCATTGGTGTTTATCAACCTTCTGGTACCAAGCTGAGGCCAAGTGATGCAGACGGAACAGAGAAGAGAGTGGCCACATAGGTATGTATGCCAAACTCAAAAGAAAGTGTCCCAGAGCAGTCAGTGCTATTTTCAACTGTACTGGTCAGAATGGTTCTGAACCATTTCCAACATTTCACAGCAATAAGTATAGACTTAACTAAGCAATAAAGAACTTGCCACTAAATGAGTATTTACTTTTCAGTACTATTTTTGCAGTGAACCATTAAAATGGTCCATCAAAATACAGACTGGGTTGAAAACAGGAATATCTATGATAATGACATGAGCTCCATTATGATCATGCTTAAAATGGACATCATAAGGTTAACCAGTGAAAAATAAAATACATAAATACTTTTTTTTTAATTCATTTTATTTATTCATTTAAGCTGCGTTGGATCTTCGTTGCTGTGCACGGGCTTTCTCTAGTTGCGGCAAGTGGGGGCTACTCTTCGATGCGGTGCGCGGGCTTTTCACCGTGGTGGAAACTCCTCCCCAGTGAATGCTGACCATCATTCATTTCACTGGACTAATGGTTCTCAAAAATGCATCAGGAGGGCTTCCCTGGTGGCGCAGTGGTTGAGAGTCCGCCTGCTGATGCAGGGGACATGGGTTCGTGCCCCGGTCTGGGAAGATCCCACATGCCGCGGAGCGGCTGGGCCCGTGAGCCATGGCCGCTGAGCCTGCGTGTCTGGAGCCTGTGCTCTGCAACCGGAGAGGCCACAACAGTGAGAGGCCTGCGTACCGCAAAAAAAAAAAAAAAAAAAAAAAAAAATGCATCAGGATAACCTGGGGGTCTTGTTAAAACACACTGCTGGGCCTCACCTCCTGGCTTTCTGAGTCAGTAAGTCTGGGGTGGGGCCCATGCATCTGCATTTCTAACAAGTTTCCGGTGTTGCTGATGCAGCTGGTCCAAGGACCACACTTTGAGAACTCAGACGTTTAGATGTCACTTAGACGTTTACTACACTAAGCCAAGCGCTAGGATTACAAAGATCCACAGGTCAAAGTTGCTGTCCTAGGAGCTCATAAATTGGAGAGGGAAAACAAACAGAAGACAATTTCAAGATACTGTCATTAGGACTGCACTAGAGATGTGCAACAAGCAGGAAACCAGAGCAAAGGGAAGATCCTGGATTTGCTTGGAAGTCAAAAAGGGCTTTGCACAGAAAGTAACACTTCAGCCAGATCTTGTAGTGTTAATGAACCACAGAGAGTTAGTCATTCCAGGAAGTAGGAAAGCATATACAGAGGCCTGGAGACAAAGAAGTGTCCTTCTAGAAGGGACAAATAATTTGAATGCATGAAATTCAGAATGTAAGGGGGAAAAGGAGCCAGAAAGTGAGAATAAAAAGGGAATGCCAGATCACAAAGGGCATCCTATGCCAGGCTGAGATGGTTAGGCTTTATCCTGAAGAGTCACTGGCAGTATTTAGGTATTTTAGGAAGACTGCTATCACAGAGGTGTGGAAGAGTGACTGACAAGGGTAGGTTTGGGAGTAAGGAGACTAGATAATAGACAATTACTGGAGTCCTAGCAAGAAATGAGGTAGGCCTTAACTAAAGTATTAGTGGTGTGGTGCGACAGCTGAACTCAAAGGCTGATTTGGCTGGGAGCTGGCAGAGAGGTTAAGGGAAACAGAGGGCAGAGAAGACCCTCCCTTGCCACAGCTACAGTCGCGCCACCCCTCCTGTTCTACCACTTACCTTTAGGTGGTTGGTCCTAAGTCTTCCTTGCAAGCTTCCACCCCCGCCCCCAACATTTGTGTCTCCCAGGGTTCCTTCTTCAGACCTCTATTCTTCTCGCTCTACATATAATTCTAGTGGAATCTCCACACAAGACTTCAATACCACCTATAATCTGGTGACTCACAGACTTCTTTCCAGCCTCAGTCTCTCCTGAACTACTTACTGGTCATCATTATTTGGATGTCCCATAAAGAACTCACATTTCAATATGCACAGAAGTATTAATATCATTATCTTGCATTTTCCCCCCAAACATTCACTTACATAATTATTAATAAAAGAGTCCCACATCAAGGCCCTTATCCACTGTTCCCTCTATTTAGAACATACTCTTCTATGTGTTACCTAAGCTTCTTCGTAACTTCCCTCAAATATCACTTCCTCAGGTAGGCTGTTGTCCCTAACCACCTCATTTAAAATCACAACCTCAATCAATCAATCAATAAAATCACAACCTCCCAACACCCCTACTGCTTCTTGTTTTTTCTCCATTGAACTTACTAACATAATACGGCTTTTTCTTTTTTTTGCTTAGTCACTCCCTACCCCCCAAAACTCCAGAGGAACAGGCATTTTTGTGTTTTGATAACTGCTGCATCTCCAGTACCTATTAACTCTTCATAGTGAAAAGTATATTCCTAATCCTCCTACACAGTAGCCACTGACAGACTGTCTCAAACAACAAAAAAATATGCCAAGATATTAATACAAGTTTCACAAATCCCTGAATGAACAAATACAAATTCTGTCCCCTTACCCACCTAGGGAGGGTTCTTTTTTTTGGGGGGCCGTGCCCTGCGGCATACGGGATCTTAGTTCCCCGATCAGGGGTTAAATCCATGCCCCCTGCAGTGGAAGCACGGAGTCTTTTTTTTTTTTTTAAATAAATTTTATTTATTTATTTATTTTTGGCTGCGTTGGTCCTTTGTTGCTGCACGTGGGCTTTCTCTAGTTGCAGCGAGCAGGGGCCACTCTTCGTTGCAGCGCACGGGCTTCTCTTGTTGTGGAGCATGGGTTCTAGGTGCACACGCTTCAGTAGTTGTGGCATGTGGGCTCAGTAGTTGTGGCTCGTGGGCTCTAGAGTGCAGGCTCAGCAGCTGTGGCACACGGGTTTAGCTGCTCCACGGCATGTGGGATCTTTCCAGACCAGGGCTAGAACCTGTGTCCCCTGCACTGGCAGGCAGGTTCTTAACCACTGTGCCACCAGGGAAGTCCCAGCACGGAGTCTTAAGCACTGGACTGCTAGGGAAGTCCTGGGAGGGTTTTTAAACTTTAGTGTGCATTAATGCAAAAGCCTCAGAAGTCAGGACAGAAAAGGGATGAAATTTCAAGTCCATCAATGTGCTTCTATATAAGAAAAATTAAAGGACTGTAGTTTACCTCCCTTTGCCCACAGCCTAGTCAAACAGAACCATCATTGGCTTCTGCTTCCATCTCTATGGAAGCAGCAGGAGCAGCAAACACACAGTGCCTACCGTATGCATTTAACCAGCAGTAATTCCAACACAACCACAACTCTAGCGGAATGATGATTACCTCCCATTTGAGGATACCTGGGGCTCAGAATTGTTAAAGTATCTTATCCAAAGTCTCAAACAGGTAGGAAATGACAAGGCCAGAATCTGAATTCATATGAATTGAACTCCAAAGCACCCTCTTTCCAATATACAACAAATAAACAATAATTAAATCTTTAGAAGACTATTAAACATACTGCTTATTATTTTTGTATTATGACAAAAGAATAAGACACTCCTGCTTCCAGGGGTCACTTATTTTCAGAAGAAAAAGAAAAATGATTTAATGCATTCCTCTCTGTGGGCAGCCTCTGAGTGATGGATGGTTATGTTCCCATTCTCCTGATTCTACCTCTAAGGATTGGGAAAGTTTGTTTTACTATACTAATTTCTTCTCTCCTGGAATTTTAAAACTTGGGGACCCTTTTTTTTTTTTTTTGCAGTACGTGGGCCTCTCACTGTTGTGGCCTCTCCCGTTGCGGAGCACAGGCTCCGGACGCGCAGGCTCAGCGGCCATGGCTCACGGGCCCAGCCACTCCACGGCATGTGGAATCTTCCTGGACTGGGGCACGAACCCATGTCCCCTGCATCGGCAGGCGGACTCTCAACCACTGCACCACCAGGGAAGCCCTTGGGGACCCATTTTAAGAAAAATTTTACAACATTAAATTTGGAAAAAAAGAGTATACTGCCAAATAAATGGAATACGGTAAATATGGTAGTTAGAGATTTTTTCCTCCCATTCTGTGATTTGAAATTTCTCATTTCTGGTAACAAATTACAAGTGTTCACAATGAGAATAAAGAACATTTCATAAACACATACAGGTTATAAGGAGCTCTAACCCTCTCTACTTAGAGATGAGGAAACTGAGGCCAGGCCACAGTCACAAAGACTGTGGGAACATGGTGACAGTAATCCAAACCTCCCAAGAGAATCCAAGTCAACCTTCTCAAGAGTGCAACTCCCCTTTGTCCTCAGAAGAAAATACAATGAGGGAAGAAAAACAGAAGAATATCTTATTCTCAAGAATATTCTAAACCTAACAAAGAAGATTCTCAAGATGCTTGAAGACGTACTTTGCTTGCCGAAACAAAGTCTTTCTGGGAACAAAATTTCTCCCGTCTTCAACTTTAATGACATTTGGAAGTTACAGATGGTTGAAAATTAAACATTCATATTCTACACATTTTAAAATAAGTCTTAAGCCTCAATTATAATGACCATTTTCTGTTGCTGTCACTTTTTTTTTTTTTTTTTACACCTAAATGAACTCTGACATGATTTGTCTTGATGGCAAATGCAGACATCTGAAAACAGATTTCCTGAAAGGTCTACAGAGGCCAATGAAGACATACTCTGTAAACAAAATCTCATTTGTTACCTACTATTTCCAGAAATCTCATCTGAGGTATTTGCAAAGATATAGTCTTGTTCTAGGGTTATACACATCTTCCAACCACATTACTTGTTAGACTGCTTTTTCTCTGTCTTAACCCATCGGCCTCCCAGTTCTCTTCTCTCACTATATAAACATACCACTCAAAAGTGAACATTCACCAAGTTCATACCACGCTCTAATCCATTCCGTACCCTGCAGCTGAGTGATCTTCCTGAATCATGCCACTCTCCCTCTTAAGACCCTGAAAGGGATTCTAGTTAATGATATTCATGCTGAAGTATTTAAAGGGAAATATACCAACATCTGCAATTTACTTTGAAATGCATTTTTTTTCATAGTTGCATGGTGGGACACATATGATAAGGCAAAAATAGTTAAATGTGAATGGAAGAACTGGGTTTGGGTATATGAATATTAACTGTAAAATTCCTTCAACTTTTCCATATGTTGGGAATTTTCATAAAATGTCAGAAAAAAAACCCCAAGGGTCTTCCTGCTGTTCTCGCAGTAAAGGGCAAACTGTAAAGGCCAATGTCCCTTGCAAAGGCTCCCTCACCTTTCCTGCCCATCTCTCACCATGTCCCACCACCTGCACGCTAGGCTCCAGCCACTCACAACCTCTTCCAGTGCAGCAGAGAGGCCTTGCTCTCTCAACTCTAAATCTTCACACACGCTTTCACTTCTTTCTGGAACATTCTTCCCCTCCCCTCACTGCACCTGGGAGAACCCTACCTTATCCTTCCTGTCTCAGTTTAGTCTCCTCTAAGAAGCTTTCTCTTACTCCAGAAGTCTGGTTAAGCACCCTCCTTTGTACTTCCACAACATACCACACACTTCATATACTTCACTGTAGTGTGTCAGCTTATTTGTGTGTTTCCTTCAGTGTGTCATATACTTCACTGTAGTGTGTCAGCTTATTTGTGTGTTTCCTTCAGTGTGTCACGTCTGTCCCCTTCTTTCAACAAATATTCTCTGGGCAAGTAATCTTAACAGTAAGCAAGATATAAAGTCCTTGCTTTTAAGATGCTTACAGGAAAGAAATTATCCCATTCTTAACGGGTACTTGCTTGCTTGCTCGCCAAAACCAGAAACCGTATCTTAGTCTCTCTGGGCTGCTATAACAAAAACACCATAGGCTGGGTGGCTTTAAACAACAGACATGCATTTCTAACAGTTCTGGAGGCTGGGAAGTCCAAGATCAAAGTGCTGGCAGGTTTGGTGTCTAGTAAGGGCTGGCTTCCTGGGTGAGGGACAGTTTTCTCACTGTGTCCTCACATGGCAGAAAGGGTGAGAGAGCTCTCTGGAATCTCCTTTGTAAGGGCCCTAACCCCATTCATGAGGGCTCCACCTTCATGACCTGATCAGCTGCCAAAGACCCCACCTCCTAGTGCCATCATACTGGGGGTCAGAATTTTAACATGAATTTGAGGGGACTCATTCACTCTACAGCACCTGTCCTACACACAGAAGATCCTTTACCAACATTCTTATCTCTTAATCACAACCGCACGGAGTCTCTGTTTTCATAACTATACCTCATCTGTCATTGCTTATCCTGGGCCTTTACCACAATCCACTATAATAATTCATCACTCATACCTATAAAATTCAAGCGGCTCCCTCTCATCAATAACAGATCATAAAACATACCTCCTTCACTAAACTTAGGAAAACTTTCTAGTCACTGTACCGAGTTGTCAGTATTCAGCTGCCTTGCCACAGCCAAGCTGAACTAAGTTTGAAGATACTAAAAAGTCTGTCATGAACCTTCTCTTTATTCTATTATACAATTAGAAGGATCAAAAAATGTTAAAATTCAGGATGCCTATGTTTTGAATTGACGGACATTTAAAAATCATCTTTAATGGCCTAACCATTCAATAAACAAAAGCCATTAAATTCCAAGTCATTTTTGGAAAACACAACACAGAGCCTAACAGTATGAGTAAAATAAAGTAAAAATTACATACATACTTCATTCTATCCAATTAATATACCTTTAGAGTGGCAAGTAGGACAATGGGGCCTGTGTGGCTTCAAACAATGCTGAAAGAATGCACCTACGTAACATCTATGAACTTTAAGAAAGTTTTATCTTCAATTCCTGAGCCTTCAGCTGGCAGCGAAACAGACACACTAAGTGTGCCAGCCAAACAGTTAATGATCTGTAAACATATACCTGTACAAGCAGAGAGTTCCTGTTTAAACAGACTAAGATGAAAGCCCTTCTACAAAGCACTCTTTAGTGATGATGTTAAAATTATTCTCTAAATAGTTCATCTAAATGTGCATTTCTATATTAGGTTTTCTTAAAGAGGGCATATTTTAAAGGTGTTTTAAAAACAAATCAGGGAACTTCCTGGTGGTGCAGCAGTTAGCATCCCATGCTTTCACTGCTGATGGCCAAGGTTCAATACCTGGTCAGGGAACTAGGATCCCACAAGCCATGGGGCACAGAAAAAAAAAAAAAAAAAAAAACCATAACTAGAGCTTCCAAGACAAGATGGCAGAGTAGAAAAATGTGAGCCCACCTTTTCTTACAAAAACACCAAAATCACAACTGCTGAACAATCATCAACAAAAAAACTCTGGAACCTACCAAAAAAGATATCCTACATCCAAAGACAAAGAATAAGTCACAATGAGACAGTAAGAGGGGGCACAATCACGATAAAATCAAATCCCATACCCACCGGATGGGCGACCCACAAACTGAAAAATAATTATACCACAGAAGTTCTCCTACAGGAGTGAAAGTTCTGAGCCCCACATCAGGCTCCCCAGCCTGCAGGTCTGGCAATGGGAGGAAAAGCTCCCAGAGAATCTGGCTTTGAAGGCCATCAGGGTTTGATTGCAGCAATTCCACAGGACTGGGGGAAACAGAAACTCCACTCTTCGAGGGCGCACACAAGGTTTCATGCACATCAGGACCCAGGGAAAAGAGCAGTAGCCTCATAAGAACCTGGACCAGACCTACCTGCTGGTATTACAGGGTCTCCTGCAGAGGCGGGGGGCAGCTGTGGCTCATTGCGGGGACAAAGACACTGGCAGCAGTAGTTCTGAGGAGTACTCAGGGGCGTGAGCCCTCCTGGAGGCGGCCATTTTCTCACCAAGGCACGGCCCCTCCCAACAGCCTGTAGGCTCCAGTGTTGGGATGCTTCAGGCCAAACAACCAACAGGGTGGGAACACAGCCCCACCCATCAGCAGACAGACTAATACTTAAAGTTTTCCTGAGCACACAGCTCCCCACTAAACACGCTCCCTGACACAACCCCGCACACCAGAGGGACAACACCCACCTCCACCCACCAGGGCAGCAGCCAGTCCCTCTGACCAGGAAGCCTCCACAAGCCTCTTAGACAGCTTCATCCACCAGGGGGCAGACAGCAGAAGCAAGAAGAACTACAGCCCTGCAGGCTGCAGAATGGAAACCACAATCACAGTAAGGTAGAGAAAATGAGGTGGCAGAGGGAAATGTTCCAGATGAAGGAACAAGATAACACCCCAAAAGAACTAAGTGAAGTGGAGATAGGCCATCTACCTGAAAAAGAATTCGGAGTAATAATAGTAAAGATGAGCCGAGATCTTGGAAAAAGAATGGAGGGACAGATCGAGAAGATACAAGAAATGTTTAACAAAGACCTAGAAGAACTAACGAACAAACAGAAATAAACGATAAATAACTGAAATAAAAAACACACTAGAAAGAAACAATAGTAGAATAAATGAGACAGAAGAACAGATAGGAAGACAGAATGGTGGAAATCACTGCCGCAGAACAGGATAAAGAAAAAAAGAATGAAAAAAAATGAAGACAGTCTAAGAGACCTCTGGGACAACACTAAACACACCAACATTCACATTATAGGGGTCCCAGAAGGAGAAAAGAGAGAGAAAGGACCTGAGAAAATATCTGAAGAGATAATAGCTGAAAATTTTCCTAACATGGGAAAGAAAGGAAACAGTCACCCAAGTCCAGGAAGCACAGAGAGTCCCAGGCAGGATAAACCCAAGGTGGAACATGCTGAGACACATAGCAATCAAACTGACAAAAATTAAAGACAAAGAAAAACTATTAAAAGAAATAATATACAAGGCAATTCCCATAAGGTTATCAGCTGATTTCTCAGCAGAAACTCCACAGGCCAGAAGGGGGTGGCATAATATATTGAAAGTGATGGAAGGGAAGAACCTACAACCAAGAATACTCAGCAAGGGGCTTCCCTGGTGGTGCAGTGGTTGAGAGTCCGCCTGCCGATGCAGGGGACACGGGTTCGTGCCCCGGTCCAGGAAGATCCCACATGCCGTGGAGCAACTAAGCCCGCGTGCCACAACTACTGAGCCTGTGCTCTGGAGCCTATGAGCCACAACTACTGAAGCCCGCACACCTAGAACCTGTGCTCTGCAATAAGAAAAGCCACCACAATGAGAAGCCCGCGCACTGCAACGAAGCGTAGCCCCCGCTCGCCACAACTAGAGTAAAGCCCACGCGCAGCAACGAAGACCCAATGCAGCCAAAGGGGGAAAAAAATGCAATGAGATATCACTTTACACCACTCAGAATGGCCATCATCAAAAAGTCTACAAACAATAAATGCTGGAGAGGGTGTGCAGAAAAGGGAACCCTCCTACGTTGGTGGGAATATAAATTGGTAGAGTCACTATGGAGAACAGTATGGAGGTTCCTTAAAAAACTAAGAATAGAGCTACCATATGATCCAGCAATCCCACTCCTGGGTATATATCCAGAGAAGACCAAGGTTCAAAAGGATACATGCACCCCAGTGTTCACTGCAGCGCTGTTTACAATACCCAGGACATGGAAGCAACCTAAATGTCCATCAACAGAGGAATGGATAAAAAGGATGTAGTACATATATACAATGGAATATTACTCAGCCATTAAAAAGAATGAAATAGTGCCATTTGCAGCTACATGGACGGAGCTGGAGATGATCATACTAAGTGAAGTAAGTCAAACAGATAAAGACAAATATCATATGATACCACTTATATGCAGAATCTATAAAAATGATACAGTGGGGCTTCCCTGGTGGCGCAGTGGTTAAGAATCTGCCTGCCAATGCAGGGGACACAGGTTTGAGCCCTGGTCTAGGAAGATCCCACATGCTGCAGAGCAACTAAGCCCACGCACTACAACTACTGAGCCTGTGCTCTAGAGCCCGCGAGCCACAACTACTGAAGCCCGCACACCTACAGCCCGTGCTCCACAACAAGAGAAGCCACTACAATGAGAAGCCCGCACACCGCAAAGAAGAGTGGCCCCTGCTCGCCACAACTAGAGAGCCTGCGTGCAGCAACGAAGACCCAATGCAGCCATAAATAAATTTTAAAAAATGATACAAATGAACTTATTTACAAAACAGAAACAGACTCACAGAATGAAACAAACTTATGGTTACCAAAGGGGAAAGGCAGGCGGTGGTGGGGGGGGTGGTGGTGGAGATAAATTGGGAGTTTGGGATTGACATGTACACACAACTATTTTTAAAATAACCAACAAGGATCTACTGTACAGCACAGGGAACTCTGCTCAATATTCTATAATAACCTAAATGGGAAAAGTATTTGGAAAAGAATAGGTACATGTATATGCATAACTGATTCATTTTGCTGTACACCTGAGACTAACACAACATTGTTAATCAACTATACCCCAACATAAAATAAAAATTTTAAAAAAACGTAACTTCTCATTAGATCAAATTCTATTAAAGTTATTTTCATGTCCTCATCCAGGCACTGGGCAACTTTTTCTGTAAGGGACTAGATAGCAATATTGTAGGCTTTGCAGGTCACATAAGGTCTCTGTCACATATTTATCTTTAGTTCCCCCCCTCCAACTCTTTAAAAATGTAAAAAACAAACGAACCCCATTCTTAGCTTGCTGGCCATACTAAAACAGTCTATAGGCCAAACCCTGTCCTAGTGGATGGACCAAAAGGAGGAAAGATTTGTTGATCCAATTACAATGAAATTCTCCATAGCAAATAAGCCTGTATTTCAAATTACTTGTCTGAACCCTATTCAAATAAGTCACTCTCTGTGAGTGAACCAAGTAGAGGATCCAAGCACTTAAAAGAACTTCGGTTTTACCATAAAGCAGTAACAGCCATCAACTCTCACTTCTCAGCTCAAATTTGAAAACCAAATTGATTACAAAAGAAAAACTCCACACAAAGTCACCAAAACAGTATAGAGGTAAAGGTGTGCTCATGATATTGTTTTACGTCCTCAAAAGATCTAATTCAACAATACAATGTACTGTCCATAAACTTTATAATGATAATTTAATTAATGAATTAAATATGTGAAGATCTAGGAGATGTGATTTCCAACTATAACACTGTCACCATAAGATGTGTGAACCCAGACAAGTCAGGTATTTCCATTTGCTCCCTGTCTTCTAAACAGAGGGGGAGGTAAATCCAGACAAATCTCTGAAGTGATGGATTTAAAATTCTTTGACTATTACAATTCATACCTCCTTGATCAGTGATACACTAGAAAAAAATTTTTTATAACACCTCAACAGTGTTTTAAAAAGATAACATAAAAACATGAATCATGAAAATGAGCAGTCAGAACACTAAGTACACACAATACGTTAGCAACAGCTATCTTGAACACTTTCCATGTATGCCACTGTTTGAAGTGTTTTACAAACATTACCTCATACAATCCTCAGGATAATCCTAAAAGGCAAACAGTATAATCTGAAAGATTAAGCAATTTGCTAAAGAAGGGTCGGTCAGGATTTAAATCCAGCAACGCTCCTCCACACTATTATCACTGTCACTGATCAGGAGCAGCTTCCAGTCTTCTCCCCCACAGCTCACGACAGACAGGGATGACAAAAGGTAAAATCAAGCAGCACTCTGCCTCCCTTTCCTCCCAGTTTCCTTTCCTGCTACTGTGGAAAGCTGAAGCACTGTACTCTTCTTGCTCAGCACAGGTTTGTGTGCCTGATGCCTGCTTTCTATGCAGACCTTTGATTCACACTTCCACACTTCTGTAGGAAACTTTATGGTCCACAGCATCATGACAGAGAGAATTCTAACCTGCCATATTCCTTCTTTACCCAAGTAAGATACCAACATTGTAAAATTAACATTTTTGACTTGGCTTTGTATGATATAAAATAAATCATCCTATTTTACCTGAAAGCTCTGGTGACAAGAGCCATGAGGAGTCATCACTGGAGATACTTTTGGGCTTGGACCCTCTGCATGGCCTTCCATAAGTTATCTGATGACCCAGATAGGGTGGGGGGTTTTGATCTGCTGTCCATCTCACAAAGAGCATCTCCTCCCTTTCCTCAGCCGGCAAGAGCAGGGAGAAACTTAACCAGCTGTAGCATCTGCACCCGGTGACTCAAGACTACCTCCCTCCAATACGTCAAGGAGTGCACATACAGTGGAAAGTTAGACAAAACCAACCCTGAATCCTAGCTCAGCTGTGTAACCTGGGGTTCAAAGCCCTCTTCTCCAAAACAGTGAACATGCTACACAGTAAAGCACCTAGCAACACTCAAGTAACAAGCATAATATATGATACTCCCACCCCATCAGTTCCCCACTTTTGAATATCATCATTCAGCAATCCACATCACATTAAAATCATTTCTCTCACTCTTGCAGCCTGACTAGACATGATCTGAAAACCACTGAGTTTAATTCAGTAAACATTCACCAAAGCCAACAAGTGCTGATCCAATGGTTATTAACAGTTCCTATGCTCCAGAAGGTCAAAGTCACACTAATGCAATAGTTCTTAATTAACAAACATGATATATATTGTACAATAAAACTGCCTTTAAATTAACATGCCAATTTTTAACCTGCCTACTAGATAGGCAAAGATTAAAATGAATAATCCTTGGTGTCAGCAATAGTGCTAGACAAACAAGTACTTTCACATACTGATGGTAGGAATGTAGAATGGTACAGCTTTCCAAAAATACTGTTTAGTAATATACAAAAAGACTTAAAATATATATACTTTTGACCCAGCAATTCAACTTAAAAGAATTTATCCCAAAGATAATATTTGGCAAGTGGAAAATGGGGTATAACAATAATAATCTGTTTACCAATCTTATAATTATGATAGAACCATATATTTTATTCAGTCATTAAAAGGGAAGAAATCCATATCTACTGCCACGCAAAAAAACCCCTCTGATACATAAAGAAAAAAAATCTGACTTCAAAACACAAGGTATGAGCCTATTTTGTTTAAGAAACAAATATACACATAGAAAAAATGAACATTCCTATCCTCATTTTTTTCTCTCTCTCTCTGGCAAGAAACATGTATTACTTTTATAATTTAAAATAGTGAACACTAATTTTAAGAGGAAGGTATATTACACATAATTTCTTTCAGTTCTTTTAATCCCAGGAACTATGAAAGAATCTCAGTTAGGAGGCTGTAATTTGCCCCACAATCCCACAGCTTCGAATGGTAGGAAGGGCTGACTCCCACACCTGGGGGCCTCTAGTTAAGGACTCTTCCACACCTGAGCGCCCCAGGCCTTTTCACCAGGTTTTTAGCTACAGCAACACGTTCCCTTAGTCCTGCAGTGTCCTCCTCCCCACCCTACTTAGCAAAATTTTACTCAGATACCACCCTTTCCATAATAACTTATGTAAGCTATTTAGCAATTATTTCAGACTGACATTTGATTTTTTTTACTATATACTTTGAGTCTTTCCCCACAGAAGGTTATAAGCTCCTGGAGGGCAGGGACCTAGTGAGCCCCGTTTCCTCCAGATGACCCAGCAGAGCATTTTATGCACAGCACGTTCTAATAAATGCTTGATGAACAAATAAATAAAGAGGTTACCTGTGCAGTCTAACAGCCACTGCCCTGACTTTACAAATAAGGCCCCAAAATGTTAGTCCATGGTCACTCAATAGTAACAGTCCCATGCTGAACTTGGGTCTTTTCTTTTTCCTAACTCAAAGCTCCTGTGTGTTTTGCATTTTCAAAGTACTTTTGCTGACCTTCTCTCACATGGACTTCACACCAGCTGACTTACCACTGTATTGGCTGACATCTGTAGCTCTTCCAGCTCTGTTTTCTGTTTTTGACAGCAGCACTAAGGGGAAATATATGAACCACTCTTGACATTTCTTAAACCTGCATTGAAACTATACCTCTAGCTGGAATAAAGTAAAAGCTGGTCATCAATCATCCAATGTTTATTTACTGAGCACCTATTAGGGGCCAAACATCATATTCCATTAACCAGAAACCTCTATTAACTGGCACCTGTGCTTACTGATAAAATTGATGCCCGTAATAGCCTAAAGCAAGGGTCTACAAAGAGCCCACAGGCTAAATCTGGTCTGCTGCCTGTTTTTGCAAATAAAATTTTACTAAATACTGCCACACCCATCCACTTATGGATTATCTATGGCTCTTTGGGGGCTACAAGGGCAGAGTTGAGTAGTTACAACAGAGACCATTATGGCTCACTGAGCCTGGATTATTTACTATGTGGCCTTAATAGATTGCTGACCATCATAAAATATCAATATGCCACTGGACTCTCAAAAACATATTTTTTAGCAGTAGTGACACATAACAGGCAATAGTTTCCTTAATCCTTTGAAAATTACCAGTCCAGTATCATATATGTGGTACCACTATTCCTTGCATCACATGCCCATAACCAATCATGCCAGAAAACAGCATCAACTGATAAAAATCTGTGTTTCCCACAAGTCATATAACCTTGGGGATCTTTAATCCCAACTTCTCCCAAAATTAAGTTTCTGACTGAACAATTTCATTATTTTTAGAGTAAGTCCTCACACAGAAAACCATTCACTTACTTGACAAGTTACTTCTCTTAACAGATCTCTAGTCCAGTGTATATCTTGAGGTTTCCTACTTGCAATAATTCAAACATAATAGAAACCAGTTTTACTCCTGATGATGCTCAGTATTTTGTGGGGGTTTTTTTGGCTGCACACTATCCTGAATTATCACCTTCAGGGAAAAATGCAGACTCGAGATTTCTTCCCTGAGTGGAATCAAACAGCCCACATATACAAAGAAATACTTTACTAATTTAAATCCAATTACAATATGTTCTCAAAACATTTCTTTAAAAATATACAACTCACAAGCTTTACAATTAGAAATAATTACAGAATGTCAGAAGAGATAAGACTTAAGAGATGACTAAATCCAAATATCTCAATTTACAGATGAGAAAAATGAGGCTTACATGATTTACCGGAAGGACCAACTAGTTTTCATTAATTCATGCTGGCCTTAAATCAGGAAGTTATACTGATGTCTTATCTGTAAGCCAGGCACTGTGCTGGGGTCCAGGGCTACATATGTATCTTCACCGACAATGAATTCAATTAATCTTTTATCAGCGAGATTTTTTTGCAGTGAGACAGATTACATCACAGAGAATCAGATAAAATTCCTTAATAACTGCTAGACATCTTTTTGCTTTTCCTACAAAGAAAGCTCTCTTCCTGCAGAGACAGTCCAGTGGAGCCAGGCCGCACAATTCAGAATCTTGATGTTGCCCCTTTCTGGCTATGTAACCTCACAGCAATTTACTTAACAGCTCTGTGTTTGTTTCCTGATCTTTAAGGGGATAATCACAGTATGTAAACAATCCTTATGTGGCTGGTACAGGTAAGTGCTCTATAAATTTTAAGTATCGTTGTTGTTATTTTCCTTAGGTAGTTTTCTTATCAAAACATGGTTAAGTAACCAAGGTATGGAGAAAGTGCCCTCAAAAACAGCTATTGAAATACATGTAATTACCATCACTGTAGTAAAGTTTGATTAAATATAAAGGGTAAAGAGGAAAAAACAGTTCTTAAAAGGTCCATTTATAAGTTAAATCCTACTTAAAACACATGCACAAGAAATTTTGCCTTTTAGGGACTTCCCTGGTGGTCCAGTGGTTACGAATCCACCTTCCAATGCAGGGGACACAGGTTTGATCCCTGGTCAGAACTAAGATCCCACATGCAGTGGGGCAACTAAGCCAGCGCACCACAACTACTGAGCCCGCGCGCTCCAGAGCCCACAAGCCCTCGCGCCACAGCGAAAGACCCTACGTGCCACAACTAAGACCCAATGCAGCCAAATGAATAAATAAATATTTTTAAAAAAAGATTTTCCTTTTAATATTACGAACAAACAAGTTCATTCGCAAAATCTTTCATGAAACAATGGTTAAATGCTAATGCCATAGTGTTTCTGGGTTTCACTAGGGGTCAGGCCCGGGTAAATGACTGCTTCAACACAAATGCCATGGCAACAGACGTGTCCCTCATTAAGCTACATCCTAGAATCCAACAAATATTTGGATTTTACTTTAAAATAATCATTAGTATTTTTACTCAAAGATGGCCTTTTAAAAAAAGTTATGCAGTAGGAAGAGTACGTGGCACTTCCTCCCTCGAAGGGACTTCTATCAAGTTGGAAAACCACGCCAGAGTCACAGAAGGCAGGGTCTTTACAGCTGTGTGACCTCGGAAAACTCACTGAACAGGTCTCCAAGATTCAGCACCTCATCTATAATTGGTGTTAACATCTATCTCCCAGGTTTTGGGGGGGATGGGGAAAGGGGGACAGAGGAGGCAAACTAAGATTCGTATGAAAATGCTTTGAGGATGGCTAACACACATGCACACATTGCTAGTTCTGACCCCTTTCACCCACAGGCAGTGGGAAGGGAGGCCGTGTAGCAAGGTAAAGTTAAACTGCAATTTGTGTTTGGGGTACTTAAGCCTTGATCAATGTTCCTATTCTATACAGTTGTTGGAAATGTAAAACCTTGTTATAGTCTCAGATTTGGTTTTTTAAATATGAGACTCCAGAGATCACCGTAATTCATGAAAGACATATTAGGGCCAAGCATCCTCCTGCCTAGCACCTTCAAACTCATAACAAAGAAAACCACAATCCCTATTTCTCTATTTCTCCCCTCTACCAGCATAAACTGAATGCGGCCGTAATATGTGATGGTAAAATGTCTTTAAGAAATCTTCAGAGGTATTCTAGAAAATTAACCCTATTTATGTAATCAGTATAAAAATCTGTTATCAGCTTTTTCCAAAGCTGAAAAGGACTTTGATGAAAATCCCAATAGTAACAGTACTCAAAAATTTTTTTTAATTTTAAGCTTGTATAACTTGATACTAGATGGAGCTTTATGAACTATTAAGCTCATATAAGGGACTTCCCTGGTGGTCCAGTGGTTAAGACTCTGCACTTCCACTGCAAGGGGCACACGTCTGATCCCCGGTTGGGGAATTAAGATCCTGCGTGCTGCATGGTGTGGCCAAAAAATAAAATAAATTAAAAAAAAAAAAAAAGCATATATAAAAGGAAATTTAGGGCTTCCCTGGTGGCGCAGTGGTTGAGAGTCCGCCTGCCGATGCAGGGGACACGAGTTCGTGCCCCGGTCTGGGAAGATCCCACATGCCGCAGAGCGGCTGGGCCCGTGAGCCATGGCCGCTGAGCCTGCGTGTCCGGAGCCTGTGCTCCGCAACGGGAGAGGCCACAACAGTGACAGGCCCGCGTACCGCCAAAAAAAAAAGAAAAAAAAAAAAAAAGCATGGTGCAACCTCAGTGCAAATTAGGAACGTTAAGAAACGAACATCTATTTAAAAAAAAAAAAAAAGAAATGAACAAAACTGTCACTTTTGTTTCACTAAAAACAGAACCATGTAACTAACATCTAATGCACAGGAATAATTGGGAGGAACTTATAAAATGAAAGCAAAATTCAGGAAACTTATCTTTACAATGGCAGTATTTGATTTTTTTTTTGGTGTGTCACAACTACTGAGCCCACGTGCCACAACTACTGAGGCCCGCACGCCTAGAGCCTGAGAAGCCACCGCAATGAGAAGCCCATGCTCGCCGGAACTAGAGAAAGCCGGAGCGCAGCACCGAAGACCCAACACGGCCAAAAATGAAAATAAATAAAGTGATATATATTTTTAAAAAAAAAAGGTAACACTAATTTTTCAACTAGCTCCAGTAACTTTAAATAACGCCAAGAATCATATACTGTAGACTGTCAAGAGTTCATGAAAAATGATTTGTTTCTATCTAAACATTCCCATTAAAAGCGGACCCTGACAAGTATCATTTGACTTCTTTGTTTCCCTTCCTGTTTTTAAATGAACATTAAAAAGTCTTGAGACATCAAAACCAAAGTTTTAAAATTCAACGATCATCCTATAAGCCAAACTTCAAATTTTCACATCCAAAGAATATGAAAGAAATCTCTAAGTTACTTTGGAGCTAAGCCTGCAAAAATGTGAACCTGTGAATTGTTCTCCACGTCCACCCCCAGAGTCAGTAAAGAAACAAAATACATAACTTCCAGAGAGCAGAGGGAATATAGATCAGGAGATGAGACGTTAGACCATTTCTCATTATTACACCCATCAGGCCGAAGGGACTGAACGAGAAAGGTAAACGTTTACTGCACTTTACAAATTTCAGAATTATAAGTGACAGTGAAAAAGACAGCTGCAACATGAGCCCACTGTACCCGTAAAAGCTGAATCAAATAATTACATTTATCACGACTACACCAGGCCTCATTTCTAGCTTCTGTAAATTATACAAAGAGCCGGCTATTAAATATTGATAGCATGCCATTTGCACTGGAGCTGTCGCGAAGAGCCTCCTGCTACCAATTTTTGTCATGAAAGAAAAAACGTCCTTATTTTCTAGGTAAACCCCAAGCCACTAGAATCTCTCAGATGGGGCTATCGCATTGTCCTTCCCGGAGGAAGCTGTCAGGGCCAACCCCACACACCCAGGGGAGGAGAAACTTTCAGGGGAGGGCGGGTCCCTGCAGGTCCCGGGTCAGGGGTCCCTGTTCTCCTTCTCCCCCAGCTGTCAGCCACAGGTCGGGCGGCGGGGCGGAGGCAGCCCCGGCTGTCCGCACAAAGCGAGCCAGAGAGCGGCGGGCGGACACAGACCCAGGCCACGCTGGGGGGCCGCGCAGGGGGGAGCAGGTGGGGGCACTTACCCAGCAGCAGCACGTTCTTCCCCGCGGGGAGCTTGGAGCGCGAGCGGGTGGAGACCTCGCTAAGGATGCAGGACCTGGCGGGGAACAAGGCGCACGCTCAGGCTGGAGCCCAGCGCGGGAGGAACGGCACCGGCCTCGCGCGCCCGGGCGGGGGCGGCCGAGAACGCGGCGGCCTGGGCAGGGCGCCGAGCTCCGGCGGGCACGCGACCCCGGGGCGTCCCCGGCCCGGGGGTGCCGGCGGGGACCGGGGAAGGGTGCGGTCCTTACCAAAGATTCTGCCCGTCCTCGTCGTCCCCTGCCGCGGCGCCGCCGTTGCCCGAGGTTAGCTCGTTGGCCAAGGGACCGCCCGTGTAAGTCGAGGTTAATCCCGCCGGAGAGGAACCGAAAGAGCCGAGTCGCCCCACAGCCGCCATCTTAGTCGGGAACACACCGCTCCCAGCAAAGCTGAATGAGCCAGGCGGAGGCGGCGGCGGAGGCGGCGGCGGCGGCGGCGGCGGAGGCGGAGGCGAGAACCCGGATATGCAGCATTCGGCGCACGGCAGCGGGGCGGGGCCTGCGGGGGTGGGGCCCAGGCACTGCAGGGACTGACGGAGCGAGAGACGGCGAGCTGCGCGTGCGCAGCAGGCCGCCGGCCGGCGAAGGGGGGAAATGCGCGTGCGCAGGTGGCTCGGCGGGACGCCGTCCTGCAGCCCCAGTCTTCCTGAGCTCAGCGGGCTGAAGCGCTTCTGGCCACCGCCTCCGCAGCCCTAGGCTGCAGCTGGGCGCGCTGGGGTATGTCAGGTGAACAGTGCTCCCTCCCACTCTTCAGTCGGGTCCACAAACCCCGCAGCGGGTGTGGAATTCCTGCACTGTCATTGCCGTCCCGCCTGCTGCAATTGGAATTGGTTGTTCTTTGTACGTAATACAAAAGAGATTCCTAATTTAATCCTGAAATCTCCTTTCACCATTGTTCTGCAGATTCTCTTTGCCTCATTCCTGTGTCGTCTTCTTTCTTATCTTAGTGGAGAACTTTCTCCATTAGTTTTATGAGATAAAAGTGTATGGCTACATTTTTGGAGACCTGTGTATTCAATCAAGGCCCAGATGAAAGCTTAATGAAGGAACTATTTACAAAGGTGTGACTGATCCGAGGAGATGCGGCTAGCAACAGCAGGAAGATTTAGGGCTGAAGGGGAAAAAGGAAGGGATGTTTGCTAGAATCCAGAGAGCTGCAGCTATAGGAAAAGCGTTGATCAGCAAGATCTTTGGCTTTGAGTAAAGGAACACAGCAGTAACCGCTCTTTCTGCCCTGCGGTATCCTGCCAGTGTCTCACATTTGCAACCCTACCAGAAGCCTGAGGGCAGTCAGTGATAGTTTGCCTGGGTGTAGAATTCTTAAGTGGCAAATTATCTTCCCTTAGGTTTTTCAAGGCCTTGACCCCTTGTCTGCTAGATTTTAGTGTTGTCCCTGAGAAATCCAAAGTCATTCTGACTGCTAATCCTTTGTTACGTGTTCTTTTTTTTTCCCCCTACTTGGAGACTTAGAACTTCCACAGATTTCCACTAACCCATATACCCCCTTCCAGTGCCTGCACTGTCATAACAATTATCCTGCCAGTTATCATAGACAAATAATCCATACCCTTACACTAAAGCAATCTCTCCACTTGTGCAGTAGATTTCATTTCCTCACCTCCACTGTGCTCCAACAATTCTCCCCCCTCTTTCGCTATATAATCATTTATTGATTTCAACTGGATCATTTTCTCTTAACCCTGCTCCTTCACCAGCTACTGCTATATTTCTTTCCTCCCTTTTACAGCAAAACTCTTTAAAATATTTGTCTTTATATGCTGTCTTCGATTCCTCTTCCCCTTTGCCCTTAGAACCCACTTCAATCAGACTTTTACCCCATGACTCCACAGAAACTGCTTATTCTTCTTATCAATGATCTCCTTGTTGCTAAATCCAATGGTAAATTCGCCTTCCTCATCTTTCTTGACCTTTCAGCAGCATATGGTACAGCTGATCACCCCTTCTAAATATCCTTCTTCACATAGCTTCCGAGTCACAATGTTCTCTTGGTTTTTTTTCCTGCCTCACTAGCTCAGTCTCCTCCACCATTTCCTCATTTTCCCGACCACTTAATGTTACAGGACTCCTGGGCTCAGCCTTTGTTCCTCTTATCTATACTCACTCCTTTGGTGATCTCATGCAGTCTTGTTGCTTTAAATTCCATCTGTATGATAAAAACTCCCAGGTTTCTCTCTGCAGCCCAGAGCTCCATCTAGAACTCCAGATTAATACATCCAACTGCTTTTTTTTTTTTTTTTTTTTGGCTGCATTGGGTCTTCGTTGCTGTACACGGGCTTTCTCTAGTTACTCTTCGTTGAGCAGGGGCCACTCTTTGTTGCACTGCGTGGGCTTCTCATTGTGGTGGCTTCTCTTGTTGCGAAGCACAGGCTCTAGGTGCACAGGCTTCAGTAGTTGTGGCACGCAGGCTCAGTAGTTGTGGCACATGGGCTTACTTGCTCCGCGGTTGCTCTGCGGCATGTGGGATCTTCCCAGACGGGGGATCAAACCCATGTCCCCTGCACTGGCAGGCGGATTCTTAACCACTGAGCCACCAGGGAAGTCCCCCAACTGCTTCTTCCACATCTCCATTTGGATGTCTAACAGCACGTTTCCAACTCAACATGCTCCACATTGAGCTGCTGACCTCTCCCCTCAAATCCCACTTCACCCATCACCTTCTCCACTGGGTAGCAGCTCCTTGTTGCCTGAGCTATTCTTGACTCCAACATTCCTTTCACACTCCACAATTGAATCCATTAGGAATCCTGGAGTCTCTAACTTCACAATATACCCACAATCCAACTTCTTATCACTCATTCTCTGATACCACTTTGAGCTATCATCTCTTGCCTGAATTGCTGTAAAAGGCTCTTCAACATGATAGCTGGAGAGATCCTTTAAAAAGGAGTTCCCTGGTGGACCAGAAGGGAGTTCACTGGTGGTCCAGTGTTTAGGACTTGGTGCTTTCACTGCCGAGGCCTGGGTTCAATCCCTAGTTGGAGATCTAAGATCCATAAGCCAGCGTCACCCCCACACACCAGGGTGTTACTCTACTCAAAACCCCACAGCCACTGCTTATTTCAATCAGAGTAAATGCCAAAGTCCTTACAATGACCCACAAGGCTCTACAGAATCTGGCCTCCACTGCCTCTCTGGACTTTTCTGCTCCACCCTGTCCCTCAGTTTCTCCCATCCAGCAACACTGACTCCACTGCTGTTCCTTAAACATATTGTGTATCCTTTTGTATGTTTCTTTTTTTTTTTTTTTCTTTTGCGGTACGCGGGCCTCTCACTGTTGTGGCCTCTCCCGTTGCGGAGCACAGGCTCCGGACGCGCAGGCTTGGCGGCCATGGCTCACGGGCCCAGCCGCTCCGCGGCATGTGGGATCTTCCCGGACCGGGGCATGAACCCGTGTCCCCTGCATCGGCGGGCGGACTCTCAACCACTGCGCCACCAGGGAAGCCCTGTGTATCCTTTTGATTTAGCTGTTCCTTCTGGCTTGAAGGAGATAAGGAGCTGCCCAAACCAATATCTTCCCCCAGATAGCTAATTGGCTAACTCCCTCTCCTCCTCCAATGTCTTTGCTCAGTTCTCAGCCTCTCAATGAGGTCTACCCTTACCACCTCATTCAACGCTGCAACTTAAATCTTCACCCCTGCAATTCCAGGTTCTTCTTACCTTGCTTGCCTTTTTGTTTCCCATAACACTTACTACCTTCTAACATAGTATAAAATGTACTGATTATTACCTCCTAACATAGTACAGTCATCCCTCGATATCTGCAGGGGATTGGTTCAGGACCCACTCACAGATACCAAAATCCATGGATGCTCAACTGTATATAATGGGGTAGTATTTGCATTTAACCTATGCACATCCTCTCATATACTTTAAATTATCTCTAGATTGCTTATAATACCTAATACAATGTAAATGCTGTGAAACTAGTTGTAAATACAATGTAAATGCTATATAAATAGTTGCCTGCACATGGCAAATTCAAGTTTTGCTTCTTGGAACTTTCTGGAATTTTTTTCAAATATTTTAAATCTGAGGCTAGCTGAATCTGTGGGCGTGGAACCCGCAGATACAGAGGGCTGACCGTAGAATTTACTTATTTATTGGAACTTAAGCTCTTGAGAGCTTCACTAACGTACCCCAAGCACTTTGTGCCTAGAACATAGCAGACGTTCGGTGAAGATTTGTTGAAGGTATGAATAAAGAAACAGATTTACTGCTTGTCACCAGGTTTCTAAAATTTCAGAATGATGACGATGACGATGTGTGTGTGTGTTTCAAGAGGAGAAGGGGATACAAAACAATTCTTCAACACCGGAAAGCAGGAGCTCTCTTTTACAATATTTTAACCGCTTTTTGATATAAAAGTATCCCAGGTCCTCTTGCTACTTTAACAGGTTGCCTGAGCACTGATTTACCTATTCTTGAAGGCTCTGGGCCTCTTTAGGTGTCTCAATGATATTCAATAGTATCCTGCTGTTGTATGGGGAAGACTTAGGTCCTGCTGGGGTACCCCAGGGTGTGCCCCAGATATCCTTTTTGGTTTCGTTTCAGCTGAGCCTGGGCGCCTGGAAGTGGGAAATGGAACACTAGTCAGAGAAGGGACAGCTCCTCTCTCCATCTTACCATCTCTCGGGAGCTACGTCTCTCTTCTCTCTCTGTCAACCATCATCCTCTGCTTACTCATCAGCTTCCTCAAGGCCACAGTTAGGGATTTCTGTGTCTCAAGAAAAGCAATCATTTGTCAGGCGCAAGAGCTCTGCAGAAAACTGCTTAGGGAGGGGAGCCTTCTGGAGGGCTGAGGTGGGGGATGCAGGCCACTTCCTCTTTCTGCCAGGGATGCCTCCCTCTGAGTTTGAGAACTGAGACAAAGCAGCCACCCCTCAAGCTGCTTCCTGTCGTACCAGCTTCCACAGGCCGCCTCTGGCAGATTTTCAAACAAGACTTGCTTCACCCGCTGCGCCAAATGCTGGCAATCACAGTTGATAGAAATGCCAGCTGAAAAGCCAAAACCAAAAGAAAAAGGAAATAAACAAGGCAATGAGTGGCCCCTTAAAATCTGACTTTGTGAACAACTTGAAAAATAAAAGTGTCAGAACGAACTTCAGAGTTTAAAGAGTGCCCTGCCCTACATGGTATGAATTTTTTGTTGTTGTTGTTGTTAACATCCCTGACATTTGAGACAAAACGGTAATGCTAGAATTGGCAGAGTCCTTGCTTACAAGTAAGTAAGAGTAAGTCCTTTCTTACTCTCCAGCAGGAGATCCAGGGATCCAATTAGAGGGAAAAGAGACACTGAATCTTGGTTTCTTTGCTTTCCTTTGAGTCGTTTTTATCTCACTCTAAGTACCTCCTTAGAATGAATACAATGATGGGTATTTAATTCACTTTTCAGTCACCAGTCCCTCTAAATTACAGATCTAACCTCTCTCCTACCACTCACCTAGGATTTTTATCAGGTGAGCCCTGACAGAACTTCATATCTTAGACAAAGAAAGAGATGGGGAAATACCTGACAGGAGAAGATGGAAATAGACAATTTTAGGGGCTTTTTTTTTCCCCCCTTCATAGGAAACAGCAGAAGAGAATCTCCTCTATTTCTGGGTCTAAAATGAAATCCATGCCCCTCCTTTTTAAAAAAACAAATGCTTGTGTATGCATTTGTGTGTGTTTGTGTACAAGCATATTTGAGGATTACAGTTTACAAAGAAAAAATGTTTCATTTGCTTATAAATGTATCACTGAAAAATAATATGCCCTGAATAGTTTTTTAAATTCCAGAATAAGACAATAATTAGAATTGTCTTTTCATTTTTGACTGAGCTCCTCACCACAATATCCATGTTCATTCCTGGAAAATGGGTGATGAATAAAAGGGTAACAACCTGTAAATCAATCCACATTCATATGGAGTAGATGCTCTGTGAGACACAGGGAAAACAAAGAGACTTATCTTTTAGGCTAGAAGAATGTTTCTTCATTTTTAATACAGAACAATTAGGATTTTTAGAATGCTTAGTTGTCATTGTTGTTTTAATCTGTTCTTTCCCACTAAAAAGAAGAAAGAAAAAGCTTCACTGATTAATATATTCTTAGCTGGATACTTCTTACATATGTTTTTGGAGGATCTCATTTCCTTGTAATCAGATACTCTGAAGTTCAAGTCCATTACCTTTTCAAAAGAATAGTGATTTTAATGCCACTTACTTCTTAGATTTCCAGAATTACACTCTGCCAGCCTCTTTACTTCCTAAAGGAGAAGATATCTAATAACTGACTTTATAGATTGAGATCTGCCAACACTAGATCATCAAGGTCATTAAGTTTTTCTGCTCTGGGGGCTCTACATGAGGCAAAAAATATGAAATTCCATGGCATTTTTAGAAATGCACTGTCTTTTGGAGCTGCAGGTGATTTCATGTTCATAACAATTTAGTCTACTTTAGTCTAGAGCTAATTGTGGTCTCTTATTGCTTTTACTAAAAGTAAGCCTAGAATATAACCTATTATATTCTGCACCAACAAAAACATTACATTTTCCCCACATGGGAAAGAGGATGAATGAATTGCCCAGTGGGAAGTTTCTTATAAGCAAAATGAATCAGTTATTTTACATCATGTAAGATTAAAGAGTTGTTTATTCGAAGGTGTTTAAGGAGATTCTAATGATCTTCAACTTTTACTATAAGAGAACAGAAAGTTAGAGTTGCCAAGTACTGTAAAGGTGAAATCGGGAAGCAGAATGTCCTATCTGATTCTTCCTCAGAAAATCTCAGGATTGTGTTAAAGAATCAACCTCATCTTTTATTTCAGTTCATTGGTAAATGATGACAGGTAACCTAATAGAATTTTCACCCTAGTACATATATATTTTTTAATACACCGGCTCTAGCCTAAGGAGTATATTGTCATGTGACCTCATGGTTTAAATTTTTGCTTTTATTATATTTTATTTTATTTTATTGCAGTACGCGGGCCTCTCACTGTTGTGGCCTCTCCCGTTGCGGAGCACAGGCTCCGGACGCGCAGGCCCAGCGGCCATGGCTTACGGGCCCAGCCGCTCCACGGCATGTGGGATCTTCCCGGACCGGGGCACGAACCCGTGTCCCCTGCATCGGCAGGCGGACTCTCAACCACTGCACCACCAGGGAAGCCCTAAAATTTTGCTTTTAAATAGCAGCAATATTATATTGAGTCTGACATTTTAGACTCTGTCCACACCATCAAACCTAAGTATTGGATTAAACAATGTTAATGATAAATCAAGAGATAAAACAGCTGATTTGCAGGGACTTCCCTGGTGGCACAGTGGTTAAGAATCTGCCTGCTAATGCAGGGGACACGGGTATGATCCCTGGCCCAGGAAGACTCCACATGCTGTGGAGCTACTGAGCCCATACTCACCAACTACTGAAGCCCTATAGCTCTAGGGCCCATGTGCTGCAACTACTGAGCCCGCATGCTGCAACTACTGAAGCCCGCATGCCTAGAGCCCGTCCTCCACAAGAAGAGAGAAGCCACCACAATGAGAAGCCCACACACCGAAACAAAGAGTAGCCCCCCCTCGCCACAACTAGGGAAAGCCCGCACAGCAATGAAGACCCAATGCAGCCAAAAAAAAAAAAAGAAAAGAAAAGAAAAGAAAGAAAGAAAAAGATAGCTGATTTGCATCATTTAGATGAAATAAAGTGTTTGGATTCAGCGTTTGCAGTGAGGTGCATGGGGTCATGGGTACAGCCCAGGCTCCAGAATCAGACCAATTTGAGTTCAGATCTAGACTCTGCCACTTATTATGTGACCCTGGAGTTGTTTAAACTGTAAAGCCTGTTTCCTCACCTCTAATAGAGTTGTGAGGTAAACAAATGGAATCTGACGTATAGTGAGGACTCAGCAGAAATATTTACTGTTATTCTTATTTGAAATAAGGTTATTAGGTGTTTTGTAGAGCAGGGTTTCTCAACGTTGAAATGGTTTAAATGTGCACACGAATTCCTTAGAACCTTGTTAAAATGCAGATTCTGATTTAGTAGAACTGGCATGGAGCCTGAGAGTGCATCTCTAACAAGCTTCCAAGTGGGTATCTATACTGCTGGACCACAAAGCAAGGATATGCGGCAGAAAGAACTCAGGCTTTGGATTTATCCATCTGCAGACTGAGATCCTGGCTCCAAACATGTTAGCAGTATGACCTGGGCAAGGTCAAGCTTTCTCATCTCTAAGATGGAGATAATAATATGTATTTCTAATTAAATCAATCTTCGTTAAATAAAAAATAGTGAACTCAAATAATACCTGACATATTGTAAATACTTAACAAATCTGAGTTCAGTTTTTCTATAAGAAATGCTTTACTGGTCCATCCAGTATGGGAGACTTATGGTAGTTTTGAGACTATAGTAGTTTTCCTCCGTGGAAAAGCTGAAAATTCCAATCTTTGAAAATTTCTTAGAATTCGATCATTATGAAATCCACTTCAACGTTGATTTAAAAGTTTGTCATTGCATGGCAAGCAAATGTTGTGGGAACAGATTGGGAAAATGCGCCAGGCAATTGGTGGCACCTAAAGTCAGAGTGGGTAGAATTTCTACAAGTAACTGAGATAACTGAGGAAAGAAGCTAGCTTGTGAAGCATTTTATTTTACCGACAGTATTTTTACCTTTTATAGTATGGAAAATGTCAAACATATATCACAGTAGAGAGGAGGTATAATGAACCCATCACTCAGCTTCAGTAGTTACCAGCACATGGCCAGTCTTATTTTAGTTTGATTCTCACCCTCTTCTTCCATCTCTGAATTATGTTAAATCAAATCCAAGACATAGTATTATTTCACCCATAAATATTTCAATACATATTTTTAAAAACCAAGGACTCTTTTTCTTTAAAAACATAACGATTATTGGGGACTTCCCTGACCATCCAGTGGTTAAGACTCCAAGCTTCCAAGTGCAGGGGGCGCGGGTTCGATCCCTGGTCAGGGAACTAAGATCTGGCATGCTGCACGGCACGGCCAAAAAAACAAACAAAAACCATAACCATTATACCATTATAATAATTATTTCAAACATACTGCAACTATTGAATTTATAGCATATATTTAAATTACCATCCAATTTTTACTATAGTTAATGAGATGCATGTATACATGTTAAAGTAGAATTCAAAATAGCCCCACACTTAAGAACAAAGTAAATAATGCTTGTTTCCTAAACATAGCTGTTGTCAAAGAGGGCAGGGCAGTCATTGTCTTACCTGCAGGACTGACATCCTCAGCATCCTTCCCCTCACTGCCAGTTCTTAATTGATCTGCCAAGTCTAGGTGTTGATTTCCTCTCCACATTGTCCTCTGTATTCTGAGCCTTCCCTGTTTGATTCTCTCCAGCTGACAGAAAAGAGACTGCTTTTAACTTTTGCCAGGAGCAGGCCCTTCCAGGCAAGCTGATCTGAGTTCGAAGCTCACACGAAGAGCGTAGGGTTCTAGGATCTCATAAAATGTTAGACCTGGATGGGACTTCTTAGTTCAGCCACTAGATCTGAAAACTGAGGTGCAGGATTGTTAACTGACTTGCCCTGTTTCAGGATTACCTAAAAACCTCTCAAAATAAGGGCAAGTTATTGCACATCTGATCTGATCTTTCCATAATGGTAAAATTTCAATCAGGGAGTTTGATCTCTTATTTTACAACATTTGGTTAGCCTCTCTAGCTTCCTGCTAAGGACCAAATTTTCGTTTTCCTTTTTTTGTCTTGGACATTTAGAAATATACATGATTAGAGCAAAATAAAGTAATTAAAGAAGATGAAAGGTTTTTCAGCGTTATCTCATTGAAATCCTTTTTTGAACCCATATAAAATTTCCATTTCAATTTCTAATCATAAAATATTTCAAACGTATAAACACCAAAAAGTAATATATATCTATTGTTATATTAATATGCATTAATAATATGCACATTATATAAAAGTAACATAATATCACCATAGAACGTCTTTCCCTCTTAGAAATTATTTTTATCGAATATATTTGACATATAACACTGTATAAATTTGAGGTATACAATCCTCTTAGAATTTTTTAAAGGAAGTCCACTTTTCCAGTCCTTTCTTTCTTAGAGGTAGGCTCATCCTGAAAATAGGTGAATTTTGGGACTTCCCTGGCAGTCCAGTGGTTGAGACTTCTCCTTCCAAAGCAGAGTGCGGGTTTGATCCCTGGTCGGGGAGCTAAGATCCCACATGCCTCATGGCCAAAAAACCAAAACAAAAAACAAAAGCAATATTGTAACAAATTCAATAAAGACAAAAAAAGTCCACATCAAAAACAAAATCTTTAAAAAAAAATAGGTGAATTTCATTCTCATGCAGATGTATATTTGTATATTCAATTGTAGGTTTAAAATTTTTACATAAATTTTATTTTAATAAATTTATTTATTTAATTTAGTTTTGGCTGCATTGGGTCTTCATTGCTGCACGCGGGCTTTCTCTAGTGGCGGCGAGCTGGGGTGGGTGGGCTACACTTCGCTGCGGTCGGTGCGTCTGCTTCTCATTGCGGTGGCTTCTCTTGTTGCGGAGCACGGGATCCAGGCATGCGGGCTTCAGTAGTTGTGGCTCGAGGGCTCTAGAGCTCAGACTCAGTAGCTGTGGCGCACGGGCTTAGTTGCTCTGCGGCATGTGGGATCTTCCCGGACCAGGGATTGGACCCATGTCGCCTGCATTGGCATGTGGATTCTTAACAACTGTGCCACCAGGTAAGTCCCTACAGGAATTTTATACTATGTGTACATTTTACAAATTGCTTTTTTCACTCAATATTATATTTTCAAGATTGAGCCATGTAGATATATAGGAGGGTCTTGGATCTTTCATTTTAGTTGCTATACAGAATTCTGCTGTATGAATAATCCAGTTTATTTAATCCACTCTCCCTCAAAGGAAGAGTTAAATTGTTCTATTAGATATCTTCTGTTAGACTTATCACTAGGTACCCTATAGTTCTGGTTAAATAGGCTAAATGGCATTGATTCATTTGTTATTTATTAATGGAATAATAATAAATTAAGGTTATGTAATTGTTGGTTTCTGGTATATCAGCATGCTATTGCTGTTTGTATATTGATCCTTTATCCACCAATTTTGCTGAACTATTTTATTCATTTCAAGTAGATTTTCTTGTTGGGGAATGGTATCATAGCCCACCACTTTCCTTAGTACTTCTTACAGTAACAAGATAGAGAAATTTGGATTTATCAGAATTTTAGGGGAAAGGGTAGCTGAAAGCTAGAGAAACAGATGGCTTGGTAGGCCTGGTCCTCTTGAGAGAAGCAGCCAAAGCTTGGGGACTGCACACCCAAGGCTCTGTGTACAGAGGGTGTCGTGGTTTTGGAAAGAGGGGGGTGACCTGAGGCGCTGGATGGGGCCTCGCGAGATGGCAGAGACTGTGTGATCTGCGATGTGATCCCCTCCTCTGTGTCTTAACACGTTTTCAGTAAAAATAGAAAACAATCCTATGCTTAGTCTCATTGATATTCTTGCAGGAGCCACCAAGGAGATGGAGTTTTGTATCCGGACACGATGCAGGAACAATAGAACCGAAGCTGCCAGGATCCAAACAAGCATGAGGAGGCGGAGTCTGAAATCCTGGGGAGGAACCTGGTAGGAGGGCCCCCCTCCGCGACACTCAGGTGTGCATTGACAGTCATGTGATTTGCATGTGGAGAACGCACTGTCCAAAGACAAGAGTCACTTCCTTTTTTTGCCAAAATTTCTTCTTTCAAAGTCTGAGTTTGCTAATTCTTTGGCCCTCTTGAAATTAGAGTATGATCCGAGGGACATGGGAAAAAAATCTCCTTCAAATTATCTACTTAGTGGCATGTCACAGGGCGAAATTCCATCATTAGATTCATTTCTTCAGGGCGCCCTTTGCACACGTAATGAGTTATGGCCTTATGGTTTTGGGGGGTTTATTCGGCCCCGCAGCACGCGGTTCCCCAACCAGGGATTGAACCCGCGCCGCCTGCACTGCCAGCGTGGAGTCTTGACCACTGGACCACCAGGGAAGTCCCTGACATTATGGTATCTGAGGAAATAATAAACCAATACTGGATACCTAATTAATGTTAATGTAGATTAGCTGATTCATTTAACCCCCCACTAAAAAGGAAAGGACAACGGCAAAGAGCTTGGAGTGGAGGGTCAAATTACCCGGCTTGAATCCTCACTCGTCCACTTACTAACCCTGTGCTATTTGGAGCCATTACTTAATTTCTGTTGCCTTAGTTCTTCATCTACAGAATGGAAATTAATAAATAGTACTTACCACATAGACGGCTGTGAAAATTAAATGAGTTAAACTTTGTCAAGCACTTAGAACATTCCCTACCTCGTAGAAAGCACTATTTATTATTAGCTTTAATTAATATCATCATTGGAGAGGAAGTAAAACTCTGAGGAATGGCCCAAAGGACAGCTCATTTTGAGGAAATAAGGAGATGGGGAAAATCTACCCACAGTGTATGACTGAAACCAAACAATCGGGGGCAATGGAGGGAGGGGACATCGAGAGTGAGAGTGGAGGCTTTAAAGAAGAGGGACCAGATAGAAATGGTTTCTCTTTTGAAGTTTCACACAAAACAATGTCTAGATGCCTGGTCCTTGCGTTTAGGAAATTATAAAAGTTTGTCACCAGATATACCGGGTGGTCAGCTTTCGCTGCAATAATGCTGCATAAAAGGGCACCCCGCAACTCAGCAGCACACTACACTAAGCATGTATTCATGGCTGTGGGTCTGCAGGTCAGCTGGAATCGGTTTCAGACTGTGGGTCTGCTTCACAGGGCTCCTTCTGTGGTCCAGGATGAGGGCTAGTGGCTACCCGGGTCACGTGCTTCTCCTGGTGGAGGTCAGAATCTTCCAGAGGCCCGGGTGCAGAGCTCACAAACACACACACAGAATTGACAGCGTGTCGGCTCTGCCCACATTCCATTGGCCAAAACAAACCACATGGCCAAGCCCAGCATCCATGGGATGTGGAGGTCCTGTTTTCCCATGCAGGTGGGGCAGAGAAGGAAGGAATATATCCTGAACAAAATTCTCACTTTTCACACCTTCTGTCTAAGATTTTATAGTTGTTTTTCTTTTTTAACTTATTTATTTATTTATTTTTTGGCTGCGTTGGGTCTTCGTTGCTGCGCACGGGCTTTCTCTAGCTGTGGTGAGCGGGGGCTACTCTTCATTGCGGTGCGCGGGCTTCTCATTGCGGTGGCTTCTCTTGTCGCGGAGCACGGGCTCTAGGCGCGCAGGTTTCAGTAGTTGTGGCACATGGGCTCAGTAGTTGTGGCTCGCGGGGGTCTAGTGCACAGGCTCAGCAGTTGTGACGCACGGGCTTAGTTGCTCCGCGGCATGTGGGATCTTCCCGGACCAGGGCTCGAACCCGTGTCCCCTGCATTGGCAGGCAGATTCTTAACCACCGTGCCACAAGAGAAGTCCAAGATTTTATGGTTTTGATTGTGTCTCCTCTTGGCCTTTATTTTCTTAGACTGAAGAATTTCAGTCTCTTTCTTCTCCCCTGATTTGCTTTCATTTTTTGGTCTCCTCACGTTGTTAGATGTGACCCATTTTGTTGGCCATCTCAATTATATCCCTTCTCGATTATATGTACACATTGAACAACTGAGCATAAGGGTAAAGTTGGAAATAGATGCCAACGTCCTTTTCTGGGATCAAGATGAATAAACAGAGTGAAAGGAAACTAACATTTTTGGAATCAACTGCATGCCAGGCACCAAGCTAGATATTCTTCCTTCCATGTTAGGGATCCTTCATACACTGTCTCTTTCAATCCTCACAGATCAAACACCTGTAGGGGTGAGGCAGGCACATGAGTGAAGTGAGTGGGATGTTCTCAACCTTGAGTGAGCATGAGAATCAGCTGGAGAGCCTGTCCAGACACAGAGTGCTGAGCCCCACCCCAGAGTTTCTGATTCAGGAGGTGGGGGTGGGGCTACGTAAGAATTTGCATTTATAGTCAGTTCCCACATAATGCCGTTGCTTCTGGTCTGGGGGACACACATTAAGAACCGCTGGACTAGAATTGGGTTCTGGCTCCTAGAAGCAGCCCAGACAACAAATTGACAATTTTGGGAGGGTCACTTGGCCTCTAAGTTTCCATTGCCTTGTCAGTACAATAAGCATTTTGGATGAATTCTACCATTTTATGAGCCTATGATTAAGAATTATCTTTAGAAAAACAACAACAAACATTAAAATACCTGGGGCAGGGAATTCCCTGGCGGTCTAGTGGTTAGGACTTGGCACTCTCACTGCCAAGGGCCCGGTTTCAATCCCTGGACCGGGGTCTAAGATCCCATAAGACGTGCAGCACAGACAAAAAAAAAATAATAATAATAATAAAAAAATACCTGGGACAGGTGGCCGGGGCGGTGTGGGGGTGTGTGTGAGCGGGGCACATACTGACTGGGAAGGAGCATAAGGAAGACTTCTGGGATGCTGGAAATGTTCTAGGTCTTGATCTGGGTGTTAGTCGTGTGTGTATACCTAGGTAAAAATTCCTTAAGCTGTACATTTAAGATTAATGTGCATCATATACTTTAATATATGCATATTGACCTTAATAAAAAGGTCAAGAATATGATTCTTGCCAAAAAAAATTTTAATGCTTTTATACTAATTCTAATTTTTTATTTTTAGTGGGATACAGCTAATGTACTTTCTTTTTATTACCTTGCATAAATAATATCCACCAACATAACAAAAAGTGATGGAAAATAAAGTTTCAACTTCCACACATCCGTGCACGTAGGGGATATTAAAGTTGCTGCCAGCATGAAGCTGGCTCCTCATTCTGTTTGCCTGGAGAGACCAAGGCAGATAGGAATCTGGGGGTATTGCTGAGACTGAGGTAGAGATGGAAGAACACATTCTTCGGTGTTTCGTAAATTCAGCCCGGCCATCAGAGGGACCTTTCGTTCCCAAGTGACCACAGTATCATCTAAGTGATCCACTTTATCTGAGCATGAAAGAATTTACCTGTTTCTCAACTAAAGGTGAGACAGACATCAGAGGTACAATTCATTTGCATTGACTCAATTAAATGCATTTGACCAAAAAAACAAAACACAGAAAAGAACAAAAATATTCAATCATGCAGCTAATTATGTCTGATATTCAGGACGTATGCTCTGGAATTCTGAAATGAGAGGAAAGTGGGAGATAGAATCCACTGATCTCTGAGTCAGGCAAGTCAGTCCTCGGCTCTCAGTCGGGTACTGGAGCAAACGTGCACATCTCTTCCCAACTCTGTGTTCAGTGACATCACATTGGTAGCTTGAAATTGGCTATGGTGGGAGTATTCACCCCATAGATGTCACAAATGCTACAAATCAGGATGCTTTATTTCAGAGAGCCAGCTAACTGGCACATCACTGCTCACCTGCCTCTCGTAGGGCGCTGGCTGGCCACACTGAATGTGCTTCTAGTAAAGGTACAGGTTTTTTCATACAACATGAAGCCTAACTGCAAATCAGCTACTTCATCTGGTGCTCAGTGGAAGAAACAGCTCCTGCATTGCAAAATAAGCTGGCTGCTTGGGGCTTACATATAAAACTGGTTATGTGTCTACAGCCCAGTAGAGTAATACTTAGTCTAAAGCTATGTAGTGATTGATTTCAGGCTTTTTTCAAATATCAGTTCAGGGTAGTTCAAAGGTAATCACGTGGGCTTCCCTGGTGGCGCAGTGGTTGAGAGTCCGCCTGCCGATGCAGGGGACACGGGTTCGTGCCCCGGTCCGGGAAGATCCCACATGTCGTGGAGCGGCTGGGCCCGTGAGCCATGGCCGCTGAGCCTGCGCATCCGGAGCCTGTGCTCCGCAACGGGAGAGGCCACAACAGTGAGAGGCCCGCGTACCGCAAAAAAAAAAAAAAAAAAAAAGGTAATCACGTGCTGATTTAAGACAGTAGCTGCTGTGCAAGCTCTGGCTTCTAGGTGGACTCATTCCTGTACTAATATGCGGGTCCTAGAGCAGCCAGTGATTCATTTTGGTGTTAATCAGTGGGAGTCTGGGCCAGATCTAACTAGCATCCAGTGTTGCATCTTGATACACAAACCAAGGATGTTTTAGGAGGAGCGTTCACTCTGCCAGAGGTAAGCGGTTTGGGGGTTTAGTCTAGGACTTGTATCTAACTAACTGAGATCTTGGATTACATTGTTTCACTTCTTTGGGCTTTGGAGACTTTATGTGAGGGATGGGGGTACGTAATAGCGGATAACCTCATGTCCTTTCTACCTCTGAAAGAAACGAAAAATTTAAACCAGCTTGCAGCCTGTGTGTAACCTGCAGCTGTAAAAAGACAGTTGCACTAAGAGTCCATTGACAGATGAATGGATAAAGAAGATGTGGCACATATATACAATGGAATATTACTCAGCCATAAAAAGAAACGAAATTGAGTTATTTGTAATGAGGTGTATGGACCTAGAGTCTGTCATACAGAGTGAAATAAGTCAGAAAGAGAAAAACAAATACTGTATGCTAACACATATATATGGAATCTAAAAAAAAATGGTTATGAAGAACCTAGAGGCAGGACAGGAATAAAGACACAGATGTAGAGAATAGACTTGAGGACATGGGGAGGCGGAAGGGTAAACTGGGACGAAGTGAGCGAATGGCATGGACTTATATACACTACCAAATGTAAAATAGATAGCTAGTGGGAAGCAGCTGCACAGCACAGGGAAATCAGCTCGGTGCTTTGCGACCACCTAGAGGGGTGGGATAGGGAGAGTGGGAGGGAGATGCAAGAGGGAGAAGATATGGGGATATATGTATAGCTGATTCACTTTGTTATAAAGCAGAAACTAACACACCATTGTAAAGCAATTATACTCCAATAAAGATGTTTTTAAAAATAGCAATAATAAAAAATAAAAACATAAAAAAGACGATTGCACACATAAATATGCAAAGGCTATATGATGTGATGGAAGAGGACGCTATGTGCCACTTCCCAGTATATCCTTTCTGGCCCCATTAAGTGAGGCCCTGCAAAGGATTAGAGCAGTGTGGCACTGTGGCCAGGAGCCTGGTGAAATTACTACTACTTTCTGGCTGTGTGACTTTGGGCACATTACTTAACCTCTCTGAATCTTAGTTCCCTTATCTATAAGTTGATGGGTTGAATACCTACTCACAGGGCTGTAGAGGATTAAATAAAACTAAGTATGTGAAGGGGCTTTGTAAGGTAGAAAGCATACAACAAATATTACCATTAGTAACTGTAGTTTGGAAAATAATTTAAGATGTCAGAATTACAGTGAAATTCTCCATGCTTAATAATAAGAATAGAACAATAGTCTTCAAAAGAGATGTTCTGTCTAGAATATTGATGTGTTTATAAAGACAAATTAACTCTTCATAACTCAGAAAACAGTTTACAAATAAGTTGATTAGAGATTGAACAATGGATTAGTCTGTCTGAAATTATTAGGCTTTTTATTTCTCCTTTTTCTTGCTAATAGTATGTACTAACATTAGAAGAAAATGAAAGGCAAGAGAGAGGGGTGCTGACTGGAAAGGGACCAGCTGGCCACCTGGTGGTCCTCCCGGCTGACACCCTTATTTCCCTTCCCCCAACACTTAGTCACCAGGTCATTTCTCAGGGACAGATTCACATTACCAGAGTTCAGAGAGACCGATGTATAAACCAGAATCTCAATCTCATTAATGTACAAAGAGAGATTTAACTGCTAAGGGGCTGAATATTTGCTCTCTTTTTTGCCAATAAGTTCTAGACACTTACCTAAATAACAACTACATATGACAGAAAACCCAAAATTACAGTGGCTTAAACAAGATAGAAGTTTCCCATAAAAGAAGTCTGGACATACACAACATATGATATAATATATGACACTATATCGGCATATCCAGACTGATACAGTAATTTCACTGTGTCTTCCGGGACATAAGCTTTCCTCTTTCTATTCTGCCATTCTCAGCCTGTGACTTCTATTCCCAAGGTCACCTCATGTCCCAAGATGACTTCTAAAGGCCAGCCGTGATGTCCATATCACAGGCAGCAATTAGGAGGAAAGAAGAAAGAAGGCTATACCACTTGGTTTTCAGAGAGTTTCCATTAGTCCCATAAACACTTCCACCTATATGTCATTGGTGAGAATCTCACAGCCTCATCTAGCTGCAAGGGTACTTGGGAAATGTGGTCATTTAGGCAGGCATATTGCTTGCCCAAATAAAATTGAAGTCTGTTATCAAGAAGGCAAGGAGGGGCTTCCCTGGTGGCACAGTGGTTAAGAATCTGCCTGCCAATGCAGGAGTCACGGGTTCCAGCCCTGGTCCAGGAAGATCCCACATGCCGCGGAGCAACTAAGCCCATGCGTCACAACTACTGAGCCTGCGCTCTAGAGCCTTTGAGCCACAGCTACTGAAGCCCGCGCACTGCAACAAAGAGTAGCCCCCACTCGCCGCAGCTAGAGAAAGCCCGCGCACAGCAACGAAGACCCAACGCAGCCAAAAATAAATAAATAAATTTACAAATAAAATAAATAAATAAATAAAAAGAAGGCAAGGAGGGGACTTCCCTGGTGGTCCAGTGGCTCAGACTCTGCACTCCCAATGCAGGGGGCCTAGGTTCGATCCCTGGTCAGGGAACTAGATCCCACATGCCGCAACTAAGAGCCTGCATGCCACAACTAAAGATTCTGCATGCCGCAATGAAGATCCCACATGCCACAACTAAGACCCGATGCAGGCAAATAAATAAACATTAAAAAAAAAAAAGAAGGCAAGGAAAAGGACGTTGGGTCGGGCATTTCTGCTGCAGCAGTCAAATTATAATCATTAGGTGGCTGAATGAATGAGCAAAGAGAGCTAGATTTATGATTCATGATTTAAGGTGCTAACATTTAAGGCTGACCTTCCAAACTTCAGTATGCATTTGAATCACCAGCAATCTTGTTAAAATGAAGATTCTTATTCAGAATATCAGAGGTAAGGATGGAAATTCTGTATTTCCAACAAGCTCCCAGATGATGTGGGTGTGTGGACCACACTTTGAGTAGAAGCGTCTAAAGCATCATTCTTAACATTATTGGTGTTTTCTCCAACAACTGGAGGAAAGCAGCTGGTGCAGCTGGAGTAGTACACGGGAACCCAAAGGCTAGGGGTGCTTTGGTGTCTGAATTTGGAGTGAGTAGAAACTGGCTAAAGTGGAACGTACAGTTTCCTTCAACTGAACCTAATACAGCAACTTTTCCCTTAGAGCATGTGCCCTGTCTGCAGACAGACTGAAATTCCTTACAGGAGAGAGCTGAGAAACAGGGGGAACAGGGAGCAGTTCGGGGAAAGCGGGTGCCCTGGATGTCACGGTCTTGACTCAGAATTCTTGTCTATTGTCCTGCCTAAGAGAACAGACCTTGGCTGTACTGAGGCAGGAGTTTAACTTTGCACTGCCTTGGGAAGTGTCTATGGAAGCCCCTTGGGTAGGGTCAAGACCATCCAAAGGCCTATGGCCCCAAGATATCCACCTTCTACCACACATGGGTAGAACCAAAATTACAGCATCACACATCTCTTGCTTTGCTTTGCTCCCACCTAGCCCACAGACTTCCCTGGATCACAGAGAGCTTTTGTTGTATGTGAGGGCCCATATGTCCATCCACTGCCCATCATTACTAGTTAAGTCATTGCAAAAGAGCCAGAAAATGAGAGACAGCTAGGATATATTTTAAACTCCTGGGAAAATTTTTTAGTGAAGAAAAGTCAAAAGGGAATTGTGGGGAAAAAAAAGATACTATATATCTCAAATATTTATTTATTTACTATTTTTATTTTTTAAAAAAGATTAAAAAAAAAAATTTTGGCTGCACCGCACAGCGTGCGGGATCTTAGTTCCCCAACCAGGGATCGAACCTGCTCCCCCTGCAGTGGAAGGCAGAGTCTTAACTACTGGACCGCCAGGGAAGTCCCCTGAAATATTTATTTTTAATAAGTTTATAATTTAACATATACATAAAATGCAATGATTGAAGATATATATAAGGCCAAAGGACAAAATCTGAGGCCCTTTGTGACTTTGAGGACAAAGCCAGTGGCCCTGTCTGCTCCCTGCGATAAGCCTTGGGAAGCTTGGGGTCAGACGCCTGCTCCACCGCCCCATTCCCAATGTGCTTAGGTGGGCTCAATGGCATGAGTTAACAATTGTTTATCCGATGTTTACTCTTGTCTTCTTCCTCACTCACAAAACTGCAATTTTGTCTCGGGGCAATGTGCCAGTTAAAATATGTCGTCTCCCAGTCTCCCATACAGGTTAGGGCAGACCAGGTGACCCATTCCTAGCCAATGGGATTCGGTCAGCAGTCTATTGGATGGGGCTTCCGCAAAATTATTATTTCAGTGATAGAGAAGGAAAGACTCAGCTGACATATGGATTTTGCCCTTCTGGCTTCCTTCTTTGAATATAGATGTGATGCCTGAAGGTAGTAGTATTTTGTAGTCAAGAGAATGAAAGTCAAATGCTAAGGATGGAAGAGCAGAAAAGTGCAAGAGATCTGGGTTCCTAAGGGCACTGTGAATTTGCTATATTAGGCTTGAACAACCTACCTCTGGACTTCTCGATATATGAGATAAATAATTCTTTATTTGGGACTTACTGTCACTTCCCAAGGAGGTGTTGGGCTGGTCTGGTACTCCAGTCATGATAAACACCAGTGATATCTGTATAATCGTCACTGAAAAAGCTCTCTGTGTAAATTGAGTTGTAATCAAGTGTGGCCTCAGTGGCTTCTTCCAGGAAGCTGGGAGTGTCTGACTCCATTGGAAAGCCTGTGTGTTCTCCAAGGACCTGTCAGGAATGGAGTTTAGGTCAGTAGTGAATTCTAGACCAGTGGTCAAGTCCAGGGGTGGTGTGGGGAAAGTCACAGCCAGGGCGAATAAGGCAGAGAGGATCAGGGCTTTCCTGGGCAAGGTGCAGAGGGCGAGTGCGGGGTGCTCTCCAAGGTAAGCAGGAAGGCAGGCAGGCCCTGCGTGTGACCCCCTTTCTAATCCTCTCTTCGTTCTCCCCACTCTTCACCCCTTTCCTTCCCTCCTTGCATGGATCCTCACACGTCCTATTGCATTACCTTGAAAGCCCATCACAGAGCAGTGATTTACTTTGCCAAGCGGAAGACAGTGGCAAGTCATTGCATAATCCTCTCCGATGTTCAGAGTTCCTGAGCAGTTGCTCTGGGGGTGGATGAAAATAACCCACCGTTTCAGTTTTTATAACGCATTCAGGAGTGAGAATGTTATTTTTAGGGCACAATCATTTCAAAGCTCTTGCTGGCCTGGGAGGAAATGTCTCCAGTGCTTTAGGGAAATGACGTAGGTTCTCTTTTCTTTTCCAGCCACTGTCCAGAATGAGTTCTTTCTTTGTAGTAACAGGAAACGATTCATTGCTCATATCCAACTGAGAGTGTTTCAAACCATTGGAATTTAGAGTACTTTCCTGCTTTATGGCCTATGCAGTAAGTGAACTTGATACCCCTAATTCCACCTTGGTTTGGGGAGGATAAAGTTGATGTCTTTTATTCCAAATGGCCCACAGCACTATCAGGTATGCATGGAATGAGGCAAGGATTTTGGTGCGCGAGGTTTATTGAGGACCACAGTAAGGGAGAGGAGAAAGGAGGGTGGAGAAACAATGAAGCAGATGCTCACCAACAGGTCTCTGTCATGGCCCCTGCGGCTTCATCCTCTGAGGACTCTGAAGGTCCTGGAACATGCCTCAAAACCATCCCACTGAGGCTGGAGAGGTGGAGTGTGTATACACCGACTCCCATCCCTCAGGGACTAAGGGCTGAATGTGGGGCATTAATTGTGACGCCTCTGGTCTGCCCTAGAGTGGACTGAGCGGTCCCACTTCCCAGGGTCAGAGACTGTCTTGGACAGAGAGACTAGGAAGTTCTCCACGAAGCCGAAGGACATATGGGTGGGATACTGACAGCACCTGTGACAAGGGTCAGGGTCTGATTCGTAAATGAGCCATGTGACCCACATTTAAAATATACAGTATGGGGACTTCCCTGGAGGTCCAGTGGTTGGGGCTCCGTGCTTTCACTGCTGAGGGCCCGGGTTCGATCCCTGGCTGGTGAACTAAGACCCCACAAGCCTCTCAGCCAAATACACACACACACACACACACACACACACACACACACAGACAGACAGTATGGACTTCTGAACAACTATTTTTGCCTTGCAAGGTCTATTTGCTTTTTTTTTTTTTTTTTTTAATTTTTGGCTGCATTGGGTCTCCGTTGCTGCATGCAAGCTTTCTCTAGCTGTGGCGAGCGGGGCCTACTCTTCACTGCGTTGGGCGGGCTTCTCATTGTGGTGGCTTCTCTTGTCGCAGAGCACAGGCTCTAGGCACGTGGGCTTCAGTAGTTGTGGCACTCAGGCACAGTAGTTGTGGCTCGCAGGCTCTAGAGCACAGGCTCAGTGGTTGCGGCGCACGGGCTTAGTTACTCCGCAGCATGTGGGATCTTCCTGGACCAGGGCTCGAACCCGTGTCCCCTGCATTGACAGGCGGTTTCTTAACCACTGTGCCACCAGGGAAGCCCTGGTCTATTTGCTTATAAGTAAAGAAGCAGAGAATCCAGCTGTAGGTATTGGCTGTGGAGCAAAAGCAAATTGGAATTGAAGCTTTTACCATCTGCAGTTCCCATCCCCCTTCTCCAGCTCCACCCAAAGTAAATGAGGTCACCCTCCCCCTGTAGAGTCAGCACAAGTCTGGGCAGAAGATGACGCCATTGACTCTCAGCTGAAAACCGAGACAGCAGCATTTGCAAGAGTCAGGAAAGAACAGGGCTCAGACTCTATCATCCGTATCTAGAGAATGCAGGGAACTATGCTAAATACCTGTGATGGCCATGACGATGAAGCCCACCGAGTCAAAGATGTCCAGCGGATGCTTGGTGCCTACACTAGAGCTCCTGCAGACAAATAAGAAGTCCCAGATATGTGCTGTTTTAAATACTTTTGTTTTCTTTTTGTTCATAAAAATAATACATACTTCCGGTAATTTTACAAAACTTAGAAAATACAGAATAAGGTAAAGAAGGGAAAAAATCAACTGTAATTCATGTTCTGATCTTGTATATATACATAAACAAGATAGATAAATCTATATATAAAGAAAATTCAGATCTTTTATAATATAATCATATATTAGAGCCTGTTGGGATCCTTTTACATACATGGTTCTATATCCTGTTTTTCATAAAGCATATCATGGGCTGTGTGAATCTGTATGCCTTTGACAAATTCACAATGTCTCTGTCATCTGAATCTTATTCCATCACCTGGATATGCCATAAACCATCTGGCCATTCTTCTATGAATGTGTGGTGAACACCTTTGTGCTGACAATCTGACCTCTGGGTATTTTGTTGGGATGTACTCTCAGGTGTGGGATTACAAAGTCAAAGGGAATGAGGCCAAGAGTCTGGGGACCGAGTGAAGGGGCGGCCTCCACTCAGCAGTCCCTAGAGAGAATCTGTGACAGAGATGACTCTCTTGGCTAAGGAGTTGCAGGAGTTTAAAGGACCCCCAGTCAGGGTCCTCAAGTTTGAGGGAACCCTAGAGATAGCCTCCTCCCATACCCTCTTTTTTGTTTTTCAGATAGGAAACTGAGTCTCCAAGAGGTTAAGTCATTTGCAATTTTGGGGCATTGTCTACCACTTCTGGCCTATGTGTAAGCTCTCAACAAGCCTCTCTGAGAGCAGCCCAGATGGACCAGACTTGGCCAGGCCATCAGGCTCCAGACTTGGGTTGTTTTTAGAAATTAAATTACATCATGACACAGAAGATGGAATGGCCAGGGGGCTGGCTGCCCAGCTAGAAGGAAGGCTATGTTCTTCTGGTGCTTGAGAGCCTGAAAGGGTACCTCCTTCCCCATCAGCTGACTACATATAATAGGATAAAATATCTCTTCCTTCATTTGGAAAAACCACAAGGCTTGGTGAAATGCCTAGGAGCAAAAATAAATCAGGAGGAACACCATGCATTGGGTCAGAGTGAGTCAATGAAACCCACACTGGGAAAGGCAAAGACCTTCATGAAGGCAGCTCATTCTTTGCTTGTTTGTTGAATGAAGATTTGGACTCCAGGTATGGTGTGTATTGCAGACACTGTCAGAGTCCTGCTCATATACCCTCAGCACACACTGTTCCCAGATATAGCAACCACTTCCTACTACAAGCACCTGAGAAGCGTGACTTGAGGGCTTTCTCTGGCTGCAGGAGTCTTGCTCAGGCCCATCTGAACAGGCAGGCTACAAGGGCAGGAAGCCATCTCCTGGAGCAACCATCAACCAGTGACCAATGGGAGTTGGTGTTTAAAAATCCCTGTTTCCTTGCCTTGTGGGTAGGACATCTTTGTTCTCTACCATCTCACACAGGTCCCAGTGTGAGTGGGTCACAGATGCCTGGAGCAGTAACCTGCTCATTAACATACCCTGCATTGGTTGGTTTTCCTTCTGTCTTACTTTCTTACTCCCCTACCCGTTCTCCTGGCATCACCCCCAACTCAAATCCTTGTGTCCATGTCTCCTTCTAGGGGAACCCAACCTAAGAGAATGTAGCCCCTTGAGAATTAACTGTAGGAAATCTTGATATGAGAAACTTCGATCAGCGGAGTAGACACAAACTGATACAGATGTTAAAATTGGCAGACAAGGACATTAAAATCATTATTATAATTATGTTCTGTATTTTCAAAAAGTTAGAGCATAATAAGATGAGATATGGAAAATATTCTAAAGTCCAATGGAACTGCTAGAGATGAAATAGAGAGAGGAAAGCAACCAAGATAAACATGGACAGTAGATGAAGATCCCAGGCTGACAGGCAGAGGTCAAATTATAATAGCTAGGATTAGGTTCAGTTACATAAAACAGGGTAGGGGGTGGTAATTAGCAGTACCTTAAACAGGAGAGAAGCTTATTCCTCTCTCGTGTAAAAGAAATCTGGAGGTAAGCACTGCATAACTAAAAGGGCAGCTGCACTCTGCCATCGGATTCAGTCTGGTCTTTCAACCCTACCATCCTTTGTATATAGCTTTCATCCTTTCATGGCCCAAGGTGGCAACTAGAGCTCCAGCCATTACATCCACATTCTAGGCAGCAGAAAGAAGGAAGAGCAGGAGAGCAAAAGGAACCCTTCCTAGCAGGTCAATTCCATTTAAGCAGTCTGCCAGGAAACCTCATAGAACTCTTCCACTTAGATCCCATTGTCTAGAACTTCATATGGCAGCCTCAAGCTACAAAATAGCCCTAGAATTATACAGTCTTAGCTGCTAAAATCAGAGTGGTGCTATTAAGTAGGGAACAAAAGAATGGGCTGTTGGGTCAGATAACCAGCCCTCTCTGCCTTACCAAGAAAGATCCAAGGCTTAGAGATGTTTGGTGCAGAGGGCTGCAAGGTGAAGGACAGAAAACAGGGGTTAGTTGAATGTTTTCAGAATAACTGAACCATTTAGATCTCCACTTTGCATCTACCTCGCACATGTGGAACACAGGCAATCCAGACAAAAAAAATTTTAAAGCTCTGTATCAGTTATCATGGCTGTATAACAAACCACTCCAGATTTTAGTGGCATAAAATAACATTCATGTATTATTTCTCACAATTTTATGGGTTGGCTGCAGTCAATTGGCAGCTTCACCAGGTCTGGGGGGTCTAAGATGGCCTGGAGCCTTGGTTCTGGCTGTCATTTGGCCCCCTCTCTGCATGGTCTCTCATCACTTCAGTAGTCTAGCTCATGCTTCCGAGAGAGAACCTGGAGGCTGCAAAGCCTTTTGAGACTGAGGCCCCAGAACATGCATAGCATTACTTCTGCTGCATTCAGTTAGCCAAAGCAAGTCACAAGGCCAGACCAGGTTTAATAGGTAAGAAATAGACTTCATCTTTTGATGGAAGAGCTGCAAAGCCATTGTTAAAGAGGCATGGACACAGGGAGGTTTGATTCATTGGGAACCATCCTGTTACAATCTGGCAGAGACTCTAAAGAAACTGACTAAACTGCCTGGAGGGCTCCCAGAATGAAGCTGTCCTCATTCTGGAATCTTGAGATCTTATCATCTCAAGGCCTACTCCCTTCTTGTTCATTCTAGAGCAAAGTCTGCCCATAAATAAGCCCTGCCCACTTCACCTCTCAGTTGAGGACCAAAAGAAAGAGCGTGACATATACACCAGCAGAAGGATTCAGTACCAAATACCTTGAAAAATCTATCCAGTCTCTTACTCTTGGGTATGTACAGTTAACAAAGGGCTACCAAAAACATTAAGAAAATTTGAAACATGAAAAAGAAAGACCATGTCAAAGGTACAATTAACCCCAGAGGAAATGGAGATAAACTAGAGAACAGAAGGAAGCATAATTTAAAAACAAAAAAACTTAAGTGACTTCAAAGAGATTTGAGAAGCTATTATATTTATAAAACAAGAACAGAATACTGTGGGGGGGAAAAAAAACAGTCAACAGCACAAGAAAAATCTTTGGAAGTATAATGGCAGATATAAAAAAATTCAACAGGGCTTCCCTGGTGGCGCAGTGGTTGAGAGTCCGCCTGCCGATTCAGGGGACACGGGTTCGTGCCCCGGTCCGGGAAGATCCCACATGCCATGGAGCGGCTGGGCCTGTGAGCCATGGCCGGAGCCTGTGCGTCCGGAGCCTGTGCTCCGCAACGGGAGAGGCCACAACAGTGAGAGGCCCGCGTACTGCAAAAAAAAAAAAAAAAAAAAAAAAAAAAAAAAAAATTCAACAGAGTTTGAAAGAAAAGGAACTCTTCCAGGAAATGGAACAAAATCAAAGAAATGGAAAATAGAAGAGGTAATGAAGATAGAAGACCACCCTAGGAAGTTCAACATCTAAATAGTAGGAAGTCAGTAAACAGAGAAAGTTGAAACCAAAGGAAGGAAATTATTAAAGAACTATGGAACAAAATTTCCTACAAAGATATATGCCCTTACTTTGAAAGAGCCTTCTGAGTTCCTGGTCTAATAAGTTGTTTGTTTTTTTTTAAACCCAAGTCTAGGTACCAAAAGGAAACTTCAGAACATCATGGATTAAGAGAAGACCCTCAATCTTCCTAGGAAGGTAAGAAACAACAGGTCACAAATAAAGGAAAAAATTAAAGCATCCAGGGACTTTCCTGGTGGTCCAGTGGTTAAGAATCCGCCTTCCAATGCAGGGGACTCAGGTTTGACCCCTGGTCGGGGAACTAAGAGCCCACATGCCGCGGGGCAACTAAGCCCGCGCGCCACAACAAAGAACCCGTGCACCACAACTGAAGACCCAGCGCAGACAGAAAAAAAAAAAAAAAAGATTAAGGCATCCAACTTATTATCAGACATGAAAGAGCTTAGAAATTTTGCCTCTCAAGTATCCTTTCTGCCAAAGGAAGATGTGGTATATAGGACACAGTGGAACTCCCCAAGGAGTGCTATGAAAAGAAACTCCAGCTTCTCAGCTGTTCAAGCAGCCTGAACACAACCAGTTCACCTTAGATCAAAGACTCAGTGAGCTCTCACAAGAATATTTTTAAGAAACATGGAATACATTTCAAACAATAGGAAAAAGGAAGAAGAAGCTAAATGATATTAGTCATGTAGTAAAGAAAGCATATATTTCTTCTTTCAACAGCAAAAGAGAACCAATTAGAAACATTAGAAAACAAATGTACAAGATGTATGAAGAAACGAAAAATCGCAGCATGATTTTGAGGAACTGGGAATGTAAGTGTAGTAAACTGATTGCTTTAACGACCCAATGGTACTCCATTGTATGGTTAATACCAGTTTATTCATTTTTCTGTTGATGTACTTTTGGGTTGTTTCCAGTTTGGGGCTATTGTGAATAAAGTTAATGTGGAAATTCTTGTCTTTGTCTTTTGGTGTGAATCTCATTCTTAACTCGGGTCTTTTTAACTTGCTGTTTCCTCTGCCTGGACCACTTCACCTCTAGATCTTTCCAAGGCTGGCTCTGTCTCACCGTTCAGGCTAGCTATCAGATGGTGGCTGGGGGGGGACAGGCTGTGGGCTGGAACACTTGGGGGCTGGCTGGGCACCTCTTTCTCTTACAGTTTCAGCACCTCTCCGTGTGGTTTCTCTTTGTGTGCTGGTTTGAGCTTCCTCATAGTGTGGCAGCTTCAGGGCAGTTGGACTGCTCCCATGGCAGCTGACAGTCTCAAGAAAGTATTCCAGCAAACGGGAAACTTCATTGCCTTTTACAACCTAGTCTTGGAAATTACATGGCATTGCTTCTGCTGTGTTCTGTTGGTTACAGGTAAATCACCAATCCACCTCAATTCAAGGGTAAGGAATATACACTCTACCTCTTGATAGGCGAGTGATAAGAATCTAGATGAGCCATGTGGAATGGAAGATATTACTGCAGCCAATTTTTGGAAAATACACTCAGCCATACTGTCCATACCCTATGTGGTTTTTTCCATAGTACTTTTTATTATTGGATATTATTTTATTTCTTTCTTTGTTTTTGATCAGCCATCGCCCTTTACTAGAATGTGTGCTCTAAAAAGGGCAGGAGCCCTCTCTTTGTTATTCTCTGTCCTCTTACCAGTACTTGAATGGTGCCTGTGAAACCGAGTCCCCCTAAAACCGAGTTCTCTTGAGTTTATGATTAATCTCTCTATCCAAAACCCTGTTCCTTTAGGATTGAGGGATAGCAAAGAAAATGGAGGACTGAAACCAAGCAGGACCCTGTGGGGCCTTCCCAGGTAAAAATTCCTTCCATATGTCCCCCATTTCTTGTTCATAGAAAAAAAAGGCTTTAGTCTCCTAGGCGTTCCCCAAGTTCCAAAGAACAAGCTCAAGCAATTAATGATCAGGACAACAGAGTCATAGGACTCCTAGCTCCTCCTAAAGGGATATACTTAACAGCCCGGTGCATATCTTGGAGTTCTTCTGCAGAAACTCAGACCCCTATGCAAGTGGAGGATGGTGACACTACATGCTGACCACAAGCACACAGATACTAGACTGGTTGGAACCAGAAGCCTTAGATTCCTGAAACATCACCCTGTTACTTCACCACCAACCAATCAGAAAAAACTCCACGAGTTCGTCATGCATCCTCCCACCCTCTCCCCTAACACTGTCTTTAAAAACGCTTGCCTGGAAGCCATTGGGGAATTTGGGTCTTTTGAGGCTTTCTGCACTGCAGGCACAAGAGCCCTTGCTTGGTGACACCTGCACATCATATTCAACATGTTTATTGAATAAAATAATAAGACTTTTGAGACAGGGAACCAATAGATGCCTGTTAATAAACCAAGTAACAGAAGCACAAGCACATTATTTAGGGATGTGGACTTAACCACTCAAAGAAGTAAACTAGAAATAGTTAAAGGAGTTGCCTGTAGGGTTCAAGATGGGAAAGAAAGGATGGGACAGAGGGCAAATACTTTACTGCAGCACTTGTGTATATGGAAAATTTTTAAATGTATGTACTTTTTTTTCCATTTTATTATTATTTTTTAACATCTTTATTGGAGTATAATTGATTTACAATGTTGTGCTAGTTTCTGCTGTATAACAAAGTGAATCAGCTACATGTATACATATATACCCATATCCCCTCCCTCTTGTTTCTCCCTCCCACCCTCCCTATCCCACTCCTCTAGGTGGTCACAAAGCACTAAGCTGATCTCCCTGTGCTATGCAGCTGCTTCCCACTAGCTATCTATTTTACATTTGGTAGTGTTTATATGTCAGTGCTACTCTCTCACTCTGTCCCAGCTTACCCTTCCCCCTCCATGTGTCCTCAAGTCCATTCTCTATATACAAGCAGCTCATGAAGCTCAATATCAAAAAAACAAACAACCCGATCCAAAAATGGGCAGAAGACCTAAATAGACATTTCTCCAAAGAAGATATACAGATGGCCAACAAACACATGAAAGGATGCTCAACATCACTAAACATTAGAGAAATGCAAATCAAAACTACAGTGAGGTATCACTTCACACCGGTCAGGATGGCCAGCATCAAAAAATCTACAAACAGGGCTTCCCTGGTGGCGCAGTGGTTGAGAGTCTGCCTGCCGATGCAGGGGACACGGGTTCGTGCCCCGGTCCGGGAAGGTCCCACATGCCGCGGAGTGGCTGGGCCCGTGAGCCATGGCCGTTAAGCCTGAACGTCCGGAGCCTGTGCTCCACAACGGGAGAGGCCACAACAGTGAGAGGCCCACATACCGAAAAAAAAAAAAAAAAATCTACGAACAGTAAATGCTGGAGAGGGTGTGGAGAAAAGAGAACGCTCTTGCACTGTTGGCGGGAATGTAAACTGATACAGCCACTATGGAGAACAGTATGGAGGTTCCTTAAAAAACTAAACATAGAACTACCATATGACCCAGAATCCCACTACTGGGCATATACCCTGGAAAACCATAATTCAAAAAGAGACACGTATCACAATGTTCATTGCAGCACTATTTATAATAGCCAAGACATGGAAGCAACCTAAGTGTCCATTGACAGATGAATGGATAAAGAAGATGTGGCACATATATGCAATGAAATATTACTCAGCCATAAAAAGAAATTAAATTGAACTATTTGTAGTGAGGTGGATGGACCTAGAGTCTGTCATACAGAGTGAAGTAAGTCAGAAAGCTAACACATATATATGGAATCTGGAAAAAAAAAAAACGGTTCTAATGAACCTAGGGGCAGGACAGGAATAAATGCATGTACTTTTGCTTGTTTGATATTAAAATTTTTTAAGTTAAATTTTAAGAGGTTATTGTAGAAAATATGGAAAAATTGGAAAATATGCAAGACTAACAAAGCATTATTTGCAATCCCACCACCCAGAGACAGCCACTCTAAACACTTTGGTCTATTACCTTCCGGTTGAAAATAGTCTGTATCTTGCCTTTTTATTTTCTTTGCATGAATTCTATCATGAGAATTTGCTCTAGAGCAGAAATGCTGGCTGGTAAAGGTAACTTAAGGATTCCTTTACTTCTTGTTTCCCCTACTTAAAGGTCTGCATAATTATGCCCTTTCTTTTCCTCTCTCCACCCTGACAATCGTGTTTAACCCACTCTTTCCCCACCTCTCCTTGCCTCTTATTCAAAGACCTCGTGAGTTCATCACTGTCTCTTTCTCCTCAGCCACAGGACAGCAGCGTGTGTCTTGGTGACTTATTGCTACACAACAAACTACCCAAAACTCACTGACTTAAGGCAACCATTTTTAGCATTTTTCAACAGTTCTGTGGGTCAGGGATTTGAGCAGGCTCAGCCCCATCATCTCTGCTCCACCTGATGTCTGTTGAAGCATAATGTTCACCATGTCCAATGCCTCAGCTCAGAGCACTGGCAAGGCTGGTGGCGAACAGGAGTGGTTACATTGGGATCACATGTCCGGGGCTTTAGCTTACTCTGGTCCCCAGGTGCCTGGCTCCTCTTCCATGTGGTCTCAGGGCTTTTCCCTCTCCACATGGTCTCTCCAGCAGGGAGGTCAGTCTTCCTGCATGACCGCAGGGCTCCTAGGAGCTTGCGTCTGGAACTCTGCCTGCACCCTGTTGGCTACAGCAAGTCACAGGCCCAGCCCAGATGCAAGGGGAAGGGAACACACAGGGCATGAACACCAGGAGGCATGGGTTACTGGCGGCCACCAGTGAGTCACATGGATATGAATTCAAATCCTGGCTCCTCAGCTTGCTAGCTGTATTTCTTTGGCCTAATTTCTATACTTCTCTGAGCCACCATTACCTTCTTTATCCATAAAATAATCAGGATATAATTCCTTCTGGGCAGAATCATTTTATGCATTGAATAAGAAAAACATGTATTATGCTGCACATAATCACTGCATGAAGTTTCATAGGAGGGACTTAAGCATTAGAAAGATGTGCAAACCATAAACTTGATAGAACCATAAGAAAATAAGCTCCTGGTAATCTGAAGAAATCTTTGGGAGGGCTTTAGACTTCCAAGGAACCAGAAGTTGGAATCTCAAAAAAATCGCAAAATACGGTGATTCCAGTATGGTTCCATGGGTGAAGAATTTCTTCTCTCTCTTCTGTCTGGAATTACTACTTTCTTCTATTTGCCAACCTCTTGGCTGTATTTTAAGTTTAGTCCTTATCTTCTTATCTCTCTTGCTGACTAATTTCCTTTGCCTAGTAACCCCTTGTTCTATCCAAAAACCTGGAGCCACAAGAAGCCCTTCCCATGGTCATCCACCTTCCCCTCTAGAAGAGAAATCCCTTTAAGCCTCGTCCCCATAACTGTGCCCTTTCTCCTGGCCTCCTGCCTTGTCACTTCCACTGTGAGGCTCCTCCCCAGCAAGAGATTTGAGAGCAAATGACCTTTAACCCAATGAGAGTCCCCCTCCTGCAATCTCCACTAATCTTCTTAGGTGTTAATATTTAGCCTTGCCTGGTAATACCCAGGTGCTGGTAAATGCAGCTGCCCACAGCCTTAGCAGAGAGCCTTTTGGAATGCTTCCCTTGCTTCTTTCCCCTGCCTGTTTGATGGAGATTTCTGTTCTGGCAAGAGATCATCAGAAGTGATACCCCTTTTTCAGTTGAAGGGACACACTTTGAAAGTCAAAGATTTGTTGAAGCACATGGAAACTGTTTCTCAGAGTTGCTCTGAGGTAACTCACAGGATAATTAGCACATTATCAAAGGCCTGAAATGAATGTACAGTGAGGAAGGTGATCAGTTCTCCTCCCACTTTGGAGGGCAGGTCTGGCGTTGGGGGGAAGCCTTAGTTTCTGCCTGTCTAAGATGCCTCCAGAAGATGCTGATGCTGCTGGTCTGGGGACCACACTTAAGCCAGGAAATGCTACTATGTAGCAAAGAAGGCGAGAGAGAAGCGATGGACATCTTCCTGCAACTCTGAGAGGCAGCAAGCAACCCTCAGTTTTTCCAGGCATTTGCGTGCAGCAAAGACCCTGGGCTTTGGGGACAGATAGAGCTCTCCACCCACTGGGTGGTCCTGGGCAAGTCACTTTACTTCTCTGAGACTCAGTTCCCTCATTTGTAAAGAAGGGGGTGGGGTTCATACCTGCCCCACTGAATTGTCCGGGAGATTTTGAGACACAGTGTGTAGGATGGCCCAGCTGAGTGCCCAGCACATCTAAGCCCTCAGTAACTGGTACCTGGTCTCACTATTGCAAGGGTGGAATCAAGAGACCTAAGCAAGAGTCCAATGTCTTCAGCTTTTCCATGTTGCAAGTGAGGACATTGCTTTGTCTTCACAGGTCCCAAGTTAATAAACAGCAGTGTTCGTGGGTGTGCTCCCAGCGTTCAGATGGCTGCTCTGCTTTGATGGGTACACTTGAGCCACCCCAGGGCAAAATGAGGTAATGCTCTGGAGTCATGAAGAGAAGGCTTCTTTCTCATGAGCTGTCACACCCTCTGATGTGAAGGTGTCTTTCATAGACTGTTTTCTATTATTAAGTTCATGTGACACCTTTGCCACACACAGATCCTTCTCCAATGGCAGAAAATGAAAACATTTCACAGTTCTTATTGGTTCAAGTCCATTTTCTGCTCCTACACACACAAAGCGTTTTCTTTGAGTCTTCGTGCCTCATTTCCAAGCCTCTGGTTTTCCCAGACATCCTCATTAAGCAGCAATACCTGCAAGTCCTTCAAAGGACTTATTCTGTTTGCTCAAACCTTCAAATTGCTTTGCAATAACTAGAGACTGCTCTGCTGACAGGCAGGAGGGAGAACAACCCAGATTTCTTTCTCTGGGTTTCTGCTTGTTTTGACTGTTGCAATTTACACCCACATTTTGTCTAACTTTTATTGATGATTCAAGAGAAGCCACCACCAGCAAAACCAGTTGTTTTGTGTCAGAGAACAGCCTTCGACGGAGGTGATTTTCTATGATGATGGCAACAACCTGATTTCTGGAAATGAAATTTCTAGAATTCTCTCTCAAGATGCCTGGGAAGAACATACAGCTGTATGGTTCATTCATTACCTTATATCCCCAAATTTATTTCTCCTTACTTACAGAGCTAGTTTGTTTTACCAGTGTAAAAAAAGACTTTATCATGAGCACACTTTCTCTTCATTTAAGCAAAATTCCTAAACTGCAGTTGCTACCCTTTCTAACTTAAGAGATCAAAACTGGGCAGTGGGAGGTGTAGAGTTTAGAGCTGTTAAAGAAAGGCAATCAATGGAGTAAGTAATAGTGACATAGGGACATCAAAGATGGTGCCCAGGGCTTCTCTGGTGGCGCAGTGGTTGAGAGTCCGCCTGCCGATGCGGGGGACACGGGTTCGTGCCCCGGTCCGGGAAGATCCCACATGCCGCGTAGCAGCTAGGCCCGTGATCCATGGCCGCTGAGCCTGCGCGTCCCGAGCCTGTGCTCCGCAACAGGAGAGGCCACAACAGTGAGAGGCCCGCGTACCGTAAAAAAAAAAAAAAAATGGTGCCCAAATGGTTTACTTCACTAGCTGGGAATATGTATTCACCAACATGATATGTATTTCAGAAACCTCCTAAATTCATGTTGAATTAAGATTTTTACCTTAGGGACTTCCCTGGTAGTCCAGTGGTTAAGAATCCGCCTTCCAATGCAGGGGACGTGGGTTCGATCCCCGGTGGAGAAACTAAGATCCCACATGCCGTGGGGCAACTAAGCCCACGTGCCACAACTACTGAGCATGCAAGCCACAACTAGAGAGAAGCCCGTGCACTGCAACGAAGATCCTGCATGCCGCAACTAAGACCCAATGCAGCCAAAAAATAAAAATTATAAAAAGATTTTTACCTTAAAGCTATGTGACACTAATTAGCATATTAAATGTTTTCCATTTAAGGAATAAAGATAGACCATGAGATAGGCTAATTAGTTAGGAGGAAACTTTAATGAAGAAAAAAATACGAGCAAAAGCAAGAGGCATGCAGATTTGTTTTTCCTCCAGAGACCATACATACTCAAGCAATGTGGATGAAATTTCCTCGTTTTCAACCCTATATATTTATCCAAATCAGATAGATAGATAGATAGATAGATTCAAGGTGCTCTTCTCCTTCCTACAGAGAGCTGTTTATTGAGGCAGCAAATATTTCTTGAGTGTCTAACCCATGCTGGGCACCATGCTAGGTGCTGGAGGCTGTGAAAAAGACAAACGAGTAGTAGTCATTCCACATGCTAATACAGGATATTAGTTAAGAGTCTTCTGGTTACAAGAAACAGCTACTCTAGCAAATGTAAGCAAAAATGGGAACTTATTGGAAAGCTATTACTGGAAGAGTTAAACATCCAAACCCTGGATAGGGCAGAACCAGGAATTCATGGACCTTCCCCTTTGGGCAATGATGTCATTATGGTGACTCAGCCCCAACAAGTCCCAACTGCTGTGTCTTTCAGGTCAAGTTTCTGAAGAAAGAAACTCATTGGCTCAGCTTGGGTGCAGTGTCTATCCCTGGTCCAATTAGCCATGGCCAGAATGGCCAGCTCATGTGGCTTGAACCTGCCCTGACATATTTGAGTCTTCCCAGAAACTGAAAGATTTTGTGAGTAGAGCAGACACTCATTAGCTTCTATATTTTGTAGCCGTAACATTTCAATAGGTTCAGGGTTATATTCAAAATATTTAACAACTGCTATGACCCAGGCAGTGACTAGTCCAACCAATGCTGGTTGTAGGCTAGAAATAAGGTCCAGGAGGGTCCTTGCTGGGTCAAGCATTAACCCTGTAGTTACTGGGTCATAGGGAGGTATGGGGCATACTACGGAAGGGGCCAGAGTGGCCGTGGAGAGGTGGGGCTTTGGGGAATTTTCCTAGAAGGTCAGGTGCCCTGGAAGTAGATTCCGAGATGCAGATTTACATGGAAGTGATTTATTAAGGAAATGTTCCCAGGGAAGGCCATTAAGAAAGTGGATGAAGCAAGACAGGGGAGGAGAGGAAGCCAAGCAAGGGTGCTATATTGGGGTTCTCCAGAGAAACAGAACCAATGGAATACACAGGTACAGCTGACCCTTGAACAACATGGGTTTGAATTGCATGGGTCCACTTATATGCAGATTTTTTTTCGATAAATATATATAGTACTACACAATCAGGGGTTGGGTGAATCCACAGATGCAGAAACACAGGGCTGTCTATGGGACTTGAGAATCTTCAGATTTTGGTATATGCGAGGGCTCCTGGATACTGAGGGAGGAATGAATATATATACACATATATGATTCCATATATATAGATATGGAATTGGCTAACATGATTATGGAAACTGAGAAGTCCCACCATCTGCTGCCTGCAAGCTGGAGACCCAGAAAAGACAGTTGCAGTCAATCTGAAGACCTGAGATTCAGGAGAATGGGTGATATAACTTCCAGTCAAAATCTGGAGGCCTGGAAGCAAAGACCACCGATGCTGTAAGGCCCAGTCCTTGACAGGAGAAGACTGATGTCTTAGCTCCAGCAATCAGACAGAGATAGAATTCTCCCTTCCTCTGTCTCTTTGTTCGCCCTTCCTTTGTTCTATTCAGGTCCTCAGCAGATTGTGTGAGGTGCACTCACACTGGGCAGGGCCATCTGCTTTGCTCAGTCTGCCTATTCAAATCCTAATCTCATCTGGACACACCCAGGATAAGGTTCAACCAAATACCTGGGCACCCTGTGTCTCAGTCAAGTTGACGCTTAAAATTAACCATCACAGACGCCCTCAGGGATGCCTCATCCCAGATGCCACAGCCTGGGAATGTGGACTCTTTCACTGGAATAGACTCATGTCTAGCAGAGAACCTTGCACAGTTTAGGCTTTCACTAATAAACAAACGAAGTTCTGGATTGAAGCTATGCTGCAGATTTCTCCCAACCAAAGGCAAGGGAGCCAGCCGCTTGTTATCTCAGCACTTCTTGGTCACTGTTTCATGGCCACGTTGGGCAGGGATCTCCTCCCCAAGCACGTCTGGCTCTCTGTGCCTTGGCTGAGAAGCTGCTGCAGAGTAACAGGTGCTGGAGGTGAAACCACCCAGAGAGTCAGGTGGAGGATGGAGCCCTGACATTGTCTGTACCAGTGGGATCAGGGCAGTGGCTGCTTACCAACTCGTTCAGAAGTATTTCAACATTTTGACAACCAGTACAGCCAATCAAGTGTGTGCCAGGTGGACGTCAGCCCTAAAAACAATGCAGGGTATGGCAACCGGAGAGTGAGAGAGTGAATAGCAATCCAGTCTCTTCAACTGGCTCGATGTCAGTAGGCCACATTCATCTAAGGCATTAGTTCCCTTAACTCTAAAATAAAAGGGTTGGGGTAGATGATTTTACTTCCAATCTTCTATAGACAGTTTCTCCCCTAATAACATTAAGAACTGTCTTCACTGTGTCTAGACTCTGCCTAGATTTTGAGATTCAAAGATAAATAATATATGCAGTGGACTCTTGGATCTTTCCCTTTGTTTCTAGACTCTAACCTCACCTTCCTATTTGCTGCTCTCTGTTTGGGGGACGCCCCACATGTGTGGTCTTAGTGGAAAGTCTCGGCAGCTTCCTAAAAGGAAGGTCCTCCCTGATTAGCCCAACACAGACAGAGGGCTTGGACCTCTGGATCAGCTGGCTGCTTTCTCCTAGAGTTTGGAATTTGGAGTGAATGACACCTGGAGGAGGGGACGGTTTGGAGGTCACTCCTTGCAGGCAGCAGGGACTTGCTGACTACACTCTTCTAAAGTGTGGCCTCTGCTGGGGTTCCCGATGCATGGTCTCCTGGAGCCCCTTAGGCTGCACCTTTTCAAGCCTAGCTGTACACACTTAGTTTCCATTCTGTATCATTGCTCAAGAGTTGTTGGCCTGTCTCTTCCCATTTCTAGACAGTAGATGCCTTGAAGCCTGGGACTGTGGACTCTTCCACTGGAGTCACTCATGTCCAGCAGAGACCTTTGCACAATTTAGGCTTTCACTAAGAAACAAATGAATAAAAAGTAACAAATCATGGTACAGACAAAAAGAAACTGGAAAATTAGCCATGGAATTTTTTAGAAAACTCTATTCTGAGATTAATACACAAGTACCTGAACAAACAACTGTGTTTCTGCAAAGATTTTTTTTTCAAATACTGACGAAAAGACTCATCTATGTGCCTGTTTCTTTATCCAGCTCTTTATCCAATAATAGTTTGTTTACCTGTGTGCAATGACCTTGCTTCTAGGCCTAAGGCTGAGCTTCCCAGGACTATTGTTTTAGGCAATGTTTATGTGCAATTTTTTCTTTTGTTCCTTGTGGGTAAAACAACTTAGTAACCATAAAATGAGAATCTGAAGCATCTAAAAATCAACATCTTGAGTGGTCTTCCATCCACGTCCACTCTTAGCAGGACCCAACAAAAACATCCCAAACAGACTAGCAGATACAAACTATTATATACAGAATGGATAAACAACAAGGTCCTACTGTATAGCACAGGGAACTATATTCAACATCCCATGATAAACCATAATGGAAAGGAATATGAAAAAGAATGTGTGTGTGTGTATATATATACACATACATGAGTCACTTTGCTGTACAGCAGAAATTAACACAACATTGTAAATCAACTATACTTAAATAAAATAAATTTTTTAAAAATCCCAAACAGATGAAAACCTGTTTGCTTTGAAGACACACAACAAAGAAACTGAAAGAAAAAAGAGTGAAACGTGTGCCAAGCAAGAGAGAGATTTCTCCTTATACTTTCTTTTAAATAATAAAAGATGAACTCATTATTATCCCAAAATCTCTTGAGGCAGAAATTCAGGCACCCTATTATTCTATAAAATCAAAATGACAGCATCCTTGGAGAAACAGTTGCCTGGTAACTCAGAACAGAGGGTTGTCTTTAGATTCCTCTGGAATCAAGTGTATCTATTTTGGTTTTTCTGTTGAGCTCATTTCCTTCCCTACAATCCCAGAACTGAACAATTTAGGGGGAAGAGTTCCACTCATAAGAAAGTCTCTTTTCCTACAGAAGATATTTTTAAGAAGTACAGCTCTCTTCATGAAGTTGAATTGTTTTGTTTTTAGGACTGTTACATGAACATATAAGAAAAGAAAAGGAAAAATGCATTAACATGTAAGAAAAGGAAAAATGCCAACTGAGAGGAGGTTTCAGACAGAGATGTATGTTTTGTGGCTGAAAGCCAGACACCAGTTTTTTTCTTTTTTTTTGGCCGCGTTGGGTCTTCGTTGCTGCGCGCACGCTTTCTCTAGTTGCGGTGAGCGGGGGCTACACTTCGTTGTGGTGCGCGGGCTTCTCATTGCGGTAGCTTCTCTTGTTGCGGAGCACGGGCTGTAGGCACACGGGCTTCAGTAGTTGTGGCATGTGGGCTCAGTAGTTGTGGCTCGCGGGCTCTAGAACGCAGGCTCAGTAGTTGTGGCGCATGGGCTTAGTTGCTCTGTGGCATGTGGGATCTTCCTGGACCAGGGCTCAAACCAGTGTCCCCTGCATTGGCAGGTGGATTCTTAACCACTGCACCACCAGGGAAGTCCCCAGACACCAGCTTTCTAAGAGAATAAATTAATTCAGAATCTCACCTAAGATGAAATTATAATTTACTCAGTTGAAAGATGCTTTGCAAACTCCTACCTCTTCGTTGGAGCAAGAAGATTTGTCCAGGTAGGCTCTTACTCACCAAGCTCAGAGGCCCTAAGTCTCCCCTCTTCTGAATTAGTGATGTGGCCCCAGTTCCTTTTCCTCTCTGCACTTAGATAAAAGTGAATGAGGTAATTGCATCGCTAATGATCCTTTTGCTTATAAGCAAGAGAACCTGAGTGAGAGACCTTACACAAAAGGGAAACTACTGGAAGGACTGGGATAACTCACAAAAGGATAACCAAATAGCTTGGGAGTGGGCGGGAATCAAGGTGCTGGAAGTTAAGAGTCAGGAACCACAGAAAGGTCGAGAAGGAGAAACAGGCTAGCAGGAGCCCATGATGAGAAAAATGAACTTCAATATCTTTGTATTGCTCACTCAAGATTCATAATCCCTGGAGAGAATGTCACATTGGTGGAGTCTAGGTCAAAAGCCTGAGCCTGCTGTCCCGAGGCAGTGAGAGGAAGAATCTACTGGAAGGATGCTCCACAAACCCCTTCAGTTTCCAAGATGGAAGGTCAGGTACCTAGCTTTAGTCACGTCAAGACTGTCCACGATAGGGTGATGGGAAAGTCATTTCCCAAGAAGAAACTCTGGTGCTATTAAGAAGGGAGGATGAATGCTAAAAAGCCAGAAAACGTTCACCATTGTCTTAGGTTGGGTTCCCAGAAGCAGAGACCGAGGCAGAGATTCTTATACAAGTGACACCCCGAAGTCATGCTTTCAGGAGAAACTTGTAAAAAGATAAGGGAAGCAGGGGAAGAGGCTAAACAAAGATGAGGTTTCAGCTGAGGTCTAATTTCAGCCTGATCCCAGTTCTGGAGTGTGAATGCCACCACAGTGTTGTCCCCTTTGAGGCAAGGGGACAGTTTTTGTATCCTCGTATCAGTCAGTCATTGGCTGCCTGATGCCCTGAGGGGGAATAGCACTTCCCAGGCATTTCCCAATAAGGTGGCTCCCCCTGGCCAAGGATAAATCTCCAGAGACGGGTATAAGCTTGAGCCAGTATCAGCAACACTTAGAATAGCTGGGAAGAGGGGAGCTAGCACAGTAAACGGGATCAGGGCAGGGCACCAGCAGTGTCTACTACAACCATAAAAGTAAAGGCAAGGTAGTTGGATTTGATTCACTAAATCCAGGGTTTCCCATCTGTAGACTGATGTAATACTCCTGGGACTGCTATTAATTCTGAAACAGATCAGATGAAAGGGATCAATTATTGTGTGACTGTCTCATTGGGGAAAATAATGTAATGAACAGAGAGACACCAACAGACAGAGTAAGAAGAGGTAAAAAATTATTTAAAAGAAACAGATAATGACAACCGAATCAAAAAATGGGCAGAAGATCTAAACAGACATTTCTCCAAAGACATACAGATGGCCCAAAAGCACATGAAAAGATGCTCAACATTACTAATTATCAGAGAAATGCAAATCAAAACTACAATGAGGGGACTTCCCTGGTGGTCGAGTGGCTGAGATTACGCACTTCCATTGCAGGGGACACGGATTCGATCCCTGATCAGGGAACTAAGATCCCGCATGCCACATGGCACAGCCAAAAATAAATAAATAAATAATAAAGATCTTAACACTCTTAAAAAGAAAGTTATTTAAAAAAAAAACTACAGGGCTTCCCTGGTGGCGCAGTGGTTGAGAGTCCGCCTGTCAATGCAGGGGGCACGGGTTCGTGCCCTGGTCCGGGAAGATCCCACATGCCGTGGAGCGGCTGGGCCCGTGAGCCATGGCCGCTGAGCCTGCGCGTCCGGAGCCTGTGCTCCGCAACGAGAGAGGCCACAACAGTGAGAGGCCCACGTACCGCAAAAATAAAACCCAAAAAACAAAAAACGAAAAGTAGAGCTACCGTATGATCCATCAATCTCACTCCTGGGCGTATATCCAGAGAAAATAATTCGAAAAGACACATGCACCCCAATGTTCACTGCAGCACTATTTACAATAGCCAAGTCCTGGAAGCAACCAAAATGTCCATCGACAGAGGAATGGATAAAGAAGATGTGATACATATACACAGTGGAATATGACTTAGCCATAAAAAAGAATGAAATAATGCCACTGGCCGCATCATCATGGATAGACCTAGAGATGATCATACTAAGTGAAGTAAGTCAGACAGAGAAAGACAAATATATGATGAACTCACATGTGGAATCTGATTTTTTTTTAATGATATAATGAACTTATTTACAAAACAGAAACAGATTCATAGATTTCAAAAAAAACTTATGGTTACCAAAGGGGAAACATGGTGGGGAGGGATAAATTAGGAGCTTGGGATTAACCTACACACACTATTATATATAAGGACCTACTGGATAGCACAGGGAACTCAACACTCTGTAATAACCTATATGGGAAAAGAATCTGGAAAAAAATGAATATATGTATATGTATAACTGAATCACTTTGCTGTACACCTGAAACTAACACATTGTAAATGAACACTGTAAATCAACTATACTCCAATAAAATTAAAAAATAAATAAAGTATCAGCCTTCACCAGTAAATGATGCAGCTTGCCCCAAGATCCAGCACATGAATTATCAGAATGAAACAGAAATGTACCTCAAGCCTCTTATACGCTTTCCTACAAAAACATAACTCTTTGTCAATATAACTAGCAGTTCTTAATTATGAGATAAAATAAGGCGGAACAATATAGAACAATATTAAGAGAAATAAAAATGCCTTCAAATTAAGTACCTTTTCATCTCATTCTCTTAGGTCATTAATTACCACTTTAACTTTATCTTGGCCTCCCTACTCAACTACAAGGAGAATACTTAACTTTCTTTTGGTGGTTCAAGTGTCAAAAATGTCCTTAGCCTGGTATAGAATTTTTTTTTTTTTTTTTTTGGCGGTACGCGGGCCTCTCACTGTTGTGGCCTCTCCCGTTGCGGAGCACAGGCTCCGGACGCGCAGGCTCAGCGGCCATGGCTCACGGGCCCAGCCGCTCCGCGGCATGTGGGATCTTCCCAGACCAGGGCACGAACCCGCGTCCCCTGCATCGGCAGGCGGACTCTCAACCCCTGCGCTACCAGGGAAGCCCAGCCTGGTAGAGAATTTTTTCAGAAAATCACTTCTAAGTCTCCTCCTGCTGATCCATCTAATAACCCTACTTAGGTTTTATTGGAGGAGGCAAAGTGTTAAGAGTTTCATCACTTCTCTGATTAGTTCCAGAGGATAATAACAGCTCCTTTACAAAAGTAAACCATTTTTCAAAAAGAAAAAGGTAATGAAACTTACGGATATAGTCAAAGGACTGACACTAAAGGAGAAAGATTTACAGGAAGAAGATCACTGAAAAGAAAAAAGAAAAGAAACTAATAGACTTTCTAATGCACTTGAAGGAATGCATAAAAAAAACATATATCAAAGAAGTCTTATAGACCTAATGGGGAATTTGAGAATAATTAGTGATAAATGCACAGAAAACTAAGCAAACAAAAAAAGAGGCTACTGTTAATTCCAAGAAAGAACAGAAAGTTGTACAAGAAAAGAAATATAACTATGATTAACATTTACAACGTGAATAAACAACACTGCTCATTAAATTATGATTGACAGCATTAATGAGTAAAGATATCTAGTCTCAGTGACCTAAATATAAATGTAACTAAAATCTGGCAGACACCTCTCTCTCTCTCTCTCTCTCTCTCTATATATATATATATATATAAAACATTATATATATATTTATATATAATGTATAATTTATATTATATAATATATATTTATATAAGATATATTACATTATATATCTATATATTATATATACAAGAATATTATATATAATATTCTTATGAGAATAAGTATTTTGAGCCTCTCTCTTGATTATACCTGGTAATAGAATGGCCAAATACATATATATATGTATATATATATATACCCACATACATATACCCATTAGATACCAGTAGCCTCCACACAGTTTTGACAACAAAAATTTCTCCAGACATTGTCAGAACATTGTCAGATGTTCCCTGGTGAGCAAGATCACCCTCAGTTGAGAACTACTGTTCCAACCTTTTTATTACATTTTCTCTACTAAATGGTGAGGGTTTTATTTCTCTGACTTAAAACTGATTCAGAAAGCCATAAATTATGTCAAAATTTGATAAATAAAATATTAATGTAATTATTTAGAAACCTGAACCAATAAAAGAATAAACAAATTAAAGTATTAAATGCAGTTGCTCCTAGAGAGTAGGACAGAAGGACAAGGAAGGGTGATTTTGAACTTTTTAATATGATTTTATTTTTTTGATGTGTATATATATATATAGCTGACCAGGCCAGGTAGAAAGTTCCAGAGAGAGGCTTGAAATTCTTATTCTCATAAGAGATTAAAGAAGTGCTTATTCTGATCTTTTGTTTCTAACCTCATCTAAGCCATATTCTCTTATATTTCACCCAGAGGCAAGTATGGCTCTCATCTAGCTTGAATCATATAATTATTTCTTTTCCAAGATGACTCGAGGCTGCCTCGTCCCTAATGGTTCTGGGTGGAGAACTGGCTTACCTGGTTATACTTATGTAGTAGTCAGAGAAGACAGGAAAAAAACACTCTGGTAAAGATTATATGAACATTGGGACTTCCCTGGTGGTCCAGTGGTAAAGAATCCACCTTACAATGCAGGGGATGTGGGCTCAATTCCTGGTCAGGGAACTAAGATCCCACATGCCATGGGGCAACTAAGCCCACGTGCCACAACTACTGAGCTTGCACGCCTCAACTAGAGAGCCTGTGTGCTGCAAACTACAGAGCCCATGCACTCTGGAACCCGCACACCACAACTACAGAGCCCACGTGCCCTGGAGCCCGCATGCCACAACTAGAGAGAAGCCCGCGTGCTGCAACGAAAGATCCCACATGCCACAACTAAGACCCGACACAGCCAAAAATAAATAAAATAAACAAATTTTTAAGAAAAGATTATATGAACATTAAAATAACATTAGAGTCCCTGGATCTGCATGGGTTGTCTCCCTCCAAAAATGAGGTGGAGGAGGGAGTGGGGGCGGTTGAGACCTTGCTTTGCTGATGTGTGTCAATGCTCCTTATTTTATTAGGCTGTCTTTCCTCAATCTCCATCCATCCGTATCTCCCTCATCTTGTAATCTCCAGCACTACCTCTAACTCATCTTTGCTCCCCCAACCATAGCAATTGAAACAGAGTCTTAGGACTGAATTTCTTAATTTGCTTGATTGACTAGTTGTGATTGTGCTCCAACTGTTTTGGAAATGCATTCATCTGACATATGAACAAATAATAGAAGACAGTATTCAACCCTCCAAAACATAACGAGATGGAAATGTGTATTTATACATTTTTTTGATTTGCATTCCCCAGATTACTAATAAGCATCATTTCATGTGCTTGTTGGCTGTTTGTACATCTTCTTTGAAGGAATGTCTACCCAAGTCCTTTGCCCATTTCAGAATTGGATGGTCTTCTTATTGTTGAATTGTAAGAATTCTTTATATATTCTGGATACTAACCCCTTATCACAAAATATTTTCTCCTGGGACTTCCCAGGTGGTGCAGTGGTTAAGAATCCGCCTGCCAATGCAGGAGACATGGGTTCAAGCCCTGGTCCAGGAAGATCTCACATGCTGTGGAGCAACTAAGCCCATGCGCCACAACTACTGAAGCCCATGTGCCTAGAGCCCGTGCTCTGCAACAAGAGAAGCCTTTCAATGAGAAGCCCCCGCTCACCACAACTAGAGAAAGCCCATGTGCATCAACAAAGACCCAATGCAGCCAAAAATAAATAAATAATTTCCCCCGTTCTCTAGGTTGTCTTTTCATTTTCTTGATAACGTCCTTTGATGCACAGTGTTTTTACTTTTGATGAATCCAATTTATCTATTTTGTTGTTGTTGCTCATGCTTTTGATGTCATATTTAAGAATCCATTACCAGGGACTTCCCTGGTGGCGCAGTGGTTAATTAAGAATCTGCCTGCCAATGCAGGGGACACAGGTTCGATCCCTGATCCAGGAAGGTTCCACATGCTGTGGAACAACTAAGTCCATGAGCCACAACTACTGAGCCCACATGCCACAACTACTGAAGCCCTCAAGCTCTAGGGCCTGTGTGCCGCAACTACTGAAGTCTGTGTGCCTAGAGCCCATGCTCCACAACAAGAGAAGCCACCACAATGAGAAGCCTGCACACTGCAATGAAGAGTAGCCCCCACTCGCCGCAAATAGAGAAAGCCCACGCACAGCAACGAAGACCCAATGCAGCCAAAAAAAAAAAAAAGAATCCATTGCCTATGTTTTCTTTTAAGGGTGTTAAAGTTTAGCCCTTATATTTAGATTGTGGATTCATTTTGAGATAATTTTGCATATGGTGTGAGGTAGGGACCCAGAGTCATTCTTTTGCATGTGGATATCCAGTTGTCCCAGACCCCTTGGTTTTATTTTTTGTTTTGTTTTGTTTTGGCCATGCTTCATCTTGCAGGATCTTAGTTCCCTGATTAGGGATTGAACCTAGGCCCCAGCAGTGAAAGCACTGAGACCTAACCACTGGACTTCCAGGGAACTCCCCCCAGCACCCTTTGTTGAAGAGACTATTCTTTCCTCCATTGAATGGTCTTTATACCTTTGTCAAAAATCAGTTGGCCATAAATATGTAGACTTACTTCTGGACTCTCTTTTCCATTGGCCTATTGTCTATCCTTATACCAATACCACACTACTTTGGTTACTGTAGCTTTGTAGTTTGTTTTGAAATCAGGAAGTTTGAATCCTTCAACTTTGTTTTTCTTTTTCAAGATGATTCTGGCTCTTCAGGGCTAGTATTTCCTTTTAGCTCTAAAGTCAATTTCTGCTTATAGCCAGGTTTGTGACTGTTTCCGGACCATTATGGGTGCTCAGCCATGATGACATTATTTGGAATAATGCCATTTTTCCAAACAAGGCATTATTCCTCTCAACAGAAAGAGATGTATCTGGGTCTTTGTGGAACCACATTTAGTTCCTGAGAAAAAAATTAAGTCAAACAAGATTTTAGTTTTAGTTTTTTGGCATCATACAAGTGAAAACAATACATTTATGGGCTGAAATATTTGTCTAAATAGAAGACACAGAAATCCATTTTCTATAGTTTAGACATAATTCTAGACACTATGGCAAGTCTAACATGGTGGACACAAAGTCAAGGTTTGAATGATATTCTTGCTGTGTGAGGGTTGTAAGGCAGGTCCATTTGAACAAAAACCTTGTGTGTACACTTTTCTTCTTTCGCCCCTCCCTTTCCATTGCCCATCTTGCCTTTTCTTCTTCCTAACTTCCTTCCTGGTCCTATTCTCACACCTCCTTCTCTGAAGATCTTTCTACCCTCCCTCTCTTTTCCTTGCCCTGCCTTCTCCTCCTTGCCCTTTAAAACTCCCACCCCCTGACTGAATCCCAACTCAACTTTAGGAAAACAAGTTAGTCAAACTGATCCTCAGAAAGTGGTGTCAACAGCTAACTTGCTAACACTCAGCCTTCAGTGTTCATCTGTTAGCCCAAGGAGAAGCCAGCAGGTAGAATAATTGCAGATTGTCTAGGAAAGCCATTTGAGTCCCTCTGGATCTTTCATAAAATCACTCCAGTGAGCGTATGGTGCGTATATTTTGAGACAACCTAGTACTCTGTCTCAGTTTTCTGTTTTTCTTTAGAGCGGAACCTGGACCATCACATGTGGCGGGGAGTGTTGTAGAGGGAGATCTAGGGCTGGTTCCTTCTGGTCCCACCTTAGTCAAGTCCTGAGCCCTTCCTTTTACTCCATCAGTGGATCCCTCTGGACATCCAAGTTTTCACCTTCTGCTCTGGGCTATTGTGCCATGTGTTGTTCACACGGGGTCATTCTTCTTGGATGACCAGCATGTTTTGTGTTGCCTGCTGCCTGTGACTGGCCTTCACTGACTCCCATAAGAAGGACTCTGACCTTGATGTAGATTCCCCTTACTCGTGGCTTCCCAGCGGTAAGGAGGGCTGCCTGCAGTTGGAGGTTCTATTCTTGGAACTTCCTCTCCCCAAAGCACTGTGGTTCATAGCCAGCTGCCTGGGCTGGTATTAGACCACCTCTCCTTTTCATTTCACAGGGACAGGACCCCTCACACAACTTATTGGATTCCATTTTGTTTGTTTTGTTTTGTTTTTTTAGTTCATGTATATTTCTAATAGGTATATTGGATCCTGTGTGCCAGTCAGCATAACTCTCCCCAGTTTTGAAACAGTTCAGATAATTATCTGACCTCACCTTCTAAACATCACTTAACTCTAACACGAGAGAAACGTCTTCAGTTTGTCAGGAGCAGAACTTGACGGGAGAAGAGAAAAACAAAGCCCATAATTATAATAAATATGCAAGAGCACAGCAGCAGCATTTAGGATCTTTAAAATTATATTCAGGTCCTTTTATGTCTCACTTACTTCACTTAGCATAATGTCCTCAAAGTTCATCTGCAGCATGTATCAGAACTTCCTTCCTTTTTAAGGCTGAATAATATTCTGTGGTATGTACATACCACGTTTTGTTTATCCATTCATCTGTTGACGGATATTGGGTTGTTTCCACCTTTTGGCTATTGTGAACAATGCTGCTATGAACTTTGGTGTGCAAGTATTTGTTCAAGTCCTAAGTTTTGATTATTTGGGGTATATACCATAGAAATAGATCATATGCTTTATCATACCTCCCTATGCTATTCCATTTAGCTGCCTATTCTTTCATCAGAACGATACCTTTCTTTTTTATCCTGCATGTTTTTTGTTTTGTTTTGTTTTGTTTTTTAACATCTTTATTGGAGCATAATTGCTTTACAATGGTGTGTTAGTTTCTGCTTTATAACAAAGTGAATCAGTTATACATACACATATGTTCCCATATCTTTTCCCTCTTGCATCACCCTCCCTCCTACCCTCCCTATCCCACCCCTCTAGGTGGTCACAAAGCACCGAGCTAATCTCCCTGTGCTATGCGGCTGATTCCCACTAGCTCTCTATTTTACGTTTGGTTATCCTGCATGTTTTAATAATTTTTTTTCTGTATCCAAAATGTGTTTATTGGGATGGTTTCCCATTCATCTTGATTCAGGGTGATTTTAGTGCTGCTTCTGTCTGAAGGAGCAACCTTCTGTAAGCCTTGCTTTTCCTCCTGTAGGCTGGCAGAGGACAGCAGAGCAGCCAACACACAAAACTACTGTTTGTGCATGGCTAAAGACAGTGGTGATTTTATAGCATCCCGGGCATTTCACATCCATGAAATAAGAACTGGGGCTCTGCACCAGGCACTTCTTCTTGTGTTTCATCTTCTCTCCTGGAGAGGGATGAAGGAAATCCTTTGCAAGAGGCAAGTTCTCATGGGAAGGTCGTCACTGCCGGACAGGCTGTATGTTTTAATATCTGATAGGACTGGTCTCTGAACTCCACCCTCCCTCCATTTCCTTTACTTTTTCTGAATTACATTGAGTATTTTCTCTTATTAATTTATTGGGAACAACTTTAGAAACTGATACATTACCACGCTAACAAAAGAGACACCTTTGTTTACAGCCATTCTTTTTTTATTTTTTGGCCATACTGCGCAGCTTGCGGGATCTTAGTTCCCCGACCAGGGATTCAACCTGGGCCTATGGCAGTGAAAGTGCCAAGTCCTAACCACTGGACTGCCAGGGAGTTCCCTGTCTACAACCATTCTTTATATATTCCTTACTGTATTCTGATGTAGTTCATATGTGCTCCAAACATCCATGGTGATTTATATTGGAAGTGGTGTGCATGCAATTTGTGATTTTGTTGAAATATTATTGCAATAGCTTTAGAAAAGCAGTTGACACACATGAAAGTGTTAATTTGAGTCAACTGATACCAAGGGACAATGCTTGATTTATGGTAAGAGGTTTCATCGAAATATTTCTCCTAGCTGTGACAGCAAAGGTAATTGCTTACTAAGCTAGTCTCTTTGCATAAATTTCAATTTTCCAGCATTTGGTTAAACTTGACAATTGGGATTCTCCATGGAAACAGCGGAGCAAGATGCTACACCTTCCAAAAAACATAAAAATAGTGCTCTCTCATTTGTTGCCTGGCAGCAATACTCCTTGTTTTTACTCACAGGAGAATTTGTTTTTGCTGATTGGCGTAACTTTGGCAGGGAAAGGGAAAGGACAAAATAGTTCTCTTAGCAATCAAAAATTGATAGGGCAGTTTAACCTTTTCCTTTTTTTAAAGACCCAGGTGAGGTCTTCATAACTTTAAATAGCATAAAAAGCATATACTATACAGAAGCATAAAGCATATAAAATATAAAGGCAGAGTGAGTACGATCAGAGAGGAGCCTTCAGTAAGAGTCTTTGAGGACAAAGGTTCTTTGATTAAGGGACAACACTAGATGAAGCAGTTGCGGTTCTCAAGCCGTGTGGGTTCAAACTGCATTTATAAGGCTTAACAATAGGTCTTAGTCTAAATTTCATTTTATCTCCCATCCTGGTTGGTCCCTGTGGTAGATAATATTTTTGTTCATGACTCTTTCTTCCCTCCCCATCCTCGCCATCGCTTACTACAGACGGAGCACACTTCTCTAACTCACTCACTTTGGGTTTGGTCTAGAGAATGTGGGTGAATGTAACAAACCAGAGGCTGTAACAGACCAGAGGCTCTACATGAATTTGTGAAATTTGGCTTGACCTCCTGCACATTTGCTATGAGGAGAGAATGCCCTGCATAGCCATTGCCCCTTCAGCCTGGGTCCTGGAATGAGAAACACGTGGAGCAGACCCAAATCTAAGGTCAGGGGAAGCCTGGCCACCCACATGCTGTGTGCAGACCAGTGAGAGAAAAATAAACATTTGTAGTTATAAATCACTGACATTTGGGAGCTGATTACTATGTAATATTATTACAGCAAACACCTGACTAATATGGTCATCAAAAAAAAAAAGTGGTTCTGAAGAACCTAGGGGCAGAACAGGAATAAAGGTGCAGATGTAGAGAATGGACTTGAGGACACGGGGAGGGGGAAGGGTAAGCTGGGATGAAGTGAGAGAGTGGCATGGACATATATACACTACCAAATGTAAAGTAGATAGCTAGTGGGAAGCAGCAGCATGGCACAGGGAGATCAGCTTGGTGCGCTGTGACCACCTATAGGGGTGGGATAGGGAGGGTGGGAGGGAGGAGATATGGGGATATATGTATATGAATAGATGATTCACTTTGTTATACAGCAGAAACTAACACACCATTGTAAAGCAAATATACTCCAATAAAGATGTTAAAAAAAAAAAAGATTGTTCCTATTAGTGCCTACTGTGAGCAATCATACAGACTTTAGAATGTGCACACTGGGTTCTGATTAGCTGTTCCCCATCTTTCCAGTCATCAATCAGATGGAGCAGTCTGATTAAATGACTGGCTTGGCCTGACGACGCTGAGGGTGTTCTTCTTTTTTTAATTAATTAATTTATTTTATTTTTATTTTTGTCTGCATTGCGTCTTCATTGCTGCTCGCGGGCTTTCTCTAGTTGCGGCGAATGGGGGCTACTCTTCGCTGCGGTGCGCGTGCTTCTCACTGTGGTGGCTTCTCTTGTTGTGGAGCACGGGCTCTAGGCGCGCGGGCTTCAGTAGTTGTGGCACATAGGCTCAGTAGTTGTGGCTTGCAGGCTCTAGAGCACAGGCTCAGTAGTTGTGGCACACAGGCTTAGTTGCTCTGTGGCATGTGGGATCTTCCTGGACCGGGGCTTGAACCCGTGTATCCTGCATTGGCAGGCGGATTCTTAACCACTGCACCACCAGGGAAGTCCGCTGAGGGTGTTCTTGAAGGTGAGATTTATTTATTCATTTCTAAAGTCTGTATTCATAAACTAGGGACAGATATTCTAGGAATTCTATTGGTGGAAAAATCAGTTTACAAAACAACTTGTATGTTCTCACTTAGGAAAATTTGAAACATGCACTGGCAGCTCCAGAATTTCTATATAGAATTTCTATATAGGTGGGCTGGATAGCAATCTGATTGGAAGAGAGTTGGGGGTGAGCATAAAGTTTTGACATTTCATTTTTATACCACTTTAATATAATTGAAAAAACTCCCAATGGGCCATACCAAAGAATTACTTGGAGGGAAGCTGATGAAGATGGTGTGGGAACTTTAAGGCCCCATACTCCCAGATACTCCTTGGCCCTGACAGTGCCTATATTAAGTGTATCTATAAATACACAGAGAGAGGGCTGGAAGCATAGACACCAAAATGAATGGGAGTTATAAATGGAAAGTGGAATTTGGGGAAATGTTTACCCTCTTCTTTGTATCTTTCTGTATTGTTTGAATGTTTTGCACTAAATATATATTATTTCCCCCAAAACCAATGAAGTTATTTTGCACAAAGAAAAGAAAAAGAATCCTACTGACCTCTACTTTTTCCCACATCTTATTTTTTTAATTAATTGATTTATTAATTTATTTTGGCTGCGTTGGGTCTTCACTGCTGTATGCGGGCTTTCTCTAGTTGCGGTGAGCGAGGGCTACTCTTCTTCATTGTGGTGCGCGGGCTTCTCATCGCGGTGGCTTCTCTTGTTGCGGAGCATGGACTCTAGGTGCGTGGGCTTCAGTAGTTGTGGCTCCTGGGCTCTAGAGCACAGGCTCAGTAGTTGTGGCGCACGGGCTTAGCTGCTCCACCGCGTGTGGGATCTTCCTGGACCAGGGCTCGAACCCGTGTCCCCTACTTTGGCAGGCGGATTCTTAACCACTGCGCCACCGGGGAAGTCCCCCCACACCTTATTTTAATCATCTAACTGGTGCCCCTAAATTCCCAAATTTCGGTTCTTCCACAACGTCTTACCCACTTTTTAGCTTCAGTCAGTCTCTGAAAACAACCAAGTGTAAAAGAAACAACATGGGTATAAAAAAGAGCCCTGGGGACTTCCCTGGTGGTCCAGTGGTTAAGACTCCATGCTTTCACTGATGGGCCCGGGTTCAAGCCCTGGTTAGGGAACTAAGATCACACAAGCCTTGAGAGACAGCCAGAAAGAAAGAAAAAAAAAAGAGCCCTGCTCTGTCGGGTAAGATTCCAGTTCCAGCCCTTCCCTTCTCTGTAGGACCTCAGCCTCCAATATGCAAAGGGAAGGATTGGGATACGTAGGGGTTAGAAACTCAAATGCCTAGAGGAGCCAGGGAGGGACAAATGACAGGAACAAATGGGTCTGTGCTGGACTGGAGGAGCCCACCCACCCTCAAGGAAGCATCGCTGCAGGTCCGAGGTTGCCAGGCTTTCCTATGTATCCAGGCACTGGAAGTCGGGTTTTTATATGGAATCTCCTGATTTTTGAATATTAGCAGATGCACTTTAAAACGTTTTGTGAATTCCTTGCAGGCCAAATTAACCTCACCTATGAATCCCTCTGGCACATGGTGAGCTGACCCTGGCTCAGATGCTCTTTAAGGCAGGGGTCCTCAACCCCCGGGCCGCGGACCGGTACCTGTTAGGAACCCGGCCACACAGCAGAAGGTGAGAGGCGGGGGAGCGAGCAAAGCTTCATCTGCCGCTCCCCGTTGCTCCCCATCGGTCTTACTGCCTGAACCATCGCTCGTATCACCGTCGGAACCATCCCCCACACACACCCGGGACTGTGGAAAAACTGTCTTCCACGAAACCTGTCTCTGGTGCCAAAAAACTGGGGACTGCTGCTTTAAGGCCCACTGTTTCACACTCCCGTAATCCACTCAGGCGCCACCTAGTGACAGCGACTGTCACAGTTCCCAAGAAGGCAGTGCAGGAAAAGGACTTTCATTTTTTTGGCCTCGCTTGGTGTAGCATGCGGGATCCCAGTTCGCCCACCCCGAACCCCAACCAGGAATCACACCCACGCCCCCTGCAGCGGAAGTGCGGAACCTTAACCACTGGATCACCAGGGAATTCCTGAAAAGGACTTTTTAAATAGATCAATTAGGAGGTAATTTATTTGTATGCCCCCAAAATTAATTTTCTAAATGACTTCCTAAATGGCCTCTCAGGTGTAATTAGAATATAACCAGATAGATCAAAATCATACACGATTTACTCACAGCTAATTGGGAACATAGGATTATGCAAGTGAATAACATTTATTATTTATTACATTCCAGGCGCTGTTCTGCTTTAAAGTATTATTTCATCTAATCCTCACCATAATCCTATGAATTAAGTACTATTACTACCCTGATTTTATCAGATGGAGAAACTGATGCCCAGAAAGATCCTGTAACTTGTAACAAAGTCACACAACCGATACCCCTTCCTTTCCAGCTCCGACCCCGGACACAGCAGCCGTCGCGATGTTGATGTTGCCCAAGAGGAACCGGATTGCCATTTATGAACTCCTTTTTAAGGAGGGAGTGATGGTAGCCAAGAAGGACAACCACATGCCTAAGCACCCCGAGCTGGCAGACAAGAATGTGCCCAATCTTCACGTCATGAAGGCCATGCAGTCTCTCAAATCATGAGGGTACGTGAAGGAACAGTTTGCCTGGAGACATTTCTACTGGTACCTAACCAACGAGGGTATCCATTATCTCCGGGATTACCTCCACCTGCCCCCTGAAATCGTGCCTGCTAACCTGCGCCACAGTCGTCCTGAGACTGGCAGGCCACGGCCCAAAGGTCTGGAGGGAGAGCGACCTGCAAGACTCACAAGAGGGGAAGGCGACAGAGTCACCTACAGATGAAGCGCTGTGCCCTCTGGTGCCGACAAGAAAGCCGAGGCCGGGGCTGGGTCAGCAACTAAATTCCAGTTTAGAGGCAGATTTGGTCGTGGACGTACGTGGTCAGCCACCTCAGTAAAGTCTGGAAGAGATTGTTTTGTGTTGAATTAACGTGTAGCCAGAAAAGATTAAAAAAAAAAAAAAAAGTCACACAGCCACTTAGTAGTGGAGCTGGGATTGGAACCCAGGCAGCCTTAGTCAAGAGGGTATGCTCTCCTAGATAGAAGCTAGATTAAGGCATCATGGTTGTAATAGTCACTTCAGTTGCAAATGACAAAAAGTAAAGCAAAAACAAGGCAGGGTTAGGGTTTCTGGATGTAGAAATACCTGGAGTCCAAACAGCGGCATCTCTCCCCTCTGTCCCCCACTAGGTTCTGCCTTCTTCTGGTTTGTCTAATCTCAAGAAGGCACAGGACAAACATGGTACCTTCTGGCACCACAAAGCAATAGGAAAAGAGCAGTTGTTTAGTGAAAGGTCCTGAAAAAAAAGGCTCACGTTTTAGAGAAAAAAAAACTGGATCCCTACCTAACACCACACACAAAAGTGAGCTCCAGACAGATTAAAGACCTACATGGGAAGATAAACATATAAATTTAAAATGAGAAAATGTGAGAGACTGTCTATGTTAAGAAGGACTACAGTGAAACTCAAAAGCACACGCCATGGGCTTCCCTGGTGGCGCAGTGGTTGAGAGTCCGCCTGCCGATGCAGGGGACACGGGTTCGTGCCCCGGTCCGGGAAGATCCCACATGCTGCGGAGTGGTTGGGCCCGTGAGCCATGGCCGCTGAGCCTGCGCGTCTGGAGCCTGTGCTCCACAACAGTGAGAGGCCTGCGTACCGCAAAAAAAAAAAAAAAAGCACACGCCATAGGAAAAAATTGATAAAACTGATGACCTATTTGTGTTCAATGAAGAACACTATGGAAAAAGTTAACAAATAACAAAGATAAGACAGTTGTAATGTCTAAAACTGATAGCTGACTAATATCTAGGATGTAAAAGAGACTCTTGCAAATCAACAAGAAGGAACCCCATGGGAAAATGAGCAATTAATAGGAGACAAAGCAAAAAGGCCTATGCTGGGATGCTCAAACTCACTAGTAACTAGAGAAATACAAAAGGAAACAGCATTGAGAGTTCACTTTACACTTTTTAGACCAGCAAAAATTAGAAAGATGGATAATGCCACGTGTTGGCTGGGATTAGGGGCATAGGGTCCTGCAGGCCCCGCGGGCAGGAGTGGTGCAGGAGTGGTGCAGATGTTCTGAAGAGCAATCGGGCATTTCTTAGTGACATAAGAATATACACACCCTGGGCCACAGAATATATCCCTGGTTATATGTCCCAAAGGATTTTTCATCTTGGCCCATATGGAAACCAGGATGAGAGCGTTTATCATAGTGTAGTTTGTGTTGACAGACAATTGGACACAATCTAAGTATTCATGCTGTGGGAGTGGAAACAAAAAACACAGCGGAGCCCCACACAGCTGCCCCCGGAGCAGAAAGAAAGAGAGATTCAGGGCAGGCGAGGCAAGGTGCAGTCAGGCTACACTTGCTCTCAGCAAGTGCCTGCAGCAACCTCTGGAAGAAGAGATGGGTGGGGAGGGGAAAACCGGGGCAGCCACTGCCTGGGGTTGCCAGACTTAGCAAATTGAGATGAACTTGTTTTCACCCCGAGAATGTACTCAGAGTTATGGATTTTCAAGGCTTTTATTTTTTATAAAAAGCACCAAGGAGCTTTTTCCCCCTGCATGTACAAACCCCCGCAGAGAGAGCAATGATGTGTTTTATCTGCACAGAGGCTCCCACTTGGACAAACTCCCCAAGGCAGTGGTGAATTCCCAGGATGCAACGCCCCTGGAGCAAGGTCCTGGCTCCATAAACCAAGACATAAGTGTCTGATGACTGTCTGTGATGATCTCGCTCTTTAGTGACATTGGGTTCTACCCTCCTTGTGTTTCTGGATATTTTGATGAAAAGCATGAACTTGCCTGAGTTTGAATTGGCCCCACCCCTTACTAGCTGTGACCTCTCTGTGCCTGAGACTTCAAGTCTCTAAGACAGAGATCAAAACACAACCTACATCATAGGTTTTTGGTAAAGAGTCATGAGTTGGTTCTGTAAAGTATTTAAACTGCCAGGCACAGGGTAACGGGTATAAAAAAAATACTGGCCATTATTATCAAGGCCACTTGGGATTTCTGACTCTTGGTCCAGATTAACCCAGATCTGTTTTATATCCACCAACACCACCTACCTCTGGTAATAATCTAGTTCTATGTTGCGCACATGCACAATCCAGTCCAGCCACCCTCCTTGGATGGGAGAGATAACTGTGTGCGTACAGCTCCTGGGGATTTAACAAAGCCAGAACCTGTTGCCTTTTACAAATATCCCACAGGGCAACATATAATAAATACTAGTATTAATATTATTCCTTTTTTTACAAATGGGGAAACTGATGAACCAAAGAATGATATAAATAATGAAACTCAAAGCATTCTCTGACATAAATTGTACCAATGTTTTCTTAGGTCAGTCTCCCAAGGCAATAGAAATAAAAACAAAAATAAACAAATGGGACCTAATCAAACTTACAAGCTTTTGCACAGCAAAGGAAACCATAAACAAAACGAAAAGACAACCTACAGAATGGGAGAAAACATCTGCAAACAATGCAACTGACAAGGGCTTAATTTCCAAAATATACAAATAGCTCATACAACCCAACACCAAAATCAAACAACCCAATCAAAAAGATGAGCAGAACGGTGCTGGCCAGAGGCCTCTGGCTGGCCATCTGTCCTCACAGCACTGGCTATTGTGGACAGAAATGTGGGAGAGCTTTCCCTGGCTCCCTGCGTTTGATTCTTCCTGGACTTGGAGCCCTTGGGTGTTCTGTACAGTAAGTTGTGCTGTGGGCTGCCTGGCGCTCTGGACTGTGGTGTGAGGCCAGAGAGAACGGGGTTCAAGAGCCACCTGGTTTTTCTTCTGTGATGCCGACCTCGCCTTACTCCCTGGCCGTCATCTCTTGGGGCTCCCACATGCTGGGGGTTCAGGGAAGGTCCCCAAGGGGTGCAGAGTTCCATGGAGACGCCCGGTGGGGGCAGAGGCTACGCCTCATCAAAGGGCAGCAAGCGAAGTTTGCCTTTTCCTGAAATGCTGTTGTGAATAAAGAGATTGATCCCTGACAAAAAAAAAAAAAAAATGGGCAGAAGACCTAAACAGACATTTCTCCAAAGAAGACATATAGGCAGTGTCATGTGTCAATAGGCACATGAAAAGATGCTCCATGTCACTAATTATCAGAGAAAAGCAAATCAAAACTACAATGAGGTATCATCTCACACCAGTCAGAATGGCCATCATTAAAAAGTCTACAGGGACTTCTCCACTGGCGCAGTGGTTAAGAATCCACCTGGGGCTTCCCTGGTGGTGCAGTGGTTAAGAGTCCGCCTGCTGATGCAGGGGACACGGGTTCGTGCCCCGGTCCGGGAAGATCCCACATGCCACGGAGGCCGCTGAGCCTGCGCGTCCGGAGCCTGTGCTCCACAACGGGAGAGGCCACAACAGTGAGAGACCCGCCTACCGCAAAAAAAAAAAAAGAAGAAACCACCTGCCAATGCAGGGGACATGGGTTCGAGCCTTGGTCCGGGAAGATTCCCACATGCTGTAGAGCAACTAAGCCCATGCGCCACAACTACTGAGCCTGTGCTCTAGAGCCTGCAAGCCACAGCTACTGAGCCCACGTGCCACGACTACTGAAGCCTGCACGCCTAGAGCCTGTGCCCCGCAACCGTAATGAGAAGCACGCGCACCGCAACAAAGCCCGCTGAAGCTGAAGCCCGCTTGCTGCAACTAGAGAAAGCCTGCATGCAGCAACAAAGACCCAACGCAGCCAAAAATAAATAAATAAATAAATCTTTATTTTTTTTAAGTCTACAAATAATAAATGCTGGAGAGGATGTGGAGAGAAGGGAACCCTCCTACACTGTTGGTGGGAATGTAAGTTGGTGCAGCCACTATGGAGAACAGTATGGAGGTTCCTCAGAAAACTAGAGTTACCATATGACCCAGCAATCCCAGGATATATATAATCTTGGGCATTTATCCAGACAAAACTATAATTCAAAAAGATACATGCACCCCTATGTTCATAGCAGCACTATTTGCAATAGCCAACACATGGAAACAAACTAAATGTCCATTGACAGATGAATGGATAAAGAAGATGTGGTACATATATACAATGGAATACTACTCAGCCATAAAAAAGAACAAAGTAATGCCATTTGCAGCAACATGGATGCAAGTAGAGATTATCATACTAAGTGAAGTAAGTCAGAAAGAGAAAGACAAACACCATCTGATATCACTTACATGTGGAATCTAAACTATGACACTAATGAACCTATCTACGAAGCAGAAACAGACTCACAGACATAGAGGACAGACTTGTGGTTGCCAAGGGGGAGGAGGGTAAGGGAAGGATGGACTGGGAGTTTGGGCTTAGCAGATGCAAACTATTATATATAGAATTGATAGACAACAAGGTCCTACTGTATAGCACAGGGAACTATATTCAATGTCCTGGGATAAACCATATGGAAAAGAATATGAAAACATACACACACACACACACACACACACACACACATATGGCCATGAATGTCTCCTGAGCCACTAGCTTCCTATATATATATATCTGAGTCACTGTGCGGTACAGCAGAAATTAACACAACATTGTAAATCATCTACACTCCAGTAAAAAAAATAAACAGTAATGAAACTCACACCACTCATTCCCAGGAGGTGAGATTTAAACCCAGATATTTTGATGCTACAGACACTCCCTTACCATCCTTCTAGAGCTGGAGCTCTCCTGCCTGCATTTCTGTCCCTCCCAGGGCTCTGCTCTCTAAGGCAGCACAGGACGTGAACATGTCCTCAGGCCTTTGCCTTTTAATTGGCAACACCTGGAGCTACAAAGCCCTTCAAAGCCCAGACAGGCTGAGGCTACACTGATGAAATTAGTAGGCAGTGGTATTAGGATTTTAGGATTGAGCATCCAGCCTGGCAACTTAGTCTTCCTCCTAAAGCAGTCACTGCAATAACGGCTGCCCAGTTAAGACCACTGAATAATGATAATAATAACAAACATTACAGAGTACTTAATTAGGTGCCAACCCCATACCGAGTGCTTCACGTGTCTTATCTCATTTAATCAGCTAAACAATTAGTTGGGTACTATTATTATCCCCTCCCACTTTTCAGATAAGGAAACTGGGGCTTAGAAAACTGAAGTTAAGGTTGTCTGTAGCCAGGAAGCAGTGTGCTGAGACATGCATCAGTGAAGTCTGATCACTTGTTCCTGTAGCATTTTATTTCCAGAACGTCTCCTGAGCCACTGGCTTCCCCAATATCTGCACCCACCATCACCAGGACTACCAAAAAAGGAAATCAAAATAAGACATCGAAAACATTATTTTACGTTTCCAAAGCTGTACTTGTTCCAATGGGTGCTGAGTGGGAAGGAAAAAATAGTGTTAACCTCTTCGTTAGTGAGTCCTCCCCACCAGCCTGATTCAGCCCCCTAAACAATAGATACAATTACACTGAACAACTGTGTGTTTATTTCCATGTCTAGACACAGAGGTTGCATTTGAAAACAAAAGAGAAGAGAAAAAGGAAAGCACCCTGCTGTTTTTTTAATTCTTTTTGTCAAACTTTTCCTCTGCCTGGATGCCCTTCTTGTGATCAGGAGAATATCAAGCCTTTTAAAAACAAACAAACCCTTTTGTAGAGGAATTGGTATTAATTTAGGAGTAAAACAACAATTATTTAAACAGCCTCTAGTCTGAGTAGAAACAAGTCATTTTAAACCTTAGAGGATTCACCACCTGCCAATGCAGGGGTCACGGGTTCAATCCCTGGTCCGGGAAGATCCCACATGCCACGGAGCAACTAAGCACGTGCGCCACAACTACTGAGCCTGCACACCACAACTACTGAAGCCCCCGCACCCTAGAGCCCATGCTCTGCAACAAGAGAAGCCACCACAATGAGAAGCCCATGCACCGCAATGAAGAGTTGCCCCCACTCGCTGCAACTAGAGAAAGCCCACACGCAGCAACAAAGACCCAACACAGCCAAAATTAAATTAAATTAAATTTAAAAACAAAACAAAAAAAAAACCTTAGAGGATTCAGAAAATCGTGAATGGATGCTAAAGCTAGTGATATAGTTTCACGAGGAATAGGTTTTTTACATAGTGTCAGAGTACCTCCCCACAAATTACATATTGATTGTAAAGGGGCAAATAGTAACTTGACAGTGGCAAGACCTGCCAGAGAGCAGCTTTAGCACCCAATCCAAGTTCACATCACCAGTATTGAGACAAAGTGACACCAGGAAAATTGACAGCAGGTGCCTCCTGAAATAAGGCTCTGAGAAAGACAACATCATTTCTGCCCCAAAATGCATGACCTGAATCTAAACATGAAGGAACTGCAGACAAGCTCAAGTGGAGGACAGTTTACAAAATAACTGGCCTATATTCTTCAAAGGCATCAATGTCATGAAAGACAAAGACAGATTGAAGAACTGTTTTCAGATTAAAGAAGAACGAAGTACAATTGAGTGGATTTTAGTTTATTCTCAGAGGTTTGCAATCATCATTACTCTCTGATTCCAGGACATTTTCATCATCCCCCAAAGAAACTCTCAAACTCATTAGCAGTCACTCCCCATCCCCCTCCTCCCAGCCCTGCAACCACTGATCTACTTTCTGTATCTATGGATTTGCCTATTCTGGACATTTCGTATGAACAGAATCATAGAGTATGTGGTCTTTTGCGACTGGCTTCTTTCACTTAGCATGTTTTCATGTTGTAGCATGTGTCAGTATTTTTCTCCTTTTTATGGCCAAGTGACGTTACATTGTATAAGATACACATTTTGTTTATCCACGCATCAGTTGACAGGCTGTTTCCTTTTTTTTTGGATATTATGAATAATGCTGCTGTGGACATTTATGTATAAGTATTTGTGGGAACATTTGTTTTCCCTTCTCTTGGGTGATCTATCTAGGAGCGGAACTGCTGGGTTTTAAGTTTTTGAACTGCTTTTGGAAGTGGCTACACTATTTTACATTTCCAACAACAATGTATGTTCCAATTTCTCCACATCCTCACCAACATTTTCTATTGCCCATCTTTTTTATTATAGCCATCCTAGTGGGTGTGAAATGGTATCTCATTATGGTTTGACTTGCATCTCTAATGACTGATGACGTTGAGCATCTTTTCATGTGCTTATTGGCCATTTGGATATCTTTGGAGGAACTTCTGTTCAGATCCTTTGTCCATTTTTAAATTGGGTTGTCTTTTTTTTTTTTTAACATCTTTATTGGGGTATAATTGCTTTACAATGGTGTGTTAGTTTCTGCTTTATAACAAAGTGAATCAGTTATACATATACATATGTTCCCATATGGGTTGTCTTTTTATGGTTGAGTTGTAAGCGTTCTTTTTATATTCTGGATACTAGACTTTTACCAGATACGTAATTGCAAATATTTCCTCCCACTCTGTGAGTGATTTTTTAATTTTCTTGATAGTGTCTTTTGATGCACAAAAGTTTTTAATTTTGATGAAGTCCAACGTATCTGTTTTTTCTTTGGTTGCTGTGCTTTAAGTATCATATCTTAAACCACATATCTATGTAAGACACCATTGCCTAATCCAAGGTCACAAAGATTTATACCCATGTTTTCTACTAAGAGTTTTATAGTTTTAGCTTCTTTGGATTTTGAAGGCAAAATTATACCACCTTTGAATGTGCTGCTCCAGACCACTTGCCTTAAAGAAGCCAGTTTTAAGTGGGGTCCCAGAGCAATAAAACTGCAGTGAATCCAGGCTGCGGTACAAGCCACCCTGCCACTTGGGCCTTTTGACACAGCATAGCACTTGAATGTTTTTGGTAAATAAAAGTACCAGACAAAGCCCCAGTAGGAAAATCATAGTCTAAATAGGTACAATTTTGGAGCAAAGCCATGCCCTCTTCTGCTATTAACTATTCTACTTCTGAGAAAAAGTTTCTGGTTTGTTACTAAGCCCTGATAGGACCAGGTGCTTGGCTGTGAGAAATCTGGTAACTCTGTAGACTGGGTGCTCTCTGACCTGCCAAGCCATGAGGTCAGGTGTGCAGCAGCATTGCATCCTCAGATGGTGGTGGTACACGTACACACGAGAGCAGATTGGAGCAGGTCTAAAAGGCACACGCAAGGTGTATACGCATATGGCTAGGACTTATTCAACACCTATTTCTCCTTTGACACCCACTCCTGTTGCATTGCCGCCCCTCCATCAAGCCACACCATGACCTCGTGGAGAGTTTCCTAGGACCAGGCTTGGATAAAGAAAAAGCTCATACCTGGTTTACAGATAGATCTGTACAAGTGTTGACTGATTTGTGAAGATCCCTTCAGAATTCCTTCTCCCATATGTACATTTCCTCTCAAGGCTGCCCACCCCAAATCTTACTCCACTATCATTTCTTGCACAATGGTCTTGCTTGAAACCACCCCAGTGTAGTAAGCTGTAGCTGCTTCTGTCAACAGAAAGCCCCAAGTGGACATAGATGGCACATGACAAAGGCATATTTACCAAAGTATAGCCGAGGCAAAGGCTGGAAGAGTCTCTACTCTGAATGATCTCAGGTACAAGCCTGGCCAATAAAATTTCTGTTCAGAAAACACCTTGAACCAATTAGCTTCTACATGACTCAGGCATACACCTGGGGTATTTGGTAAATCCATTACTCTCTAGTATTTGATCTTTTTTTAAATATTGAAGTATAGTTGATTTACAATGTTGTGTTAGTTTCAGGTGTATAGCAAGCATTTGATCTTTTTAATCTATATCTTTCTGGTGTATAATTATAACCACAGGCTAAATTAAGCAATTTTGGAAGCAATTCATCACTTTCACCACAGTATCCTCCTAAAAAAACTATGGTTATCTACCAAATAGTTTTGTGATCATTGGATTTTTGAGCAATTTTTGTAAAGGATAGTTTTTTAAACACGGTAAAATCGTGACACTCATTAAAATATAAAATAATAATAGGTCAAAGATTTTATTTAACTCGTTAACAAATTAGAGGACTAATAAGATATTATAACTGGGTCAAAGGATAATACAAAGAACCACATATATAAGCAATTGGTAATAATGAACTTACAAATTGATACACAATTGTAAGAACGCGGGGAAAGAAAGAATTCAATTGCATTTCCACCTATCAAACTTTACTTGCATGCCTATGGACAAGAATCATTTGCAAAAAAAAAAAAAAAAAAAAGAATCATTTGCATTGCCATCAGTTATCTACAATTTATGAATTTACAAAAGAGCTCAAAGACAAGAAAAGGCACAGATACTCCATAGAATTAGATGACCCAGCAGGGTGTGTTCAGATAGTGTCTGCCTATTTTTCCACTGAAGACACCCAGTAATCATTTTGCTCCATTTCAATGATTTTCACGGTTTCCCCTACATTGTCTAGTTTAACCTCCTTATTTCACAGATAAAGAAAAGGAGGCCCAAACAGACTCGCAGATATGGAGAATGAACTAGTGGTTACCAGTGGAGAGAGGGAAGGGGGGAGGGGCAAGATATAGGTATGGGGATTAAGAGATACAAACTACTGCGTTTAAAATAAATAAGCTTCAAGGATGTATCGTACAGCACAGGGAACATAGCCAATATTCTATAATAACTATAAATGGAACGTAACCTGTAAAAATTGTGAATCACTATGTTGTACACCTGAAACTTATTTAATATCGTAAATCAACTATGCCTCAGTGGAGTTCCCTGGTGGTCCAGTGGTTAGGACCTGGCGCTTTCACTGCTGTGGCCCAGGTTCAATCCCTGGTTGGGGAACTAAGATCCTACAAGCTGTGCCGTGCAGCCAAAAATTAAAAAAAAAAATTTTTAATTAAAAAAAATTATGCCTCAATAAAATATAATTAGGGGCTTCCCTGGTGGCGCAGTGGTTGAGAGTCCGCCTGCCGATGCAGGGGACACGGGTTCGTGCCCCGGTCCGGGAAGATCCCACATGCCGCGGAGCGGCTGGGCCCGTGAGCCATGGTCGCTGAGCCTGCGCGTCCGGAGCCTGTGCTCCGCGACGGGAGAGGCCACAGCAGTGAGAGGCCCGCGTACCGCAAAAAAAAAAAAAAAAAAAAATCTTGACCAGTATTCTTCAAAGCTGTTAAAGTCATCAGGAACAAGGAAAATCTGAGAAGTGATTACAGACGAGAATAGCCTAAGGAGGGAATTCCCTAGCGGTCCAGTGGTTAGGACTTGGATGCTGGCCCAGGTTCGATCCCTGGTCGGAGAACTAAAGATTCTGCGATTCTGCAAGCGGTGCAGCAGAGCGCAAAAAAAAAAAAAAAAAAAAAGCCTAAGGAGACATGAATAATTTAATGTGGTATCTTGGACAAGATCCTGGAACAGAAAAGCGACATTGACTGAAAAAAGTTTTTTTCATTTTTTTAAATGTTGAATTTAGTTAATGTACCAACCAAAGTTGTTTCTTAGATGTGACGGATGTACCACAAAAATGTAATAATTATTCAAGATGATCACAACAGGGGGAACTAGGTGAAGAGTATACAAGAGCTCCATGTATCATTTTGCAATTTTCCTGTAAATCTAAAACCTCTACAATAAAATGTTTCGTTTTGTTTTCAAACGGGGAATCGCAACTGTGCCTTCTCACAGAGCTGAGAGAAATCATTAAAAGTGTACAAGCCAAGTGCAAGGCTCAATGCTTACCATATAGATGTCAGGTGCAGTTACTGTGGTTTTATGTAAAATGAGGGACAAGAGCTCGGATACTCGAGAATTCTAACCAGGATAAGCACACAGCAGCGGCGCGCAGCTCCCACCCGGCCCACCCAACACACGCGCAGACGCGCGGGTGAGCGCACGTCCGGCCGGGCGCGCGCGCTCACGCCGCAGGGGGCGGGCCGCCGGGGACGCCAGCGTGGGGCGGGGCCAGCCGCAGTTCCCACGCCGGCCAAGGCCCCCGGAAGTAGTGTGTCAGGGGACGCGGCGGGGCGGAAACCGTGCATGGCTGGAGGTAGTGGCACCGCCCGGGGCGGAGACGCTGCTGCTGTTGCTAGACGACGCAAACTAGTCTTCGTCACTTCCTCAGCCCGCCGTCTGCCCACTCCCCAGGCCGGAACCCAGGGGCCCGGAGCCGGAGTGGGCGCAGGGTCGTCCTCCGAGGTCCAGGATAGCGGTAAGCCGGGCAGCTGGAGTGGAGGCCACGCCACCTGCGGGGAAAGACCCGAGCCGAGGCGGGAAGATGGCCGCAGACAAGCCTGCAGGTGAGGCGCGCGCCTCGCGCGCTGGGGCGGCGGGACCCGCGGGGGCGGGCAGACCCTATGCCGCGGTGGCGGGGTCCCGGGTGGGGACGAGGGATGGGGACTCCGGGGCGACTCTAATTGGGGCGTGCATTTCTCTCCCCCATCCCCTCCCTTGGCCGTCGCTACTGTGAGTCTTTGGGCCCAAGGTCCGATAGTTTCTTACCAAGAGCAGTATGAAGCCGCTTCTGGCCACCTTTGCCCGGCTCTCCGGAATATCTCAGATTTAAAAAGCTTAAATCTAGGTGGCCGCTTCACAGACTTTTCGACTTTCCACTGACGAAGGCAGAACAAGGAAAGTTAACCCCGGAGATGCGGCTACCTTGATGCCCCCGGCTCGGGCTAGGACTCATCTGGGTGGTTTCGGCCGCATCAGCCTGCCTATGGTCAGCGACGTCTTGTGTAATTAGCTTTGTAAAAACAACTTATTGAAATAGACATAACATTATCGTGTCTCACTTCGAGCTGTGCTGTCTATAATATCTTGCGTTTAGAACCTCTTTTCCCCTTAAGTTTAATCTCGACGATTTTCTTTATGGATTACTGCTCCATTCCTAGAATCTTCTCCATTGAGGAATGTAAAATTCTTTCCTGCCTACTCTGGGACGGTCTGGCGTATATTTCCTGTAAGAAAATAATGTTCTCTGTGGCATCCATCCAGGTTTTGTTGGATGGAACTTAAATGACAGGACTTAGAAGTGGTCAACAGTTAGACTTTTTACAGTAAAATTAATTTTTTTAAAAAAGGAAAAGAGGGCTTCCCTGGTGGCGCAGTGGTTGAGAGTGCTCCTGCCGATGCAGGGGACACGGGTTCGTACCCCGGTCCGGGAAGATCCCACATGCCGCGGAGCGGCTGGGCCCGTGAGCCATGGCCGCTGAGCCTGCGCTTCCGGAGCCTGTGCTCCTCATCGGGAGAGGCCACAACAGTGAGAGGCCCGCGTACCGCAAAAAAAAAAAAGGAAAAGAAAATCTCAATGTGTGCTGTAATTCTTTTATTAGGTCCTGATCTCAAAAACTGACGAACTTGATTTGAAATTAAAGTGAGCCAAGCCTAATATAGGTACAGATGAATGAAATTGTCAGAGCATCTCTTCAGTAATCTACTAAGAAGAAAAACAAGAGAAAAGGTTTAGAAAGTGAGGCTAAACCTTTAGAGGGCACTAGAGAATTTTAGGTAGGCTGGTCAGGGAAAGCCTCTGGTGAGGTGATATTTGAGCAGACACCCCAACAAAATGAAGGGGTGAGCCATACGGAATGAGGAGGGGTGGGTGGGAGAAAGTTCCAGGCAGGGGATAAGCATGGCCTATGCAAGGCTGGACCAAGAGGACCAACATATTCCATCTTAGTTTAGGACACTGTCTCTCCCCCAGGTTTACCATTTCTATTCACCCATACCATTGCACTTGCCTGGAATGACCTTTTTAGGCCTAAAACCTATGTTGTTTTCAAGTCCTACCTCAGTCATAAAGCATTCTTCTACTATTCATTCATTCGTTCATAAAAATTGAGTGCCAGGCAGTACCTTGGATATTAAAGAAATGGATATGACACACTCCCTGCTTTTGAAGACCTGCTATTCAGTCTGTTAGAGTCAGCCCTATTATAGTGGCACTCCCATTTGGGAAGAGCTATGTAATATATGTAGTAGAAGAATAAGGTCCAGAGTGATTTGGGGCCTTTCTTTGATTGGTTTAAGCTTATAGGCCACAGTGTAGGAAACTTCCTACCTAGAAAATAAGGTTGAATTTGTATTAAGTAGATGAGTGTATAGTGTGACCCCATGAATCTCTCCACTCCTCCTCTCCATCCCCATTTCAAGTGCTGTTGTTCTGACCTTTATCTCTCTTTTTTTAAAAAAAATTGGAGTATAGTTACTTTACAGTGTTGTGTTAGTTTCTGCTGTACAGCAAAGTGAATCAGCTATACGTATACATCTGGCCTTTATCTCTTGATGTGGTCTGTTTCACATTGAGCATCCTTCTGAATGGTTTTGTCTCTTCCTATCCAGTCCATTCTCACTGCTGCATTTTCACTTTATTTCTAAAACACTATTTAGATCATACCATTCCTTGCCTATAAACTTTCTAAGACTGTGCCATTTTTTGTGCATCAGATCCTCACTCCTTAATGTCATTTATGAGGCTCTTCACAATCTTTTTCCATCTGATACTTCTATATCATCACATCTAGCTCTTCACACCCGAAATGATTCTTAGAAAGTATCATGTTCTTTTGAGTTTCTGAGCAGTAATGCCCTTCTTTCTCTTCTCTATCTGGTGAACATGCTTCTCATTCAAAATCTAGTTTATATGCTGCTTCAACTCTGAGCTCCTGAGCCCAAGACCCTTTTCATGGAGCTTGTTCTTCATTAGGTAAGAAAGAGGCCCATGAAAGGATTTAAGGAGGTAAGTGACCTGATCACACTGACTGTGGTAGAGAATGGATTTTTTTTTTTTTTTTTTTTGGCCTCACCTCTCGGCCTTTAGATCTTAGTTCCCCGATCAGGGATGAAACCTGTGCCCCCTGCAGTGGAAACGTGGAGTCTTAACCACTGGACCACCAGGGAAGTCCAAGGATGGATTTAAATGAAACAAGACTGGAGGCTCAGAAACTAGCTGAGACCAGCTAATGTTGTGATATTAATTTATTCATTAAATATTCACCAATAGCCTGCTCTGCCAGACACTGCGAAGTCTCTGTCCATGAGGAGCTTGTAATGTAGTAAGAAAGGCAGATAAACATGTAAACAAAGTAAGAAATAATTCGGATTTCAAGCTGTGATAAATATTGTGAAGAAAAGAAAAAATGAGTAAAAGGATAGAGGATAACTGAGAGCAGGGACCCTGCTTTGAGTGTATTGGTTAGAGAAGGAAGGGCTCTCTTAGAGGTGACGTTTGAACAATGTCCTTGCTCCTTGGGAAAGGTTCTGAGTTAAGCCTCAGTTTCTTCATTTGTAAAATGGGAGTCCTAATAATCTTCTAATTTATTCCTAATAGCTTTCTAATTTATTTACCTCCCCAGGTTACAGCTTGTGAGGATCAGCTGAGGTGAGGTGTATGTTTTAGCCCACACCCTCTGGGAAGCAGAACCCGATTAAGGTGTTCACTTTTTGGAAGGTGCAAGCCCAGGATAGTGAAGGTGAGGGAGAGAAGGAAGGAAGGCAAAGGAAGATGAACTACATTACAGCCCTAGCTACTGTTCCATCGTGACCTGTGAAGAGATGTAGCAGGTCATTTGCATATGGGACTTTTCTGTAAGGTTTTCGAGGAGAAATTACACTTCAGAATAGTCCATATGAGAGAGAAAGAAGGGATGATTTATTTGTCCAGCTTTCTCCCATTTCCTGTTTCCAGCTGGTCAAGACTCACCTCCTGGAGAATTAATTTACCTGTGCTTCTAGGTTACGTGGCTTCTTAGTGATTGATCAGCCAGCAGCTCTCACCCTGATTTGTATTTCAACCAAATCATAAAGGGAGGGGGTTCCCACCCACCCTGATCCCATCCTCCCTTTATGATTCAAAGATAAACATTGAAGGGGCAGTTGAAAGTCCTAAGGTTCATGTCCCTATGTAACATAAAAGTGGTGTGAAACACCAGCAATATTTTAGGGTGATTTATTTGACTTTACTTTTGATAGTTATTTGAAAGGAGAAAGTGGCTGGAGTTAGGATGCAAAATCCTAGATTTGAATTTATCTGAGAATTTGGACTATGAGGATGGCAGTAGTAGGCTTAATAGGAAAAGGTTGATGACATTATGAATATGGGAAAGACAGGACCAGATGAGTAATATGAAATCGGGAGAAGAGTACTTGAAGATGGCTTTGAAATTTTGAGCCAGGATGACTGTAAAAATGGTAGGAAGGGGCTTCCCTGGTGGCGCAGTGGTTGAGAGTCCGCCTGCCGATGCAGGGGACACGGGTTCGTGCCCCGGTCTGGGAAGATCCCACATGCCGCGGAGCGGCTGGGCCTGTGAGCCATGGCCGCTGAGCCTGCGCGTCCGGAGCCTGTGCTCCACAACGGGAGAGGCCACAACAGTGAGAGGCCCATGTACTGCAAAAAAAAAAAAATGGTAGGAAGAACAAACAAAATGGGAAAACTTTAAGTTAAGGATATTTTTATTTTATTTAAAACACCCCAACCTTTTTATCGTTATTAACTGTATCAGGTAAAAAACATGAAGTCCTCTATCACTTCTACCCACCCAGTCTCACTGTCCAGGTAACTAATACTGAGTTTGTGTGTTCTTCCAGACTTTTTCTATGCCTACCCAAGCTTACATCGACTAAAAAATATATGTGTGTGTATATATACATATATATATACACACACACACACACACACACACACACACACACACACATGCAAATGAGGAAATAAACTGTGCAATACTGTCTTGCCATTTGCTTTTTTTCAAGGTCCAGTAAAGAATCTGTACATTTTTAAAATTGAAGTATAGTTAATGGAGTCTGTACATAAAGTATCTTCTCTAAGTGACCTACGTTGGGTATTTTATTTTTTTATAAATTTATTTATTTATTTAGTTTTGGCTGCATTGGGTCTTTGTTGCTGCATGCGGGCTTTCTCTAGTTGCAGAGAGCAGGGACTACTCTGCAATATGCAGGCTTCTCATTGCAGTGGCTTCTCTTGTTGCAGAGCACGGGCTCTAGGCACGTGGGCTCAGTAGTTGTGGCATGCGGGCTCAGTAGTTGTGGCTCACGGGCACTAGAGAGCAGCCTCAGTAGTTGTGGTGCGCAGGCCCAGTTGCTCTGTAGCATGTGGGATCTTCCTGGACCAGGGCTCAAACCCATGTTCCCTGCATTGGCAGGCAGATTCTTAACCACTGCGCCACCAGAGAAGTCTCTACATTGGGTATTTTAGGTGTTTTTAGCGTTTAAGAATTTAGAGTCTTATGATTCCAATTTAAAATGAATAACTGATTTATATTTGTGAATATAAGTTGAGGCCTTACTATGTTATTGCATGGACATCAAAGAGTCACTGTTTTCAGTAAGCTTAATTTTTTAGATTTATAAGTTATTTGAATTCTCAGAAATTTTGTCTTTTTAAGTCAAAGGTTGTACTTAAAATGTTTTAAGGGGGCTTCCCTGGTGGCGCAGTGGTTGAGAGTCTGCCTGCCGATGCAGGGGACACAGGTTCGTGCCCCGGTCCAGGAAGATCCCACATGCCGCGGAGCAGCTGGGCCCATGAGCCATGGCCGCTGAGCCTGCACGTCCGGAGCCTGCGCGTCCGGAGCCTGTGCTCCGCAACGGGAGAGGCCACAGCAGTGAGCGGCCGGCGTACCGCAAAAAAAAAAAAAAGTTTTAAGGTTGTAGTTAAAATGGAATATATTAAATTACTTAAGGTGGTTATAATTTTGTTTGAAGGTGTAAATGAAATCAAACATTCATCACGGCCCTTTAAAATGAAAACTCCAAATAGAGTAAGAAGTCGACGTTAAATGTAAAAGTTTGAGGAAAATCTAGTCATTCTGAACTTGTAAATTAATAACTGTTAATATTTGAAAACTGGAGTAAATCTCTTCTCCATGCATAAAAACTACTATTTTTTTAAACTACTATTTATGAAAATAAAAACAGTCATCAGCACTGGTAGCATTCTGCTTTGCCTGTCTTTCCCAAAGTGTGCTGATATTCTTGAAGCTTGGTATTCTGTTCTTTGTTTCTGCACTGCTGGACAGGGTGCTCAAGTCTATAGCATTGCTGGTCACATGTTAGTCCTCTGAGCTGTGGAGAAATCAGCCATTGTATGTAGGGCTTTGCTAAGGCAGGTGTACTTGGTCATGTGATAGAAAACCAAACGTGAGGTGTGTGAACATTAGCTGGATGGTGGCTTTAGTAAACCTGAATTCTTTTTCTTTGAAATGGCATCCTCATTTAAACTTTACCTTCACAAAGGCATCAACACTGTTTTGCGAGAGTAGCAGTAGATTTCCTTAGGCCTGCATTTCTTTTACTTTGGGGAAATTTTTCTTTTCTTGAACATCATTGGAGCTGTATTTTGAAAAGTGTATCTTGTGTGGAAGATCCTCCGATCAGATTTTTTTTAAATAAATTTATTTGTTTTATTTATTTATTTTTGGCTGTGTTGGGTCTTCCTTGCTGTGCGTTGCTTTCTCTAGTTGCAGCGAGAGGGGGCTACTCTTCATTGTGGGGTGTGGGCTTCTCATTGCGGTGGCTTCTCTTGTTGTGGAGCACGGGCTGTAGGCGTGTGGGCTTCAGTAGTTGTGGCTCACAGGCTCAGTAGTCGTGGCTCCCGGGCTCAGTAGTCGTGGCTCCCGGGCTCAGTAGTCGTGGCTCACGGGCTCAGTAGTCGTGACTCACGGGCTCAGTAGTCGTGGCTCACGGGCTCTAGAGCGCATGCTCAGTAGTTGTGACGCACGGGCCTAGCTGCTCCCCGGCATGTGAGATCTTCCCGGACCAGGGCTCAAAACCATGTCCCCCACATTGGTAGGCGGATTCTTAACCACTGTGCCACCAGGGAAGCCCCTCCAATGAGATTTTTTTTTTTTTTTTTGCTGTACGTGGGCCTCTCACTGTCGTGGCCTCTTCCGTTGCGGAGCACAGGCTCCGGACGCGCAGGCTCAGCGGCCATGGCTCACGGGCCTAGCAGCTCCATGGCATGTGGGATCTTCCCGGATCGGGGCACGGACCCGTGTCCCCTATATCGGCAGGCGGACTCTCAACCACTGCGCCACCAGGGAAGCCCCTCCAATCAGATTTGAATTGTTAACATTCTGTGTTGGAATGTGTCTGGGCTTTCCGTTAACTGACTTTTTTCAGTTTTGGAAAAGCAGTGTTTCTTTTCTACTTAGTTTAAACCTAATTGGTTAGAAATGAAGCCCGTTGGCTTAAAAAGCATCAAAGTCTGTGCGCCGAAGAGCTCTGTTCGCCTAGATGGTCAGCCCTGTTCATTAGGCCAGAGTAGAAGGAAGGTCAAGCTTATGGATGAACGGTCATATACTCTTTCAATTGGCAATAGAGACTATTTTCGGACAAATAAAGACACGTTGTGGAATTACGTGCAGCCTCTTTCTGGTAAGAAGTCAGTAGTTATGAAGAAAATGAATGTTTTAAAGACTGATTGTCAAAATAATACCTGTTCCTTGCAGAAAACTTGAAAAGTGCAGAAAGATAAGGAAAATAGGAATAGTAATCCTACTGGAGTGGGTTTTTTTCCCCCTAGTTTTATCTTGAAGTAAAAGAATGTAGGTAAAATAATAGCTGGTTAACATGTAAAAGGCTGTTTACTGAGCTCAGTTCTCTAAAATGTCTATTTCAGAGACTCTTGTCATCCTTAGAGTCTAGCTTATTAAAGTTGGCTTCTTTCCTTATTTGGAAGATTTTAGGAGACTTTTACAGTTCCTAGAGCATAATGATAGCAGTGGCCACATAAGCCAATCTGCTTCTGGTGGGAAGTAGAAGCTTAAACTCTTCAGTGCCTTGGTGAATTGTTGGGTGTTTCCCTCTGCCTTGTATTTATAATCACAATTTATAAATGACAGTTGGGCCAAGAAGTCCCATTAAAGAATGTCATCTAATTTAGAGAGGCTATATTTTAGAAGAAGCTATGGAGATAACTTGATGGCAAACTAAGAATTTTGGGCATTTGGTTTAAATTTAGTGTACTTCTTTATGAGGGGAGAGAAAGTTTTTAAACACTTTAGGTTTCCTAAAAAATTTCAAAGTATTTACGTTCATTGTTAAAATTTTACGGTGAATATACCTAGAGTTGAGGTTCTGTCTCAATCTAAACTCATACCTGGCTTTCTGGGGTCCTAAAATCCTGTGTCCCCATTTTTACACATTTTAAAGAAAATGGTCCTTACTGTTATTGTGCACCTGAAAGTTTTGCAAAGCAGGTGCGTTGTGTAAACAGTTAACAGTAACTCACTGTTACTGGCTTTCTAAAGAAAAAGCTGTTTGACAGGGTCCTCTTAAACCAGTGAGCTCTCTCACTGGTTTAAACTGTTAAAACTATTAGTTTTTCTCCTCCCTGTTATGAATCAATTCTTATTTATTTGTATGCAAAAGTGGAAATGCAATACTAATTTATCTAACTTTAATTATCAGAGGTAACACTTCTAATAAACCCCAATGCCAGGGACTTTGCTGGTGGTCCAGTGGTAAAGAATCCATCCTGCAATGCAAGGGACGCAGGTTTGATCCCTGGTCGGGGAACTAAGATCCCACATGCCGTGGGGCAACTAAGCCCATGTGCCATAACTACTGAGCCTGCACACCTCAACTAGAGAGCCCGTGTGCCTCAAACTACAGAGCACTCGTGCTCTGGAGCCCGCGCACCACAACTACAGAGCTCATGCACCCTAGAGGCCGTGCACCACAACTAGAGAAAAGAAAACCCGCACACCACAACTAGAGAGGAGCTCACGTGCTGCAGTGAAAGATCCCACATACCACAATAAATATCTCGCATGCTGCAACTGAGACCCAACGCAGGCAAAAATAAAAATAAATAAATAAAATAAAATAAATATTTTTTAAAAAACACTGTGAATAAAATTTACCTCTAAAAAAACAAAAACGCCCCAAAAAACCCCAAGTACCAGAATACCTTTTTTTGTAGGGCAGATCTAAGTCTTAGATAAGTTCACTTAAGCACAGGTTATATTTTGTTTCTAAGTGTAAGCGGTGATTCTCAAGAGTATTGTAATAATAGGGGTTTTGCAGTGATCTACGGAGCTGTTCACACTAAATCTAATTTCATGGTTTATTTGTATGTTTAAAGTGCAGAAATAAGTATTTTATAAAAAAAACAAACAAACACAACGGAATCCTTAGTTGTTCTGTCAAAAGGAAAGGGGGAAGGAATCCTTAGTTGTTCTGTCAAAAGGAAAGGGGGAAGGAAGCTAATATCTAGTTAAGAGAGTTAGATGGTCAAGGGGAGACCAGACTGAAGATACGACTGATTCCAAGACGTATGTTTTCATTGTACCATGATGTCATCTTGACAGAGGGAAATTGGGGGTCTTTGCTTACTGCTTATATGTGCCAGGCCAGGGCTTCCCAAAGTCAGCTCTACTGAGGACTCATTCGTTGAAATGATCCTGGAAAACAGGTTTCTAGGCAGTTATCAAAAAGTGCTCACATCATAAGTGTACATACAGTTTAATGAATTCTCACACACCCAGAAGCACCCCCCACTCTCCACCCCATGCATCTTGCAGTCACTAGACTCCTGGAGGTAACCCCTTATCTGAATTCTAAAACCTTGTATTAGTTTTAGGCAGGCATTTAAAAATAAAACTTAAAAAAAAAAGTAACCCATGTAAATTATAAAAATTTAAACAAGTGTTGTCAAATGCAAGTTTATGTGCCTGAAGCACAGTGAGGCCAAACAAACCGAAATGTCAGAGTTTGGAGCAGGGAAAGGTTTACTGCAGGGCCAAACAAGGAGATTGGGTGGCTTGTATTTAAAAAACCCAAACTCCCTGATGGTTTTTGGAAAAAAGTTTTTAATAGGCAAAATTTGGGGTGAGGGCTGCAGGGTGTGTGGCTTTCTTCTGATTGGTTGGTAGTGAGGTAACAGGGTGGTGTCCAGGAATCTTGTGCTCAGACTGAAGTTACTATCCTCCACCTGTGTGGGGGCCTTAGTTCCTGCAGAAGAACTCAAGAGATGTGTTATATATATTCCTTGAGGAGGAACCAGTACTCTGCACTATGGTTTCGTGACTGCTCCACCTTTGTTTCTGCATTCCCTCCCTTCTCTAATTACTGTTTGAATCTGCCCTTTGGTACTCAGGAAAGGTCTAGGAGCCTGAAGCTTTTTTCTACAAAGAAGAAAACGGGGTGGGAGGGGTGTTTGGAAGGGTTTTTGTATCCAAGAGGGCCCCACAGACAGGGTCCTGCTCAGTTTCACAATTGAGAGGAATAGGAAGGGAAGTAAAATCTCTCACTCTTCCATCCCACTCCCTGAAGGTAATCACTGAGTTTGATGTATATCCTTCCAAAGTTTATTCTGTACATATTCAGAAGTACATATCTATGTATATATCTTTACAAAACATGAAGTTCAGTTGTATAATACTGTTTGCAGGACTTCCCCGGTGGCGCAGTGTAAGAATCCATCTGGCGGGCTTCCCTGGTGGCGCAGTGGTTAAGAGTCCACCTGCCAATGCAGGGGACACGGCTTCGAGCCCTGGTCTAGGAAGATCCCACATGCCGCGGAGCAACTAAGCCCGTGCGCCACAACTACTGAGCTGCGCTCTAGACTCCATGAGCCCCAACTACTGAAGCCCTCATGCCTAGAGCCTGTGCTCCACAGCAAGAGAAGCTACTGCAATGAGAAGCCCGCACACCTCGACGAAGAGTAGCCTGCACTCGCCACAACTAGAGAAAGCCCATGCGCAGCAACAAAGACCCAACTCAGCCAAAAATAAATAAATAAGGAAGGAAGGAATCCACCTGCCAATGCAGGGGACACGGGTTCGATCCCTGGTCCGGGAAGATCCCACATGCCGCAGAGCAACTAAGCCCGTGCACCACAGCTACTGAGCCCACTAGCTACAACTACTGAGCCCACACTCCTAGAGCCCATGCCCCACAACAAGAGAAGCCACTGCAATGAGAAGCCCACGCACCGCAATGAAGAGTAGCCCCCGCTTCCCACAACTAGAGAAAGCCTGCCTGCAGCAATGAAGACCCAGTGCAGCCAAAAATTAATTAATTTTTTTAAAAAAACTGTTTGCAATCTGTTCCTTTAAGATGTTGAAGATATTTTTCCATGTCAACACATGTAGACTCAACTTCTTTAACAGTTGTTTAGTGTGCCATTGTATTCCTATACCATGCTTCAGTTAGCAATTTTTTTTAATTGGAATATATAGTTAGCAATTTCTTAACTGAGGGATATTTAAGGATATCTCTAGTTGTGTTATTTCTAGACATTCACTTTTATAAATAGTGCTGCAGTGAGCATCTTTGTGTATTTGTAGAGTGAATACCTAGAAGTGGGATTGTTTGGCCAAGGCTATGTACATAGACAGATATTGGCAATTCCTTACCAGGAGGTCTTAACCAGTTTACGCTCAGACCCAACAGGTGTTGTCCTTGAGTAGTTTAAGACTTGGTTCAGCTGAGATTTTTATGTTTATTTTTTAAATTAAAAAAATCTAATTTTTAAAAGAGTAAATTGGGTAGAAATTGTGACTATTAGAATGTACATGGACAGTTCTGTTAAGGAAGCTTTTTAAAAAAAATTTTTTTTTGGCTGTGCCAGGTCTTAGTTGTAGCACACAGGATCTTTTCATTGTGGTGCACGGGCTCTTCGTTGGGCACATGGGCTTCTCTCTAGTTGTGGCACGCAGGCTTCTCTAGTTGTGGCACACGGGCTCCAGAGCGCGTGGGTTCAGTAGTTGCAGCGTATGGGCTCTCTAGTTGTGGGGTGCAGGCTTAGTTGCCCCGCGGCATGTGACATCTTAGTTCCCCAACCAGGGATTGAACCCACGTCCCCTGCATTGGAAGGTGGTTTCTTAACCACTGGACCACCAGGGAAGTCCCAAGGAGGCTTTTTAAATGTATTAATCTTGGCTTTTGGATTTCTTTGCCTGGAAATTACCTGTGAGTTCTTATCAATGTAGTTTTCTCATTGTTAAATGTTGCTGTGTTCCAACTGGATTATAAACTTTTTGAAGGCATTGTATATGTATTTATAATCTCCTTGTGTCTGCAGGGCCTGGCATATTTTCTTGAATATGTGGGATTTTTGGTATATGGCTGGGGGACAGATCTAATTTTTTAAGAGAACACAATATTCTCAGCATGAATGACCTGACAGACAGAACTGTAATCCTTACATAAGGATTTCCACAGCAAAAGGAAACATTTCTTAAGTTTTCGAAGGAATGGCTTCTTCCTCACTTATGACACTAATAGCCATTGTGGTTGAGAGGGTCTAACTTTGGCAACTTCATTAGGAAGAAGACAATTAAGAAGAAAACTAGGGATACATTCACTGCATTACTGTTATTTCTAAAGAACTATAAAACTTGTGTGTTTGCAGATCAGGGAGCAGAGAAACATGAAGGGACAGGTCAGTCCTCTGGGATTACTGATCAAGAGAAGGAGTTGTCCACCAGTGCTTTCCAGGCTTTCACAGTAAGAAGTGGTTTCTCTTAATCTGTTCCATCTTTAGTAACTGTCAAGCATGAATATTTTCACAGTGAATTTTTTAATTTATAATTTTTGTTCTGTACTAATTGAAGAGTTTAAGTTTATAGAGTAGGTTTAGGTTTAAAATTTTTTTTTTAATTTTAGAGTTTAAATATGGTGAAAGGAATGAGAGTAATTTGAGCCATTCCCAAATTTTTGTGTTTCCATAAACATATTTTAACTGTCAATGTTGTTTTTAAGTCTCTTAAATTTAGATTTGTAATATGTGAGTCAGTCTTTTCATTTTACTACTCTCTTCAGTTCTCTTCCTTGACTGTACTTTAAAGTGGAACCCCAAAAGTTTATTGTCAAAACTTTAACTTTTCTGACATTAAACGATATGAAAGAAAACATTTTTTTTTTTTTTTTTTTTTTTTTTTAAGAAAACATTATTTGATTATCAAGTTACATACATGTAAGTGGAAGAACTTGATACTTGGGTATTCCAAGTATACTAGAAATTAAAATTTGGAGTAATTAATCATATTACCTTTCTTGGCTAGCCTTGGCTATTATACCTTGCTAGCAATATGTACTAATATATATTATATCTGATTATAATATATATTATATATAGGTATATTACATATCCATATATGTGTGTGTGTCTTGTAGATATAATGCACATGTATCACTGTTAGAGTTTCATTCTTTGGAAATAAATATCCACAATTTTTTTTTCAGTTTTATTGAGATATAATTGACATATCACAGTTTCTTAATTGGCATGACTCTTACTTCAACTAGTGACTTTAATTAGTATATTTAGAGGAATTATATCTGTCTTTGTAAGAATTTTTAAATAAAGATCAATGAAATATATTTGGAAATGAATGTATAGTTCTTAAAGTTGGTATGTAATTTTGTTTGTGTGTTTTTGTTTTAGGCTGGAAATTATGATGTCTGTCTGCAACATCTTGCCTGCCTACAAGATATAAACAAAGACGATTATAAAATAATTTTGAATACAGCAGTAGCTGAGTTTTTCAAAAGTAACCAGACAACAACAGATAGTTTAAGACAGACACTTAACCAGCTGAAGAATCAGGTGATACATAAATGAATTTCATTATAAAAATATTGTGGTGCTCTCTAGATTGTGAAATAAAGTTAGTTAAGTAAAATTAATTTCACTTCCTATCTGATATTAATAGCATAATTTCTAATATAAAACATTTGTTGGTATTAATTTTATTTGTATAAAATTCTTATTCCAGGAAATGAAAGGTATGTTGTGTGATTTTATTTTCTATTGGTTTTTTTTTTTTTGGCTGCGTTGGGTCTTTGTTGCTGCGCACAGGCTTTCTCTAGTTGCGGCAAGCGGGGGCTACTCTTCGTTGCGGTGTGCAGGCTTCTTCTCATTGTCGTGGCTTCTCTTGTTGCAGAGCACAGGCTCTAGGCGCTCAGCCTTCAGTAGTTGTGGCACACGGGCTCAGTAGTTGTGGTTTGCGGGCTCTAGAATGCAGGCTCAGTAGTTGTGGTGCACGGGCTTAGTTGCTCCGTGGCATGTGGGATCTTCCCAGACCAGGGCTCGAACCCATGTCCCCTGCATTGGCAGGCGGATTCTTAACCACTGCACCACCAGGGAAGTCTTTCTATGGGGTTTTGAACTTGAACAGAATAAGCTAATACACAAAATTTGAATGAGCTTTGGAGTTTTGAGAAAGAATTAAAATAGAAATATATGAGAAGAGTAGCTGCTGAGACTATCTTATTTATAACTGCAAAGATCTGATTATTAATAATAATGTCAAACTGTTTTAGCATTTTGGATTAGGAGATGATTAACTGATCAAATAGAAGATATTCTGATTTATATATGGTTTGGGACTTGCCTTGGTCATTGGGCATAACAGCATCACAAGGGTAGACCTTTGATATTCAAGAGGGCTAATAGCAGACCTTTAGTGCTTACTGTGTAACAGACCTTATGTAAGTAAGAACCTCATATAGGACATCTCACTTATTCTTCCCAGTAGTCCTGTGATGTAGCTACTATATTTTTTCTCATTTTACAGATGGGAAAGCTGAGGTACAGATGGCTTGGATAAATTGTCAAAAGACACAAAGCTTTTAAGTAATAAGAGCTACATGAACCCAGTTCTGTTTGTGTTTTTAGTTACTGCTTCATGCTGTACAAGGTCTTGAGACCTTTTTGAGCCCCCGTCCTGGATTCATGAGTACCACCATACTGTGGAAGCATCACCTAAAATGTGACATGGTTAGAAATAAGAGACCCCTTCAGGCTTTTCATGACTTTATAGGAGTAAAGTAATTTTTCAACCCTATTAAAATTCATCAATGAAAAGGAGAATAATAGTCAACATTTATTAAATGGTTATTACTTGATTCCATATTTCATATTAAGTGCTTTTTATGTCATATCTCATATAATCCTCACATTCAACCCTTGTGGTAGGTATTATCTCAATTTTTAATTTTTTTAATATTTTATTTATTTGTTGGGCTGCACTGGGTCTTAGTTGTGGCATGCAGGATCTTCGTTGCAGTATGCGGGATCTTTCCTTGCGGCACACAGGCTTTCTACTTGCAGCACATGGGCTCTCTAGTTGTGGTGCACAGGCTCCAGAGCACGTGGCCTCAGTAGTTGCAGCGTGAGGTCTTAGTTGCCCCTTGGCATGTGGGATCTTAGTTCCCCGACCAGGGATCGAACCCGTTTCCCTTGCGCTGGAAGGCTGATTCTTAACCACTGGACCAGCAGGGAAGTCCCCTATCTCAATTTTAAATTGAAGTTTAGAGGGCCTACTAATTTTAATTTTTACAGCTAGGAAGGGGAGAAGCAGAATTTGAACCAGACCCTCTGACTCTTGAGCCTGTTCTCATAACTGCCTCAGTCTTTGTAAATGTGTATGTCATCACATTACATCATTGCTCTAGTCTTATTAGCCATGATTTATCTGGAGCTCCAGAATCAGAGGAAAGATGATGTTTGCTGATGTCTAGTACTTGTGCCCTACAACCCCACAGACAGTTTCTTGCAGGGAACATTAGTTTGGGCTTTGAGTACAAGTTCATCCTGAAAACTTTTTTTAGAATAAGAGGCTCCTGGGGACTTCCCTCGTGGCACAGTGGTTAAGAATCCGCCTGCCAGTGTAGGGGACATGGGTTCAATCCCTGGTCCAGGAAGATCCCACATCCCACAGAGCAACTAAGCCCGTGTGCCACAACTACTGAGCCTGCTCTCTAGAGCCCGAGAGCCACAACTTACTAAGCCTGCGTGCCACAACTACTGAAGCCCATGCGCCTAGAGCCCATGCTGCACTATAAGAGAAGCCACCACAATGAGAAGCCCATGCACCACAACAAAGAGTAGCCCCCACTTGCCACAACTAGAGAAACCCCGCACGCAGCAATGGAGACCCAGTGCGTCCAAAAATAAATAAAATAATTAATTAATTTAAAAAAAAAAGAATAAGAGGCTCCTGCAAACTTCCTGTTAAGCCAAGACAACTGTTTTTTGAAATCCTTTCATCAGCCTTTATTATTGTTATTTTTTAATTTAATTTTTGGCTGCATTTGTTGCTGCTTGTGGGCTTTCTCCAGTTGCACCAGGCGGGGGCTACTCTTTGTTGTGGTGTGCGGGCTTCTCACTGCAGTGGCTTCTCTTGTTGTGGAGCACGTGCTCTAGGCGTGTGGCCTCAGTAGTTGCGGCACATGGGCTTAGTTGCTCCGCGGCATGTGGGATCTTCCTGGACCAGAGATCAAACCCGTGTCCCCAGCATTGGCAGGCGGATTCTTAATCACTGCACCACCACGGAAGTCCCAGCCTTTATTCTTAGATTGGTTCAGTAACTAACACACAGATACACACCCAGTGCCTTCCAACTCTCTTGAGTTTCCTACAAGTGTGTACTTGTGTCTCCTTGCTTTCTCTAAATCATACTTCTGTTCAGTCACATGTCCTGGGCATAGTGACACACCTTGTCAGTTTATTCCACTTTCAGTGACTTTTTATCTCACTTAGTGAGTAGTTTTTGTTCTGGCTGGAGCAATTACTAGATTATTTTGGTGAATCATAGAAAATGTGGCAAAGTTACTCATATCGTAAGTTCAACCTTTGCTGAAAGCAAAACTCCTTAATTTGTCCAAAACCCCTTTTTCTGGCTGAGAATTATCCCTTCTTAGCTTATTCTCTCTTCATTGCATAACTACCTAGAAGTGTTATCTTTCTTTGGAAATTGAGTTTTCTCTATTTAAAGAGACTATTTTTAATCACTTGAAGATAGAGGCTTGATAAGTGAACATTATAAAGACCCCAAACTCATTGAGATGCACATGCTATTAGCTAGCTAGGACCAATTGTTAACAATTGAATCCGCCTGTCAGGCTCACCACATGGGTGATTGAAATCTGCAGAAGTCTGATTACAAATCACTATGTATCATGAACTTTCTGTTTCTTATCATTAGCTAGACCAAGGTTGTTAAGTCCCTGTACAGTTGAACCTGGAGGTCCACGGGGGTTTGATTCCGGGGACCCCCCCCACCGCGGTAGCAAAATCCACAGTTCAAGTCCCTTATATAAAATGGCATAATATTTTGATATAACCTACACACATCTTCCTATCTTCCTGTATACTTTATTCATTTATTTTTTTTTGCATTACGCGGGCCTCTCACTGTTGTGGCCTCTCCCGTTGCGGAGCACAGGCTCCGGATGCGCAGGCTTAGCGGCCATGGCTCACGGGCCCAGCCGCTCCGCGGCATGTGGGATCTTCCCGGACCGGGGCACGAACCCGTGTCCCCTGCATCAGCAGGCGGACTCTCAAGCACTGCGCCACCATGGAAGCCCTTCCTGTATACTTTAAATCATCTCTAGATTATTTATAATACCTAATACAATGTAAATGCTATGTAAATAGATGCCAGCGCACAGCAAATTCAAATTTTGCTTTTAGGAACTTTATGGAATTTTTTCCCCCAAGTGTTTTCAATCTGTGGTTGGTTGAATCCACAGATGTGGAACCTGTGGATACAGAGGGCCAACTGTATGTCAAAATTCCACTGCTTAATTTAGGAAAATGTCAGTCTTAGAATTAATTACTTAACATTCCTCAGTAATTTATTGCAGTCTTTGTGGTGGCAAAGAAAGATAAATTTTAATACAGGTAGAATTCCATTTTAATGTGTTCCATGGGATTATAGAATGGTTGTAAAACTTGATAAAAATTTAAAAGCCTATTACATATTACAGAAAGTGGGTATACAGATCGTCATTAGCTTTAAAATGCTAAGTGTTGTGACTTTTCTTCTTTTGGTATCAGATGTGGATGTTAGGGTTCTAGTAAAGCCATTAAAAGCCGATTTTCACCACCATGTGTGACAAAGTGTATTTTTGTTCATTACTTTGAAAAATCTTTTTTTTTTAATTGTGAGAATAAAACCCGGAACATAATAGGAAAATCAGAAAATATACTTTCTAGCCATATGACCTCAGGCAAGATAATTAAGCTTTTTTTCGCTTGTTTCCTTATTTATAAAAAGGAAATGATAATATCTATGTCCTTGAGGTATGAGAAGGATTAAATGAGGTATTCTCTGTAAAGGGTTTAATGTAGCAGGCCTGGCACATAGTTAAATAGTATTATTTGTTAATGTTTAAATTTACTTTGGTTTTTACAAAATGGAATCAAGTTTATGTATATGTACCTCATAACATCCTCATAGGAAAGGTCGTTTTGAGTTTTGCCCACTCCCTATGTAGCCTCTTGCTACGTGAGGCTGGAAAGTAGGAATCCAACTCAGAAGCCACACTGGCTTTTAGAAAGCATTGAGGATACCTTCACAGTGGCAAGGAAGAGACTCGCCTTGCCTTGGGCAAGGTACTTAATAAAGTCCCATCAGAATGTTTTACTTAGCAGAATTTTATATGAATGAAATAATTTTTAGTATGTGAGAGTAATTAAAATCTAGAGGTCCTATTAAAAATGTGGAAAATTTTAGAGTAAGAAATGTTGGCCTGTGTTCCTGTTTATTCATTTAGAGTCTTTCACTTTTGCTCTTTAGTACTGTTAGAACATAATCCCTGTTGATTGTTTAATAGGTGCACTCGGCTGTTGAAGAAATGGATGGATTAGATGATGTTGAAAACAGTATGTTGTATTACAATCAAGCAGTCATCCTGTATCATCTCCGGCAGTATACAGAAGCCATATCCGTTGGTGAAAAACTTTATCAGTTCATAGAACCTTTTGGTATGTTATCTGTCAAATCAGAAATTTGCCTATCTTCTCATACCTGTGAAGGTCTCTGATACTTTCATCTAGATAATAACCTGAATCAGAATTACATGTGAGTGTTTAAAGAAAGAAAAAAAGCTGTGTCGGGTTTTCTTAATGATTAGAAAAATAAAAATTATATCACTTTTAGATGAATCCAGGTTTTCCTTTAATATCCCAGTTACCCCCACCCCAGTTTTTGATGATAACTGTTAGAAATGCTATTTCTAATTGAAAAGATTTACTGATTTTTTTTTTCTTTGATGTTTAAACACCACCTCAGTGTACCTGATCCTTTCTTTCTTAAGTAGTATATTAAGGAAGGAGTGTTTTGGAATGTTAGGGGACAATGTAGTATTTTATTTTGTATATTGCCTAATTGAAATTTCTGTGGGTAATCATAGAGTAGATAGTATAGAACACAATTAGCTTTTTTGTTAACTAGCTTACAATTACTAGCCTCAAGTGAGCGTAGTAAGACAAGTAAGGGCAAAGAAAGAAGAGGGAGCAAATAAAGCAGCAAAGCTGGACCCAGGAAATGTTTGAGGGGGCTGTTAGTTTCCAGCCTGCAAGCAATCAGATTTCAATTGTCTTTTTCTCCATGGCTCCTTTCTTTTAAATTCAAAACACTGGGGCGAATTCCTGATTTATAAACCCCTTATTGCTGTTATGGTCACCACAGGACGGGTGGTGGTCTGTACTTGCTCTGGTACTTTGGGAAGGTTCCAGGGCCCCTTGTGCTGACGGCTGGCTGGAGAGCTCTCACTGTGGCTCCAGGGAGGCCTTTTCCGGGTGCTCTTCTGCCCCACAGCCCTGAAGATGCAGTGGTTGACAGACTAGGCAGGAGATATCAGTGGTGAAGGATTGTGTGCTAGGGACCAGTTCCTTTCCCCTGTAAAGCTGGAAATCAGTTATACTTCTAGGATGGCACAGATGTGCTTTTGCTAGAAAGCTGGTTTTTAGAATTTCCAGAACAGTTAATGAAATGATGTTCATCTTTACTATGGCTGAGCAGAATATAGCAACCAACTAGTCAGTTTTTAGATCCACTTTTTCTCCTTCTTTGAAAACTTTTTTTTTTTTAACTTTATTACTTGGCTCTTCATACAACATAAATTATTGAGCATACCCTATGGAGCAGACACTATTCTAGGGTCTGAAGATAATACAGTGAATGAAAGAGAGAAAGTCTTTACCCTCATTAAGCTTATGTTCTAATGGCAGAGAGAGGCAATACGATAAATGCATCTGGCGAGGTAGTTAAATGCTGCAAAGAAAGGCTAAAATTGGGTAAGCGGATTGACTGGGGATGTTATTTTTAGATAAGATAATTGAGGAAGGCCTGGGATAAGACAGTATTTGAGAGACGCTTGAATGAAGAGAAGAGGTGAGCCATGCAGCTGGGGGAAAGCATCACAGCCAGAGGTAATAGTGTGCGCAGAGGCCCTGTGGTGAGCATGGTCCTGGCAAGTGAGAGAAGCAGCAGGAGCGCCGTGGTGACTGGAGCGAGGTGGGAGCACAGGGTTAGCATTTTAGCCTAGGGAAGGACTCACTCTTTTTCAGGTGTGGTGGGCAGCCCTTGGAGATGTGTGACCTTTGCACGTCAACTGCACTGACTTTAGTTCTAAATGTATTCTACTCTGGCCGCTGTGTAAGAGCAAGAATGGAATCAGGAAGACTTGTTAGGAGGCTCTTAAGGGCTTTTGAAATGTTCGGTTCTTGATTATAGCAGCCTTCTTTTAGACGCTTTCCATTTATCTTCTCTTTTGAAAGGAAAGGAAAATAGTGTTATGTCATATACCAGATTAACCCTCCTCTCTTCGCTGGGCTCTTCTTCCTTTGAAGTTCTTGTCTTTATATTTTCCTCTTGGCTGTTTCAATTTTCTCCAGTCCACACCTTGTTTCTTTTGTGTCTGTAATCACCCAGTTTCTTTTCCCCATCTCTGTGCCTAGAAAGGAAGTCTTTTTCCTAGAGTCATAGACCTTTTTAGAGTTAGAAGGAACCTCGGGATCGCCTGGTCCACCCCCTGCCTTCAGGCATGTGAAGTATTCTCCCCATTTTACAGGTCAGCCAGCTGAGGTCTAAGTAGTTCAGTGATGTGCAGAGGCTGCACATCTATTAAGTAGCCAAGCAGGCACTGGAACTAGGGTTTCCTTCCACCTAAAGTAATACTCCTCATTTCATGTGCTGGTATTTGGTAGATATTTTGCCAAAGGAATTTCAGACAGTAGAATCCCTGATACGAGAGGCCTTGAGATGCCTAATAGAATGACACTGTGGCTTCCATCCACAGCTCTAGGTAATAAACATTCCTTTAAGTCAAGACTCAGGCTTTGCTTTTAGAGCTTTTTCTGTGGGGAATGGTCTGAGATACTTGCTTCACTTTGGATTGTGACTTTTCTTTTCATGTTTTTTCCCCCCAGAAGAAAAATTTGCCCAAGCAGTGTGTTTTTTGCTCGTAGACCTGTATATATTAACCTACCAAGCTGAGAAAGCTTTACATCTTCTTGCTGTTCTAGAAAAAATGATTTCACAGGGCAACAATAACAAAAATGGAAAGAATGAGGTGAGTGTTCTGAGGTGATCAGACTAAAATGTAAAGTATGATTAATATTTATGGTTATTAAATATTATTTTAACAGCTTTATTAAAATACAATTTACATACACAAAATTTATCATTTTAAAGTGTATCATTCAGTGGTTTTTAGTATACTCACAGAATTGTGCAACCATTACCACTATATAATTTCATCACTCCGGAAAGAAACCCTGTACCTGTTAGCAGTGATTCCCTTTCCCTCCTTCCCTCAGCCTCTGGTCACCACTAGTTTACTTTTCTATCTCTGTGGATTTGCCTCTTGTGGACGTTTCATATAAATGCAGTCATACACTATGTGACCTTTTGTGATTGGCCTCTGGTATATTATTTTCAGTTTACCAGGTGTAGCCTGTAGCATTCCTTTTTCATGTGTTTCATTCCTTTTTATGGCCAAATAATATTCCGTTATGTAGATATGCCACATTTTTTAATCCCTTCATCAGCTGATGAACGTTGGGTTGTTTTCCTCTTTTGGCTGTTATAAATAATGCTTCCATGAACACTGATGTACAAATTTTTGTGGGGGCATGTTTTCAATTCTCTTGGGTGTGTATTTAAGAGTGGAATTGCTGGATCATTTGGTAACTCTATGTTTAACTTTCGGAGGAACTACCAGACTGTTTTCCAAAGTAGCTGCACTATTTTATATTCCTACCAGCAACTTTTGAGAATTCCAGTTTCTCCACATTCTCACTAGCCCTTACCCGTCTTTTAAAAATTGTAACCATCCTAATGGGTATGAAGTAGTACCTCATAATAGTTTTGATTTCCCTAATGACCAAGGATATATGTTCACATCTTTTCATGTGTGAGATATTAGTTTTACAGAATGTGAAGATTAGAATGAAGACCACAAAATTCCATTATCTGGGAAAATTTCATCATTAAAGTTCTTCAAAAAGAGGACATACTTATGACAATTAAGCTTCACCACGTTCTGGAGACACTTGGTGTAAATTAAGAACACATCTTCGTTCTTGTGTTTTTCATTTTGCTTGTGCTTCTGGCTGCCAAGGGATGATCCTTCTTTCTTCCTCTTCCTGCTTCTTTGTTGAAAAAGGAGTGTTTGTAGAAAACAGATTATCAATACATTTCTTTCTGCCTGTATAAGTTCTTGAGGTTTAAAAATAAACATTTAAAAAAATAAATAAATAAAAATAAACATTTAGCGTTACTTTTTACAGGCGTGTATATCTGAGAGTCCAGTTAAATAATCTTAGCATTATTCCCACTGTCGTGTAGTAAAATATTTTGTTTTTATATTCAGTACTTGTAATAGTTGATGAAATATAACTCATTTCAGCAGATGCTGTGTGCTCTATGAGGTGGTACTAAGGTGACAAAAATGAAAACACTGCAGTTGTTGCTTTTCAAGGAACTCACGTCTGTGGGAAGAGAAAGATGGAGCAAAATCTGTTCATGACAAGAAGCAAGGAGGTTAGGGAACGTTTCAGAGCAGTTTGGATGTTTGATTTGAGCCTTGAAAGATGTAACAGTTCAACAAGTCAGGAGAGGAAAGATGGAGCAGGATGACCATCCTGGCAGAGTAGAGAGTACAGAAGGAGTGAGAGTGGTGTGTGGGAGGATTTCTGGTCATCTGACCTGGGGAGTACCTGAGGGATGTGATGGAGATTATTGGGGTGAGGTTGGCATCTCAAATATGGGTCAGATCGTGAAGGACTTTGAATACTTTGCTAGGTATTTAGGGTATGATGTTGTTGGCAGTGTTGATACCAGAGAAAGTTTTGTTTTGTTTTGTTTTGTTTTTTAATTTATTTACTTATTTGGCTGCACCGGGTCTTAGTTGCAGCCCGCATTATCTTCGTTGCTGCGTGCGAATTCCTAGTTGTAGCATGTGGGATCTAGTTCCCTGACCAGGGATCGAACCCAGGCACCCTGCATTGGGAGCGTGGAGTCTTAGCCACTGGACCAGCAGGGAAGTCCCCAGAGAATGTTTTTAAAGAGGGAATGACATGATCTATTGTGGGTTGCAGAAAGACAATCTGAGTTCTGACCAAGTAATATCCAGGCTTTTTTTTTTTCTTTTTAATAAATTTATTTATTTATTTATTTTTGGCTGCATTGGGTCTTCATTGCAGTGCTTGGCCTTCTCACTGAGGTGGCTTCTCTCGTTGCGGAGCACGGACTGTAGAGCACGTGGGCTTCAGTAGTTGTGGCACGCAGGCTCTAGAGCACAGGCTCAGCAGTTGTGGCACACGGGCTTAGTTGCTGCACCGCATGTGGGATCTTCCCAGACCAGGGATCGAACCTGTGTCCCCTGCATCGGCAAGCGGACTCTCAACCACTTCGCCACCAGGGAAGCCCTATCCAGGCTTTTTAAACCTAGCCCATCACTATACTAAACTATGAGCTTCTTATAAGTAGAGTTTCTTGTCATCCACTCCAAACTATTTTTGTTTTTTAATTTTTATTGGAGTATAGTTGCTTTACAGTGTTGTGTTAGTTTCTGCTGTACCGTAAAGTGAATCAGTTATACGTGTACATATATCCACTCTTTTTTAGATTTCCTTCCCATTTAGGTCACCACAGAGCATTGAGTAGCGTTCCCTGTACTAAACAGTAGGTTCTCATTAGTTATCTATTTTACATATAGTGGTGTATATATGTCAATCCCAGTCTCCCAATTCATCCCACCCCCGCCGTTCCCTGCTTGGTAACCATAAGTTTGTTCTCTACACCTGTGACCCACTCCAAACAATTAAACCTGAATCTCTGGGACCTGGGATTCAGAATTTTGAAAATGTTCTCTAGGTGATTCATATTAGCTCACTTGGCAATCAGTGATTTCAGTTATGATCAAAAATATTTAATTTTGGTTAACTTTGTTTCACCACCCTACAGACTGGTAATAACAGCAACAAAGATGGGTCTAATCATAAAGCTGAAAGTGGAGCTCTAATAGAAGCTGCGAAGTCAAAGATACATCAGGTAGCATAAATTTTAAGAGAAGTTATATGTGACATGTATTTACTAGTAGTTATGAATGATGAAGAATGGGATAGATCATTGAGAGCAGTAAATAATTCAAGGCATGTATGTTTATTTGGCTTTGAAGTATTACAGTTTAGAAGCACATTTATCCTTCTAAATATATTTTGCTCAAGATGATAATGCAATGTTATTTCTTTTACTTCTCTATAGAAAATTGAGAGAAATGGCCTGGGAATGTACTGGATGATAAAAATCAGTTTGTAGAATTTTAAAATTCATTGTTAGTTAGCCATATGCAGTTAAGAATTAATAGGATTTTTGCTTGGAACTTAGTTATAAATTTCATCCTGCCATGTTTTAGTTTTTAAAAGTATATTCCAAGAGTACAATAAAAATAGATTATTTAAGATAATTTTAAGCTCGCTTTTGCAAGTAACTGGTATAACTGTTGTGAACAGATTGGGCTTAATTTTCTTAACTAGAAAGTAAAATTGCTTCAGCATCTGTAAATCCACTACAGTTCCTACATACTAGCGTTTTTCCTTTGACAGTATAAAGTAAGAGCATATATCCAAATGAAGTCCCTGAAGGCATGCAAAAGGGAAATCAAGTCTGTCATGAACACAGCTGGGAATGTAAGTTTCTTCTTGAGTTTTCTCTTTTTTTTTCAATTAGCAGCTTTTATGTCGTAAATTTTCTTATTTGGACAATAAGTATTATCAGTTTTAAATAATTTATCACAGTCTATTATAGTGTATATATACTGCCAGCTGTAACCCTTTATACTGAGTTGTGAAGTAGTGATCATACTGTGTCTATAATTTAACATCATACTTTTCTCACTTAAAATTATAACAAGCATTTCCCTTTGGTATATAGCCTTCAAAACCACCATTTTGAATAGCTGTCCAGAATTCTTTGAGTGGTTTATCACAATTCACCTAAACATTTACTGTTATTAGACACTTTAGGATTTTTTAGATTATACTCAAAACATTTATTAAAGATAAACAGTTTGGTTGTAGCCCAAACCTGCCCCTTCCAAATGATCTTTGGCTTGACAATACCTTCAGTTTGATTAGTGCCAGAGTACTTGAGTTATAATTACTCCTTCATTTCCCTCCACCCCATCCCTCCACTAATAAGTAATTTTTTTAAAGACAGTAGAGGGAAAGTTTAGGAAAACTGTTAATTAAAAGTGTGAAATCATAAAGAGATACGGTTTATAGAAGGAATAGTTCAGGAAAATTGACCTAGAAATCTCAGGCAGGATCTAGATTGGCCACTGGGTCAGTTTTACTCAGGTGATTTTTGAGAACAGTTGTAGCCTAGACCTGAAGGGTAGACTTGAGGCTAAGAGGGAAAGGCTTAAGTATAAGTAGCCAGCCAGCCGTTATCAAACCATTTTTGGGAGAAAAGACATGATTCCCTTCCTTAAAGTATACCATCATCAGAGGGGAGAGACAAACAGGAAAATAAATAATTGTTAGTCATACCCAAATCGGGGAAAACTTCAGGAGGAAGTTTTAGGAGAAGCAAAAGGTGGTCTGTGATCTAAAGCGTGATTTTTGTAACAGCAAGATTAGCCCTTGAAAATAAGGAATTCTGTTAGGGAATTTTTCCATTCATAAAATGACACTTTTTTCCCCCACTTGGAAAAGCATTTGATTATTTGTACTTCTTTGGGTTCTAATGGAGGTGTATTTATATCCTAAAAAATAAGGGAGATCACCAGTCTCTGTAATAACCATTAAAATGAAGGACTTAGTTTCTGCTGTTACATTGGCTTTCAATTAATAGTGTAATAGATGAAGACAGTCAGTGGATATTTTGCAGACTGTATTCTTACTCATATATGTTATATGTATTTTTTTAGGTAGACCTTTAATAATTCAGTTTGTAAAGTGCTCTCTGCCAGGTTTCATTGTTTTAGATTGTGAGAGCGATGGAAAGCTCAGAGACCATAGTTTTTGTGACCGTGGCTTAAGTGACTCATGTATGCCCTTGACCACATGCCAGTGCAACAGTCTGATTATGATCTCACATTAGACATCTGAGTACAAACTGTAAGAAACTTATGTTTTCTTTACAGTCTGCACCCTCCCTGTTTCTTAAAAGCAATTTTGAGTACTTAAGAGGCAATTATCGAAAAGCTGTGAAGCTGTTGAATAGTTCAAACATTGCTGAGCATCCAGGATTCATGAAAACAGGTAAAAGAAAATTGTGAAGTTTTGGTATTTTCTTCCTGACTCTTATGCCTTGTTTCTTGGTTTTTTTCCCTAGACTGCTGTTCAGAGTGATTTTTGCTAATTTTTTAAATGAAAATGTTTTATTATTGCTGCTTCAGAAAATTCCTGGTATTTTATTACTCATTTCCATTTTAAAAGAAACCTCCCTTCTTATTTTACTTATCTTTCACTTCATATGCTCTTTCTATCATTTTAGTTTTAATACCAGCTTAGAAATTCTGTCCAGGGCATAAGGTCCTTGGTCTTTTGCTTTGTGAAATGAGTCCTTTTAAGGAAATGCGATCATAATGTTTTTACTTTTTCCTTCTCTCCCATAAAAGCAGTGAATAATATGATACTAAAATGAAAGGTAGAATTTGTAGCTGTCATTTAAGTTCATATCATTGCTGTTTTATGGGGAAGAAGGAAAATCAGTTTATTCAAGAAATGAGGTTAAACTATTTTTTTTTAAGATTTTTTTTTTTAATGGGGCCCATTTTAAAAATCTCTATTGGGACTTCCCTGGTAGCACAGTGGTTAGGAATCTGCCTGCCAATTCAGGGGACACGGGTTCAAGCCCTAGTCTGGGAAGATCCCACATGCCGCAGAGCAGCTAAGCCCGTGTGCCACAAATATTGAGCCTGCGCTCTAGAGCCCGCGTGCCACAACTACTTAAGTCCACGTGCCCTAGAGCCTGTGCTCTGCAACAAGAGAAGCCACCACAATGAGAAGCCCGCGCACCACAATGAAGAGTAACCCTCGCTCGCCGCAACTAGAGAAAGCCCACACACAGCAACAAAGACCCAACACAGCCAAAAATAAATAAATAAAATAAATAAAAAATTTTTAAAAACAAAAATAAATAAATATATATATATTTTTTAATATATTTTTTTTAAAAAAGAAATCTAATTAAAGTCTCTATTGAATTTGCTACAGTATTGCTTCTGTTTTATGTTTTGGTTTTTGGCCACGAGGCATGTGGGATCTTAGCTCCCCAACCAGGGATCGAACCCACACCCCCTGCATTAGAAGGCGAAGTCTTTAACCAGTGGACCACCAGGGAAGTCCCCAAGGTTAAGCTATTGAAAATATTTTGTACCAAGTTCAGAATGCAAAGGATGAATATAGTGTTTGTTTCGTTTGAGATTCTATTCAGACCAATGCACAGAACACACATGCAAACATACTCAAACCTTCCCGCATTCACCCCTTCAGTTCAGTGGAGTCATAGAGGATGGAGAAAGTCAGTTTTTTCCATTATAATTCTCTTGGGTACTCCATTTGTTCTGAGTACCCATTTCTGATTCTGTTAAATTTTTATTTTTCATGTTTTTATTGTCATAGTTTCTCCTCAGAGACCCTCTAACACCCAAACTGGAACGGTCTCTCAGACTAAAAAGGTAATAGACATTGCAGAAATTTTACTTAGAATTGTCTTGACACAGATTTCAGAATTTCAGATATTGTCAGTCTTTAAAATGGAGCAGGACATGTAGTCGACTAGTCAACAATTATGATAATCTAATAGGATAGATTTTATATATAGTTATATACTTTAATGTATTGATATTTTTCATAGTATTAATTTTAAAATCTTTAATTTGCTTCCCACACATAAAATTCAGTGTTTGCTGCTGATAAAATAGGCTTATTAGAGAAGATTTGGGAATAGAATTTCTCCTAAATTGTTCATAATGCCACTCGCCAGAAGCAACCTCCTTTAAAACATATTAATGTATTTCTTACTCTTTTTTCCTCCACCTAGTTTTTTTTTCTTTCTTAAATATTCTCATCGTTTAATTTTAAAACATATCAGAGGCCAACCTTTAATTTTTAGCATTGAATGAATATTCTGATTATTAATTTTATCAATCTAGTTCGGTGTTTTATATCATTGAGGAAAAGACAGACTGTCAGTAAATTGTTTTGGAATTTTTGGGAAACCATTTAGAAAAACACAATTTAGAGGGCTTCCCTGGTGGCGCAGTGGTTGAGAGTCCGCCTGCCAATGCAGGGGACACGGGTTCGTGCCCCGGTACGGTAAGATCCCACATGCTGCAGAGCGGCTGGGCCCGTGAGCCATGGCCGTTGAGCCTGCGTGTCTGGAGCCTGTGCTCCGCAACGGGAGAGGCCACAACAGTGAGAGGCCCGCATACCAAAAAAAACAAACAAAAAACAAAAAATTTAGAAAAACCTGGATTGCTTTCATTACACCAAAATAAAATCTAGAGAGATGCAGGATTATAATGTAAAAATAAAATCGTAAAAACAGCAAAAGAAAACTTGGATGAATATTTTGTTTTTGTGGTGGGGAAGCCTCGATTAAACATTATCCAAAATCTAAGAACCATACAGTTTAGAAAAGATTACCAAATTTGACCACATAAAAATGTAAAACTTTTTATGATTGAAAACATAAGCATACACACACACTCTGAACCAAGTCACAAGACAGATGACAAACTGGCAGTGGAGGGAAATAATTGAAACAGATGTGACAGAAGGTTTCTATAACATACACACTAGCAGGTAACCAATAGGAAAAACATCTGTAACCAAATTTTTTAAATGGGTAAAGAGCAGGAAGAGCCAAGTGTACAGGATAAGAAATACAAATGCCCAACACACATGGGAAGATAGATGCTCAGCCATAGTCATATTTAAAGGAGTGTGAATGGAAAGAAGAGTGGAAACTTAAGAGTTGAACAAAGCAAAGCAGGATTCTACATGTTCTGTTTATATACACTTGCTATTCTTCATTTAATATATTTTGACTGTTTCTGTAGCTTGCTGCATTCCTTCCAGTTTGTACATAATATTTTGTTGTGTGGGTGCAGTGCATACATATTATGTTACTAATAAATACTTCTTGTCCTTTGCATTTTTGTATTATTTGCCTATGATTATTAAAAGTTAAATCAGAAGAAAAAACTAAACAGGCTAACAAAATCAATATGCAGGATTGATTTATCACCTTTAATAAGAGATTTTAAGAGAAAAGGAATTTACAAAATTTTCATGTTTCCTAAATTTCAAATGCCTTGTAAACTGTTCTGTAAGGAGTAGAATTGCATATATAATTGACTCTTGCTTGCTAAGCCTGATTCTTGTATGATATGTAGCAGCAGTAAAATTTGTGGATAAACTTATGTATGTTTTTCTCAGGTGAATGCTTGAGGTGCATGTTCTGGAATAATCTTGGTTGTATCCATTTTGCCATGAGCAAGCACAATTTGGGAATTTTCTACTTTAAAAAGGCTCTGCAGGAGAACGACAACGTCTGTGCACAGCTCAGTGCAGGTAGCACTGATCCAGGTAAGCCCATTAAAGGGGGACAGTTTATATTTTACTACTTGAGGAAAATATGATTTTAAAGAGCAAGCATCTGGTTATAAAATGCATGCCATGTGTTCTTACATACACTTAACACTGATCCTGCCCAAAAATTGGACTCAGGATTTTTAGTAGATGTTGCTCCTTTGAGTAATAATTAAAGAAGTTTAAGCTACATTCATTTTTTCATGGATTTGAAAGTCAGTAATCCCATATGGTAATGCTATAAAGCAAAATATTTTGCTAAGATTTCTTGACTGTGCCAAACTAGTTTTATTCTAGCTTCCTTTCAGAGTTTCAAATGTGATACTGTTGACAGCACCTGACAATCTTTAAGCAAATTCCTGGAGTTTATTCCTTTAATATTCATAGGATGTGGATCCTTGATCTGAAATGCTTAAAATCAGGCAATTATTTAGCTTTTTAAAATATTTTAAAAATTTTTAATTTTTAAAAAATTATTATTTTTAAAAATATTTATGTATTTATTTATTTGGCTGCACCTGGTCTTAGTTGCAGCACACGGGATCTTTGCTGCCTCGTGTGGGCTCTCAGTTGCAGCATGCAGGACCTAGTTCCCTGCCCAGGGATCGAACCCAGGCCCCCTGCATTGGGAGCATGGAGTCTTAACCACTGGACCACCAGGGAAGTCACGCTTTTTAAAATATTTTAAAGACTATTTAATTGATGGAAAATGTATCCCAAAAATCACAGTCTCTTTTTTTCTTTTTTTTTTTTTCTTTCTGTGGCCACGCCACTCGGCTTGTGGGATCTTAGTTCCCCAACCAGGGATCAAACCTGGGCCCTGACAGTGAAAGTGCCAGGTCCTAACCACTGGACTGCCAGGGAATTCCCTAGTCTCATTTTATTATGGCCTGCAAAAGTTAGAATAAGTGAGTGGGACTTCCCTGGTGGTACAGTGGTTAAGAATCTGCCTGCCAATGCAGGGGACACGGGTTCAATCCCTGGTCCGGGAAGATCCCACATGCGGCGGATCAACTAAGCCCGTGCACCGCAACTACTGAGCCTGCACTCTAGGGCCCGCGAGCCACAACTACTGAGCCTACGAGCCACAACAACTGAGTCCGTGCACCTAGAGCCTGTGCTTCTCAACAAGAGAAGCCACCGCAGTGAGAAGCCCGTGCGCCGCAACGAAGAGTAGCCCCTGCTTGCCGCAACTAGGGAAAGCCCGTGTGCAGCAACCCAAGACCCAACGCAGCCAAAAATAAATAATTAATTTTTAAAAAAAAAGAATAAGTGAGTGAACAATAGTCACTGTAGGTATATAGTACATTAATTTTTTATTTCCGTGGTAAAGTTCCCTAACACCCTAAGATTAACTGAATGCTTCTGGTTAAGAAAACATATAATGATAACATGGCTAACTGAACTGAAAGTGAAAAAGAGTGGAATCTTCTTGCAGGCTCTAAAAGTGTGGAAAGGTAGTGTAAGGTTCAGTGGAGTGAGAGTGGGTCTTTGCCTTCCTGGAACATTGTTGCCTGAGGAGCTGGTAATGAGAAGACACATCTCTGGCCCCACAAACACAGACAACTGAGATGCCTCTGGAGGATATTTGTGGGGTTGGGGATGGAGATCATCACTGTGGTGAGAGCTGTGGTGAGAGCTGTGGTGAGAGCTGTTTACAACTTCAGATTGGGGATTGGGGTCATTGGTGTCAAAAAGGCAGTAGTATATATACTTTTATACTTGGTGGAATAAATGTTTTCAGTGGAGCTGTTATTTTAAATCTGATGATTCTCATCTGCTTTTTATCATCAGGCAAAAAATTTTCAGGAAGACCCATGTGTACATTACTAACCAACAAGAGGTATGAGTTGCTGTATAACTGTGGGATTCAGCTGCTTCACATTGGAAGGCCTCTTGCTGCATTTGAGTGTCTGATTGAAGCTGTTCAGGTTTACCATGCAAACCCCCGCCTCTGGCTGAGGCTGGCTGAGTGCTGCATTGCTGCCAATAAGGGGGTGAGTCTCTGTCTTTTTGAACCCCCACCCCACCCCCACTTGTTCCATAGAGAGCAATAAATACTTGGTAACATAAAGACCTCCTCCCCTTTTTAACTCTCAGGGAATTTGTAAAGATAGTCTTCTGTTCTTTATCAGTTGGACAAAATTTAGTTTCATGAAGTCATGTGTTCACTTTCTGACTCTTGGTGAGCACGGCAACATGTGTCAGCAGTCACGCTGAAAAGTTGAAGCCATTAAGAAGGTCATATCTGTTGAAACAGTGGTCTGTGAGCTGCTGGGGCAGGGGCCACGCCATCAGCTGGCGTGAGAGTGGTGTGTGCGCCCAGTGATTAAAGGAGGGCTGCTGATAACACAGTGAGTGTGGAAAGAACTGCATTATGCTGTGCTTCCTCCAGTGCCTGCAGGGTTTACTTTTGATTCAGTAAATGTTGTCGAGTTAGTGGATTACCAGGCTGTTTCTCTCTGACACGTGTTCATCCACGGTGGCCGTGAGAAATAGGCCAGTTTACACTAGTGTCCATGCCTAGATTATCTCCAAACGGCAGTTGGTGAAAGCCGTTTGAATCTCAAGTGGGGAGGGGTCAGTGGGAGGTAGGGGAAAGACAGGTTGTATCAGAATCACCAGACACCCCATTTCCTAGCCACCCCCTACCCCCCGCTGTTGCCGGGCTCAGGCTCATCAGGTCTGTGGAGGTGGGGGGTATGGCATCCTGAGGTTTTGCTTGGCATGCTTGCCATAGGTGATAACACTTCCTGAAAAGCAACTACAGGAACTAAAGGGATTAAAGAGGTGTGTTTGCCTGGCAGTTTTCACACTTGATACTTAAAGTAGCTTATGATTTGAGTATGCCACTGGGGGAAGAGATGAATGTTGTCTTTGAGGCTTTAATGGTTTATTTCACTGTCCCTTTTAAGGGACAACGTTCTTATTAGATAATTCTTAAATTAGCTGATAAAAAACTCAAGGCAGAATTTACACTTTTTTAAAACAAAAGAATCTGTAGAAATTGCTTATTCTCTTTAATGTGATGAATTTAATCAGTGTTGGAGGCCTTAGTAAGGTTTAACACTTTCTTTTAAAATTACTTATTTTTAGAAATAGTACTTTTAGGATTGTCTTCTATGGATTTCATTCTGACGGTTTTTTCCTCCCATTTTTTCTGGAAAGTTCTAAATTTGTAACCTTTTTTTTTTTTTTTTTTTTTTGCGGTGCGCGGGCCTCTCACTGTTGTGGCTTCTCCCATTGTGGAGCACAGGCTCCGGACGCGCAGGCTCAGCGGCCATGGCTCACGGGCCCAGCCGCTCTGCGGCATGTGGGATCTTCCCGGACCGGGGCACGAACCCGTGTCCCCTGCATCGGCAGGCGGACTCTCAACCACTGCGCCACCAGGGAAGCCCTAAATTTGTAACTTTTAAACGATAGTAAAGATGACTTGGTTGCCATAGCTTGGTGGATACCAGAACACTCACAGTCTGTGCTACTAATAGGAAATTCGCTATAAATAATTATGTTTATCTTTGTGCTTCTCCTCTTTCTAAAACCTGAGGTGGGGAACTCCCTGGCTGTCCAGTGCTTTCACTACCAAGGGCCCACTTTCAGTCCCTGGTTGGGAAACTAAGATCCTGCAAGCTGCGCACAGCACAGCCAAAAACAAAAAAAAGGACAGAAAAATAAAGTAAAATAAAACCTGAGGTGACCGAAAAGACAGTAAAAACAACCCCAAAATACACTTGAGGAAAATCCCAACAGGAGAAATTATGAACTCCAAATAAAATTTTGTAACATTTATTTACTCAGGACAAAAGGGATGCTGAACAGAGCACTTTGTACCTTCCAAAATAAATTCATTTTTTAATAAACAGAACCAATTTAATTATTAAATTGGTGATGCCAAAGAGGTCATTTTGTCCTCATTATCTGATGCATGTTGTTTCAGACCTCTTCTGGCAGATGCAGAGTTTATGTTTACCTGGGCAGTGTATGATATATAAGAAAAGATTTGCTTGATAAAAAACATAGACTCAGGGACTTCCCTGGTGGCGCAGTGGTGAAGAATCCATCTACCGATGCAGGGGACCACGGGTTCAATCCCTGGTCCGGGAAGCTCCCACGTGCCGCAGAGCATTTAAGCCCGTGTGCCACAACTACTGGGCCTGTGCTCTCGAGCCCGCGAGCCACAGCTACTGAGCCCGCACACCACAGCTACTGAAGCCCACATGCCTAGGGCCCGTGCTCCACAACAAGAGAAGCCACCACAATGAGAAGCTCGCATACTGCAATGAAGAGTAACCCCTGCTCCCCACAACTAGAGAAAGCCTACACGCAGCAACGAAGACCCAACGCAAGGCTACTTAGGACTTCCCTGGTGGTCCAGTGGTTAAGAATCCACCTTCCAATGCAGGGGACACAGGTTCAGTTCCCGGTCGGGGAACTAAGATCTCACATGCAGGGCAACTAAGCCCACGTGCCGCAACTACACCGCAGCAGAAATCCCACATGCCACAGCTAAGACCCGATGCAGCCAAATTCATTCATTCATTCATTCAAAATGGTAGAATTTCCTTCTTTCTAAAAAAAAAGAGAGAAGGCTACTTAAAAAATCACCATGAACCATTTACTTTTCTGAAACTGTGCCGTTTATTTTTCTGAGTTCTGAAACTCGTATTTCTTGAGTGCAGTTCCTACTGCCAAGACACTATAAAATTGCAAATACTTAAATTACATATCATTATTTTACATTAAGACTGTTCTGGGGGCTTCCCTGGTGGTGCAGTGGTTAAGAATCTGCCTGCCAATACAAGGGACACGGGTTCAAGCCCTGGCTCTGGAAGATCCCACATGCCACGGAGCAACTAAGCCTATGTGCCACAACTGCTGAGCCTGAGCTCTAGAGCCCACGAGCCACAACTACTGAAGCCTGCGCGCCTAGAGCCCGTGCTCTGCAACGAGAAGCCACGACAATGAGAAGCCCACGCGCCTCAACGAAGACCCAATGCAGCAATAAATAAATAAATAGATAGATAAATAAAGACTGTTCTGGCACACTTTTTTGGCTACTGATCTATTATTGAAGCTATGGTATATTTTTGTGGAATTTTAGTTCCATCCAGATCTAGCCATCTGATCAGCTTCTACAGCCTTAAGGATCAGGGAAGAGAGTATGGACAAACCATCACAAATTTATCACCCCACCAGGAAAAAAGGTCAGAAGAGAAGGCCTTCCAATCATGGTTCAGAATATCCACTCTTTCTTATTTTTCACTAATGTTCCTTAGCCGCCTCCTCAAGACAAAATAGTTCCAGTCAGTTTTATTGTATTTTTTGTGTTACGTAATACTTTCTTTCTAAAATGAATCTACAAATGAATCCTTGTTTTGCTTAAAGTCATACATATATGGAAGTACAACTATAAGAAAGTTCGGTTACGGAGCAAGAAGTAATAAGTAGTACAGAAACATTTGTGTTTAGAGATGGACTTTTTGCAGGGCAGAGTTTATCTCTGCAAGTTCCTATGAATTGGCTCCATTTTGTTCCTGTGTATGAGAATCTGCAGGACTTTACAAAATGCAGGTAAATCAGAGACTTAGAGTGAAGGGGGAAGATAAAGGAAATTGGCATCACCAGGCTCCTGTAGTGAGATGATGTACTGTAGTGAAATATCAAAAAACAAAAACAAAAAAACTATATGTATAAGTAGCTTTTACTATTTTCAGTTTAATGTTTACAGGGCTTTAGAATTTTAATTTTCTAGCAGGTAAGAATTGTGCCCACGTAAATTTTGACATATATAACTTGTTAGTGTGTATATGTTGTTGACACTTATAATTAATACTTTCAATTAAGAAGGAAAAGATCTGTGTTTTAGGAAGTGTAGCTGCTTCCCTTCTCTTGTTCACTGTGTTTTTGTGGCTTTTATTTTCCTTACTCTGACATCGACGTGCCCATCACATGCAGCCTGGGGCACAGAATGGTCCAAATAAATGATTCTAAATAAATGCTTGAGTCATTCTTTTTTTTCTTTAATACATTCTTTTTTTATATATATTCTTTTCCATTATGGTTTATCATAGGATACTGAATGTAGTTCTCTGTGCTGTGCTATATAGTAGGACCTTGTTAGTTGAGTCATTCTTTTTTTTTTGGACGCACCTTGTGGCATGTGGGATCTTAGTTCCCTGACAAGGGATCGAACCCGCACCCCCTGCAGTGTAAGCACAGAGTCCCACTTGAGTCATTCTTTTTTTTTTTTTTTGCTGTACGCGGGCCCCTCACTGCTGTGGCCTCTCCTGTCGCGGAGCACAGGCTCCGGACGGGCAGGCCCAGCAGCCATGGCTCACGGGCCCAGCCGCTCCGCGGCATGCGGGATCCTCCCGGACCGGGGCACGAACCCGCGTCCCCTGCATCGACAGGCGGACTCCCAACCACTGTGCCACCAGGGAAGCCCTTGAGTCATTCTTGAATTGCTTTTTGTCCTCAGAATTACCTCAGACCTTATACTAATAAAGTGAAGTGTATATTGCAGATTTTCAGACTCATGTACTCTTCTCTTCACTACCAGACATTTCCTGTATCACCCAAAACTCCACATTGATCTTAAGAATCTTAAGGATCTTAAGAATTTTATTAGAGTAATTGTAAAAGGTACTGGCTTATTTTTCATACCCCATCTTACAATTCCATTAAATTAATTGGAAATTATTTGTATTTTGTAGACTTCTGAACAAGAAACTAAAGGTCTTCCAAGTAAAAAAGGAATTGTACAGTCTATTGTTGGTCAAGGCTATCATCGTAAAATAGTTCTGGCATCACAGTCCATACAAAATACTGTATATAAGTAAGTATTTTGCTAAGAGAAAGTGTATAATAATATTTCATAGTAATGTTATGTATAAAAAATATGCTTAGGAATTACTTCATAGGAGGAGCCACTTTGTAATTAGATTTTATTGCTACTTCAAGAAATAGACTCCTATACGTAGGTATGTGGTGAATGTTATTTGACATATGATTTTGGTTTATTACATCCATGGGTGCTGAAATTGTTGATGCCCTAAGAAACGCTGGTCTATTCAGTGCCATTATTCAGAATGTCCAGAAGAGGGCATCTTGATGTTTCCTTTTTATATCGTTTATCATTGATACTTTTCATTTAGTTATTTTTATTTTCTCATAGTCCCTAAAGCTAATTCTTAGTATCAGGAGAAAAAATTACTAACACATATATAAACAAAAGTATTATAAAGCTGTCACTTGTAGAACTACTTTTCAATTGAACAACTTTTAAATATGAACATCTTTATCTTTTACAAAGATTCCAATTTGGAGTTGCTCTTATTTCTAAAGGAGTAGGCTTTGTAAGAAACTTGCTCCTTTTTTTCTTTTCCCAAAAATAAAATTGTTCACTACCATTTAAAAGTTTTCCCAAAGTTTTAAAAAAGTATCTGGCACACAATATTTTGCTCTTAATTTATTTCAACAATAATGCAGATTTCGTTCAAACGACAAGTTAAAGCATCACTTTCCTACAGTTTCAAAATTGTTACTACTTTTCACTTTTTTCCCCCTAATAAAGCTGACTTAGTTTGATATATAAAGCCAATAGGAAGTTATATAAAATCTCAACAAAGTTATAAGACAAATAACGCTGCTTTTTCAAAATGTGTAAATAAGGTATTTCCAAAAGCAAACATCAACCAAAACAAGGCTCAGATGTGAAAAATCTACTTTCTTCCCTTCTTTCCAGTTCTGACTGCACCTGTCCTGGCCTTCACTACAATTTTCCTTGTCTATAACTCCTTTGTTAGTTTAACGTTGACGTTGCAGATATCCTTCAGGTTGTCTCCTAGCCTCAGTCCCACTCCTATAGACACAATGTGGTGTCTAATGTATATACTTGCAATCTATTATTTATACTTTTTATATCTTATACACAGACATACCTCCTTTTACTGCACTTTGCTGTATTGAGCTTTGCAGATGCTGCTTTTTTTGTTTTTTACAAACTGAAGGTTTGTGGCAACCCTGCATAGAGCAAGTCTGTTGGTGCCATTTTTCCAACAACAACTGCTCACTTTGTGTCTCTGTGTCACATTCTGGTAATTCTTGGAATATTTCAAACATTTTCGTAATTATTTGTTATGGTAATCTGTGATCAGTGGTCATCAATGGTACTATTGCAAAAAGATTATGACTCGCTGAAGGCTCATGATGGTTAGCATTTTTTTAACAAGTATTTTTTAAGGTATGTACATTGTTTTTTTAGACATCATGCTATCGCAGACTTAATAGACCACAGAGTAGTGTTTTATTGCAATCTTTGCTTTATTGTTCTATTGCAATCTTTGCTTTATTGTGGTGGTCTGGAACCGAACCTGTGATATCTCCAAGGTATGCCCGTATAATATGTAGGATTTGGGTTCTTTAGCATTCTCTTATAACTGCTTATATTAAAATTTCTACCTCTTAGATGGCAAAGTTTTTATTTACAGTTATATTGGTTTTATTCCTGATAATAGAAAAGTTTTATTTATTGTTTTTGTTTTCTTAGCTAACTTGGTTTTGTTCTTTTAGTGATGGACAGTCTTCAGCCATTCCTGTAGCCAGTATGGAGTTTGCAGCCATTTGTCTCAGAAATGCCTTGTTGCTGTTACCTGAAGAACAGCAAGATCCAAAGCAGGAAAATGGGTCTAAAAATAGTAATCAATTAGGTGGCAACACAGAGAGCAGTGAAAGCAGTGACACTTGCAGGTATTCTGACCCCTTTGACCTCCCTTGGTGAAATCTTTAGGACTTCATTAGTCAGCCTCTGTCTTGTAGTTGAATTCCTGAAATCTGCAGCCTGAATTTCCAAAGTTCTCTGTTTTGAGTAATAAGAAAGGAAAGTATGAATGTTTAAGTATTTCTGGAAGAGAGAAATAAGGTGAAGCCTAAGTGAGAAAAGAACCTTAAAGGAGACAAGTTGAAAGTCACAGCTTTTCACTGCCAGGAGGAATCACTGCAAGAAATCCGGTTGCTGTCAGAAATGGCTTTTTTTTTTAACTTTTATTAAAATAAATACTTAAGTCCCTAAAACTTCTCTTTTCTTACTGTCTTCTGCCTTTTCTCTTAACATACTGTAAACCACTGACCTCCAGAACATTTCTATACGTTTCTGGTTTCCTACTATCAATTAAATATTATGCCAATCTATAGAAATAGGGAGAGTTTATCTAGTAATAAAACAAACACCATTATATGTAGAGAGTTCTTTTTTCACATGGCACCTTTAAACTCGTCTTCCATCTCAGCATTTTTTCTTGATTATAGTAGAAAAACATGTTTATTATAGAAAATTTGAAACAAAATTGTGGAATGGTTTTTCCTCCATCAAGGGGTTATGCTTTACTATACTTAGTAAAGGACAGAAGAATGAGAAATGTGTGAAAATACTGGAGTGGTTTCCTTTGTATAGTAGAGATATTTTTTCTGTTAAGAGACTTTTTTTTTTTTTTTTTTGTGGTACGCGGGCCTCTCATTGTCGTGGCCTCTCCCGTTGCGGAGCAGAGGCTCCGGACGCGCAGGCTCAGCGGCCATGGCTCACGGGCCCAGCCGCTCTGCGGCATGTGGGATCTTCCTGGACCGGGGCATGAACCCATGTCCCCTGCATCGGCAGGCGGACTCTCAACCACTGCGCCACCAGGGAAACCTTGTTAGAGAATTTTTAAAGCGGTATCATGTACTGGGAAAAAGAAACTCATATGCAGTGTAGCTTTAACATGTTAGTGATACAGAGTTACTACGCATTTTTCAATGTTTTGGTTCTTTTACACTTTTTTCATAAAAAGTTGCATGGGAGTGGGTATAGGGAAACAAAATTTTACATTTAATTGTTTATTCGTGCGCTTCATAATTAGCAGTCTGTCTTTATTTTAGCAGTAAAAGCCACGATGGAGATAAATGCATTCCAGCTCCACCTTCTTCCCCATTGAGAAAACAGGAACTAGAAAACTTAAAGTGAGTATCTAAACAAAATTAGCATTGTATCTATTAAGTAAGCACATTGTTTATCTCCTTTATTTTGTTAATGTTATGAATTATGCTGATTAAATGTCAAATATTAAACCAACCTTTCAATCTTGTGACTAAACCATACTAGTCAGGATTTATTACCTTTTTTATAAATTGTTAGATTGGATCTGTTACTATTTTGTGAGGAATATTTGCTTTCATGTTCACAAGGAAGGGTGGTCCATGCTTTTCTTTCTTAAGGTGTCTTGGTTAGGTTTTAGTTTCAGAGTTATGCTGAACATATGAGTGAGCTGGGAAGTGCTTCCTCTGTTTTCTGAAAGAGTTTATATAAGATAGGTATTGCTCCTTCCTCAAACGTTTGATAGAATTCATCAGTGAAACCATCTGGCATAGGTTTTCTTTGCAGGAAAGTTTCGATAATGAATTCAAGTTCTTCAATCGATGAGTGCTCTTCAGATTTTCTATTTCATCTGTGTCAGTTTGGTTAAGTTATATTTTTGTCTGTGTAGATTATAAGCCCCATTATTTTTGCTTTGAACAGTCATATATATGTTAAAAGGAACAGAGTAGTCTTTTATGTTTAGCCACATGAGTACCATTTCCTGATGATTCTAGTTTTTATATAAGATAGCAAGCATTTCCCTTCAGTCTGAAGATCTCCCTTCTGCATTTCTAATAGTACAGGTCTTTGTTTTTCTAAGGTTTTGTGTTTTTTTGTTTGTTTTTTCTTTTTTAAATCTAGAATTGTCTTTATTTCATCTTCATTCTTGCAGGATGTTTTCACTGAATACAGTATTTTAGGTTTTGTTTTTGTTTTCTTTTCAGTCAGCTCTTTCAGGATGTCACTGCATTATCTTCTGGCCTCCACTGTCTGATCACAGCCATTGTATTGTAGGTGCCATTTTTCTGTCAACATAGATTGTCTTTGTTTTTCAGCAGTTAGACTGTGATGAGTCTAAGTGTGATTTTCTTTGTTTTTAATCTTCCTTGGGGTTATCTGACTTTCTTAAGTCTATAAATTTATCTTTCAACAAATTTGGGGTATTTTGACCATGATTTTTTCATATATTGGAAGTAGGATTGATTGATGGTTCAGCATTACTTTTAAGAATGATTTCAATAATAGGACTGCAAATTAAAATGGAAAGAAAACCATCATTGCTTATTTTTTCACCTATTAAGTTGCAAAATGTGAGAAGAGTATAGTTAAGACATTTATATATTGCAGGTAGCATTGCAGGTAGTTCATTCACGTTTTTTCCAACAAACATTCTTGTGCTAGTTGCAGAGGATTTAGAGGTAAAAGAAAAAGCACTGCCGTCAAAAGCAGATGGCAGACACTTAGGAGAAAATTATATTACTTAGATTAGCTACTAGGTGGTGAGATTCGGGGCATCTTTTCTTCTTATGATAATTTGATCACCCTGATAAGTGGAAAACAACCTCACTTTAAAATTTTGCATTTCTTTCAGTCCATTCAAGGTGCTTAGTCTGATGCCAAGGTTTATTGATCACCTATATTACTTTTTCTGTGAACCTTCTGTTTGTAGGATTTACCATTTTCGTATTGGGTTTTTCATCCTTTTTGTTTTTATAAGAGTTTTTCTATATTAAAGAAATTGGCCTTTATCATTTGTCTTGTAACATTGTTTCTGGTATTTAGTTTTGTTTTGTTTTGGCTGCACTGGATCTTCATTGCGGCACACGGGCTCAGTAGTTGTGGTGCACAGGCTTAGTTGCAGTATATAGGATCTTAGTTCCCTGACCAGGGATTGAACCTGGGCCCCCTGCATTGGGAGCACAGAGTCTTAACCACTGGACCACCAGGGAAGTCCCTCCGGTATTTTGTAAAGCAGAGTTTCATTTATTATCATATTTATCAATCTTCTTTACTTTTTTTTTCCATTTTGTGCAATGTTTGGAAAGGCCTTCTTGCCTCCAAGATTTAAAAAATAATTTAGCCATGTTTTCTAGCACTTTTACTGATACACTATCACAACCACCAATCTAAATTTGTTTCATCTAGAGTTTATTTTATATAAACAAATAAGGTATGGCTCTATCCATAATTGTGTAATTTTTCATAATAGTACATTTGATTAACGTCATTTAACTTTCCAAATAAATCTTGGAACAGAGCTATAAAATGCTAAGATTTCTGTCTAAACAGTTTTAAATTACATTTTTATAAAATAATGTACATATATTTTTTTAACATCTGTTTGCATAAAAAAAGTCTGGAGGGATCTATGTCAAAACCTTCCTAGTAATGGGATAACTGATGATTTTTATCTTCTTACTGGATATCTGTTTCTTCCAACTTTTAAAAAATGAAGTTACTTCATTAATCTTAGTGAATCCCTTTGGAGGAAAGACTGGCCAGCAGATGTGCCCTTTTCTGGTCATGTATTGTCAGGTCAGTGTGTTCATGGCACTGCATTACTGTCAGCGAGCTCAGGGCTTCAGGCATCCTGTTCAACAAAACAGCAGCTTTTTAATCTCTTTATTTTATTCTGTCAGATTCCTACTTTGCAGTAATAACCTTTCTTTCCTGGGTTTTATGTATGTGTATATTCCCCCTGTATCCTATTGTCAGGAGGAAAGCATTAATCTTATTATATGGAAGGAAATCTAAGATCTCAAATTTAGTTAGAAATGAGGAGTTGGTAATATAAGGTTTTGAAAGCAGTGTTTTGATTTTTTAAAACTTGACAACGGTAACTGTTTTTTTCAGTAATCTTCAGTTATATTAAAATTTCTTGAATTCTTATTTCTTGTATGAGTCATAAGATAGCAAGAAAATAAAAAAATACTATGACAAATTACTGCTGAAACAATGGCAAAAACAAAACATACAAAAGAATGTTGTGGGACTCCCTGATGACACAGTGGTTATGAATCCGCCTGCCAATGCAGGGCACGCAGGTTCAATCCCTGGTCCAGAAAGATCCCACATGCCACAGAGCAGCTAAGCCCATGCACCACAACTACTGAGCCTGTGTTCTAGAACCCGCGAGCCACAACTACTGAAGCCCATACGCCCTAGAGCCTGCGCACCGCAACTTCTGAGCCCACATGCTGCAACTACTGAAGCCTGGGTGCCTAGAGCTGGTGCTCTGCAACAAGAGAAGCCACCACAATGAGACGCTTGCACACGGCAACAAAGAGTAGCCCCCACTTGCCACAACTAGAGAAAGCCCGCATACAGCAACGAAGACCCAATGCAGCCAAAAATAAATTTTAAAAGTTTTTTTAAATTCCATTTTATTTCACTCCACAGCAATTTTTTTTTTCTTTTTTTTTTTTCTTTTGGCTGCATTGGGTCTTCATTGCTGCCCATAGGCTTTCTCTAGTTGTGGCGAGCGGGGGCTACTCTTCGTTGCGGTGCACAGGCTTCTCGTGGTAGCTTCTCTTGTTGCAGAGCACGGGCTTTAGGCGTGCAGGCTTCAGTAGTTGCGGCATGAGGGCTCTAGGGTGTGCAGGCTTCAGTAGTTGTGGCACGTGGGCTCAGTAGCTGTGGCTCGTGGGCTCTAGAGCACAAGCTCAGTAGTTGTGGTGCACGAGCTTAGTTGCTCTGTGGCATGTGGGATCTTCCCAGACCATAGCTTGAACCCATGTCCCCTGCATTGGCAGGAGGATTCTAAACCACTGCACCACAGGGGAAGTCCCTAAAATGGAATTTTAAAAAGAAGAAAAAACAGTCAAATTTGGGGATTCCCTGGCTGTCCAGTGATTAGGTATCTGCCCTCCCACTGCAGGGGGCACAGGTTCGATCCCTGGTCATGGGACTAACATCCCACATGGCGCGGCCAAAAAAATCAAATTCCAACCATATAACTAAAATAAACTCACTATGCTAGATTTTCATCCGAGTGGAAATGTGTAAAAACAGAGCAAATTAAGTAAAGCTAAACTGGGTTTGGTATAGTGAGCTGATGAGAAGGGGTGGATTGTAAATTTCAGCCAGTACCATATTTGGGAAAATGCTTTAATTTGCCCAAAAAAATGTACCATTTCTTCCCCAATATGCCTAATATTTTCTATACATTTCTCTGTTTATGGAGCCACCTGCATTTTATAGCTATCTCAAGGTTCATCTATCTTTAATAGGTTATTTTATATGGTAAAAATACAAGTAAGACAAAAGGTTCTGCAGTGTAAAGTGCATATTGGCCAATCTCAGTCCTCTGCTTCCTCTCCCTTGAGGGGCAACTGCTGACCAGTTTCCTATGTGTCCTTCCAGTGAGATTTCTCATTATCATCCCAGTATATGTATATATGGGAATTTTACACTACACCTGCAGAGTTCCACACTGCTCTATACCTTACTTTTTGCATTTGACAATATGTCTTTAGAGATTGTTCTATATCAGTACAGAGCTCTGTTTCATTCTTTCTAATGGGTGCATAGAATTGCATTATATGGATATGACAGTTTATTTAACACTGATTTATATTTAGCTATTTATAATGTTTTCAGTCTCTGCTATTACAAATAATGCTGCAGTGAATATCATTGTGCACAGTTTTTAAGGGGAATCCTTAATGATGAAGGTATTTGAAACGATATTTAAGTTTAACTTAATTTTTACAAATATATTTGAATGAATACTAATCTTAGGGTTGCTTTATGTATGCATATGCAATTTAAGACGTTTATGATTCCACACTGGTTGAACAGCTGCAGAGTTGTGTAATTTAACTTTACCTCCTGTAAGTGGCATTAAAGAGAAGGGTATGTGCAGGGTGGCATACCTCCTCTCAAAGAGTTTTGTGCCTTTCACAACTGTTTTCTTTCCACACACCCTAGTAGGAGGATTGGTGGTTTTCAGAGAAAATAAAACTACTTCCCTATTTTTGTGGAAAGGGGCAAAGTGTCTCCATAGGGAATTCCGTCATCATAAAGTGAGGTAAAGATGGGTTTGCTGATATATATTAACCTTTTTTTCTTATGGAGCAGATGGGAGAAGGGAAATGGAACAAGACAGAAGGAGCCTTAGGGTAGATTTATAAAAAGAACCGCTCCACAGGACAGTAGTAATGGTAATGTGGAGACAAATGGTGTGGGGGAAGGAGTCGTAAAAGATTTGTGTGGTAATTTTCAAAGCTATAAAAGCTCCCAGCGCAGTTGGGTGTGTTAAAGGGCAGTTCCGTGGCAGGAGCCAGCTGTCTTCTACAGAAAGGGGTCTGAGCCCAGTGGTTCTCTGTTGAGATCCTGGAATTCTTAGAGATTTCATCCATTTCTGACCTGAATTCTTTTATGTGATTGGAAATGTGTGTGACTAGTGTATAGTTTAGTTTTTATGGACTATTATATTTGACCCCTCTGTTCTACAATACCCAAGACACCAGTGCAAAACCTCATTTCCTATTTCCAGCATAACTAATATGCTGTAAATTATCATGACTGTTCTAATGGCCACTTCTTAGCATATGGTTCAGAGCTTCTTGACTATTTTCTTTTTTTTTCATTTGTATGTAAAAGAAGATGGGGCCAAAAAAATTCATTCTAACCGAGTTACAAGTATGTTTTCAGAAGGCATAGGACACCTGAAGCAATTGTGAGATTCCATATTAAAATCAAGGTAGCTTTCAGGGCTTCCCTGGTGGCGCAGTGGTTGGGAGTCCGCCTGCCGATGCAGGGGGCATGGGTTCGTGCCCCAGTCCGGGAGGATCCCGCGTGCCGTGGAGTGGCTGGGCCCGTGAGCCATGGCCACTGGGCCTGCGTGTCCGGAGCCTGTGCTCCGCAAGGGGAGAGGCCGTGGCGATGAGAGGCCCGTGTACCGCTAAAAAATAAAAAATAAATAAATAATAAATAATAAAATAAAATCAAGGTAGCTTTCAGAAAAATATCCTCACAATTAAAACAGAAATTTGTCCTCCAAACAGGAAAATGTCTCAGAAATCAACTAAATAGTTTAATTGTGAGGCTCAGATGAACTTAGAGATACCCATATAATGGATGAAGAAAAGCATATATATAACGACACTGTGAGAATATTGCTTCAGTTCCTTAACCACCTAAAGCTCTGCAAAGCCATTGGTTTCATTCAATTAAGAAAACACACACAGGGACTTGCGTGGTGGCGCAGTGGTTAAGAATCTGCCTGCCAATGCAGGGGACACGGGTTTGAGCCCTGGTCCAGGAAGATCCCACATGCCATGGAGCAACTAAGCCCATGTGCCACAACTACTGAGCTTGCGTGCCACAACTACGGGAGCCCACGTGCTTAGAGCCTGTGTTCTGCAACAAGAGAAGCCACTGCAATGAGAAGCCCATGCACTACAATGAAGACTAGCCCCCGCGCACCATAACTAAAGGCTGTGCACAGCAGCGAAGACCCAACACAGCCAAAAATTAAATGAATTAATTTATTTTTTTAAAAAAAGAAAACACTCTGTAGCCTTGAGTTAAATAAATGCGATGACTTTAAATTTTTAAAATAGAAGATTCTATTTCGTTCTAAGAGAAATGAGAACTTGTCCATGCAAAAATTCCATAGCAGCTTTACTTGTGATAGACAAAAAGTAGAAATAGCCCAGTCATGCATCAGTGGGAGAATGGATAACTAAATTACAGGCCAGGAATTCCCTGGCAGTCCAGTGGTCAGGACTTCACGCTTCCACTGCAGGAGGCACGAGTTCAATCCCTGGTCAGGGAACTAAATCCCGCATGCCCCGCAGTGCAACCAAAATTTTTTTAAAAAGAGTTTAAAAAAATAAAAAATATATTGCAGGCAACTCTGTGTATTGGAATGCTACTCAGCTGTAAATAGGAACAAGCTGCTGATGCACAAGTCAACATGATATGAAACTCAAAACATTTTGTGTTTCTTCTTTTACTCAATATAAGGTACATGCTGTATGATTTTATTTATGCTATTTATACGACAGGCAAAACTATACAAAACTAACTTATGTTCATAGAAATCAGAACAGTGGTTGGGGAACTGACTGGAAGGAATCTTTCTCGGGTGAAAGAAATATTCTGTATCTTAATTGGGCTGGTGGCTACTTGTATATATTCAAACTGTGCAGTTAAAATGATGTATTTTAAGGTATAAAAATTATACCTAACTTAAAATTTTTAAGGTATTTTGAAATATTTCAAAGTTAATATAATTTTAAATATATTATTTGGGGAAATATAATTTAACCACTAATGATTGATAAATGGTCAGTTTCTCTTACATATATATCACTTATGGGGTGATATGACATGGAAAACTTGGTTTCTTGACAACAGCAAAAAAACCCTTTCTTTGTATTTTACGTGTATTCCTTAGACCCTAAGACTGCAGTGTCCGGTACCAGAACCACTCATCACATGTGGCCCCTGAGCACATGAGATGTGGCTGGTGAAAGGTCAGATGTAGGACACACACTGGATTTCAGAACTTTAAAAAATGTAATATATGTCAGTAATTTTTTATATTGACTGTGTTAAAATGATATATTGGATTAATTTAAATCTATTAAAATTAATTTCACCTGTTTCTGCTTTTTTTAATGTGTCTACTAGACACATTAAAATATAAAATTACACTCGTGTCCCCAATTATATTTCTGTTGGACAATGCTGCCTCTAAGGTTTTAGAACTGTTTGAAGTGTTTGTATTTGTTGATACATGGTTTCTACAAATGTATAGTATTGTTCCTATGCCAGTTTTCTCACATGCCACAAAATTTAGCTGAATATCTCTTCTGAAAAATTTGTCTTTTAAAGGCCTAAGGTCCAAATGAATCTTAGAATGTAGAAGCATGTGTGGGATTGATATGTTGGCCATTTGCTTTGATTTAAATATTAATGTTGCCACATGCATTTGGGAGATAATGATTGTCATATAGTGATTGGTTATAAGGATGTACTTTTTTTTTTAAATAAATTTATTTATTTCTGGCTGCATTGGGTCTTCGTTGCTGCGCCCGGGCTTTCTCTAGTTGCGGCGAGCAGGGGCTACTCTTCGTTGCGGTGCGCAGGCTTCTCATTGCAGTGGCTTCTCTTGTTGTGGAGCACGGGCTCTAGGCATGTAAGTTTCAGTAGTTGTGGCACGCAGGCTCAGTAGTTGTGGCTCACGGGCTCTAGAGCGCAGGCTCAGTAGTTATAGCACACGGGCTTTAGTTGCTCCACGGCATGTGGGATCTTCCCGGACCAGGGATCAAACCCATGTCTCCTGCATTGGCAGGTAGATTCTTAACCACTGTGCCACCAGGGAAGTCCCAAGGATGTACTTTTAATATTTTTTTAAGTCAAACATTTATTGACTGTGTCACTCATATCTTATATTTATAAAACAGCTTTATTGAGATATAATTCACACATACCATACAATTCACCCATTTAAAGTGTACCATCCGGTGTTTTTTAGTATATTCACAGCATTGTGCAGTCATCAGCACAGTCAATTTTAGAACATTTTCATCACCTCAAAATGAAACCCTGCACCCTTTAGCTGTGACCCCTTTATCCCCAATCTACTCCCCAGCCTTAATCTACTTTCTTTCTCTATAGATTTCACTGTTTGGGACTTTCCTATGAATGGGATCATATAATACATGGGCTTTTATGACCTCTTCCACTTAGGATAGTGTTTTCAAGATTTATCCAAGTTGTAGTCTGTATCAGTACTTCATTCCTTTTTATTACTGAATAATATTCCATTGTATGTATATACTACATTTTGTCTATCCATTCATTGATAGGCATCTGGATTGTTTCCATCCTTAGGCTATTAAGAATAATGCTGCTATGAACATTCATGTACAAGTTTTTGTGTAGACATATGTTTTTCTTTTTCTTGGGTGTATACCTAGAAGTAGAATTGCTGGGTCCTATGGTAACTGTTTAATCATTTGAGGAATTACCAGGCTGTTTTGTAAAGTGGCTGCACCATTTTACAATCCCACCAGCAGTGTAGGAGGGTTGCAGTTTCTTCACATCCTCACCAACACTCACCTTACTTTGAATATACATTGTAGTGGATATGAAGTGGTATCTCACTGTGGCTTTGATTTGCATTTCCCTGAAGACTAATGATGTCAAGCATCTTTTCCTGTGCTTATTGGACATTTGTATCTCTTCCTTTAGAGAAATGTGTATTGAGATCCAAGACCCTTATCAGATATATGACTTGCAAATATTTTCTCCCATTCTGTCGGTTGTCTTTTCACTTTTTTGGAGGTGTCCTTGAATCGCAAATATTTTTCATTTTGATGAAGTTCAATTTATGTTTTATTCTTTTATTGGTCGTGCTTTTCGTGTCATATCTGAGAATCCTCTGCCAAATTCAAGGTCATGAGGTTTACCCCTATATTTTCATCTAAGAGTTTTATAATTTTAGCACTTAAGTTGTCTTTGATTCATTTTGAGTTAATTTTTGTATACAGTATGAGGTAAGAGTTCAACTTATTAATTCTTTTGCATACTAGTGGTATCTTATGATAAAGAAATAAGTTCATAGGATTAGTCACATATTAACATTTTAGGGAATTCCCTGGTGGTCCAGTGCTTAGGACTCGGTGCTTTCACTGCGTGGCCCGGGTTCAATCCGCAGTTGGGGAACTATGACCCTGCAAGCCAAGTGGTGCAACCAAAAAAAAAAATTTCATTGTCGCATAGTGTTTTAATAACTGTCATGGATATGTATGAAGTCTTATATGTTGCATAATATAGGACATCTTTGTTATTCATTCTGAGATTATGATATTAGCGAATTTTTAGTTTCTAAAACTAAATTGGAGGCTTCTCCAGAACCTGGAAAAGAGTATAACTACTAGAAAAGGGTAGGAAATAACACTGAGGCCAGACTTAAAGCATACAAGATAAAAATGAAATTTCAATTTGTCTTTTTTTTTAATAAGAGGCTCAAAATGGATAAAAGGGAATGTTCAGACCAAATTTAATTAGGCCCAGTTATTCCACAGGTATAAATTATGGAACCTTAATTAGTTCTTTTAGACTCTGATGTGACACTCAGTGAATTATTTCCCATTCAGTTAAAAGGGACCTCCCTTGGGCCAGTGTTTATAAAAGAAGATGAGTCAAACAAATGGTTGATAACATTAATATTACAGGCAGTTTTAGTGTACTTAAGGAATCATATTTCTTTTGGTGGTTCTGTTATAGCTCATGAGACATTCCTAAAACAGGTTTATAGCTAATAATCTTTTGAATCTCATATTGCTCTTGCTAGAGACTTGACCCCATTTCAGTCTTACAGCTGGGTCTGGTCCTACTGAAACTTTTTTATCTAATAAACTCTGCCAAAGCGGGAACCTGCCTGTGTGACATATCCTTCACCTTATCAGCAGTTTGTGTTCACATTGGCATGATTCACACCTGAGTCCCAGGACCCCATTCAGCTGAACTGATGATCACATTGATCACAAGCGGGGGTTAGAATAATTCTTCAGTGGTCTCCCACTCTGGAGAAACCCCACAGGGCTTCTGCTGACATTGAACAAATCATTTAACCCCTTTGGGCCTTTCATTCCTCTTCTGTCAAATTGGATTGCATTGTCTTAAGGTCCTGTCCATGTATAAAATGCAATGTCTGTGACTGTTGCATTTTATTTGCCACCAGGGGTAAGACTGGGTTCCTTGAGATGCTAGATTTGGTTGAGGAGGAAAACTTCTTCAGCTTCTTTGAGCTGGGCTTATATTAGTGTTGGATTTGGGGTGTGTTTGTCAGTAAGATTCTTTTTGCACAGAACTGTTATTAGAAAGCAAAATGTTAAAAAAAAAAAAAAGAAAGCAAAGTGTTTACAGAAGACATGAAGTGAAAAACTTATCTAATTTAACTTTTTAATTTTCTTGAATGGGAAGTTGACAGGTTTAACATTTTCTAGATTTTTGTAGCTAAATGGGAACAGCTTGTATATTTTTTTAAATTTTAAAATCCAGTACCATGTTCAGTTTATTGGAAGAAATTCTTTATAGGATTTTTTAAGCCAGTTTTTCAAATAACATTTGCCATGAAGTTACTTTGTGAATTTATTTTCCTTTGACCGATGGTGACTGACTGGATTTACCCCCATTTTAGCCTCTTTTGATATGGGTTGAGCTATTTCAGACACTTGGTTCATTTTACTCACAGAATAAATGGCTTGACAAATTTTAATGCCCAGTCTTAACATAGCTTGTTGCTGTAGTTTGGTCCTTTAAGGAAAATTATTTCCCCATTTCTCTTTCTTCTTCTTCATCTTTTTGTTCCTTTCTTTTCCAAGGGTTGGCATTCTGTGGACCTAAAGCCAGCTCCTCCAGCATGTGGAGGAGAGGGTGGGGCTGTGTCAGATCCGCCACAGTAGGGGGGAGAGGCTAGCGTGTCCTTTCCCTTGAGGTATAGTTCTTCCAGTCTAATGAACTGTCAGATCCACTGAGTGGCTGGTAAAGCAGATTGGACAGTGACTCAAGGAAGTAAGAAAGTAGTGGGGCAGGCTGGTGGGTGGGGGTCAATATTTTAAGTAGCAGCTATCAGAAGTAAAGTGATTTCTCCAGAGGCTCAGTAGAGAGAGCCGTGCGTGTTTCTAGTGTGACTGGTCTGCAGGAATTATGTAGAGTGGAGTGTTGTTTTCTAAGAGGAAAAGGAGGATGAGTGAGAGGGTGGTGAGAGATGAGTTAGGGTGCGTTGGAAGGCACTCTGAGAAGAGGAGCATAAATGCCCCAAAGTTTTGCATTCACATATTCAAGTATTTTTTAATAGGAGGCTTGTATTATTAGTATAAATCTTTCACCCTGTTCTAATTTGATATGCTATCTTATGGGGAAAGAGGTAAAAGCTAAGGAAAACAAGATCTTTACCTTATACATAATTATAGTTTGGGAAACAGAATCCTGCTGCAAATCTTACATGACTGATTTCTGGACCCAAAGTGGGCTTGACAGTGGGCTGGAGCAGTAATAGCCCCCCTACTGTCACGAGAGGCCAGGGCAGGCTTTTCCCAGCAAGCCTGCCTGAGGTGAGGCCTGTCCTAGACTCTAGGACCTAGAGCATGCAGGGTGACTCCCCTGTGTTTGGGAGCCGGGAAGGAGCTGGCCTGGTCAGCAAGGTGGCCTGCCAGCAGGACAGGTGGGGGTCTGGGTGCCTGGAGAAGAAAATCTAAAATGTTGAAAGCTGTGGTCTTCAGTGATTACCTATTAAACACCTACTGCAGATGGTGAGAAATTGCTCTCATCTTTGTGTAGGAAACAAAAGATGCAGGCTTCTGCTTTTAAGGAACTGTGTTTTACCCTGGCCTTTGGCAAAGTCACAGATGAAAACGGATATTAAATTGTATGACTGCCATGAGCTGATGGTGGTCTTGGGCCTCTGGAGACTTAGGCCTTTAAACGTCATTCGTTGTCTTCATAATGCATATCTGGCTGATGAATGAATGTTTATTGCCATTTAAAAATAAAACTACAAATAAACCAAAAGAGGAAATTAAGTCACCTAATCTTACCACACAGAGCTTAACCACTGAAGTGCTCCTGAAAATGGGAGATAATTAGCCAGTGCCTCCGTCCTGTGGGCCCTGGAGTCTTCCATCAGGGAGAGGACTTCCCCCAGGGGCCGTGGCTACAGGGTAGCCTTGCTAAGTGAAGACAGCTCTTGGAGACACAAGGATGACAGTCGGCTTGTTAGGAAAATCCCTTTGGAAGTAACACTACTTGCCTGCTCTTAAATTACTCTCTTCTATGAACAGGGTTCAGATTTTACATTAGGTGCTCAGTAACAAAATTTAAACTTGTAATGTTTCAATTAAATTCTGTTTTCTTCCTTTTTAAAAAGACAGATTACATATGCGTGCATAGTTATGTATGCATTAGGAAAATCATAATGTAATCTTTTCTTTCTGCTTTATTTTTAGGGCAATCTTATGAATTGACAGAGAAGCAGTGTGATAGGATGGGAAGAACTGTGAATTGAGAGTCCACAGTGTTGCCCGTTAGTTAGTCCAGATTTAATCACATACTCTAAGCTAGTGAATATATTTAATCACTTTGGATCTCAGTTTCTACACTGATATAAAACAAGGACCCACAGTGGGCAATCTTCTAGCCCTTATCATCATAACCTAAGGCCATAAATACCAATTTCCTCGTGCCAGTCTACTTTTCTGTGTTGTTAGGAGTTGAGGGGCTGCTTTTCGTTTAGTAGATAATTTTATAAGGCTCCAGCAACCAGGAGTGAGCCAGTAAGGAGGAAATGGCAGGCTGCTTCTGAATTTGCCTGGCTGTGCTTTTACCAGAGGGGCATTTCTGGTCAGAGGATTTCAGAGTGTTAGAAAACTCTGTGTTGCCAGGATGGTTACATTCTTCCTTAGACTAAAATTACAACCCAAGTGCATTTCATGATATACATATGTATTGTAATTTGTAAACATAACTCAAAACTCTGTATCTAAGTCAGGTCATTTGTGGTCGGCCATTCAGACCTCATTTCTATTTGACAAGGGTTTATTTTAAGATTGCTTTGTGGAGCGGTTGTTTAACATTCAAATGATCTATTAGTGTCAAGTCTTCGGCTAGACTTGTTTTAAATGAGCTGCCCCTTAAGTAGAAAACAAAACAGAAATTTAGGTTTCCAACCCAACCTAGCAAAATCGGTGTAACTTAAATTTTATACCTTCACATGTATTTATTCAGCCTGTTTTTTTCTTGAATATTCATTTAGGATAATAGTACCTATGTGAATGAAATTCTTTTAGTTACTCTTGATACTGTTGCTTAGCAAAACCTATAGACTTCTTAATAGTTTCAGAGGAGAACACTTTACAGTAAGCTGAGCTAAATGGATTTTTTAGTAAGTTAATTGTGTTTCTTAGCAGAGTCGCAAATGTGCTTCCATAGAGTTTCCAGGATATTAAAAGAAATGTTCTATGGAAGCAAGTTCTCACTAGGCCATTAACTTTATTATTTTTTTACAGGCTAAATATATATTGTAACTCCATTTGGTTATTTTGTTGGAGATGGGATGGAAGCTAAAGATGATTTAGGTAAATAGCTAAACTGAACCTCAGACGGTAGTTTACACATCATTCTAATTCTTACCATTAGTACCGTGGCTTCCTCTCTCCTTTCCTGGTGTCCAGATTGCCACAGCTATAATTAGGGAGCTCTTTCCTGTTTAACAAATATCATCGTCACTTTGTAACTCAGGTCTTCAGCCCTTGCCTTTTGTGTTCCAGGTGCTCCATACTCGCCTGTAGTGCTTACGTGGCTCTGGCTTTGGGTGATAACCTTATGGCTTTGAATCATGCAGATAAACTTCTTCAGCAGCCCAAGCTGTCAGGATCCCTGAAGTAAGTGTGACTTGCCCTGTGTGTCCCTGGTTTGTTTTCTTTGGAGGGTTTCAGTTAGTTTGTGGTGCATATTGCTTCTTTTACTCCTCCAGTGGAAAATTATCTTAGGGAAAGCAAAAAGTTTCTTTCTTAATTTGGTAATTGTGTGTTTGGTAGTGAAATTTTTTTCACTTGTTGCACCTCAAGGGTTATTGGAAATGGCATTTGCCGTTCTGAGCATTAGGAAGCAGAATCTTTGGGCTCTGTAGTGTCCACTGCTGGGTCTGACTGGAGCATGTTATCATATATTAGCTCCCAAACAAGCTTAGTCCTCAGGGAGAAGACCCACACAAAAAGGAGTTTGGTCAAAAGGATAAATCTGCTTTGAAGAATTAAAGTAGACAAATAAGAATTTTAAAATATTTTTCCAGACTACTGTACCATTTCCTGAGTACATGAGTTTTATTTAAACTCTTCAGGTGCCTCTTCAATATTAGTGTCATTGTCATGCTAAAATTTTTCTAAAGCACATCATCTTTTCTTTTATGGAAATTGAGGAAGATGCAGCATTCTTTGAATCTTTGTGTGATGCTGATGCTAGAAATTTTACCCAAGACCACAAGTACTCTGCATAGCATTAGGACAGTTGTTTTTTCATTCATCCTGTGGGTATATAGTTATAATTTCCAAAATATGTTCTTTTGCCTTTTAGCACCCTTTGTTTGTAACATGCAACATTTAGAACTGTGAGATCGTACTCTGAGGAACAATTCTATAAATGTTTAATTATTTTTGTCTTTTAAAAAAGTATTACTTTATATAATCATCTAAAATTAACATTGATTAAGGTTGTTTCAGGTCAGTGTTCCCCAAACATGCCTTGTGTTTTATTATTTTGGGGGTTTTTTCATGCTTTGTGTTAAAAAAAAAAAAAAATTAAAAGAGCATCCAGGAACATAGGAGAATTTGTCACAATTCAAGTGTGAGCGCTCCTGCTTGCCTGTGAGAAAACCTTGTCTAATATCCAGGCCTGGAGGGTCCTGAGCTCGAGGTCAGGGCGGTCGCGCCTTCCCTCCTTCCCGTGGCCCAGCCCCGTGAAATACCAGTCAGGAACGTCGGCCTGCGCCGCCCCACTGGACGTGCGCTGCTCAGATGTGGTGTGTGTGGCCGTCAGTAGAGCAGAGTTGTGTGTGTTTTTTTTCTTTTTAACAAAAATGAAACACGAATCCTCTCTGCTTTTTTTAATCCTCTGGCTGACATTGTGATCACTATTCTAAAACAATCCCAATTAGATTCTTTACTTGGCATTTACTGGAGGGTTTTTAACCTCATTTATCAACTTCTTCCCTCTGAACGTCAAAACAATAAAATTCTTAGATTTTATGATTTCTTAGCCAACCCTGAGGGGTTGGCCAAGCCATGTCTGATAACTTCATCTTTAATTCTCTTAACTATTCTATCCTAAGCATTGGTTTCTAATTACTGGCCAGACCACTATCTTTCCAGTGAGGATGAGCATTTTCTGCCCATGGCAGCCCAGATACCACAGCAGCTTTACCCAGCTGCTTGTTGCCTTCCGTACACCTCATCTGGAGTTCTGGGCTCTGAGTGTCATGAAGGCATTTAATTTGATTTAAAAAAATTTTTAAGTAAATTCACAGAAAACAGTTTGAAGTCGTTCTTTGGATTTGTGTGTTTGTGTTTTATAATGATTATTGGCTTATAGATACTGCTTTAATGAAGTTTTTTAAAATATCTTATTTCAAAATACATTTGAGGTTACTGATTTTTTTTAAAAGCTGTCATTTCTTTTAGGGTATTTGGTGGGGAAGCAAAATAGAAGGGCATTACAGCTCCTGCTAGTTAGAAGAAAGAAATTGCTTAATAAAGAAATAGCTCTTGAGTGATTAATGTGCATAAATCCCAGAAAATGGTCAAACTGAAAAGAGCCTAAGATTTGAGGACCCAAGATCCATGTGGACAGATCAGTTGGGACAGGCCAACTAAAGGAGGTGAGAACTGAGCTGGCCTTTAAAAGGAGTTGGATTTTGGCCTGGCTTTGCACCCCAGGAGGCAAGGCCACAGGGAGCACAGTGGGGTGTCCTGCCCAGGACGCTGTGTCTGGTGGGAACAGAAGAATCTTTGGGGGAGTGAGAATGTTGACTGAATACAGGAAAGTGGGACCAAATTGTGGAGAGCTTTAAATCTATAAGTTTAGCTTTGTTTGTCTTATTTTGTTCTCAAGTAGAAAAAGTCATTAAGATTTTGAGCAAGGTGTAATATGGCTGAGGCTGTTTTAATTTTGAAAAATCAATCAGATGATCATGGGGAAAATGGCTCAAAGTAAGACTGGAAGAAGCAGGCTGTTGTAAACCTGGGGAAAGCACTTCTGCCCAACATCAGTGGACATAAAATAGATGATGTGAAAAGGAGGACACCTTTGGAATAGAAGTAAAGCTGATCCAACCCAGATCTGGTCTGGCGTCCTGGTGCCTTTTGACTGTTCCAGCAGCAGAGGCTGGAGGACCCTAATTCTTTTTTTGTTCTTTCCCTCTTTCTTTTCTTTTGCTGTGCTGCACAGCTTTCGGGATCTCAGTTTGCCGACCAGGGATCGAACCCTGGTATAGCAGTGAAAGCCCAGAATCCTAACCACTAGGCCACCAGGGAACTCCCTAGAGGACCCTAATTCTGATCCTCCGCTCCCGGGGAATCCATCCTCGGATCTGCCTCTTATTTTAGAACTTCATTACCTTCTTATGTTATTTTCTGTATAAACAGAACAGTGTAAATTTGCCAACTTTATTTTATTTTATTTTAAATTTTTATTGAAATATAGTTGATTTACTGCCAACTTTAAACTGCTCTCTTTTTTTTTAATTAATTTATTTTGGCTGTGTTGGGTCTTTGTTGCTGTGTGCGGGCTTTCTCTAGTTGCGGTGAGCGGGGGCTACTCTTCGTTGCGGTGCACGGGCTTCTTATTGTCGTGGCTTCTCTTGTTGCGGAGCACAGGCTCTAGGCACGCAGGCTCCAGTAGTTGTGGCACGTGGGCTCAGTAGTTGTGGCTTGTGGGCTCTAGAGCTCAGGCTCAGTAGTTGTGGCGCACAGGCTTAGTTGCTTCACAGCATGTGGGATCTTCCCAGGCCAGGGCTCGAACCTGTGTCCCTTGCATTGGCAGGCAGATTCTTAACTGCTGTGCCACTAGGGAAGCCCCTAAACTGCTCTCTTAATTGATATGTCATTTGTTCCTACTTAGCGAACATAAAAATTATTATATATTTAAGATATTTTTAAAGAGATAAAATTTAAATGACTCTTAATCAATCCATTTATAAACTTAGATTTCAATTCAAAGACTTGAAATATGTGAAACACACATACACCAAATTCTATTATACTTGGGTATTTTTGTGATGACCTACTTTTCAGTTTGGAATCTGGTTGGTTTTTTTTTTTCATTTTAGGTTTCTGGGCCATTTATATGCTGCAGAAGCCCTCATCTCTCTGGACAGAATCTCTGATGCTATTACTCATTTGAACCCGGAGAATGTCACTGATGTCTCCTTAGGGATCTCTTCAAATGAGCAGGACCAAGGTTAATGAGGACACATTTGATCAGAACTCTTCACCATTTCCACTGCCTTTCCGTTGTAACTCAGGCTGTGTGGAAATTTAACGGCACGGTTGTAAAGGGAAGGGAGTTTTAGGTCGGCACTGTACGGTTTTGGCTGTACTTACTTTATACTAATTGTTTGCTGAGGAGACCTAGGAGTTGATAATCACATGGTCTAAATTCTAACTTTTGAAAGGCTGATAGTGTTAGAACAGTTTGTTTTGATTCTTATATTTTTCTCTTCAGAGGGATTCCACAATCCAGGGGAGAGTAAAAGTATCGCATTCAAAAGTCAGTTTTAAATCATGGCTAAGTTTTTGAGGGAGTGAGACTAGTTTTCACTTTATTCAGGGTTATTTCTCAGGCCATGGTGGTGGTGGTGGTAGGTAGCATTCTCATATCTTTTATTAGAACCTGTACTACATGAAAAGGAAATACTGTGGTAGATTGCTTTAATATTAGATTTCCATTTCATAAAGGAAATTAGGTTTTTAGAAAATATACTCTGTTGTCCGACCCCCTCAGATTTATTTTCATGTCTTTGTAGGATCAGACAAAGGTGAAAATGAAGCAATGGAATCCTGTAAGTAAGACGTTTTGTAAAGACTTAAGTAGCCTGGCCTGCTTCCCAAAGACTCACCCTCGAGCCTCTGTGTCCTTCCTTTGTCCGCCTGAGGAGTAGAGCTAGGCTTTATTCTGAGCAGCTCTTCAGGCAGTAGAGGGGGTTGCTCCCTGGCCCTTGGCCTGGCCTCTTCACATGTGTCTGGTCTTCTCCCCAGCTGGGAAGCGGGCACCTCAATGCTACCCCAGTTCCGTCAACTCAGCCCGGACTGTGATGCTGTTCAACCTGGGCAGCGCCTACTGCCTGAGGAGCGAGTATGACAAAGCACGGAAGTGTCTCCACCAGGTGAGGCTGGGCCAGTGCCAGACCATCTTGTGAGGCAGCCAGCAGAGGGTTTGGAGTTTCTAGGCTCTGTTATTTTGTTTGAGGCTTCTGATCAGTTTGTTAAACATTGGAATATTACTCCTCCAGACATATTCTTGGAAGGTACACAACTGATTGTTGTTGCAAATGAACCTAGGCACCTAATGGAGAGTTTTCCTGAAGATTTTAATCATTGAAATTTCAAAAGATTGGAAACCATCTAAATAAGGGCTCACAAAAATCAATGGTGTGTCCATATAGTTGAACACAATGCAGCTGTAAACCCTATATACTAAAATGGTAACATATCCAAGACATATTAAGTGAAAAGAACAAGATGCAAAACAGTTTTTATATAATCCTGTATATGCGGAAAAGATCTCCAAATGAACACACCACAAACTGTTAACATTGGCTGCAGGGCTGGCAAGATAAGTACTGTGTAGATGGAGCACTGAACTGGGAGACTTTTCACTGGATACTCATGCTTTTTAGCTTTGAATTGTATAAATCTCTGTCCACTCAAAAAGTTAAATGACAAATACGTCTTTTAAGAAGAAGGGTTCACAAAGTCAGTACCAAAGAAAGTCTATATACAATAAAGAAAGCTCCTGGCAATGTGTAACTAAAACAGACCTTTGACTTCTACCACTGAGAGGGGCCTCATCAGCAGGTCTCAAGGAAGGTTCTGATTGGGCCTCTTTAGGTCACCTGCCCATCCCTGGACTGATCATGGGCAGGGACCCATACCTGTAGTAGGAGAACAGGTACTGCCATTGGCAGCCCCAGAGGAGTTTCCCAGAATTGGAAAGGGGTAATATCCTCAGAAGGATATTAATTCAGGACCTCCCTGGCAGTCCAGTGGTTAAGACTCCATGCTTCCAATGCAAGGGGCGTGGGCTCGATCCCTGGTAGGGGAACTAAGATCCCACATGCCGTGCAGCACAGCCAAAAGAGTTAAAAAAAAAAAAAGAAAAAATTAGGGGGAAGAAAAGGGTATTAATTCAGCGCATGTGCTTCTGGGCTAAGCCAAGGGAATAAGACAGTAGTAAATAAGTGGACATGATACAACCTTGCCCCCATGGACCTTACAGTTAGGAGATGTCTTCCTAAAAAGGGAATCGCAAGATCAGGGGTTATGCAGAATTTTCAGACTTCTAATATAGAAAGTTTGTGCCAGGGACTTCTCTGGTGGCACAGTGGTTAAGAATCCACCTGCCAATGCAGGGGACACAGGTTCGAGCCCTGGTCTGGGAAGATTGCACATGCCGCGGAGCAACTAAGTTCATGTGCCACAACTGCTGAGCCTGCGCTCTAGAGCCCATGAGCCACAACTACTGAAGCCTGTGTGCCTAGAGCCTGTGCTCCGCCACAAGAGAAGCCACGGCAGTGAGAAGCCTGCGCACCGCAATGAAGAGTAGCCCCCACTCGCCATAACTAGAGAAAGCCTGCATGCAGCAATGAAGACCCAACGCAGCCATAAATAAATATATAAATAAATTTATTAAAAATGAAGGGAAAAAAAAGAAAGTTTGTGCCAGATGGTGTATTCACCAGCAGCACATAAGAGAACCCACATCCCCATATGTTTGCCAGAGTAACTGAAACTGAAATTAAACCTATTCTCAGAAGGTAAGGCGGCTTCCTATGAAGGTGACCTTGTTGTGTCTAGAAGTGAAGATTTACCGTGTGGAAAATAACCATGAGTGATATTTAGTCGACTTAGTGGCATCTGGTCAGCATTTCTGATCCAAAATCAGCAAAGTGAAGTGATGGACTGTCCAGGGAACGCGTTTGATCTTATCTAGGAGTTGAGTGCAGGAGTTAAACGGGAAGAGTTAAAATGTTGCGCTGTTCTCCGTGGCAAGGCTGGGCTATTGAACAGCCCTTTGGAAAGTGCCCGTGGCCCTCAAGGCCTGCAGCACACAGGCTTTGGATGTGAAGTTGCAGTGTGTACACTCTAGCTCAGGTTCTTGTGCAGCAGGTGGCCATGGCGGCAGCCACGCTGGGAGAGACAGATGGGGTCAGGCCTGGTTTGGGGTCTGAAGGGGGTTTTGTTTTGGTCCCTTGGTTTTTAGGTTAATCCAGTGGCTGGACCTTGTTAATGGGGAGGCCCACCGTGCCTGGGAGGGAGAACAATGATGTGTGAAGAGTTGGAAAGGGCTCAAGTAGAGGTTTCTGAGGTTGCCTGCCCACCACTAACCATTATGAACAGCCAGTAAGCAAAATACCATTCTCTCATAAAGTTGTTGCCATGAGTTCTTGTATTTTAGAAAAGGCTGCAGTCAGTGCAAAGGACAGTAGATGACCTGTGTTAACTAGCCAGTTGGAAGGAAAATGGAGATTTTAATATCCACAAAATGATGTAAAGGTGGTCTTGCCCATTTGAAGCTAGGCCAAAAGTATAAAATCTCATTTTCTGAACTGAGCTGTGGTACATCAGTGATGTCGTAGGAGGAATGAAAAGCCTCCTTGCTTCATTCACGAGGAACCTGGGAGCATGTGCTCTGGACGAGAACGCCCACTAGTCTGAGATTTCTTCTGATGCTGCCCGGACCCGACCTTGTGCCCGTTTCTGGTCCCCCAGATGTCTCCCACACTCACCCCATGGCCTGCACTGCCGTGCCTCCCCGCTTTCTGCCTCTCAGGTATCCACCCTTGGAGGACAGAGACAGGCTTCCCTTGCCCAAAAGCTCTGCACTCGAAGAAACTCCTCTCTCGTCGTATTCATACTACGTTCACTTTCCTCTCCCTAACAGTAAATTTGTTTGGATTACTGTTAGTTATTTGCATGCTGTTTATTATCAGGGTAAGTCCCTGTCTTACACCCACCTCTGGTCAATAAATATTTGTAAAGGACACTTTCTGATTAGATTAAGGGAAGACGCAAAGCAGTCTGGAAGCATGAGCACCTGAACCTGGATGAGGGAATACCAGTTGATGGTAAGACGAGGAAGAGGCTGCGGCCCAGAGGGGCCCAGAATGAGGGAATAAACCTACAATCTCAGCACCTTCAACCAGAACAGGACTAAATCAGAAAACTGCAGGCTGGTGTTACGGCTCTCAGATCTAGGAAAGGACAGCATGTTGCCTAAACAAATAATTTTATTTGACTAAATTGTACTATTTCAGTCCTTAAGAATGGAGACCTTGAACATGCTCTTTGTTTTTGTTTTTGTTTTTTTTGGCTGCGATGGGTCTTCGTTGCTGCACGCGGGCTTTCTCTAGTTGTGGAGAGCGGGGGCTGTTCTTCGTTGTGGTGTGCGGGCTGCTCTGCGGCATGTGGGATCTTTCCGGACCAGGGATCGAACCCGCATCCCCTGCATTGGCAGGCGGATTCTTAACCACTGCGCCACCAGGGATGTCCTGAACATGCTTAGTGGTATATTTTTTGTATATTTCCAGCCTTTTAAGTTTGAATTCTTATTCCTGACATTGGGAGTTTGCAGCTTACAATACTAAGCTGTTACTTAGGGAAAAAAAATAGACGTGCAGATTTGGATAGAGGTGCAACTGTGTGTGTCTGGTGAAGAACTACCAGCAGACCTGGATGGGTGACTGGAGTGTAGAGTCAGGAGTGTCTGATCACCCATCTCAAAACCAAATACAGCCAAGAGATAGAAGAAAACCAAGAGGGAAGGAAAGCTTTCTCCTATTAAGAACTCATTATGGACTAGGCAAGGGAAGATAAATATTTAACTAAAAATAACATGTCTAGTTTAATGGGGAGGGATCAAGACAAAGACAGCTGGACTTCCCTGGTGGTCTAGTGGTTAAGAATCCACCTGCCAGTGCAGGGGATACGGGTTCGATCCCTGGTCTGGGAAGATCCCACATGCCGCAGGGCAACTACTGAGCCTGCGCCACAACTACTGAGCCTGTGCTCTAAGGCCCGCGTTCCGCAACTACTGAAGCCCGTGTGCCTACAGCCCATGCTCTGCCACAAGAGAAGCCACTGCAATAAGAAGCCCATGCACTGCAACGAAGAGTAGCCCCCACTCGCCACAACCAGAGGAAGGCCGCTTGCAGCAATGAAGACCCAGCGCAGCCGAAAACATAAATATTTAAATTAGATTACAATAAAAAATAAGAGTTATAATGAAGTAGCTTTAAAAAAAAAAAAAAAGACAAAGACAGCTGAGGACCATCCAAGCAGAACTGTAGTGTCCCAGTGAGGTTGAGTAAGTTTGCTAATTTGTCATTGGTAGATTGACATTCTTTTTTTTTTTTTTTGACATTACTTGGAGTTTGTATCTTAAGCTGTTTTTCATGGGTCTCTTTTTTGTTTTGAGCAAAGGCGGCCTCAATGATCCATCCTAAAGAGGTGCCCCCTGAAGCCATCCTGCTGGCTGTCTACCTTGAGCTGCAGAATGGTGAGTGATTCTTCTCTTGAGTTAGGACTGGAGCCCTGCAAAGAGCCCGAGATTTTTGGTGTCTGCTTTTTCTCTTTGAAATTTAAGAGGTATTACCCATCAAGTTCTTCTAGACAAAAATGTAGCGAGGGAGTTTTTGGTATCTTGCAAATTCCTACTTCTTGCAGGTTAAGCATATTTCCTTTTATCTGTGAAAATGGAGAATAGCATAACTTCTGACTATTATAATTAATCACTACTAATTAACCTTTCTCTTAGGCATCCAAATGACTCTAATTGAGAACCTGAGTCAGAATGCGGTGGGTTTGAGTTGTATACCTTAGTGTTTTAAACATAGGTGTCGTTAATGAGTTTTACCGTAAGCCAGTTCCTGCTGAGAATTTTTTATTCAGACCTAAATCCAGGTCATGCCTCTGGGGCATATACAACCTCCAGGATGTAGCTTACTGGAAGAAAGGCTGTGGGCCCTACATAAGAGAAGGCTTGAAGTAGAAAAGGAGAGCTGAATGGGGGAAATGAGAGGGGACCAAAGTTTTAAGAGTTCTTAGTCATATCCCCTTGCTGCAATCCTTCCAAGGCTCCCCCCTTTTTATAGCTGAAGAAGGAGCATTAAGTGCCTGGCACCCAGCAGGCCTTGTCCTCCTAAAAGCTGTAGTAGGGTTAGTGCATGGTCTTAGAGCCCTTTTTTTGCGCAGTCCACCTGTAGACAAGTTCTCAAACTGGGCTCCACCTTAGAATCAGTGCAAAGCTTTTAAAAATCCCATCACCCAGGTCGCACACGAAATTTCTTAAATCAGAATTTCTGGGGATGGTGCAGCGGGCATTACATGATTCCAGTGTACAGCAAAGGTTGCAGACCACTGCTCTTCTCCATCACCTTTTACCCCCTTGCGGGATTCTGACAGCTTGCTTTGTATGTGGTGGTATTGTTATATGCTTTTTTTGTGATGGGAAGTGTTTTTATAGGTAATACCCAGCTGGCCTTACAGATCATCAAAAGGAATCAGCTGCTCCCTACAGTGAAAACACTCTCTGAAATGAGAAAGAAGCCAGTGTTCCAGCCTGTCCACCCGATCCAGCCCATCCAAATGCCGGCGTTCACTGTACAGAGAAAGTGATATTTTGCTCTTGGAAAACTGTTACCTGAGACCCAGGGGAGTATTTGCAGGCCTTTTTAGTTGTATCACAGCAAAATGAATAAAAGACAGATGGTAAAGGATACTAGTTTTGAAGACACAATTTTGAAATGATTCTAATCCCTGATTTTTTTTTGCCGGAAACTTACATCAAATTAAGGATTCACAGCTCATTTTCATCGGTTTTCCTTTAATCTTTGCTAGACTACTATTTTTGAGCCATTATGTGATATATATGTGTCATAGGCAATTAAAACACAGTCTTACCAGAACAGTCTCATATAATACATTTTGTCTTTCTGCAACGGTTAGAGTATTTTGGCATCTGAGATTTAGTGTTAAAGTTTTAAAAATGGAGAGAACAGTATGAGCAGATGAGTAGCCAGTCCAGAAGCCGATCAGAGGGGAGGGGAGGGGAGGAGAGGGGAGGTTGGTGTGTTGTACACCTAGCTAGGACTAAAAGGGCCAGAAAATGCATAATAAAACCCATAGGGCTAGTCAAATTGGGTTAAGAAGAGATGACTGATGTGATAGGAATCAATCATTTGCTTAAAAACTACAGATGAAGACAAACAGAGTTGAGGGCACTGGTCTCGTTCACCCTCCTGTACCCATAGGCAGAAGCACCAGTTCTGGACCCTGTTAGCAGGGAGTTCAAGGTTCATTGCTAACCCCTTTGGAAATGCAAACAGGAACTTAAAAGCTTCTTTCCAAGACAGGTATGTGTTGCAGGATTGACATGGCCAAAATTTGTCCATAGGGTCGATACACTAACTGTAATTAGGAAAAACAAAACACACTACATACAGGCTTGCTTTAGAAAAACTGGGTGACCCCTAGTCAAGAGCACATTTGGTAGATTCATCAGAGCTTGCCGTTTAGGATCATCCCTTGCTGTCAACATCTCTTCAGTTCCCAACTTTGGAGAACAAGTTCAGATAGGGAAACACACTAGCTGAATCTACATGGTTACTCGGTTTCACAACTGGAGAGGGGAGTGTATGGATAAGCACATGAATTTATCTGAAACTTTATCTGAATTATTCTGTTGCTGATATCAGTTTAGTTAGGGATCTACACAAGAACTGAGTATTTGTGCTGTGACTAGACATTGCCCACAGATGACTCAGAGAAAGGGAGCAATTCTTTCACTTGAACACAGGATGGATGTGCACAAGGGCTCGACTGCTCTTTTGCCACGTTGCAGTTGTTTATATACAGAGCAGATTCTTTCCAGGAGGATACAGGAAACAGAGGTGGCCTAGCTCCCTTGGGCCTCTCGAAGGCTTTTCCAAATGGGATGGGAGTAGGACCCGTAAGCTGCACTGGTGCTGGTCCAAGTCTGCAGGTGCTGCTTTCCCAAGCCCTGGACAAGCAGCAGCACCGTGGGACCCCCTTGTGTGCTGCAGGGTGGTAGCGTTGCATAGCCAGGGCATTTCCTGGACAGAGTCCACATGCTTCATAAACTGCTGGGAACCCACAGGGTCTTGGGCAGTGTATGGTGGTAGAAGGCCTGTAATTGTACTCGAGGGCAGTACATCTTTGGAGAAATCTCAAAAAAATTATAACTTTCCCTGCTTGCGGGTTGGTTTTGGGGGGAAAGCGGTAATAGCTATGAGGCAGATTAGGCCCCACGTTGCTGTGTTAAATAATACTCTTGGCTGCAAGTAGCACAAAATGGATCCATGATTTAAACAACTTGAGAAGGTGGTACGTAGGCAGCTGGTGGCCTTTAATCTAGTGCTCAGTGATGCCATCAGGGACTCAGCCCTGTTTTTCTCACACCACTGTCTTTAGCATTTGGGTTTTTGTCCCCGTGGTCACAGGATGTTCCAGCATTACATCTGCACTGAAGGCAAGAAGAAGAGGGCAAAGGCAGCCTATCGTGACAGGAGACCATCAGGAACAAAGTTTTCCCAGAAACCCCCAGCAGACCTCGGCTTCCCTCTCCTTTGTAGGGCAAGTCATGTAGCTATCCTTAGCTGCCGGTGCTGGGACAGCCCTGCACATCTTATGGAGAAGCCAGTGAAGTGTTTTCCCAACTGGAGAACTCTATATATGATGTGTTGTCAAATTATGATCCCAGCAGCCCAGCTTTGCCTTCCACGGTGGCCCTTGACAGATCTGAACACAGTACATGTAAGCTCTTCACCTCTGTGACTTGTCATATGGAGTCCATCAGCCAGATGGCTTCTCCCACCTGTTTTTCCTGCCCCAATCCTTTAGCACCACGTCTGCTAACAGAGATAATCCTAACTGTGCTGAGGTTTAGGTTCCACGTCCCTGAAGTTTTTCCTAGCTGTCCCAGTTTCTCCCCCACCTTTGTGTCCCTTGATCGTACCTTTTCTTCTATGGTATAGGGTATTCTGTAGTTTAACAGGTGCAGGTGCTCAAAGGGTGGTGTCATATCTGATGGGGTTGTGAATTCTGAGACGAGCCTCGTTAGCTTCTGTTCAGGCTTGATCACCAGCAAAATGGGGCAAAATTCACTGCATGGGTCCCTTCACAGACCCAGAGAGAATGTGATTGTGAGTGTCCCCAGAACTGCAAGGCATGAACTCTCAGAAGAGCTGGAGTAGTCTTTCATTTTGCCCAGGCACTTACTCCACAAGAAGACACCCCTGCGGAGCCAGCGCCTTCAGGGGCCTCTCCTGCCCCGCCTGCACCCCAACCCCACTCTCGGAACAACACAACTGCTGTTCTCACCACGCAGAACCCCTTATCGACTAAAGCTGGGAGCTCTGCCCCTCACCCAACCCAAATGACTTGATCACTCTCGAGGCTTTTGATGGGTTTGCACAACGAGGCTAACTTTCCTCAGGGCCTCGTGTGAAGATTAAGATGAGATGATGAATGCAAAGGGCACTGGGTGGGCATTCACTACAGGTGAGTTCACTTACCCTCCTGTTGCCCAGAGGACCTGCTCAGCCCAGTCACCCTCGACACTGCCTTCCTTTCAGCCTTGCCTCTCTCAGGCTCCCATCCAGCCCCCTACTTGGAAGCCACCTGGAGAAAGGTGATCGACGACATTGTGGACCCTGGAGCCAGGTTCTTGGACTGGCTTCAAATCTCAGCTCTCTCACTGGGACAAGCTTGATCTGGAACAAGTTATTTTGCTTCTTTGTGCCTCAGTTTCTTCATCTGTAAAAGGAGGACACTGACAGTACCTACCTCACAGGCTTGGAGTGAGGTTTAAGGTCCTGGACATTGTTGTTGCTGGATATGAACTCCAAATGTACAAAGGGGAACTCTATAATTTTTTACTGTTTAATATAAGGGATAACCAAAGCAGAAACTGTTTTCTGAGCCACTGACACTGTGGAGTTGGGTGGTAGAGAGCAGGGGGACTCCTCCAGGTAAATGGCTGTCTCCTTCACTCTGGATACATCCAGTGTCTGGGGTGTAGTTGTTGTTCAGTAGATACTGGCATCCTGTGTTCTCATCCCATTCTTACCTGCCTCACCCAGGCCCTCATCCTTGGATGACAAGAGGTCTCTTCCCCACCCTTTCCTCCTCACCTCGGCCTGTGCCCTGTGACTGCCTGCAGCACAGCCCTGACTCCCACTGGGGGCCTCTTCATGGTAACTGCTCCCCTTTTCCTACTGAGCTTCTGTTGATCCCTCCCTTACACCCCATGTGTTATCCAAACTGGAATCTGCTGTCTCCCAAAAGTGGTCACCATTTCCCATCCCTAGGACTTTGCTTCAGTCTCCTCCACTCCCTAGAACTTCGTTCCAGTTTCAGTGTGTACACATCCTGCTGTCTCACACTAACTCCCAAGGAGATACCTGTTACAAACCAAGTCTTCATTCATTCCACATATGCTTACTGGAGGCGTGTTCCGGGTTGGTGAGCTTTTCACAGAGCCCTGTGGTAACCTGGCAGATCTTCAGGCTCAGTCTATGTTCTGTTCTTTGTCATCTGTTTCCTTCCCCTTCCTGGATTGTGAGTACTTTGAAGACAGGGCTGTGCATTATACAGTGTGTGGATTGTTCTAGATAAACAGTAAAGTCTGCAGAACAGAACTTTGGGTGCTTGCTTTCTAGGTCTGGCAGTGTCACAGGAACTACTTCTTTCAAGGTGGGATGGCTTATTAACATAATCCCAGGGTTCACGGGGCCTCAGCATCCTTGACCCTCTGAGCCTCATCAAGTAAGTTAAATACTGACCCAGGATGGGTGGGTTACTGGTGAAACTCAGCTGGCCCAGCCTAAAGTAACCAAACCTATACCTACACACAGCAAGCAGTTTACACACTCGGCTTCCCTTCCTCCCTGGGAAGAACCGGGCCGAAATGCAGGCCCTGGGGTGGGAGTGGGAGTGCCCCGGGGGGGGGGGGGAAGGCAGCGAAGTTCATTAGTCCCCTAATTTGGGGCAAAGGGGATCCGTGTGGTGACAAACAATCGTCCTGGAGGATTTAGGCGGATTTGGCCAAGTGTCCCTGTGGGCCCCGAGCCTCGTCCTAATCCCGTCCACATTTCTGGCTACTTAGGATCGCATTAAATGTCAAAGCCAGCGTTTAGGGAAATATCTACATTTCGTATGCATCGCCCTAGTCAAAAGAAAAGCTGGAGCGAACCTTCGAGCAATTGGCGCGAGAGCCGCTCTGTGTGGTCCGGAGGGTGAATGGGGAGAGGGGGGCGGCGCCCTCGCGGCCTCCCCGCCCAGGAATGCGGGCTTTTCACATGTAGAAAATGCTAACGCTTTGTTCCAGCCTCGGCCTCCCGGAGGTACCGAGGCGCCCGACCGGATTGTCACTGCTGCATTTGCATGTGGGCGCCCCGGTCCTGTCCCCACCCCCAACGCTCCCCTCCCCTCCCCCCAGCACGGCTTTCCTGGGGGCTTCTGAGACTGAGGGTGAGGGAAGGCCGCCTGTAAATGTCCTCTGCCATCACTGAGTCCCCGCTAAAGCCACAGGTAGCTATTCTGGAATTCTCTGAATGAATATCCTTTCCCCTGAGGCACCAGGCAGGTGAATTTTTTTACTCCAATTTCAAGATGTTATTTTACACTTTAAGTTATATGACACAATTTATTCCATCGAGGAAGATCAAGGGGTTGCATGAACCATCCTGCAGTCCCGTTTCACAGTAATGTTCTTGTGGCAAGAACCCTGCGTTTGATGTGACACTGCATGGGCTCCAAAGTAACCACTGTGCGGCTCATCCTCCGAGGGAGCAGCCGAGAGCCCTCAGGTGGCTGGGGGAGGGAAGAGTCCAAAGGGTTAAGCAGGGCCGGTGGTCCCGCGGGCGGGCCTCGGGGCCCAGAGCGCCACCTGCCGGTAGCAGTGTCGGCGCAGTGAACCAGCCCCCGAGGAGCTGAGACAGTGCCGACCCGGGGGACCCCTCGTCCCCGGCGAGACTCCACGTTTACCACCTCGTAAAGCCACCCCACCCGAGGGCGCCGCGCGTTAGCTCTGGCCTCCCAGGCTCTGGACACCCAGGGCCCCAGAGATGCAGGCAGAAAAACGAGATCTGGCTCAACATACTGTTTCCTCCGATCGCTACGGTGTTTCTTTAATTACATTCCTTTTCATTTTACTAATTTTCTTATATTTATTGTATTAGCTTTATTTATTTTTATTTTAGTTATTTCCTTTTATTTCGTTTTTATTTCGCTTATTCCACTTCGTTATTTTACTTATTTCATATTCATTTTGTTTTAGTACTTTTATTTCATTACTTAATTTCATTTATTTTGCTTTGTTTTTATATTCTCTATTATTTTATTTTATTCATTTTATCTCATTGATTCATTTCATTTGTTTTTATTTTCTCTTATTTTACTTTATTTGTGGTTGAAGGGAAAAGATGGATATCTTTTTCATCCTATTCTAAGGTTTATGTATTTTCCTGCCTCTGAGTTTTGAGAAATAGTGAAAATGAATACAATCTCAGCTAATTATTCAGGGTGTTTGCCTAATCTCCACAACTAAACTGGAAGCACCTGAAAGTCAGGGACAAGGTTTGATGTCATAATTGAACCAGGGAAATGTGTTCACCAAAAGCCATTAATAAATATTTCTCCAGTTGACACAATGTGAAACGCTCGTTGCATGTCCAGTCAATCAGATATTTAAACTCCATCAAGGTACCTTCTCTGGATAGCTGCCTCTAGAGCTCCAAGCCAACATGAGGATGGGAGACAAGGACCCAAGAATTCGAAAAAACTTCATGGAGGAAGTGTCACTTCAGGTGGGCAGGTAGAGGGGGCAGGAGACAACTACAGGTGACTGGACCATAGGGGGCATGTTACAGATAAAACTAGGAAAGAAGTTCCTGTGGTGTTTTTTGTTTTCTTTTTTTTCCTGTCACACTGCGGTGGGTCTCAGCTGCTAGAGGGAGAGTGGTCTGCAATTTGAGGTAGGCATGGGGTCATTTGTCAGGGAAGTCTCAGCTCTCAGACGCTATGGTTCTTTGGGTTCCATGGAGGCCATAGCGCTTGTGACCCACCCACCCCCAAAGACCCTGTGCATATGGTGTATGTAATTTCAGAGAAGGGGAGAATGAGTCACTATTTATTTGCTATTAATTGTCTGGAAAGCACTACGAATTGCATTTCTGAACTTTCACCTTATCATCCCTCAACCTTTTATTCTGAAAAAGATTAAATTTATGGAAAAGATAAAAAAGTGGTTCTGTGAACACCTTTATACCCTAGATCCACCAGTTAGCACTTTGCTAACATTTGCTTTACCTTTCTTCCTCTCTTACTCTCTCTCCCCTACACACACTACACACACATACACCTCTCCCCTAGCTCTCTCTCTGTCTCCCTTTCTCTCTATTTTTCAAATGAACTTTTGAGAGTAAACTGCAGACATGATGATACTTCACCACTGAATACTTAAGCCTGTATCTCTAAGAAGAGGGCCATTCTCTGCAAAACCATAATAATTTTATTATAATAATTGTCTTTAATAAGACACAGTACCTATTTCAATTTTCTCAGTTGTCCTCAAAACGCCCTTTGTTGCTGTTTTTCCACGTCAGGATCCTGCATTTCATTTGTTTGTCCTAAGTCCTCTTTAATTCAGAACATTCCCCCAACCTTTATGGTCACTCATGACATTGATGGCTTTGAGGGTTCCAGGCCATGCATGGTCTTGGAGAAGATTCCTCCATCTGCATTTATCTGATTATTTGTTGATGACTACATGCATCTTTATGAGGAGGGGGCCCATTGCTTCCGTTCCTGACACCTCCTCCCCCCAGCTGAAGGACGTCTCCTCAGAAACCTAGACCCTGGTTTCTTAATGTTCTGCTCTTGCTACCCTGTCTGTTGAGATTCCAATACCCCTATTCTTACACCACGCCCAAAACAACCCAAAAAGGAAAGCACCAAGTCATCCAAGTTTCCCTTTCTAAAAATGGCACTCTTCCTGGATTGAGAAACTCAACTTTGTATTGCTGTTTAATGATTGTGGCTTTCATTAGCACTGAGCACTGGAAAGGGAAGGATCTGGGAGGTATGGGAAGTGGTTGCAGACCCAGAGCCGTGGCCAAGACGCTGGTTGGAGGAAACCTACTAGAATCAGAAGAAGTACCACGGTGGTAAGAAGGGGTTGGCCCGGCTTCCCACAATGGTTAAGAATCCGCCTGCCAGTGCAGGGGACACAGGTTCGAGCCCTGGTCCGGGAAGATCCCACATGCCACGGAGCAACTAAGCCCGTGACCCACAACTACTGAGCCTGTGCTCTAGAGCCCGTGCTCTGCAACAAGAAGCCACTGCAATGAGAAGCCTGCACACCACGACGAAGGGTAGCCCCTGCTCACCGCAACTAGAGAAAGCCCGCATGCAGCAACAAAGACCCAACGCGGCCAAAAATAATAAATAAACAAATAAATAAGTTGAAAAGAGAAAAAAAACAAAGGGGTTGGCCATGGCTATTCATGCCTGACCCGCATATGGTGAAACACAGGGTGGACAGCAGTCCTGAGTTGGGGGTTAATCCATCTGCAGGTGGGAACAGGTCTTTGGGGACCTCCACTCACATAAGGCTTTTAGAACTGGCATGGGTGGGAGGGGCAGAAAGAAAGACGCCTCCTTTCAGCCCTTGGACCTCGTGGCTCCCGTTGCCACAGTCAGTAGTAGGGCCAAGGGGCCTGCGTGGACAAGAAAAAACAAACAAACAAACACAAATTCCAGTCTTGTACCAGCTTACTATTAGTAACAAAGTTTATTTACCTAATTAAATCCAATCTAATCTTAATCGCTCCTGACAACTTACAAAATTCTTTTCTCAAAGTTCCCCTTTTTCACAAACGTTTTATCACGTTTTGTATCTGTATGATTTATCCCTTATTTTTCCTCCATCCAGAAACAAACAGCTCTAGGACAAAATTATTATCATCATTTTTCCTCAACAAAAATATCTCCATTCTTTATACCTTCCCTCGCCGACGACATATATCCTACTTGCTTTACACACTGAAATGCTTCCCTTATCATTTTTAGTAGCTTTAATTACATATTACAATTTTTAACCCTTAAAAGCCTTAACAAAACCAAGAAACAAGTAATTGAACTATTATACCAGCATTTACTGACTGGCAAACTTATGAATATATTCTATAACCTCTAAAAACTCACATTTTTCTCGTATCATAATTTCTCTTTAATGTGGTACAAGATACATATTTAATAAACCCAAACATCTTTTGAAATTCTACTAATTAACCCAAGGCTGAAGTATCAGTCAAAGTGGGCTTTGTTTATATTTTAAGGACATGATGAGAGTTAACTTCAAGCTTTCTCCTAGGCATATTTTTGTTCTCTCAGGGTCAGAATTCTGAAAACAGTATTTTATCAAACTAGCTCTAAGTGTACTTCCCAACACAAACGGTCCTCAACGTCCGACACACATCAGAACCAACTGGCAAAATGCCCAAATAGCACTTCGTGCTCAAAAGAGAAGTTTGCCGGGTGCGCACCACTGGACTTACTTGGTCTTGGAGTTCGTCAGCTCGTTCGGAGGCATCTTTCCGTTTCACCAAGGAAAAGCGTACATTGGCAGCCAGTGCCAAGCAGGGGAGAAACAGGGAGGAGCCCCGAAACAAATGGTTTGGGCAGCCGCTAGGGATGTCCCCGCCAAACCCCTTTCAGGGCAGGGCCAGTGAGCCACGACCAGGAGGCTCCTCGCAGCCATCCCAACGCGTCTTCATGGCGGCTGCCCTGCTCAGGAAAACGCGGGAGCCAGATATCGCGAGAGCCCAGCCTCACGCTGGGAACCAAAATCTGTTAGCAAGAGTAGGTCCAGCTGCCCGCTGCTCAAAAGCAAATAGATAAGGCTGGTGGAAAGGAAAGCTTGCTTTTATTTTGGAGGCCGGAAACCTAGGCGGATAGGCGGACGCCTGTCCAAAGGCCACTCCCCTCCCACTGACAATCAGTGGGCAAGAGCTTTTATAGAGTGAGGGAGGGGGCTACATGCAGAAACAGCACAGTCAGTTCTGACCATCATCTTGAAATTGGTCATCGGTGGTCTGAACACCATCATCTTTTTTTTTTTTTAATTTTATTTATTTTTAATACAGCAGGTTCTTATTAGTTATCTGTTTTATATATATTAGTGTATATATGTCAATCCCAATCTCCCAATTCATCCCACCACAACCACCACCACCCCACCACCACCACTCTCCCCCCTTGGTATCCATACATTTGTTCTCTACACCTGTGTCTCTATTTCTGCCCTGCAAACTGGTTCATCTGTACCATTTTTCTAGGTTCCACATATATGCGTTAATATACAATATTTGTTTTTCTCTTTCTGACTTGCTTCACTCTGTATGACAGTCTCTAGATCCATCCATGTCTCTACAAATGACCCAGCTTCATTCCTTTTTATGGCTGAGTAATACTCCATTGTATATATGTACCACATCTTCTTTATCCATTCACCTGTTGATGGGCATTTAGGTTGCTTCCACGACCTGGCTATTGTAAATAGTGCTGCAATGAACATTGGGGTGCATGTGTCTTTTTGAATTATGGTTTTCTCAGGGTATATGCCCAGTAGTGGGATTGCTGGGTCACATGGTAATTCTATTTTTAGTTTTTTAAGGAACCTCCATACTGTTCTCCATAGTGGCTGTATCAATATACATTCCCACCAACAGTGCAAGAGGGTTCCCTTTTCTCCACACCCTCTCCAGCATTTATTGTTTGTAGATTTTCTGATGATGGCCACTCTGATGGGTGTGAGGTGATACCTCATTGCAGTTTTGATTTGCATTTCTCTAATAATTAGTGATGTTGAGCAGCTTTTCATGTGCTTCTTGGCCATCTGTATGTCTTCTTTGGAGAAATGTCTATTTAAGTCTTCTGCCCATTTTTGGATTGGGTTGTTTGTTTTTTTAATATTGAGCTGCATGAGCTGTTTACATATTTTGGAGATTAATCCTTTGTCTGTTGATTCGTTTGCAAATATTTTCTCCCATTCTGAGGGTTGTCTTTTCATCTTGTTTATGGTTTCCTTTGCTGTGCAGAAGCTTTTAAGTTTAATTAGGTCCCATTTGTTTATTTTTGTTTTTATTTTAATTATTCTAGGAGGTGGGTCAAAAAAGATCTTGCTGTGATTTATGTCAAAGAGTGTTCTGCCTATGTTTTCCTCTAAGAGTTTTATAGTATCTGGTCTTATATTTAGGTCGTTAATCCATTTTGAGTTTATTTTTGTGTATGGTGTTAGGGAGTGTTCTAATTTCATTCTTTTACATGTAGCTGTCCAGTTCTCCCAGCACCACTTATTAAAGAGACTGTCTTTTCTCCATTGTATATCCTTGCCTCCTTTGTCATAGATTAGTTGACCATAGGTGCGTTGACCACCATCATCTTGATTGTTTTAAGTACAGTTAATTTTCAGCTCCAGGGTCTGTTTGTTGCCATTTCCTTGAGGCCAATTCTTGGAATTGTGGCAGCTTATGTCTTGGCTACAGTCTGGTCATCATGTAGTTAGCTTCTTCCACCTGGTGGGGGTTTCAGTATCTATAAGGCAGCTATAGATAATATTCTGAGCCGTATCTTATAGATACGGCTCAGAATATTATCTATAGCCCCTTGAGAAGGAACTAAAGGTCCTTGACTCTGCTTAATGACTAATCTTATTATTTAGACTTGCTGGACTGTTTTCCTTTGTTTCTGCATTTTCTCACTTCTCAGATTAAACTTATTCTTTGGCTAAAGTTTTTCCATAGACAAAAGGCAGGCTGGGGAATTCCCTGGCAGTCCAGTGGTTAGGACTCCATGCTTCCAATGCAGGGGGCGCAGTTTCAGTCACTGGTCGGGGAACTAAGATCCCACACGCTGTGCAGTGCAGCCAAAAAAAAAAAAAAAAAAGGCAGCCTGAGGACATGGGGGGCAAAGATCATAGGGTCCTGCTCTGGTTTAGGACCGTGCTTTCAGGGAAAGGGCCTCACCTGGCTGCCCCTTGCTTGGAGCCTCTGACTTTTCCAGGCCTTCTCTCTCAGAGAAGGAAATAGGTGTTTTCTTCCTTTCTGGCCTTTCCCAAGAACAGTGTGAAAATCCCTGAAAAACCCAACAGTGGCTAGGAATTCCCTGGTGGTCCAGTAGTTAGGACTCAGTGCTTTCACTGCTGTTTCCCGGGTTGGATCCCTGGTCAGGGACCTAAGATCCCACAAGCTGCATGGCATGGCAAAAAACAAAAACAGGGCTTCCCTGGTGGCGCAGTGGTTGAGAGTACGCCTGCCGATGCAGGGGACATGGGTTTGTGCCCCGATGCGGGAAGATCCCACATGCCGCGGAGCGACTGGGCCCGTGAGCCATGGCCGCTGAGCCTGTGTGTCCAGAGCCTGTGCTCCGCAACGGGAGAAGCCGCAACAGTGAGAGGCCCGCGTACCAAAAAAAAATTAAAAAATAAAAAATAAAACAAATACAAAAAGAATAGAGTGGCTTTGTGGATCAGGAATCTGAGGTCACTAGCAGCCCCTCATTTGGCCTCAGTCAGCCCCTCAGAGGCCATAGAAGCAGAGTGGCTGTTGGCTAGCCTGGTACTTCTGTGATAATTGTCCTCTCCACTTGATGTCACAATGTTTTATAGAACTCTGAGTATGGGTTGTCTTACCCATCTGTCTCTCTGTCTATTCATCTATCTATGTATCTATCTATCTTTAACTCAAGTCCAGACCAGGCTGATGAGGAAAATAATAGGCAGGATTCTTCTGGGAGGAAATAACAAGCTTTGGTCCCTCATCCATGGATTCATGCAGTAAAATTCATACAGCAAACGGGTTCAAGTCCTCTGGAAACTGGCTTAAGCCAGAAACAACTATGGACGGTTGGGATTGAGGCCAGAATTCTGGAGAGAAAGTCTAGACTTTTCTTGTTATGGTCTTTTGTATTTTGGGAATTTCAACTATGTTTAGTTGTTTAAAAAAATTTTTAAAGGAAACAAGGGGACTAATAAGAGGAGCCCCGGGGCTTCCCTGGTGGTGCAGTGGTTGGGAGTCTGCCTGCTGATGCAGGGGACACGGGTTCGTACCCCGGTCTGGGAGGATCCCACATACCGCGGAGCGGCTGGGCCCGTGAGCCATGGCCGCTGAGCCTGTGCATCCGGAGCCTGTGCTCCTCAATGGGAGAGGCTGCAACAGTGAGAGGCCTGCGTACCAAAAAAAAAAAGAGGAGCCCCCCCCGCTGCCCATTGAAGGCGGGAGCCTTAAATATGAGAGGCAACCAGATGGAGCCCAGAAAGCCCTGGTGGTTGGCTTCCCTTCGTAGGCCATCCAGGTTTTCCTTAGCTGAGAAGGAAAAGGGAATTTCATTTTCTTTGCCTTTCCTTTTTTTTTTCTTGGCCGCACTGCACAGCATAAAGGATCTTGTTTCCCCAACCAGGGATCCAATCCATGCCCCCCCAGCTGTGGAAGCACAGAGTCCTAACCACTGGACCGCCCGGGAATTCTTAAGGGATTTCTTCATTATGATCCAAAATAGAGCTGAGTTTAGGGAGCTGCATGGCTGGACTTTCTCACCTTCAGAATCCCACTCTGCTCAAGAAAGGTCTTAATTAGGTTGAGCGGCCCTAACTTGACCTGCAGAGCCTGTGTCGCCCTTTTTAGAGGGTGATCCTACTGAATTAAAATTCAATTAATCCAACTTTAAGGGCAAGAAGGACGATTTGTGAAAAATCATTAAACAGCACATAAAACCCTTTGAGGAAGGGGGAATACAAGTACAGCCTGGCTTTTGTTAAGATACTTTGGGGCCAATGAGTTAACTTTTTTGAGGAATTTTAACAAGATAGCGGTCAAAGTGGATTTGTTCATGTCGTTTATTTAAGGTTTTACAAGGCCCTGCAAAGAGTCCTCCCCTGAGTCTGGACAAGAAGAGGGTTTGGTAACAATGTGGTGAGAGGTGAAATTTTAGGGGGCATTTTGAAACCTGTGAGGAAACCAAACAACTGGCCTGAATGCTTCAAAAATGTCAGGTCCTAGGAATACCTGGCAGTCCATTGGTTAGGACTCCAGGTTTCCATTGCAGGGGGTATGGGTTCGATCCCTGGTCTGGGAACTAAGATCCCCCATGCTGCACGGCGTGGCCAAAAAAAAGAAAAAGAAAAAAGTCAGGTCCCAAAAAACAAAGGAGGGCTAGGGGTCTGCCCTGATTAAAGAGGATTGGAGAGACAGGACCATGGACGGCGGCCTGTGATCCCAGACTGGGTCCTGGGAAGGGAAAAACAAATGTGCCTGCAAAGGACATAATTGAGACAACTGGTGAAATGTGAATACAGTCTGTGGATTAGATAGTAGTCTTGTAGCAATGCTAAACTTCCTGATTTAGATACTGTACTTTGGTTACATAAGATAATGTTTGTATTCTTAGGAAAGGCACAGGAAGTGATTAGGAATAGAGAAGGGCATTGTACCCCCTCCCAAATGGTTCAGAAAAACAATTTTTAATCTATATACGTATTTTATTTAATAGATATCTGGGGCTTCCCTGGTGGCGCAGTGGTTGAGAGTCCGCCTGCCGATGCAGGGGACACGGGTTCATGCCCCGGTCTGGGAAGATTCCCACATGCCGCGGAGCGGCTGGGCCTGTGAGCCATGGCCACTGAGCCTGTGCGTCCGGAGCCTGTGCTCCGCAGCGGGAGAGGCCACAGTAGTGAGAGGCCCGTGTACCGCAAAAAAAAAAAAAAAGCTAAGAAAGAAAGGAAGGAAGGAAAAAGGAAGGGAGAGAGGAAAAGAAGGAAGGAAGGAAGAAAAGGTGTGGTACTAAAGGAAATAGACAAAATGTTCATGTCTGATGGCAACATTTATTGGTTTCCTCCTGCCTGAAAAAAGCCCTAAAATAGGTACCAACAGACTGCACAAGAAATAGGAACCTCCTAAGAGAGGCTTGTAACTAGACTGGGAAGACTGAAGGCATTTGTCTACAATCACTGAAAATCCATGGTCATCCATGCGTCCAGAGCCAGCATTTAACCAAGAGTCCCTGAGGGCCACCGGTGCCCAGACCAGAGCTGATGACTTAGCCTTGCCTCCAAGGAGCTAGCAGTTGTATATGGGAGACAGACATGTAAAATGACTGCAGTGTGGTTTGCCAGGAACCGGGACAGCAGCAGGAATGTGGGAGTTTGCTTCTCTTCTCGGTCTGGGGAGGAAACCAGCCAGAAATTACTTACTCCCCAGGTGGGACACTTGAAGTAGGTTTTGAAGACTGAGTAAGAATTTTTCAGTAAAGGGAAATTGTGAGAAATGGTAGAGGGGCCATTCTGCTGAGCGCAGAGGTGGGAGACAGGATGCAATACTAAGCGATTTGTCAGCAAGTGATTTTTTATTGAGCCAAGGCCACAGGCTGGAGGCTGGACAGGTGAGTCATTGGTGACAGGCTTAGAGGAGGCCACGGGTTCTGAGCTGGGGTTGGAGCAGGGATTGCCTCGGATATGCAGAAACCGCATTTTGCACACAGATGGAGGGAATGTCTGGTACAAAAGTGCAGAGGTCAGGAATGAGCAAATCCCAAGGTGAAGGTCTGGTAAACACCTTGGAGCCTGGGAGTCTGCCCCAGGTGGGGCTGGGCAAGGTGTTTGCCGCTCACTGGAGCCTGCACACTTGCACTTGAGTCCTCAGCCTAGAGTGCCTCGGTCAGGGGCAACCCAGCAAAACAGAAATGACTTTACATATTTATAACAGAGGGAATTGAATGGAGAGTTTTGATTGGACAGGTGATAGAACCCAGAGGTCAGCTAGAGCAGGAAGCTGCTACCACACCTCGGCTGGGTGGAGGATCAAAGGAGGGGATGGAGTTTTCAGAACCCAGGAGTCCCCTGCTGGAAGCTGAAATCACATCAGGCCTGGAGATGGAGCGAGGAAGAGATGCAATCATGGCTGGAGACTGGAGTTGCCACCCAAGGCAGAGAGCGTGATGGGGAGAAACCCCTGGCCTTTCCCTTCTTCCAGTTCTCTAATCAGCTGCCAGCCTCCTATTGGCCAAACCCAGCCAGAAGCCAGCTGACTCAGGAGCCTGGGGAGTAGGGCTGCAAGGATCAGGCCCTCTGAGGCTCAGAACGGAGCTGGGAAGGGCAGGGAACAGATCTGAGGGCACACAGGTCCCAAAGCAGCCCGGCCAGGACTTCTCCAGGAATTGTTTTCTGTCCTCCACGTAAGTTGCACATTTTTAGTGCCATGATCAGCTTAAACTCATTCAATCCCCCAGCATTCTGTAGCTAAAGAAATGGTTTCACCATGTATCCAACTGCCCAGGCCAAAAATTTTGGAATCATCCCCAATCCCACCTCTTGATTTTTATCATTCTCTCATCCAAGCCATCAGCACATCTTACTGGCTCTACTTTCAAAATACGGTGTATTTCATTAATTTGAATAGGCACATTTTTTCATATGGTAATAATGGTATATGCTCCAGTTATCCACTGCTCCTTTACAAATGATTCCAAAATGTAGTTATGTAAACAACGACCATTTTACTATGCTCACAGATTACATAGGTCTGGAATTCAGACAAGGTTGTTTGCGTCAGCTTCACGATGTCTGAAATCTCAGCTGGGAAGACCTGAATGACTGGGGTGACTCTAAGGGTTTGAGGGTAGAATCATCTAGAGATGACTTCACACACGTGTCTGGTTCCTTGGCTGGGATGATATGAATAGTTGGAGCTCTCTGGATTTCTATCTATCTATCCATCCATCTATCTATCATCTACCATCTGTCTACCTATCTGTCTGTCTCTCCATCCATCATTATAAATGTTCAGGACCTCTCCACATGGCCCCTCTATTACAGCAGCTCAGGGTTTCCGGGGTGAGTGTCCCACTGAGCAAGGTCTTGTCACAATATTGTGTTAGTTTCAGGTGTACAGCAAAGGAATTCAGTCATATATATATATATATATATACATACATATTCTTTTTATATATTCTTTTTCAGATTCATTTCCATTATAGGTTATTACAAGATATTGAATATAAATTTACTAGCATCTATTTTTATCCCAATTTTATAGAAAAGGAAAACAAGGCCTAGAGAAAGACTTTTTAGATACAATAACAAAAGCACAATCCCTAGAAGAATAAACTGACATGGCTATAGCTTCTTCAGCATTCTACTACTAAATTCAAGCACTGGTCCTTGGGTGTCTGACCTCGACGTTCTAGTTTACACAGTGTCTTTAGAGAATTCTGTGCACTGGCCACTGTGATGCAACCATTGGGCCAGGAATGCTCTGAGTTTACTAGTAGTGATTCTGCCAAAGTTGATGCTGTAACATGAATATGTAAATGTAAAAAAATTAGCAAAAGTCTTAGTCTACATATCGCAGACAGTTTTGTCAGCATATTTTGTAGCCTTGAACTTCTCAGTGGCAAGTTTCTTCTGATGTGTTCTAATTCCAGTGTTTTAACCCTTTGCATCTTTAATGTTAAGACTTGTCTGCTAGAGGGCTTTATTCTTTAAAACTCCTTTTGTTTTCTGCAGAACTATCTGTGGTTTACAAAACAGATACTTCTTCCGCTTTAATATTTGATAGCTTACATCTAAAGGGAATTTTCAGGCTTCCCTGGTGGCGCAGTGGTTGAGAGTCCGCCTGCCGATGCAGGGGACACGGGTTCATGCCCTGGTTTGGGAAGATCCCACATGCTGCAGAGCGGCTGGGCCCGTGAGCCATGGCCACTGGTCCTGCGTGTCCGGAGCCTGTGCTCCACAACAGGAGAGGCCACAACAGTAAGAGGCCCACGTAGCGCAAAAAAAAAATAGAATCCGCCTGCCAGTGCAGGGGACATGGGTTCAAGCCCTGGTCCGGGAAGATCTCACATGCTGTGGAGCAACTAAGCCCGTGCGCCACAACTACTGAGCTTGAGCTCTAGAGCCCGTGAGCCACAACTACTGAACCCACAAGCCACAGCTACTGAAGCCTGCGCACCTAGAGCCCATGCTCCGCAACAAGAGAAGCCATGACAATGAGAAGCCCATGCACCACAACGAAGAGTAGCCCCCACACGCCGCAACTAAAAGAAAGCCCATGCACAGCAACAAAGACGCAACACAGCCAAAAATAAATAAATAAATAAATTTATTTTTTAAAAAATAAATAAATAAAATAAGCTGTGTCTTAATGTATGTGATGAACACATGAAACTAATCCATGAGGTCCCATTTTTTGCTCTGTATGTCAAACATGCTAGTTCTTTGGTGCATGTGTAAGATTTAATGGTTCCATTGTGTTACTTGACTGTGACATTTTGGAGAAAAATTCCCAGCTGTAATGTTGTGGATGGTAGTTCTCACCGGATGCTAGACTTTTCAGAACCACTCTTCTTTTAATAAATTTTGCTGTGAAAACTGTTAAAAAAACAATAAATTGATAAACTGAACTTCATCAAAATATAAAATTCATTCAAAAGGAAATGAAAACACAGGCTACAGACTGAGAGAAAAATCTTCGCAAAGCATGTATCTGAAAAAGGACTCATATCCAATATATATAAAGAACTCTCAAATAGTAAGACAGCAAACAACACAATTTAAAAAAGACAAAATCTATGAACAGACACTGCACCAGGGACTTCCCTGGTGGTCCAGTGGTTAAGAATCCTCCTTCCAATGCAAGGGATACAAGTTCGATCCCTGGTCAGGGAACTAAGATCCCACACGCCGCAGGGTAACTAAGCCCAGGCACTCTGGAGCCCACGTGTCACAACTAGAGAGAAGCCCGTGCGCTGCAAGAAAGACCCCGCCTGCTGCAACTAAGACCCGATGCAGCCAAATAAAAAAATAAATAAATATTTTTTAAAAAGACACTACATCAAAGAAGATCTATGATTTGTAAATAAACACATGAAAAGAAGGTTAGACATCAGAGAAATGAAAATTAAAACCACGATGAGAGGGCTTCCCTGGTGGCGCAGTGGTTGAGAGTCCGCCTGCCGATGCAGGGGACACGGGTTCGTGTCCCGGTCCGGGAAGATCCCACATGCCGCGGAGCGGCTAGGCCCGTAAGCCATGGCCGCTGAGCCTGCGCGTCCAGAGCCTGTGCTCCGCAACGGGAGAGGCCACAACAGTGAGAGGCCCGCGTACCGCAAAACAAACAAACAAACAAACCACAATGAGATACCACCATGCACCTATAAGAATGGCTAAAATTAAATAAAAAAACATAACTGACTATACAAAGTTTGGTGAGGATGTAGACAAAACTGAACTCTCATACACTGCTAGTAGGAATGTAAAATGGTACAACCACTATTTAAAACCACACCTGCCATGTGATCCAGCCATTTCATGAATAGGTATTTTTCCAAGAGAAAAGATATACGTGTCCAAAGAAAGATTTGTACATGAATGGTCAGAGCAACCTTATTTTTCTTTTTTTAAATCTTTATTGAATTTGTTACAATATTGCTTCTGTTTTATGTTTTGGTTTTTCGGCTGCAAGGCATGTGGAATCTTAGCTCCCCGACCAGGGATCAAACCTGCACCCGCTACATTGGAAGGCAAAGTCTTAACCACTAGACAGCCAGGGAAGTCCCAGAGCAACCTTATTTGTAATAGCCAAAACTTGAAAACAAACCCAAATGACCCATCAACCCAAATGATCCCTCAAACAGGTAAATCAGCAAATTGCATATATCCATACCATGGAATACTACTCAGCAATATGAAGAAAGGAGTTACTGCTCTACGCAACACCATGGATTAATCACAAAGTAATTATGCTGAGTGAAAGAAGCCAGAGCCCCACCACCCGAGAAAAAGTACATATTGTACAAAAGAATACGTATTATATGGTTCCATTTATGCAAAACTCTAGAAAATGAAAACTGATCTATAGTGACAGAAAGCAATGGGAGGTTGCCTGGGGAGAGGTTACATGGAGGGTTTATCAAGGGGTCCAGGAAAACTTTTGGGGGTGAGATGTATTCATTTCCTTGGTGTGGTGATATCCATATATCCAAACTTATCAAACTGTATACTTTATTATTTATTTTTATTTATTTTTGGCTGCACTGGATCTTCGTTGCTGCGCGTGGGCTTTCTCTAGTTGCGGTGAGCGGGGGCTACTCTTCATTGTGGTGCGCAGGCTTCTCGTTGCGATGGCTTCTCTTGTTGCAGAGCAGGGGCTCTAGGCGTGTGGGCTTCAGTAGTTGCGGCACATGGGCTCAGTAGTTGTGGATCACGGGCTCTAGAGCACAGCTCAGTAGTTGTGGTGCGTGGGCTTTGTTGCTCCGTGGCATGTGGGATCTTCCCGGACCAGAGCTCGAACCCGTGTCCCCTGCATTGGCAGGTGGATTCTTAACCACTGAACCACCAGGGAAGTCCTCAAACTGTATACTTTAAATGTGTGTAGTTTATTTATTATATGTCAATTGTACCTCAATAAAACTGTCTTATTTATTTTGGCTGCATTGGGTCTTCATTGCTGCACGCGGGCTTTCTCTAGTTGCAGTGAGTGGGGGCTACTCTTTGTTGTGGTGCGCAGGCTTCTCATTGTGGTGGCTCTTCTTGTGGAGCACAGGCTCTCAGTGCGCGGGCTTCAGTTGTTGCAGAACACGGGCTCAGTAGTTGTGGCATGAGGGCACTACAGCACGCAGGCTTCAGTAGCTGTGGTGCATGGGCTCAGTAGTTGTGGCGCATGGGCCTAGTTGCTCCATGCCATGTGGGATCTTCCCAGACCAGGGATCGAACCGTGTCTCCTGCATTGGCAGGCGGATTCTTAACCACTTTAACCACTGTGCCACCAGGGAAGTCCAAAGCTGTTTTATTTTATTTTTAATTTTTTTGCCATGGGGCTTGTGTGATCTTAGTTCCCCGACAGGGATCGAAGCCAGGCCCTCGGCAGTGTAAGTGCAGAGTGCTAACCACCATATTGCCAGGGAATTCCCTAAAGCTGTTATGAAAGAAAGGAAGGAGGGAAGTAAGGGAGGGAGAGAGGGAAGGGGAGAGAGAGAGAGAGAGAGAGAGAGAGAAGAAACTTAGGGATGTTAATCTGGCAGAAAATATGGGGCAGGTGGGGGTGGAGTGTCCCAATTATCTACTGCTGTGTAACAAATGACCCCAAAATTTAGTGGCTTATAACAACAAGCATTTTATTATATTTCACAATTTTGTGGGTCAGGAATTTAGACTGGCTCAGTTGAGTGAAGCCTTGTGGAACCAACTGGGTTATATTCAGGCTGGGATTGTCTAGGGGATCCAAGGTGGCTTCACCCACATGCCTGGTACCTTGATGGGGATGGCTGGGAGGCTGGGCTAAAATGGGCCCCCTTCCCTTTCCATGTAGACTCAGGACCCCCCCATGGGGTCTCTCCAGAAGGAATGAGAAGCTGGTCAGGCTTAACGGTATGTACTGATTTATGTATCTTTTGATTTTCTGCTATATTTATTAAAAAAACAACTTTTATAGTTTTTTTGCCCTTTATTATGAAAGATACACATTTCACTTTAGAAAATGTAGGCTGAGGGACTTCCCTGGCAGTCCAGAGGTTAAGACGCTGCACTTCCAATGCAGGGAGCACAGGTTCAATCCCTGGTAGGGGAACTAAGATCCCACATGCCACATGGTGAGGCCAAAAAATAAATAAAATGTAGGCTGAGAGCTTAGCTTTAACGTGGCAGGCCACAGGCAGCCACTACGAGATCTTGAGCTGTGAGTGACAGGAGATGAGACCCCAACTCTCTATTATGGAGGGGAAAGAGGACATGATTGGTTGCCTGAAATGCTGAGGTCCAGGGGAGGGTAGTGTTTAGGCAATGACAAATTTAAGGGGTAGGCAGGCAGTAAACCACTCTGCTGAATAACCATAACGAAAACAAAAAGCTAATATTTAACTGTGTGCTTGAGCACTTACACGTGATCGGTACTATATTAAGCCCTGTACATTTAGTAGCTCATTTAACCCTGATGGGCTAGGTACTTGCACCAGTCGCCTGCTATACGCATGAGAAATCGGAGGCACAGAGAGGTTAAGTAACTTGCCCAAGGTCACACAGTTAAGAGTGTTGAGCTGGGATATAAGCCTGGTTGAGCTCTGAACTAATTTAACTAACCAAGCTGGATGTTGACTTTTACCACTCCTATGTGCAATTCAAGCTTCTTTACTATAGTCTCTGAAGTTCTAGGTGACTAGAGCTTATATGATATCCTCTTACTTGTTGCTATTCTGAACTCTGGGTTGTTGAAAGCAGCTGACACACTTCTCATAATGACCCCAAGGCCGGAGTCAGGGCAGAGTTAAGAGTTGGCCTGGTGTGTCGAATGCCATTCCCCTTCAGCTGGCAGAATGCAGACAAAGATTCACGGGTAGTCTATTCGGCTGGTACCCCCACCCCCACCCCCGGCCCTAACCCCCACTGGTTTAAAAGAGTTATTGTGATGTAATGTTTGTTTAATGTTTAAAAGGAATACTCTGGTGATTTATGTATTTAAAAATTATGTGAAAGCAGCAGGGGCCAGTGTCATCTTTGAAAACAAAATATGGTTTTGGATGAATTCGAGAAAGACTGCAAATTCACTGCCTACATCATTTTAGGGCTGGTTTCTTTTAATAAGTAGTTACTGATTAAAATACAAATGATTTATTTTCAGGATTACGAAAGATATATACATACTCTCTTTCTAATGTTAGGGAAAACTGGACGGCTGCTTGCTCCTCCCTTTGCTAAAAAAGGGTGTTTATTATCTAGGATGGCAGTGAAAAATTTAATACTAGTTTACAGCAGGGGACTGTCTTTGACCTTTCATCTGGATATACGGCTCCTGTTCCTCTCATGGATAAGCTATAGTCTTATTAAAATCTCATCCTAATTTGTTCTTTATCACTATACCATATTTTAAAAAATCATAACTGTATTTCTATACAATTGGGATTAAATTAGTTGCTTTAAAAATTTCCCTCTTTCCCACCTATGGTAAATTAAGTCTTAATGGAAATTAGAAAAGTGCTAATTTAACAATTTACACTGCAGCCCTGTTTCCTGGCAATGTCCTGTCAATTCAAGAAAGGAAGGGGAAGCTACTTCATGAATAGAAATCAAGACCTTTTTTTCTCCTCCTCTTTCTTTTTTTCTTTTCTTTTTGGCTTATTCTGAGCAACTGTCCCCAGGAAACTAACCCACCAACTGCTGTCGAGTTTGATTCCTCTTTCTGGAGTTACAGCCTTCCTGCTCCTCCACAATGTCTCAGCTGACTTTCCATCTCTGCCATCCACTTGCAAGATATTTAGAGTCATAGGACCAGGAGGACTGCTAATTCTCCCCTCCCCCTCTCTGGTCATCTTTTTTAAACCTTTTAGATGCTGGTGGGTGGGGCCAACCATGAGGGAGACAGCAGGTCTGGCCCATCCCTTTTCTGACCCTCTGGGGCCATCTTCCTTCTGGCAATTCTCTTCCCCCATCTGTTTTCCTCTTGTTTTTGTTTAAAAAAAAGAAAGAAAGAAAGAAAAGGAAAGAAATTAAAAACAATCAAAGAAAGGAAAAGAAACAAAACCAAAGAATACATACAACACCTCTGCTGAAGCAAGGCCAGCACGGTACAAAATTCTGTAGGAAAATTCATGTGTGAGCATGTACCTGTTTACACGCTGGTCTCAAACTATGGAAGAAACACAAACACATATTGGCAATAGATAGTTGTGTGAAAAGCTCCTAATACTTATTTATTTAAATTTTAATTTTATATTGGAGTACAGTTGACGTACAATGTTGTGTTAGTTCTAATATTTAAAGTATAAAGTGTTTACTTCTCTTTCATTGGTCAAAGAAGGAAATCTGTTCTTTTCCCCCCCGGTTTTATTGAGATACAATTGCCATGTTCTGGGTTTATTTGATAATAATTTTTGCACTCCTCACACATTTCGGTGAATGTTCACTGAGCTTAGATTTGCTCCAGGTGCTGAGGAGAGCCCTCCTGACAGCAGCTGAGGACTTTGGCTGCTAGCTTGTCCTAGAATTCTTCCCATCTCAGGACAGCACCGGGCCCCACAATGGCTTTCTCCCTTTAGGGTGGTGTTTCTGCAGCCTGGGGCCTTCAGCATGTTTGTCCAGCAGGTTGATCTAAGGCTTCTTTCCCGGTAGATATTTCCCCCAGAAACCTCCCTGAATTCTGGTGAGCAGATTCAGAGAAGGAGCTGGAATTGTGTATAAAGTGTTTTTTCTTTTTTATTTCACTTTTATGATACAGGCATGATTATTAGGTTGGACACCAAATTATTTTTTTTTCAATTTAAGTATAATTTACATAGTGAAATTTTGCACAGATCTTAAATGGCAGATCGATAAGTTTTGACAAATGTACACACAAACATATTTCTACTTCACGACCCTTGAAGCTTCTCTCCTATTCCCCTTCCCAGTCAATACTCCCTCACCCCCAAGGGTTCTTTTCCTATCCTCAAAGCTTAGTTTTGCCTGTTCTAGAATTTCCTGTATCTGGAATCACACACTACGAACTTGTGTTTGGCTCCTTTCTTCTAACATGATGTTTTTGAGATTCATCCAGGTTGTTGCTTGTAGAAGTGGGACCCAAGATGTCAGTCACAGCTTGATGGTGTTAAGACAGGGACAATTGTTCTACCCGCTGGCCTCCACACCAAATACCCTCTAAATCCTGGTATGTGGCCCTCTCCACTCCTCCAAGTTAGTCTCTCTCCAGGGCCCAGCGAGTTCCTTTCCCAGAACCGCCCAGGCAGCCTCGGGCACCACCCAGATGGCCGCGAGGCCTTCACCGGGAACCTCCCCAGAACAGCTGCCCTCTGCCCCCCACTTCCCCCCAGTAAAACTCAAAAAAGAAACCGGCCCCTCCGCAGATCAAAATTCAGATTCGTTTAATTCCAACTGCGTGATGTTTTGGTGTTGATCACAGATATGCAGTCTTTAAGAAAACGTAAAAAGGAAAAACAAGGTCTTGGTGGGGGGACCCCAGATCTCACGGGCAGCCTCTGCAGAACCGGGATTCAGAATGAAATCTTTTCTTTTTTAAATAAACGGAAGAGTCGCTCTCCACTCCTCGCTCGGAAGGTTTCAAAGGTCGTCACACTGAAGCCCGGGGGCGTTCATCTCCCCTGCGGCCCGGAGAAGGGAGGAGGTTGGAGGGAGGAGGGAGGGAGCACACAAAAGCGAGCCGTGCCGAGAGGGCTAATGTTTCCTGTTTGCCTGGAACCCCCTCCCCTGTGTCCCCTCCCCCAGCCCCCTCCCAGCACTCGGGCGGAAGTGAGTTTGCTCCTTTGGAGATTAAAAGGATTCCGAATTCCGATCAGTCCCAATATCCAGCGTACTGAGAGGAGGAGGAGGAAGAGGCGGCAAAGCAGAGAAAGAGGGGGCACGCGCGCGCGTGCACGCAGGCAACCCGAATTGGGGAGTTGTTCAAAGCCCCAGGAGGCCAGGGCGCAAGGCGCGAGCAAAGCCCGGTAGGCGCAGCAGCGCTGCCGGGGCCACCCGAGTCTTGCTCGGCGACTCGTTTCAGAAAGAAGATGACGCGGGAGCGGGCCGGCGGCGTTGACCACGCGGCTCCCGAGCTCACCGCGCTGGGCCATTGCCGGTTCCACTGATTCCGGCGCGCCCCGGTGGAGGCTCCGTCCCCGCGGCTCGGGATCGGAGGGGGGGGACCAACGCGAGGGCGAAATGGCCCGATGACAAAGGAAATGTGATCCCCCTTCGCTGCCAAGGTTTCAGAGAGGACGGACGCGAGGAGGAGGAGGGGCGCGGGGCGCGCGCGGAGCTCGGATAGCATTGCACGACGGCTCGCGCGGAGCGGGCAGCGGGTACATCTAATATCTTCCTGCCGATGAATAATTCACGACGGCCCGCGGGGACCTGTGGTCCCGCGTTACGGCGCGGCTAAACCGGAGAAGGAGCTCGCTGGAGGCGCCCAGGCCCGGCGAGGCGGGGGCAAGAGGGCCCAGGGCCGCGTGGGGCGCGCGTGCGTGTTAAGCGCCGGCAGCGCGGCCGGGCTCGGCGGGCGCGCGGGAGACTCGAGGCGCGTGGGGCGCGCGTGCGTACTACACGCGTGCGGCCGCAGCGGGCTCCCACTAGCTGCAGCTGCGGCGGGGCCGACCGCCCTGCAGGGAGGCCGCGCCGGGCCGTGCGCAAGCCCGGAGCGCCGCACGCCGGGCCACCCAGGAGCCCCTGGCCGCCGCGTCATGCGGCGGGGCGGTCGGCGTCGCTCGGGGGGACACGGGCTCGGCATCGCGCCGCTCCCGCCTTTAGTAGTTTGGGGGAGCTTTCCTGTCCCAAGAAGAGACTAAATCCGTTTAAAGAAAAGCCACGCACCAAATACTCGTCGAACCAAATTCTGCTTCTCCCGCCGGGACTGGGATTGCACAGCGGACTCGACTTGGGGGAACTCCCCTCGGCTGGCGAGAAGCTAAGCTACAGCTGCTCCAGGGAGTCCTCTGACCTCCCTGCCCCCGCTCGCCCCTCGCGTGTCGGGACTTGTTCCGGCGCTCCCGCTTCGGGAAAGCACGCGGCCCCCGCGTCCTTTTCCGGGAGGAATCTGTGTCGCCTCCGGAGAGTGGCATTTAATGCCCGCAGCGTCGGGGGTGGCAGCGCGCGGGCCGGACGCGGCGAGGCCGAGCGGGCCGCGCCGCTCTGGTGCCGGCTCCTGGATCGCAGGCCTAATTGATGCCTTTTTCTGAGTGAGTCGGCGGCTCCCCCACCCTCCTTGTCCGCGCTCTCCTCTCCTCCTCCTCTTCCTCTCTGGTCTCCTCCCTCCTCCGGGCTTGGTTGCAAATGGCTTCGTTCTCCGAGACCGACTTCCAGATCTGCCTGCTGTGCAAGGAGATGTGCGGCTCTCCGGCGCCGCTCTCCTCCAACTCGTCGTCGTCGTCGTCGTCCTCGCAGACGTCCACGTCGTCGGGGGGCGGCGGCGGGGGCCCCGGGGCTGCGGCACGCCGCCTACACGTCCTGCCCTGCCTGCACGCCTTCTGCCGCCCGTGCCTCGAGGCGCACCGGCTGCCGGCGGCGGGCGGCGGCGCGCCGGGAGAGCCGCTCAAGTTGCGCTGCCCTGTGTGCGACCAGAAGGTCGTGCTGGCCGAGGCGGCGGGCATGGACGCGCTGCCCTCGTCCGCCTTCCTGCTCAGTAACTTGCTCGACGCCGTGGTGGCCACGGCTGACGAGCCGCCGCCCAAGAACGGGCGGGCCGGCGCCGCGGCGGGCGCGGGCGGCCACAGCAACCACCGACACCACGCGCACCACGCGCACCCGCGCGCTTCTGCCTCGGCGCCGCCGCCACTCCCGCCAGCGCCGCAGCCGCCCGCGCCGCCCCGCTCAGCGCCCGGCGGCCCCGCGGCCTCCCCGTCGGCGCTGCTGCTGCGCCGGCCTCACGGCTGCAGCTCCTGCGACGAGGGCAACGCGGCCTCGTCGCGCTGCCTCGACTGCCAGGAGCACCTGTGCGACAACTGCGTCCGCGCGCACCAGCGCGTGCGCCTTACCAAGGACCACTACATCGAGCGCGGCCCGCCTGGCCCCACAGCCGCCGCCGCCGCCGCCGCGGCGCAGCAGCTCGGGCTCGGGCCGCCCTTCCCCGGCGCGCCCTTCTCCATCCTCTCGGTCTTCCCCGAGCGCCTCGGCTTCTGCCAGCACCACGACGACGAGGTGAGTTCGGGGGCCGCTCCCGCGGGGGCTGCGGCCGGGCGGCGTGGGGCGCGGGTCTGGCACCCGGGGAGCCGCGTGGGTGCTCGTGCGGGCATCCGGGCAGGCCCCCCAGCAAGGGGAGGGGGTCCTCTCCCTTCCGGATTTCTCGTTTTTCTTTTGGTTACGCGGCAGCCGCTGCCCCAAGCAGATCCTGACCCGGGAAGTGTGTGTGGAGAAGACCTGGCCTCTGTGTGCGGGCTGCGAGGGGTCCCAAAACGCAGAGTCCCCCGCTTCCGTATCCAATTTTCTTTTCGGCAAAATGTGGCATCCGCTGTCTCTAGTTAGGCATGAGCTGGGAAGAGGTAGTTGTCTGCGACTGTGTAGACCTGGCCTCCGTGTGCGAGGGTCCCTCCTCTGCCCTCCGACGGCTCCCGAGGTTGGAGACACCCCCTCTTCTTTAGGGACTTTGATTTCCTCATTCCTGTTTGACAAAGCGTGCAGGCTATTGTTTTAAGTAAGACATGAGATGGAAACGTGTGTATGTGTAGACGTGGTCTCCTTGTGCGGGCACACCAGAGGCCTCCCAGCATGCTGAGGGTTCTCCTTTAGCTTTTTTTCCCCTTATTTTTGTTTGTAAAACTCGTCGATTGTTGCTTTTAAGTAGGGCATGAGCCAGGAGGAGATGGTCGTGTGGGTGAGTGTGGGGTGCGCTTGCGCGTGTAGACCTGGTTTCCACGTGCGCGCTTGTGAGGGGAGGATTGTGGTTTTTGTTGGGACATCGTGGCAGTCGTTGCCTCCTTGTATGGAGTAAGAACAGCCTTCCGCGGTTCTGTTCCCGCACCGTGGAAAAAGCGTGTTCTGGCCCCTGAACCTCCCTTGTATGGAATCGCCCTTCGGCCTCGTGGGCCCACCGCTGCACCGGGAGCAGCGGAATCGGGGGGCCTTGCCCATTGCCCTCACCCAGCTGGAAGTCCTTGGGCCGCCCCCGCCTGCCCCGGCTTCGATCTCTGCGGGAACCGGTTTCCCTGGTTGGGAGGTGTCCCCACCCCGTTCAACCTGGGGCTCGACTTTTCATGGAAAACAAGCCGACCCAAGCTGCACGCGGCTCGAACCGGGGGCGCAGAGTCCGCGGGCTGCACGGCAGCCTTTGAGCTTATTTGGCTCTTTTGGCTGTTTGTTGAATAAACCGTTCTTGCTTATTTTTCACATCTTGTGCCACCTTACACTCACCCGAACCCACTGGAGGACGGGGCCAGAAGCTTTGAGGCTCAGCCTCTGCTGAGAGGGTCGGTGACTTAATGCTACCTGTAGCCCCTTTGTGAGACTTGGTGCTAGCCTTGCCTTGGGCGCGGGCAGGAGACGGCTCCTGGTGCGAGTTGGCTGCGTGCTAGGTGGAGTGGGCGTGCTCGTTCCGAACGCGGCTGAGGCTTGCCGAGCGCAGCCTTTTCCACGCCTAACCTGTTATTTGGGGAGGAGGGCGGAGCTATTGCCTGCTGGCCTTAAGCCGGCTTCTTCTATTGGAAAAAAGTTGAAATTCTAATCTACTTGTTGTGGACGCCTCATTTTAAAAGTTTCTTTCTCGGTATGAAGCCTAAGGGGCAGCTATTCTTTTCCTTCCTTTTTTAAGCTTTGAATGGACTCATCTTTAAAGTTTTCCCACATTCATGGCTGAATGTGTCTAGTAGGTTCTTTCAAAAATGGATTGAGTTAAATACTGATCCGAATCCCGGGGATGGAAAGAGGGAGCCAATTTGCCGGGAAGATTAGCGTCGAGGGGGAGGGGAAGGGGGGGAGGGAGAGGGCCGCTTGAATCCGCCACAATTTCCCTCCTGGCAGGGGCGTTGATTGAACCCTCCCTCCCAGCAGTTGAGTTTAAATGTCAGGTTTTATTTATATTCCCGGTTAAAGATCCACATACGTTTTATTTGGGTTAAAACAGTAGATGCTCAGTGTTGCCACACTTGTAAAAGGTTTATACACTTTTTAAATTATTAAACCATTCAAACGGTATGGGAGCGTGTGAAGTGTCGCACCCCTCACCCTGGGAGGTACCTGGATGCCCTGAACATTTAGATTTTTTTTTAACGTGTGCAATACTAGGCTGAAGTTGTTTGGCAAAGGCACTAAGATATTACACTGTTAGACCAACTATCCTTTCAAAACATGACATTTGCTCAGTTTTGAGCAAAATTCTACTTCCCCTTCTTGGTTTTTCATTAAAAGAAGAAAACTTGGAAAACAGTTGTTAGATCTCTTTAATCGTTCCTGCATTTGGAATGTTAGGGAATTTAAGTTTAAAGGGACAAACCAATGCTGTGAATGGAGAAGTCAAGTGTTGGGAGGGAAAGCACCAGGTTCACAGAAGTGATCCCACCCACGGCCTAAATTCTTCGTTTCCTTCCGAGGGAGTGATCCTTCACAGTTCAGTAATATTGTTGCTTTAAAAAACCATTCTTCGGATTGGGAAAAGGAGACTGAAGGCAATGTGGAGGACTATCGTCCTGTTCTCTATTGGATTGTGACGGACTGGATGCCTAAATCCATGTGTTTTACAGTAGGTACACTCTACTTAAGTTTTTGAAACGTGCTCCTTCACTGAGTTGCCTCCCGGGTCAACAGGCTCAATTAAATAATTCAGGGAGCCCTTGCCTGATGGTGACTAATGCCACCTGACCTTGGGAAGAGGGCCCCGACGCCTGGCTCTTCCCCTTTAATTTTAAGGAGGGTGCCTCCGACAGTTGGCCACTAGGGGTGCGGGAAGCAGCCGGTAGGGTCTCTTCCCAGACTGCTTTCCTAAGCATTCCCCGCACCCCCCCGGAAATGGCCCCTCAGGACTGACAAGGTGGTGTTCTGACCACTGGTTTAAAACTTAATTTTAAAATTTAAAAGGAGGGAGCTGGGTTTTCCAACGGAATGGTGAGGGTTGTTTGCTGCCACTCTGTATTTGGTCCATTTAAAAAACAGAGTTTGGGTTTTTCGCTTTGGTGGTCAGTCCGAAAGGCCTGCAGGCGCCGAGGCCCACGGTTAGCCAGGCCGGGAATTGGGGGCCCGCGCTCCTGACCGCTGGCCGCGCGCCTCCCGCGGGGCCTGGGAGAGGCGGACGGAGGCGCCGCGGCAGTGGGTCAGCCCCAGCCCGGCCGGCCCGGAGCCCGCCTCGGCGAGCGGGAGGCGGCGGGGCCGAGACGGGGTCTGCACGCATCTGGTGGGGGGAAGAGTTAGGTAGTTGAGTGGGACTGGAGCGCGCTGCTCCCACTTTCACGAGGTGCCTTTTAATGTGTTAATTGCACGTGGGATGTGAGCCCTTGGCTGCCTTGGAGGCGACACTGGAAGCAGAAAGGGGGTGTGAGTGTGTTTAGAGGTCGGGCGGTAGGATTCTGTAAATGGCGAGAAGCCGAGTGGGGTCTGAGCCTGTTCCGGTCCCCGGGAAAGGCCCTGTCAACTGGCGGGGGTGGCCGAGGGGGGCGGTGGTGACCCAGTTGCCATCTTGAGCCGAGGGATATTTTGTAGCTCGAGGATGGCAGTATTGTTCCCCGTTATGAAGGCGGGGGTGGGGGTGGATTTTCCTGAGTGTCCTGTATGGAAAATGGGGTGTAGGTGCTAATACAATTTATTTTCACTCCCTGGAAATATAGGTTCTAGAATTCCAATCCAGTGTGACCCTAAGTATTGAGCCATCCTAGGCTTGCGGGGGGAGACTATCTTTCCCCAGGAAACCACTCTCAAAAAATCAGCCTCAAACCACTGAGGAAGACGGTTTGCTGCCTAAAATAATTGGTTGTGGAATGAATTCTTGTATCTTATTTTGAATGAGTTCCTGTAAATGGGGATTGTACCAGTATTGGCACCAATGTATTTTATTTTGCATTCCCAGAGTCTAAGCTTTTTCAGGCATGCATACTCAGTGTATGTTTTAAAATAATAGGTGTGTGTTTTGTACATTGTAAAATTTATAGCAAGAGCCTTTTTTTTTAAGGACAAGAGAGAAAAAGTGAGTAGAAATGTGCATTCTAGTTGTTTCTGTGCCCCATCTTCAACCCGTTCTATAGGACTAGGTAGATGTGTGTCTGCATAGCACACGCATCTCACCTATTCACCAGAAAACCAAATTTTCCATACCTTGGAAATAATTGGAGGTTCCTGCTTTGAATCTAGTTCAGCAGGTGGATGTTTGTAGATTGAAATCTGTTGAATTAAGAAAATGCTTGATGAATGGGGAATCCCCTGGCAGTCCAGTGGTTAGGACTCCATGCTCTCACTGTTGAGGGCCCAGGTTCAATTCCTGGTTGGGGAACTAAGATCCCACAAGCTGCGAGGCATAGCCAATTAAAAAAAAAGAAGAAAATGCACACATATGTAATTTTAAAACATATTTCAGGTCACTAAAACCAACATTAAAATGTGTAGTTTTCTAGTTTCTCCTAACATGTAAAATTTTGAACACAACTGTTTGGCTTTTTATGTTTTCATTTAAAAAATTCTGTGCATATATAGAAAGGGAGTTAGTTTTGGAGGAAGCCTTAAATGAGGAGGTGAAATGGTTAAAATGCTTTTGTTGTTGAGGTAGTTTGCCAGAAGAAAGGGTTTTATAAGTTTTTCTGATTATGAGGAATTTTAATTTACTTGATAATTCTATATAGCTCTGAAATTTAATCCCCTCCAAATTTTATTTCCTTTGGTGCTAACTGAAGTCACATGGGTTGCTTACTCGCCAGCTCCTCACACAGGGCAAGGTTTATTTCAGATGTATTCATTCTTAGCTAATAAAGGACCATTTCGATGTCATTCTTCTTGACACTTAAGCAAAAGGTTGAGAAGAATTCTACCATGCAGGCGGTTTCAAAGTAGCGTTTCCTCCCCCTTTTCCCCATAACACTGACAAAGAGTTGAAGGCTTGACTCACTAAGGCTGTTTGTGCCATCTCTCTTATTTTGGAAGAGAGCGGATAAAGAATTACAGTTGCCTGAAGGGAGCAAAAGGTGCCACCACTGCAGCCACTCTGTTCCTCGTTCTTTGACCTTTCAAGCTTTGTGAGTTACAGGAGGAGGCTTGAGCCATCTTTCCTCTTCAGTTGATGTGACCTACTGCTTCTTCAATACTAAATTATTCTTCTCCCTTTGAGGTTTTGTCTGTACCCACAAACCTAGTTGACTGAAACCAGATTGACTGTTTTGATTGACAAGACTCTGGCTTGTTAACGGAAGAATTGGGAGGGGTGGGGGGGTGAGCGTGGGCAATTTACATCTGAAACTTCGGCTTAAACCCTATTCCAGTGTAATTCCTTGCCTCTTCAGATTGCATCTCCAGTTTCCTTCATGTTTTAGATAGTTGGCTTACAGTTGGCTTTGAAGGTATGGTGGAATGAAACAGGGGAAGACCCCTAATGTCTGGGTTTAATCTCCCACTAACACCCACCTGAAATTTTGAGAGATTCATATTTAATCCGAAGACATCAGGCCAATTTTTAAAAATTAATTAATTTATTTTTGGCTGCGTTGGGTCTTCCTTGCTGTGAGTGGGCTTCTTCTAGTTGTGGTGAGTGGGGGCCACTCTGTTGCGGTGCGTGGGCTTCTCATTGCAGTGGCTTCTCTTGTTGCAAGCATGGGCTCTAGGTGCGTGGGCTTCAGTAGTTGTGTCATGCGGCCTCAGTAGTTGTGGCTCGCGGGCTCTAGAGCGGCAGGCTCAGTAGTTGTGGCGCACGGGTTTAGTTGCTCCATGGCATTTGGGATCTTCCCGGACCAGGGCTTGAACCCGTGTCCCTGCATTGGCAGGCAGATTCTTAACCACTGTGCCACCAGGGAAGTCCCAAGGGTGCAATTCTTGATTGTGATTATTTATCTGACAGGCTTTTATTGATTGTGATTGTTTATCCAACAGGCTTGTGCAAAATTGCACATTCTGTCATCGTTAATGGGATTTTTTTATATATATATATAAATGGGATTTGAATGAAACCGAGCAGTGGGCACAAGACAATGAAGTGGGTCAGGTCAGTTGTGTCAACTGAGGGCTCCCCTCATGGCTCCCACATCTTGTGAATTTTGAGGGTCCCTGAGTGGGCTTTGGAAACCCCCCTGCCCAGCCTCTGTCAAACATCTGTCAGCAACTGTATCCTTAGTTGTTATTGTTGCTTCTGGAAAGTTCGGGCAGCCATTTCCTTCTATCTAGCCTTGTTGAAATGCCAGTGGAGTTTGCAGATTTCTTTAATGTCTTTGGCTAATTGGGATAGTTACAAAGATGTTCTTCTACTAAAAAGTATGCACATGGAGATTTTGCTGCTAAATATGGATCTGATAGAACATCTTCAGCACAGGTGTTTAAAAAATGAGAATTGTGAATAGGTTGTGTCAACACTCATGATTATGGTGTGTTTATATAGACCACATCCGCAGATTTTGTTCTGTGCCGTCTGCCTCTCTTTGAGATCAATGTCAGAGGGAGATCTTTCTCTTAGGATCATCTGTAGGCTTGTACTGGGTAAGTGTTGAGCAGAAAAGTGGATATGGTAAAGGAAGTTTTAGTAGGAGTTGGGATAATGGTTTTGTGGTATTTCTTATTAATGCTGTCTGTTTATATAGCTTTATTTTTACTTAAGCATTTAGGCAGTGTGGTTTTAGGTTGAGATTTCTTGCTCTGCGTTAGTTTTCTCATCTGTAACACTTTGCAGTGTTAAGGATTCCAGTTAACATATTTAAAGAGTCTGTAGCACAGTAGAAGCCAATTGTAAACACTTATAATAGCTTTGCTTTGCTTTTGTTTTGTTTTATTATAAATTTATTTATTTATCTTTGGCTGCGTTGGGCTCTCGTTGCGTCGAGCAGGGGCTACTCATTGTTGTGGTGTGCAGTTTTCTCATTGCGGTGGCTTCTCTTGTTGCGGAGCACAGGCTCTAGGCGCACCGGCATCAGTAGTTGTGGCGCACGGGCTTAGTTGCTCTGTGGCATGTGACATCTTCCGGGACCAGGTCTTGAACCCGTGTCTCCTACATTGGCAGGCGGATTCTTAACCACTGTGCCACCAGGGAAGTCCCAGGTTTTTTTTTTTTTAATTAAGAATTTAAAAAATTTAAGTATAGTTGATTTACAACATGTTAATTTTTGCTGTACAGCCCAGTGATTCAATTATACATATATATATTCTTTTTTTAATATATTTTCCATTATGGTTTATCATAGGATACTGAATATGGTTCTCTGTGCTATACAGTAGGACCTTGTGGTTTGTAATAGCTTTTATTAATAAACTGTTGAGTATTGCAGCAGACTCCTCACCCCACCCCTCTTCCCCCCAGAGGGGATGCTGTAGAAGAAAACTAATGTCAGTGTTGGAAATTGTGGCTTCTGTCAGTTTACTATGATCTAAACGGAAGGATGTAGTGATTCTTTCAGGTGATGCAAAGTGAACTGGAGAAACATGCATAAAACTTGTTTCACCTTAGAAAAACTGGACCTCAACTTTAACTTCTGGTCTAGACCATCTTAGGGTTATAGGGCTCCCTGAGCCTATGGGAAAAGATGGGCACAACTGTGTTTAGAGGCTACATCAATGCCCTCAGCTTTTTTTTTTAGAGATGGAAGGCCACTGTTTCTGTTCACATTTTATATGATGTATTTGACAACCATTAATCTTTAAAGACTTGATCTTTTTTGGCACCATGACATTTCAAGGAAATGGATCAACTTGCTCAAGGGAACAGTCTGATTTCAGGGACTGGAATATTTTATAAGCTTTAATTTCACGGTGTTGTCAGGTGTGTGTTTTAGGTGTTCCTGAAGAGGAAACTTCAGTTATCACAAGAAAGGCCTTAAATCATCATAGAAAAACTGCTACTTTACAAATGGGGAGACAGGCTGGGGTGATGAAATGACTTAAGCAGGAACTTGCCTAGTCTAGCACTCTTTTCACACTGCTAGTTATTTTTTATTTTTTAAAATTTTTAATTAAAAATTAAAACAAAAATTTTTTTTGTGGCTGTGCTGTGCAGCTTGTGGAATCTCAGTTCCCCGACCAGGGATTGAACCAAGGCCATGGCAGTGAAAGCCTGGAATCCTAATCACTAGAGCACCAGGGAACTCCCCTACTATTCATATACAATATTTGGCAAATTTATTATTTTTTTTGAAACTAGTTCATAGAAGTCTGATTTTTTAAAAAATTAATTTATTTTTGGTTGCGTTGGGTCTTCCTTGCTGCACGCAGGCTTTCTCTAGTTGCAGCGAGCGGGGGCTACTCTTAATTGCGGTGCACGGGCTTCTCGTTGTGGAGCACGGACTCTAGTCACGCGGGCTTCAGTAGTTGTGGTGCACGGGCTTTGTTGCTCTGCGGCATGTGGGAACTTCCCAGACCAGGGCTTGAACCTGTGTCCCCTGCATTGGCAGGCAGATTCTTAACCACCGCGCCACCATGGAAGCCCAAGTCTGATGTTTAATATTAAATTTTTTGCTTGAATCTTTAGCTTCTTGTGTTTTATCTTGTTTTTGGTCTTTTTAAGTTATTAAGGAGAAAATTAAATAGCACACAGGTAATTACAAATGGGCCACAGTATGGTCTCTTGGCAAAAGTGAGTGTGACCATCATTACCGTGACTACTTCTCCTTCCAGAATGAACTTAATGCGAAGTATTATCAGAACAATGATTTAGCAAGGAAGAGGCCTTGAGGTTTTTTTGGGGGGGGATATATATATATATTTATTTATTTGGCTGCATTGGGTCTTTGTTGCTGCGCGCGGGCTTTCTCTGGTTGTGGTGAGCAGGGGCTACTCGCTACTCTTTGTTGCGGTGCACGGGCTTCTTATTGTGGTGGCTTCTCTTGTTGCAGAGCATGGGCTCCCAGGGGTGCTGGCTTCAGTAGTTGTGGCTCGCGGGCTCTAGAGCACAGGCTCAGTAGTTGAGGCTCATGGGCTTAGTTGCTTCGTGGCATGTGGGATCTTCCTGGACCAGGGCTTGAACCCGTGTCCCCTGCATTGGCAGGTGGATTCTTCACTACTGCACCGCCAGGGAAGTCCGAGGCCTTGAGTTTTAATTAGTCTCTTGAAATAATGTCTGTCTCATAGCAGATCTCTACAGTATCAAAGTGAGAAGGGTACTTCCTCTGTCAGCCAACCTCTAACGTAGGCCTGTTCTTCCGTGATCTCAGGCAGTGGAGACTCCCACCCGCCCTTGCCCCAGTACTCTTGCCCTGTGGCCCCAGCACTTCAGAGAAGCTACTCTGGCACTGGTGGGGCTCTTACACCAGATCTGGCCTTGGTTGATGTTAGTGGACTTACGGACCAATTCGAGAAAGATGTTGCCAGGTTGCTGGTTCTCAGTGGTGATGCAAGTTGGGTTTAATTAGAATATGCTCGTGATGCTGCCTTGATCCCTTTGCCAGAAACAAAGGAGATCTCTTCCTTTTCAAGCCACAGAATGCCCTGAAAATGTTCTCTCTCACGTTATGTAGTTGGGGGATTAAAAGGGGAACAGTAAATGGGAAAATGCTTGTAGATTCTTGATGTAAAGGCAAGAGCATGAGCTTTAGAGTAAGAAGACCTGGGTTCACAGCCTGGTGTTACGCGGAAGTAGCTGTGTGACCTTGGACAAGTCACTTAACCTTTCAGGTGGAAATGGTAGGAGTAGTATTAGAGACCTATTTGTGGAGGGGAGTTATGATTTATACGAAGATGCTTGGAAGAAGGAGTTAGAAAAATTTGTTTCAATATACATGTACATAACTGTGTGAGTCTCCTGAAAAAAAAATTTGGCTTCAGTTTTTCCTGCAAGTTTCAGCCAAACAGGTAAAATTCCTTCTTCATGAAATTAAATGTTGCTTATCCTTTTTTAAAAAATACTTCCTGGTTGATGGCCAAGCAATATTTGATACCATGAAATAATTTGGGCGGTTTCTCATTGCTGACAGGACTTGATGTGTTAAGATTTGTCATCAAAATATTTGAATGTCTGTTTTCTGCTAGGAATTATGCTCCTTGCTGAGGATGCTGGAGCCTTGTGGTTGGTTAGTCTACTGGGAAGACAGAACTGGAAGAAAGTAGTTGATGAGGAAGGGGGATTCTTACCTTCCTGGGTGCCTACTTTATATATGGTCGCATTTACATTACCAGAGGAAATATAAGTGTTAAAAGCTTGTGGCATCTAAACAGAGGTTCTGACTGGGAGATGAGTTTGGGTTGAAAGAGAGGAGTTTAAGATGAATCTTGGAGAATGGTGGGATTTTAGGTAGAAGATGGAAGAAAGGCAGGAGTGGTTTCAAGGAGCCTGCATTGGATTGACTCTAGAGGAGGGCCTGCAGTCTTGATCTTTTATCTAATTTTTCCTTTCAGCATCCCTAAGAAAGGTGTTAGGGTCCCCTCACCCCCTTTTAAATTGAAGGATAGTTGATTTGCAATATTATATTAGTTTCAGGTGTATAGCATAGTGATTCAGTATTTTAGGTTATATTCCATTAAAAGTTATTGCAAAATAAAGGCTATAATTCTCTCTACTGTACAGTATATCCTTGTTGCTTATCCATTTTATACATAGTACTTTGTACCTCTTAATCCCATGCCCCTATCTTGCCCCTACCCACTTCCCTCTCCCCACAGGTAACCACTAGTTTGTGTTCTTTTTTTTTGCCTCACTGCTGTGGGAGGGATCTTAGTTGCCCCACCAGGGATCGAACTTGTGCCCCCTGCAGTGGAAGCATGAAGTCTCTAACCATTGGACTGGCCAGGGAAGTCCCTAGTTTGTGTTCTATGTCTGTAAGTCTGTTTCTGTTTTGCTATTCATTTGTTTTATATTTTAGATTCCACGAATAACGGATGTCTTTGACTTATTTCACTAAGCATAGTATTCTCTAGGTCCATCTACATTGCTACAAGTGCCAAAATTTCCTTTTTTGTGTCAGAGTAGTGTTCCATTGTATATTTATTCCACATCTTTATCCATTCATCTGTTCACAGATACTTAGGTTGCTTCCATATCTTGGGTATTGTAAATAGTGCTGCTGTGAACATAAGTGTGGACATATCTTTTTGAATTAGCATTTTCATTTTTTCCAAATATCTACCCAGGAGTGGAATTGCTGGGTCATTTCATAGTTCTGTTTTTTAGGGATCCCCTCCTTTTTTATCCTTCTTAGTGGGGGTGGTTACTGATACGTAGAAGAAATAAATATCAGTCTGGAGCCAGAGCCACTTTAGTTACTTTAACAGGTCATTTAATGTAAAGAATTGTTAGTGTTATTTGAGTTAACTGAGAAGCTGCAGTGCAAGGAGAGAGCAGAGCACTTGGGTACCTGGGAAGTAGCAGCTGTGGGAAGCGGCTACCACCCAAGGGCTGGGAGATCGGAAGAGAAAAGGTTGGAGTTGTTAAGATATAGGAGGAGGGTACCTGTGGGTCTGGCCAGGGACCCATGACGCTGGAGTAAGAAGTCTGTTGAGGGTACCACCCAGGAAGCAGGACAGCAGAGAGCGAAGCCTTTCTCCCCCTCACATCCCCTATTGTCTGAGTCACAGGGATTCAGCGGGCAAAGCAGAGATGTGGTTTACTCAGGAGGGTGGGTTCGAGCTGAGAGACAATAAGAATTCAGTAAGCAGCACAGCTGGGAAGATGGAATCGCACTTGGGCCACTCCTCCGGCAGCACCACTTGGTGCTTGATTCCATTTGAAAATTTCATGAAAATACGGGGGGAGACCTCAGGCTAAGGAGGACCAGAACGTGTCCAAAGTTAGCAGTGCCGTTCCTGTCAGTGTGTTTCCAGTCTTCGACTAACCCAGCTTGCTGTTGACTTGCCAGCAGGCTGCACCAGCCACGGATAGCCCACGCCCTGCTTCCAGCTCTCTGAGTCATGTATGTGCTTACCAAGAGAGGCTGCTGCTTTTTTGTTCCCAGACCTATGTATGTTCTTCGTACTTGTTTGTGTAATTACACGGTTTAAATAAAAATGAAACAAGTGCAGAGAATTTCTAGGTAAGCAGACCTGAATTTCTATGAAATCGGATTTGGTGTAAAGCAGGAGGCTCTGGGGAAAGAGCAGTGAGCAAAATAGCCCCGAATCCCTTTCTTTGTGGAGCTTACACAACCAGTTTGGGATTGGGGGATTCTCCTTGCCTTCCCCAAAGGCTGGTGCACCGGGGCATCCGTGGGTACCTCCCTGGTGTGAGCTAGACCCGTGCAGCCCATTATGGGTATAATCTTGAGTGAGGGGAGGAGCCTCGGCCCTGCAGGAAGGAGCTCCGTTCCCTGCTTCCCCTTCCTCTCCTCGGCCTTTGGGACGACCTGCCCCCACCCCACCCCCCTGGCTTTGTCCTGCAGTTCAGGGAGCAGTTTGTGCTGCAGAACCTTAGGCCGAGAGGGAAGGCCTCACTTCTTACCAAGTCTGGTGATTTCCTATTTTGATTTTTTGGTATTCGTTTTTGTGTATTGAGGTAGGTACGCACATTGTAAGATTCACCACCATGCTCAGTACAGAGCATCCCATCACCTCAAATGCTCCGACCCCCAGCCTCAGGTAGCCCTCTACCTGTTCTCCAGCCCTATGGTTTTGTCTTCTCCAGAAGGTCATGAATCTGACAGTGTTGAGTCGGGCTTTTTCCACTTGCCAAGCTGCATTCGCTGGAATCAGTGGTGCCTCCCTATTTGTTGCTGAGTAGTTTTCCATTGTATAAATGTACCACAGTTTATACATTCGCCAGTTGGAGGGCACTCGTGTTTCCTGTTTTTGGCGATGGTGACTGTTTATGTTAATGCCTGGAATATGAGCAGTGCTGTGTTGAGTGTTGGTGGTCACTGTCTTCTGCTGGAGCCTCCATTTTGATCAGGAACATTTGTCAGCAAAAGTGTGTGGCTTTGTGCCTCCTGTTTCCTCATCACTCTATAGGATGGTAACGTGTGCATTCGTCTGCCTAGGGCTGTCTTTTTTTGAGAATCAAATGAGGTATTTTCTGATGAAAAATTGCAATGTGTGCTATATATAAATATAAGTGAACAACAAGAACCTACTGTGTAGCACTCAATATTTTGTAATAACCTATAAGGGAAAAGAATCTGAAAAGGAGTATATATACATATATAACTGAATCCTTGTGCTGTATACCTGAAACTAACATGATACTGTAAATCAACTCCACTTCAATAAAAGAATTTCTAAAGTAATATAAGTGAAGACAGAAATTCAAAGGGAAGGAATTGCTTTGGGGACAGTGCTGCAGGGGGCAGTGGAAGCACCTGCCAGCCACCCACCAGTCTTGCCCTTTATTTTTAATAACTTCTCAGAAAATTTTCCTTTTTTTTTTCTTTTATAAATTTATTTATTTACATTTATTTTTGGCTGCGTTGGGTCTTCGTTGCTGCGCGTGAGCCTTCTCTAGTTGCGGTGAGGGGGGGCTAGTCTTCGTTGCGGTGCGCAGGCTTCTCATTGTGGCAGCCTCCCCTGTTGCTGAGCATGGGCTCTAGGTGCACAGGCTTCAGTAGTTGTGGTGTGCAGGCTCCGCAGTTGTGGCGCACGGGCTTAGTTGCTCCGCAGCATGTGGGATCCTTGCAGACCAGGGCTCAAAACCGTGTCCCCTGCACTGGCAGGTGGATTCTTAACCAACCACTGTGCCACCAGGAAAGCCCCCCTTTAGTTTTTATTTCCCTTTTTGTTGTTGTTGTTAGCTTTATCAGAGCTTTCAGAGATTTAGAGGAATATGCGAAGAGGAAAATTTATTTTACCAATTTAACCAGGTTTTTAAAAAGCCACATGGGTGCAAATAAAAAAAGCATAGCTCTCATCAGCAATGGACCAACCCAAATATCTGGAGCTTTGAGGGAATTTTGGAAAGAATCGCCTCCAGGGAGTGTAAATGAAGTTAGGTTTGTGTCTCCACTTTAAACTGAAGGTTAGTTGGGGAAAAGGGGGTTTTGTGTTTGAGTTTATATTTATGGTGATGAGTGGAAACCAAGTTATGAAGGCATAGCAAAAATCCTCTCTTAGCAAGAGATAGCGGTTAATTTGTGGACAACATTTGGGGTTCACAACATCTATTAATTTTGTAATCTTATTCATCCTTAAGTATATTGTGCAGTAAAAAGACAGACGTACCTTGAGATCCAAGAACTGAAGTATAGTTGTTAATTGTATTGAAATGTTAGTAACTAACATACAGAAACATGCAAAGAAAGGCACTGAATATATCTGGACGTCTCAGGCTGAAAATGCTTCTATGTGTGCAGCTAGTTTTGAAGTTGGAAAGCAAACATTTCCCTTGCTCATACAAGGACGGATGGTGTTTCACATTTGCTGTTTTCAGCATTCCTATCAGTGGTCCTTTTTTTTTTTTTTTCCTGTATTGGTTGTATCGTGTTTACTGCAGAACCAAGCACAGAATTTGTCTGAAGTTAATGTTCATCAGTGCCTATTTGTTCTAGCCCCACAGAATTTATTTTCAAGGTTTTTTCCATTTCTTTGCTTTTTGGGGTGCAAAACAAAACAAAACAACAACAACAGAAAAAAAAATGCATGAAAAGCAATAGATAAATAAATGGGAATAAAATCTAAAAGCATGTAAGATCAGATGATGAAGATGAGGAGGGGGTATTGGGCCTTAGTTTGGGAGAAAGGATTGAGTTTCAGGCTCTGTTGAGTCCTCGATGTTGGCTTGTATAACATGATGGAGGGGGTGTTGCTGTTGCATGGGGGGGAGCCAGAGTATCCAAGGCATAACATTCTATGGTTTCAGCAGATGAGGGGGTGTTGCATGGGGGGAGCCCAGAGTATCCAGAGCATAACATTCTGTGGTTTCAGCAGATTAAGAAAAAAAAAACTAAAAAACTAACTGGGGGAGGTATCCCTGTCCTGTCTGCCTGGCTCTTCTTATTTCAGCTCCTCGACTTTCAGTTGGCACTTGTAAAATGTTGTCACTCACTGTGGGAGGGTCTCACCCCTTCTTGGTGCTAAATGCGGATAGGTTTGCCACAGTGAACACAAAAGAGGAACACGGATGAATGAGTGCTTAATACAAACCATAGAACATTTGCAAACACTTGACAGGGGCTATAAAGGGGGAAGAGGTAGCAATTTTGTTTTAAATTTGTGTTCTTTTAACAACATTGAGAAGTTTTTTTTTCCTTAACTGACTTTTGTTTTTTCCTTAACTGACTTGTTTAGACTTCACAGCACTTGTCATTTTGGGTGGTAATTTTTCTGAATATGTATGTCTCTGTGACTTTATTTATTTGACCTTTCCTTCCTTCCTTCACCATCTTCAGTTTGTAGTTGCTGGATGAATGGAAAATTGAGATTTTTCTCAGGGCTACCTGTATTCCCTCCCAGGAAGTAACTTGGACCACTTAACTCTAATCCTTATTTAATTATGCAAGTAATAAATATCTTTGTAAAAAAATTTTTAAAGTGTACCCCCAGTCCTACTTCTTCCCAAAGTGTGTGATCTGAGTGTGTTTTCTTCCAAACCTTAACAGCCATTCACACACACACAGAGTATAGACATACAGTCTTTAAAAACATGTAGTACTTTTTCCTGTCCTTACTTTGCTAGTCATTACTGCTCCAAACTTGGCATTCAAGGTGTGAAATTAATTTAGCTGTTCCCTTATGTGGGATTTTCTCTACATCGGCCATTGCCATCAATTTGTGTACTTGTTGCTTCCGGAGGGAAGATCCCCCTGGCTCCCCCTTCTCCCCCAGCCGGGGACTTGCTAAGATGCTGGAGAGGCACATTTGAATTGTTAATTTGCCTCCTCGCCAGCCACATTTCCTCCTACCCCACCCGGCCTTGTTGCCATCAATCTAATGGGAGAAAAATGGCTCGTCCTGTTGGCTTACTTTGCATTTCTGCGATGACTGTGGGGTGGGCGTCTTTTTGTTTATTGACCATTTGGGTTTCCTCCTCAAATTGCCTTGGTTCCCGGGCCTCTCCCTCCTGGTTTTTTTTTTTTTTTTTTTTGTGGTACACGGGCCCCTCACTGCTGTGGCCTCTCCCGTTGCGGAGCACAGGCTCCGGATGCGCAGGCTCAGCGGCCATGGCTCACGGGCCCAGCCGCTCTGCGGCATGTGGGATCCTCCCGGACAGGGGCACGAACCCGTGTCTCCTGCATCGGCAGGCAGACTCTCAACCACTGCGCCACCAGGGAAGCCCCCTCCTGGGTTTTTAAAAAATCAATTTGTAGGCATTTTATCCAAAATATTGAGTACTGGCTCTTTGTTGCAGTGGATTTCTCAGAGTCCTGGGCTTGCCTCAGTTTAGTTTAACTTGTTATACATTTTAAATTTTACTGCCACTTATGATCGTCTTCTACTGTCTCTACATATTGTATCTTTAATCCTACCTTAGAATACATTCTTAGTGTATCATAGGAGGTGGGGTCTAATTTTATCTAGAACAAATGATGAGCCTGGTGTCCTGACTGTTAGTGAATGGTCTCATTTCCCCTTTTTCTCTGAACCCGTACAATTCTGGAAAACAGTTAAGAATATAGCTGTTAACTGGGGGTGAAGAGAAGGGTGTGTTAAGGCCTGTACTCAGTGAATGCCGACTGGGTTGCAGTTTAATGTATGTATATTGAGTGTTCATGCTTTGTGGTCATATACCGGTGATCTCTGAAAAATCTCTTTGATGTTTGGTGGCTACTAAGGAAATAGATAACAGATAAGTGGCAATGCTTGATTTGGTGTAGGCCTGTTACACATCAGTCAGTGTTTAAGCATGTGTTGCTCTGTTGCCTACTGTGTACCAGTTACTGGGCAGGGCCCTACAGACCTGCCGTTTCTCCGCTTGGTTTTTATCTTCATTGGGCTTTTTAACTGGAAGAGAAGTAAGTAGTCATTTTAACACAGGCAAGTGCTAAGTAGCTAAAAATACACAACTTGCTGATTCCACTCCCCAGATGTAACTACTGGTAAGAGGTTGGAGTGTATCATTGGTCTCATTTCCTATGTTTCTGCAACATTACCTTTATGACTGTATTTATCATTTAATAATCTTTTTTTTTTTTTTTAACATTTAAAAAAATTTATTTATTTATTTGGCTGCACCGGGTCTTAGTTGTGGCACGTGGGGTCTTCATTGCTGTGTAAGGGATCTTCGTTGCGGCATGCGGGATCTAGTTCCCTGACCAGGGATTGAACCCAGGTCCCCTGCATTGGGAGCTCGGAGTCTTAGCCACTGGACCACCAGGGAAGTCCCTATTATTTAATCTTTAATTGTGCACACACTGATGTTAATGAACTTGTTGGGAAAATATTTGTATACTGCATCTGTAGTTCTACATCTTGCTTTGTTTTTTTAAATCTAATAGCCTAGCACGTCCTTGCATGGCAATATACAGTTTGTTCATTCATTATCATCTTTATTGCGGTGTAGTGTAGGCACAATCAAATGCACTCATTTTTATGCGTGCATTTTGATGGTGACTTCTGACAAAGTTATACATCTATACTACCACCATCATAATCAAGACACCCTAGAAAGTTCCCTTGCTGTAGTACCTTTCAGTGCTAATCTCTGGAGAATTTGGTCTGCTGCTCTGGTCATGGGTGTTCGGGAGGATTTATGGAAACTAGAGTGAGACATGGGCCTTTGGTTGTGAATGAGTCTCTGATGACGGAAAGTTGCCATGTCTGATGTCCTGGTTTATTGCTGAGGTGGAGGTAGCTGTAAAACGCCCTAAAATCTTTACCTTTGAGGCATTTTGGCCTCTGCAAAGGCCCAGATTTCACCAGCCCCCCCCCCCCCCCCCGCCATTCTTTTCCTGTTTTAAACATTTGCTGTTTCAGGGCCACAATGCAAATGGTCAGGGAACATTGTTTTCCAGCAAGCACTTGCCTGCTGGGAGGCAAATTCCTCAAGGATTGCTCGGAAAATGTGGAAGTGAATTCCGTTCAATCAACACACTTCTCATTGAACACCGGCCATGTGCCTGCTCTCTCCGGGTGTTTGAGGACACAAAGGACCAGAACAGAGGTTGCCTTCTGGGGACCCTTACATCACTATACAGGGAAATAGAGTGCCCGGGAATTTGGGGGTATTCTGGTGAATGATGTACATGTAAAGTACTAAATTATTTTTGATTAGGTATTACATGCTTATGTGTAAAAAAAAAAAAAATTTCCAGGGCTCAGGAAAGGGTAACTCGGTAGAGGAGTGAAGTCCTACGAGCAGAGTGCCAGCGTCCTGGGTGTCCTTCAGAATGTTCTTATCCTTGAGTCTAGGCTTGTGGTCCTGAGCATTTCTGAGAATCATAGCTTCCCAGGCCTGCCAACTCAACTGGAGGTGACAGGTTGGTGGCTTCCATTCCCAAAGAGCCTTCCTTTTCAGAAAATTCTGGTTTTGAGCTTCTTAGAAACTTTTGAGTTGTTACCAGAGGATGCTTCACTTAGGGGTTAGGGGTGGGGGCAGTTCCTTGCCCTGAACCAGCTGTTTTAAGTGTCATTCAGAACCACCTTCCCCTGGTTTTAGGCTGTATCCTGTGTGCAGAACTGTTGAGTCCTTTGATCATTGAGTGCTGCTGTGGGGGGAGGGGTCCTCGACTGCCCGACTCTGTCAGGATCCAGAGTTGGTTTCTGCCCTCTTCCTCCTCTTTCCTGGTGTTTGGCGTCTGCCCGCAGTGAGAACTGGGCTGCTGAAGGAAGTAGTAGGTTGCCGAGCTGGGACGGAGTAAGGATTGGATACTGCGAGAACCGGCTACAAGGCGTGAAAATGATTTTTTTTTTTTTTTTTTTTGCAGCGAGAGTGAAGTGAAGGTGGGGAGGGGACTCAGTTGGAGGGCAAGGACCGGTCGTGGTCTCCAGGAAGAAAGGCCTGGGAGCCTTTGAGGGCATCTGAAAAACTGGAAAGCACTTTGCTGAGGACCCCTTGGTGATTAGAACTTTATCTGCAAAGCAAATGTTCAACCAATGTTTACGGAGTTAATTCAGACAGGCTCCAGGGAGCTGTTGGGCCCCCTTTAAAACCTGTGGTTGGGGATGGTGAAAGGGGACTTCCACGGGAGCGGTGTCACCCTTGGAAAAACCTCTGCCCTCAAAGCAAAAGAGAACCTCGCAGTCGTCAGTCTGTCCTCAGACTTCATTACCGAGGCCCTGGAGTGCCCAAGTCTCTCATCTCCCCTCAAGCTGTTTGAAGATCCTGTCCACTGGGGTCCCCAGAGGTGGGTGCCCCCCGTACATGGGTCAGAGACAAGGCTGATTCCCCCAGTGCTCACCCGCACCTGCTCCCCTCCTTCCGAAGGTCCTTTGTGCTGGGGATCTGCGATTAGAATCTGCCTGGGAGATCATCTGTGGTGACGCGGGAGCTGTAGTTTAAAAAACAAGACCGCGAATCCCACCCTCTCTGAAGGTCAGTGAAATGTTCGCATTGGTTACTTTAAGTAAAAGCCAGCCGGTAGCAAGAATACAAAGAAGACCCTCAAGGTAAAGTTAATGATTAAATTTGGAACTTTTGGCCTGTTACCTTTAGATTTTTTTCTCTCTTGAACTTTACTCCATCGCGGATAGAGACTTAGCCCCCAGATTGCATTTCGTGTTTGTAGGGCTGAATTTTAATATCCGTGCTGGAGGCTTTCCTTGGGCCTTCTCATTCCTCTTGGAGGGAATGGGCTTCTTCCTAGCGCCTCTTGCTGGGGGCACTCTTTTCTGCCCAGTTTTCTTTGGATACTACCCCACCCCCATGCTTGGGGCAGCAGGAATTCCTCCCCAGGCCCTTTGTTCCTCCTGAAGGGCGGGAATGCTGCCTCCTGGAATGTTGATGCTTTGGCTGAGTGGCCAGCACCATTGAAGCCTCTGTCTCTGCTCTTGGGCGGGGATGTGGGGGGGTGTGGGGGTGGGGGTGTGAGGTTTGCATCTCCCAGCTTAGTCACCCCTGGGCTGGATTAAGTGCCCCAGCTTTAGTCCTAACCACAGTCACACTAAAGACCCCTCCCCTCATTAAAAAATAAAATAAAATAAAAACAAACAAAAAAACCTTGTCACAAAGCCAATGAGGAGTAATCTCAAAAGTTCTGTCAAGAGATTTGCCTCACTCCACTGGAAACGCCCCCCCCCCCCATAACTCAGCCGGAAGCCTCCTGACCAGGATTGCCAGCTCTAGCTCCCTCCTAGACCCACCCCCCCAGGATGCCTAGTTCATAAACAGTAAGCAGTTTTTTAGTACAAGTATGTCTCATACAATATTTGGGACACACTTATACAAAAAATTGTCTGTTAGAATTTAAAATTTAACTGGGCTGTAGTGCTGTAGTTTATATGGCAGTTCTCCTGCCAGTCCTTAAAGCTATTGGAGGGGCTGAAATCCCCAACCTGAAAGGCTCCCCCCACCCCTTGCAGGATCCACCCCTCCCGCACTCTGCATTTGGGTCCTACAGACCCTTTTGTTGCAGAGTTCCTCATAGTTTTTCACAGGACAGAATACCTAGAACAGGACCCCTCTGACCTCCTCACCCCCGCCCCAATCACTGCAGGTTCTGGCAAAGGAAGGGGGTCCTGGAGATGGAAAGTTAGCTTGGAAACCAAATGCCAGCTCAGAGGTGGGAAAAAGCTTAGCTCTTTCCTGCACTCCTGGTCCATTGCTGCCAAACACTCTGGGGTCAGTGACCGCCCCCCTAGGCCGTCATGGGGGTGGGGTAGATTGCACTCCTGTTTGAAGGGTTAGGGCAGTAGTTTGGGAAGAGTAGTTTTTGAGATTTCTAGAAGAGGATTTTTGGGGAAGCTCTCCTGTACCTGCTTTTCTCTAGCAAGAAAAAGAAAGACTGTCCCTGGAGGATTTCAGCAGGGATTTCTGTAACTCGGGGGAAGGGAAGCCCGGAGAGCAGGTTACACGAGTGTGTTTCCAGCTGTGTATTTGTTTCACGTACAGACCTTAAAGTGTTTCCCGGAGGAGGGGATTTACAGGCTCGCTGCTGTGTCTGAATCTGCTGCCAGGAGAACTGTTGGCCCTCTCAAGCGGATGGTTTGACAATGACATAGTTGTGGCGTATTGCCCGTTTTGCTCTGACTGCCAGGAAGCTCAGAGCCAAACTCGTGGTTTCAGTCGAGGACGGCTCATTGACATGCTTCTCCTTTGCTGACTCAAGCTTGGTTCTGCATGTTGTTGGCTTTCTTTGTAAGCTGCTCTTCTTAGATTTGGGTAAGAGCTGCTGAAATAAGTTTCAATAAAAATTGAGTGAAAGATGGAGGGGGTTGTAAACTGCCCAGGATAGGGACAGTTTTCAACCCAATAAATCTGGCTGATGTGTATGTAAAAGAATTAAGCCATTGTACCAGCATAGTACTTGTCAAATAAACACGTAATCCTCGTGTACGCCCTGTCCTTCCCTGGACAGTGTCCAGACCCGTGCCAGGGGCGGTGAGGAGACTTGCTAGAACGTGCCCCACTGAACTGCAGGGGCAACAGGACCCCAGAAGCCCTCATCTGTAAAAATCAAAGCAACTTGAGAGACCCCAGGGTTAGTCGTGTCCCCTGGTAGAGGCCGTGGCCCGGGTATGGGATCTTTTGACCCACGTCCCCTGTTTCTCCTGCCCTGGGAACCCTTCTATTCTGCAATTTGGTAGAGCTTGGAACCCCTTCTTGAGGGGTGGGAGGAAGTGGTTAATCCCCACTTCCTCCCCTGGGAGTTTTATGGGCCTCTGGGAGCCTGCCTTACTCTGGGCTTAATGCTCATAAATGACCCGCTCCCAGGGCAGGGGCCAGGCTCCTGTGCATCTTTGCCCGGGCTTTAGGCAGTTAGGTGCTTAATTGATGGTGATGCCCTTGGTTTTCTGTAATTGGGAGGTGGAGTGGAGAACCTTTTAGGATTACTGGGGTGGTGGCTTGAGCCCTTCCCAGCGGGGCCTGGGCTGGAAAGTTTGTGACCGAGCAAGGGCCCCCTGGGTGCTGGAGCTAGGTGTGACCACCCGGGACAGCAGGGGAATCCTGGTGGGCGGGACAGGGTGGGGCGGGGAGAGATGGGAAGGGCTGAGTGATTATTGCACTTCAGAGGATCCTTCCCCACCTAGTTCCCTCCCTTATTTTCGTTCTTCCCCATTTTAAGATAAAGCAGTAAACTCCTCAGTAAGCTTCATTTTTGATGAAGAAGGCATTTGAGGTTGCCCAGCTCTTGGGACAGGCTTTACAGAGTGGCCCTTAAGTAAGGGATGCTGGGTCTTGTCAAATGGAGTGATGGCTGGTGGGGTGCACATTGGATCTTGATTAGGGAGAGAGCTCTGGGTAGGCAGGCATCACCTCTCCTGCTAGCAGGCCCCCCCCTTTCCCCCTACGAACTAATCCCCTGCCTCCCTAATCCCCTGCCTCCCATTCTGCAGGGTTTTAATTAACTGTGTTTAAACTTCCCCGGGAAGCAGGCTGCCGCCTGCATGTTTATTCTGTTACCTGCTGGATTTTCTGTTCCAGCCTAGCCAAGGACAAGTAACATTCAGGGAAGGAGTCCTTTTTCCCAAGGACGGTTAGAACCTACCTGAAAACTGTCTTGCTCCCTCTTGGGAAGGTGCAGAGCCAAACCAGAAAGCAACCAGGGTGTGGGCTCTGCCCACAGTAACACAGAACACCGGCCCTCCTTTGTGGAGGAGCTCCTGGATTTAATGTTATGCAAACAACATCAGATAACGTACTTTTTCTGTTAAGGTGCCTGGAGGTGAAATAGTGTCCTAAACTATTGGAGCAGAAGAATTAAAATATTTTATGCAAAGAGCATTTTTAGTGAGTGCCTACTATGAGCTCGCTTATATTTTTCATTTCATTCTTGTTTAAATCAGCCTTTTCCAGTTTAACAACGACTGGAGTTGATTAACCCCAGGGCTCCCTACCTACCCCACAGAGATTCTGATTCTTTAAAACTGGGGTGGAGTTCCAATTTGCATTTTTAGCTAGCACCTTGGGGTTCTAATGCAGGTGGCCCCTTTGAGAGAGAGGTTTTAAGTGGTGCCCTAGGAGAGGAGATTTAAGGTCACAGCAGAGCCCCAGGCACACTTTTGTTTTTTGCATTAGCATTTTAACCCCAATTGTCAATACACCTGTTTATCAAAGGATGCCCTGATTTCAGCAGCCCTTGATGAAAATGATGCTTTAACATACTATTTGGTGTTTCACTTCAAGCTATAACATTATTGTCCCCTCCTCTGAGCCACTTTTGAAAAGAGGGTCAAGGGGTCCATTACTTCATATCCCCCAAGTTCTCCAGTCTTACTGACATCGGGATGAAAATCCAATTTCAGCAGGTTAACGAAGTGCTTTGGCCTGTGTTGGAGTGAAATGCCCCACAGTTGCTGCCCGCGGAACTGCGGATCTGCTACGGACAAAAGCAGCTGGAACTAGGTTAGCCCCTCTGGGACGGGGCGCCAGGGCCAGAGTCCCGGTGTCCGCGCAGCTGTCCAGGGCGAGGCTGCGTCTGTTGCCAGGTCTTCAGCTGCTGCTCCTGCTGCCAGTTGGCACCTCCTCTGTCTAAATAGAGCCACATGGGAGCCACCTGGAGGCCTTCCAGGTACCTGTCTGACAGGCACGGGGCCCGCGGGGCCTGGCAGGCACTTAGGCTGCGAGGAGGCCGCAGGAGCATCTCAGGGCGGCTTGTCAGGGAGAGTAAGGGCCATCACACCATGCTCAGTCGGGGAGACCATGTAGCAGCCCTGAGGAAGCCCTGGCCTCCCCCCTCCCCGCCCCCCTTGGAGGGGGTGCTGCACATTCAGCTTTGATTTTGGGTTAAGAAATAATCATTCTTTTAGAGCTGCACTGCTCTTCCTTGGGAAATTGATCTGTTAATATTATACTATATCCCAATTTTTAAAAATTCCATGTTTCGTTGAAAGACTAAGTCAGTAAGTAAAGCTCTTTCTCTTTTTTCCCTCCTCTGTCTAGTTGTTTCATCCAGACTCTTTACAGTGGCGAAGGCCACCTTGAATTCATCCACTGCCGCCCACCCCCAGGAGAGGAGCCTTAGACGAGTGCAGGGAGGAATGTGCCAAACAGGACACATCTTCCCCAAGTGTCCCTTTCATTTGAAGATTGTATTAAAGCAGCCACCGCTATGCCATGGAGGGAGTACAGTGATTTTTAAGACAAGGCTGAAACAGTGAGCTTGTGGATGTGTCCCCCAGACCTGCCCCCAGGGCTGCCATTTACTGCCCACGGTGAATTCCACTGCTTGGGTGGAGACTCGGAGATAGTGGCCCCATACCCTGCTCCTGATACAGAACTAGACCTACAAAGACCTTGCGAAAAACCTAGGATTCCCTAGGGGCACAGAGGATGGAAGAATGCAGCTGCTGGCTGCTCTGCTCACAGCTAGTTTTCCGTCCCCATGTCCTTCATCTGGCTGAGCAGCTCCTGCTACTACTCCAGGGGTGGCTTCCTCCCTCCCTTCCTCCCTCCCTCCCTCCTTCCTTCATTTCATCATTCCTTTCTTTTTAAGTCTTGCCTACAAAGCAGTTAGCTCTTTTATAAACCGGTATTTGTGCCTTTGGCACACTCTAGCAGTGTTGTAGGCAGTTGTTTAGGGTTATACATACAGACCTTAAAGCAGTGGGCACTAGGTAACTTGAGCTTTACATGCCATCACAAACCAGTTGTGCATATTGTGGATTAATAATATTAACATGCCTAGCCCCGTGAGGGAATAAAAATAAAGCCCCTTGGTGTCTTTCATGCAATTTCTGGGTCACGTTGCGTACCAGCCATCTGACCTGGGCCAAGCGTCAGTTTCCACCATCTGTAAAATGGAGATGGGGCTGTGGCTCATGAGTTGTGCTTTTTAAACCTGTTGAGGCAGGGCAGCATCCAGCCCAGAGCCTGACTTACTATGTCCATCGAGTTGGCAAGTATCCACCGAGTATCTGTGCTCCGTTAAATGCAGCCCCTTCCTCATGTGGCAGAGGAATGTTTTAACAACCAGACAGATCTGACTTAGGGTCTGCCCCTTCCCCACAGCCTCCTGAGTCTCAGCTCAGGTGGCTCTCCATATGGGGCTCTGGTCTTTTCTTTTTCGTTGTGCTAGGACACACTGTGAAAGGAATGTGTTTGGGTGTCCTTTATGCGAAAGTGGCAAAGCGCCACCTACAACTGTGTGACCTTGTGCAGGGTCGTTCTTCTCTCCTTTTGCCCCGGTTTCCTTATTTGTTGAGTAGGGATCAGGGTAGGTGCATTCCTATATGCACAATCTGAAATGTTTGAGTTTTGACAGTTGTGCACCTCGGGGTAGGGTGCATTTCTCTCTGCCCTCTTGGTCTTACGGGGCGAGGAATCCTGCCAAGGGAGTTCCACAGGTCTGGCCCATCTGCTGTTACGTTTCTGCAGAAGTCAGCTGGTTTCCTCACTGCTATCCTGGTACTACCCCTCTGCCCCGGCGGGGGGGGGGGGGCATGGGGCCCTGAGTCATCGGGGCATCGGATTGTTGGAAATGTCTCTCTGAAGACACACGGAGATGGTTTTTGCTGATGCTTTGCCCCCTCTTCATCATTTCATATTCCTAAGGATTGTTTCTTTTCATGCTCCTTCTGGGAAATGAGGCTCAGAAATACACTACACTGCATCCGTGAACAGGAGTATGAGGTTACTTTCCCTTTGCCGGGCATTTAAACAATGCTGTGTGTTCTTCATTTTTACCCTTTGGCCACCAGTCCTGGCAGCTGGCTGAAGCCTGGGCCAGTAGCCAGGCTGCGGTGGAGCCAGTGGAGGAGCAGCTGGGACCCAAGGTGGCAGGAAGACCCAGGAAGCCAAGCAAAGCCTCCTGTGGCTGCAGCTCGCATTGGTGGATGGGTTGCTGTTCCTTCCCTGACCCTGGCCGACCTACCTCTGGCCCCTGCCACCCGGGACCCACACCCCCCAACGCCCCCCACCTCCACCTCAGCCAGCGGGCTCTCTGCAGCCTCTGTGTCTGGGGTTGGGGGAGGGTTAAGACACTTTTAAAAATTTCAAGGATTCTCTTGTTTTAGGAAATGGGATCCTGGGGATCCTGGCCCTGGGAGGTCAGGGGACCTTAAGCAGAGAGCTGGGGGGATGGGCACAGTGACTGCAATTTAAAGTTAAAAGCTGTGCTTTGGGAAATGGGCCTCAGTTTGGACGGATAAGGTCAGAAGGGAGCAAGCAGATCTTTTCTTGTGGGGCTGAGGGAAGGTAGAGCTGAGTCCTCTGGTTGGCTTTGGACTATAAACCTGGCATTGGGATCCCCTACTAGGACGGATTTGTAAACATCCTGGCTAGAGAAAGGAGCCTGGATCGCGGGCCCTGGAGGACCGAGTTCTGATCCTTAGTCCTATATTAGCCACGCTTGTTTACCTGGATAAACAAGCCTCCTTCCACTCCGCTTTTTTTGTCTCATGGAAGGGGCAGAGTTGAGCACATTAACTGGATTCTTTACCTTTTTCTATAAATTTATTTATATTTTTGGCTGCATTGGGTCTTCGTTGCTGCGCACGGGCTTTCTCTAGTTGCAGCGAGCGGGGGCTACTCTTCATTGCTGTGTGCAGGCTTCTCATTGCGGTGGCTTCTCGTGTTGCGGAGCATGGGCTCTAGTAGTTGTGGCACGAGGGCTCAGTAGTTGTGGCTCGCAGGCTCAGTAGTTGTGGTGCACGGGCTTAGTTGCTCCCCTGCATATATGATCTTCCCAGATCAGGGCTCGAGTCCGTGCCCCCTGTGTTGGCAGGCCGATTCTTAATTAACCACTGCGCCACCAGGGGAATCCTACCTTTTTCTTTTTAATAGTCGGGGACTTCTGAGAATCTGACACCCGTGCACCCTCACAATTGTGGACACAAATTGAGGGCTCCTCCCCTGTAATGTGTAAGATTTTGTGGCTCAGGGACTTCCCTGGTGGTCCAGTGGTTAAGACTCTGTGCTGCCAATGCAGGGGGTGAGGGTTCGATCCCTAGTCGGGGAACTAAGATCCCACATGCCACGCGGCCAGAAACAAAACAAAACAAACCAAAAAAAAAAAAAAGATTTTGTGGCTCAAAGCATTCTTGGGGGATGTCTTGAGTGCCTTTCAATCGAGATAGTCATCTGTTACCATGAAATTTTAAAAGTGGAACAGAACCCCACCCAGCCTGGACAGTGTCAGGATTGAGCCCCTGAGGCCCTTGGTGAGGAAGCCTTCCAGTCTCTGGGTTCTTTGGGGGATGAGGTAGGTAAAGGGAGCAGAAGGGTGTTGAGGCCAGACTGAGCTTGTTTACAGTGCCAGCCCTGTGGCCAATCTGGGGTTTGTTTGAACAGGAGAATGTGGTGATTAGAGCGGGAAAATGTGCATCATTAATTAGAAATATGAATTTTTGCATGTGATGCTCTAAAAGCAAAAAAGCATTAGGGAGGGTGAAAAAAGCTAAGAGGAAAATTGTCTCCCAGAGGATTTTTGTAAGGCATTTCCCTCCCCACTCCTTGTGTTTGACCTATTTATGTACTTTCAGAGTGTTGATGTCATAGCATTTCAAAGGGATATTGTATGTCTGGACTGCTAACTTCTTTTAAGTAGGCCTGAAATATCCCCGTCTCCATTAATGACAGCATGGTTCTCTCCAGTAATGGAAATTGTCATAGAGTGTCTAGTCATCCAGATGACTGGGGTTATTCTCCCCCGATTCTGGACCCCCTTTGGCAACAGCTGGAATGTAATCAGCCAATAAAAATAACCCGAAGGAAAACTGGCTTGTGTCGACTAATGTTCTTTGGATTCTAGAAACTATTTTAGGATGAACTGCTGAGTCTGGGTTGGGGAGGAAACCTTGCTCACCAGAGGTTTTTTTTTTTTTTTTTTTAATCTTTTGACCTATTTATTAGTGAGGCTTTTGTAGGGGAGCCATTCCCTGCCCCATCCGCCTGTTTCTCTTGTGGGATTAATCATTTCCTTTTGACCTTGTGCTCTGCCCCTAACATGTTGCATTGATCAAATCCCGAAATCTCAAGTCATTTCTCCACCCCCACCAGCAACCCCATTCACATTAGAAAACCTGAGGGGGAGAGAGGGGGAGGGGTTTGAGTAGGAAAAGTTACTTGTCAAAATACACAAGATGAGAAAAACATTATTAGTTTTTTAAAACAACCTTCTCCACCTTCCTGTTGTTTTAGGACTTTCATGAACAGGCCATTAAAAAAGCTCCCTTTCCCGAAATGTGACTAGAAACGTCCCTAATTCAACTACTGCATTTTAAAACCTGTTTGACAGTGTTTCTTCAGGGGAATTGGGAAAAGTGTGTTCTCTTTTTGATAGGCGTTGGTTTTAATTCCATCCCCACCCCCGCTCCTACTTTAAAAAAAATTCCCAAATCCTGAAATTTAAATTTCAGCCTACAGTGAGCAAAGAAAGTGAATTCAGTTCATAGGCGAACGCAGTTGGTACTAAGTTGAATGCAAACAATTAGCAGAAGAGCTGAGTCCATAAATAAGAAGCGTGTGCAGAGTTGACTTTGTAGGCCTTCCTCCTCCTCAACTGAATTCACTCGGCCAGCAGAGAGTTTGAATTCTCTTAGTCGCTGTTACCTACACCTTTTCTTCTGACTGGTAATGATGTTAGAGCTGGCAGCTTTGAGAGGGATGGGGCGATTCGGGTTTAAAGTAATTACCTCCTGTGGGACAATCCTAGAAATTCCCTTTTTAGAGCTTAACGATTTCAGGGTGGCAAGTACTGAAGTTGCAAAAGAGAAAGAAAGGAAACCTCGTTTCACCATCCAGGCATAAACAACTGTCTCTTGGGGGGGAGGTGGGGAAGGAATTTTCTGTCAACTTCCCTCTTGCAGGGCGGGAGGGAGATTGTGACGCGGAGGGAGTCGCTAGGAACAAAGGCTCCGTATTGGACCAGCCGCCATCTTGGACCCAGCTATTTTACGATTGGCCGTAAGCCTTGGACCAAATTGATCACAGATCCCCTTGGGGGGCGGGTAGCCTTTTGGATTGTGGGGCCTGAGTGAAATTAGGGGCAGTGTTGTGGCCTGAACTGGAGCCCTGGGGCACATCCTGGAGAAGGACGTTGAGCCGTGCTCCTTCCCTCGGACCACAGGGCTGTGAGGGCTGGGAGATAGATAAATAGGTTCTTCCAGCTCTGCCGCCTGTTCACTAGGTTACGCCTGGCGGGGGGGGGGGGCGTTGTGTAGAAATTTGATGAGTGGTTGGGATAAACCCTCTGTAGAGGGTAAGGGACTCCATTACCCAGAGGCGAGCGGTTAGGAGCAGAGGCCAAAGCAAGACAAAAACCTCTGCCCAGAGAGGTTTCATCCTGAGTTCATTTTAGGGTGCCTGGGGAATATGCTCTTAAAGTAAGACGTGTTCAACTTGAGTTTATTCTTGACCCATAGGCAGTGTGGAGCCATCGAGGGTTTTGTTGAGTTGGGGATTCATGGAAAAAAAAAAAATTGAGTCGGAGGATTGATGTTAGCAGTGGTCGTTGCCACGCAGGTTGCCTGTGCCACAGTATTACTAAACCCTAGATGGGTGGTGGGAGATTACAGAGGTGAGTTTTCCAAGGCTGTGGGGGAGGGAGTGTTGTCGCCGTTAATAGAGGCGGCAAACCCCTGTGGTTTCTACATTGACTCTGGAGCCGGGCTCTGCCACTTTCTACTTGTGTCCTTGGGCAAGTCACTATCTATGCCTCAGTTTTCTTCATCTGTAAAATGGATACTAATAATACTCGCTAACCAATAAGGCTGTGATGAGGATTAAACAAGTTTATGTGTGTACAGCATCTGGTCTAGGGACTGACCCCAGTAAACACTTCGAGACGTGTTTGCCATTATTAAATTCCTTCTGGCTCTGACGGTGCTTGGGTAAATGAACCTCAGGGGAGAGCCCTATGCTTCATTCGAGCCCCCTAATAGATGCCCTATGTGGAAACAAAAAAATATAGTAAACTAAGTAGCTGGTCATCCTAACCCATAGTTAGCAGTTTGGTTTATATCAGTCTTTTTCTGCCATGCCGTGTGGCTTGTGGGATCTTAGTTCCCTGACCAGGGATTGAACCCGGGCCCACGGCGGTGACAGTACCTGAGTCTTCACCACTGGACCACTAGGGAATTCCCTGGTTTATATCATTCTTGATTTCATGGCTTAAAAGAAAATGGGCACCCCTCCATTCCCCTGTGAAGATCATACTGTGCATACTATTTGTATTCTGTTTTTCACTTCACATTGTATCATGTTAATATCTGATATTAGTTATTTATTTAGTGTAAACAGTAATTAAACGTGTAGCTTATCTCAGCAAATATTTTAGCAATGTGAGGGAATAGCAAAACGTATTTACAATTTCATTAGGTTCTAAATAACTACATTGGGACTTCCCTGGTGGCGCAGTGGTTAAGCGTCCGCCTGCCAATGCAGGGGACACAGGTTCAAGCCCTGGTCCGGGAAGATCCCACATGCCGCTGAGCAACTAAGCCTGTGTGCCACAGCTAGTGACCCTGCATGCCACAGGCTACGGAAGCCTGCGTGCCTAGAGCCAGTGCTCTGCAACAAGAGAAGCCACCGCAATGAGAAGCCTGTGCACTGCATCGAAGAGTAGCCCCCGCTCACTGCAACTAGAGAAAGCCCATGTGCGACAACGAAGATCCAACGCAGCCAAAAATAAATTAATTAATTAAAAATAAATAACTACATCAACACACTGCAGTTGGGCGTGGGGTGCAAATACTACACAATAGTATCCTACGGCATCTAAGCACATTCAGGTACTCCTGAATTCTTGAACCTATTTTCTACCTTTGCTCGAATAGTAGCACACTACTCCTTATTTTCTCCTCAGTAGTGTATTTTGGAGTTCATTCCATGGATCATATTCTTTTTCATGGTTGCCCGGTAATCAATCTATTTAACAGTTGTTTAACTAGTCTCCTATTGGTGGACATTTAGCTTGCTTCCAATCACAAACATGGTGCTATAAATCATCTTTTTTTCAAGGAAGTACCGAATTCCTAGCTGGATGGCTTGAATATAAAGTTTGTAAAGGTTCTTATTGCTGGAGGAGTGATAAGTATGCCCTCTCTTTTTCCTGAGAAGAAATGGAGATTAAGGCTTTTCCCGAGATCAATTAGATTTCCTAATTGAGAAATAGGATTATAGCTCTAGACCGACAGGAGTGTCAGATCTGGAGTTTGGTTTTGTCAGAAGTGTGTGGGAGACAGTGGCTTAGGGATGACCCCTGGAAAAACATCATTTTGGAAGCTTACTGGGGATTTACACTCTCCTTTCCCCCACTTTAATGGTTTTCTACCACGTTCTGGGTAGTTATTTCTGGAGAACGACCTGTTCATAGACCTGGTCTCAGACGTGGAAAGATGCTAATGGGTGGGCTTAGTAGGCTGTTGTGGCTCTGAGAGGTTGTGACCAGCTCTTGGGGTTTTAAGAATCTGCATTTTCCTCAGGCTCTCCCTCTGTGGCTGCTGCCTGATCAGGGTCTGCGGTGGAACCCACGAATTGAATTTTGATGGAATTAGCTGTGGGCAGAGCTGGGAAAGAACCTTGGACTATCTTATTCTATCCCTAGGCCTTACTCACGAAGGGAAAAAGGCGTTATTTTCAGTGAAAAACTGTTCTGTCTTTTCTCATGGATAAGATTGAAATGGTGTTTTGATTATTGATTGTTTCTCATGACTCCGCAGTGTGCCTTTTGGCCTTGTTATTGAAGGTGGAAAGTCAGCTGGTCTGAAAGGTGTGCGGGGGCTGGCGCCCCTGGCTGGTGGTCCACTAGGGCTGGCACCCTGGGGTGCCTGGGTTCTCCCTGTAGCCTGGGTTTCTCAGGGCACGGCTGCTGGGCCCTGAGAGTGAGTGCTCCAACCAAGCACATCGAGGCTTATAGCGTGACCCACCACGCCTTTGACTGGGCAAGGGAAGTTGCAAGACCAGCCCCAATTCAAGCAGAGGGGAAGTAGATTTTATATTTTTTTGAGAGGTATAGCAAAATATGTGCAACCATCTGCAGTTGCACATGAGTGGCTTTTCCTGGAAAAGTTCATAAATTCACCCAGATACTACCTGCTAGTGATGGGAGCTGGATTTCCCTATCATAACCTAGATTTCTGTTCACATTTTAGACCTGCACACCTTGGAACAAATCTCCCACCGTCTCCTTCCCCTTCCACTTTCCTTGTTTTTTGCTTTGTTTTTGTTTTGAAGTGGGGTGTTTTTCATCAGCAGTTAGTGAGATGGCTAAACAAGGTCAAACAGGTGGCCAGAACATCTCAGTTTATCTGGGGACCTGCTGCAGAAGTGCTGGCTGTCACCCCTTTTCTGTGTGTTCTGGTGGATATAGTGCCAACCCCTCACCTAAGTAGAGTTACTCAATTGTTTACTGAGCATCCATGTGCCAGACATGTAGGGACTGGGAAGGAAGTGTTGAACAAGACAGAATTTGCAGCGTTTGCAGTGCCTAAATTCCAGTGAGGAGACAGACCATGAACCAGTGAATAGATACTTTCAGGTAGTGAAAAGTGCTACAAAGAAAATTCAGCAGGGGAAGCCAGTGGTCAGGGGAAGTGTCTTCCTGAGGAAGTGATACTGAGACTTGAATGAACTGGGGAAGGGAACCTTATATGGATGGGCGGCGGGGTGGTGGTGGTGGGCACAGTTCTCAGGCAGAGGGAACAGCAGGTGGAGTCCAGGATAGGTGGCGTCCAGGAAGACCCATCCAAACAGTGGCACAATGGGAGCCACTGGAGGGCTTCAAGGAGGGGGTGCTGTCTCTGACTTTAAAAGGTGCTCTCCCCGTGGAGAAGAGACTGTAGGGCAGCGACGGTGGAATCTCGGGCAGAGTGAGAAGGTGTCTTGTGTTTCCCTGCCAGAGTCTTCCTTGTCTGGACCTTTTATCCCACCCATTCCTGTTTGCACTTTTAGCCTAAACTCGGGCTTCCCTTCCTCCAGGAAATGTGCTGAGATTTACATCGAAGCCCCAGCGTTAGCTTTCTTCCCTCAGCCCTGAACTTGTTGGCCTTACTCATCATCCCTCCTGGTGGACTGTCACCTCTTAGAGGGGAAGGGCCTGGTGCCCGGAGCGGGTGCAGTAAGGAAATGTGCGTGCCTTGGGGATTCATGTTGAACATATGACATCTGTTGGGAGGGCCTGAAAAAGGCTGATCTGACTGATGAGAGTAGAGGGGCAGGCAGGGTGGCTGCATAGGAAGTTGGAGACATGTGCAAGTCAGAGGTGGTCTTCCAGTATGCCTTTTCCAAGCGTATTTATGGAATCTCTCAACATTCCATTCAGTGGGCAAAGAAAGTCACAGCTCTGGTGAACAACGGCCCCAAAGGCCATTGGAGTGGCTTTACAGCCCTTATCAGTCCTGCCTTGCAAACATATCCAGCCCTGCAAACAGGTTCCTGGAGTTGATTTAACTTTACTGGCCACTTACCAAGCTGGAGCCCTCACAGGCAGGCCGCCACCCTGCTCTTTGCTGCTGGAACTGCCAGTCAGCATTTGCATTTCACGCACTTCTCTTATGAATTCTTCACCACTGCCCACGAGATGGAGTGTATTCTCCCCATTTTATGGGTGGAAACAGCTCAGTGAGCCCACTTAACCAAAAGAGCTGGAGAAAGGAAGGACCACATCAATATCTGAACCCAGGTTTTTTGACTTAACAAAAAAGGTGACCCCAGGCTGTGCCCTGGCCTCCTTCCATGTCGTGTCGTCCCCGCGAGGCCACCTACCCCCAACTCCCTCATCCCCCCCCCCCCTTGAGCTCCCAGCTAACTTTCCCCTCCAGTCTACTCCAGATTCTTCCCTGCACTTGGACCGAGAACAGTGTACTTCTCTGCTGGAGGTGTTCCTTTTGTTTGGACTTGTAAATCTTCCATCCCATCCTTTTAAAAAAAAAAAAAAAATCCCGTTATCCCATTCTTTCTAAGAAGCCTTTTCTGACTTATCTGCCCCGCCCCCAGGCCATGCAACCACAGTAAGTCCTATGAAGGGATTTGGTACTTCTCTGGGTGGCAGTTTTTCCTATCTGCCCTCATGTATTTTGGTTAGTTCCCCATTTGTCTTACTGATCCTGTCCAGTGGGTTTCCAAACTGGGTCATTTTTGAGAGTGAAGGAGGGTGTTGTTAATAATTATGCTTAGACAACACAAACAGACTGGACTTCCCCAAACTGACCACCCAAGACTTGTAGGAGATTGGAAACTTGAGTTGTTTTTTAAACCTCCCAAGACTCTTAGCTGAAAGCCTTGAGTCCAGTGTAAATGGTTTAAAAAAAATCAGCAAATGTTGCAATGTATCTTTACTAGGACAGCTTTCCCTCTATGTTGGTTTTTTTGTTGTTGAAGTGTGGTTGATTTACAGTGTTATGCTGATTTCTGCTGTGCAGCAAAGTGACTCGGTTATACACATATATACATTCTTTTTTTATATTCTTTTCCATTATGGTTTATTCTCTATGTTTTATAAATAGATCTACAAGTGCCTAAGGGAAACAAGTTTCTGAAAATAAAGGAAAATGTCGTTTAAAAAATCTGCAAACACCGCATACTTGTTAGGGACATCATGGCCTCAGAGACTACAACCTGTATTAAAGCTGTCTCTAAAATAGATGAAGTTAACATCCAGGAGGCAAAGGTTGGGAGAGCCAGGAGGCTCCCCATGGCTGACCCAGAAGTGGACAGGCCAGCCCAAGACTCCCAGTGGGCCTCTTGTTTGGGGAAGGCCCTTGGAGTTCGAGGTGCAGTGGGTTCCTGTGTAGAAGGGCTGAGGAAGAGCCACCTGGGGCCAGAACTTCAAAATACAGCAATTTGAGGATCCATCACAGACAAACGTCTGCATCTCCCTGGCCTTGCATCTCACCATTCCTGGTTAGGTGCCAGCCAAAGTAAGGGCGACTCCCCGCTCGCTCTCCCACAGAGAGCCAAACGAAGCAGGTCAGAAGTTAAAAAACCCAAGGAGAGACCAATTTAAGAGCTGTTCCTTTATCGTCTGCCTTGAACTTTAGCTTACATAACACTCCACCTGATTGTTTCCCAGCTCAGAGCTTGTACATTTTCTTTCCCCACCCTGTCAGGTCTAGCCTTTGAACTGGAGTTTATCCTTGAGTATCTGCTTGGGGGGTGCTGGGGAGGTTCTGCCCCTCCCCTCCTGTGTCTCCTGGTTGCATTACCTGCTGGGTCAGGGTCAGCGGGCTGTCAAGTTCTATTGAACAGCACGCAGGTGCAGTGCAAAGAGGTGAAGCTCAGGCTTCCTTCGTTGGAATGAAGTGGGATTTCTGACGAAGCTCCATCCATATCCGAGACCTGAATTTTTTCTCATTACCATTATTTTCTCATTACAACTTCGTTCATGCATGATGAGTGGTCCTGGGAATTCAGGCTTCTCTAAATAGGAGTTTGACTCCAGTGGTTTTACCTGTAGTGTCCCCAGATGTTGATCTTTTTTCAGATTGTATCTTATCCCTGGTTAGTTGGCATTTCCCTGCCTGAAATCACGCTGCTGGCCTGGTGTTGGGGTTCCCTGACTCCTTGCCAAATCCTGCTGTAATTAATGCTTTAGGACCGCAGCTATCAGGATCTGTGCACACTGGTGGGAAGAGGGGTGGGTGAACTCCAAGGGTTCAGGGCTTCATTGCTAGCCTGAGGTCTCCACTGCTCGCTGCAGTTTGGATTTTTTCCCCTTGCGATGAGGGAGGGATTAAGACCCACCCTGTAGACTGCCTGGACCACAGAACCGGCCCCGGGGCTCCTATTCCTCCCGTGTCGCCCAGCCCAGCATGGGTGACAGGTGACTCTTTAAATAAAGCTGGTCTCCCGGCCTGGCCTGGCTCTGTTTCATTTGTAGGGGTGTCCGAGGGATTAAGTTTCCTGTTGTTGGAGTTGAAGGGAGGGTGTGATTTAAATTAATTGCCTAACAAAGTGCTAACTTGAAAAGGGTTTTAAAAAGAAATCCATTTCTTGATAAGACTGAGGCTTTTCCTTTCACCCTCAGCTGCTGCACTGGAGCTGTGGTTTGAGGCCCCTCTGCTCTTGGTCACAGAGGAAACTGTTGAGAAAGCCTCTGGTGATTCCTGAGGTGTCACAGGGGATAGAGGAGTGTGTCTGTCTGCTCTCTATTTGATGCTCTCCTTGATGGGAGCAGTTTTGAGGAGTGCCGCCAAAGAGACTAGACTTAGGGCTCCACAGACACACGGGGAGCCCTCGCCCCAGCCCCACGTCGAGGGGCGGCCCTTACTGGCATTGAGAGAATTCACAGAGTCCATCTACTGCTTTCTTGATGGGGCCCCCCTCCCCAATTTAAATCATTCCTGCCTGTGAATAAGATCCCTACAGCATTAAATATTCGGTTAACCTCCTGATGTTTCTTTTTTTCCCCCCGGTACGCGGGCCTCTCACTGTTGTGGCCTCTCCCTTTGCGGAGCACAGGCTCCAGAAGTGCAGGCTCAGCGGCCATGGCTCACGGGCCCAGCCGCTCCGCGGCATGTGGGATCTTCCCGGACCGGGGCACGAACCCGTGTCCCCTGCATTGGCAGGCAGACTCTCAACCACTGCGCCACCAGGAAAGCCCTAACCTCCTGATTTGGAGGCAGTGCTTGGTGTAAAGTTAGCTGGCTCTTAAAATTGTCACCAGGGGGTGACAGTGTCACACGGGGCCGTCGGGAAGGCCAGTGTTGGACCTGTGTTGCCCAAGGCAGCGGACAACTGAGTAACAGAGGCGCCCAGCTACTCCGGATTATAGAACTTGCCGAATTGGGGAGAGAAAGGAACAATTATATTGGGTTGTTATCCCTTATTGGAGGGATAAGATATGGCTAGTAATATTTCAAAACCTTTTTTGTTATGAGTTTTCTTTTCTTACCTGAGTCTTTATTTCTGCTTCCCTTCTCGAGGTGAGTGCTTTCCCTTGCTTTACATCCACCTGTCCACATGATCTCAGCCATGCAGGCCATTGAGACCCTTTTTGCTACTTCAGGGGTGGGGTGGTGAAAGGTTTCGGGTGCATGGCGTCGCCCACTGCTTAAGAGGTGAGGACTGAGTTACGTGGCCACCTACAGTCTGGCCATTTTTTACAGTCAGCCTCCCAGTACCACCGATTCTGGTCTAGAACACAACGGATTAAAACTGGGCCTTGCTTTTGCGACGGGAAACAGGAAAACTGTGTATCTGTGTCAAAATCCATCTTTTCGTGCCTGATTTGCAAGTCTATAATTTACGTGGGCGGTGATCTCCGTGTTGGAACAAATCTCTTTTATTTGCTGCTGGAAGCTGCCTGGACCACTCATTAGTACATCAGAGGTCAGGTGCAAGCCTGGGCGGCAGCTGGCACACTAATGATTTCGTAGGGCTTTGTGTGACCACTGGCCGCCTGTGGGGCTGTAAATCGGACTCGGGGTTCTAATTTTTATCAAAACCTCCAGGAAGTTAGTCCGACTTGCCTCTTGTGAGATTAAACTTAAGATAATATTTATAGTGGAGGGCAAAGGAAAAATAATACCTAATGGGAACATTGTGGGAAGAATGGTAGTGACCTATTAGAAGTAAATTATGTGGGGCCATTGGAGTAACTCATTGATGGGCTCAAAGAGTATTTATTAGGTCTTTAGCTGTGAGGAGCCCATGCTGAGGCTGGGCTCCAAGCTTCACCCCACCACCGCTAGGTGGTCGCTGGGAGGGTTTCCCACTCACTTATTATTTTTTAGGTATAATTTACATAAATAAAAAGTATACATTTTGACAATTCTTTTTAAATTTTTTGGTCACGCTGCACATCTTGCGGGATCTTAGTTCCCCCACCAGGGATCGAACCTGAGATCCCTGCTGCTGCCATGGAAGCGCTGAGTCTTAACCACTGGACCGCCAGGGAGTTCCCCATTTTGACAATTCTATACACCTGTGTACCTACTCCTTCTACCAAGACAACATAACGACACATCCATGGCTCCAGAACATCTCCCTTGAGTTCCTTCCAGTCACATCTGTTTCCACTTGCAACTTCTTTGATTTTTTTCACCTTAGTTTTGCCTTCATAGAAATAGAATTATGCAGTATATGTTTTTTTGATTCTTATTTTTCCATCACGCACCTGTGTGATAGCACAAAATCAGTAATTCGTTCCCATTGCTAAAAGTATTCTACTGTGTGGACATATACCTGTCTGTTTCTCTGTTGATAGGGAAGTTTGATTTTTATTTTTGAACTGGAAGATTTTTTTTTTTTTTTCCCCCGGTACGCGGGCCTCTCACTGTTGTGGCCTCTCCCGTGGTGGAGCACAGGCTCTGGAAGTGCAGGCTCCAGACACGCAGGCTCAGCGGCCATGGCTCACAGGCCCAGCCGCTCTGCGGCATGTGGAATCTTCTTGGACCGGGGCATGAACCTGTGTCCCCTGCATCGGCAGGCGGACTCTCAACCACTGCGCCACCAGAGAAGCCCCCTGGAAGAATTTTTAAACACCCACATATTATTTAAGTCAACAAGTTTATTTGTGAAAAACCGTTTGGTAGGCAGTAACCCCAAACACAGTTCTGGTATGTTCCAGAGTGTCACTGAATGTCATGTAACTTGGATCTGTTGGAGGAAACCCCCCAGCACAGGAGTGTCACCTGCTCTTTTGTGTGGGCCATTGTTAAAGCCTTCCAGGAAGGAGAGAGACTGCAGGCTGTGGGCAGTCAACCCTGCTGGCCTTGGTGGTGGCGGCCAGCCATAACTGTGCCTCAAAGCTGTGTGGTTGGGCAAAGATACCAAGACTCCAGCCTGAAAACCAGAATCCGACCAGCAGGCAAATGAACAGTCCAAAGAGGGAAGGAGCTCTTGCAGGTTGGGTCCCCCCAGAGGTTTGGATGGAGAACTTGTTTATCAGCATCTGAGGAGGAAGCAGGATGGATACAGGCCCATGAGGATGCTCTCAGTGATACCAGCGCGGCTGCCGGGGGCCTGAGTATAGCTGGGCTGGCATAGGGAGGGCACTCCGGGTACTCGAAGTGAAGGGACAGAGGCATAGCTCGTCTCTGGAGTTCCCATGTGTATTGTCCCACACTGAGTATTTTGTGACATCCTGATTATACCTTTATAAAACATGCTTCTTTGGGGGACTTTACAAAGGCTCTAAGAAGTGCTGGCTGTAGCTCCACGTGGGAAGCGCTGTCTTCTGCCTGCTTTTTTTCTTACCCTCCTTGTCACCTCGACCTCTGCCCTTAGAGCTCCCTTGGAGGATTCTCCTGCCCCGAAAACCCAGCTGCACAGTTCCCGAGTATCGTCAGGATCCCAGAAAAACACACACACCTCGGTTATATGTCCTTCCTTGCCTCCTAAAGGCCCTATTTGAGTCAGATTTACTGCTGCAGCCTCAGTTTTGGGAGGGGAGCTATGGTAAGAAATATTTGTAAGGCTCTTTTGTCTATGACTCTGGCAACACTGGAGGAAGGCGGTGTGTGTCATTGTTCTCTGGGGCTTCAGTGCTACAGGGGAAGTGGTTTCCTTTCTAGGATGAAATCATTTTCATGCTTTTTAATAATTCTGACACTTTTCTGAGCCAAAAATGGAGGTGTTTTTTTTTTCTCTTTTTACCAAATCTGCAAGTGAGCTCAGCCAAATTCAGTCATTTAACTGTAGAGATAGAACTTACTCCTTTAATTACCTGTGGCTTTTTATAAAAAGGCAATGGTTCTGCTTTTTGCACATGTTAATATTAGAAGCTGTGTGCCCAGGGAGGGTTCTTCCTGGAGGAGGGCCCTGAGACAGGGAATATAAAGTATAAGGTATAAATACTGCTGAAATATAAAGTGGGGATCCCGTGTGCCTGGCTCTGGGGTGTTGGGACCTGGTCCCACAAGCAGGGGAGCAGGTGATAGGGAGGAACAGGAGCCTGGAGGAAGCCTCGTGGGTTGAGGCACTGGAGGAGCTGGGTCTTGCTGGGTGGTATGTGGTGGTTGGTCGGTGTTGGGAAGCAGTGGTCATTGGGAGTGTGAAAATTTTCTTCTGAAAAATAGGAAAGGGATCATGATGTGGCTTTTGCAGTGGCACAAAAACCTCCGGGGAACAGCATGGGACGTTCAGTCATCATTGAACTATGCCTTCCCTTGGTACCAGCAACCACATTGAGTCTAAAGTTGTTAAGAGCTGGGAGTTGCCTGGCGGTCCAGTGGTTAGGACTTGGCGCTGTCACTGCTGTGGCCCGGGATCGTTCCCTGGTTGGGGAACTAAAATCCTGCAAGCCGCGTGGCGCAGCGCAGCCAAAAACAAGAAAAGTTGTTCGAGCTGATGGCATTCCTGTTTCCAACCCTTCCTTTTCAAATTTGCCTTGTCCACAGGAGCCAAAAAATTTGGCCTAGAACTGCTCTGACCCCACTTGTACACACCCATCCCACTCTACCGGCTGGTAGTCTTAACTCCTTCTCTTGCCTGTTGAGAGCCCAGGAATGACTCTTGTTCAGCTAGCTGGGCTGGCAGGTCTTTTACCCTAGCCCTTGGGATTAGATGTGCCTTGACATTCAACGTTTATGATTTTGGTAAGTTTATACTGTGAAACAACACCACAAAGTAATGAATATTAGCAGTTCTTTCTTCAGTGAAACATATGAGAACTCACACTAAATGGTATAGATAAAAATTTGAGATCATTTTCATACCAGTTCAGGTTTTGCTGCCAAATAGCTTGTGTAAAAACTTTTGCTTTCCAGATCTGTTGAATTTGGGGATTGCAGAAGGGGGTTCTGGGCTTGTATGGGGCTACCCATGTTTGTTTCACCGGGTGTTTGAACGATACCCACTGGGACTGCCCTCTTCCTTTACACTGCCTGAGACCACCCTCACTGCCCACCTCGGGAATCGTCCCAACAAGCGGCCCCACTCGCCTCTACCCTTGTGTTTTGGAAAATCTAGCAGCCAATCCTGAGCACACAAAACACAAGCCTTGCTTTCTTGCTGCTCCTCTGGGGCTTCTTTTCAGTCTCAGCCTCCACCTTCCACCTTCCAGCCAAGCAGAGTGGGCCTGGACTCCCAGTCACACATTGCCCGGCTCCCTGGTGTCCCCATGCCAGCCTTTCGTGTAGGTCTGATCTTGTTTGGGAACAGAAATTGGCACTTGACCACCTTTGTTCTTCACATGAATGGAGGTTGACCTGACATCAAGTTATTAAATTTGAGAAGCCTTACTGTCCACACATGCAAGTAGATTTTTTTTCTTCTGATTTGTCAAATGATGTAGCAGTTGAATATATTATCAAATGGACACTTCTGGGCTTTGTAAAGAACAATATAAAAGGATATTCACTGTGGCATTGCTTGTGAGTTTTCAAAAACCAGGAAATGACACTAAAATCCTATCATCAGCAGGCAACATACCATGCAGCCATTCCTAAAACAGGCAGCCCGACTCAAAACATTCTCCCAGTTAATATAACTAAGTGAAAAGGTCTAGTATAAAGCTCTCCTATTTATGTCTTTAAAAAGTTCGCCTATGCATAGAATATAGCATATTTTTGGATGATTATGTAAAAAAGTGGAAACAACTGAAAAATTGGGTCAGATTTTTTTTAAATTTATTTATGGCTGCGTTGGGTGTTTGTTGCTGTGCGCGGTCTTTGTCTAGTTGCAGCGAGTGGGGGCTACTCTTCCGCGGGCTTCTCATTGCCGTAGCCTCTCTTGTTGCGGAGCATGGGCTCTAGGCACAGGGGCTTCAGTAGTTGCAGCACCTGGGCTCAGTAGTTGTGGCGCACGGGCTTAGTTGCTCCGAGGCATGTGGGATCTTTCTGGACCGGGGATAGAACCTGTGTCCCCTGCATTGGCAGGCGGATTCTTGACCATTGTGCCACCAGGGAAGTCCCTGGGGCAGATTTTTAAAAAACGACTTGCACCTGTGTATCTTCTTGCATTAAAAATGCATATGTGTTCCCTAACTTGTCTTAAAAAGTTTCCGACTCCTTTCCCCCAGAAAGAAGTAACTTGTCCACAGCTGAACTCTGCTGTCTTGAGCTGGTGGTGATTCTGTAAGAAGGAGGGTCCAGATTCCTTTCTTTCACCTCTTCGCAGGCCCCCCAAGACCACAGCTCTGGCCAGAGATGTAGGAGGGCTTCTGCGAGTTTGAGAACACTGGCATTCAATGTATTTTCCCTAAATCAAGTAAAGCTTGGTTTTGGTGTTGTTGGATAGACTTAGTTGCGTGGCTGGACTTTACTCCTTGAATTTGGTTTACCATTTTTTAATAGGAGAGCCTGCCGAGTGTTACATACAGATAAGGCTTCTGGTTGTCACCTCCCCTTCGTGTCTGTAGTGGTGGGTGGAGACCTCCTTGTGTCTAGGCCTGAGTTTGTGGGAGGCCGCATGTCCCCAGTCATTTTAAGGGATGTCAAAGAAACCTCAAAAAGTAAGTTTATAGCAGTTAATATTTATTATCTCAGTTGGGGGATCTTGACAATGAGAGGCCCCCTCCATACTTTTCTGTTTACACTTCTCACTGATGTGGATAGTTGTATTTTAACCTGGTGCTCCAATGTGAGTGTGTGTGTGTGTGTGTGTGTGTGTGTTCCTTGTTGGATCACATGTATCAATAATATAAAATGTAGAACATTCTTGTTCATTAACAGAGCACTTTATTTAAGCCCTGGCTAAGGTAAACCTGCCTGCTTGGTATTTTTATTTATTTCCTCCAACCCCCGCCCCCCCCACCCCCATTCCTCTCCTGCTGGGCTCACATTCCTAGGTCTTTGTCTCTGCTGGTATTTTAGAAATTTTGGGAGAGGAAGGCAGTGGGTGGGGCGTGTTCTGGAAGCTGGGGGCAGGGGAGAGGGTGGTCACTTGCAAGGTCAGAGGTCAGGCCTGCCCCATTCAGCTGGGCAGCCAGATTGTCGCCATGTGGGGGGGGGAGGGGGCGTGTCCACACATCTGCCCGGGAAGCCCCAAACAGGCAGCTCAGGCCTTGGAATTCCTGCCGCCAGAGGACTGCTCCTTCCCAGAGCCACAGTTCATGGCCTCTGCCACATTTCTTTCTGGCGGTGGGCCCTCTGAACAGTCATCCAGTTTATTCTTTTAAAATAACCTTAAGTAAGCTGGTTCAGAGAGAGTTGCACCCATGCACACCCGTGTGCACCTTTGCCTATTCACTGAGTTTCATAAGCTATAAAATTGTAAGTTTTTGACCTTAGAAATTGCCAGGTGAGTGAGATGTGGAGCTTCTAAATGGAGTGTGACATCTTCCCAAAGTTTTACTCTGATATTTCACTAGAAAGTTTCCAAAATGTGGGACTTCCCTGGTGGTCCAGTGGTTAAAACTCCATGCTTCCACTGCAAGGGGTCCAGATTTGATCCCTGGTCGGGGAAACTAAAGTCCCATGTGCTGAATGGTGGCCAAAAAAATTTTTTTTACAAAATGTGATCACATTTTCAGGTTTTAGACAGTGTGTTCTTTTTTAAAAAAATCAACAGTTAATTAAAAGCACCACTGAGGCTCTGCTTTTACCCACTTATACTGTCACCCCCAGCCCCACCCCGTGGTCCTACAGTCAGCCTGGAACTGCAGAAGCAGTGGCACTTCCAATATCACAGGGTGTTCTAGGCGATTAGAGCTGTGTCAATCCCACGTGTAACACTGTCAGGTGGGGTCACATCCCAGCACCCCCGTTTGCCCATTTTAGAGGTACCTGGGCTCTCAAGGCTGGACATGCGGGGGCCTGCAGCCTAAGGTTCTTCCCCACTCGCAGGAGCCCCACAGACTCCTAAAGCAGGGGGACACTAGTCAGTCCACACAGTTGTCCAAGAAAAGGTAGCTCCTGAGCAGAGGTAAAGAGAAGATTGCTTAGCTGTTTGGTAAGAACAGGGAGGCTTGTGCCAGGAGATTTTCACACTTCACATTAGCAGGAGTGATCCCTTTATTCCCGTGGCAAATGGAGGGAGCAGAGGGGAGGGATGTGGTTGAGTCGTGGAAACTGGCCGGAGAATTGCTTTAGCACCTGTCGGGGCATTTCCCCACATTTACCCAGTTTAGCATTTTTCGGTTAGTATCTAAGGCTGGCTTGGGAATTTTAGATTTATCAAATGAGAAAGATTAGATAGTCTCTAAATGGTGGACCTTCTTCAAAAAGTGATTAGCCTTCACAAAGGAAGGCAGATGCCTCCTGGGTTCTGTCTCCCACGGTACAGCACGGGACAAAAATCGGTACAGCACGGGACAAAAATCGGCACTAAAGTTACAAACCCGATCACGTTTCCCTCCTGTAAAAGAGGGTCCAGAAAACTTGCCGTATCACAACCATTTCTTCAAAGTAGGAACGTGATATCCTAAGTCTTTCCTTCTTCCATTCCTGGATCCCAGAGTTCCCGGAGAAGCAACCTAACCCCTGCTGGATCACACACCCCCTACGTGGAGCAGCCTGTTTGGCTGACAGTCATTTCCTCGTGCACACGCACTACGCCGAGACTTTGGTTGGAATAAAATAAATAACCTGGAGAATGAGAGGAGCCACGTTCTCGCTCTGCCCCAGGCCCTTTCTGTGTGGGACTTTCAGCCTAATAGGAACTTTCTGGGTCTCTGTGCTTTGGACAGGGTAACCAGCTTCCGTGCGTTGGGACCAGCCCTTGTTCCCTGTGCAGCCTCTTCCCCTGGAGATTGAGTGCTTGTGTATGTGAAAGACACCCCCCCACACACACACACACATGCCCCCTTCCCTGCCTGTCGAGTGTTGGCTCGCTTTCCTTCACCCCAGGTGTACCAGCGGCAAACTGAAGCTCTGCTCTTGAAAGCAAGCCAGCAAACATTTATAGACAGCGGCCCTAAGTGCCGGCCCTGGGGAGGGATGCAACGGGACTGGCCCCGTTCTGTGCCAAGGAGCTTTGGCTCCTGAGAGCTCGGCTCTCGGCAGGTTTATCAGCAGGTGGAGGTGGTGCCAAGCCGCTCCCCCCCACCAGCACGCAGGGCCCCAGGGAGGCACAGAGCATCGTATAAACAGCGCTGTCAGCACTGGCTGCCTCCCAGGGTCAGCTCCTTGGAACAACTTGGCAGGAAGAAGAAAGACAAGAAGCTGGCTGACTTTACCATTAGCCTTTGGCCTCTGTTCCAGAAGCTTAAGCCCGCACCTTGCTTGAGTGCCTTGGGTGCACTCGTGTCCTTGATGGGGGGACGGTGGCAGCCAACTGCCGTGTGAGGGGGATTGATCCTGGCCCCCAGCCTGGTTTCCACCCCCAGAGCGTGGGGTGGCAAGAGGAACTTGTCGATTTATCCTTTCATTCCGGCCACCAATCTCAGACCAGGGAGACAATCTTGGAACCTTTCTGGGTAATTAATCTCAGATACAGGGAAATGTCTTATGGAGGATGACTGTTTTCTTTTGTTTTAAATAGTTTTATTCATATGACTGTATAATTATTGTCATTTACTAAGGTCAATTGATGAGCAGCACATTTTATTTTTTTAATCTATTTTTTTCGGCCACACTGAGCGGCTTGTGGAATCTTAGCTCCCCAAGCAGGGATCGAACCCGTGCCCCCGGTAGTGGAAGTGCAGAGTCTTAAGCACTGGACCCCCAGGGAAGTCCTTGGAGGATCATTTTGTTTCATCTTTGCCTTTGCGGTGTCTCAGTTGTGGTTGTGAATGGAACTGGAGTAGAACGAGGGTGTTGGTTGTTTTTCTTTGGGTGGGGATGGGGGGAGCAAGTTGTCCTCACAGTCGCCTGCGGGTATCCCGCTCCCTATGCGGTGTGCTTGTTTATTGTGGGGTCCTGAGATCCAGAGCACCCCGCCACCCACCCCCTTGTCATTAACACCTGGCCCTCTCTGGTCCCCAGGTGCTGCACCTGTACTGTGACACGTGCTCAGTGCCCATCTGCCGAGAGTGTACTGTGGGCCGGCACGGCGGCCACAGCTTCGTCTACCTCCAGGAGGCGCTGCAGGACTCACGGGCGCTCACCATCCAGCTGCTGGCTGATGCCCAGCAGGGCCGCCAGGCCATCCAGGTCAGTCCCTCCCCACCCTTCACCTGTTTCCCTGGTTCTTTCTTGCATATAAAACCTTTACCACTCCCTTTCAGATGGCATGTGTAGATTATTGGGCAGAGTCCAGTGTCTGGAGGCCATGGGACAACGACCCACGTGAGCCCATGTGACACCCATGCAGCAGCAAGCACGTGGGGGTGGGCAGTGCATGGAGACCTCACAGTATGGTGAAGATGACAGTGATGTGGCTGAAGTTACTGGCTGGTCAGGGCTTCTTCCAGATACCCTGGCTGGACCCCTTCACAGCAGCTGCCTGTCTGCCATCCAGCTGCCTCCCCAAATCCAAGTGGATATTAGGGTGTTCAGCCAGGACTATAGAAAGACTGGGTGCTCACCTTGCTACTCAGATTTGTTTATAGGTGAGAAATAAGTGAGCGTGGGAAATTTTATTTAAGGTTGAATCTCAGACTCTTTCTTGGGTGATAAATAAAGGTCATGCCATGGTTATTTACTTATTTATTTTTAATTTAATTTTATTGGAAGCATTAGCTATTGCTATGCTATGCCATGCTACTTTATGCTATTCTATTGGAAGCATTAGACGTCCTGGTAATTTAGACCCTTGTTTCTGTTGAATTCCCGTCCCTTTGGGGCTAGGAAGGGACACGTGTAACTCTGAGATATAGTGAAGTTCTCTTACATAGGCAGGTAATAGTGTGCCTTAATTTTTGAATCTTCTTGCCTGATCCAGGTGACAAGGTTTTAGGAAGACAAAAAAATCATAGGTTGTTTCCCTCATCTGGTAGGATAAGCTTGAAAGTCAAGAAACATTGCTAGGACTTCCCTGGTGGCGCAGTGGTTAAGAATCCACCTGCCACTACAGGGGACACGGGTTCAAGCCCTGGTCCGGGAAGATCCCACATGCCGCAGAACAGCTAAGCCCATGCATCATAACTACTGAGCCTGCGCTCTAGAGCCTGCGAGCCACGACTACTGAAGTCTGCACACCTAGAGCCTGTGCTCTGCAACAAGAGAAGCCACTGCAATGAGAAGCCCGCACACCACAGTCAAGAGTAGCCCCTGCTCGCTGCAACTAGAGAAAGCCCGCGCGCAGCAGTGAAAACCCACCACAGCCAATAATAAATAAATGAATTTATGGGGGAAAAAAAAGAAACATTGCTAATCTTCGAGTGGCAGTTGAATAGGAGGACTTCCCTGGTGGTGCAGTAGTTAAGAATCCTCCTGCCAGTACAGGGGACACGGGTTCGATCCCTGGTCCGGGAAGATCCCACATGCTGTGGAGCAACTGAGCCCGCAAGCCACAACTGCTGAGCCCACGTGCCACAACTGCTGAAGCCCGTGCTCCGCAAAAAGAGAAGCCACTGCAATGAGAAGCCTGCGCACTGCAATGAGAAGCCTGCGCACTGCAATGAAGTATAGCCCCCACTCGCCGCAACCAGAGAAAGCATGCGCACAGCAACGAAGATCCAACACAACCATAAATAGATAGATAGAAGGAAAAATATTTTAAAAAGTAATCGAGTAGGAAACTGTTTAGAACGAGTATTTGAATACATGAATATTTTTAACATAAGACTTTTTTGGGAAATGGTAAAGAATCAATCGTGTGTTCTAGGGCGGGCAGATGGTTTAGGATTTTAATAAGTTTCTCAGCAGCTATCAGCATTCCTATGTGTGATACTGAAGTGATCTTTCTGATGAGTCAAGTAATCTGATATCCAAATCACTTTCACTCTTGATGAAAGTACAACATTTTGGTCACTTATGTAATTAGAGGATTTCATAAAGGTGCACAGATTCCCCGGGGGACATCCAGAGTTTGGGTCAGGAATATAGTTGCTCTCCACGTAAGACAGCCTTGATTCGTTACTTTTATTTCTTTCATCACATTTAAGATGCCATTAACTGTAAGATATGCACATTTATTTTATATACAGCTAACAAAGGGAAAAAGCCCACTGACAGTGTTAAGATGAATCATAGTTTCAAAGATATTAAATGTGATAAAAATTACATTTTAGAGTGAACTACAGTAATTCCCCCATCTGGTACCGGTATGGTGGCCTTTGAGCTTATGGGTGACACTTGCATTCTCTAGTATCTTCTATCAGGACACTTTAAATACCTGTCATCAGGCCACCGCTGTTCTCCATGGCAGACATCACTAATCACTTTCTGCACCCTTCCCTGTGAAACCCGGGTTTGGCCTCAGACTCCTCCTCAGTACTAAGTGGCCACCACTCAGCAGTCAAATGGCATCACTGACTTGCCTCAACTTCGAGTGTTTGATTGAATCTGTTAACATTTTTTCTCAAGCCCCCATGCTTGTTAGGTGACCCACCCTCCCTTCCTCCCTTTTTCCTTCCTTTCTTTCCTTCTCTTTCTTTCTTGCAAATGTTTCTGTTTTCAGAGTTTCCCCAGCCCTTTTACCCACTGCCATTTTCCCCCAACCCACCTGCCTCTTGGCGTCCTTCAAATGCCCTGCTTAGATAATGGGAACTAGTTAAGCAGGTCCTGGTCTGCACGTCTTGGAATGCAGTGCTTGCCGGGGTGTTGTGTAGGATTTGGAGAGGAAAGCTCCATTTGGTCTCTTCACATAGTTTATGACTCTAGGAATGGGAATGACTCAAATTATAGCCAGAGCTTTGCTCCCCTTTGACCTATTTGGAAAATGGAAGAAATAGTTCCTGTCATAGGATGCGAGTTAACGCAAGGGCCTGCTAGGGACCTAGGAGGAAACAGTAGGAGCAGCCTGGCTAGGAGGGTAGACGGCGAGCAGACACTGGCTGTGCATGCAGAGGGGATGGTCATTGCTCTCCGGCCAGTTCTTGCCCTGTAGGAATGTGGACCTGTTATTTCCATATCTTCTGATTTTAATGGAAATTCAGTTTGGTTAAGTAATATGATGTTAATATAAATAGAAGGCAGTTTGTGGCCTTTGCTTTCCATCGAGGAAGCGTTAAAGAAATGTTGTGGACATAGGCTTGGTTGCCTCAGTCAGACACTGATGTGGATACCAGCTCTGTGCTAATTAATAACCAACACATCTGAAAACAGGGTGTACTGGTTAATAACCTACCAACCTACCCTTTCACAGTCGTGCCGTGTGAGGCTGGGGCTGCAGTGTTCATTTCAAACCACGTGCCTGGAAGTGGGGAGAAGGGACTTGCTTCTTCCTTTTGACTTCCTGTTCTTATCAGCAGTATTTTTTTACCCTGGCAGCAGAAGTTGGTTCCAGTTTCCAGCTTTTGCCACTCCCAGAATGAGCTGGGCCTGGGCCGCCCCTCCCCCATACTTCTGGGTCCTGGTAACCCCTACTTTCTTTGTTCTCTGAGCCCAAGGGGTGGTAGCTACTGACTGCAGTTACTGCAGTCTGTCTTAATCATCAGTGTGCCCTTTGCATTAGCAGTTCCCCGCTTCCCGTTTAACCAGATTCCCTGTATTAAATCGTCTCTGCTTAAATGTCTAGTGAGGTTTCTCTTCTTCTGAATTAATCCTGACCCACAGCCCAAGACACCCTGTTATGGTATCTGCTTACATGCACACTTATTTGATCCGTCAGTCTAACTTTTTTTTTTTTTTTTTGTGGTACGTGGGCCTCTCACTGTCGTGGCCTCTCCCGCTGCGGAGCACAGGCTCCGGACGCGCAGGCTCAGCGGCCATGGCTCACGGGCCCAGCCGCTCCGCGGCATGTGGGATCTTCCCGGACCGGGGCGCAAACCCGTGTCCCCTGCATCGGCAGGCGGACTCTCAACCACTGCGCCACCAGGGAAGCCCGTCAGTCTAACTTTTTGTGTTTCGGGTAATTTGGAGAAGTACCATCTATTTCAACTTGTTGAAATAGAGAAGCCATCTATTTCAACTTGTTGGCTACTGTATTAGTTTCCTAGGGCTGCTATAAACTGGGTAACTTAAAACAATAGGAATTAGTTTTCTCAACGATTCTGGAGGATAGAAGTCAGAAATCAAGGTGTCAGCAGGGCTGTGCTCCATGTGAAGCCTCTAAGGAAGAACCTTTCCTTGCTTCTTCTTGCAGGTCGTGGTCTGCACGTCTTGACTTGTACTTGCCTTCCATTTTCTGCCTCCATCCTCACATGGCCCTATGGGATATCAGTCACTGCATTTAGGACTTAACCCTAGTCCAGTATGACCTCATCTTAACCACATTCTGAAGTTGCAGGCACGCCTGAAGTTTGGCAGGACGATATTTAACCCAGTGCAGTTATGTAGTGCTTTGATAGGACACGGTTTATGGCCGTAGACACGAGCAAGTATAAAATGTATAGATTGTTCCTGTTAGAACCCAGTGCTAAGTACCGTGCACTGTGTACCTGGCCCACCTTAGTTCAGTCTGTAATGACACTTGGGACGGGATAGTAAAGGTGGAACGGAAACACTGTGGATAGGTGTCCTTTACTTCCGATTTTAGAGAAGAAGTGGCATCTGAGCTAGGTTTTGAGATTTTAGGGTGACTTTGGAAGAGAAAGGCATCCCAGGCCAAACTGTGAGCCACCCAGATCGGCCAGGTGCCAGCTCCTATCTGCTCAGTGGATCCTTAGGCCTCACGGGGATAGGGGCAGGGGGTGCAGTGAGCAGGTGTCATCAGACTGAGAGCGAGAAAGGTGGTCAGTTAGGGGTCCCAGTTGTAAGTGACTGAATGAGTCATAGCTGATTAGCTGGGAGCATATTCATGAAAATAAGGCTGGTCATGTATTGTTTGATTCCATTTGTGTGAAATATCCAGGATAGACAAGTCTGTAGAGACTGTAGGTTATGCATGCCATGGGGGAGAGGGAGGGGAGATGGAGAATGACTGCTTCACAGGCGTGGGAAGCTTCGTTTTGGGTAGAGAAGATGTTCTGGAGCCAGATAGTGGTGGTGACTGCACCACATTGCATGGGCTGAATGTCATTCGTGGGACATTTTATGCTGCATGTATTTTATCACTACAATTTAAAAACAAAACAAGGCAGGAAGTGTGAATAGGCCTATCTGTATGATGCGAGCTAAGTAGGATGAGGGGAGAGGATGACCAGGGGCTGGACTCGGCTCTTCCCATATATTGTCCTGCATTTTTCTCACTTTCACTCCGAAGTTGGAGAAGGGCAGGAGCTTGTCTGAACTGGTAGGAGGTGGAACTAGGATTTGAACCTGGGTTTCCTGAGCCCTAGGATGACCATCCGGCCTGGCTTGTCCAGGACTGTGCCCGCTTTAGATGTGTTTCGTGTCCCAGAAACCATTCTCTGCGGGGCACACAGAAGACTGGTCACCTGTAGCTGATTCCTGAACCCAGGCAGGTTCTAAACCCTTGAGGCTTCCCTGGGTCCCTCCTGATCTGGGACACCTGCTCTGAAGCCTGTTGCAGCATTAGCAGTCAGTTTGAACTCCCTGATTTAATACCTCAGTGTCTCCAATCCTTGTGGCTTTTCAAGGCACATCATGTAATATTCATGAAAACACCAGGCCTCTGTCTGGATTAATTTTTTATGAACAATCATACGTCTGATTAAATGGGCTGATTTACGGGGGCTGATGGTACAGGGTTGGGGCCTGGGGGTGCAGAGGTGGTCTCTGGCCATAGGCATGGCTTCTCAGGTGCATCAGACACTGTTTCCCAGTTTGCACTTGGTGTTGGTTCTGAGCTGGGCTGCAGCCTGTTGCACACCTTCTCCCGAGGGATGTGCCCAGCCTGCGAGATTTCCCCCAGGTGGGGAGCCTGGCCGGAAAGTCTGTGGAAAGTTGCTCGTGCATCTGCAGTAGAACATTTCACATCTGATCCCCAGTCTGTTTTGGGCTGTGACCCAGCTACACTGGTTTCACTGTGTCAGACTATCTCTTAATAGTCCTGACATTCACTTTGTAGGTGCCATTTCTTATACAAAGAAATGCAGCCCTTGCCAAGCAGCTCCTTCAGTTACATGTCAAACAGATGCCCTTCTCTCCCCCAGTGCCTGCTTTCTTTCCAAGGACGTGGACCTCGAGGTCTGCGTTGGGGGCCTAAGGCGTTAGTTTTTCGGGGCTGAAGAAAGCAGCCTTAAGTGTTGCGTGTGAGGAGGGAAGGTACTTCTCTTGCTCTGAGATTGTTTTTGGTTTTCCAGCTGAGCATCGAGCAGGCCCAGACGGTGGCAGAGCAGGTGGAGATGAAGGCAAAAGTGGTACAGTCGGAGGTCAAAGCCGTGACTGCGAGACACAAGAAGGCCCTGGAGGAGCGGGAGTGTGAGCTGCTGTGGAAGGTAACGTGGGGGGGTGGGTTGCACGCCCACCCCACCCTTGGGCTCCTCGGTGGCCGGCACGGCCTCTGAACCACAGCAGGGTGACAGCATGCTGATGTCACACCCTGGATCCCGGCTCTGAGTTTAGAACACTTGGTAGTTTTCTCCTAAGTTTGTCTGCAGAAAGATGCAGGGGTCCCCCTCCGAGTAGTAAGACGACAAGAAGCCTTTTCAGAAGCGGTCAGGTCCCCGACACTGGACAGAGTCTCAAGTTTTCTATTGCAGGCACTTAGGTGGAAGCAGAAAGAAGGGAGTACAATGGAGACTGCTGTTAGGAAAGCAGGCTGCTAACACACGTCCTTAGTTTTGGTGTCCCGGCTGGTTGGACTTCCTGACCCCTTGTGGAAAACCAGTTTTCCACTTGTGGGGGCAGTGAGCGAGTGCCCTTTCTTCCTGTTGGAGCCGGAAAGAGCACTGAGCGCGCTGGTGTGCTGTTTAGATAAAATCAGCTGGAGGGATGACTCGCCCCACCCACGTCCCCCACAGCATTTTCTTCTCTGATCTTGCGCTCTCACTCAGGTAGAAGAGGGCAGCGTGCCTAAGAGGGGCCAGTACCTCATGCCAGTTCAACTGGGATCACCTTCTCTGAACCCAGAAGCAAGACTATACAGAGCTGATGTGAACGGGTGTGTTTGAGTGCGTGGTGCTTGTTTGGCTCACTGCAAACTATATGATGGTGGGGACCGCATGTCGATTTCTGAAAGTGATCCTCGCCAATTTCCTGTCCCCTAAAAGAGTAAATTGTATTGGCATTTGGGAATGCGGTGTGGGCTTTTGCATTGCCTCTTCCTTTGAGTTAGCTCTGTATCTAGCTGCTTTCTGCTTCTTCTGACTCTCTACTGCCTTTTGACAGAAGAGAAGACTCCTTGGATGGAAACAGTCCAAGATTTAATTCACATGATTTGTTCAGGCACCTTTGTGGGCCTGACACAGTTTTCAGACCCTCCGATGTCCCCAAGGTCTGCCAGTCCCATGCCACCCACGAATGTTAATTATAACTGAAAGGGGCCCCCTCCTTGCAACCTGAGAGCTCTGTGGTGAACTCTGCCACAAACTTGCTCTGCTGGATCTGCTGATGAAAAGGCCTTTGTGTGCAGGGGTTTCTGCAGATCTCACCTTAGTTACCCTCCCTCCGGTGGGGCTGAGGACCTCTCTCAAGGCAGTTCTCTTTCAGGAGGAATAGAGAGCACGTTTTTTTTTTACCGTAGGAGAAGCAAGTTGGAAAGGACAGTCAGTCTCTTATTCATGTTATCAATTTCGTTTTTACTTGCCTAAAAACTCATTCTCCGATAAATCCAAAAACAGCCTGCTCATTCTGGACACGCCTCAGTCCCATTTGTGCTTGCTCTTTTTGCCGGGGTACCACGCCCCAGATCCTGTGGGAGTCCCCCTTCTTCACTAATCACTGATTTTTCTGCTCTCTCTTGCCTGGCTCTGTCTGGGCACCTCCTTGTTACACAGTGGTGGTGTTTTTTTTTCTTGCATCCTGGTTATTGGAGATAACTTGAGTGCTGGGTGACCCAGTTATAGGTATCTGGATGCATGTCCTTTCTTGTGGCTTGTGCATTTCCAGTGGACATGGCTGCCTCTTGGCGGGTAGCTGCAACCATCCGGTTGAGGGATCAGAATCGAGGCCGAGAGGTTTGGCCCAGTGCAAAACCAAACGACAGAGCTTCTCTTTGATCTGTCCCCACACGGGCTTCTCTGCACACACACACGTCCTTCCAGAGTGGACAGATGAATACACATGAATCGGGTCCAAAATCATGTTATCCACCCCCCACGGGAAAATCGGATTAAAATCCAGCCCTTCCAACAGTGGGCCCTTATTCTGAAGTAGACTTTCTGTGGCTTTCAGATCGGTCAAGCACTCAGAAATCATGGTCCTCTCTGCAAAACAGCACGTACTGGCTGGGCGACTGATCTGTTCTTTTCAGAGGAAACCACTTAAACTTAGAGGACTGAGTTATTTCCTGCAGAAGAATGGAGAACTGACTGATCAGGCAGACAAAAATCCCACGTTCCCTAATAGTGTGATCTGAGTCAGAAGCAGGTCAGAACCCGTGTTTACATATCACGGTGTTTTAGATTTAGAGGCCCCTTTCGAAATAATACAGGCCAACAGTTGCTAAAAAGTTGGTATCTCCAAATTTGGGGTGTGGGACCTCTCAGGCTCCCTGATGAAGATTTCTAACCCCTGTGAAGAGAGAAAATGGGACAAGGAAAGAGCCAGGTTTGTGATCCTCACCAAATCCTTCATTTTATTCTCTCCACACACAGGCTTTCTGTCTCTGATTACGTGTGTGTGTGTGTGTGTGTGTGTGTGTGTGTGTGTGTGTGTGTTTATGCTGAGAGAGAGGCTGAGAGAGAAATATCCTTCAGGAGACTTCAGGCCCTCTGTACATAGGAGCATTTTCGATTCAGTCTGTTGGGAGTGCATGACCAGCCTTGTACTACAGTCCGTTGGTCTATCCTGCCTCTGGTCCCCTTTCTGCCACTTTTCTCTCCACGTTCAAGGCCACCTGTCCCTGACAACCCTCTGTCTAAATCAGGCCTCCCTCGTCACTGTCTGTCACACTCTTTTTCTACCCTCTAACCCCAGCACTGTCTGAAATTGTCTTGCAGTATTTCTTTGCTTGCTTAGTATCTGTTGCTTTAAACTCTAAGCTCAGTGGGGCGGGGCCCATGTTTTCTATGGGCCACATGTATCTCCAGCACCTGGCACAGTGTAGGTGCTCAGTAAACGTTTCTTTGTTACACGGCTGTTTCTAACTTCTATTTAATTTCTAACTGAGAGAAAATTTGCAGGAATAATAAAAGAGCCCCTTGTATCCTTTACCCAGATTCACTGATTATTTACATCTTGTCCCATTTTCATCATTCTCTCTCAATAGGTGAGTGTGTGTGTGTGATTTGACAGTAAGTTGGAGTGTTGGAGACACTGCCCCTTTACACCTAAATGTTTCAGCTTATTTCCTCTGAGCAAGGATATTCTCTTAATCACAGTTAATCAAAACCAGGAAGTCGAATCTTGATACAACACCAGTACCTAATCCTGAGTCTGTAGTCACATTTCACCAATAGTGGGTTGGTGTTTTTGTTTGGTTGGTTGGTTGGTTTGCTTTGCTTTGGTTTGGTTTGCTCTGAGTGTTTTTTGGCCATGCACGGCTTGTAAGATCTTAGTTCCCTGACCAGGGATCGAACCCACACCCCCTGCAGTGGAAGTACAGAGTCCTAACCACTGGACTATCAGGGACATCCCACCAATAGTGTGTTTAATGGCAGTGTCCTCCCAATCCAGGATCAGTTGTTGGCGTTTAGTTTAGTTGTCAGGTCTCTGTAGTCATCTCCTGTGATCAGGGACAGTTCCCCAGCCTCCTCTGTCTTTGGATTTTGCCACTTTGGGGGAATGCAGACCAGACGTTTCTGCAGACCCTCCCTCGGTGTGAGGTTTCCCTCAGTATGAGTATGTCAGCCGATGTGTTGTTTTCTGTCTTGGTTCTAAGCCTCTGTGTCCTCTCTCCCGGCTCTCACCTTTCCCTCCAGGTAGAGAAAATCCGCCAGGTGAAAGCCAAGTCCCTGTACCTGCAGGTGGAGAAGCTGCGGCAAAACCTCAACAAGCTGGAGAGCACCATCAGTGCCGTGCAGCAGGTCCTGGAGGAGGGGCGGGCGCTGGACATCCTGCTGGCCCGAGACCGCATGCTGGCGCAGGTGCAGGAGCTCAAGACCGTGCGCAGCCTCCTGCAGCCCCAGGAGGACGACCGGGTCATGTTCACACCCCCTGACCAGGCCCTCTACCTCGCCATCAAGTCCTTCGGCTTTGTCAGCAGCGGGGCCTTCGCGCCACTCACCAAGGCCACGGGCGACGGCCTCAAGCGGGCCCTCCAGGGCAAGGTGGCCTCCTTCACTGTCATCGGCTACGACCATGACGGGGAGCCCCGCCTCTCAGGAGGCGACCTCATGTCAGCCGTGGTCCTGGGCCCTGACGGCAACCTGTTTGGTGCGGAGGTGAGCGACCAGCAGAACGGGACATACGTCGTGAGCTACCGGCCGCAGCTGGAGGGCGAGCACCTGGTATCGGTCACCCTGTGCAACCAGCACATCGAGAACAGCCCCTTCAAGGTGGTGGTCAAGTCTGGCCGCAGCTACGTGGGCATCGGGCTCCCGGGCCTGAGCTTCGGCAGTGAGGGCGACAGTGATGGCAAGCTGTGCCGGCCCTGGGGCGTGAGCGTGGACAAGGAGGGCTACATCGTGGTCGCTGACCGCAGCAACAATCGCATCCAGGTGTTCAAGCCCTGCGGCGCCTTCCACCACAAGTTCGGCACTCTGGGCTCCCGGCCCGGGCAGTTTGACCGGCCTGCTGGCGTAGCCTGTGACACCTCCCGCAGGATCGTGGTGGCCGACAAGGACAATCATCGCATCCAGATCTTCACCTTTGAGGGCCAGTTCCTTCTCAAGTTCGGTGAGAAGGGCACCAAAAACGGGCAATTTAACTACCCTTGGGATGTGGCGGTGAATTCCGAGGGCAAAATCCTGGTCTCCGACACGCGGAACCACCGGATCCAGCTGTTCGGGCCCGATGGGGTCTTCCTGAATAAGTATGGCTTCGAGGGGGCTCTCTGGAAGCACTTTGACTCCCCGAGGGGGGTGGCTTTCAACCACGAGGGCCACTTGGTGGTCACCGACTTCAACAACCACCGGCTCCTGGTCATTCACCCAGACTGCCAGTCGGCCCGCTTCCTGGGCTCAGAGGGCACCGCCAATGGGCAATTCCTGCGCCCACAGGGCGTGGCCGTGGACCAGGAGGGGCGCATCATCGTGGCCGATTCCAGGAACCACCGGGTGCAGATGTTCGAGTCCAACGGCAGCTTCCTGTGCAAGTTTGGCGCTCAGGGCAGTGGCTTTGGGCAGATGGACCGGCCCTCCGGCATCGCTGTCACGCCGGATGGGATGATTGTCGTGGTGGACTTTGGCAACAATCGAATCCTCATCTTCTAATCACATTCCTAGGCTTCTGTGTTTGGGGTGCGCGTGTGTACGTCTCTCTCTCTCTCCCCCTTTTGAAATTCAAAGAAGAAACCGTCTCAGGGAAATTTCTTTTTTTTTTTTTTTTTTAATTTTGTTTAAAGACAACAAGAAAAGTACAACATTGCTTATGTCCTACCTCATCTTTATTTTTTTACAGACGAATGTACGTATCTTTTCTGCAGGGATTGAGCCTGTGAAGTGATGATCTCTATCTACCTCAGAAACCTTTACATTTCCTTCTCCAACAGGCCCTCTGCCCTCCCACCCTCGATCAGTGGAGTTCTCGTTTCCTCTCCCCTCCGTGGGGCGTGACATGCACAAGCCTAGCATCTCTGTGGCTGGGAGGGTGCTGGATGTGTGCGGTGGGGTGCATTCTGTAGATTGAGCCAAGCAAACACGAGAAAACTACTAAGTTAAAAAGAAAAAAAAACTATAAAACGTGGAAAAATGGGATTTAAGATGCTTAATTGTAGAGTATTTGTGTTCTTGAGAATACTGTGTTTATGGGGTTAGGCTATGTGGTGATCTTGATCTTTTTGGGAAAAATCTTTTTTTTTAATGCTGCAACAGTGAACTTCCTGTGTTCTTTTATACCTCATTGTGTTTCTGAACCCGTTCAACATCAGTATCTTTTCTTATTCCTAGAAGAAGTGGCTGTGGCTTGCTAGCCAAGAAAAGCAGACCATTCCTATCTTAGGGTATGCAATCTTTGTTTCTTCTAAGGGAGGGTGTGTGTGTGTGCGTGTGTGCGTGTGCGTGTGTGCGTGTGTATGTGTGGGTGTGAAGCCACCTTACACCAAAATAGTAAAAATGCTATATACCACCTCCCAAAGAACTTATTCTTTTCACACTTTGGTTTCTGAAAAATAGATGTAGTTCAGGATTTTTGATTAAAAGTATTCTCAGAAGTTGTGTTTTTAGTTTGCTGTTGGTTATAAAGAATTAAGTAGAAGAAGAATATTACCCTCCTTCTCAGAAAGAGGATTTTCAGGCATGTGGCGTGTGGACATTGAGTGGGTGGATGGGCACACGTGTGCTGAGTTGGTCAGCAGAGAGCATGAGACACAGGCAAGGGACCCCCAGACTGCAGTTGAATGTTGTTCTCTTAATGTTAGGCATTTCTTTTCCTAAGAAGAGTAGGCAAAGGAATGAACTTTTGTTTTAAAAGCACAATTTTTTCCTGCTTTGGAAGTTCAGGGAAATAGAATGTTTTAAAGTCAAGTTTATGGGAACAGCCCATCCCTACACCCTCTTCTTGGGTCACTGTTACAGAGTGGTCTGCTCCCGAGCCATGGAGCACGGTAAACGTGAATTTTCCCCCTAAAGGCCTTTGAATGCAAAGGATTTGTAAACCACGTTGCCCCAACCGGAAAAACGTATAGGAACTGAAACCTCTTGTTCAACCTGTATCTCGGTACCAAAGAATGAAAATTTATTAAGCCAGGCTCCCGCTGCAGAAACATGGGATGGCATCCGTCACTTTACAGGGTGGGCTTGTCGTAAGCTGGACTTGGGTGCAGAATCTTGTGCTTCTGGGCGTTAACTGTCTTTCAGATACTGAAATGAGAACCAAATTCCAGAGCACCACAGGAGAAAGAGGTGCTCTCAGATGGCAGTGGCTTCCAGGACACTTCTTGTTTAAACTGGAAGACTAACAGATCAGTTTCTATCCTTGTATTTAAGAGAAATTCCTCTTGCAATATGGATAGAGTTTTTAACGGACAGACTAACAAGTGGATGGATTGTTTTTGTCATTCCCCCCCCCCCAAAAAAAAAAGAGATGATGGGGACCAGTGTAGCAAGCCAATCAAACTGCTTTTCCCATCCAGCTCTTTTGGACATTTAATTTACCACTTCATGGTCCCCTGTCTCTTCCCATTGCTTTAGTTCTGGGGTTTCTGAGTGACCAAGATGGGGGAAACCTTGTTGCATAAAGGAGAACCACATGCAATAAAGGATCCAAAAACTGGAAAGTAGTTTCAAACTGCTGTCGCCCAGCTGCTGTGTTTCAGGGTGGGAAGGTGTCAGGGGATCTTGTTATGTAAAAGCATTTCTTCTTTTATTGAAGAATTTAATAGTCATTCCCTCTAATAGTGAATCCATCTCTAATTCCTATTCAGTTGCCTTTTATGTTGCCCCTAAGTTCGAAGTTCTTTGACTGGTAAAGAGATCATGTAATTAAACATTTTTATTGTTTTTTATTTTGGAATAACTTGGTGCTGAACCTCCTCCTCTCAATCCCCCTGCCCCCTAAATAATCCCCCTTTAAACACCAAAGACAACTGGTTTTAAATGATTAAAAATTTTTTTAATTGAAAAAAAAAGTATCTTAAATTCTTTAAAATGTTCTCAGAAACTCAGGTCATGATTATGGCTAAGCTAAGCTATTTCCAGTAGTCAATACCTTTGGTTATTCTGTCTTCATTTTCATCATCTTCACTCTTAACCTTTCCTTCCCAGTTTCCCCATATGTGGGGAAATATTGGAACCTGAGCGAGAAATTTTCTTGGTGAGTAGCAGCAACCAGAGCTGCTGATTTAACATTTTTTTGTGGATCTGGTTGTAAAGCCAGGGTTTCCACATGTGGCTAAAATGATTAGGGCTTAATAGACTATTCAATTTGCCTGCTTAAGGCAAGCAGGTCCCCTCCTTGAAATGAACGTGTCTCTGGGTGATAACTGCCGCTTTAGTCTCTGTAAAAGGTACGTCTCCTTACATGTTCTGCACCCAAAATTGTGCATCACTGCCATTTGAGAAACATGGTCACACTTGGGAAGCTTTTGTTTTTAAAATATTGCCATCTGTGGCTGCCCCAGATTGACTCCTGACCCACAGGGATTGGTGCAAAGCACCTCCAGAGTGTGCTTCTTGTACAGTGTGGAAGAGAGATGAGAAAAGCCAGCATTTGGACCTCCCTAGTGTGAGAGATAACAAGTGTTTATCAATGCGTATCTCCTGCCCATTATGAGGTGATGCTAGGGTAGCAGGAATTGGGTCAAAGAGGGTGTCTTTAACGTGAAAAGATAAGGTCCTGGGTGCTGTGAGGGAGGAGGATAAAATGTTTCTCTTGAGGAAATGTGATACTGAGACAATAATCCCCAGGTATGTCTGATCTGGTCAGGGGGTGGGGTGAGGTGTAAGGTCAGTATATGGTTTGAGATGCCAATTGGATTTGGATGTATAGGTTTGGATATTGAGATGGCTAGAGGAAATCTGAATAACCCACAGATACAAGCCACTTTTGGTTGATACCAACTTAACATTTCAGAAGTGTTACTGTTTTTCGTTGTGGTGGTTTTGTTTTTGTTTTTGAAATAATTCCTCTGTGAAATTGGTCATGAGAAGCAATGCTGTCTGAGAACCTGTGCTGTGTGGTGGCTGGCAGGTGGCATGCAAGTTGGCTGGAGCCCAGTGGCCCAAACAGTACCCCCAAGTGCACTAACTCTTTGATTGATGGATGCCCTTTTAAGTCTAACTTATTTGGGGAGTCGGGGAAACACATACAAGGGTACCATAAACGGAATCTAAATTACACGCTGGGCCAAAAAAAAGTTGCCAGATGGAAGGCACTTTGTAATGGGGCTGTAAGAGAATAGCATGAGATTGGCTCAGTCTGCTTTATTCTAGTTAAGCCAAAGCTTAATGATTGGAGGCGGGAGGTCTTCTGGGCTTGAAGCAGCAGAATACTGTTGTATGTGTGTCGTCTTCCTCTTTGGAAGATTCTAAGATTGCTGTGTTCTGGTAGATAGTGAAAGATATGCCAAAGTTATAGGCTTGTTTTTCTGTTTAAAAAAAGAAGAAGAAGAAATCCAGTGGTGCCAAAAAGTATTTATTTAAAACATCACTCTTACTGAGTTTCCAACAGTCTGGGGCTGTATAAAAGTCATAGTCTTGTACTTGCGTGTGATGGAATCGTGGAGCCTGGCCCTCTTGAGGCACTCTGGCCTCCCTGGGCTGGGCTGCCTGTGGGCCAGGGCACAGGACACACACACCAACCACTCCATCCCACACCATCTGCTTTTGTTTAGTTTCTACCTCACTTTTGGTGAAAGTCATCTACCTCATGTTAGTATCTGACGGGTCTCTGAATAGTATTAATCCACCGGGGAGTGGGTAGGAGTGGAGAGCTACCTCGAGAAGAAAATGTTTTCATAAATCCAGAACTGACTTCTCACAGGAGAAGCGTTTGATTGACCTTGGAAAAGAAACTTTGAAACCAAATAGTCCTATACAGACAAATGTAGTCATAAATCCAAGTATTTCTTACCAATCTGGCTTTTTTCCCCCACCAGGAGTTATGCACACCGTTACCACGTTGTTCAGTGTTCTGAAACCACGGGTTCATCTGACCTTTTTGAGGACTTATCTGCAAATGAAGACCTTTAGGTCTTTTTTTTTTTTCTCTTCAAGAGAAAAAATATCTGTATTTTGAATGTCTGAAAATACACCCTTTTAGGAGCAATTCTAAGGGTCTAGTTGGGAACATCACCTATTGGAAAGGAATGAACATCCTTGAGACCTCGTGATTGTATTTGTACCCTTTCTGGACCCAGCAGGATGTCCCTCACCATGGCATTGCAGCAGTCACTGTCTCACTGAGCAGTGATGGTGAAGTGTGTGTGTTGCTCTTTTGTGTTTGATTTTTTTTTTTTTTTTTTTCCCCTACCAAAGGTAACATGTTCTTTGACGGGTTATTCTTTTCCTTTGCTTGTTTATTAAATACTTGATAAAGTTGAGAAGCACATTACCGTGATATACTGTATTGCCTCTCCACCTCTCTTCCCCCCTCGCTTAATTTTTGTTTTGGTTGGAAGAGAGCATCCTTAAGACCACTGTCATTATTGTGAATTTGGTTTATAAATGTCATGGTGAAGAAATACCTCAATGATGCCTATTTTAAAAACCGATCTTACGGGTTAACAAGCCAGCCTGGTGGGATGTTTTCCATCATCATTTAACCAGTAATGGTTCTAAAAGTTTTGTGTATCCACATGGTCGTAGACCTCCTTTTAATGATTGTATTAACTTACAAGCTCAGGTAGTATTTTTCTTAAGGCTCTATCTCAGAGCACACTGACTGAATGTTAATGTGTGTAGCAAAGTGTTTACTTTCTTTAAATAACCAGCTCTGGAATAGTTCTTTGTGTTTCTAGCAGTCTGTGTAGTTGTCTTTTCAGAGGAGGATTTTTCACATTTCTGGGGTGTTCTTGTTTCTAGGGCAGTAAGATTTCTTTCTTTTCTTCTTTTCCCCTAAATTCAATGCAGGTGAGAGGGTGGGAGGGTAAGGGCTGTTGTTTTTAACTAGCATGTTAGGTATATTCGGGTGGGTGGGAAGGTCGTTTGTATTTTTTTAAATGAATCTTGCTTAATACTGTCCATTAGCTGTCATGCCTGGTCAGCAAAATGTTTTAATTTTAAAGCGTAGAATACATGGCTTGGTTGAGGGTTTTTTGTTTTTGTGAGAAAAGTAAATGCAAAAATTGGAGAAATTAACATGGGCATGTTGCCTTCATGTTAGAATGACTAAGGTCAGAGTTTTTTTTTTTAATTTGTCCAAGGCAGACATGTAAGGGATATGCACCACCAGACTAACTGCCCGGGCCACAGAAACCATGCTGCAAGCCCACCTGGGTGCTGACTGCCTCTTGACACTTTTAAAAATGGGCATCGCGGTGGTGGTGCGGATCCCGTCAATTAAGTGGAGAATGGGGAAACAAAGGTTTTTCCCCCAAACCTTTAAGGTAGGTTTTTGTTTGGGGTGGGTTTTTTTTTTTTTTTTCTCCTAACCTCTGGATTTTTACTTTTAAATCTTAAGTGATATACTGCAGGCCTCAGGCATGACAGGCAATGAGCAGGTGAAGAACCAGTGAAAAAGTGTTCAAAAACTCCTGTGTTAGCTAACAGGCTTCTGAATGTATCGCTCTGGTCCACAGAGAAGGCTGGAGAAGGTAGCAAGGAGATGCTGTATCAGCTACTGCAGCCTTAAAACAAAGTTGGTGTCTCTTTGGACTTTAAAATTGTTCCTATGCAGCTTATTTTATTTTTGTTTAATCAAATAAACAAGAGGGTTTTTCCATGGAAAGAGTGTGTCTGTGTCATCCTTTAATTGAGAATAAATAAGGGTGTGTACACTGCCCATCATGAAAGGGAGTCTCTGATGCATGGCCTAGAGGTTGTACCCTGGTCAGTGGGTCAGATTGGGTCCCTGCAGTGTTTTCAGAACAGGTGGATACCAGCATTTTAAACGAGGACGTGTTAGAGCTTAAATGCTTAAAATCTGGACTTTCGGATTCTTGGGAAGTTTCAGATCTGGCAGCCACAGGCCTGTCTTCTCCCAAGAAGCTGAGTAGCAGATGTTCCTTTAGAGGGACAAGTATGTGATTTCCCAATTACCACAGCCCCCCCCCACCCTGTTTTCCCACAGATGCCACCCCCCAGGTGGGCGCTGGCCTAATAACTATTACTCTGTCTGGGTTGGGAGGAACTACTTGGATGTGAACTCCAGCCAAGGGGACGTGAGCAACTTGCCCAAGTGCCTCTTTGCTGGCAGGGTACCATAGATGCCAGGAGGATGAAGAAGACTCTTCTCTTGCGCTCTATGTGTTCACAGCTTACTAGGACACCTCATTTTTCCCTGGAAAATTCATTTTTCCCTGGGAAATTTTCCCCAACTTTGCTCACCTGCTTTCTGTGTCTGATCAGTCTTAGGTTTAACCTCTGAATGGAGCATCTGGCAAGCCACCACACTGGATTCCACTCTCCACCCCCGGCACGTTTTCCCCTGTTGTATGTCCCTTCCCAGCTGTGATAGCGTGTACAGAAGTTCCAGTGGTGGTAGGTCCTACCCCTGCTGTACAGGACCCTCCTTCCTAAAGTGCCAGGTGTCAGCACCTGGCATAGGGGACCGCTCCACTTCAGCCCATGTTGGCATTGAGCATTTAAAGTGCTTTGTGCCCACTGGTCGCTTCAGCTTCAAAATTGTGACCCATCCTGAGTAGCAGTTTCCTCGGAGACTCAAGATAGGGGTGTATGACTTAATGAACTCTGGACTCCATTCCCCATTTCCTTTTTCAGGCCTCTCGCTTTTATTTCCCTTTTATTCCTAGCTGAACACAATGGGAGACTTTTGAACATAGAAAGCTGGATGGACGCACTTTTGTTTTTTTTTTTAATGGAAGAAATCTTTAATCCTCTGAAAGCCCCAGGAGAAGCTGCCAATAAAATGAGGCAGGGCTTCCCTGGTGGTACAATGGTTAAGAATCCGCCTGCCAATGCAGGGGACATGGGTTCGAGCCCTGGTCTGGGAAGATCCCACATGCCACGGAGCAACTCAGCCCGTGCGCCACACCTACAGAGCCTGCGCTCTAGAGCCCACGTTCCACAACTACCGAAGCCCACATGCCTAGAGCCTGTGCTCTGCAACAAGAGAAGCCACCACAATGAGAAGCCCACACACTGCAATAAAGAGTAGCCCCTGCTCACCGCAGCTGGAGAAGGCCTGTGCACAGCAGCGAAGACCCAGTACAGCCAAAAATAAAAACAAATTAAAAAAAAAAATGAGGCAGAACCCACTTAGGAGGGAAGTGCAGAGAAGGAAAATTCTAGAAAGAATCAGTGCTTGATCTTCAGCCCTCCCTGGTTCCTCCAGTCTCTTCCAGGAGATTCAGGTGAGTTTTGAGGGACCTAAACCTTCTAAGGGTGACTACAGCCCTCTGCAGCTGGCCGTGGGGCTGCCGGTAATCAGAATATATGGAGTAATGGGAACCCTCATGCATTGCTGGTACTACAAACACTTTGAAACACAATTTGGCAGTTCTTCAAGGCTCCTCAGGACACAGCAATGCCATTTCAAGGTATATATCCACAAAAACTGAAGACAGGAAAAAAAAACTGAAGACATGTCCTCACAAAAACTAGTACAGGAATGTTCATAGTAACAATAGCCAAAAAGTGGAAACAACCCTTTAAATGTCCCTCAACTGATGACTAAACAAAATGAAATATTATTATTACAGTGGAATATTATTCAGCCTCAAAAAGGAATGGAATAGTGATACATGTGAACCTTGAAAACGTAAGTGAAAGAAGCCAGGTACCATACATGATTTCATATACATGAAATATTCAAAGCAGGCAAATACATAGAGTCAGGAAGTTGTTGCCAAGGGCTGGGAGGTTGGGGGAAATTGGCAATGACTGCTATTAAGTTTACTTTTTCTGGTAAGACTTTTTGTTTTTGTTTTATTCTTGGCCGCACTGTGTGGCTTGCAGGATCTTAGTTCCCCAACCAGGGATCGAAACTGGGCCCCAGCAATGAGCGTGCCGAGTCCTAACCACTGGACCGCCACGGAATCCCCAAGAGTTTTTTTTCTTTGTAAGAGCAGTTTTTAAGTTCATAGCAAAATTGAGAGGAAGGTACAGAGATTTCCCATAGGCCTCCTGCCTCCACAGGCAAGCATAACCGTCCCCCGTGATCCACATCCTCCTGGGATTTCTTTTGGGGATGCTGGAAGTGTTCTAGAATTAGGCAGTGGGGGGATGGTTTTACAACTATGTGGGTGAATTCTATGGTATATGAATAATCTCAATATGAAAAGGCACAGGAAACCAATCAAAACATCTGACTACTTTGAAAACCTGTTTAAGGAATTCCCTGGCAGTCCAGTGGTTAGGACTCAGTTCTTTCACTGCCCAGGACCGGGTTCTATCCCTGCTCTGGGAACTAAGACACCACAAGATGCGCGGTGAGGCCAAAAAAAAAAGAAAAAGAAAAGCTTAAAAAAAAAAACACAACCAATAAAACCCTTCTGTTTAAATGAAAAGGTCTGATTGCCTTTTCTGTACTTGCGTTGGGAAGGTCACGTGACTAGCCTGTCCCAAAGGTTGTGAGCGGCAGTGATATGGTGCCACTTCCTAAGGGGAGTATTTCATCAGCAGGGTGAGCCCTTGCTGAGCTCTGGTCCCTCTCCCAGGGCCACAGGCAATATCCTAAGGAAGGCAGCATCACCAGCCAGTATCTGGGAGTGAGGCAGACACATCCAGTGAACAACCATGGATGTACATGTGATCAAAATGTGTACAGTTGTTATTTTAAAAATCTTTTTAAAAAATCTGTCCAGGATTGATCCCTGGTTGGGAACTGAAGATCCTACATGCTGCATGGCACGCCCAAAAAAAAAAAAATCTATCCAATGAACAACATAAAAAATTGAAAGCATTTTCTTCTGGGAGAAGATATCTATAATGGTATAAGAGGGTATAGGACTTCCCTGGTGGCACAGTGGTTAAGAATCCACCGGGCAATGCAGGGGACACACGTTCGATCCCTGGTCCGGGAAGATCCCACACGCCGTGGAGCAACTAAGCCCGTGTGCCACAACCACCGAGCCTGCGCTCTAGAGCCCGTGTGCCACAACTACTGAGCCCACATGCAACAACTACTGAAGCCCATGTGCCTAGAGACCGTGCTCTGCAATGAGAGAAGCCACCACAATGAGAAGCCTGAGCACTGCAATAAAGAGTAGCCCCCGCTCGCTGCAACTAGAGAAAGCCAGCGTGCAGCAACAAAGACCCAACACAGCCAAAAATAAATAATAATTAATTAATTAATAAAAGAAGGTATAAGTAACAACAAATAATATCCAGAATATTTAAAGAACTACAATAAGGAAAATATAGCCCAATTAAAAAAAACAGGCAAAGGATGTGATTAAGTAATTAAGTAATGTACAGGGTTCAGGGACTTCCCTGGTGGTGCAGTGGTTAAGACTCTGCACTCCGAATGCAGAGGGCCACGGTTCAATCCCTGGTCAGGAAACTAGATCCCACATGTGTTCCGCAACTAAGAGTTTGCATGCCGCAGCTAAGGAGCCCACTTGCCAAACTAAGGCCCGGCAGAACCAAATAAATAAATAATTTTTTTTAAAAAAGTAATTTACAGAGTTCAACTGCAGTAGAGCTCAGACAAATAACAAACTAAACAAAAATAAGATACCGTCCCACACCCATAACTTTGATAAAAATGTAAAAGTCTCATAGCAAGTGTTGGTGAGAAATAAGAACTACATAGCTGGTGGGAGTGTACAACTCTTACTTAGTAGGGGAATTTGTCAATATCTAGTAAAATGGGAGATGTGGGTGTGCACTAAGACCCAGTACTTTCACCTGCAAGAGTGTGTTGTGGAGAGATTCTAGCACAGAACATGAGAAGAGTACATGCGATATATTTATTCAATGGAAGCCAAAATGAATGACCAGGAGCTAACTGTGGATATGTTTAAAAGTCAAAGGAGCTAGTTCCAGGGTGACTTTAGAGTACACCTTTTACATGTTTGAAAAAAGCTCAAAACAATACTGCATATTTGTTATAGATCTGGTTTTTGTTCAGGCAGCATTACGTGGCTTGGTGGGTTACAACAGGGGCCGCCGACCACCGGGTGTGGACCGGTACTGGTCTGCAGCCTGTTAGGAACCGGGCTGCACAGCAGGAAGTGAGTGGTGGGCGAGTGATCGAAGCTTCATCTGCTTCTCCCCATCTTTTGCATTACCGCCTGAACCACATCCCACCCCTCCCCCACCCCGGTCCCTGGAAAAGTTGTCTTCCACGAAACTGGTCCCTGGTGCCAAAAATATTGGAGACCGCTGGGTTACAAGATGGATTTCTTGCTGGATGAGCAAGTTGTAAAATTGAAAGCAACTAATCCCCTTGTGGTTACTAAAAAGGGAGGGTGACCAAGAAGATGAAGAAAACCTCAGAACTTCTGTTTTCCCGTTTCCTCCAGTATAGATCCTGACTTGCTCATAAAACATGACAATAAAAAGCAGAAATAGGGCTTCCCTGGTGGCGCAGTGGTTGAGAGTCCGCCTGCCGATGCAGGGGACACGGGTTCGTGCCCCGGTCCGGGAAGATCCCACATGCCGCGGAGCGGCTGGGCCCGTGAGCCATGGCCGCTGAGCCTGCGCGTCCGGAGCCTGTGCTCCGCAACGGGAGAGGCCACAGCAGTGAGAGGCCCGCGTACCGCAAAAAAAAAAAAAAAAAAGAAGAAGAAGAAATGTGAGAACAATAATGGCAGAACTTTGCATTTCTAGAAAGAATAGAATGGGGTATAAAATGGGGTAAAATGGGGTATATAGGGACTTCCCTGGTCATCCAGTGGTTAAGAATCTGCCTTCCAATGCAGAGGACGCGGGTTCAATCCCTGGTCAGGGAACTAAGATCCCACATACCGTGGGGCAACTAAGCCCCCATGCAGCAACTACACAGCCCATGTGCTCTGGAGCCCATGTGCCACGACTAGAGAGAAGCCTGCACGCCGAAACGACGAGCCCACATGCCACAATGAAGGATCCTGTGTGCCACAACTAAGACCCAATGCAGCCAAAAATAATAAATAGATAGATAGATAAATAAAATGGAGTATATAGCTATTAAGAAACTTCCTGTCCATGAGTGATATATGACTCCCTACCATCCCTCCATTCTCCTCAGACATGTAAGCTTTGTTTTCTCTACCTTTGACATCTATTCTTTCTCCCTAAGTGTATAGTGCTAGACTTACTCGTGCTTAAAAGTGAGTTTTATGTCTCCTAGGCAACAGTACTCGTTATTAAAATTTAATAATGAGCACCAGAACAAATCACAGTAAACATATAATCTGGTGGGATATTTAGAAAATCAAATTTTAGAGACTAGCCTTTTTATTTCAAAAATTGAGGTATAATTTACATATAATAAATTTCACTCTTTTTGGTTTACATTTCTGTGAATTTTGACAAACGTACATAGTCATGTAACCAACACCACAAGCAAGATAGAGGCCAGTACCATCCCCCCCAAATTCCTCCAGTGTCTCTGTAGTCAACCTCTACAGCACCCTTAGCCCAGCCAGTCACTGGGCTTTTAATTTGTTTTTTTTTTTTCCTTTTTCAAAATGTCACCTAAATAGAGTCATTTGATTCAGGACTAGCACTTCTGAATTAATGGTAGGCCCACAAGAGTAATAAGAGTTTAGGCGATGGTGACCTAAATTGTTTTCATATTCTTTGAGGATGAACCTACCAAGTATAAATTTTGAAAAGTAAAATGATGCACACAATATGGAGTGTGCATGTGTCAAAGACATGTTCAGCTCATCAATGAGGGAATGGCAGTGTTAAAGCTGGTTCAAAGAGGATATGGAGAGGGGCGAACACGTGTCAGCAGAAAAGGGAATGCTGGCATAAGATTGCAAAGTGAGTTACAAATCCACTTAATGTCCTTCAGGGCAGTGAGATCTTTGGGGTTATCTTTCCTATTGGACAGAAATCGTTTTCACTCTTCCCCAAGTTAACATCTAACTTTAGAGAGAGAGCTTGGGCCTACCCAATAGTAAATAGTAAGTCAAATTTAAGTTACGGGCTTCCCTGGTGGTGCAGTGGTTGAGAGTCTGCCTGCCGATGCAGGGGACATGGGTTCGTGCCCTGGTCTGGGAAGATCCCACATGCCACGGAGCGGCTGGGCCCGTGAGCCATGGCCGCTGAGCCTGCGCGTCCAGAGCCTGTGCTCCGCAACGGGAGAGGCCACAACAGTGAGAGGCCCGCGTACTGCAAAAAAAAAAAAAAAAATTTAAGTTACGTTTCTCTAGAGCATCACATGACCCTTAGGGCCTAAAAATTAAAGAAAATCCTTTGAAATACTAAATTCACTTATTATTCTCTTAAAAGGTGCCTCTGTCCTGGGTCCCACACTTCAGCAGTCTCCACTCTGGCTCTCCTCCAGCTGTGTCCCACACCACTGGGCAAGGAGTCCCAGTGGCCAAGGGCTGTCCCTTCTAGACCATGCTGCAAAACCTGGGGCCGCAGCTCAAATTACCTTAATGCTGCTTCTAAGGCCTGCACAGGTCCCTTCCCTAGAACTGCCTTCCTAGTGCAGACGGAGCCAGGTGTGGCCAAGGCATGGCTGTTTGCAGGATTGGGGGATAGGGAGCTAGGATGTGGGCTGAAGCACCCATATATTGTAAGAATATGGCTCATTTTAAAAATATATTTATTTATTTGGCTGCGCTGGGTTTTAGTTGCGGCACGTGGGATCTTCGTTGTCACGTGTGGAATCTTTAGTTGTGGCATGAGGGATTTTTAGTTGCAGCATGTGGGATCTAGTTCCCTGACCAGGGATCCAACCCGGGCCCCCTGCATTGGGAGTGCAGAGTCTTAACCACTGGACCACAGGGCAGTCCCACAATATGGCTCACTATGGTGGGGACAGCCATTTCTCCAAGAAACCCTGGTTCCTTGTATTGCAAACTGGTATTTAGAAACAAAAATCTGGGTGCAGAGTGGACTCACTTCTGCTGGAGTGTCATTGCTCTTAGGCCCTCTCGGCAGACAGCACTAGGACATATATTTATGTACATAGATGCACCTACACACATACCTATGTGTAATATACTAAAAACCTTGAGTTCATACTGATACTTCTGATTCTAGCCCAACATCACAGGCTTTATTCCAGTCTCCTTCCTTTCATTATTTGTAAGTTTCTTCACAGAGAGAAACCTGGGACTCATTATCTAAAATATACTTACTTATTTGCCCAGTCCTAGAATACATATATACTAGTTTCAGAAATGCTTCACCCATAGTCTTACGTAAAACAAATTTGCTACCTAAAATACCATATTGGTGTACAGTTCTTTTCATCTTTAGCCTTACAACTAAGGACCATGTTCCCTTCTACAAAAGGATTTGGGCTGTGTTGCCTCATTCCTTCTAATTCTTCATATCCAGGGAGTGGTCGTTTAGTTTGGGCATTGTCTAGGATGACTTAAAACCAGTTACAGGGAATTCCCTGGCGGTCCAGTGGTTAGGATTCCACTTCTACTGCAGGGGGCACAGTTTTGATCCCTGGTCGGGGAACTAAAATCCCGCAAGCTGTGTGGCGCAGCCAATAATAAATAAATTTTTTAAATGTGTTGTCTTAAAAAAAAATGACAGTCTTCTCAGTTAGCTCACCATTTCCATTGTTGATCTTTTTTTTCCCCAACAAGACTGATTTTGGGACTTCCCTGGTGGTTCAGTGGTTAAGAATCCGCCTTCCAGTGCAGGAGATGTGGGTTCGATCCCTGGTTGGGGAACTAAGATCCCACATGTCACGGGGCAACTAAGCCCATGCACCACAACTACTGAGCCCACACGCTCTGGAGCCCACGCACCACAACAAAAGATCCCGTGTGCCACAACTAAGACCCAATGCAGCCAAAAAAGAAAAGAAAGAAAGAAAAAAAGACTTTTTTTTTCTTTTTTTGTTTTAAGGTTGTGTTATGACTTACACTTACTCTTGATCCCCCATGCCTAGCCTAGTGCTGGAATGAAGGCTTTCCTAGAAGAAATGAGGAGATGGGGAATGTCGCCCTTTGGTGGGGAAGAAGATGTGTGGGTTTTGGAACTGGGTTTGGAGGTGAATATTCCTGCAACACTGACTGACAAATGTGAACATGACCTTGTTAGTCCAGTCAGGCAGATGCATGATTTTGGCTGGGTATTCACCCACTTTTACCTCGTGGGTTCCATGACGTGAATGTACTTTCTGCTCAACCAAGCCCTTCTAGGGCCTGCTGGGACAGGTGGCCTGACAACAACTTTGTTTTCTTGGGTGGGGTAATTTCCTAGTGTTTTACTCAAAAGATGTCAACTTTGATTTTAGTGACTGGAGACTTATCTTGGCAACTTTTACAGTCAAGCATTCCCAACATTTTTTTAAAAATATTATTGAAGTGTAGTTGATAACATGTTTTAAGATGGCTATCATATATAACACTCAGAATTCTATTTCTAGTAATATATGCTATCCTTGCTACAAAAGGCTAAAGACAGAGTATTTTCACTGGACCGAGCTAACTATCATTGAATTGGAAACTTTTAACTTTTTTTTTTTTTTGGCCGCGCCGCTCAGCATGTGGGATCTTAGTTCCCGACCAAGGATCAAACCCGTGCCCCTTGCAGTGGAAGTGTGCAATCCTAACAACTGGACCACCAGGGAATTCCCAAAACTTTTAATTTTTTACACTGTGTTCTCAGTTAGCTCACCATTTCTAGGGAGAGACCCTACTGCCTGAGGAGAGCTCAACAGCAGCCTGGACCACCTTCTCCCAGATGAACCAGGGTTATCTTCAAGGAGCTGGCACCAGGACAAATTCTTAGTAAGAATAGGGTGGGCTGGGGACTGCAATACAGTCTCTAATCTGGACTGAGAGATCTCATCAGGTTTGGGAACTCAGTTTAGGAATGTGCCTGTAACATTAAGGTCTGGGATGGGAATGAGGAGAGAAAGGGGGAGGGATCCACCCAGAACACGCTGTCCCACTGCCCTCATGCGGGGAGGGCTGGGAAGGTGCCAGAATGTCAAGGTTCCCAGCCAAGTCCGGCAGAATCCCCAGGAAACAGGCTCTGTCGTGACTCCAGCACCACTAGTATTGCTGCACCTTCCACATAGCAACATACTCTCTCCCAACAAGATCTCCCTCCAGGACGTTTTTTTCTAAAACAAGAGAGACCGAGATGCAGGCAGAAGCCCACTTTGGAGGAGTAGGAAACCACTGGAGACAGAGGAATGGCCTTTTCTGGGTGGGGCAGTTTGCCCATTTGTGACAGAGGCCAGGTAGCACTCTCCAGTGTTAAGGAGCCACTCCTTACTCATTTGGGTTCCTTTCTGCTTTAAATATTTTTATTCTTTTTTTCTTTGTATATATTTTAAAAATATTTTTATTCTTTCTTTTTTTCTTTATATGTATATATTTTTTTCTTAAATCTTTTTATTCTTGATCGTATCAGATATGCAGGTGCGTGTGTGTGTGTGTGTGTGTGTGTGTGTGTGTGTGTGTAGGTATGACTATGAACCGAAGAGTTCATTTTCATATTTGTCAGTTCTCCAGGAACCTCTGCCAACGCCACCCGTAACAAGCTGTGAAACTGAGCCCATCTTGTCTCTTCCCTGCCAGCTGGCTTCCTTCGCCAACTTCCTCACACCTGCCAGGAGGACCTCCGTTGTCACACTCTCAGACTAGAGTTCTGGCAATGCCCTTTCGTTTATTCATTAGTATATTCTATAGTCAAATATTCAAATATTTCAACTCTCTTTGTTTTCTTTCTCATTTTTTACTAGCATTTATGACTAGCTTATTTTACCTTGTTTATTTTTATTTATTTATTTATTTATTTTTGCGGTACTTGGGCCTCTCACTGTTGTGGCCTCTGCCGTTGCGGAGCACAGGCTCTGGACGCACAGACTCAGCGGCCATGGCTCACGGGCCCAGCCGCTCCGCGGCACGTGGGATCTTCCCGGACCGGGGCACAAACCCGTGTCCCCTGCATCGGCAGGCGGACTCTCAACCACTGCGCCACCAGGGAAGCCCTTACCTTGTTTACTGATTTGTCATTTTTATCCCCTCCCTCTCTGTTTAGCTCACTTGCTGTTGTATTTCCAGGGCCTAGATAGTGTCCAGCATGGAATAAACACTCAATACATATTTGAAAAATGAATGGGGGACTTGCCTGGTGGCGCCAGTGGTTAAGAATCCGCCTGCCAATGCAGGGGACACGGGTTCGAGCCCTGGTCTGGGAAGATCCCACATGCCACGGAGCAACTAAGCCTGTGCACCACAACTACTGAGCCTGTGCTCTAGAGCCCGTGAGCCACAACTACTGAAGCCTTGGGTGCCTAGAGCCCGTGCTCCTCAACGAGAGAAGCCAGGAGTGACGCCACCGCAATGAGAAGCCCGCGCACCGCAACGAATAGTAGCCCCCACTCGCCGCAACTAGAGAAAGCCTGCGCGCAGCAAAGAAGACCCAACGCAGCCAAAAATAAATAAATACATAAATACATTAAAAAAAAATGAATGGGGACTTCCCTGGTGGTCCAGTGGTTAGGACTCTGTGCTCCCACTGCCGGGGGCCTGGGTTCAATCTCTGGTCAGGGAGCTAAGATCCCACAAGCCCCACAGTGCGGCAAAAAAAAAAAAAGAATGACAGATCTGTGTAAGGTATTTAGAATTTTGTAAGCAGTATTAATTCCAACTAATTATGTTTTTTGTTTCATCAGTCATCACTTCACTCTATGAATCATATGCTCTGGAACACATATTTCTTGAACGCCTCTATGACCCAGGCACTGTTCCAGGTGCTGGGGATACTGCAGTGAACAACGTGGACCAAAGTCCTACCCTCGTGCAGCTCACATACTGCGTGCCCTGCTTCCAATCTCTCACTAGTTCCTGTCATTTCTCCTGAAATGATCCCATTCCTCTTTATTTCCTCTCTCACTGTGCTTCTTCCTTTATATGTAGAACCAGAGCTTCTTCGCTCCCTGCTCTCTCTACTCTCCTGACCTCACAGTCCCGGTGCCCATTTCCTCCTGTGTCCTATCGCCACACTGCCCAGAGGGGAGAGGGGCCTTGGAGCTCAGCTCGGTGGTTTGGCTTTGGTGGGTAGGATGATGGGTGTAAGGATGGCTGAGACTTGGGGGGCTGGTTCTATGACAGGTGCAGGAGGCCAGGGGGAGGGATGAGAAGCAAGAGACAAGCCCAGAGTGGGGACTGGGAATAGGTGGGAAGAGCTGAAGCTAGGAAAACCTGAGGGAAAACATGTTAGTGGAGACCTGGAAGGCTTGGCGACAGGTGGGATTGGAGGTTCATTCAGAGGTTCAGTGGCTTCTCTGTGTCAGACAGGAGCCCAAACCCAGGGGGTGGTTCCAACCCCACGCTCAAGACCTTTCTATATTTTGGTTCTGGTGAGTAAAGGGAGAGCTTCTCTCTCTTCTACCCCAGATTTTGTCATCCAGCCTTGGGGAAAGAACTTTGTGGGCGCCAGACCAGAAATCCCAGCTTTCAGAGGCCCCTAATTCAGGCGCTGCTGCCTCCTCACAAGTGAAGCTGTCTTACCTTTGGGCTCACATTTCTCATCTCCTCCGTGCTAGGACACTGCACCTTCCTGATCTTTTTCTCCTCCAAATCTTTTTAGAACCAGGAGTGTTTGAGAAAGAGCAGCTGCTCTAGAGAACGTTAGAGAAAAATCAGTGTCCTCAGGGGATGACCAGATTTTAGTATTTAGTACTTAGTATGTTGAACGTGGAGGAAACACTGTGAGAGATGGTAGAGGATATTGGAGTGGTGTGGGAGAAGGCATTCCTGATGAAAGGCCATGAGGTCAAGGATGTACAGTGGAAGGGTTTCGGGGTGGTGGGCTTTCTTCCAAGGTTGAGGTGCCCTCCCTAACCCTAGAGATGTTCAGCCCAGTCCTCTCATGTTTAATTTTTTTTAATTTATATTATTTATTTTTGGCTGTGTTGGGTCTTCTTTGCTGTGCACGGGCTTTCTCTAGTTGCGGTGAGTGGGGGCTACTCCTGATTGTGGTGCGCGGGCTTCTCATTGCGGTGGCTTCTCTAGTTGCGGAGCACGGGATCTAGGTGCATGGGCTTCAGTAGTTGTGGCACATGGGCTCAGTAGTTGTGGCTCACAGGCTCTAGAGCACAGGCTCAGTAGTTGTGGCACACAGGTTTGGTTGCTCCATGTCATGTGGGATCCTCCTGGACCAGGGCTTGAACCATTGTCCCCTGCATTGGCAGGCGGATTCTTAACCACTCTCCACCAGGGAAGCACCAGTCCTCTCATTTTAAAGGCAAGGAGGCTTGGGGTCCAGAGGGGAAAGTGCTGCCGAACTTCTTCCTTTCTCAGTCATAGGTTCCAAGGCTGGGGTAAAGTTTGAGGGGTCTTTTGGTCCAGCTCCAGACACAGCCTCTTCCTGCTGGACCCCTCCTTGCAGGGGGACCTCACCCCCTAGCCAAGCCATTTTCCTGGGGCTTCCAACTGTTGGACCCAGTTCTGCCGATGTCATCCTGAGGGGCCTCCAATCTAGAAATGCCTTTTCCTAAAGAAGCCTAAATTTAGGTACCAGAAGGTGCTACTAATCCCCCTCCCACTCCTCAGCCCCCGAACTCCTCACATTCTTCAGATAACTAGTTAGGGAAATGACAAGAGCCTGCGCTAGGTTTATCTGTCCCTTTACTTACAGTTCTAGTCATCCAACAACTTAAAGGGAGGCTTTTGCATCTTCCTCCCTTTCGTAGATGAGAAAGTTGATCTCAGAGGGGTTAATTCCCTTCCCTGAGGCCACAAAGCTTGGAGGTTGTGAAACCTGCTGTGAGTGAAGCTTGGCCTCGGACTCAGCCCTTGCAAGTTGTTAGTATGCAATCTGCCTCCACTTCCCGGGGCGAGACAAGCTCCTAGTCTGATGGGGTGGGGTGCGGGGTGGGCCGGCGGCACAAAGGCAGGGCAGTCTCAATGCAGGATGACCAGGGCTGGTGCGCCTGAGATCAGATTCTCCCAGGTTGGAGGAGGCTTAGAGGAGAAGATGGCATTGCGTCGGCCTCTGAAGGAAGAACCGGTGTCAACTGGGAAGGAAAGCGAGAAGGGCATTTATGGCAGAGGAACCAGTGTGAATTCAGGCTTGGATATGCAGTAGCTCTCAGTCTCCTATTACTCACAGCGCTGAGCCTTGACAGCGCAACAGTGAGACGTCTAGATGTTCCCGTGGATCTCGCCCCATAGGAACCCACAAGACATGAGTCCTTTTGTTTGCCTTGACTGGCCGAGAGGCGGCCTCCCCTAGGCGGGTTACTCCTACCGGGCTCTTGAGGTCGCCTGGGCGTGGATACACTTTGAGCCTCGAATGAAGGAACACACTCCTTGGAGCCACAGCCTCTGGGCTCATTTGGCTCTGATTGGCTGCGAGACTCGCGCCTCCAGGCTAGCCACTCAGAGGCGCCCGCCAGTTCCCCCTTGCCTCTGATTGGCTGGGAGAAGAGCATATTCAGACACGCCCTGAGCCACAGCCTCAGAGCTGGGAGGCCCTTTAACCGCTCTGCGCTGCCGTGTAGTTTCTTCACAGACTCGCTGGTCCCTGACAGGTAATTTGAGTGGGGAGCGGGGGAGGGACCGGGCGCCAGGAAGTGGGGAAGGGGAGGCTGTGGAACCAGGGAAGCGGCTCCCACCCACCTTGGAGCACTGGAAGGAGGGGGAGCCGCCCAGGTGAGGGCCAGGCTGTGGGGCGACCGGGCCCCATCTCCCCACAAATCTGCCTCAGGGCATAGCAGTCCCCCTGGCCGGCAACCCTGGGCCGTTTCCTCCCCTCAGTGAGCCTCTGTGACATGGGGACAGACTGGGGGGTGAGGACAGGCCGTTGGGGACAAGGTCTTACTTGGTGTCGAAGGGTCGCGAGGGGCCGGGAGGACGAAAATGATTCATCAACTGTCAGTCCCCTTTGCAGTGACTGGATTTGCTCTTTGATGAACATGTTGGCCTCTTCTTGACTTCACACTGATACATTTGTTCATAATTAGAAAATAATGCATATTTTGTTCTTTGGAGTTTGCAAAAAAGAGAAAACTAGCTGGTGGCTCCAATCCTCACTTGATTGGAAGGAAGAATTGTCAGCGCTAAGCCTTAGGAAGGAGCTATAGCAGTTGTAGTGAGCTTGAAAGAAAAGGAAGACTGGTCTTCGGGGTGCAAAAGAAAGCAAGGAGATGGGAATTGACCACCTCATGGGGGTATTCCTAAGGTTTACCTATGAGATAAAGCCTTGCACCCAATACCTAGCAACCACTAATCTGTTCTCAATCTCTATAATTTTGTCGAGAATGTTATAAAAATGGAATCTTACAGTTTGTAACCTTTTGAGATTGCATTTTTCATTCAGCATAATTACCTTGCAATCCATCCAAGTTCTTTTTTTTTTTTTTTTTAATATTTATTTATTTGGCTGCACTGGGTCTTAGTTGCGGCACGTGGTATCTTCGTTGCCGCATGCAGGATCTTCACTGTGGCATGCGGGATCTTCAGCTGTGGCATGCGGACTCTTAGTTGCAGCATGCATGTTGGATCTAGTTCCCTGACCAGGGACCAAACCCAGGCCCCCTGCATTGGGAGCACAGAGTCTTAGCCACTGGATCACCACGGAAGTCCCCATCCAAGTTCTTGTGTGTAGCTTGACACTTGTTTTTAGGAGAGGTTGGGGTTCTTTGTGGACCCATGAAGTGACATGGGCTGACTCCTCTTAGCCAGATCTAATGTCACGAAAAGATGGCTCAGAGCTCAAGCACTGGATGTTAATTTAGGCTCCATCACTTACCAACTTTATGATGTTGGCATGGCTACTAATATGTGTGTATCTCAATTTCCTCATCCACATATGGAAGATAATGAAAAAACCTACTTCATAGAGTAATTGTGAGGATTTAAATGGATAGATTATATATTCAGTAGAGTGTATATTACAAAGTAAACATTCAGTAGTTCATCTTTTAGAGTTCTCTTATTATCCATTTTACTCATGTCCATGTGAGAGAATAAGATTGATTGAATTATGGCTTTTCATATTTGAAAAGGCCCGTGATTACTTCAGCCTATGTCTAATATCCATTACCATTAATATTATGATCTACCACACTAAACCTTTTACCATCTTCAGACAGCTGGTGGTATAATCCTCCTAGACTTCAGACTATACTACTAAGGTACAGTAATCAAAACAGTGTGGTGCTGGCACAAAAACAGACTCATGGGTCAATGGAACAGAATAGAGAGTCCAGAAATGAACCCATACACCTATGCTCAATTGTCTATGACAAAGGAATCAAGAATATACAATGGAGAAAAGACAGTCTCTTCAACAAGTGGTGCTGGGAAAACTGGATAGCTATATGTAAAACAATGAGATTAGAATAGTCCCTCATACCGTATACAAAAATAAACTTGCAATGATTTAAAGACCTACATGTAAGACCAGAAACCATAAAACTCCTAGAAGAAAACATAGAACACTCTTTGACATAAGTCATAGCAATATTTTTTTGGATCAGTCTTCTAAAGCAAAAGAAATAAAAGCAAAACTAAATGAATGAGACCTGATTAAACTTAAAAGCTTTTGCACAGCAAAGGAAACCATTGACAAAACTAAAAAAACCTACAGAATGGGAGAAAATATTTGCAAATGATGTAACAAGGGGTTAATATTCAAAATATATAAATAGCTCATACAACTCAATATCAAAAAACAAACAACCCAATCAAAAATGAACAGAAGACCTAAACAGACATTTTTCCAAAGAAGATGGCTAACAGGTACATGAAAAGGCACATGAGAAGATGCTCAACTTTGCTAATCATCAGAGAAATGCAAATCAAAACCACAAGATATCACCTCACATCTGTCAGACTGGCTTTCATCAAAAAGTCTACAAATAACAAATGTTGGAGAGGATGTGGTGAAAAGAGAACCCTTGTACAGTGTTGGTAGGAATGTAAATTGGCACAGTCACTGGAAAACAGTATGGAGGTTCCCAAAAAACTAAAAATTGCACTCTTGGCTATATATCCAGAAAAAACAAAAAGGCTAAATCAAAAAGATACATGCACCCCAATGTTCATAGCCACACTATTTACAATAGCCGAGACATGGAAGCAATCCAAGTGCCCATTAACAGACAATGGATTAGTAAGATGTGGCATATATACACAATGGAATATCATACAGCCATTAAAAAAGAATGAAATTCTGCCATTTGCAGCAATATGGATGGATCTAGAGAATATTATGCTTAGCAAAATGTCAGACAGAGGCAAATACTATATGATATCACTTATATGTGGAATCTAAAAAATAATACCAATGTTTTCAGACTCATAGAAAACAAACTTGTGGTTACCAAATGGGGGAGGAAGGGGAGAAGGGACAAATTAGGGGTACAGGATTAACAGATACAAACTACTATGTATAAAATAGATAAACAACAATGATATACTGTATAGCAAGGGAATTATAGCCATTATCTTGTAATAACTTTTAATGGAGTATAATCTTGAAAAATGCTGAATCACTGTGCTGTACACCTGAAACTAATATAATATTGTAAATCAACTTTTTGAATAAAAAATAATAAAGATATAAGAAAAGAAACAAGAAAATAGAATATTTGGTATTTTAGGTAATAGGAAATGCTAGGGAGAAAAAAGCAGAATGGGGATTAAAAGAATATGTCAGAGAGTGTTGAAATTTTCATTTGGATAACAATTGAAGACCTCATTCAGAAAGTAATTTTTTTGGTAAAAACTTGAAAGGAATGGGAGAATTTACTGTACATATCTGAAAGAAGAATATTCAAAGCACAGGAAAAACCAAATGTAAATGACCTGAGGTGGCAGCATGCCTGGTGGCATCTCTGAGGCAAAGGCTAGTGTTGAGGGAGAAAGGAAGAGATGGTAGGAAATGAGGTTAGAATATTAAGAGTAGATCATGTAGTGTCTTAAAGTCATAATAAGGGCACTGACTTATGTATACATGTAACAGTTTCATTTAGATATAATTCGCATACCATAAAATTCACCTTTTTAAAGGGTACAATCCAGTGGCTTTTTGTATATTCACAGAGTTTTGCAACCATTATCATAATCAATTTTAGAACATTTTCATCACCCCAAAAAGAAACCCCATACTCATTAGTAGTCACTCACCATTCCATTCTCTCATCCTCCTCTCCCCCAGACCTATGTAACCATTAATCTACGTTCTATCTTTATAGATTTGCCTATTCAGGGCATCTCATGTAAATGAAATAATATCTGTCCTTTGTGACTGGTTTCTTTCACTTACCATAATGTTTCCTAGGTTTATACATGATGTAGCATGTACTAGTACTTCATTCCTTTTTATAGCTGAATAATAGTTCATTGTATGGCTATATTACATTTTGTTTATCCAGTCATCAGTCTTCCAAAGTGGCTGCACCACTTTGGAAAACTGTTTTCCAAAGTGGCTGCACCATTTTACATTCCCACAGTAATGTGTGAGGGTTCCAGTTTCTTTATGTTCTTGTCAACACTTGTTACTATCTGTCTTTTGGGTTATAGCCATCCTAGTGGATGTGAAGTTGTATATCATTGGGGTTTTGATTTACATTTCCCTGATAGTTAATGATGTTCACCATTTTTACATGTGCTTATTAGCTGTTTGTATCTCTTCTTTGAAGAAATGTCTGTTCAGCTCCTTTCTTCATTTTAAATTTGGTTATTTGTCTTATTAAGTTGTAAGGGTTTTTATATATTCTGGATACAAGTCGCTTATCAGATATATGTATTTTTTTCCCATTTTGTGGGTTGTCTTTTTACTTGATGGTATCCTTTGAAGCATAAAAGTTTTTGTAAGTCTAATTTACTTTTTTTGTTGTTGTGCTTTTGTTATATATCTAAGAAGGCTTTGCCTAATCCTGGATTACTTTTGATAACTCACAATATCTTAACTTGTGGCTAGGATTAATTTGAAGATACTAAACTATACCTTCTGTCACCTGCTGGCAATATTCATTACCCTAATACTGCAGTATTCAAAGTGTGGAATGTGGAGCCCTCTGGTGGGAACCAGAGATTCTTTTAGAGTGTTTGCAAGTCCAAAACTATTTTCATAATAATAAGATGTTATTTGCCTTTTTCACTGTGTTGATATTTGCACTAATGGTGCAAAAGCATTGGCAGGTAAAACCACTGGCAGCATCATGACATTGTAGCCTCTGGGAAATTTCATTGTACATTCTTTATTTATTTACAAAAAAAGAAAAAATATATATATATATTTATTTATTTGGTTGCACCAGGCCTTAGTTGTGGCAATGGGCTCCTTAGTTGCGGCATACATGTGTGATCTAGTTCTCTGACCAGGGATCAAATCCGGGCCCCTTGCATTGAGAGTGCAGAGTCTTAACCAGTGTGCCACCAGGGAAGTCCCCTCTTTGTACATTCTTTAGGATATAGAAGAAAAAAGTTAAAAACAGATATATAGTTGACCCTTGAACAACATGGGTTTGAACTGCGCGGGTCCACTTATAGGTGGATTTTTTCAATAGTAAATACTACATTACTACACGATCTGATCCGTGGTTGGTTGAATCCACGGACATGGAACTGCATACTTGGAGGGCCAACTTAATTTATAGTCGGATTTTTGACCACATGGACGGTGGGTGTCTCTAACCTCGACGTTGTTCAAGGGTCAACTGTAATTCTAGAAATTCTTTAGAAGTTAAAATTATTTACTTTGGTATTAGTAGTAGTATTACAAAAATAGTTTTGACCTCATAGGCCCCTTGAAACAATCCTGAAGCCCCTTTAGGGGTCCAAGGACAACACTCCAAGAACCACTGTACTGCCATAATAGATCCTTTGATGGAAGAATTATTTGAAATGCACTTTAAATTTCTACCAGTATCACATATATTGAGGAATCTTTGATCTAATTAAATATTAATTTGGGGGGGGTTGGGGAGAAGGAAGGATTGTCCTTGCAGCAAGTAAGGAGAATACTGGGGATCTTTTTCCAAAGAGGTGTCTCCCCGAACTGCAAAACTGGGGAAGTTTTAAACTAAGGGTACGTGCATATTCAGGAGGGGGCTTGAGCTGAGGAGAATTCAGCGTAGAATTGGGGCAAAGGTCGACAGAGTCCAAGCTTTAGTTGGTTGAAGTCAAGAGGGTCAACATCATCATTCCATCCTCCACCTGAGTGGGGGTCTTATTAGTTCCTGCAGAACTGGTGTCAGGACTTACTGAAGCTCAGGTTCTTTATGCCTTGTCACAGAAAGAATCCACTGAGAGACAAAGTGATCGGTAAAAAGTGGCTTTATTTAGAGAGGTACACATTCCATAGACAGAATGCGGTCCATCTCAAAAAGTGAGAGCGGCCCTGGGAAAAACACACTCCACGGACAGAGTGTGGGCCATCTCAGAAGGCAAGAGTCTAAATATTAATATTTAATTTAGTTTTTGTATGTGACTATAAGTATATTTTAAATTAGTACATTATTTCTGTTCTTAACTTTTTTTTTCTAAATTCTGTGATGAAAAGGCTGCACATGCATATAATCAGATTGTGGCCCTTAAAATAACTGCCAAAATGAAGCATTGAATCCTAGTTTGGGTGCAAGAACAATAGTCAAGATCTGTCATATGACATAACAGCTGGGGTAATATCTTTATCATTAAACTAATTATGTGAATTTTTCTAGGTTTTAGCCTACAGTAATATTTCTCCCCAACTATTCCAAGCTCTGTAATAAACTATGACTGCTAAACCATAAGGTGGGTGGGAATGATATTGTTGATAATCATCTTGAGCACATTCATAGGTAAGAGTTCTGAAACTTAACTCGCAATTTCTTGAGAAGGGATATTTTTTCACACGTAAATTTTCCACATGTTTAAGAATGATAATATTCTTTGGATCCTCCAAATTAATTCTGAGCTGAATTTAAATGTTAGCTATAAAATTAGATTGAATTGAAAAGCTGGTTACATTACTTCATAGCACATGACCCATGAGAGGCCCTAGTATGCAGATGAGGAAGTGACAGTGAATTTGGAGTGGCATTCAACTCTGGAGGTAATAGAAGCGTCAAGCAGAAACTCTTAGAGAAGCTGAAAGAAGCTAAAGCATTTAAAAACATACTAAATGGGTGAGTTTAAATACTATAGTTATTCCCTTAGTTGCAAAACTTAGTTGATTAGAAGATTTTGTTCATGAATAAATGATGTAAGTTACACTCAACATGGAAAATGCATTTCTTTGTTTCACTCTCATAATTCTAAAATCAGCTTTGTCTGTTAAAATATGTTTAATGTAGCTTGGCTGACACTTTTGACCAAGTCAGTCCCACTTCTCAATTATATGCAAGAATGATCCTTTTCCAACATTCAGGTATTGATCACAACATCTCTTCCTTTTTTCCTTAAATAAACCAAGACATTCAAATAAATATATCTTGGAACTGCTAACAATGTGTGCATGTCCCATAAAGTAAAATGAGCCCCGTTTCAAAAAAAGTATGAGGGAGGAGGGCTTTTGTAATGCAGATATACCATTGTACCGTGGATACATTTTAGTACATGAGCTTTTTATTACATCATGTCATTGTGTAGGTGTGAGTACTGCTTATATAATATTTGCACCCAAAAGTGTATGTATACAGGGACACACACACACAAGCTTACACACACACACACATTCTTGTTTGATAACATTTTGTGTTTTATTATATAAACTTTAAATATTTTCAGAAAAGAGCAAAAGTTAATTTTCTCTACATGACATTTTTAAGTACCATAGATAATATATAAAAAATGTTTTCTGATTAAAAATACATTTTATTTTATATTAAGTATCACTTCTTATCTTGGAATGTTCTCAAATATCATAGCATGAGAGAATCACAGCGGCTATGTGGATATAAGGTAAATATTCAGTCTTTCCTACTTCATCTCCCTCTCCACGTTGACTTCTGGCACTTAGGAAGGCTTGGTATATCCCAGCTCTTTAACCCTTGGTGCTAATGTTTAAGCAGCTTCTGGGACTAAGTGTTGACGTGGGAGTGTCAGGGAAATGGCAGGGCCGGAGGAGGCCAGAGGAAAGAGAAGAGGGAGGATAGGGTTATCTATTCCTAAGAGATGGGAGAGACAGTGTCTGACACCTGGGAACACTGAGGAGGGAGTAACCCCTAAGGGAATATGGCCCAGGGTTTCTCCCAACTGCTTCTAAGCAGTTTTGTTTTTCTTTGTTGAAAGCCCTGGGTTTTGCAGTTCAGGGCTTCATTATTTAGCACATCATGGAGCCATTATTTTCCGAGAGATTTTTCTCCTCTTTTTACCCTAGACCAAAAAAAGATGGCAGCAGCAGACCATGGTGTACCTCTGCAGTCTGTTTTCCAGTCTCCACAGCCACCTTCTGCCTCCACAGGTCCCACCCAAGCATTCTCAGAGCTGCAGGAATGAGATTTTTTTCCAACTTCTTTCCTCATGGTGACTCCTCATGTACCCTCTAGAGGGCTGTGGTAAACTGTTTCTCTGTAGTAAAAATGCCTGTGATACTCTTCTCTACTGCCTCTCTCACATATAAGATGGCAATATTAAAATTCCTCATATTGAATATACTGTCATATTTCCAAAATTATTTACATGGTAAAATAAAAATATATTCTTTGAATATGCAGAGCTGTATTTTATATTTTATGTCTTCAACTGTGTTTAACAAGGAAGGAATAGAACCTTGGGTTAAGATGGGAGGAAGAACCTCACAGGGCTGATTTACAGGTAGAAAGTCAGGATTGGAGGCAGTTGGTTATTCCAGAGACAGGATCTGGTGGATTGTAGGTGTGTTGGGTGGTAGTTGCTCTGGAGGAGGAAAGGTGGTCGTTGCTCTGTGTGGAGTATATGTCCTGAAGAACTGATGGAACATGTTGGTATCTAGCAGTGTGGAAGGGACCTCTCTAGGGTCTAGGCGCTGTTCCCTGGAGACTCTGCTGCCCATCAACAGTCTCCCATTGTTTTTTTCATACTATTTCTCAGGGTCAAACAACTGCAATTTCACCAGTGGGCTATAGTCGCCGGGGGGTGGGGGGGGTGGTAGACAATATTTGAGGGGCTTCCTAATAATGTAAAAAGTCTATCTCTGGAAGAAAGTCATTGAAATTGGCCTCCATAACTGAGGAATGATTCAGCAAATAAACTCATAAATCATATGGTTATGTATATGTTTCTTTTGATTAGGTACAGCAAAGATGAAAAGGCAGGAGTGTTGCCCCAGCCTGCTCCAGTGTTTGGCATTCTTTATTGTGTGAATTTGAGGAAAGAGATGAGCAAGGTTCTTAGATCAACCACACAGCTTCTTGCAGCCTCTCCCAAGCAGAAGCAAAGGGAACGGGTTGAAGAGCTGTGCTGCCGAAGTGGCTGCTGGGAGTGGCAGTAGGTGTTTGGTGTCTCCTGCTGGTCAGTGTTGAGCAGTTAGGGGGCAGGTAGCCATGACCAGCTCCTCTGAAGCCATGCCCCCATGCTGCTCCCTTGGCTGGTAGGCTGTGAGGCACCACCCCTCCTTGTGCCCTACAGACAAGACCCTTGTGAGCCTGAGCCAGGCTGGAGCGAAGCCTTTCAGGCTTTATCCGCTGCCTACCATATTTCTCTCACTTTCTCTTCTCTGGGCCACTGGTGGGTTTTGTATAGGGGTAGGGGTGTCGGAAGTTAGGGTTCAGAAGCTCAGAGGTTGGTGGGAGGGCTGGGCCCCACTCTCCTCAGAGCACGAGGGCCCGCACTGGGGGGCAGGCTCTGAGGTGTCTGAGCCTCACCCAGAAAAAAATCCACCTCAGGGGATCGAAATACCCTCTGGCCAATGACCCTGGGCAGTTTTTTCCCCTCAGTGACTAACTGTAACATGGAGACCAGCTGGGTGGGAATGAGGTCGTTGGACTCTGGGCTCCAGCTCCCTTCTGGCGTCAAGCATCACCCCTGGGAGGAGTAAGGTGTGTAATCAACCATCGATCTGTTTGAGATGATTGGATTTGTTCTTTCATGAACGCTGGCCTCCACTTGACTTCACACTAATACATTTGTTCATAAAAAGAGAATAATGCATATTTTATTATTCAGAATTTGGCAGTACTTGTGTGTTATATTTAGTTCCTTGGATGCAAAGAGGAAATTAGCTGTTGTCTCCTATCCTCACCTAACGGGAAGGAAAATTGTCAGGGTTAAATCCAAAGAAGGGGTGCTGCACACTGGCTAAGCTGGCCCTGGTGTGCTTTGGGGCAGAAGAAAACCATCAGGAGCTCAAAAGAAAGCAAGGAAGTGGAAGGTGACTATCCCATGGGGTGTTCCCAAGAGCTGCCTACTGGATGGAGCCTACAACACATCCACATCACTGTGCTCAGAGGTAGAGCTAACGTTCAATTAGAAAGAAGAGCATTGGGCTTCCCTGGTGGCGCAGTGGTTGAGAGTCCGCCTGCCGATGCAGGGGACACGGGTTCGTGCCCGGGTCTGGGAAGATCCCACATGCTGCGGAGCAGCTAGGCCCGTGCGCCATGGCCGCTGAGCCTGCGCGTCCAGAGCCTGTGCTCTGCAACGGGAGAGGCCACAACAGTGAGAGGCCCGCGTACCATAAAAAAAAAAAAAAAAAAAAGAAAGAAGAGCATTGATGAGATTATGGTTTCTCTTATTTCAAAGAATTCTGATGCCAGTGATGACGTCAGCCTGTGTCTGATCTCAGTTACCATTAGTGTCCCTCCCTGCCTACTACACTGAGCATCACCATCCCAAACAGGTTTCCTGCCCTTTCTCTATTCCTTGCCTCTGACCCCACTGTTTCCTTAGCCTTGCCAGTCAGTCCTTACGTCATGCCTTCATTTGGCAAATATGGTTGGCAAATATCAACCCTTCTTAGGAGCCTTCCTTCATTCTAATAAGCAGAGCCAGGTATGATTTCTGTTCTGTTATAGAATTGTGCTCATATCTCACTTACTCAGTATTATACTTTATAAAATTATCTCTTTATTTTATTATACAGTTCTGTTCAACCTTATTTTACATAATATTCTATCATAACTATCTTCTTATATTGTCATCTCCTCCACTGGATTGTGAACTGGTGCCCTGAAACATGGACACTTCCTCTTGAAATCACCATTGTCCAGTATGTAGGAGATGTTCAGGAAATCTTGTTGAATCATTGAATTAATTTTCACCTAGGAGAATTGGTCACAACTTAAATTCTTAGGAAAAAATCTCTTGCTTTTGTTGTTGTTGTTTGCTAGGAAGATTGCACATTATTCCATTATCATTTATTACTAATTGTATTTTCTATTTGGTGAATTGTTACTTTTGTACTTTTTGCCCATTACTGAAGTCTTAAGTTTCTTGGTTATGTCATATAAAGTAATTTGTGTAAGATATTCATTCAGTGAATAATTTTGAGCATATCCCATGTGTGACATTGTTTTAGGTGCTAGAGATGTGTAGTTAGCAAAGAAACAAAAATCCTTGCATGGCAACCTAAATGTCCATCAACAGGGGAATGGATAAAGAAGATGTGGTACATATATACAATGGAATATTACACAGCCATAAAAAAGAATGAAAGAATGCTATTTGCAGCAACATGGATGGACCTAGAGGTTACCATACTAACTGAAGTAAGTCAGAGAAAAACAGATGTTATATATTAATGCATATATGTGAAATTTAGAGAAATGGTACAGATAGATCTACTTGCAAAGCAGAAATAGAGACACGTAGAGAACAAATGTATGGATACTAAGGGGGGAAAGGGGTGGGAGTGGGATGAATTGGGAGATTGCGGTTGACATATATACACTACTATGTATAAAATAGATAACTAATGAGAACCTAAAATAGATAACTAATGAGAACCTACTGTATAGCACAGGGAACTCTACTCAGTGCTCTGTGGTGACCTAAATGTAAAGGAAATCCAAAAAGGAGGGGATATATGTATGTGTGTAACTGATTCACCTTGCTGTACAGCAGAAACTAACACAACATTGTAAAGCAGCTATAGGCCAATAAAAAAAAAACTCCTTGCATGTTTGGTAGAATTTTCCTATAAAACCATCCTGAGGGTTTTTTTGTTTTTTTTTTTAACTTTGTTTTTGTGCAAAGCATTTAAACTACTGATTCAATTTTTGAAAGATTATGTCAGTTTTTATTTAATTTTTGACTGATTTTTACTTCTTTTTGAGACAATTTTGGTAGGTAGATTTTTCTAGGAATTTATCCATTTCATTTAAGTTTTCAAATTCATTGTAATAAAATCATTCATAATATTTATTATCTTTTAAGTCTCTGCTCTGTATTTATTTCTCCCTTTACATTCCCAAGATTGCTTCCTATTTTTTCTTTACTTATCTTCCTAGAGGTTTGTGAATTTTGTTATTGTTTTCAAATACTTTTATGGGTCTATTTTACTTTCAATTTCTTTTTTAATTATTTATTTATTTATTTATTTATTTATGTTTGGCTGCATTGGGTCTTCGTCGCTGCGCTCGGGCTTTCTCTAGTTGCAACAAATGGGGGCTACTCTTTTTTTTTTTTTTTTCGGTACGCAGACCTCTCACTGTTGTGGCCTCTCCCGTTGCAGAGCACAGGCTCTGGACGCACAGGCTCAGCAGTCATGGCTCACGGGCCTAGCTGCTCCACGGCATGTGGGATCTTCCCGGACTGGGCACGAGCCCGTGTCCCCTGCATCGGCAGGCGGACTCTCAACCACTGCGCCACGAGGGAAGCCCTGGGGGCTACTCTTCATTGCGGTGCACAGGCTTCTCATTGCGGTGGCTTCTCTTGTTGCGGAGCATGGGCTCTAGGTGCGCGGACTTCAGTAGTTGTGGCATGTGGGCTCAGTAGTTGTGGCTCATGGGCTCTAGAGCGCAGGCTCAGTAGTTGTGGCACACAGGCTTAGTTGTTCCACGGCGTGTGGGATCTTCCCGGACCAGGCATCGAACCTGTGTTCCCTGCATTGGCAGGCGGATTCTTAACCCCTGCGCCACCACGGAAGCCCCACTTTCAATTTCTGTTTAACTAATTTCTCTCTTACGTTTATTATTTTTTCCTTAAACTCTTCTTCTTCTTCTTCTTTTTTTTTTTTTTTTGCCACACCGCACAGCTTGCGGGATCTTCCCCGACCAGGGATTGAACCTGGGCCACCTCAGGGAAAGCCTGGAATGCTAACCACTAAGCCACCAGAAAAGTCCTTCCTTATACCCTTTTTGAGTTTCTTCTACTCTTCCTTTTTCTGCAGTTTCTTTTTCAAGTTAAACACTTCTTACCAATTTGTAGCCTTTCTTCTTTTCTGGTATAAACATTTAAGGTCTAAATTATCCTCTAAGAGCCTCTTTAGCTGCCGACCACAATTTTTGTTGTTGTTGTTTGTTTTTTTCGGCCGCACTGCACAGCATGCAGGATCTTAGTTCCCGCACCCACACCCCCTGTAGTGTAAGCTTGGAGTCTTAATCACTGGACTGCCAGAGAAGTCCCAGACCACAATATTGGATAAATGATATTTTATTATCATTCAGTTATAAGTGTTTTCTATTTTCTATAGTACTTTCTTTGACATCCAGGTTACATGAAAATGTGTTTTCTAGTTTTCAAATATGCAGTAATTTTTAGTTATTGTCAAAAAACAAAACAAAACAAGCCATTTGTAATTTAACTGTTTGCAATCTATTATTTCCTTTCCAAAGTTTTGTCTGTTTCTTCAGACCTCCCCTGTAATATAGTTTGTTCAAATGCTTTCTTGACCCAGTTTTGAGGACCGGTCAGTTCCCCTTTTTGAGGAGTTAGGTCCATACCCCAGTCACTTCCCCCATTAGCCTCTTGTGTGTACTCTGGGATCACTAGGAACCAGCCCTAATTGTCCTGGGGACTGGGAATCAGATGACTAGGGACAGCTCCTCTGCTCCAAGCCTACAAAGTTTTTCAACTGAGCCAATCAACAGAGAACTCTTGAAAACTAACTAACCCCACCCTGCTTGCCATACATAAGTTGCCCCCTACAGCTCTAGCTTGCTGTTACTGTCCTTGGGTGCAACCCCTGTGTGGCCTGCCTCACAGCCTTCTCTCATTTTAAGCTGTAAGTAACAGGTCTGACACCAAATTCTGGATGCTTTATCACCTCTGCTCTGCAGCAGAGTTCCATGGAGCTCTTCCTGAAGGCCTTGGGAGTTTTTGCCTTCCAGTGTCAGACACGCTGGGTGGCTATGGTACCTGTGGCCCGGGGATTGTATTTTGATGTCTTTGGTCGTGGAATAAGGTTTGTTCCGCTAGGGGGCGCTGTAGGCTCAGGCTATCGCTTTGTTTCTTGCTGAAGGTCTGTGCTGTGCAGCATATGACATACCACCTTGCTTTGGGGGTGGGTTTGCTCTGGGTATTTTTTTGTTGGTCACCTTCTCTCTGGTCAGGTTTCAGAAACTTAGCTCAATAAAAGATATTGTCCATGAAAATGTCAGGAGGGTAGGCGTTAGCCCTGACTGTGTCTCTGGCTGTGTTGCCTTGAGTGCACCACCTTCCTTCTCTGGATTCTTTTTTTTTTTTAAACCACTGCTAATCTTTTAGTAGACACAGCTTTCTGAGTTTTTTCTGTACATGGATCACTAGGTAAGTATCTTTGTAGTTTTACAAAAATGGACTGATGCCGTATATATGGTTCTGAAAACTGGTTTTTTAAACATTTTACAATGCACCATAAACATTTTTCCATGCAATGGATGAAAATCTGCTACTGAAACACACAGGGCTGCAGTTGGATAAAGAGAGTGACACCTAAAGTATAGTATTAGCATAAGGTTAAATAAAGCACAAGGCCTTGCAAATGCCTGCCAGGGGCACTACACAAAAGGAATGTCTTCAAAGCCCCTTTGTGGGGCCCTGCAGCCACCCCTGAGTTCCCTTGGGCCCCTCGGGTGGAAGGGGTCCTGTAAACTTTTTTGCATCCAATTTCTGTCTGGTTTTCTTCACCTCATCCTCCACCCTGGCCATCTCGTCAAATTCTCTTATCATCGCTTCATTGCTCAAATGCATATCGTGTATGGCCTCCTCGTATTCCTTGAGACACTGAGCCAGCCCCTTGTTGGTTTTTCTTTTGGCCTTCCTGGGTACATGATCCCCAGCTGGGCACTTTCCTGCAGCCCTTGGTTTGCTGGCTGGCTTTTCTTCTTTTGGCTTTCCCTCACTTACTGGCTTTCCCTCACTCACTGGCTTTCCCTCGCTCTCTGGATTTCCTTCTTTTGGCTTTGCCTCACTCTCTGGCTTTTCCTTATCCTTTAGTACTTCCTCATCTTCTGTCTTTCCCCTGAGATCTGTCCTTCCCTTGTTTTCTAACTTTTCCTTGTCTTCCACAGTACAAGCTACTCCCGGCTTTCCCGCAACCAGTGGCTGTTCTTTGTTTTCCATCTTGCCTTGGTTCTCAGGCTTTCCTTCATTTTCACTGCGAGGATTCAGGACAGGTTCCTCCTCCTTCTCTAGCCCAGTAGAGCACTGGGAACAACAGACACGTACACCTGAAAGAGCCTGGAGCAACAATTAGGGGCTCCCAGACGGCTCCGGGTCCGACAGCAGGCTTCTCTGGATTCTTAAAATTTCATCCTTTATTCTTTTTTTTTTTTTTTTTTTGTGGGTGGGGATATTGTTTAGTTTTGAATCCCCTACTGGAGGGAAAACCTATTTAGTATTTCTCCAGGACACTATCATTTTTACTTTGCAAACCTGAAGACCGACTTTCTCCAGGGCAGTAACCTTTGCAACTTGGAAATCTGAAACCTGCTTTTTTTTTTTTTTTAAAATTAATTAATTTATTTATTTTTGGCTGTGTTGGGTCTTCGTTGCTGTGCACGAGCTTTCTTTAGTTGCAGTGAGCAGAGGCTACTCTTCGTTGCGGTGCGCCGGCTTCTCATTGTCGTGGCTTCTCTTGTTGCAGAGCACAGGCTCTAGGTGTGCGGGCTTCAGTAGTTGTGGCACGTGGGCTCAGTAGTTGTGGCTTGCGGGCTCTAGAGCTCAGGCTCAGTAGTTGTGGCTCACGGGCTTAGTTGCTCTGCGGCATGTGTGATCTTCCTGGACCAGGGCTCGAACCCGTGTCCCCTGCATTGGCAGGCGGATTCTTAACCACTGCACCATCAGGGAAGCCCTGAAACCTGCTTTTAACCTGAACAGCAACTCAGAAATTGATTGTGGCCCACTGCGTCTCAATCAAAATATTTCCTGGATTCCTAGTTATGGCTAAGGGCAACATGCCAGGCTCACCCATTTCAAGAGAGAAAGCTATTCCTGTGTGTTTTATTTATCCTACTAATTTTCACAGCTGGTGCCATTTTGAGCACATATCTGTACCAGGCACCATGCTAAGTGTTTTACAAACATTAGGTCATTAATCCTCCCACAATCCTCAGGCTTTATCACCCTTTTTTACAGATGAGAAAATTGAGGTTCGTATAGCTAGTACATGGTGGCCCTGAGATCCAAACCCAGATTGAGCAGGCCTCAAAAAGCAAGTGCCCTTAGCTAACATGGACCCTGGAGCTTGGGCTTATCCCCACTCATGGGGCCAGGTGTCTGTCACATGGCCAGTCAGTCAAGGGAGCACCAACTAGCTTTAAGGGACCATCTCCAGACCCACAATGACCAACTAACACTGATGACAATTTGGACATCCAGATATCATCTGTTCTAGACCTTACCACTTCTCCCCCCTCCATGGAGGGTCCATGGAGACTTACGCAACATGCTCAGATGGCCTTGCCCAGGGTAACTCGTCCCTCAAGGCCTCTAATTCCATGGTGGAACCTTCCTCAGGCTCTGCATTTCTAAAAATAAGTTACTCTGTATAATGGGCATGGATTTACTGGTCAAATTGTTACCGAATCAGGTCGTATGGACCCCTGCTCGGGCCCTAGCCCAGCCGAGGCCCCCTGCCTCAGCAGGGAAGTTTCAGGTTCGTGCAGCAGAAACGAAAACGAAGCTGAGATTGATGCAGTGCAAGCTTTATTAAATGGCCTGAGAATGGAGAAGCGGGAACTTTGTTTACGGATGAGCTTCTCGCACACGTGGATCAACTTTGGGTCATAGCCTAGAGCAGGGGTGTCATTTAGTAGCTGATGTAGCGAAATCAGCATAGAATGAGGCTCAGGGGTTGCTGGAGGTCAGATTCATCTTGGTTCCAGCTGGTTCTATCTGAGCTTTTGTTTTTCTCTTCCTATAACTCCGCTTTTTTGTCTCCAGACCCTATGATTAAAGATATATGTTAGTTCCTGTCCAAGGGAGGGGTTGGCGGGTTTTGAGCAAGGATCTGGTGTCAGCTCTGGCAACAAAATATATCTGGGACATTTTTACTCTACATCTGCTTCCAGAGTTCATGATACTATTAGCACTGGAAAGCACTGCCGTAAGGAACTGTATTTAACCTGAATCAAAGCCCAGCATTCCCTAAGGTTATTTGTCTATTTCCTTTTCACCGGATTTCTATGAATCTGGTTCCACAGTTCACAGGTGGGAATATTACTCTCGCTGAGGAGTCCTCAGCCTCAGCACTGCTGGCCTTCTGGGCCGGATGACTGTATTGTGGAGGGCTGGCCTGTGTGCGGTAGGATTTTAAGCAGCATTTCTGGTCTTTTCCCATTAGAAGCCAGAAGCAACTCCCCCCACCCTAAACAAACCTTACTCTTATATATATATATATATATATAAAGCATATATATTTGCATATATATATATATGAAACATAAGCAGATTTACTATTTATCTGTGGTATTATTATTATTATTAATTTGGCTGCACCGAACAGATTGTGGGATCTCAGTACCCAGACGAGAGATCGAACCCAGGCCACTGAATCATAACCACTAGACCACCAGGGAACTTCCCTATTTATCTGTGGTATTAAAATATATCATGGGGAGGTGACTAGGAAAAAAAAATCCAAAAAGCCTCCTTGGGAGGGGTGATAATGGAAAAAAAAAGGTTGATAAACACCACTCTAGCTCAATTTTTCAGTTCTTATTTATGCAAATTCCTCAGGAAAAATGACATTTGTGGCTCTTGTAAGCTGAACCAAAGAGCCAAGCAACTGTGGACACATAGAAGGAAATGGCTGGGAGCTGGCAGAAGCTGGCAGGATGCCATATAGAAAAGACTCAGGACTGATGTCAGCTCCTTGGCTATGATGGGTACATGAACCTGAAGAAGCTCTCAGCCAGGAGCACTGTCAGGGGAAGCTCTGCTGTTTCTCGGTGGAAGGGGCTTGGGGGAGGGCTCTTCCTGTTGGGAAAAGGGCTTAGAGCTTTGTTGTCATGTCACTTTACACCAGGCTGAGGATGTTTATTGAATGTGGTTGACTAGGGCCTCCACGTCACTGCCAGACATTTGGATACACTTTTCTCTCCTCCTGACTATCCTTATTCTTAAATAAATCTGGCCTCTCACTCCAACCTCCTCAGATCCCACTGTTTAGAGAACACTGAATATCTTGATTGCTGGCCACTGTACATCCATGATGGGGAAATAACAAACAGCCCACTGATCCAGAGTATAAAGATCACTTCTACAGCACATAGCCAGCTAAAATGAAAAAATTTAAAAATCCAACAAATAAATTTTAAAACATTTAAAAGTTTCTCTCTTGAAAAACTTAACTTCCCTCATCTTGCAGAGAGCAAACCTTCCTAGCTTTCAGTTTGGGGAAATGAGTGACTAAGAGTTTAACCCGAACCCAAGCTAAGAGTCACTCATTTTCTGCATCTTACTTCTATCAAAAAACCCCACTTGAACTCAGCATAGATGGATGAGGAACAGAGCTGGTGCTCACAGGAAGCCACGAGCCCTTCAAAGGCTCCTGCCGTTCTTAGTGCTGTGCTTCTTGAGCAAGCCAGGCACTGCCTCGCAGACCTGCCTTGGAGCCACTTTCAGAAACGCAAGGTAAGGGGCCGGCGTGGCGGGGGGGTAGGGGGGTGCGGGTGAGGGGACGCGTTCCCAGGGTCTCAGGCCCTGCATTGCTTTGTCCACAGGTGTGTGGACTTTGGAAGCGCTGAAAGCTACCCAGCCACACAGCTAACCCTATCACTCAGGCATCCTGGTCATCCTGCTGGTCGTTCTGTTGGCACCTGTCCTGCAGCTCACACACAACCTACCCTCCCAGCCCTCATCTGACTGGCTCTCACATACATACAGGGCTCTCCTCCTGCACACATGTGGCCTAAGCCACAGGCTCAGAACACACAGCTAATTTTCATTCAACATATACACTTTTCCGCTTCTGGCTTCTATCGACTCCCAGGTCAAGAAACACCTGCCAAATAAGGCCTGCAGAATAATTCCAGACATTCACCAGCTGTGTTGACTTTCGTTTCTTCTCCTGATAATTTCCTAACACCTCAGTCTCTCTTATTCCTTTCATTTTCACTGGTAAAATTATGGAGGGAGGCTAGAATTGTTATTCATTTAACTAGAATTGATAATCATTTAACACAGTTTTTTTTTTTTTTGAGACCCTGAGATGCCCCAGGTCTTCAGCATCTGTTTGCAGGAATAAACCAAAACCTCTCTCTTGAGAAACACGTAGCTTGGGTGTTTGGGTGTGTGGAGGTCAGGGTGGGAGATGGGGAATAGATGTGAATTATTGAACAATGTGAAAGGGTTTTGATAAGGAATATCAGAGTGCCACTAAGAAGGATGCAAGAGGAGGTGGCCTTGAGTTGGAAAGCCTCCTGCATTGCTCCGATTCACATGTGGATGTGTGAATAACTTTAAGAAGGTTTTAACCTCTTCATCTGCCAATTTAGATAAGAAATGAGGGTGGTTGGCGAGGTAGAGATTTTATTTCTGGCTATGATGTGCCTTTTCTAGATCCGTCCTGCTAATTCCCACTCTGATAGGATTCAGTGTGTAAGATTGATTTTTTTTTTTTTTTTTTTTTTTTTGCGGTACGCGGGCCTCTCACTGTTGTGGCCTCTCCCGTTGCGGGGCACAGGCTCCGGACACGCAGGCTCAGCGGCCATGGCTCACGGGCCCAGCCGCTCCGCGGCATGTGGGATCCTCCCGGACCAGGGCACGAACCCGCGTCCCTTGCATCGGCAGGCGGACTCTCAACCACTGCGCCACCAGGGAAGCCCAAGATTGATTTTTTACATGTGGTTTCGATGAAAAGGCCAAAAATTTCCCTCAATTTACCCAACTGAATACCGCAACCTTCTACAGGGCCTGGAAAACACATTTGCTGCATTAGTGTCAGGTCGGCCCAGGAGTGGCCAGCCACCCAGCCTGGGAGGCTAGGTGTGTTCCAACTAAGAAGGTGCTCCAGAGGAAACATGGGGCTTGGGTGTGACGTGCTAGGGCCCACCCCCACCAGCTCTCAGGAGCTGACTGTTAAATCTTCAGGAATTTTTGAGGCGGTTGGTGGTTTGAACTTGGCCATGGTGGGAGCATTTACACCAAGGAAACCAGCAAGAGCCATAAATCAGAGCCCCCCCACTCCCCCGCACCTCTTTGCCCTCCCAGACCTGGTTCACCAGCACAGCACTGGGACTTGGGGCCCGAGGAACAAGTTCTCTGCATGGCTGTGTGGCCTTCAGGAGGCATTTAACTTCTCTGAGTCTTTCACGAGTCATCTACACCATGGCTCAGTATGCTTATTTGGCTTAGAGTACCAGGTTTTTGTTGGAGGGGGTGTGGGAACAGGAGCACAGGACTGGGATTGAATGTACGATATGAGTGAACATGCTCTGAAATCCTATGAAGTACGAAGCACACAGGAGGAATTAGAATTTTTTTTTTTTTTTTTTTGCGGTACACGGGCCTCTCACTGCTGTGGCCTCTCCCCTTGGGGAGCACAGGCTCTGGACGCGCAGGCTCAGCGGCCATGGTGCACGGGCCCAGCCGCTCTGCGGCACGTGGGATCTTCCCGGACTGGGGCACGAACCCATGTCCCCTGTATCGGCAGGTGGACTCTCAACCACTGCGCCACCAGGGAAGCCCCTAGAATTTTTTTAAAAAAATATTTTCTTGGTCCTTGCCCCCTTTTCTTTTATTCTTTTTTTAAAAAAATATTTATTTATTTATTTGGCTGCATTGGGTCTTAGTTGTGGCACGCAGGAGCTTCGTTGTGGCATGTGGGCAATCTAGTTGTGGCACACAGGCTCAGTTGCCCAGCGGCATATGGGATCTCAGTTCCCTGACCAGGGATCGAACCCGCATCCCCTGCATTGGAAGGTGGATTCTTAACCACTGGACCACCAGGGAAGTCCCAGAATTTTTTTTTTTTAATAGATTTATTTATTAATTTATTTATTTTTGGCTGCGTTGGGTCTTCGTTGCTGCCCGCAGGCTTCCTCTAGTTGCAGCCAGCGGGGGCTGCTCTTCATTGCGGTGCGCGGGCTTCTCATTGCGGTGGCCTCTCTTGTTGTGGAGCACGGGCTGTAGGCGCGCGGGCTTCAGTAGCGGTGGCGCGTGGGCTCAGTAGTTGTGGCTCTTGGGCTCTAGAGCGCAGGCTAAGTAGTTGTGGCACACGGGCTTAGTTGCTCCGCGGCATGTGGGATCTTCCTGGACCAGGGCTCGTACCCGTGCCCCCTTTATTGGCAGGCGGATTCTTAACCACTGTGCCACCAGGGAAGCCCCCAGAATTTTTATATAAAGGCAAGAGGCCAACCTGGTTCCCTTCTAGCCTGATGATTTACCTAAGTCATCACTGAATTTTTGGTGTTACAGTCTGAAGGGGAAACATGCATAGATTTTAAAATCTTTTTTAAATTTTTTGTTTTTGGCTTTCATGTCAGAAAGGCCCTGGATAAAGTTCTGTTGGGCACGTCAGCTAGTCTTGTCATTCTTTTTTTTTTTTTTTAACATCTTTATTGGGGTATAATTGCTTTACAATGGTGTGTTAGTTTCTCCTTTATAGTCTCGTCATTCTTGCGAGTGATTTCAGTAATGCCAGACTAACTTTCAGAAATATATTTTTGAAAAACACCTCATCATTGGGACTTCCCTGGCAGTCCAGTGGTTAAGACTTTGCCTTCTGGTGCAGGGGATGCAGGTTCGATCTCTGGTCGGGGAGCTAATATCCTACATGCCTCACGGCCAAAAAACATAAAACAGAAGCAATATTGTAACAAAATTCAATAAAGACTTTAAAAATGGTCCCTGTATTGAAAAAAAAACTTCAAAAAAAAAAAAAAAAAGAAAAACCTCTTGTTGATAAAGAGGTTTTACTACCCCCGCTTACAAACAGGAGAACCAGAGCTCCCAGCAGAGGGGTAGAAAAAGTGGCAGAGCTGTAATTTGGAATCTGCCTCCAAAGGGCAGGATTATTTCACTTCGGCTGCACTGCCCTTCAGTTCAAGGACCTGAGCCCTTCAATGTGGGAAGGTTGGGAAGAGTGTATGGTGATCTGGGCAAAATACGAAGCAGTTGTGCTCTGTACGCAGCACCGTTCTGATTTGCTTTTCTTCTGATAGAAATCTTATTGGCCCTTCCACTCATTAGGTTCTTCTGGTTGGGCTCAGACCTGCCGTGAGAAGCCTGTAAATCTGAAAATGAACCCCACGGGCAGAGCAGACACCACCCTGGATGAAAGCATCTATAACAATTATTATCTTTATGAAAGCATCCCCAAACCTTGCACCAAGGAAGGTATCAAGGCATTTGGGGAGCTTTTCCTGCCCCCCCTCTACTCCTTGGTCTTTCTGTTTGGTCTGCTTGGAAATTCTGTGGTGGTTCTGGTCCTGTTCAAGTACAAGCGGCTCAAGTCCATGACCGACGTGTACCTGCTCAACCTTGCCATCTCGGACCTGCTCTTTGTGCTCTCGCTCCCTTTCTGGGGCTACTATGCCGCAGACCAGTGGGTGTTCGGGCTCGGCCTCTGCAAGCTAGTTTACTGGATGTACCTGGTGGGCTTCTACAGCGGCATATTCTTCATCACACTCATGAGCATCGACAGGTACCTGGCCATTGTGCACGCGGTCTTCTCCCTGAGAGCGAGGACCTTGACTTACGGGGTCATCACCAGCGTGGCCACGTGGGCAGTGGCTGTGCTCGCCTCCCTCCCAGGCCTTGTGTTCAGCACGTGTTATACTGAGCACAACCACACCTACTGCAAAACCAAGTATTCTTTCAACTCCACGAGGTGGAAGGTTCTGAGCTCCCTGGAGATCAACGTTCTAGGGCTGGTGATCCCCTTGGGGATCATGCTGTTCTGCTACTCCATGATCATTAGGACCTTGCAGCACTGCAAAAATGAGAAGAAGAACAAGGCAGTGAAGATGATCTTTGCCGTGGTGGTCCTCTTCCTGGGGTTCTGGACCCCTTACAACGTGGTGCTCTTCCTGGACACCCTGGTGGAGCTGGAGGTCCTTCAAGACTGCACCTTTGAGAGGCACCTGGACTATGCCATTCAGGCCACAGAGACCCTGGCTTTTGTTCACTGCTGCCTTAATCCGGTCATCTACTTTTTCCTGGGGCAGAAATTTCGCAAGTACATCGTACAGCTCTTCAAAACCTGCCGGGGCACTTCGGTGCTCTGCCAGTACTGTAGGTTCCTCCCGATTTACCCCGACACCCCCAGCTCATCTTACACACAGTCCACGGTGGACCACGATCTCCGTGATGCTCTGTAAAAGATGAAAATGCAAAAAGCAGAGTTAATAAGCTTCTCAAATTAAGAGCTTATTTAAAATTGTATTGTAGTAAGAGTTTCCTGAACAAGTACCGGGAAGAATTATATCCACTGCAAAAAGTAGGGCTTCTCACCCTGCAGTCAGCTTTTCTTCCTGCCAAGTACAAGTTCAGTGTGACCAGAGTTCACCCGGACCAAGGTGTCCTTCCTCGCACCAGGCTTTCCTGCAGGGATGAGTAAACCTGAGGAGGATTCTGAGCAGTGTTTCAATGAGGAATTGGATGATTTTGGAAAGGGAAGACCAGTCCCTTCTAACCTGAACTCATGGGATTCTCTAGAGGGGACTGTAGAGAATTGACTGGGGGAGTAAATCTCTACTTCTTGATGTGAAAATGAGCCCTTTAATTAACTTCTAGCTTTTTGTGAAACAATATAGAAAACTTCGGCATGCTGTCTCAGTGTTTTCCTAAGAATATATCTGAAGCATGGTATACTCCATGTAGCCAGGTGTCTGCAGAAACCAATAGTGAAGTAATGAACTTAGATCTTGATTCTTTTATTGTGAAGGATTATTTGTTAATGGAAGCCAAGCTTTCAATGCTGATTACAATCATAAGGAGAAAAAGGCATTAGCGTGGTCTGATTTCCAAACATGAAATACAAGGCATTAACAAATCTAAACATACTTGTGGAACTCCAAACACAGCTTCATATGCTTGTGGACATGTTTTGTTTTAATTATAACAGATGAATATTCAAATTAAAAAAATAATACATAGGCCCAGACACATTTATTTGGGGTCTTTTACTCATTTACAAACATTTCCTTCAAAACCAAAAATGATGAGGACTAATCAAGTATGACAGTTTTTCCTTAATCATTTTGAAGTGCCTGCCGTCAAGTGAGGCAAGAATAATCCACTAAAAGTTATCGCTGATGTGGCATAAAAATGACTTTCCAAGGTGTCATCCTCTCTTTTAAAATATTGGCCCTGCTTTTTAACTTTTGGATGACTCAAAAGTTCTTACAGGTCATTTTAATTATGTAATTAATCATTTTACACCATTAAGATAAATCTCTGTTCGTACAGCCTTAATCAGAATTAAGTAAAGACTTTAAGAAAGTCTAGGGATACCTGTACTATCTCCAGAAACAAAACCTATTTTACAGACTATTACCTGAGTTAACCAGTTTAAAATGTTTCTGTAAATTTACACATTATTGCATGCTTTACATTTATAAAGAATGCATTTCCAGAAAATTTATTTTCAGAAGTGATTTTAACAGGGTAAGTTGATGTTGCCTTTGTAGAAATACAATAAAATACAATAAAATAAACCTGTGTATGGTTTCTCCTTGGTATGTGTGTGTTTGGTCTCCAGATGGGGATGAGAATCTGAGCCACTAATATTCCAATTGTCTCGATTAATCATCTTTGCTACATGTCATAGATGAGATGGATGTCCCCGAGAGGAAGAATTAAAGGGTTCACTGTTAAGATCACCACTTGGGATGGGGAAAGGAGTCGCTACATGTTGTCACAACAACGCTTGGAGGTTAGAATGGATAAGGAGTGGGGGTGGGCCGGGTTCCTAGGCAGTGTTTCCTTAGGAAACCTCCGCACCATATGGCAGGGTCTGCAAATCCTACCTCTGTGTTTCCTTGTGAGTCTGACCACATTACTTTCCTCTCTTAGCCTCAGTTTCCTCGCATCTGTAAAGCAGAATACAGTTCAGAGTGATTGAAAAAAAGAAATAAGATGATTACTGAAAGCATCTATGTTCCTTAGTCATAGATAAAGTGTGGTTTTGAACTTCCCAGCCAGTGACTGCCTCCCCTTTCCTGAGGGAGCTTGTAATTTCATTCATTTAATCACAAGGAGACAGAAATTTAAGGACACCGAGGGAGTTCCCTGGCAGTCCAGTGGTTAAGACTCTGAGCTTCCACTGCAGGGGGCACGGGTTCTATCCCTGGTTGGGGAACTAAGATCCCACATGGCACACAGCATGGCCAAAACAAAAAAAAAAACCCAAAACCCCAGTAAGGACACCAAAAGACAAAGACTGGCCAAAGGGGTTTTACTGTCCCTTCCTTGTCCATAGCATACAATGCTAAGCAAGGCTGTGGTGCACACCACACAGCTACCACCCCTCCACCTGAGGGTAGGGTCACTTATCACCCCCAGTCAGTCAGGGCCTCCCTTGTTCCAAAGTTGGGGGGTGTCCCCTCAGGATGGGAATTTAAAACCTCTGGTGATACCCAAACATAATCCTCTCAGAACACTGAAAAGAAAGTTCCTTCTTCCCCTTCAGTAACAGAAACATAGAAAGCAAGCCAGCTTGATTTCGACACAAAGGTTTTTTTTTGAGGGCATCAGGACCAATGATCACCAGCTGTCCAAGTACCAAAAAATTATGCCTCCAAAATCTCTTGATGTCGATTCCGCACAAAGAACAAGCAAGCTGCCCTACGTGTGCCACTCACAACAGAAGCCCTTTTTTTTTTTTTTTTTTTTTTTTGCGGTACGCGGGCCTCTCACTGTTGTGGCCTCTCCCGTTGCGGAGCACAGGCTGCGGACACGCAGGCTCAGCGGCCATGGCTCACGGGTCCAGCCGCTCCGCGGCATGTGGGATCTTCCCGGACCGGGGCACGAACCCGTGTCCCGTGCATTGGCAGGTGGACTCTCAACCACTGCGCCACTAGGGAAGCCCCAGAAGCCCTTTTTAAGGTGAGTTTAACAATAAGTTTTCAGACATTAGACCCATCCTTTTCTTGTTGCAATATGCCTCGCTTCTGGGGAACACAGGCTAGGTGTAATTTCTTTAAGAACAAAAGAAGCAGGTTTGCTTTGGAGGTGATGTAAATGTTTTGGAACTAGATAGAGGTGATGGCTGCACAGCACTGTGAATGTACTAAATGCTACTGAATTGCACATTTTTAAATGATTCGTTTTATAGTATGTGAATTTTACCTCAACAACAGCAACAACAAAAAGAATAACAAGAAATAGCCCTGTCAGGATCTGTCCCGTAGTTGGTACTCAAATTCTATTAAATAGATGTGTTACCTGCTTCCCATGAGAAGGAAGAATACAGGGTGATGGCAAAAGGTCTTCAGATCTTTAGGTAGGTTCTTCCCAAGAAACTCTCATAACACTTTGGGACATTTGATGCAATTAATTCCTATTTGTTGAGAGTCTGTTTTGTGCCAAACCGGATGCTAGGTAATGGATAGAATATAGGATAAAGGAGTGAGCTCTGTATGTATGGAATTTATAATCTGAGAAGGGAAAACACAAGCACAAGATCGACTATAGTGCAAGCAGGACAGATAGGATAACAAAGTCACAAACAAAATGCTTCAGGACCCCAGATCGATTCAATGTCAAATTTTATAATACAAGTAGCTTTTGAAGTCGGCTTTATAAGAAGAGCATGATTTGGATGAATGGAAGGGAGGAAGGACATTCTAAGCTGATGAAATCACACATGAAAAGGCAGGTGTGGTGTCAAGAGCACACTGTGTGGTCAGGTAGTGGCGAGGAGGTTTTTGTAGTTAAAGTGAACGTTGCAGGTGGGGGAGAGGAGCAAAGTAGGAAAAGATGAGACAAAAGAAAAATTATAGACCTAAGAGGCAGCAGTTTTGAGCTCCTGAGCCAGTGGCCATCCTGCATTAGGCTGGAGGAGACTGTTAGTGGGTGCTGTGGGATGCCGTCCACACACCCCATGCAGGACGGAGGGCCACTCACTGCACCGTCTACCAGGAGGCCGGACATCTGGGGCTCTCAGCTGGTCTCATTTCAGGACTGTCCTTCCTGGGCCAGCTCATATCCAGCGCCTGGATACTGAGGAGAAAGAAACACTTGCCCCCTTGCTTTAATTTGGGACAACGCTGATAGGCCATTACAACTGCAGAGCTCCCCATAAGATTAGCTGGGGCCTCTGCTGCAGCTACATTGTGGACCAACTTTTCCTACTGCCCACTCCTGCTTCCTTCATGCCCTTACAGGTGTTGTTCCCAAGAGGACTCCCCATTAAATCTCCTGTATGCTAATCTCAGGGTTTCAGAGTCTGTTTCCAGGAACTCAGGTCTAAAATGGGGACTTCTGGATCAGCACCTAATATAAATGGAAATTGACCCCATTTCCACTGTGGGAAAATGAGAAAGCACTGAGTTTGCATCAGGGCTGTCCATTCATTGCCTTCCGGCCCCCATTTGACTCTTGGTTCATGCAATTCCATTAGTCAATCTCACCTTTGCTGCCATAATTTGCCTGCCTCAAGCCCTGAGGCATTGTCCCTACACTCTGTTTCTATTATAGTCATAGGCCAACTCTACCCTTGGCCGTGTTGCGGCCACCTGACGTCCTGTGTTCTGTACCGGTCAGTGGCTTCCTGGGCTCAAAGGAACCAGACACAAGCTCCACCCATTTCTGTGATCACAATACTTTACTCCTGAATGGCCATCATCAAAAAGTCTACAAATAATAAATGCTGGAGGGAATTCCCTGGAGGTCCAGTGGTTAGGACTCCGTGCTTTCACTGCCAAGGGCCTGGGTTCAATCCCTGGTCAAGGAACTAAGATCCCACAAGCCATGTGGCCCAGCCAACAGCAACAACAACAACAAATCAAAAAAAAAAAAATGCTAGGGAGGTCGTGGAGAAAAGGGAACCCTCCTACACTGTTGGTGGGAATGTAAATTGGTGCAGCCACTATGGAAAATAGTATGGAGGTTCTTTGAAAAACTAACAATAGAGCTACCATATGATCCAGCAATCCCACTCCTGAGCATATATCTGGAGAAAACTCTAACTCAAAAAGACACATGCAGCCCAATGTTCACAGCAGCACTATTTACAATAGCCAAGACATGGAAGCAACCTAAATGTCCATCAACAGATGAATGGATAAAGAAGATGTGGTACATATGTACAATGGAATATTACTCAGCCACCAAAAAAAAAAAAAGAAAGAAAGAATGCCATCGGCAGCAACATGGATGGACCTAGAGATTATCTTATTAAGTGAAGTAGGTCAGACAGAGAAAGACAAATATCATATGATGTCACTTACACGTGGAATCTAAAAAAAATGATACAAATGAACTTATTTATAGAACAGAAATAGACTCACAGACATAGAAGACAAACTTACGTTTACCAAAGAGGAAGGGTGGAAGGGATAAATTAGGAGCTTGGGATCAAAATATACACACTACTAGATATAAAATAGATAACCAACAAGGACCTACTCTGTAGCACAGGGAACTATGTTCAACACCTTGTAATAACCTATAATGGAAAAGAATCAGAACAAGAATAGATACATATATGTATAACTGAATCACTTTGCTGTACACCAGAAACCAGGACAACATTGTAAACCAACTAATTTCAATAAAAATAAAAATAAAATACTTCACTCCTTAAAAGCTTATAATGGCTCCAAATTCCCCTTTCAGTATACCAGAACTCCACCAACTGTTTTCACATATTGAAACTCATTTCAGCCTCTTCTTAAAGTAGATAAGGTTGGTTTTATTATCCCCAAGCAACTGAGTTCAGCGGAAACAATATTCTAATAATGAATTAGACAAACCCTACCAACAATAATTATCACCTCACTGCTTAGTAAAATGCCTAGCGCAAGCAGTTGTTCAATTATTTTTTCATGAATGAGTGAATTTCCTTATCTCTTAATTAAGTACTCTATGCTGGCAATTCAAGTTTCTATTTCACTACACAAGGTTCACCAGCCCTCTCTCCAAAATCCCCATTATGTTTCTAATAAAACTTTGTGTGACAGAGCTCAAAGGTTGATTGAATTGCCTCCTAGTTCCAGAAATTGTGGTCCTTGGGTCAAAAATGACTTCATTAAGACTTCTGGTATGAACAGAGCTGCAGAAGTCTGCATTTTCATCTTCTCTGGGAAATTGTAAAATAACAGCAAGAAGAAAGAATGAAAAAACCCACGAACTCCATTTTCAATCAAACTTGGAGAGAGAGATACTTTTCAGACTCCAAAATATATGAAAGGTCTGCTAAAAGCAGCCGACGTCAGGCGCAAATTGTGGGGAAAGGTGAAGAGAAGGGTGGGGAGAGGGTGCAGCAGTGACGGACCTCACAAAGCACTGAAAGAATCCACTTCCCAAAGGGAGGGGCACACCTCCAGGAGAAAGGCTTCAGTCAGAAGCCCTCCGAGTCCCAGTTCGGTTCAGAAGAGCAGATGAGGCAGATTTGTTAAATTTCAGATTTGCAGGAGGCAATCTCTCTCTGAGGCAGCAGAAGAGAGTCATTGGGTTGTGAAAACAGCTTGCCTCCTGGAAAATTACCGACACCCTGCCCCAAACACACACACAGACACACACAAATACAAACATAATCATATTTAACAATTCAAAGATAGGGCTTTCCTGGTGGCGCAGTGGTTAAGAATCCGCCGGCCAATGAAGGGGACACGGGTTCGAGCCCTGGTCCGGGAAGATCCCACATGCCGCGGAGTAACTCAGCCCGTGCGCCACAACTACTGAGCCTGTACTCAAGAGCCCGCAAGCCACAAATACTGAGCCCACGTGCCACAACTACTGAAGCCTGCGCTCTGCAACAAGAGAAGCCACAACAATGAGAAGCTCAACCCAAAACAGCTCAAAATAAAAACAAAAAATAAACTAATCAATTGAAAAAAAAACAATTCAAAGATAGACACTAAGAAAAATAATATTGACTATAACCAGGATAGGAATACGACAGAAGTATAGGAATATAATATTTTATTATCATGATCAAATATATTTATCTCAGTTCAAAATGCTTAACAGGGCACTCCTGAGGCATTTTGGCTAAAAGCAAAAGACGACAAGAATGCCTGCTATCATCACTGCTACACGCCATCGTGCTGGAGATGCTAGCTCCTTGCTGTAAGCGGAATAAACTAGAGCTATAAAAACTGGAAAAGAGGGACATTCTACAAAGTATCTGACCAGTACCTCTCAAAACTATGAACATCAGCAAAAACAAGGAAAGTCTGAGAAACTGTCCCAGGAGGAGCCTGAGGAGACATGACAATTAAATGTAGTTAGTTGTGGAACAGAAAAGGACATTAGCTAAAAACTAAGGTCATCTGAATAAAATGTGGACATTAGTTGATAATAATGCATCAATATTGGTTCATCAAGTATAACAAATGCATCATGCTAAGGTAAGATATTAGTAATAGGGGAAATGGAATATATAGGAACTCTCTGTACTTTCTTCATAATTTTATTTTTTTTCCTCTTCCAGTTTTATTGACGTATAATTGGCATATAGCACTGTATAAGTTTAAGGTGTACAGCATAATGATTTGACTTACATACATCATGAAATGATCATCACGTAAGTTTAGTGAACATCCATCATCTCATATAGATATGAAATAAAAGAAAAAGAAAAAATGTCACCAAAGATATTACATAATTATTGGATATATTTCCCACCCTGTACATTTCATACCTGTTACTTATTTATTTTGTAACTAGAAAGATGTACCTCTTAAACTCCCTCACCTATGTTACTCATCCGCCACCCCCTCCCTTCTGATACCCACCTGTTTGCTCTCTGTATCTATGACTGTTTCTGTTTTTTTTTTAACGTTTGTTCATTTATTTTGTTTTTTAGATTCCACATGTAAGTGATAACATACAGTATTTGTCCTTCTATGTCTGACTTATTTCACTTAGCATAATGCCTTCTAGGTTCATCCATGTTGTCACAAATGACAAGATTTCATTCTTTTTTGTGGCTGAGTAATATCACATTATATATATATATAATACATATATACCACGTCTTCTAAAAAAGAATGTTTATATATATATAACTGAATCACTTTGCTGTACACCTGAAACTAACAATATCAACTATACTTCAATTAAAAAAATAAAGATGGCATCTTAAATCAAAGGAGGGACACAATGAATTGTTTATTTAAGGAGTAGACCAAAATGGACCATCATCTGGGAAAAAAATGAAGCTTGATTCATACCTCACACCATACATGGTTAAATTACAAATAGATAAAATATTTAAATGTAAAAGTTGGAGCAATCAAAGTTCTAAATGGAAACATGGGAGAATTTCTTCAGAATTTTGGCACAGGCAAGAACATTCTCAAAATTCAGAAGCCATAAAAGAAATGAGTAATAAATTCATCTAGGTGAATACAAAAATATGCATGACGAAACATCACCAAAAGAAAAATCAGAAGACAAATGACAAACTGGAGAAAATATGTATACATGACTGAACTTTTTTTCTGATGATTAAATGGCACATGGATGTTTATTACATTATTCTCAGTACTCTTCTGTATGGTTAAAACATTTAATAATAAAAATTAATTAATGTATATCCATATTATGGAATATGCCATTAAAAAGAATCATGTCCAGCTATAAACTTACTACCATGCAGAAATGTTCATTATGTATATTAAGTGCTTCTATTTTTTTTTTTGTTTTTGGCTGCATGGCTTGCGGGATCGAACCTGGGCCCCGGCAGTGACAGCTTTGAGTCCTAACCACTAACTACTGGACCGCCAGGGAATTCCCTTAAGTGCATTTTAAAAACCTGGAAGGATAAACCTCAAACTTCAACCCCAAACTACTAGTCATTTAAAATGTTTCCAGGTTTATTGAGATATTATTGATGTTAGCCATTTTTATAGAGGGAAGAATTATGCTTTATAATTTCAGGGCTTCTTTATTTCTTTAAACAAACACGCATTATTTTCATATTCTGCCAAAACAATCAATATCCTCCATTTTAGAAAAATAAAAAGAGGGAGACCTTGTGATTAAGGAAAACTGACTAATGAACCGCAGAGAGAGAATCTAAAAAGCAGGGCTCGCAAGTGAGGTGAGCAGGTGATTGCTCATCCTGATATACCTGCCTATGGAGATGCGTGGTGCTTTGAAGAAGATGCTGTCAGTCCTGGGATGGGAAGCAGAGTTTGCGGTATGAGATGGTTACAAGATAGCATGTGGGAGCCTGCAGAATGTTTGCATTCTTTTGATCACACAGGAGATAAGCCAAGCCTATAACTGGAGCCCTGCCAGGCAGGAAAAAGATCTGCACCAAGACTGGACTGTACAACCACCTCTCCATGGTTGCCTTGGTTAGAGGGATTCCTCCTAATTGTAATGACATCGCTACAAAAACATCACATGCAAATAAAGTGAATGGCGGTTCAAGCAGCAGGTTTTGTGGTCTAGCTGGGCTTCTCTTGGGGGAATGACTAAGGAGGAGTTTGAGAGGGTTTGTACAGTCGACAAAGAGTGAGCTTATGAGGGAATGGATTTAAGTTGAAAATAGAAGAACTGTCCTTTGGAAACTTCTCTTTTTTTAAAAAGTTTATTTATTTATTTATTTGTTTTTGGCTGTGTTGGGTCTTTATTGTTGCATGCAGGCTTCCTCTAGTTGAGGCGAGCAGGGGCTACTCTTTGCTGCGGTGTGTGGGCTTCTCATTGCGGTGGCTTCTCTTGTTGTGGAGCATGGGCTCTAGGCACGTGGGCTTCAGCAGTTGTGGCTCATGGGCTCTAGAGCTCAGACTCAATAGTTGTGGCACATGGGCTCAGTTGCTCCGCGGCATGTTGGATCTTTCTGGACCAGGGCTCGAACACGTGTCCCCTGCATTGGCAGGCGGATTCTTAACCATTGCGCCACCAGGGAAGTCCCCCCTTGGGAACTTCTTGAGGGTTGCAGATGTGTTGAGTCTATCACTGAGAAGACTTCCAATTAAGGTGCAACAAGAAGCCACAGTTTGGGGGCCTTTCTGTTTTCCAAAACTCACTGAGATGATACATAACATGTAACAAGAAAAATTTAAAAGATGGTTGGATACAGGGCTTCCCTGGTGGTGCAGTGGTTGACAGTCCGCCTGCCGATGCAGGGGACACGGGTTCGTGCCCCGGTCCGGGAAGATCCCACATGCCGCGGAGCAGCTGGGCCCGTGAGCCATGGCCTCTGAGCCTGCGCGTCCGGAGCCTGTGCTCCACAATGGGAGAGGCCACAACAGTGAGAGGCCCGCGTACCGCCAAAAAAACAAACCAAAAAACCCAAACCTATTCTTTGTAAAAAAAAAAAAAAAAAGATGTTGGATACAAAAGCCACTTTGGAAAATAGCTTGACAATTCTTTCTTAAGTTGAACGTATACGTACCCTGTGATCCAGGAATTCTAGTCCGAGGTATTTACTCAATAGAAATGAAGACCTCAGTCCTTAAAAGACTTGTTCAAGAATGTTCACCACATCATACTTGATGGTGAAAGACTGAATGCTTTCCCCTTAAGATCAGGAACAAGACAAGGATGTCTGCTCTTGCCATTTCTATCACAGTGGAGGTTCTGGTCAGGAAAAAATTAAAAAGGCAAGAAAAAGAAATAAAATGCATCCAGATTCAGATTGGAAAGGAACAAGTAAAACTACATCTCTCTGCAGACAATACGATCTTTTATGTGGAAAATTCTAAGGAATCCATAAGGAACACTCTTAGAGCTAATAAATGACTTCAGCAGATTACAGGATACAAGATCAATATAAAGAAATCAGTTATATTTCTATTCAAATTTAATCTCATCCAGAAAGCCTCACGGACACACCCAGAATAATGTTTAACCAAATGTCTGTGGCTTAGCCAAGTTGACACATAAAATTAACCATTACAAGTTGGCTGCCTTGGCTTGATTTCACAGGGGCTCTGGAGCATGAATTGTTTCACAGAAGTAAGCCCATTTTGAGGCAAAGAGTATGGCCTTTTGTATTCTCATGTTAGTGAGGCATCTTCCTAATTAAGCCAGGAGTAGTTCTCTGGGGTAAAGAACAACCAGGGCTTCCCTGGTGGCGCAGTGGTTGAGGGTCCGCCTGCCGATGCAGGGGACGCAGGTTCATGCCCCGGTCCAGGAGGATCCCACATGCCGCGGAGCGGCTGGGCCTGTAAGCCGTGGCCGCTGAGCCTGCGCGTCTGGAGCCTGTGCTCAGCAACGGGAGAGGCCACAACAGTGAGAGGCCCGCATACTGCAAAAAAAAAACCAAAAACAAACAAACAAACACAAAGAACAACCAACGCTCACAGCACGTAAAGGAGGGGTGCAGCAGTGGGCAAAGGCTTCTGGGTAGGGTACCAACAGCCTCCAATACAGAGGCAACCTCAAAATTCCTATATAGGGATGGAGGAGCAGAGAGAGAGAGAGAGAAACAAATCTTTATAAACAAGCTAATAGGAAATCTCCCATTCAAAATGAGCCTGCAATCCAACACTCCTTAGTCCAAGAAAGAAATATAATTCTACAACAATGAACAAGATCAACAATCCAAACGAGCTCACTTGAGATGAACTCAATATAATGAAGTAGCGGAGGAAATACTTCTAAATAAATATGCTGATCCATTCTGAGGAAGTAATAACACCTACTAACAAAGAACAAACGATTCTAAAACATTTACCGGCACCAGATAGGGCTGATCCTACCCAAAGGTGTTAGGAGAGATGTATGTGGGTGTCAACAGTAAACTTCCACCTAGAACTGAACTTAACTTCTGTTTTGAGACCCCAGTTCCTCCAAAAGGCGGAGACTTAATCTTAGTCAATTCAGCATTTAACCCACCCCCCTTCCTTCAGTGGCATTCGGTGTCAACAATTTTGGGAAAGGGACTCTGGTCTTTGTCATCTGTTGCTGTCAGCACCTGCTGAAATGCACCTCATCCTGTCTGGGCCTCAACCATCAACCCATGCACTGACCTCCCGAGTTGATCCACTGATCCTTTGGCATTCCTCTTGCAACACTGGAAATGCTCCATTTTCTCCTTTATTCCTCTGTGGCCTCAGAAGACTTAGCAGGGCTTTCTGGAGGCTTTGCTACTTCATGCTGCTCTGGCTGGCATGAGACCATCCTTCTGCTCTCCACTCCATGTCTTGCTCATAGGAACCCTTGAAGGGGCCTTGGTCCACGTGCAGACACCCATGCCATGCTGCCTCCACACTTGAGCCATGATGGGGAGCTCAGGGATCTTGCTTCCTCCCCGCAAAGCCCCATTTGCTCAGATCCCAAAACTTTGGTGGGGCTTCTCTTGTGGTTTCCAACTCCAAGGGCTTGGCCATGGGAGGTGGCCATGCCAGAACCCTTCCCAGGGATGCTCCCTGGCATCTGACTTGGCTTTCCTTTTGACTCCTCTCTCTTAGTGCATGGAAGCCTTCTCAGGGGCCCTTCCTAAGAAACTGGGCCTGAAGGAGAAAGGTGAGAATGTGTCATTTCAGGAATACAGATGGGACATGTTTAATTTTTAAGTTATTAGAAACTCAGAGGTGGGAGTGGACAGAGAAGAGAAGCGAAGATAAACAAGGATGGCCAAGGAATATGGAGCATGGTAGAATGTCTTGTAAAAACTGGAGTGTCTGATATTCAGTACTATCAAGCTTATGCTGTTGCTCTGTAGACTGTCGCTCACCCACATCTCTTAAAACTTCTGTAAAGTTCTAAAGATGAAAGGCCCAATGTGGGTGAGGTTTTGGTGAAACTCAAGGGACTCAGTTCCACATTTGAGTCAAGATACTGCAAAAGACTGTGTGGGATGATGAGCTCGTTCATGAATTGAACTAGTTCAGTGGAAGCACAATGTGTAGCCAGAGGAAACCATGAGAAAGGAAGCTCTCCTGGGGTTCACAGAAATCTTGGGAAGGTATTAAAGACAAATCTCATCTAAATTTTTTAAAGAGAAGGACACCTCAGCTAGCATCTGTGTTAGACACGGCCAAAGGAACACTGAAAACACATGGACCCACTCCCAGTCTGTGAATGTAGACACAGAAGTATTTTTTCATCCAGGAAGCACTGATTGAGGGCTAGATGTGCTGTACTGGGTACCAAGGATACAAGAATGAAAATCACATGGTACTTGTCATGAAGGCTCTCGGGTCAGCAGTAAACAAATAACAATATTATGAGCTAGGTCCCACAGAAGGAGATGTAACCTGGGCAAGGATTAACAGTCCCTCCACTAATAATTATCAGGGCAACCTAGCTCTTCCATTTCCTCGTCTGCCCCCAAGGCTCACAGAATGTTTGCCAACCTGGTCCTAATCCGCAAGTCTGAATTTCTGACACAGTGCCCAGGATATTTACTTATGTGTCCTTTGCCTAATTAAACGATGGAAATTCCTCTTCTTTTGTGATGGTTATTATCATTGGCTATTGCTTCATGAGCATAAGACTACTCTGCAGAAGCTCCATGATAACCACATATTGCAGTTAAGGTGATGGGAGAGTACAGTATTAACAGCAAGTGTCAACAAAACAGGAAATCGCCCATTATCTCAAAAACCTTTGGGTGAGATAATTGCCTTAATGTCCATAGTTAGCACGAAAGACAAAAGGCTCTTTTTGGAGGTGGGCATTTGTCCCAAAGAGACAGATGAGATTCTTAGCACATTTAGTGTGAAGACAGAGAGATTTTACGAGACATGATGGAGATGGAGGAATTGTGTGGGACATGTTCTCTTCAAGTGTGAGTCGAAAAGAAAAATTCTCCCCTACCATTTTCCATAATAACAGCAATCAAGAAAAGAAAGAAAGAAAACAAATTATCTAAGTTTCAAGAGTTGAGGAGGAAAATAAGTTCTTGTATTGCAGACTCCTGCAACAGAAGAATTCACTGGACTATGAAACAAGAGCTTTAACCAAAATTTTTAGAAACTGAGACCCGACTGAAATAAAAAGGTGTTTATTTGGGGGTTGTTAGGACTGTAGTCTGGGAGACACAGACTCAAGAAGCACCTGAATTTGTTCTGCTGGACTACAAAATGGGGGAGGCTGATAAAGGCAAAACCCACAAGGTTACTGTCAGTTACGAGAGTTGTTTATCGAGAATTAGAATTGGAGCTAGTGAGAAGTAAGGGTGCTTGTTAAGTAAGATTGGTTGGGGTCTGAATATTTCTGGAATTCTCCATTGTCTGTCTAGACGTTGGATCTTTGTAGTTGCTGCTTCCCCCTTGAAGTACCTTCTGTTCTCTTCATTTCTATTCCTTTCTCCTTCTCTTATTCTCCACATGGCTCCACTCCAGGAGGCTTACCCTGACCAATCCCAGCTCCACAACAGGTCCAGGACTAGATCCGGAATGTTCACAGCACGCTGGTCTTGTCCTTCGAATTGTCTTCCCCACAAACACTGCATCGTCCATTCACACATCTGTGTGCTCCTTGAGGGGCAAGAAATACGTCCTACTCAGTAGCATGGGGTTCAGAGTAAGAACTGAATGAACATTTATTGTATAAATGAAAACACTCCACTCATAGTTAAAGGTGAAGAGCACACCCACCCTAAAAGGGACACGACCTGAACCCCCGGGGAGTCCTCACTGACACTTCTTGGGACACTTCATGACTTCAAAGGCCATGAAAAAGAGGACAGGTGATCCAGAACGGCCCAATTACCTAGATAAAAATCCTATTGCTTAGTAAAAATTAAAGCCAAAGTGAAGTAAATTGGACAGAGTGCACATCTTGCTCAGGAATCTAAATCCAAAGATAACAAAGAAGGAAACCAGACTTCAAGTGCAGTATACACTCCCATCACCTCACCCTGCCATATACTCTTGCCGGTGGAGGGTCACACAGTGGATTTCTAGTCTATGTTCAGAGTCACAATTCCCCTTTCGTTAATACCTGGTGGGACCCCTAAAGGCCAGTAATCTGCAAAAGAATCCAACTCATTAACACAGGCTAAACATACCCTCTCTGGAGCAAGCACAGTGCTCTGCCAACGGGACTTCGGACCAAGGGTGAAGGGATTCAATTCATGCTCACCGGCTTCTCAGACTTTAGTGGGATGGACGTAAATCCACAAAAAGGACGCTCTAGAATTCCCTCCTGGAACACGCCCTCTCGGAACCTGGCTACGGAAGGCATAGAGAAGGCCATGGATGGAAGCTTTGGTTGACAATCCTAGCTGAGCTCAGCCTTCAGACATCCCAGCCCAAATGCCGTCTGGAGTGAAGGAACCTCCAGACGATTCCAGGACCCAGCAGAGGTCGCAGCTGCCATGGAAGAGACAAGCCATCCTGTCGTGCCTGTCCCAATTCCTGATCCATGGAATCATGTACATCACAAAATAGTTTTTTAAGCCACTTATGCAAATGTATTGAAGCAGTTTGATGTGTAGCAACAGACCACGACCAGCGTGGCATGCAGTGATGGGAAATGCCCTTTGGATTAGGAATTCAAGGTGTTGGCACCAGAAAGTTGCTCAAGTTTTGAGAACAGGTGAACAGAGGCCTTAAGGAAGTGGAGGACCCTGAGGTCTACACTGAGGTTTCTGAAGTCCATGCTGGATTTCAAGTGTTTTCTGTAGGCACAGGCTGCTCCCAGCAAGGCCAGGCTAGTGCTGGAGGGTCCTGATGGATGAAGCACCTTCACCCTTTCTGTGGAGCCTCCCCCCTCTTTTCTGGTCTGGGTCCATGTTTGATACTAGACTGTCTCCTTGGCTTTGCGTCCTTCAGCCAAGCACGGCGCCCGGTCAGAAGAGCCAAGCTGTTGAACTGAACACAAGGAGCTCCAGGGAAAGGATGGTGTCTCCTGGTGGCTTTTCTTCCCTGCCCATCCCTCAGGTTTCCAGATGATCGGTTACCTGCTTCTGTGGAGGAATGTGATGGGAAAGAATGCAATTAGCCTTCAGGAAGCCCCTGCTCCATGGCAAGTGCCCTATGAGGCGCTTTTATGATTATTGCCTTTGATGTAAAAACTCCACAAGTGGGGACCCCACATAGGAGGTGAGGAAATGGGGGCTTAATAAGCGAATCACTTCCTTGAGACCATGTCGATGGTGAGTGATGGCGCGGGCGCACGCACCTGCGTTTCTGCCCCCAGCCTGTCCTGTTTCACTGGGGCGGGGGTGGGATGGGACAGTGCTGCCGGCCTGAGGGCTCAGAGGCCTGGGCTTCTGGGGGGTTCCTCACATGTGGAAAACCCCTGGGGGTACAGAGCAGCTGTCTGCTGAGGAATCAGTTGAGAATCTTCCCTGGGCTTTTATAGACAACAGAGGGCTGCAGGGTGTCTAGTTAGCAAACCTCAGGACCCGAAGGCTGAAGGGCAGGGGACAACCTGGGAGGTTCCCTCCTGGGAACGTGCTCAGTCAGACCAAGAGCAGAGGCTGGGCTTAACCCAGAACTGCCTCAGCCTGTATCCGGACACCGACTGGACTTTCCTCACAGCCCACGAGCTACTAGGCCACCCGAGCCGTCTCTTCTGCCACAGACCAGACAGACTCCCTCAGAGCACTGACTGAAAAAGTGATTTCAGGAAATGACTTTTTTTTTTTTTTATGCTCATAAGGCAAGAAACAAAGACCACACAAGATCATTTCCTATGTGTGTCATCTGAGAGAAGACCTATCGCTTGTTGGGGAAACAATGAAAAAAACCCAAACCCGGATGAACACGAAAAAATTTCATTCTGAATAAACTGGATTTGCTGAGAAATAACAATGGACTGACTGAAAGACAAAAAGAGAGAGACACTGAGTAGCCTGACACAGAGCAGGATAAAGAGACAGAGGGCACAAACTCCAGTGCCACAGGGCTCCACCCAGGGGGACTCTGTCCCTTCTTCATCCCTTCCTTGCCTCAGACAAGATCTTCTGAAATTGTTTAGCAGTTTCTTAAAAAGTTGGACATACATTTATCATGTGACTAAACAATTCTACCCCTAGGTGCCTACCCAAGGGAAAGGAAAACAGTTGACCACATGAAGAGTTGTGCATGGATGCTCAGGTCAGCATTATTCATAAGAGTCCCGAACTGGAAACAATCCAAATGCCCATAACCGACAAATGGATGTCCATACATGGAATGCTCCTCAGCAGAAAAAAGGAAGAAATTTCTGATCACGCTACAACATGGGCAAACCTCAAACACATTATGCTGAGGGAAAGGAGTCAGACGCGGAAGACTTCATATTGTGATCCCAGTTCCATGAAATTCTGACAAAAGGCAAAATTACAGTGATGGAAAACAGATTCGCGGTTCCCTGGAGTAGGGTGGAAATGAAGATCTTCTGCACTAGAGAACCTTCTGGGGTGAAAGAAGTGTTCTAAAACTGGATTGTGATGGTGGTTTACACCTGTATAAGTTTAGTAAAACTCATCAAACTGAGTGAATCTTATGGTATGTAAATCACACTTCAATAACTGTTCAAAACAAGAGGTTCTGCAGGTTGTGCAAATCGGGGGAACATCTAAGCCAAGGGTACCAAGGAAAAGGCCACGATGTTCACAAGGATGGCTGAAAATATGGTAACGTTCCAGGAACATCAGTGTTACGGTTGGGTTAGCTCAGGCCTGCTCAGAAAGCTTTGACATATTAAAACCAGCTTAAGATAAATTTAATATAAAAGGTTTACATAGCAGGCAATAAAGGTGCTGCCCTTATTATTTTCAGAGGTAGCACCCTTCCACAGAGTTAAGAAATCAGGAATGATGGAAGGGGCATTGTATTTTAAGAACAACATTATAGAAGATGAAATGTATGCCCCTGAGAGGCAGTACAGAGAGTTGGATAGGTTTGGGTAGAGTCCAGGGTGGTACCATTTGTGTGTATTAAGATTCTGTTTTCCAGAACATGATATCCTGGACAAGGGTGAGAACCCTAAAAGATTCCCTCACATGAACCAGACAAAACACTCTGGCTTTGGACAGAGATAGACCAGATTGGAATCCAACTCCAGCTCTCGCTGATGTTTAAATGTTTTCATCTGTGAAGCGGGTTTACCGCTGCCTATCGTAGGGTGCAGTTCTGAATATCGGATGAGAGAATGGAAGGGAAATGTATGCTCTGATGCGGTGGTTTCACTCCACTGCCTGAGCCTCTGGAGACTCCACGACAGGGAATCTCTGGGAAGGGGACGTGAAATGTACCAATGTACGTAAGGCTTTAAAAGGAATGGTCTCACATCTTCCCAAAACGTGTCACTAGGCACAGTTCTTGAGTATCGTTTTCTAAGTTTTCAGTAACTTAGTAGTGGAAGAAAGAGTGATGCAGTGAGGCTGCGTGTGCAGGTAGCAACCCCTTCACCCTATGGTCTGCCCAATATCCAAAGGATGCAGGACATCCAGCAGAAGATGCTATGGAAGACAGTCCTGAGTCAAGTTCTGGTCTGTCTCAACTCATACTTGCCTCTGGCAGTGGCTCAACCAGAGTTTCCAAACTCCCTGTTGAATCCCAGACAGTCATCACTGATGTCTAGGAGACAGAGAAAAACACACTCCCGTAAAAGGTGTTGTAGATTAGCATCAGAAATTTTTCCTTTCTTCCTCCCTTAAAAAAATGTACATCTTCTCTGTACAGGATTTAAAATACAGGTAAGCAAAAAAGAAAAGGTAAACAATCTCTCAAACACCCACCACCCAGATATGCTCATACTGACAATTCTGTTTATGTTGCTGTGGTCCTTTCCTGTGGGAACATGAGCATGTGTCGATATATGACGAATGCAATGTGTGTCTAGACACCAGAGCCGGACAACCGGGGTTCAAACCGTATCTCTACCACTTGTAGACGTGTGACCTGGTAAATCGGGGAAGAGGACAATACGTTCCTCTGAGTCCTTGTGGGGGAGGAGTGGATTAAATATACAGTATGCTCAGAACTGGGCGTAGTGGAGGACAGTGCCCAAAGTCTGAGAGCAGGATGCCCCGGGCAGGACATGCATCTCACACAACGCCTGGTCTCTGCATGTCCACGTGTGTTCACGTGTCTACTGACGCTGAACAGGCCTGGGCTGAATGTGTGCATACATGCAGCTCTTATGTCTAAACACACAAAATGGGATCCAACTTAAGGCAACCTGCTTTTTTTAACATCACTTACCATGATCTGCATCACCATTTTAGTGGCTCTGGGGTCTCCTACTGTACAGATGCACCATCCTATCTACGCTCTCCAACTGTCAATCCTTTGCATAATTATTTGGAGTTGTGTTTAAAGGCTCACCTAGTAGATATCACAGAGATTTAAAAGGAAGTCAAATAAAGATCAGAAAAGCAATAGTCCACTAGATCAAAACAAGACTCTTTTCTACTCCTTTGAACCAACCTCAAGTTAGTGAAGTGGCTTATTCAGCCCACTCAAGTCTAGTTATGATTTAAGTCAGAACCTATAATTTAATACCTGCTCAACGTTAAAAACAGTAAGATCATTTGAATACAAATTTTATTTAATAAAAAGACTACATGATTTGTACAAAATAAAAATCGGGAACACCTCGAACGCTTGCATTCCAACTCTGCAAATGCCTCTGTGTGTTGCTGGGCTACCACCCTCACCCTACGTCCACGCAGCCAGACGGGGGTGCGTCAGGCACCGCCAGGCTGTAGGGAAACCTCAGGTGAGAACACACCTAATCTATTTTCCAGTCAAACTCTCCAGTGAATGCTGACCTTCCAAGGGGCATGTGAGGTATGAGCAAGGCTAGAATTCCAAAGGGTCGCAGTCCTCGTCATCACACATGGTATAGGGTCGCAGTCCTCGTCATCACACATGGTAAAGGGTCGCAGTCCTCGTCATCACACATGGTAAAGGGTCGCAGTCCTCGTCATCACACATGGTAAAGGGTCGCAGTCCTCGTCATCACACATGGTAAAGGGTCGCAGTCCTCGTCATCACACATGGTAAAGGGTCGCAGTCCTCGTCATCACACATGGTAAAGGGTCGCAGTCCTCGTCATCACACATGATAAAGCGTCGCAGTCCTCGTCATCACACATGGTCCAGCCATGAGTCTTAGTGTTGGTCTGTAGGGACACGGCTGTGGGTCTTGGCTGCACCGAGCACCGGCCTGTCCACGAACTCCACAGTGCACAGTTCTGGGCCACCGTCCCCACAGGGCGCACGCTCTAGCTCCAGCACGATGACGGTGTTTGGGGCCGAGGTCACCAGGATGTGCTGCGGCACGAACAAGGTCATCTGGGGGCCCCGTGCTGGCCAGTAGCGGCCAAGATTAAAGCCATTAATCCACACCTGACCCTGGAGAGAGAGAAAACCATCAACCCAGCTGCACTGACCACTCTGGGGAGTGCGAGAGCCTTGGTGCAAGGGGGCCGGGGCGGGGAGGCGGGCAGTGTCCCCAGAAAGGAACTCTCCCGCCACAGGTCAGGCCCAGAGCCAGGCCAGGCCAGCGTGGGGTCCAGCATCCTGCCGAGATGTCCAGCCAAATCGGGCAGGGGCTGGGTGGGAGAAGCCACAAAAGCTGCCCCTGGTACCCACCCTGCTTCAGGAAGAGATGTGTCTGGTCCCTTTGACTGGCTTCAGCACCACACATATCAGCACTGGATGACACTGTGGCAGATGCACCAAGTTACTGGATTCCGTCCTGGGTCCAGGGCGGGGTGGGGGTCAGGTGCCTCTAGGCACACACCAGCCTCTGCCTGGCGCCTCTGTAGGCAGCTGCCTCCCTGCCTCCTCAAGGAGACGAGCTTTCTCTCTTTATTCTCCCCTCCTCCAGGCAGGTGGTGACCTCGCTGCCTCTGTGCACGAGATAAGCACGGGGCCTGCAGCCTGGGACACACAGGTCCTCTAGAAGGATGTGAAGGTTGCGGAGGGAGAGACGGGGGCCGCCCAGGCGGGTGTCTGTGTTCCTGCTGTGTTTTGGCAGTTTTCACACCAGCATCAGAGTGAGAGTGGGGACTTGCTTCAAGGAGCAGAGGGGATCCTACATGCTGCAAAGACGACTTCCGTGAGTAGGAGAAGCTGCTTCCACCACAAAACTGAGAGGGAGGAGAAAGTCCTCAGGAATAGGGACCAGGTGCAGGTGTGTCTGCACAGCCTCTAGGCAGGAGCTAGGATTTGCTCACAGGTGGGACTTAGCAGTTGGATGAATAGATGGAACCTTCTGTTACACAGAAAGAGAGCAAAGGAGGGGAGATCTCACACACACGACAGAGCAAGTGGGGAGAGAGAGAATACGTGGGAGAGGATGAGGGAAGGAAGGAAGAAGGAAGGGAGGGAGGGAGAAGTATAAAAATCGCTCCCACGGTGGCCCACATGTATTGGGGGACACCCTGGAGGCCCAGTCCTGGCTGCCACCTGCAGCCCTGACCCAGCTGCAGAGCTACTCAGTTCTCACCTGGTTAACCCCAGGTGTCCCCTCAATGTCAGCTTCCTACCTGGGTTCAAACCTTACTCCTGCCACTTACTGGCTGTGTGACATTGGGCGGGTCCCCACTCTGGTACTCGGGGACAGTGAGGGTGGGAGGAAGCAGTGCCTGGCCCGTGGTCAGCATGGCGTGACAGCACCCCTCACACAAGCACAGTGAAAAGATCTTGGCCTCCACAGGTCCACAAAAGGAGGCCAGTGATGGAAAGCCACCTGTCTGTTGGGATAAGTCATTTAGAAAAAGGGTGACAGATTCACAATTCTCAGAATTATTTTACTCTTGTTTTTACCACGGGATATGCTATCTCCATCCATCCTGAAGGTACATGCAATGACAGCCTCACCAGGTTTTATCAGTTGAAGATCTGGCAGTGCCCCGTTTCCGCAGTATTAGAGAACAGCAGAACTTGACTTTTGCGGTCGAGGGGGAACGATGGGCTCCAAGGGGGAGTGCGAGAGGGCTCGGTGAGTAGCACACAACGGCTCGCCTGGGCGACAGGGGCTCCACACTGCATCCCAGCCACGACTATGCTGAGGGTCAGTCCCTTCTAAGATGCTACCCCCTCACATCCCTCGTGCTGCACCGGGCATGTCCACCTGGAAGCTGGGGACCGGGTCCTGAGTCCCCTGTGTCGGTTATTGGGACCTGGGAGCGCAGGGTGGAAATAGGCTCCCCTGGCTCCCTCCAGGGTTAGGGGATGCAACTCACCCGGGCAAGGAGACAGGGTGCAGCGAGCAGGGGCCCTGGGAGCAGAACGCTCCCCGAGCAAGGAGCAACTTGCTTGACACTGGAAGGTGGAAGGGAGCCGGGACACTGCTGGGGGTTTTCACGGTTAAACGAGGAACTGACAGAACCAGGCACCTGTGGGCTCAGCTCACCCTTGGTCCAGGTCCAGCTCATCCTCCTAAACGCTGCCCTGCCAACCAACAGTGCAGTAACTGCACAGACAACAGCCCCAAAGGCCTCCCGTGAGCTTCCCAGGGTACCACTTGCTTCTGGGAGTCCCCAGAGAAGCCGACTGGACCAAATCGGGAGGGTGATGAGCGTTTCTGCCTTTGATTGTCTGGTCCTTCTTCCAACTTTCACTTCTCCAGTTACCCCCATGTTTCTGGAAGGTTCAACTCCCACTAGCGAACACTCGTGGTGGCCCCACTTCCCAGACTACTCTGTGACCGAGGGATGTAACCCGCAATTGTCACTCCTAGCTGCACATCAAAGGTGATACAATTTTTCTCCTGATTCTCCTTCATTTGCACGATCTGTTCTAGTTATTCTTTTTTACTTTTTTTTTTTTTTTTGCGGTACACGGTCCTCTCACTGTTGTGGCCTCTCCCGTTGCAGAGCACAGGCTCCGGACGCGCAGGCTCAGCGGCCATGGCTCACGGGCCCAGCCGCTCTGTGGCATGTGGGATCCCCCTGGACCGGGGCACGAACCCGCATCCCCTGCATCGGCAGGCGGACTCTCAACCACGGCGCCACCAGGGAAGCCCTGTTCTAGTTATTCTTTTCTCCCGCAAATTATCACCTGTGGCCTATTTTAAGCCTTCAGCTCCCACGTGGACTCTTTTATTGGCTGCGTGCCGCAGCGTGCGGGATCTTAGTTCCCTGACCAGGGATCGATTTCGTGCCCTCTGCAGTGAAAGCGTGGAGTCTTAATCACTGGACTGCCAGGGAAGTCCCTGGACTCTTGTCTTTTAACTTGCCCAAGTGACTCCAACACGTAGGCATCCTGCCTGGCACCTTCCCCCCAACGTTCCCAAAACCCAGGGTTACACTGTCTTTGGTTTTGGTTAATTCTCCAAAGCTATGAAAGTCTTCAGGACAAACTTCCCCTCTACTCTCAGTCCTTAACAGAATGGACATTCGATGAAGCCTGTGATGGCTTGGTTGCCCTTCCAAGAGAGAGGAATGAAGGATTGGGAAAGCACAGGTCGTGGTACACAGCTCCGAGGCATCGCTAGTCAACAGAACTGTCTGCAGAGATGGAGAGCTCGGCGATGCCAGCTGTGTGCCCTGACAGTGGCTCCTGAGCACCTGCGGTGTGGCTGGTGTAAGGAACTGAATCTTCACTTTGCATTAATTCAAATGTAAGCGTAAAAGAGCCACACGTGGTCAGTGGCTGCCGTGCTGGGCAGCACAGCTGAGCTGAGCGAACGGCCGTCACTCCATCATCAGTCCGGTGTCCCCGCTCCTCTCCACCCTCATGGCCAGTCCTCCAGAGCACGTCCCAGGCAGCGCTGATCCAGCCTCCTGCAGCTGCCCCCCCCAGGTTGGCCCCCGGACTTCCTCTAACTCTAGATACCAGGCTGCACACAGCAGCCACATAAAAATAAGACAATTTTCACACGTTTCTGCTTCTAATCTCCTTAGTGGCCAACAGGCACATCCTCTCTCCCTTGCTCCCAGCTCTCCACTTCCCCACTCCGCACGCCAAGCTTGCTCACCTGTGCACCAAGCATCCCCTGCGCCTGCAAGACTGTCCCTCACACCTGAAGCCTTCAGATCCCTCAAGTCTCCACCCCATCATCACCTCCTTGGAGAGAAGGAGCATGTCATCCCCTCCTCAATTCTGGGCCTTCCATTCCATCACTCACTCTCCCTTTAATTTCTTTCTTCTAGTTACTGTCAGTGTTTGAAATTTTGGTCATTTGTCTCATTACTGGTTTATCAGCTATTTCCAGCAGAGACTCTATGAAAGAAAAGGCTGAGTCTGTCTTGTTCAGGGAGAGCTTCTCAGCACCTAGCAGAGAGACATTCAATATACACCAGTGTTGACTCAGTAAATAACACTGGAGGATAATTCTGCCTGGGGAGAGACTCAGCCCTACTCAAAGATACTTCATGCCCCTCCGCTCTCAGCTAAAGAATTTTAGAGAATATTGTTTACTGGAAGAACAATGCAATATTTGCTTTCCCCCTTGATTAACACTTTAAAAGAGTCAAACTTAAAAAAAAATCGATTTTAAAAAACATATACACTCTGGGACTTCCCTGGTGGCACAGTGGTTAAGAATCCACCTACCAATGTAGAGGACACGGGTTTGAGCCCTGGTCCAGGAAGATCCCACATGCCCCGGAACAACTAAGTCCGTGTGCCACAACTCCTGAGCCTGCGCTCTACAGCCCACAAGCCACAACTACTGAGCCCACGTGCCTAGAGCCCATGCTCCGCAACAAGAGAAGCCACTGCAATGAGAAGCCAGTGCACCGCAATGAAGTATACCCCTGCTCGCATAACTAGAGAAAGCCGTGCACAGCAACGAAGACCCAACGCAGCCAAAAATAAATAAATGAAATAAATGAACTTATAAAACAAACAAACATATACACTCTGATTTTTTTTTTTTTTTCGCAGTATGCGGGCCTCTCACTGTTGTGGCCTCTCCCATTGTGGAGCACAGGCTCCGGACGCGCAGGCTCAGCGACCACGGCTCACGGGCCCAGCCACTGCGTGGCATGTGGGATCTTCCCGGACTGGGGCACGAACCCATGTCCCCTGCATCGGTAGGTGGACTCTCAACCACTGAGCCACCAGGGAAGCCCTACACTCTGATTTTTGTTTCTCTTTTAAAAGTAATGCTGAAATTATTGGTGGAGGGGAGAGTAGGCACATGTGATCTAGAAGTAGACACACTCTTTTTTTTTTTCTTTTGGGCGCTCCATGCAGCTTGTGGGATCCTAGTTCCCCGACCAGGGATCAAATCCATGCCCCCTGCAGTGGACGCACGGAGTCCTAACCACTGGACCGCCAGGGGAGTCCCTAAAAGTAGACATACTCTTAATTAATACAGGGAGCCTCACTGAGGTGGAGCATCTGTAGAGTGAACCCAGTGGCTTCTGGGGCTTCCCATGGTTGTCCCAGCCGAAATATCTCCATGACAAAGGCTGACTTTCTCTGACCACGGCTTGACCCCTGGCTGACTCCAGCTCTCTGCTATTATCACCAAGGTGGTAATAGTTCCAATGACGGATAGGAAGTGCCTGACCTACTCTGTGTTGTCAGACAGACATGTGTCTGCTTGTCTGTTTTAAATTCTCTAGATTAATAGAACCCTCTGATAAGAACGCAAAGCAAAAGAGTCAATCCTGGGGCTTCCCTGGTGGCGCAGTGGTTGAGAATCTGCCTGCCAATGCAGGGGACACGGGTTTGAGCCCTGGTCTGGGAGGATCCCACATGCCGCGGACCAACCAGGCCCGTGCGCCACAGCTACTGAGCCTGCGTGTCCGGAGCCTGGGCTCTGCAAGAGGGGGCCGCGACAGTGAGAGGCCCGTGCACCGCGATGAAGAATGGCCCCCGTTCACCGCAACTAGAGAAAGCCCTCGCACAGAAACGAAGACCCAACACAGCCAAAAATAAATAAATAAATAAAAGAGTCAATCCTGGTTTAAGTCATAGCTTTAAAGTTTTCAGATGTGGTCAGGAGTTCCTTTAGCAACAGCAAACTTGGGTTGAATGTCGACTCTGTCCTACTCTGGAAAAAGATATTTAGACACTTGGAGGACTTAACATGGAAAAGACAAAGTTTCATTTCTCAAGGTTAGAAGGCTCTCACCACACACAATTCATGAGTATTTATGGTGCTAACTTGGGAGGGAAAAAAAATGGAAAAGAAAGGGTAAAATAGTGAGAGATAAGACATTAAATAAACCTCCATGAAGTACACAGGGGAAAAACAAAATCTCCCCTTCCTTCAGACCCCAAGGGGTCTGCAGCTGATACAAATCCTTTGCTTCCTCCTTGGTCTTAAGAGTAAAAATGTTAAAGAACTTTATGGTTTCTCTGTATTTTGGGACGGACCCAGATAGAATCGAAGCCATGAAAACATAGAATATTAGCCTAAAAGATGAGTCACTTCCTCCTCTCAGCAAACCCCAGAGATAAATTCCTTCCTTCTCAACTCCCCCAGAGTGCCACCATTGCTTGATCTTTTTATGAAGCATCTCACCTAACGAGAGTCATTCACGCGTTCTCACGCGCCTGGAATGAGGCTAGGAACTGGTGAGTGAAAAGCACCTCCAGGCAGCCATATACTATTTGTTACAAAGTCCATGCACTAAAATTTGTAGGAGACCCTCCTTCACTCAGAGCCTATTTACTCCTGTTTACACACAATTCTTACAAGTTTTGTTACTAAATTAATATATATTTGTGCAAAGGAGTCTGATTATGTAGTTTCCAAGTTCACAGGACTTGTGACTAGAAACAACGAATGAGGTGGAAATAGTAGATTTTGTCGGGGGTAAGAATAACTGTAAATCAGGCCAAAAAAAGTTGAAAAAAAAATCAAATTCAGAATGAAAGTAGGGTCAAACCTTGCTAAGACTTTATGGCAGACTGCAGAAATAGCCACAATTCTGTGCAACTTCCCCTATCAAAGGCCACAATTCTGTGCAACTTCCCCTATCAGGAGGTAGAATCTGTTTCTCCATCCCTTGGATGGGGCTGGCCTAGTGACTTGTTTTGGGCAAAGAACAGGGAAGAAGTGACATGTGAATTCTGGCTTGGGTCTTAAGAAACCTTGCACATCTGCCTTCTTTCTTTGAACACTGCCAGTCACCATATGAACAAGCCAGGGCTGGCTTGGTGGATGATGAGAGAGATGTGGACCAATCTCTGTGGCCTCAGCAGACAGCCAGCCAGCCCCCAGGAGGAGGGCCTCCTCCCTGACTAGAAGGCCCTGCCCATCTGAGACCAGCAGAAGAACCACCACCCAGTCTGCCAACGCTCCAAATCAGGACCTAAATAAATGGTTTTGGTTTGAAACCACTAAGTTTGGGGCGGTTTGTTAAGCAGCAAAAGCTAACTGATACACATCTCCACAGCCTCAAGGTGCAGTAGCAGGCTGCTTTTTAGTAAAGTAAATGATGTCACTGAACCCGATTTAGCAAGAGTAGGATCATCCTCTACTAGTCAGTTCCTCTTTCACTAATTAGTCACCAAATCCCGTTAGGGCTACCTCTGTCGTGTCCGTGCCTCTCTCAGGGTTGTTGTTAAGTGACAGTGAGAGGACACAGGTGAGCACTCAGCACAGTGGCTGGTGTGCAGGGAGTGCTCCATGATGAGTCGGCTGGTATTATTTCCCACAGCTGGGCCCCCTCTCCATCCCCCCCCCCACCCACCCACCACTGCTGCACTAAAGTCCAGCTTCCTTCCTTGTCCTTGGACCACTTCTCCTGCAGAAGAGTAGGTTTCAGGGGAATGAGGAGGAAGGGTCTGTCTTATATGTATCGGGTGGGAGGTGCCTCTGAGGCCTCCAGTAGCTGGTCCACCCTGGTGCTTGGATGTGGTGTTCCCAGTCCTCAAAAGTGGTGAGTTGGAGCTGAAAATTTGGGTGTTACCAGCACATCTGTGAGGATGACCTCCCACGAAAATGTAAGAAGAGGGCCCAGGATCAAGTCCTGAGAACTGAAACACAGACACAGAAAGAGAAGCCTGAGGAGGAATGAAGACAGGGGGGGAAACCAGAAGTTTGGTCACAGACATCAGGATAGCTTCAAGGGAGGGAGTGGTTACCTATGTCAGACGTTACTTGCCAAGACGTTAAGTGAGAAACGTCTGGGGTGTCACTATGTGCGTGTTGGTGGCCTCGGTGGGGACGGTTTCCGAGGAGTGTGGTAGCAGAGTTCCTCCCCATCGTCCTCCACTCAGAGTCAGTTCTACAGGTTGGGTCCTTTCCTAACAGCCCCAAACCTGGGACAGGCACCGAAAGCACACCTTTAACTTACATTGTACCCCACCTCCCCATTTGTACAGAATTATCCATATAGACTCAAGACTGACAGGTTTTCTAGAGTATGGCCATTGGGTCTGGAAACAGAGATGACAATATTCCATTGTACTGAGTGCAGCTTTCCATTTTTGCTGTGTTGCAGGCTTTGGTGGCCAAGAGCAGACAGCTCCTCTTGGATGAACAGGAAGTACTTGAGACTGAACATGCTCAACATAGGGCCTCCGGTCCCCACCTGTGCTGCTCAGTCACCCCTCTCAGAGTCTGACAGCTCCATCCCTCCAGTTGTGTAGGCTCCAAACTCTGGAATCCTGCTTCGGAACAACCAGCTGTAAGCTGGGGGTTCCCATGCACCCCTCCTCAGGTTCAATAGTTTGCTAGAATGGCTCACAGAACACAGAAAAACATTTTACAGATATTTATGGGCTTATTATAAAGGCTACAACTCAGGAATGGCCAGATGGAAAAGATTCATAGGGCACGGTAGGAGGGTGGCTGAGCTCCCAGCCCTCTCCAGGTGCACCTCCTGTCCAGGTGTACCTCCCACCCAGGTGTACCAACCAGCACTTGAATGTTTTCACCAACCCAGAAGCTCCCCGAATCTTATTGTTCTAGAGTTTTTATAGAATTCCATCTCCAGTCCCCCATGTTGGCTTTAGAGATTGGGGGTGGGGCTGAAAGTTCCAACCCTCTAATCACATCATCTTTCTGGTGACCAGGCCTCCGGATAGGCCTGGTCACCAGAAAGACCAATTGATTAGAGAGCTGGAAATTTCAAAGGCAAGATGCAAAAAAAGAGTCTCAAAATAGAAGGGATTTCTGTCAGCTCTTTGTTATAAATTCTTTTATTTTGTGATTTTTTTTACATCTTCAAAGAGGGAATGTTTGCCTTTAAAGAATAAAATTGCTTTTTGTCCGTATTCTATGTTGATTCTTAACATTCAAAGCTTAATTCTGGTAGAGGAAAAGCGGGAAGTTATCCCACCCCTCTCATTGCCAGGCTTTGCTAGCCACCCAGATGTACTGCGAGTGGTAAAAAAAATGCAGGAAGGCTACACAGGATATTCATGTGAGATTATCCACACGCATCTGAAGGAGAGATAAACAGCACACACGTCACTGCAGCGGCAGAGCACGACATCTTAGGTCTGGCACATCTGACCCAGCTGGAGCACTGAAGAACAGTGCCTACTGCGGGGAGTTTGCATCAGACGAGAGCTCTGTGCGGACAAAGCGCTGGCCTGTGTCTCTGGGATGGAGCAAAACATGCCTGACCGCTTCCCACTGAAATCCCGGTTGACATTTGGGCATTTAACGAGAAATCCACATCTGACTTAAGTAAGGCTGAGTAATCAGAAGTGATTTTTTTAATCTCCTGAATCACCCTTATCAGTGACTTCATTCACTCCATCAAGGTAGTTTCTCTACAGCAAGTGAATAGCATAAGTCAAGAGGCTGGGACAGGGGCCTGACAGGTCCTCCCTGCTGGAGATGGATGGAGCAGGGTTAGTGCCTGGAGGCAGAGTCTTGGAAACTGCCCAGGCTTCAGGCAGTCCATCCCCAACGCACCCCCAGATCTGCCAAAGTGCTCATTCTCCCCAAGTCAGAACTCCATGCCCTGTTGGGAGTGGGATCTGTCTGTTCTGCATCTGCTGGTCATTCAGAACCTCAGGAGCTGGCCCAGGACTGTCCTTGGCAACAGGGACCACTGCTCGCTGGAAAATAACAGAAAACACACATGCTCTGTCCTATGTATGAAAGACGTATGTCCTCTGACCTTCAGGCCAGTGCAACCCAGGTCCACAAAGCCTGTGGATGGGCCTTTTTGCAGCTGTGTGTGTAAAGCTTTCTTGAGTTATAATTCACATATCATACAATTCCCTCATTTCAAGTGTACAATTCAGTGGTTATTAGTTTACTACAGAGCTATGCAACTATCACTCCGAAGAGAAACGCTGCAATCTTTAGTATTTACTCCCCATCTCCCCTCAATACCCCCTTCTCCCTGCTCTAGGCAACCACTGATCTTCCCATATCTAGAGATCTGCCTGTTCTGGACATTTCTTTTCTCTTTTTTCTTTTTCTTTTTTGGCTGTGTTGTGCGGCATGCAGGATCTTAGTTCTGCGACCAGGGATGGAACCTGTGCGCCCTGCAGTGGAAGTGTGGAGTCCTAACCACTGAACCTCCAGGAAAGTCCCTGTTCTGGACATTTCATATACATGCAATTATACTGTATGTATGGTTTGTGACTAGCTTTTTTCACTGCACATGTTTTCAAGGCTCATCCATGTTGTAACATCGATAAGTATTTTATTTATTTATTTATTTATTTATTTTCATTGCCAAATAATTTTCCGTTATGTGAGTAGACCAGATTTTGTTTATGCATTCATTAGCTGATGGGCATTTGGGTTTTTCGACCTTTTGGTTGATTTTGGATAATTTTGGATACTACTGCTGTGAACATTTGTGTACTCTTTTTTTTTTTTTTTTTTTTGCTGTACGCGGGCCTCTCACTGCTGTGGCCTCTCCCGCTGCAGGGCGCAGGCTCCGGACATGCAGGCTCAGCAACCATGACTCACGGGCCCAGCCGCTCTGCGGCATGTGGGATCTTCCCGGACCGGGGCACGAACCCGCGTCCCCTGCATCGGCAGGCGGACCCCTCAACCACTGTGCCACCAGGGAAGCCCTGTGTACCCATTTTTGATCGGACATATAAATTAGATGGGCTTCTGGGGTTCCAAACCCCTTGACACATTCATAAATATTGTGTGTACACGTACTTTTCGAGCATGACGGTGCAGAAAATCCATCAGACTGACTAAGTAAGTAAAGAGCTTCTGCCTGGATAATTAGCACAATCTCCCAGCTGGCCCTCGAGGCCCCGTACATGCTGCCTGCCTTCTCGTGTGGGCCTTCAAGTCAGACAGACCTGGGGCTGGGGAGCCTTTCCACCACCATGTCTGTACCTCACACACGATACTGAGGTCTCTGAGCCTCGACCTGCTCATCTGCAAACTGGAGACACTATCAGGACATCCTACCACAGGGGCCTCCTTTCATGATTAGGAAGATAATGTCTCTTAAGTGCCGAGCAAAACTCCTGGGTCAGTAACTCCTGGGTGTGACACTTCTATGACCTGGCCAAGGCAAAACCCCTTGACCTCAAAAACATCCTATGCTTCTCCATTTCTTCATTTTAAAATTTTTTTAATTTTTAATTTTTTTTTTTTTTTGTGGTACGTGGGCCTCTCACCGCTGTGGCCTCTCCTGCTGCGGAGCACAGGCTCCGGATGCGCAGGCCCAGCGGCCATGGCTCACGGGCCCAGCCGCTCCGCGGCACGTGGGATCCTCCCGGACCGGGGCACGAACCCGCGTCCCCTGCATCGGCAGGTGGACTCTCAACCATTGCGCCACCAGGGAGGCCCCATTTCTTCATTTTTGCATCTACTATTCTTTCACCTGAAATTCCCTCCTTGACAAAGCCTCCTATTCCGATGAAGGACCATCCATCTTTCAGGTGTGTTTCAAGCTCCATCTGAGCCCCCTAGCCCTGTTCATAACCCCTGTGACAGATAATGTTCTCTTTCTACTTTGCATCTCCTGAAGGTTGTTTCTCTTAAGGCACTAAACTGACACCACCTGGTGAGCAATGGTTTGTGCTGCGTCTTCTCATTGGCCTTGGCCCTGTACCCAGAGCACCAGCCAAGCCCCTCTTCACCAACAGGACCACCCAAGGGCCTACACTCCTCTCACGTGCTTTCTTTCAAGGGACCCAGCAACACAGGCAACTCCCCCTTTCCACCTGAAAGCAGTTACAGAGCAGCCAGGCCCAGGGAGGACACAGAATAATCTGGACACTTAAAGAAATGCCCCTCGTGAAACTTATGACTCAGTGGGTGAAACCAGAGCGCCAGCCTGAGTGATGAAGCATCACGGAGCTGAGTCCAGGCGGGGCACGAGGTGGATCAAGGGGGACTGAGGGTCTAGGAAGGTTTCAGATAGGAGTTAATGCCAGTCCTGACGTCGTGAAGACCCGGTGGGCAGAGGGAGGGAATGAAAAAGCGTGAACAGAGGACACCAAGAGGAAAAGGGGGGAAGGACCGGGGGTGGGCAGGGAGCAAGAGAACAAGAACGAGCCTGCTTGTGCTCCAGTGGGAAGATCCGGGGAGGGCTTTGTTCTGTTTCTGGGTCGCAGAGGCCCTGGATATCGCTTCTGGGCTGCAACACGGGAGTTGGCAGAGAAGACAGAAAGGCTGACAAAATGCAGCAGGAGAAAGAGAACAGGACCTCGGCTTGGAGGAAAGAGGTGGGAGGGGGATTTGGAGCTTAGACTTCCTCCTAGAGGCCGCTGGGCAGGAAGCGAGGGTGGAGGCAGAGAGGTAAGTCTGACAGGAAACTGAGGAACAAAGGAGCCCCACCTGATAGTGTCAAGGAGGGTGAGTCCTCAGCGGAGGGGGTGGGGAAGAGGAAGGTGGTTTAAGGGGGATGATGAGGGTCATAAAGGCCTGCTGGGGACAGGGAAGAGAGAGGCCCAGGACTGCTGGGCAACTTGGGACTGCCAGAGTTTGGAGAGAGTGAGGGGAACGTGGCCCTGACAAATGTGCCAGAGTGGCTCCCCCAGGGCTGCTCAGTTACTGGTGAACCCGCAGAGGCCAATGGTGGACCCACTCCCAGTGGAGGATGATCAAGGAGACAGAGTGGAAGGGCAAGGGAGTCAGTGCATTGATGGCCCTTAAAAAAATGGTGGTTGGGCTTCCCTGGTGGCGCAGTGGTTGAGAGTCTGCCTGCCGATGCAGGGGACACGGGTTCGTGCTCCGGTCCGGGAAGATCCCACGTGCCGCGGAGCAGTTGGGCCCGTGAGCCATGGCCGCTGAGCCTGCGTGTCCGGATCCTGTGCTCCGCAACGGGAGAGGCCACAGCAGTGAGAGGCCCGCGTACCGGAAAAAAAAAAAAAAAATGGTGGTGATGTCTACGCAGGATAGGGAAGAACTGCGGCCTTAATGGTGGAGCTTCAGGTCATCCATGAGATCCAAGAGTAGGCTTGGGAGGCATGAGAGTTTGAGGGATAGAAATATGTGGCCAGAGAGAGGATGGTAGAGTTTAAAATTCCGGAGTTATATTCATCAAGAAACACAATATGCTTCAGCCATAAACCGAGTCTCAATAAACTTAAGAAGATTTTGCAACCATCACCACAATTTAATTTGGGGACATTTCCATCACCCCAAAAAGAAATCCCATACCCACTTGCAGTCATTCTCTAGTCCCACCTTCAGTCGTAGGTGACCATTCACTTACTTTCTGTCTCTACAGATTTTCCTTTTCTGAACGATTCGTGCAAATGGGATCATACAATATGTGGCCTCCTATGATGGCTTCTTTTACTTAGCATAATGTTTTTCAGATTCATCCACGTTGTAGCCTGTATCAGTAGTCTGCTCCTTGTTACTGTGGAATACCATTCCATCGTGCGGATATCGCACAGTTTATTTATCCATTCATCGGTTGATGGACATTTTGAATTATTTCCAATTCTTGGTTATTTTGATAATGCTACTACGAATATTTGCATGTAAGTCTTTGTGTGCACATATGTTTTATGTCTCTACCTAGGAGTAGAATTGATGAATCCTATGGTAATTTTATATTTAACCCTTGAAGAAGCTGCCAGACTGTGTTCCAAAGTGTTTGTACCATTTTACATTTCCACTAGCAATGTAGGAGGTTTCCCATTTCTCTACATCCTTGCCAACATTTGTTCTTGTCCATCTTTCATTATTATAGCAATTCTAGTGGGTATAAAGTGGTATTTCATTGTGGTTGATTTGTACTTCCTTAATGATGTTGAATATTAAGCATCTTTTCACGTACTTATCAGCCATTTGTATATCTTCTTCGTTGAACTATCCATGCAAGTCCTTTGCCCATTTTTTGATTGGGTTGGTTGTCTTCCTATTATTGAGTTATACGAATTTTTATATATTCTAAAATCAAGTCCTTTGTCAGATATATGATTTGAAAACATTTTCTGCCAGTCTGTGGCTTGGATTTTCATTTTCTTAATAATGTTTTTTGAAGGGAAAACATTTTCAATTTTGATGAAGTCCAATTTATCCATTTTTTCCTTTAAGGATCATGTATTAGGTGTCAAATATAAGACATCTTTGCCTCACCCAAGATCATGAAGATTTTCCTCCTTCTTCCAGAAGTTTTATAGAGGAATTAAATTAGAAATCAAAAATAAGATATGCTTTAAAAAACGCACAAACATATGAAAATTAAACAACACGCTTCTAAATAATCCATGGTTCAAAGAGATAATAAGGGAAATTAGAAAATATTTCAAACATCATGAAAACATATTTCCATAAACATGTAAAAAGCAAACATTATAAAAGGGCATTTATTAAACACATGCCATGTGCATCGTCTCTTCCAGCTTTTTTTCCAGTATTTTTTTCCTCTTCTCCTTCAGAGTTAAACTTCTCAAGAAGAATGTTTATCTTCAAGTATCTGTATTTATTCATGTGTTCATGTCCTCCCCCTACACTCCTCAGTAGAAGGCCATCTGGCTTGCAATGCTTCACTCTGCTGCCTTAGCCCTTACTGAGGGTCCCCATGACCCCCTGGTGCTAAATCCAGCAGAGATGCTTCTGTCTTCATCTCACTTGTCCTCTTGGCAGCATAAATGTTGTTCTCCTCTCATTTTTTGGTCTCTCCTCCTCACTTTCTGTCATGTTTGTGTCTCTCAAAGATCAGTCTGAGGTCTTCCTTTCTTCCTTCTTCATCCTCTCTCCTTAGAGGACCTCATCTATCCCATGTCTTCAACAACCATCCATACACAAATGATCTCATATGTATGTTCCCAGCCCAGATCCCTCCTCTGAATCCCCACCCATAAATCCAACAGCCTCCTTGTGTACCTTCTCTCCACTGTTCTCCAAGGCATTTCTAACTCAGCTGTCCACATCCAGACTCATGATTTTGCTCTTCCAGCCCAAGTCCTCTTCTGAAATTTCTTCTTTCAGTAAATGGTACCATCTACCCAGCTGCAAGCCTAGAACCTCAGAGTCATCTGATACATCCTTCTTTTTAAATCCCTATATCCGATCTGTCATTACATCTTATTGATTTAACTTTATTCTTTTTTTTGGCTGCACCATGTGGCTTGCAGGATCTTAGCTCCCTGACCAGGGACTGAACCCACGCCCTTGGCAGTGAAAGTGTGGAGTCCTAACCCTGGACCACCAGGGAATTCCCAATTTAACTTCAAACATCTCTCACATAGTTGATGTCATCTCTATCTTGGCTCCCACCATCCCAGTCTCTCAATGAAACTATGGGCCAGCCTCCTAGACAGTTTCCCTGAATCCACATGCACCCTCAACCAACCCATCCTGGGGTCACAGAGGCTCATCACATCACAATCGTGCCATGTCTCTCTGCTGCTTCAGTGATTCTCAACAGAAAGACCAAACCTTAATATGGCTGAATTGGCCTGTCCTGATCTGGTCTCTACCCGCTTTCTAGCCTCTTCTCTGAACCACACTCCCTTTTCTCTGTGTTCCATACATTTCAGTCCTTTATCAGTTCCTCACACTGGCCACCTTCCCCTCTAACCACATGGCCTTTGCACATGCTGTCTCCTCTGCCTGGAGCATGTTTCCCTCCCCTTTCTGCCACGTTAATTCCTATTCAACACTCCTACCTCTGTCAAGCATCATGTCCCCAGGTAAGGCTTCCCTGACCTCCCTGACAAGGTCAAATGCCCAATTATTATCAACCTCCATATCTCTTCTTAGCACCCATTGCAGCTGCAGTTCTATCATTTAATTTGGGTGATTATATGATTTGGGTTGGCTGCCCCAACAAGACTTTAAGTTCCATGAGGGCAAGAACCATATCTGGTTCTATTCATTATTGTATAATTAGCACCTGGCACAAAGTTTGGGCACACAGTAGTGAAATGGAGCAAGACCCTATGGTCCTTCCCCACCATGTCCTCAGCCTACCTTTTGTCTCTAGAAAAATTTGAGCCAAAGGATAAGGTTAATCAGAGAAGTGAGAAAAATACAGCAGCAAAGGAAAACAATCAAATAGGACAAAACAATAATAGTTCAGTCATTAAGCAAAATCAAGGACCTTTAGTTTGGGACTTCCCTGGTGGTCCAACGGTAAAGAATCCGCCTTACAGTGCAGGGGACGCGGGTTCGATATCTGGTCAGGGAACTAAAATCCCACACGCCACAGGGCAAATAAGCCCACGCGCCACAACTACTGAGCTCACTTGCCTCAACTAGAGAGCCTGTGTGCCACAAACTACAGAGCCCACGTGCCTTGGAGCCTGCGCACCACAACTAGACAGAAGCCCACGTGCAGCAAGGAAGAGCCTGTGCACCGCAACTAAGACCCAACACAAGCCAAAAATAAATTAAAAAATAATAAACAAATCTTAAAAAAATGTTAAAAAAAAAGGACCTTTAGTTCCTCCTCAAGGGCTATAGATAATATTCTGAGCCATGTCCTGTGAGCTGTCTTATAGATACTGAAATCTCCACCAGGTGGAAGAAGTTAACTACACGAGGACCAGACTGTAGCCATCACATAAGCTGCCACAATTCAGAGAATTGGCCTCAAGGAAATGGTTACAAACCGACCCTGGAGCTGAAGATTAAGTGTATTTAAAACAGTCAAGATGATGGTGGTCAGACCACCGATGACCAGTTTCAAGACAACTGTCAGAGCTGACTGTGCTGTTTCTGCATGTAGCCCCCTCCGTCCACCGATAAAAGCTCTAGCCCCCTGATTGTCAGTTGGAGTGCGGGGGAAGTCGGCTTTGGACAGGAGTCTGCCCTCCCCACCACTTGCCAGCCTTGGAAATAAAGCAAACTTTCCTTTCCACCAACCTTGCCTCTTTATTGGCTTTTGAGCAGTGAGCAGCTGGGCCCACCTTTGCTAACAGATTTTGGCTCCCATTGTGAAGCTGCGCTCTCACAATATCTGGCTCCTTGGAGTTTTCTCCAGCAGAGCTGCCACCATGACGATGCACCGGGTTGGCTGCAAGGAGCCCACGGCTCATGGTTCGCTGGCCCTGAGAGGGGGATTTGGGGGTGTTCCTAGCAGCTGCCAAAACCATTTGTTTCGGGGATCCTCCCTGTTTCTCCCCTGCTCGCCGCTGGCTGCCCACGTACGCTTTTCCTTGGTGGAACAGAAAGATGCCTCTGGACGAGCTGATGAGCTCCAAGACCAAGGTAAGTTCACTGGTGTGCACCTGGGCAAACTTCTCTTTTGAGCATGAGGTGCTATTTGGGCATTTTGCCAATTGGTTCTGATGTGTGTCTGATGTTGAGAACCATTTGTGAGCACTGAGTGTCATTTGGGCATTTTGCCAATTGGTTCTGATGTGTGTCTACCATTGAAGACCATTTGTGTTGGAAAGTGTTTGTTTGGGACTCCGTATTGGTCATTCTCTCAGAGGATCTGCGACAGTTCTGTCTTCTGGTGTGTGAGTGTGTATTCCATTTGTGTCTTTGGTATTCTTGTTGCCTTTTGTAAAATGAGAAATTCAGGTTCAGTTCATTAGAAAGATTTTAGCTATGACACTGTGACTAAAGAAAAAGAAAGATGATTTCTTAAAACACCGTGTGGCCACCAACAGTATTCTTCAAACTCCGAAAAAAATTGGTTAAGATGAAATTCTTTTGAAATTCCAAAACTGGTTATTTTTCTATATGCAGTTAGAGAAAGCTAGCTTGATAAATACTTTTTTTTCCCCTCAGAATTCTGACCCTGAGAGAACAAAAATATGCTTAGGAGAAAGTTTGAAGTTAACTCTTAACACATCCTTGAAATACAAACACAGCTCACTTTGCCTGAGACTTCAGCCTTGGGTTAATTAGTAGAACTTCAAGCCAAAAAAAAAAAAAAAAAAGAAAAAAAAAGAGAGGAAAGAGGACTAAGGTGTATTAAACATACATCTGGTACCACATTAAAGAGAAATTGTGCATGAAAAAAATGTATGTTTTTAGAGGTTATGGAATATGTTCTTAAGTTTGCCAATCAGAAAATGCTGCTATAACAGTTCGATTACTTGTTTCTTAGTTTTGTCAAGGTTTTAAAAGATTAAAAATTGTAATATGTAAAAATGATAAGGGAAACATTTCAGTATGTAAAGCAAGTAGGATGTGTGTTGTTGGCAAGAGAAAATATAAAAAATGGAGATATTTTTGTTTTCTGCTGTTTTTTTTCCTTTGGCCATGCCATGTGGCATGCAGGATCTTAGTTCCCCAACCAGGGATTGAACCTATGCCCCCTGCAGTGGAAGCGTGGAGTCCTAATCACTGGACTGCCAGGGAATTCCCTGGAGATATCTTTGTTGAGGGATAAAAGGAGAATAATTTTGTCCTAAAGCTGGTTGCTTCTGGATGGGAAAAAAATAAGGGACAAATTAATATGGATACAGAAAGTATCCTTTTTTTGTAAAAAAAGGTATTTTGAGAAAAGAATTTTGTACATTGTTAAGATCGATTAAGAGTAGATTGGGGCTTCCCTGGTGGCACAGTGGTTGGGAGTCCACCTGCCGATGCAGGGGACACGGGTTCGTGCCCTGGTCCGGGAGGATCCCACGTGCCGCGGAGCGGCTGGGCCTGTGAGCCATGGCCACTGGGTCTGCACATCCGGAGGCTGTGTGCCGCGGCGGGAGAGGCCACAACAGTGAGAGGCCCGTGTACCGCAAAAAAAAAAAAAAAAAAAAAAAGATTAGATTGAATTTAATTATGTAAATGAATTTTGTTATTAACGGTAAGCTGGTACAAGGTGGGAATCTGGTTTTCTCTCTGTTAAGAGAACAACGTTTTCCTGGAATACTGAGCTGCTTTTGAAAACAGATTGTAAATTTCTTTATCTATCTAATTTTGAGTTTTCCAGAGGGCCCCTGAGGAATCTCAGAGAGAAATATTGATAAGAAATTTGAAGAGTTCTAATGGAAAGCTACTGTTGTTCTTCTAACTATACTCCTGACCCCAATGTTCAGGATGGAAAAAAAAGTTTAATGAAGTTGTCACAGAGTATAACTACTCATGATGTGTATCACTGCTGGCTTTAAGTTTACTGCTTAAAGCACATGTACAATGTTTGTGTGACGACTGGGTATAACTGATAAAATGTATAGCCTATAAACTGTTTCCCCATCAACAGACTTTTCTGTACTTGTTTGTTATGTCTGACTAGTTTTTCCCCAATGTAGATGACTAGACAAATATATAAACAAAAAGTAGGTCTAGCACTGAGGGACATGAATGGACCCAGAGTAGGCAACTGAGCCACTATGGCAACTTGGAAAAATACATTGATTATCAATGTTTTCTATTTACAGTTGAAAGGGGAAAATGATAGAAGAAATTTCACATATTGAGGTATGGGGAAGTCATTCTGTCTTATACCTGATTTAATTTGAACTTTAGGCTAACCAAACAGCCTGTTTATGGCCTATTAAACATACACTGTACATCCACTTTAACCATTAAGGAAAAAAATACATTCAGAGAATAGTACAAAAATACATTTTGGGGCTTCCCTGGTGGTGCAGTGGTTAAGAATCTGCCTGCCAATGCAGGGGACACAGGTTCGAGCCCTGGTCTGGGAAGATCCCACATGCCGTGGAGCAACTAAGCCTGTGGGTCACAACTACTGAGCCTGTGATCTAGAGCCTGCGAGCCACAACTACTGAGCCCGCATGCCACAACTACTGAAGCCTGCATGCTTAGAGCCTGTGCTCTGCCACAAGAGAAGCCACCGCAATGAGAAACCTGTTCACCACAACAAAGAGCAGCCCCCACTTGCTGCAACTAGAGAAAGCCGTGCACAGCAACAAAGAACCAAAGCAGCCAAAAGTAAATAAATAAAATGAATAAATTTATTTAAAAAGCTGATCTTTAAAAAAAAACCATTTTGATTATTATCCTCATTGCAATATGTCTACTAACTTTCAAATGTTTGTCCAGGTACTATGACAAGGCAATCAAAGACAGAGGCAATGTTTTCATAATACAAAATATTGATGCTAAGCTTGGAATACGAAATTATTTCCAACTCTGTGTCCATTCCCCAAATTAGGCAGGACTAGGCCCCATTTCAGCAGGAAGTAGCCAGAACAGTTGTCACCCCATTCCCTCAAAGATTTGGGGGAAATTGGAACAGAAATGGAACTAAAACCAAGTTCCTCTGCCAAGTTTATGATTAATCTCTCTATCCAAAACTTTATTCCCTTTCTTGTTCTATACCTGTCCCTCATCAAGATTGGGGAGTATCAAAGGAAAGGGGGGATTGAAATGGAGCAGAACCCTATTGTCCTTCCCCCCGCCCCATGTCCTCCACCTGCCTTTTGTCTTGTAGAAAAACTTTAGCCAAAGGATAGGTTTAATGAGAGAAGTGGGAAAATACAGAAGCAAAGGAAAACAATCAAATAGGACAAAACATTAATAGTTTAGTCATTAAGCAAAGTCAAGGACTTTAGTTCCTCCTCAAGGGCTATAGATAATATTCTGAGCCATGTTCTGTGAGCTGTCTTATAGATACTGAAACCCCCACCAGGTGGAAGAAGTTAACTACACAAGGACCAGAACTGTAGCCATCACATAAGCTGCCACAATTCAGAGAACTGGCCTCAAGGAAATGGTAACAAACTGACCCTGGAGCTGAAGATTAAGTGTACTTAAAACAGTCAAGATGAAGGTGGTCAGACCACTGCAGGACCAATTTCAATATGACTGTCAGGCTGACTGTGCTGTTTCTATATGTAGCCCCCTCCGTCCACCTATAAAAGCTCTTGCCTGCTGATTGGGGGTGGGGGGGAGTCAGCCTTTGGGCAGGAGTCTGTCCTCCCCACCCCCAATTGCTGGCAACCAAAATAAAGCAAACCATCCTTTCCACCAACCTTGCCTCTTTATTGGTTTTAGAGCAGCAAGCAATTAGACCCACTCTTGGTAACAGTGGCCACTAAATATTTGTTGAATGAATAACTGAGTCATGATAAGGGCATCTAGGATGAAAACAGGACTTGAAGTGGAGAAGACAATGGTGAAAGAAGACATGCTGATGTCTTCAAAGAATAAAGGAGAGTGAGCAGGCAGTAAAGTGGCCAAGGGAGAGCTGAGGATCGTACAGACAGTGGTGGATGCCCCCAGGGCACAGGGGCACTTTCACGCGGAGGTGGGGGTGTTCTGAGAGTATAGAGTTAGGCATGGGCAAGAGAAAACAGGTTCCCCAGATATTCACCCCTTTGCCTGGGCCAGATTTTCTTCAGGATAAAGAAGAAGGGCTCCTCCTAGGCACTTTCCAAGGGGACTATGATTTTTCTTAGAGGAAGGAGGAAGTTTCTAAAGGAAGTTGTCAGTCAATGAAAATGGGGTAGATGGTGTACCTTCATGCTGACCATTGCATCTTCAAAGATCTGCCATGGTCCTGCTCCTGAGAAATGGGTAAACTTCCATAGAAAAACCTCCACTCTCAGACTCACACAGCATCCCATTAGCAGCTCTTTTTGATTCTCAATCAGAGACTGAAAACCAGACGTCTGAGGCCTGAATTCAAACACTTCCCATGAAGACACATACCTTGGTCCATCCGGAAAACTGGATAAAGGTGTCCTGGGGCAAGTCTGGGATCCCACTGGGAATAGAGAAATTAGCCACATAAAAGGCCGGGAGTGTGTAGTCAGATGGGCTGTGGGCACAGCCGCTGTCATGGCCATCCCAGGTCCCCAGGTGGCTGCGTACTGCATCCTCCATGTCCAGTGGGAAGATCTCCCAGTCGGTGAGGATATTGGAATCAAGGGTCAGGTTAGAAATAAGACCCTGTAAAGGAGAAACAGAGCAATGAGCTGGGGGTGGGGGTGGAGGTTGGCTTTAAGTGACTCTGTGTTCCAGCCCTGAATTCCTGGGAAAAGCAAACTGGGATATGAAACACAAACAGTATATGCGGACTCAAACGGTGTGTACATCAAAGTGACAGATCTGGCTTGAGGCCAGAGCTTTTGATCCCAAATCCCCAATCTTCAGTGTTTGATTCAGAGACATTGCTAGAATGGAGGAAATGATGGAATTTGAAGATGAGAGAGTGAGTGGAGGGGGGGATGCAAAAGAACATCCAGCCCACTGTAAAAGGATAGAAAGGGCCGTGATGATGATAGGGAGCCTCAGACTCACATTCTGAAGTTGCTCTATTTGTCCAGCAGGGGCAGGGGCCTGGGGTGTCCATGGCACCAGCCACTGCATCGAAGCCTTTGCTAATGGTTTATCTGGCTTTCTCTTCCCAGCCTTTTTAAAAATTAATTAATTAATTAATTATTGGCTGTGTTGGGTCTTCATTGCTGTGCGCAGGCTCTCTCTAGTTGCAGGGAGTGGGGGCTACTTTTCATTGTGGTGTGCAGGCTTCTCACTGTGGTGGCTTCTCTTATTGCGAAGCACGGGCTCTAGGTGCACGGGCTTCAGTAGCTGTGGCTCGCGGGCTCCAGAGCGCAGGCTCAGCAGTTGTGGTGCACGGGTAAGTTGGTCCACAGCATGTGGGATCTTCCCGGATCAGGGCTCGAACCTGTGTCCTCTGCATTGGCAGGCAGATTCTTAACCACTGTGCCACCAGGGAAGTCCCTCTTCCCAGCCTTTTATGAGGGGAACTTCTCCAACCCAGTGGGATTCCAAATTAGTCCCAGGACACTTCTCAATATCAAGCCTCAATTGTCCAATTAGTAATTCAATAGGCATTAACAAGGCAGCTGTGTGCCAGGCTCTTTGCTGGGTCCTGGGGACTTAGACACCTCATAAGAGTCCCCATCACTCTATAGGTCAGCATGGCCTGTGACAGCCAAGCAGGAAGGCCACTAATTACAGCCTGAGCACAAGGACTGTAACAGGGACATTTCTACTGGAGACAAAAGTGGCCCCTGTATAGCTATTCCCTAAGAGTGTCATTGCCTTGCCTCCGAGGTGTCACCAGGAGGGTCAGGAAATAGCCCCAGACACCTGTCCTCTCCTAGAGTGGGTGGTGCCATCATTCCCTCAGTGAAGACTTCCCTCCTCTAGCAGATGGTGAGCTACCCACGGGGTAGTCTATATCTCAACATCCTTGCATCCCCCAAAGCGCCTCACGGAGCATGTGCACAGAGCATGAACTGCACAAATGTTTGCTGAATAATGCTCTCAAAATGTACATTAGAAAAATGTATTTGGACTAGACACCTAGGCACAGACTAACCAACAGAAGTGAGAGGCAGTGCACCAAGGGAAAGGTTCTCTGCAATTCAAGAGTTTGTCCTGGTTCATCCACATCCATAAAACAGAGCAGACCAGATGCTAAGCTGGCTTTGTTGGCAAGGGAGTGCCTTTTGCGACCTCAGTGGGTTTTTTAAGCAAAGGAAAAGCATGGTGCAGTGGCTTTCTCCTCCTGTTTCTTACTAAGGGGTGACTGAATTCAAACGCAAAGGAAGGCTTCTGTTTGCAAAGCTCAACTTTCTCATCACCTGCAGAGGAAAACAGTTCTTCAAAATAACCCAACTTCTAGGTTGCAAAACAAATCAGGGTAGGTTCACTCATCAAATACGGAAAGGTGGGTGTGCTTTTAAAAATTACTTCTATGTGAACAGGGCTGGAGGGAAAGAGTGTATGTGGGAGAGTTTTTAAATGGATTTACAGAAACTTCCCTAGTGGCTTAGGCACAGGTCAACCTTTGAACCTCACTCCTAACAGGGAAGCTACGCCTACCTTAAAATCGTTGATAGAACTGCCGTAGTTCACACGCCCCATGTTCTCCACCAGGAGGTCCAGGGTGGCTCCAGCTTTCCCTGTTATGTTCAGGGTGATCACAATATTTCGCTCAAGGACTCCGTGGGGGACCTGTCAGTTCAATGCCAAATGAGAATTAACTAGGGTGGGAGGGTCAGCAGAGAGGCAGCCCGCTCAGTTAGTTCAGCACTCATTTTCCTGCCTGGAAGTGTCACCGGACTTGGGAGGAAATGCTCTGATGGCTCCTTTGCCCAAGTTACTGGCCAGATGCCCACGTTCCAGAAATCACTGCTTTCTGCACAAGAAGGTCAGCAGGCTCAGCTCCCAGCAAGGAAGGGGCAAGGCTGGTTTCCTTAGCTCTGGGATGTTTTGTTGTGCATCTATTTTTATTTTTAAATTTTGTATTTATTATTATTTTTTATTTTTATCTTATTTTTTGTTTTTTTATTTTTTGGCCCCACTGCACGGCATGTGGGATCTTGGTTCCCTGACCAGGGATCGAACCTGCGCCCTCTGCAGTGGAAGCTCGGAGTCCTAACCACTGGACCACCAGGAAAGTCCTTTATTTATTTTTTAAATTAAGTTTTTATTTTATATTGGGATGTAGTTGATTTACAACATTGTGTTCGTTTCAGGTGTACAGCAAAGTGGTTCAGTTATACATACATACGTATGTATTCTTTCTCATATTCTTTTCCCATATAGGTTATAACAGAGTGTTGAGTAGCCTGTGTATCTATTTTTAACAGAAAGGGGATAGAGGCAAAAATTGCAGGGGAAGATTCCTAATACAGGAACCTCTTCACGTTCTCACAGCAAAAAGGCAGTCACAAAAAGTAGCTTCTAAACACCATGGAGAGAGGAGACAGAGTCAGACAAACGAGATAAAATCAGTGAGTTAGGTGGAATAGTCTCACTTCAAAATACCTGACATGATGCGTTAACCACAAAGATGAAATAATAAAATGAGGGGAAACAACAGGTATTTTAGCAGCAACATATTCCTAGTTTTGTTAAATGCAAGATGAAAAAAAAAAAAATGACTGTAATTCACTAAGACAACCCCCAGGTTGAGATTTTGGAAAGTGCTGCCAGTATACACATAATGTCTGACACTTGCTGCCACTGAAATTAAAGCCGCTAATGACAACAGAATGGAGATGTTTTCAGTTAAAACTTTCTGAACAAGTTTTCTTGGTTAGGAAAAATCTCTTCATGTGTTTTTTTTCACATGATTGTTTCAGTGAGAGGAAGGGAAATCCTAAAATGTTATCTTTACTTTGCTACAAAACCAAAGCCTTTGTGTCTTTTAGCTCTAATTATCATGAACAATCCTACACAATATAATTTCTCATGTAATGAAGACCCACAGTTAAATGAGTCATCTGGGGTGTACAAACGGACCCTGCCCTCCAGGAGCAAAGAAGACATGGGTGACACACATGGTCAGTCAGAGGGGATGGCCCTGGATTTGGGGCAACCAGGAAGCTTTCCGAGGAGGTGGGGCCTTAAGCACAGTCCTGCGGTTCGGATGGGTGAGGGGGTGTATCTCAGGTAGACAGAGCACAGGTGAGGCTACAACAGCAAGCAAGGGGCAGAGCTAAGGGGCATCACGAGGAGGGGTAGAGCCTGAGGATGGAAAGGCAGCAACGGCCTTGACTGTCATGTTACCAAGTGCAACCACAAACCCCCTCTCCCGTGGGGGCAGACCCACAAGTACAGAGAGAATTCTTACCCCATCCACAGAGACGTAGGCCCGATCATGGACGCCATTGAAGGGCGAAGAGAGGGGTGTTGGGTCGCTGCAGTCTTGAGGAAGTGTTGTTCGGTACAGCACAAACCCAAAGTACTGGTTAGAGAAGGATGCAAGAAAAAGACATCACTCTTGCCATTCACGTTAGGAGAACTTGGTGACCCTCGATCTGTGTGAAAGTGACATTTCTAAAACCAGAGGAATGAAATGCTTCCCCAGCCTCGGCAAAAATTCCATCTGAGAGAAGGGAGCCGGCTTCAATCTTCGGGTCATAGAATAAAACTATCACAGCAGCGAACTGCAAGGAAGCCTGAAGAGTGTTTTGTCAAATGTCACCTCCCCTCCCACAAGAGGGAACTGGGCCCTGGAATGTGTTAAGTGATTTGCCCAGAATCACTCAGGGGGATCCCATCATATATATCCCAAAGTTATTTCTGTTACCTCAAAAACCAGAACCAAAGACAACAACAAAAGGCAAACGGCAACAGAATGCTCGGTAAAACATTCTCCAGATTCTTGGGCTAAATCCGCTCTAACATACAAAACAAGAGTCAATCAGAAACTGTTTAAAGTGGAGGCACGAGGGAAACCGACAGAGATGGGGGTGTAACCTGTCCCTAAGTCAGTAAGTACTTTGAGAGCTGGGATCCCTGGTCCGAAAGGAAGGCCCCAACCATCAGCCTCGGTTCGTGGCTTCCTGCTGTGGCCATTAGCTGGGGGAGGTGGATAAATCCTGAGTCATACAAGAGAGCCCAAATGGAAATCCAGCAGGGAACAGAGACAAAGTTCCCTACTCCTCCGGGCCCAAAAGCAAGAAAGTGCACCCCAGGTAAGTGGAGAGATGCCTTGCAGGAGTGGAAGGAAACCGCTAACACACGCTCCTGTGTTGCAGGAAAGTGCTGAACTCAAGAAATGCTATTGCTGTCGCCAGCCAAACCTTCAAGTGCAAGGATGCCTCCCTCCCAGACTCCAAATCTCCATCTCTCTCTTGTTTTTATCTTTTGAAAGTACCAAAGTGGTGAGTCCTAACTCAGAGGCCGAGGAAAACTTAGCCAGGGGTTTCCGGGAGGGGAGCAGAAGCTGAGATGCTCCCTGCAAAGGCAAAGCTGAGGCCTCTGGGGGTGGGGTGGGGGGCAGCTGCAGGGGTACCAGGGCTGCACCCCAATCCCTGCAGCTGTGCCCGCCAAAGGGTTTGCTGGAAATAAATCTTCTATGGGCTTGTCTCAGATCTGAAACAGCCAGGGCCCAGGAGCCCCACCCGATCTGAGAGCACTGCCTTGGCCAGAGATGAGAGAGCAGAAGGGGTCTGAGGAAGAACAAGGGCTGCCGGTGTCTACACATGAACCTGGGATTCACTTCCCAGGTTCCTACTGCTCTGTGTTGTGTCTTGTCTGATGTGCTCAGACCCTACTAGGTGGAGAAGACAGGTAGATGAAAACGTGGATGTACAGTCAGTGTGTGTTAGAACCAGAGAAAGAACCTACCCAACCCTGATGAAAAAGTGTGGGGTGGGGAGCTTAATTATTCATTTTTATTTATCACAAAGCAGTGCTGTTGGAGTGAAATCACAAGTATAACAATAGTAACTGGAGGCAAAATACGTTAAAGTGAGATCAGATGTGCTATTATTCCCTCAAGAAGGTGATCTCTCCCGGAAGTCAGAAAGGAGGGCCGAGATAACTTTCCATTTCAAAAAACAGGGCTGAGATCCTAAGTGATCAAACTGAACATTGAACCAAAGGCAAAAAGTGACCTCATGGGCATCCTGAAATGGTGCCCTGAGAAGAACACATCACCACTGTCACGTTTGCGCCAAAAATGTTTCACTGAATCTAACCAGTGAGGGGCCGTATACAAAACTGGGCTGACCTCTTCACACATGTCCATGTCACGAGAGAAAGAAAAAAAGACTCAGGAACCGTTTCAGAGGAAAGAAGACAGTGTGTGATCATGAACTGGAAACTGGACTGAAAGAAGACAATGTGTGATCATGAACTGGAAACTGGACTGAAAAAAAGTTAAGCTATAAAGGACACCATTGTAATGACCAGGGCTACCTGACTTTGGAATGTGTATAAGATAATAAGATTGTATCAGGGCTTCCCTGGTGGCGCAGTGGTTGAGAGTTCGCCTGCCGATGCAGGGGACACGGGTTCGTGCCCCGGTCCGGGAGGATCCCACATGCCGCGGAGCGGCTGGGCCCGTAAGCCATGGCCGCTGGGCCTGCGCGTCCAGAGCCTGTGCTCCACAACGGGAGAGGCCACAACAGTGAGAGGCCCGCAAAAAAAAAAAAAAAAAAAAAGATTGTATCAATGCTCAATTTCTTTCTTTTTTTAAAAATAAATTTATTTATTTATTTATTTTAAAATTTTGGCTGCGTTGGGTCTTCGTTGCTGTGCGGGCTTTCTCTAGTTGTGGTGAGCTGGGGCTACTCTCTGTTGCAGTGTGCGGACTTCTCGTTGCGGTGGCTTCTCGTTGCGGAGCACAGGCTCTAGGCACACGGGCTCAGTAGTTGTGGCTCGTGGGCTTTGTTGCACCGTGGCATGTGGGATCTTCCCGGACCAGGGCTAGAACCCGTGTCCCCTGCATTGGCAGGTGGATTCTTAACCACTGTGCCACCAGGGAAGTCCCAATGCTAAATTTCTTAAGGGTGATCATTATTTATGGTCGTGTAGGATAATGTCCTTTTTAAAAATATATGCTGTAATATTTAAAGGTGAAGTGTCATGATGTTGACAACTACCTCAAACTGCTGAAAAAAAAGCAGTTGACTGCGTATACACACAGAGAAAGATAAAGCAAGTGAAGTAACTGTTAACACTTGGTGAATCCAGGTGAAAGCTTTACGGGTGTTTGTTGTACTATTCTGGCAAGTTTTCCAAAATAAAAAGTTGGGGGAAACTTTTACAATAAAGATGGGGCTGTGGCCTGGAGATTAAACACACACACACACACACACACACACACACGATGTACTGTTCTTGTTCTCTTCAAAAGCAGGAAAAAGAATCTCTAATAACCTAACCTATTAAGAACACAGTCCTTCTACCTTTGAGCTAAGGACAAATAATTGTCTTTTTTGAGTAATAAAATAGTGGTTTTCCTCTGATACCTTATAAGAAAGATTAATTATGTCCTAAATATACTCAATTTATAGCTTGTACAGAATTTTGCTGAAGCAGGTTGAGCTACGACCTATCTGATAATAAGAAATGGGGGGAAAACACAGGAAAGATCAGCTCACCATGTAGTACTTAGAACTAAAGAGAGCGTGGAGATCCATGGTTAATTTATGTGGGGTCTGATTTATCTACTTACCGTTTTGGTCTCTGTGTTCAGAACAGGCAGTGCAGAAAGCACATTTTTGCAAGTAGAAAAAAGGTGAAGCATTACCTTTGAAGGCCTACCTGTTTCACCTGGATAAATGTCAAGGGATAAACGCTTTTTACGGGTCCAGAGGGACACAGAATGTCGAGAGCTTCCTCCACTGTCTTTAACTGAAAAGAAACAAAAGCAGCATTCACTCACTGTCACCCCTCCCTGGTAATCACAGTAGAGAATAACGTCATTGACCAACCCCTAAATAAATTGAAATGGTTCAAATTCTACTTAGTGCTGTCCCCCAGTCACCTTCAATCAATTCCATCTATTCCTTAACTCTGGATGAAAATTAACGGATGATAAACTTAAAAATAGTTTCAAACATACCTATCTGCAAACACAACCTCCTGTATATGAAAGGCCCTTAAAATGCATGAAAACCAAAGCTCCGTAAAGCCTTCCCACCACTCCCAATGAAGTAGCTCCAACTGTGCCCTCCTCTGAATTGGTCTGCAGCATGTTTCCCACGCCTGTATCACTTTCCAGTTGTTTATACCACTGCTGTCCTTGCTGACTGTCAGCTCCTTAAGGGCAGGGTCTGTACTGAGCTTACCTCCAATGCCAGCACAAGGTAGACACTCAATTCATACTTATAATTGTGTATTCTTGCAGCTCATGGTGTTTATTCTGATGCAATAACAACAATGATAATGGCTATAAGCTCTGGCTGCCTCCAGGGGAGACATCACTTTACCCGCATACCTCACTGAATCCTCACAACACCGGGAAAAGCAGGCATTATGGTCCCTTTTTAGTAAAGAAGAAATGGGGCTCAGAGCAGCTCACTTGAATCAAGGCGCAGACAGGATTTGCAGTTAGGTTTGGCTCCAAACCCAGGGCTTTCCCTAATACGATACTGGTCAGGAATTTTTTTTTTTTTTTTTTTTTTTTTTTTAGGTACGCAGGCCTCTCACTGCTGTGGCCTCTCCCGTTGCGGAGCACAGGCTCTGGACGTGCAGGCTCAGCGGCCGTGGCTCAAGGGCCCAGCCGCTCCGCAGCATGTGGGATCTTCCCAGACCGGGGCACGAACCCATGTCCCCTGCATCGACAGGCGGACTCTCAACCACTGCGCCACCAGGGAAGCCCCGGTCAGGAATCCATCAATTCAGCTGAGTGGGTGCTCTCCCACTTGGACAACTAAAGGAACTCAACTCATGGTGAAAGCTTTTATCCTATATAACTATGTTCTACTTAAACTTCATTTAGTTATATGCCGATTTGCTATCTTCAATTGTATACATTTAGTTTCTGGTCTCACAATTTTCCTTCCTGGTAAACAAAATGTGCTCTGGTACTAAGGTAGCTATGTTTTAGCAATGTTGTTGTTTGAAACATTTGCAGTTATTTTCTGTTGCATAAAAATAAAATTTTCACAGCTCTGTAAAGACATAAACTGGAACTTCCCTGGTGGCACAGTGGTTAAGAATCGCCTGCCAAGGGCTTCCCTGGTGGCTCAGTGGTTGAGAGTCCACCTGCCGATGCAGGGGACACGGGTTTGTGCCCCAGTCCGGGAAGATCCCGCATGCCGCGGAGCGGCTGGGCCCATGAGCCATGGCCGCTGAGCCTGCGCGTCCGGAGCCTGTGCGTCCAGAGCCTGTGCTCTGCAATGGGAGAGGCCACAACAGTGAGAGGCCCGCGTACCACACAAAAAAAAGAATCGCCTGCTAATGCAGGGGACACAGGTCTGATCCCTGGTCCGGGAAGATCCCACATGCCGCAGAGCAACTAAGCCCGTGCGCCACAACTACTGAAGCCCATGCACCCTAGAGCCCGTGCTCCGCAACAAGAGAAGCCACCACAATGAGAAGGTCATGCTCCGCAACGAAGAGTAGCCCCTGCTCGCCACAACTAGAGAAAGCCCACGCGCATCAATGAAGACCCAGCACAGCCAAAAATTTAAAAAGTTTTTAAAAAGACTCAAACCAACCCTTTCCTTAAGTAGTAGTAGCAATGAAGAAGTAGAAGATACTCCCTTTACAAGTGTGATTAAAGTTTGGTTAATCTAAAGCAAGATTCCTATCAGGCAGAGAGACCACATTCTTTGTAGATCATAACACACCTATCCGACACTAGGTGGAAAATGTTACAAGAGCTCAACCAACGAATAATATATCAAAGGGCTTCATGAATGGAAAAATTATACAATCATGTTTGGTATTTTGCTTAAAGATAAAAACTTATGATGCTATTTTAGAATTATCAAGATTCTTAAGAAATATGTAACTTTTTTTCCTTGTGAGTTAACCCATGTAGGAGTTACGGATTATCAGAGGGGAAAACCTGAAGACACAGATGGTCAAAACAAATTGATTTGGGCTACGTCACTCCTATCAAATGAAACCTCACTTCTTTGTCTCTTTCCCTAGAATAAAATGGTCTTCACTCATATTTATGATTCATTTCTAGCTTTCCCCCCTGATGTCCCAATTACCATATAAGCCACAAGCCACGAGGACATAATTTTGAGATGGAGGGGAGTGTATAATTGAGGGTTAATGTCTGTGCCTTTTGAGAACCCCCTTTGAGAAAGGTGAATTATAGAAAAGAACATCACCAGCCATAACAATAAGGTGCACGTTATTCCCACAAGGGCTCCTAGTGCTGCTTTTGACATGGATAATGGAACCAAAATGATCTAAGAATGCCCGCTCGTGCCCCATGTGCTCACCCTGTCAACATGCACACAGAGTCTCTCACCTCCCGTGTCCCCGTTTTCCCAGAAACATCATCCACCCCATCAGTCTCACAGAAAACAAGTTCACAGAAAAATAACGAACCGATTCCCCAGCATAACGCTTTCACTCACAACTGCTGAATTCCACTTCCTCACTCTCAATGTTTCTGTCATTTTGTTTTTTCTTACCTTTTTCAGACCAACTTTTCCATATGCAAACTTCGGTGTGGATGGAGGGATAGGGCCTTCAGGTACTTTTTCAAACTATAAACCAGAGTGGAAAAAAACAGAAAAGAAAAACAGCTGTTAAACTCTCAGAAAGATATCTATACAATTCATGTTTCAAAAGGAGGGTCAAAGAGTCAAACAACAGTGCCAGTGATTTTTGGAAAGGCAAAGGAACCAAAAACTCTCCCCCAAACAGAATCTAAGTGTATATCTTTGTATGTCTGTTCTTTAAGCTCCAGGAATCATTCAAATAATTATAGAACAAAAGACTTCAAACCGAAAGCAAAAACAAGTAGAATAAAGGTGACAGCAGAAGATTGAAGTGGAGGAGAAAAGGAAAAAGGTACATGGTAAAACGGACTCTGAAGGGAGGGAGTTTACAGTAGGAAAAGATGGTATTTGCAGATTAAATCTCATTGGTAGATTAAAGTTTTGTGTCAATGTTAAATTTGCTGTGGTTATATAAGAGCATATTCCTGCCTATTCTTACAAAATACACACTCAAGTATTTAGGGGTAAAGGGTCCTGATGTCTGCAACCCTCCAGAGGTTTAGGGAACACACGGGCTTGGCGAGGGGCAAATGATGACGCAAATAGAGTGAAATGTTGACAGGGGTCAATCTTGGTGTGGAATATACAAGTGTTCTTTGTAATATTCTTAGTCTTGAAACTTTTCTGTAAGCTTGAAATTATTTTTAAATAAAAAAATTTAGAAAATAAAAATATTTTATTTTCTAAATAAAATATTAAATATGTACACACACAGAGTCACACACACAATTTATATTAACATCAGAAGGTATGGGTGTAATTCCCAGGTCTTAAAAACGTCTATGTCCATCTGGAATCTCCAAGTAGGTTGTATTATGATCTGTCAGGATCCTTACAGTTCTTTCTTTCCTCCTTTCTCCCTTCCTTCCTTCCTTCCTTCCTTCCTTCCTCTCTCTTGCTCTCTCTGCTTCCCTTTTTAAAAGTAGTAAAAAAGAAGAGGATAAAACACTGCTATAGTAAAAAGCGATAGTCTCCTGACTCACTATTCTCTTAGTTCTGTTCTTCAGAGGAAACCATTTTAAAATCATTTAATTCTTCCAATTTTTGCTTCTTTTAGTCTCTAAATAATATACTCATCTGCTATTTCTTGTTCAGTCAATTTAAAGCATGATTATTGATTTCTTTAATACATGGGATTTAGCTCAGCTGTACTCTTCTGGGTATCTCCCTTTCTTACCAATGTGGCTATGTCATTTTCACTTTCTCTACTGGTTGAATTTGTAGCTTTAAATAATATCATATACTTATATCTCAGTTCTAACCAACTAAGACATCCCTTGTGTCCACACATTTAAAGATAAGGCTATCTGCACGCTTTGCTGAGCTCTCCTCTCCACTCCCACCTCCAAACCATCAACTTTACTTTTTACATTGTCAAGGTTAAAGGTCTAGTCTATAGCCATAAGTCCTCCCTTCAAGTGTACATTGACTCTAAATTAAAAATCAGGGCTTCCCTGGTGGTGCAGTGGTTAAGAATCCGCCTGCCAATGCAGGGGACACGGGTTCAAGCCCTGGTCCAGGAAGATCCCACATGCCGCGGAGCAACTAAGCCCATGTGCCACAACTACTGAGCCTGTGCTCTAGAGCCCGTGAGCCACAACTACTGAGCCCATGGGCCACAACTACTGAAGCCCTCACACCTAGAGCCTGTGCTCTGAAACAAGAGAAGCCACCTTAATGAGAGGCCTGTGCACCACAACAAAGAGTAGCCCCCACTCGCTGCAACTAAAAAGAAAGCCTTCATGCAGCAACGAAGACCCAACACAGCCAAAAAAAAAAAAAAATCACCAATGCTCACATTATTATAATTATATAAATATTGCTCTCTGCACAGCTAAGTGGCGAATATGTACTGGGATGGCATGTTCTCTTTCCTTGTAGATGATTTTTTTCTCTTCTTTTCCCTGGGGTTTCTAATTGCTTTCTTTTTTCTTGTCTGCCGTTAGGTTAACACCTCTTTAGGTTGTTCCAAATTTCCAGAGACGGTATCAAGTTTCTCCCACCACTCTTTTCCCCCCCTAGAAAACTTCCTACTGGAACCCTCAGTCTTCCTGCTCCAAGGCTTGACAGTCAAGGATTTTTTTTAAACTTTTATATTTTATTTATTTATTTATTGTCCCGCCGCATGGCTTGTGGTATCTTGATTCCCTGACCAGGGATTGAACCTGGGCCCACAGCAGTGAAAGCGCCGAGTCCTAACCACTGGACCACCAGCAAATTCCCTGAGAGTCCAGGATTCACCTTCATTATTCTTCTGGCTTTTCCCTCCTGTTTCTAGACTCTCATGACTTCCTCATTTCACTAGAGAAATCTCAAGTAACTTCCTAAAGACTGGTACATGGGAGGTAAACTTCCTGAATCTTCGCAATGTCTGAATATGTCACCTTTAATTAATAATTTGAATGAGTATAGAATTCTATATTGAAAATCATTTTCCCTTAGAATGACAAGGGTACTGTTCTGTGTCCTCTATCACCTGCTGTGGCTCATGCCAGGCTCATTCCTGAAAAAGGTGACCAGCTTTTTCTCTCTAGAAGCTTGTAGGCTGTTTATCCTCGATGTCCTAAATTTTTATAAGGATGTGTCTGGATACATATGTTTTTTACATTCATTATGCTAGGCAACTCAGATATCCTTTTCTGTTTTGGAAAAAAAAAATCTGTACTGTTTCTTTGATGTTTCCTTTTTCTCCATTTTTTTTCCCCTTCCTTGTAAGTAACCTGCACATCCTAGATTCTTCCTCTGTATGTCTCATATATTCTCTCTTGTTTCCATCTCTGTCTTCTGGTTCTAATTTCTAGGATATTATTTTTAATTTCCAATAACTTTTTCTTGATCTCCTTTATCCAAGTATCCTGTTCTTATTTTATGGATGCAATGTCTTCTCAAATCTCTCTAAAGGATATAAATTTGAGAAAGTTTGCTTTGTTTTGTTTAAGATCTCTCCTGTCTCCTGAATTCTCTGTTGCCTTTAGGGTTATTTTTCTGTTTATTTCATCTTGGTCTTTGTCTTTCCCTTTGCAGGTTTTACGGATGTGCTCAAACATCTGGCCGTCATCCTTAGTTGTCTATTCATATTTAACGGCAATGCAGATGGTGCGCTAGCGTTTGCACACTCAGCTTCTCTCTGCCAGTCTTGCTCTGGGTACAGGAGCCAGGCTTGTGCAGTTGGGAGCTTTGTTTTAGGGTGACTTGGCAGGGAGTCAGACATAATATATGGGGTCTTTGCTCTGGGGATGTTCTTTTTTTTTTTTTTTTTTTTTAAATCCTCTGATTTTCTAACTGATAGAAAGATGCTTCCCTGATGGATAGTCTATTTCAAAGTGGGGTGAAGAAATGAAGGACATGACAGGAAATATGTAGAGTTTCATCAGTCTTCCCATTTTCAGCTTTCATTTTCATCCTTTTCATTTCCACCCTTTCATTTCCATGCCTGCATTTCCAGGGCCCTGGCTCTCCAGGGTTCTTTAAGGCCAATCTCTCCCTGTTCCCTGTTCCTATAACCAACTCCCTTTCCATCATCACTGGGAACCTAGATTTTCTTATCCTACTTCTTCAGCCACCATTGCTCCACCTATTTTTGTTTCCCAGAAATCCGCTGAAATCTCTCATGCATGGACAGCTCCCCTCTTGTTGGCTTCATTAGAAAAAAAAAAAATCCTTTTTTATCATTTAGTAACATTTTGGAAGGGAGAAGAGACAAATATGTAGGCAGACAGCCATCTTGAACTGGGAACCCTTTGTATTTCTAATATTCTATGAGTCTATATTTCTGTGAAAAATTTTTTGAAAGATCATATTAAAAATGATCTTCATGACTCATAGTAACATGAATGTGAGGCCAGAGTTACTGCTAATCTTAGAGTAAGATGTAAGATCTCTCTTCCCAGCTTTCCCTGAAGTCTAGACCACATTCTTTCTTCTTTGTAAGCTGACCCACTCCATTCCCCCCCACCCCCATTCTGGTCAGTAAAATAAGCAAACACAAATCCACAAAGGAGACCTGACAGCTGTACAATTCATTTTCTGAGGTCCCCTATTCACTGCACATGGGAGTGACCATGGCACATCTAACTCCTGAAGTGAAGGTGGATTCCAATATAGCCAGGACTGCAATCCCTCTACCACATTGGAAGAAAGAGTCACCGCACAGACACCTTTATTCAACCTACATTCAGCCAGTTCTCTCATCTTATTTACTATTCACAAAGACCTTCATAGCTAGTTATTATATTTCCTTTTTAGAGCTGAGACTGAGGAACTTGCTCAAGATTTTAAAGAGGGCAAGGGAGGGAGCTGGGACTTTGACTCCAAGTCTAGTGTTGTTTCTACAGCTCCATCTTGACTCCTTTTTTGCTGAACAATAATAGAGTAGAAAGTGTCTTACCCCATAATTCCAAAACCAAAAAATCCCACAAAACCTTCTCTCTTCTAGTTTTCCTCCTACACCCCCTCCCCACTTAAGCACACATAAAGATAGGAGGTAATTTTGTAATTTGCTACTGCCACTTACCAAAAGCACTTTTTTTTTTTTTTGTGGTACGCGGGCCTCTCACTGTTGTGGCCTCTCCCGTTGCGGAGCACAGGCTCCGGACGCGCAGGCTCAGCGGCCATGGTTCACGGGCCCAGCCGCTCCGCGGCACGTGGGATCTTCCTGGACCAGGACATGAACCCGTGTCCCCTGCATCGGCAGGAGGACTCTCAACCACAGCGCCACCAGGGAAGCCCCAAAAGCACTTTTGACATGACCAAATAGTAACAATAATTTTATTTACTTGCATATTACAGTCAAACGAATATGACAGAATTTACCTATGGTTATGTATGGTTTACATAACCATAACCTTTGAATATTAGGAGTTGAATTATTTCCAATTTTTGATATTATAAATAATATTGCAATGAACAACTTCATGTCTATAGCATTTTCCACGTTCAGAATGTTTTTAAATAAAGTTCCAAGTGAGGGGTCATTAGGTCAAATGATATAAGCATTTTATATGATTCTTTTTTTTTTTTTTTTTTTTTTGCGGTACGCGGGCCTCTCACTGTTGTGGCCTCTCCCGTTGCGGAGCACAGGCCCTGGAAGCGCAGGCTCAGAGGCCATGGCTCACGGGCCCAGCCGCTCCGCGGCACGTAGGATCTCCCCGGACCGGGGCACGAACCCATGTCCCCTGCATCGGCAGGCGGACTCCCAACCACTGCGCCACCAGGGAAGCTCTATATGATTCTTAATACAGTGTATGCCAAAACTTTCACCAAATGTCTATACTTGTTTATGTCTTTTGCCCAATTATCTAATTGGATCTTGAATTTTTAATCAGTGGTATGAGTTCATTATATTCTCATTATTAAGCCTCCATGTGTCTATTCCACTTGCCACAATCTTCTGTCTTTAAAAAAAAATTATAGTGAATTTTCATTGATTATCATACAGCAAAATTCTAATCTTCTGTCCAACTAATTAATATGTCAGAAAAGAAATAGACATGCCAAAATATTATACTTTGGAACCTTTATTTCTCCATAGTAATTTGTACTTTAATCATAGTTTTAAGAGCAGTCATAAATACTGCTTCTTATCCTACCTGTTTAGATGGACAAATTCAACATGGGAAGCAGCTCTTTTCCCAGTGTAATCCAACAGATTCAATGGTGACCAACTTTTCTTTTCCCAAGATCTCTAATGTTTTCATTCATTTATCTCTAACAAGCTCTTAGGAAGTACTTTGGGAAATTCCCTGGCCAGAGTTTAGGACTCCACGCTTTTACTGCCAGGGCCCGGGTTCAGTCCCTGGTCAGGGAACTAAGATCCCACAAGCCGTGGCAAAAAAAAGGAAAGTACTTTGTGTCAGGTCTTATGCTTGGTACTAAGGATAATAACAGCCCCTAGTCCAGAGTGAGAATGTATAAACAAGTTATATTAGCAAACTAGGAGAAGTTGTGTCTTCAAGATTTCCACAGTATAATGTGGTGACGGAAAACAAAGTGTGACTAAATCTTCAGAGAGACGAATCAAAGACAAACCCCAGAGAAGGTAAAGAGATGTGTCCTCATTTTCCAGATGGATAAGGGCAGAGGGACCAGTTTGTGCAGAGGCCAGGAGCTGTAAACTGCACCTCCTGTAAAATTCTAGAATTTTATGTACCTTCATTTTAAGGCTAGAGACTCACATATAAGAAAGCGAGAACTGAATAGCACAGGGAACTATAGTCAATATCTTGTAATAACCTATAATGGAAAAGAATCTGAAAAAGAATGAAAAAGTACTGAATCACTTTGCTGTACACCCCAAACCTGACACAACATTGTAAATTAACCATACTTCAATATTTTTAAAGTGGCACCAAAAAAAAGGGGGAGAATTGAAAGATGAGGCTTGATGAAAACAGGGGCAGAGTCATGGAAGGCATCCTGACCAGATCAGCATTTCAGAGAAACCACTCTGGAAGACAGACTAGAAAAGCCAGGTGTGTAGGAAATGAATAGACTAATGCCACAAGAGTACAGGTGACGCTTTAAAAGACTATTTGGATTAGCAGATGCAAACTATTATATATAGGAAGGATAAACAACAAGGTCCTACTGTATAGCACAGGGAACTATATTCAATATCTTGTGATAAACCGTAATGGAAAAGAATATGAAAAAGAATATATATATATATATATATGTATAACCGAGTCACTTCTGCTGTAGCAGAAATTAACACAACGTTGTAAATCAACTATACTTCAATAAATTTTTTTTAAAAAGACTAACATTCATTAAGTAATATTCACATCGAAATCCTTAATTATCAGACGTAAACACTGTGTCCACCAGCAACATGGATCATCAAGAGACAGCTGTGTCTACCCATTGAGCTAATGTCATTCCAGCCATAAACCAAGAAGGACTATCAATCAGCCAGTGTAGACTGGTCCTGGGTCAAGTTTCAAACTTCATTAAGCTTCTGAGGTACTGAAAATCACGATGGCCATTCTGTCATGTCCAGTCCCCGCCCAGCCTCACTACCACCCTCATGGAATTCCGAGATCCCCTCCAGTCATCAAGGTCCTCAACTACAACTTAATTTCTGCAGAATGACCCATCTTCAGAAAGTCAGCTGGACTCATCTTTGATGGGATCCCTATGAAGAACTGGAACAAAACTCTTTAAAAAATCGGTCTGAAATTCATTCAAAAGCATACAAAAATAAACTCACCACTGCCCCTCTCAGGAATTGCTACCAAGGAGGAGGGCGCTACCCTATAGTATTACGCTTCATCCTCGAGGTCAAAGTGTTAACCGCGTCTGGTTGAGTTTTACCCACACCAAAGAGAATACATTTAAAAATGCAAATATCACGAGCTTTGTCACGCCTTGAAGAGTCCTGTGTAAGGGCTGCCTGGAGTCTTCACCGCTGAGCACAAGCTTGTGCAGTCTGCTGGGAAATTCCCATCTCTGGGAGTCCATGTCAGTGAAAGAGACTGTCCATCTCCACCCAGCTTACTCTTGAGATGAACTAAAGAAGAGACCCATTCGACTTTTTAAGTCTTTGGTGAAGGAAAGAGGCAGGAAGAGCTATATATGGGGGTATTTATGATCCCATTTCTTTTCCTCGATGCAGACAAATACTTTGAATACCATCTAACAAACCATCGAAGTGAACATCTACAAAGGCTCATAAGAAAGAGCTCACTTTTAAAGTCGTTCATTTCTCTCTTCCAAACCTGAAATATCAAAAAAGAGAAGTGGGGAAAGATGACCACATCTTAAGCTGCAATCTATCATAAGCTACTGAATTACCTTAATTTCTGAAGACTCTGTCTCCTTCATGGGTTCATTTTACTGTGGCCACTGGTTAAATGCTTGGGATCCTCTGGGTTTGTCTTTTGCTTGGCCCGCTGCCCTTCTCACTCAGCTTCTGCGTGCAATCTCAACCTCTCCTGGACTTCAGTCTCCACCTCCACAATGAGTGCAGAATCCGTGCCTAACGGATTCTTCCTGGAGCTTCTCATTCTTAAGTGAGGTGCTTGCCAGACAGACACCTCCACCTGGATGTCCTCAGAGGCATCCTGAGCTCAACTTGCTTCTCCCTCCCCCTTCCCACCTGTGCCTTCTCTGCAACCCTCAATGTTAGCTGTTGACCCCAATACCAATCTAGTTATCCAACCAAGGTTGTAACCCGGACAAATCAATGACTCCTCATTCTTCCTCACACCAGCATTCAGCCGGTTGCCAAATTCCACCAGTTTTACCTCCTGAATATTTTTCAAATCAACTGCTTCCTCTGCACTCCCCGTTGGCCCCGCCGTCATCTAACCCCTAGGTTACCGCAGCAGCTGCTGAACTCATCTTCTGCAGCCAGAAGTGCCCCAAGGGAGGGTCCTAGCAGTGCGTTCTCATGGTCATAGGTTTTTGTAAAATTTGCAGAAGTAATGCAATTTAACCACCAAAGGCTAAGACCCTCGCCTCTTTCCGCTCCAGCTTTCCTGTGTTAAACATCCTCTTGGGTCAGGAGGCTTTAGAGTGGCTACAGGCATCTTTGAGATTCAACCAAAGGAGAGCTGAGGTGGGGATTTATTTAATTTGTGCACAGAATATATTTACAAGGTTCACTGTCACTCCTATGAATAGGTAAACTATTGCTAACAGATTATGCTGACTTGCAATATGATTGTGCTCTAAGGCATCCAGCTCCAGAAATATGTGGGTTGTGGAGGGGAAACAGGGTTTAAAATGTTATGGGGCCAGATCATCAAAAAATCTACAAACAATAAATGCTGGAAAGAGTGTGGAGAAAAGGGAACCCTCTTGCACTGTTGGTGGGAATGTAAATTGATACAGCCGCTATGGAGAACGGTATGGAGGTTCCTTCAAAAACTAAAAACAGAACTACCATACGACCCAGCAATCCCACTACTGGGCATATACCCTGAGAAAACCATAATTCAAAAAGAGTCATGTACCCCAATGTTCATTGCAGCTCTATTTACAATAGCCAGGACATGGAAGCAACCTAAGTGTCCATCAACAGATGAATGGATAAAGAAGATGTGGCACATATATACAATGGAATATTACTCAGCCATAAAAAGAAAAGAAATTGAGTTATTTGCAGTGAGGTGGATGGACCTAGAGTCTGTCATACAGAGTGAAGTAAGTTAGAAAGAGAAAAACAAATACCATATGCTAACACATTTATATGGAATCTAAAAAACAAACAAACAAAAATGGTCATGAAGAACCTAGGGGCAAGACAGGTATAAAGATGCAGACCTACTAGGAATGGACTTGAGGACATGGGGAGGGGGAAGGGTAAGATGGGACAAAGTGAGAGAGTGGCATGGACATATATACACTACCAAATGTAAAATAGATAGCTAGTGGGAAGCAGCTGCATAGCACAGGGTGATCAGCTCGGTGCTTTGTGACCACCTAGAGGGGTGGGATGGGGAGGGTGGGATGGGGAGGGTGGGAGGGAGGGAGTTGCAAGAGGGAAGAGATATGGGGATATATGTATATGTATAACTGATTCACTTTGTTATAAAGCAGAAACTAACACACCATTGTAAAGCAGTTATACTCCAATAAAGATGTTAAAAAAAATGTTATGGGGCCAGGACATGTCTACAGAAATTTCTTCCAAATATTACAGCTCACGCATGAAAGAATTTGAGAGAGATCTCCCCAGTTTAGATAACAATCCTAAATATTCATATAACGCTATCAGTAACAAAATGTGAAGCTTTCCTGTTTTTCTAAACTATCAATACTAAAAAACAAATTTCAGTCAGTCACACTTGAGAGAGATTGCCAGTCTCTCTAGAGAAGATTACAAACATTGTTATCATCCGAAGAGACAATAAAACAGCATGCAGCCAAAAGAATATAAGGAAAGAAGGATGACAGAGGTGTTTCAGTTAATAAAGCCAAAATATGTTTTTAAGTTTTGTGATGTTTGCAATTATTTTAATTTAAAAATTTTAAAATTTGTAATGATTTTTAAACAATTTTTATTGGGGTATAGTTGATTAATATTGTGTTAACTTCAGGTGTACAGCAAAGTGAATCAGTTATACATATACATGTATCCACTCTTTTTTCTTTTTAGATTCTTTTCCCATATAGGCCATTACAGAGTATTGAGTAGAGCTCCCTGTGCCATACAGCAGGTTCTTATTAGTTATCTATTTTATATACAGTAGTGGGTATATGTCAATCCCAATCTCCCAATTTATCCCTCCCCCCACTTATCCCCTGGTAACAGTAAGTTTGTAATGATTTCTTTTTTACTCATTTAAATATACATTCGCTTTTGGTGCCTCACTCAGTACCCTTTCTGAAATGTATATCTGACTATTTCACATGGTATATTCAGCAGCATTAATGTTCTTGGTGAAGGAGGAGATAGCATCACCTGTACCTTAAGGAGAAAGCATGGCAGTGTTGGTTCCCACTAGATGGGGAGAAGAGACCAGGATGTAAATAGAGAAGTGCAGATAATTAAAGGTCCAGTTGAGGTTGGAAGCACAAACCCCTGTTCCAGCCACTCCACACTGAAGTTCACAGTCCTCCTGCCTGGTTTCAGGGCCAGAGTGTGACAGCAGAATGGTCCAGGCTGGTGGTTTGTGGAGCAGGCGCCCTTGAACAGCAGCAGAGAGGGCTATGGAGGGTGATGGTGAAAGACTCTAACAGCCATCAATCCTAAGAGTCAGGGAAGATCAAGAAAATGTGAGGGGTTGCAGGGGTTGGGGGAGGGGGCAGAAAGAAGTAGCTAAATATATGGGAGAATAAAAACGTGAGGTTGGGCTTCCCTGGTGGCGCAGTGGTTAAGAGTCTGCCTGACGATACAGCGGACACGGGTTCGTGACCCGGTCCGGAAAGATCCCACATGCCGTGGAGCGGCTGGGCCCATGAGCCATGGCTGCTGAGCCTGTGCGTCTGGAGCCTGTGCTCCACAACAGGAGAGGCCACAACAGTGAGAGGCCCGCGTACCGCAAAAAAAACCGTGAGGTTATGATGAGGCCAAAGATTAGATGATGTTTTGTGCAAGAAAAGCACATGTAAAATATCTGCTTTTAAATTTGACTTGGATTGTTTTTCTATGTTAAGCATAGAAAAGCTCATTATTTCAGAAGGCAAATGATTCTAAAAATAAACCTGCCACGGGCTTCCCTGGTGGCGCAGTGATTGAGAGTCCGCCTGCCGATGCAGGGGACACGGGTTCGTGCCCCGGTCTGGGAAGATCCCACATGCCGCGGAGCGGCTGGGCCCATGAGCCATGGCCGCTGAGCCTGCGCGTCCGGAGCCTGTGCTCCGCAACGGGAGAGGCCACAACACTGAGAGGCCGGCGTATCGCAAAAAATAAAAAAAAATTAAAAAAAGAAACCTGCCAGCAACACCACTGAGAGGTATATACCCAAAGGAATCGAAAGCAGGGACTTGAACAGATACTTGTGCCCCAATGTTCAATGTAGTATCATTCAAAATAGCCAAAAGATGGAAACAACCCAAGTGTTCATCAAGAGATGAATGAGGTGAATAGATAAACAAACTGTGGTATACAAGTCGTCCCTCTGTATCTGCGGAGTATTGATTTCAGGACCCCCACAGATACCAACATTCCAGGAAGCTCAAGGGACGTGAGTACATCTGCATATGTTCCGTGCACATTCTCTCATATATTTCACATCAGCTCTACATTACTTATAATACCTAATACAGTGTAAATGCTATGTAAATAGTTGTAAATACCATGTAAATGTTATGTGAAAAATTGCCTGCGTGCAACAGACTCAAGTTTTGCTTTTTGGAACTTTCTGTAATTTTTTTTTTTTAAATATTTTCAATCTGTAGTTGGTTGAGTCTGTGGATGTGGGACCCACAGATATGGAGGGCTGTCTGTATGTATACAATGAAGTATTATTCACCCATGAAAAGAAATGAACTTCTGATACATGCTATAACATGAACCTTGAAAACATTATGCTAAGTGAAATAAGTCAGACACAAAAGGAAAATATTGTATGGTTCCACTTTTGTGAAACATCTACAATATGCAAATTCACAGAGGCAGAAAGTAGACTAGCGCTTTCCGGTGGCTGAAAGGAGGGGGAAATGGGGAGTTATTGCATAATAGTTAGCATTTCTGTCTGGGTGGATGAAAAGATTTTGTAAATAGATAATGGCGATGGTTACACAACATTATGAATGTAATTAATGCCACTGAATTGTACACGTAAAAATGGTTAAAATGACAAATTTTGTTATATATATTTTATCACAATTAAAAACAATTAACATACAAAACCCACTGAATTGTGTACTTTAAATGGATGATGTCTATGGTATGTGATTTATATCTAAATAAATCTGTTTAAAAATAAACAAACCTGAAGTGGTTTGTGAGATGAGGCAACAGACTGTAAAAGAAATAAGTCCACAGGCACTACAATAAAATCAAAGAAATCAGTAACTTAAAAAGGGAAGTAAATGGAATATTCATGTACAATTTAAAGAGACAAAAAGTTAAATATAGTGTATGTGGATGCATGCATTTGTGGTAAAAAAAAATCACAAAAATGTGTGTGAAGGATAAATACTATTCCTCCTCCTCCCTCTGAGGAGGGAGGAGAAGAAACAGGAAATAAACCCAGCTTTATCTGTGATGTATTATTTTCTTAAAAAATCAGAAGCAAAGATTTCATAATAACCTGTGTTAAATCTAGGTACCAGGTACATGGATGTGTGACATTATTTTATATATTTAACATTTTTTAAGTAGGTTATATTTTAAAGACAAATATATATCATAATATTTCTCATAAAGAAATAAAAGACTCCTTTTATAATGATATTAGTATTAGAAACATAGAATATTTGGGAATAAACATATTAAGAAATGGACAGCGACTACTTTAAGAAAACTTTAAAATAAGAAGGACATCAGAGAAGACTTGAATAGATAGAAAGGCATTTTCTTAGCTAAGACTCAATATTGTAAATATCACCCCTAATTTGATGTATAAACTTAAAACATCAACAGGTATCTCGAGTTTTTGTTTTGTTTTGAAGTTGATAGAATAATATGAAAGTTTACATAGAAAAGTAAACTTGCAGGAATAGCCGGGGAAATACTGAAAAAAGATGGAAGACTAATCCTACCAGATAATAAAACATTGTAAAGGTAACAATTAAAACAGTTTGGTATTAATAAAAGAGAAAAAAAAACAATAACATTGGGCTTCCCTGGTGGCGCAGTGGTTGAGAGTCCGCCTGCTGATGCAGGGGGCACGGGTTCGTGCCCCGGTCCGGGAAGATCCCACATGCCGTGGAGCGGCTAGGCACAGTGAGCCATGGCCGCTGAGCCTGCGTGTCCGGAGCCTGTGCTCCGCAACGGGAGAGGCCACAACAGTGAGAGGCCCGCGTACCGCAAAAAAAAAAAAAAAAAAAATCAATAACATAAAAGAAAGTGTTCAAAAATAGACCCAAATACTTATGGAAATTAAGTAGGTGACAAAATGGGCACATCAAACCAGTGGCAAAATAATTGATAAGTCAATAAAAAGGGCTGGGATAACTGTCTAGTCATTTAAGAGATGAATAAAGCTAAGTCTCCACCTCACTCCTAATAACAGCAACAACAAAAATTCCATGCACATCAGCACTTAAATGTAAAATATGAAATCATAAAAATTTTAAACATGCTGAGAATTTATTTATACTACTACAGTGGGGAAGCAGCCATAAAGGAGGGAAGTAACATATCTGACTACATAAAAACACAGGATTATTTTTTACAGAAAAAAAAGGAACCTGCCCCAAACTGTGAAAAATGAAAAATGCCACAATAACAAAACTCTTGCAAATTACAAAAAGAACAAATAGCCCAACAGAAAAACTATGAAAAAACCTGAACAAATAGTTCATAGAAAAAGTAACATAAATGGACAATTTATACATGAAAGGGTGTACAACTCCAAGTACTCATTACTAAAGAAAGTAATGCTTACTTTTAAAACTATCCTTTTACATATCAAATGGCGACGTCAAAAAGTCTGATAATTCACAGTATTGGTAAAAGTGTGGGGAAATAAGACTCAACTGATGCAATTTCATTGAAGAGCCATTTGTAATATAGTTCAAGAAAATTTCAGGGACTTCCCTGGTGGTCCAGTGGCTAAGTCTCCACGCTCCCAATGCAGGGGGCCCGGGTTCCATCCCTGGTCAGGGAACTAGATCCCGCATGATGCAACTAAAAATCCCACATGCTGGGCTTCCCTGGTGGTGCAGTGGTTGAGAGTCCACCTGCTGATGCAGGGGACATGGGTTCGTGCCCCGGTCTGGGAAGATCCCACATGCTGCAGAGCGGCTGGGCCCGTGAGCCATGGCCGCTGAGCCTGCGCGTCCGGAGCCTGTGCTCCGCAATGGGAGAGGCCACAACAGTGAGAGGCCTGCGTACTGCAAAAAAAAAAAAAAAAAAAAAATCCCACATTCTGTAGCTAAGACCTGGCACAGCCAAATAAATAAATAAATATTAAAAAAAAAAGAAAAAAGAAAATTTCCTGTAGCTTCCTTGAACTGTACATGAGATGTCATTTAAAATTTGAAAATAATCTAAATGCCCATCAATTAGAAATGGATTAAGTAAATGGCAGTAAATCTAAATAGCACAATAGCATGTAGCCATTACAGAGAATGAGATCATTTAGGTTAAGATGGCACATTAAACATAACATCTAATTTCATTCTTTCCCGAAAGAATGCCAGTAAACATCTCAGTAAACAGATTTTTGTTTAAGACATAAATACACAGAACTGAAGAACAGAAGAGGAAACAACAGCAACAAAATCCTGGAAGCTGGAAAATGGACAAATGAATGGCAAATCAGTAGTAAGAAAGCCAAATCCTAATCCAGAATGGGAGACAACTAAGAACCAATTCAATCAGACTGCAAAATTACCAAAAGGCTCAAAATTGGAAGCACCAGATACTTCTAGAACTGGGAGGTACAGGTGCTAAAATAAGGAGGATTGGGTGAAAGCTATTTGTAAAGCAGCATGATCCTCAGATTTCTTCCCCTTCTTCAAGCCAAAGGTTCTCAAACTCTAGCGCACGTCAGAATCACCCAGGGGTCTGTAAAATCTTGGATTGCTGACCCTATCCACAGCGTTTCTGATTCAGTAGAATTTGCATTTCCATCAAGTACTTAGGTGGTTCTGATGCTCTGGTATTTGAGAAACGCTGCTCTATGCAATGCCCCCTCCCACCTGGGACTAGAGATTTATTCTCCCGAGAGAGGAAAACATGGTCTTTGCTTTCATGGATAACCTGCAGCATCGAGGACATTTTAAAAGGGGAGAATGTAAAGAAAAAAAAAAAAAAAAAAAAAAAAAGGGGAGAATGTGATCATGCACGTAGTAAAAAGTAACTACCCCCCCACCCCACCCCCACCCCCCACCTCCAATCCTGCCCCAGGGCGCAGAATGCTGGCAACCAGCCCTTTACTCCAGGCAGGACATTCGAAGACATATTTTCTGGAAATCTTAGCCATAGGGGAAACATCTAAAAATACTGATACCTTGTAATTTTATATAATTAAACAAAATTAGGACAGAAAGGAAAAAAAGGAACCTCTAAAAATAAAAAATATTAAAAAAAAAACAGTAAAGGAAATAAATGAACCTGTTTATCTGATTAGTGGCATAACCAAAGGCTACCTGTGATTACAATGAACACTGCCCGTCATAAATATGGCCCTGAGTGTAGGGGGATGTGGTGGTTTTAACGACATGCCCACAAATTCTCTGATACTCTTCCCCTCAACAAGTGGAACTTAATTCCCCTGAATATGGCCCGGACTTAGTAACTGGCTTCTAGTGGAAAGAATATGGAAAAAGGGATGGGATGTCATTCTGTGTTTGGGTAATAAAAAGACTGCAGCTTTCATCTGGAGGTGCCCACTCTCTCACGGATCATTCACTGTGGGGGAAGCCACATCGTGGGCAGCCTCATGGAGAGTCCCACATGGCAAAGAACTTTAGTGACCTGCACACAGCCATGTGAGATGGACCCTTCAAAGGGGAACCCTACTACACTGTTGGTGGGAATGTAGGTTGTTGCAGCCACTATGGAGAAGAATAGGAGGTTCCTCAAAAAACTGAAAATAGAGTTGCCATATGATCCTGCAATCCCACTCCTGGGCATATATCCAGAGAAAACCATAATTCAAAAAGATACATGCACCCCTATGTTCATAGCAACACTATTCACAATAGCCAAGACATGGAAGCAACCAAAATGTCCATCGACAGATGAATGGGTAAAGAAGATGTGGTATGTATATACAGTGGAATATTACTCAGCCATAAAAAAAGAAATTATGCCATTGGCAGCAACATGGATGGACCTAGAGATGATCATACAAGTCAGACAAAGACAAATACCAGATGATATCATTTATATGTAGAATCTAAAATATGACACAAATGAACTTATTTATGAAACAGACTCACAGACATAGAAAAACAAACTTAAGGTTACCAAAGGGGAAAGGGGTGGGGGAAGGATAATTTAGCAGATACAAACTACTATATAAAAAATAGATGACCCCAATAAAGATGTTTAAAAAAAAAAATAAAAAAATAAAAAATAGATGAACAACAAGGTCCTACTGTATAGCACAGGGGACTATACTCAATAACTTGTTATAAAGCATAATGGAAAAGAATATATATATATACATGTATAACTGATTCACTTTGCTGTACAGCAGAAACTAACACAACATTATAAATCAACTATACTTCAATTAAAAAAAAGAAAGAGGAAAATAAAGAAAGAAATGGACCCTTCAGGGACTTCCCTGGTGGCACAGTGGGTAAGACTCCACGCTCCCAATCCAGGGGGCCTGGTCAGGGAACTCGATCCCACATGCATGCCACAACTACGGAGCCCGCCTGCTGCAACTAAGGAACACACGTGCTGCAACTAAGACCTGGTGCAACCAAATAAATAAATAAATATTAAAAAAGAAAGAAATGAACCCTTCAGCCTCACGTAAGTCTTCAGAGACTGCTGCTTCGCCAACAGCTTTCAGTGCAACCTCAGAAGAATTCATGAGCTAGAACATCCAGCTAAGCCACCCCTAGATTCTTTACCCTCAGAAGCTGTGTGAGGTCATAACATTTGTTTTTGTTTTTTTAAATTTATTTACTTATTTAATTTTTATTTTTGGCTGCGTTGGGTCTTCGTTGCTGCCGTGGGCTTTCTCTAGTTGCGGTGAGCGGGGGCTACTCTTCGTTGCAGTGCGCGGGCTTCTCATTGCGGTGGCTTCTCTTGTTGCGGAGCACGGGTTCTAGGCACACGGGCTTCAGTAGTTGTGGCACATGGGCTCAGTAGTTGTGGCTCGCGGGCTCTAGAGCGCAGGCTCAGTAGTTGTGGTGCATGGGCTTAGTTGCTCCACGGCATGTGGGATCTTCCCAGACCAGGGCTCGAAGCTGTGTCCCCTACGCAGGCAGGCGGATTCTTAACCACTGCGCCACCAGGGAAGTCCCACATTTGTTGTTTTAAGCTACTGAGTTTGTAGGTAATTTGTTGCACAGCAATAAATAGGGGAGAAAACAAATCTCCCTTGAAGATTTACATCCACAACTAGCCCACAACTAAAATACATGACATTCAGAGCATATAAGTCAGGAAGGATGTAATTGGAGTTAATGTGAGATAAGTTCTGGTTGTAGGAAGGAAGTAAAGATATGGATTAATTTTAAATTATTATAAGTAAAAACTGAATGTTAAAGTTTTTTGAAAGCCAGACATAAAGGCGTGCATACTGTATGAACCCATCTATATAAAGTCAAAAACAAGCACAGCTAGGGCTTCCCTGGTGGCGCAGTGGTTGAGAGTCCGCCTGCCAATGCAGGGGACACGGGTTCGTGCCCCGGTCTGGGAAGATCCCACATGACGCGGAGCGGCTGGGCCCTTGAGCCACGGCCGCTGAGCCTGCACGTCCAGAGCCTGTGCTCCGCAACGGGAGAGGCCACAGCAGTGAGAGGCCTGCGTACCAAAAAAAAAACAAGCACAGCTAACCTATGGTGATAGAGGTCAATGGGAGGTCAATGACCAGAAGGAGCATGAGGGGAGCTTCTGGGGGGCTGTGTGTTGGTTCCAGGGGTTCACGTTGTTCTATACTGAGTTGTATTTTTGGGGGGGTACGTATTTCACACTTCAATAGGTAACCACTAAAAGAATAAAAATATAGTGAATAACATCCAAACTAGGGTGGGAGGGAGATGAAATAAGGAAACAAAAATAAACAGTTCAAAAGAAAGTAATAAGGGAAGACAAAAAGAAGAGCTGGACAAATAGATTATTATACGATGGTTGAAATGAATTGATGTGTATCAAGAATTATAATGAATGACAATGAACAAGTGCACCAGTTAAAAGACAAAAATGTTCAAACTAGATTTTTTAAAAATCCAGCTATATCCTGTTTACAAGGGACACGTTTTTAATTTTTTTTTAATTGAAGTAACGTTGATTTACAATGTTGTGTTAAGTTCTGCTGTACAGCAAAGTGATTCAGTTATACATATACATTCTTTTTTATATTCATTTCCTTTATGGATTATCACAGGATATTGAATATAGTTCCCCGTGCTATACAGCAGGACCTTGTTGTTTATCCATTCTGTATATAATAGTTTGCATCTGCTAATCTCAAACTCCCAATCTATCCCTCCCTCCCCCTTGGCAACCATAAGTCTATTCTCTACGTCCGTTGAGTCTGTTTCGGGACACGTGTTTTTCTAAAAAGGATATAAAAAGGTTGAACTTAAAGCATTGTGAAAGATATACCAGATAAATACTAACCAAAAGAATGCAGGTAGTATTAGTATCAGACAAAACAGACTTTAAGGCAAAAAGCATTATCAGAGATAGATGACTTCCATATAATGATACTAAAAGATTTAATTCTCAGTCTGCATACTAATAACATGGCCTCAAAAACCGACAGAACTACAAGAAGAAATACATAAACACAACTCTCTCAATAACTAATACAATAAACTGACCAAAAAATTTAGGAAGGATATCAAAGATATCAGCAGAACCATTAATAAGCTTAATCTAATGAACACGTATACAGATTATAGCCAACAATTATAAAACACGAAGTCTTTTCGAGAATACACAGAGTATTTGTTCATATTGGTATAGGCCAGGCTCTACCGAGAGGTTCAAGAAACTTCAAGGGATTGGTATCATACACACTACATTCTCCAACCACAATGCAAATATGTGAGAAACCAACAGACTAGAAAAATATTTACGTTTAATAATTTAAAAACTCACTTCTGAACGTTTGAAGGGTCAAAGAGAAATCAAAGTAGGCATGTTTAAAAGCAAACAATAATAAATATATTACATATCAAAACTTATGATATGGCACCATAGCAGTACTTGAAGGAAATGTATAGACTTGAGTATTTATATTAGAAAAGAAAAGAAGAAAGCCCAGTTTAAAAGGTAAGCTTCAAATAAAGGAAGGAAATAATAAAGATAGGAATAGAGAACTTTGAAACAGAGAACAAACGTACAAGACAGAACTTGGGAGCCATCACTCAAATTCTACAGAGATTAAACCCACAATAAAAATCACACAAGCAACATTTTAACCACACATCTGGAAACGTAGATCAAATGGACAAACTCTAAGAGTAGTTAAGTATAGATCATATTTTTCAATATGTTTAAAATTTTTCATAATATAAATAACACTTAGGCTTAAACAGAGACTACAGCATACTTAAAACTAACAGAAAAAAAAGTCCATACCATTTATAGGCAGAAAATCTTTGTTTTTTAACTTAAAAACTCAGGTGACTGAGCAGAAAAACTGTGGGTTTTTTTTTAAAGCCACACAGAGACAGGAAACCCCACCTGGGTGCATTAGATGCCTCAAAGGTCACAACGTTAGCAAGGACTAAGCATTCAGGTGTCAGGCCCGGAGGAAACAGCAATCACTTGCCCCAAATAGAAAAATGAAGCATTGCTGACAGCTCACATTTGTACTGTGTTCAGAATGCCCACGATGTTCTTTCCTGCGTACTTCAGCTACTTATGTGGACACACATTTTCTTCTGTTTAGTATGAATAATAGTATAAATGGCCACTGCTTACTGGACAACAGATGTGTCGGGGCTGTACCGGAGGCCTTACCTGTGTTCTTTTTAATCCTTACAACGTACTGTGGAGTACCTTGCTGACAGGCTCACTTTTTTTTTTTTTTTTTTTTGCGGTACGCGGGCCTCTCACTGTTGTGGCCTCTCCCGTTGCGGAGCACAGGCTCCGGAAGCGCAGGCTCAGCGGCCATGGCTCATGGGCCCAGCCGCTCTGCGGCATGTGGGATCCTCCCGGACCGGGGCACGAACCCGTGTCCCCTGCATCGGCAGGCGGACTCTCAACCACTGCGCCACCAGGGAAGCCCTCAGGCTCACTCTTAATCGGGTGGGACCAAGACTCAAGGCCAAGTCTTGCTCATGCTTCCCTTCATCTGTCCTTTTAAACACAAAGGCTCCAGGAAGTCGTCTACAGAGCATTGTGAGTCCCGGGCAGGCTCTGGCCCAGACCAGCCCCTGCAGCCCGTACAAAGCACTCACCTGCTGAATAACATCCCGCACAGCAAAATACTTCTCACTGAGGTCCCCGGCCTCGCTCAGGGGGGCATCGTAGTCGTAGCTGGTGGGCTGTGCTTGGTAGGGCGTGTTGGCTCCTGGAAGACAAAACCGTGCCACTAGCTACTACGGAAGGCCTTCCCCTGGGAGAAGTTCTTTGGGATTCATGGCTTGGCATTGTGGAGGGAGAACACATTAGCGTCAACTGTTAAGTGACACAGAGGTGGCCCTCAGGAGGCAAGGTTTAGAGAAACGAGTTTCGTCCTGCAAGTGGCCCTCGCCAAGCTCTTAGAGCCTACAGAGCACCTTCCCCATCCACCCTCTCAGCGACCCCAGCAGACAGCCCTGTCACTGGACAAGCAGGGCCTCTGAAGCTCCCCACAACCCCCCTGGACATCTCACAACCAGCAACAGCAAGACTTATGGCATGACTCACACGTCTGACTGTTAACCCTGCAGCCGTGATCTTGTTCATCACCTCATGTGTGGCTGAGAAAAGGTCCATGGTGGACACACAGTTTTCTGGGCCCAGGATCAGCAGCAAACAACTAAGGGGCTATCAGACCAAACAAACTGGGAGATGACTGCAGACACACATCAGCCCACTGAAAGTCAAGTGTAACCTTGGGCGTTTGTAATGTCTGCAAAGAGTTAGGGGGGGTGCTGTGGTGTGCCTCTCACATTGACTCACTCATTCCCCCAGTTACCGGGAGTGCTTGCTGAGGACGGCTCTCAGATGTGCCCCTCTCTGGTCCTTGACATCTGCTGGGCCGCCTTGCCCAAGATTACACCCCTCCTGGGATCGCCCACATCCAAAGATTGACCAGTGCAGGGATATAAAAGCCCAGTCCCCTTGCCTCAAAGGGCCATCCCAGCTCCAGAGCTCCCTCTAGAATCAGGTGAGCCACTTTTGAGACTGCATCACTGCCCAGCTTCTCCTTCTGCCCAATCCTGACTCTGGTGTTGCCGCTGGGAGCACACGTCAATAAACTCGTGCCAGGCAGTCTCAGAGTCCGTTTCCCAGGGAACGTGACCTGCCACAGAGACTAATAAATAATGCTAATACTGTGGATGCCAAAAGCAAACAGCGCTGCAATTATTGTCCAAGGGGCACAGTCTAGACCAGTGGGCCGCAGCCTTGTCACAGGTGACATTCACAGATAGGAGACTCTGCAAATTTGGGCAGTGACCCTGTGTCAGTACAACTTGCCCTGTCCTGAGAGTCACGTGGAGAGCTCGTTAAAACACACTCCTTAGCCCAACCTGGGATTCTGATTCAGCAGGGATAGGGTCAGACCTGAGACTCTGCATTTCTAAGTAAGCCTCCCAGGTGACACTGATGCTGCCTTTTGCAGACCAGCAAGGCTCCATGCCACCCCTTTCTCTTCTACTCCAGAGAGCGTTTTGCAGTGCAAGTGTGTGAAAGAATAAAGTTATTTTAGGATAATCTTATATCCAATCTAATTTTTAAGTAAATGAGGCACAAAATCTGACAGTTCACTATGATTTAGTAACGAATTCCTTGGAGTGATCCCACAGCTCACGAATGATGGAGCCGCCCTGGGTGATCCTACTGGTGGCGGGGTTGACAGATGAGGGAGGCCAAGGATCAGGTCATCCCCCAAAGACTGTCTAATCTGTTCAATGCACAGGATCTACATTTTGAAAGACCTGGACCACTCAACCAATTGAATTGATCCAGTCATATTACTTTTACTCTCCTGCCTCTGGGAACACCTATGTTAAAACACATCCTTTGCTGTGAGATGCAAAGAAAAGAAAAACCACATCCCTTGCTGCAAGGAGCTCACCTTCTCCTTTATGGTCCCTCCTCTCGCTCAGTGTGGCAGTGACCTCGCTCCACTAGACCAAGGGCATCCTAGTGGTAGGCATGGCCTTGTTTACCCAAGGCCCCTGCAGAGCCATGCATGAGAAGGAGCTCTGTGAAGGAGTGTCAACAAGTGTGAACACCCAGAAACATACTTTACAGGACAGACTGGAAAACTAAGTGTGTGCAGTTCTACCAGCAGAATCTTCCTCTGGATGTTTCAGATCCCCACAGGGCAGTGTCCTAGGGAAACAGTGCTGACTTCAGCCTCCTCTGGCCACGCTGGGGAGTGTGAGGTAGGAAGACAAGAGAAATGGCAGGATGTACCGCTCCTCAGCTTTGCAGGGTGTGTGAGGAGGAGAGGACAGCCTGGCTCCCGTGGGGATACATGAGCCCAGAGTGGGCGCCTATCTGCACAGCATGGGCAGCTATTGTGGGCAGGAACGCAGTGAGCACCTGAGCCAGGTTTTCTCCCATGCCGTCCTCTGGGAAGCTGGCCCGAAGAACTGCAGCCAAAAGCACAGACTGCTCACCCCCTCGCCCAACTCCTGCAAAGAGACCGGGCAACAGGGCAGGAGAGAGAGGACCGCAAACACAGAGGGGCTGGTTTGGGGGTTGGAAACACAGGCTTCAGGCTGCAAGGAGTTATCCAAAGAGCGGTGACCAGCTTTCCAAGGCCTGAGTTTGAGCCCAGGCTCCACTCTCTACCAACTGAATGGGAATCTTGTGGACTTTTTTGGTACCTTGCTTTTCTTATCTGTAAAGTGGGTCCATAATCCCCAGCCCAGATGAGACTGCTATGAGGACTAAATGGGAAAACAGAGGCAGAAAAGAGCCTTGTATTGTTTATGGCAGGGTCAGGGGCAAGGGACAGGATTAAGGACAACTTCTGAGTGGTAGTTTTATACATGTAAATTTTATTTATTTATTTTTAAAATTTTTATTGGAGTATGGTTGATTTACAATGTTGTATTAGCTTCAGGTGTACAGCAAAGTGAATCAGTTATTATACGTAAATTTTAAAAAAGAATGTATTGGGACTTCCCTGGTGGCGCAGTGGTTGAGAATCTGCCTGTCAATGCAGGGGACACCGGTTTGATCCCTGGTCTGGGAAGATCCCACATGCCACGGAGCAACTAAGCTAGTGTGCCACAACTACTGGACCTGCGCCCTACAGCCCACGAGCCACAACTACTGAGTCTGCATGTCACAACTACTGAAGCCCACATGCCTTGAGCTCAAGGTCTGCAGCGGGAGAGGCCACCGCAATGAGAAGCCCGTGCACCGCAACAAAGAATAGGCCCCGCTTGCCGCAACTGGGGAAAGCCCGCACGCAGCAACTAAGACCCAACGACGAAGACCCAATGCAGCCAAAAATAAATAAATAAATACATTTTTAAAAAAAAAGAATGTATTGTTTTCAATAAAATAATAGGATATAAAAAATTGTTTCATGAACTGTAAAGTTTCAAACAATATCAGCCTTTATTCCTGGATTGGTGACTGGTCTTGGTTCCATGGATGGAAGCTAGGAGGAATCCCTACTTTCTGAATGCAAAAGGCATCACAAAATCTGAAGTGTTTCTAAGGGGAAGACAGACACAGGGCTGATCTAACTTCAATTACCAACCTTGGCACTCTACTATCTTTTAAGAAATGACATTTGAACTTTGCATTATCTCCATTTTTGGGCTCTAAAAATAATGTTAATAATACTTTAACCAAAGTCTTCTCCTTGACCATCCTGCCCTGCACAAAAGATAGCAGTTTGAAGAAGAAACTTCATTAAGAGCTGATAGTGTCCAATTACTAACACCAGGAGACTAAGGTCCAATTAAGCTTCCAAAACTCAACTGTAAAGCATCCTCAATGACTCCTAGAGGAAAACGCAGATGTGGAGAGATGTGGGGAATGAGGTTTAGAGAAAAGCAGTATAGGATGGTTTGTCTTTGCAAAAGTCAATGGCAATGAAGAGAATTTTACCATAATTTTTCCTACTAAAAAAAAATGACCATATAGGCCATACAGTAACGTAAAATGGTGCAGCTGCTTTAGAAAACACTGTGGCAGTTCCTCTAACTCTAAATATAGAGTTAGTTACCATATGAACCAGCAATCCCACTCCTAGGTGTACAGCCAAAAGAATTGAAACAGGGGTTCAAACAAATACTTACACATAGGTAATAATGTTCATAGGAACATTATTCATAATGGCCCAAAAGGGGGAACATCCCAAACGTCCATCAGTTGATGAAAGGATAAACAAAATGTGGTATATCCACACAACAGAATATTATTCAGCAATAAAAAGGAACGAAGTCCTGATACACAGTACAATATAGATGAACCTTGAGAAGATTATGCTGAATGAAAGAAGTCAAACACAAAAGACCACAAATTGTATGGTTCCCTTCGTATGAAATGTCCAGAATAGGCAAATCCATAAAGACAGAGAGTAGACTAGTGGTTGCCAGGGGCTGGGAGGAGGGAGAGTGGGGCATTTCTTGGGTACGAGGTTTCTTTTTGGGGTAATGAAAATGTTCTGGAATTAGATGGTGATGATGGCTGCACAAGTTTGTGATAAACTAAACACCACTGAATCGTGTACTTTAAAATCATGAATTTATTTATTTATTTTTTTGGCCACAGCATGTGGCTTGTGGGGTCTTAGTTTCCCGACCAAGGATCAAACCCAGGCCTTCGGCAGTGAGGGCGCGGAGTCCTAACCACTGGACAGCGAGGAAATTCCCCAAATCATGAATCTTATGGTATGTGAATTATATCTCAACAAAACAAAGTGTTTTTTTTAAAAAAAAAAGAGAAGAAAAAGACCAGAATATATGAACAAGTAAGTTATAGCCAGAGACTATGACCTGCCCGACTAGCTTGATTTAAAACAATAGCTTCTAAATGTACAAGTTATGTCTCTTAAATTTTTTTTTAAGGAAGAATGATTTTTTGACCTACTGTATAGCCAGAGAACTATACTCAATATTTTATAATAACCTATTAGGGAAAAGAATCTGAAAAACAATACGTATCTATATATTTATATCTATCTATATCTGAATCACTTTGCTGTACATCTGAAACTACCACAACACTGTAAATCAACTATACTTCAATAAAATGAAAAAAGAAAAGAAAACTTTGAAAGATTCGTATTTACATAAGAAAAATATTCCATTTCTATGATTCTATAACACATTTGTAAATTAAATGAAAATTCTGAATTAAATTTTAAAAGAACAAGTAATTTGTGAGCATCTCAAACAAGTATAGAAGGGTAATTTATAATCATCAAATGCAGTTCCTCATTTATATAACATTGATTATTTCATAACACCTGGATACTCAATTTTTTAAAATCAGTTCTCAATAGAAAAGTAAATTCAACATTTCTCACCTTTTTTTTCCTCCTTGATAAATAAAAGAAAAATTATTTTTTAAGTTATATATGCAATTCTTATATATTAGAAAATTTGGGAGAAAGTAAGCAAAAATAGAAAATAACAATTGTCCACAGGCACACCCCTCCAAAAATCAAGCACCAAAAACATTTTAGGATTAGATTCTACAAATAGATGTTAAGTTGCTCTTACCATTCCAATAGGCAAAATTCGTGCCACCTATAAACATGTACCTACAAGGAAACAAGAGAACAGACAGTACTTCACCATGAGCCCACAGCTACAGAGAACAGCCTCCCCTCTGAAAAATAACACTCACATGTTCACACTGGCCCCTCGGGAAAGAATATCGTGAAGGGAGGAAGCCACCGTTTTAGTCTTGACTGTTGAGTGAGGTTGGCCCCAATGGTCTAACCAGCCAGTGTAGAATTCAGAATTGACCTGAAAAGAGAAAGGAATATGGAGCTTAGGATAGACTTAAGACCTTTACATGCTGGGCTTCTCAGTAACTACTGCCCTAGGTTCTCTACCGAGGAACAGGTGGGGAGAGGAGCTGACATTCACTACTTTACCTGGAGCTGGGGGACCAACGAGGACATCCCATATAGCATTGCCTAAACTCAGGTCTCAGGTGTGGACAATACAGGTGTCCCTGAAAAGTTGTACCTGCATCAAAATCTTGTTAACCAATCCTCAGTTTGAATATGGTAGGAAAGTTTGTTGGGCAAAAGAATCAGATGACAAAATGTTTATAAAATAACTAGCTCCAAATTCACCCTTTGTGTGAATCTAGATTTTCAGATCTCAGGTTGACTTAAAGTGAGGTAGACTTGTCCAAATATTCTGCCAAGCAGGCCCCAAGCACTTAATGTTTGTTTCTGTTGGGCATGACCCTGCCAAGCCCTTGATCTATGGAAGGAAAGAGAAATCTGGACGTGTTCGGGGGAGTTCTTGTCTCAGACTCCAGGAAATAGCTCCACCCGGAGTCTGGGAACTCGGGTTCTGCGTGGCTCACGAAGCAGAGACCAGGCTCAGAAAAGGCTGCTTTGTACAAAGGTGGGTACACAGGCGGGGCAGCCTGACTTGCTGCAGGGAAAGCACAGGATATTCCCCCTTACACGGGGCCAAGTGACAAGGACAACTGCCACAACTGCAAGGAGAAGGGAAGCACAGAGAGCGCTGCATCACTGATGGGCTGAGCACACCTGCCAGGACCTGGCCTCCATCTCCACCTCCCAGGCACCTACACAGCATGTCACAGAGCCCCGCGGCTCCCAGAGTGGTCAGCAACACCTACCTCCCCGTGTCACCCGGGTGCTTGTCAGAAATGCAGAATCTCAATCCCCTCCCAGACCCAACAGATCAACGTTTGCGTTTTAGCAAGAGTCCCACGTGATTTGTAAGCACATTAAAGGTGGAGAAGCTCTGTCACAAAGAGCTTTCAAGAAACACAGACCTGAACACAGATCCTGGCCCTGCCACTCACCAGCTGTACGACCCTGGGCAAGTGACATGGCCTCTGAGTTTCACTGAAAATGGAGACAATGATACTACCTATGAGAGCTGGCACGATGACCAAATACGATGAGGTATGCAAAAGCGCAGAGCCTGATGGAGGCGGGATGTTCACTTTGGTCCCCATTCTGCCCCCCTCCAGTGCAGGGCCTCAGTGTCAAGTAGCAGCACTGCTTCTGCGGTTTCCCATGTGTCCAGAAGGGGGTCTCTACACTCCCATCAGCTGCTGACCTCAGACTCAGAGAAACCGAGGATCCATTCCCACCCCCCGCAGCAGTTAATCGCTCTCTCCCAGCAGCGGTAATGAAGTTAGTGCAAGCAAACAGTCTCCCCAGGCCTCACGCCTGATTCTTACCAAGGGTCCTTTGGGTTCACTCTTCCTCTGGGTTAGGAAAGCAGCTGTGATGTTGACACCTGAAAAATGAGAGGGAGAAGAACGGTCAGCCATGGGAATGACAATGACAATGACTGTTGATGTACAAATTCTCTCTCTCTCTCTCTCTCTCTCTCTCTCTCTCTCTCTCTCTCTCTCTCTCTCTCTCTCTCTCTCCACTCGGACATCTGGTTGACCTAGCTGCTCCCTGCAGGATAGCCCTGCTTTGGACATACTTCCTGGTAAGCTCCACAGTGCCATACACACCATAGTGGCACAAATATCTGCCACTTAATTAACAAATCAAAGGGACAAATGTGCTCTGATTACGTTTATCCCTGAGTCATGGAGTATACTCTGAATTTTAATTTGTACATCAACAGTCATTCCAGACCACTCGTGAACTCAATTTTTTCTTCTGAAATATTCCATTAGGATGCCTGTATCTCATCTTGCTTCCCATGACTCTGTTCTCCCCTCCACCTCTAAAGAGAGAAGGGGTTTCTCCCCAGAGAGGTAATGGGCTGCTTTAGATCAGTGAACACGCACAGTGCTTCCCAGCCAGAGCAGAGGACACCCTGACCCCACACTGCACAGTCCAGTTCCCGCAGTGGGTGTCCCACCGTGAAAGGGACACCAGCCAAGTCTCCAAAACCCCCCTGCTCTTGGACAAGCCTTGGGCTTCTCTGTAAGGCCAGCTTTCAGGAGGGAATGTGCTGATCAAGAAAGAATGGAATCTCATTTATTTTATGGCTGTACATTTCTCACTATTAAGCATTCAGTAGCTTCCAGATCTTTAAATGCTGCTCTCAGGCGCCTCTCCTGGGATCTGACCCCAGGCACTGCCCCTCTTGCACACAAATGAATAAAGCTACCACAGCCCCACCTGCCTCAGGCACACTGGTCTTGAGTGTCTGTCCTTGAACCCACAGAAGAAGCATTATTTGTATGTGCTGTCACCCTACATACAAATAATGCTTACAACTAACTCATAATAATCTTCAATTTGTTCCTCCCAACAGAAAAATACTGTGCTTTTTCATCACTGTGTTGGGAAGTGTGCCAAAGCAGGACGAAACCAGCATGCCACTTCCTGTGCAGCTCTTTGTAGATGAGTTATTTCACCGCCAAATGCTCTGAGCAACGTGCCATGTTTCTAGAAACACTCAATTCACTCAGAGCCAGTTATTTCCTTGTTGGTAGGGTAGAAGAATCTTTTTAAAAATGCAACTTCAGTTTTCTGTACATCCTTCTCAAGAGAAGGCAACGCTGGATATGCGTCTCATCCCTCAGATGGGAGAACAGCGGGATCCTTATGCTACTTGAAGAGCTGGTCTTTTTGGGCGGGGCAGTAACTTTTCATTTTGAAATAATTTCAAACTTACAGAAAAGCTGTGAGAATAGTACAAAGAACTCATCTTCCCTTCACCCAGGTTCCCCAATTGTTAACATTTTACCACATTCATCAGGTTTTCCCTCTCTATATGAATATACATATTTTTTTCTGAGCCATTTGAGAATAATTTGCAGACAGAATGGCCCCTTACCCCTAGATACTTCAGTGTGTATCCCCTAAGGGCAAGGGCATTCTTTAAATAAACAGAATACAATGATAAAAAACAGTAATCTAAAGGCTTTATTCAAAGATTTCAATTGTCTCAATAATGTCCTTCGTAACAACAACAAAGGAAAAAAAAAAAAAACACGGAAAAAAAAAGTCCAGGATCACAACTGCATTTAGCTGCCATGCCTTTTATGAAAGCTGCTCTCAACCTACATGAAGATTTCTTAATGTCATTACAGCCCAAAGCATCCCAGCCCTCCTTTCATGTGTGGAACCTCAGCAGCTTACACAGCACTAATGCATCAGGAAGACGATTTTTTGTAGCATTTGCCAAACCACCTCCGGCCCATCACAGTTCCCAGCCTTATGAGTTTATGTAGAAAGAAAATGGAAGTACCAGGTAAGTTCCCCGAAACCCAGGACTGGCCTCAGAGTTCACGATGGCCATGACCCAGCCCGAGCATCCAGCCATGACTCGGGGGACAGAGGGAGCAGGGAAGAGCAGCACATCCCAGACAGAGCCTGAAAGGTGGAACTCCTCAACCTGGAACTGCTCCTGGCAGGCAGCCCCTAAGAGAACAGGACTCCAGGCTGCAGCCAGCTCCGCCAGGGCTGGAAATGGAGCTCCTGACCTAAGGGCCAGCTCAGCTGACATAAAATGATCTCTGCAATGGAGGGGTGCATTATCAGGTGTTCTATTTTACCAGTTACCAGATACAGGAAAATCTGGGAAATCTCACTCGATATGCCCTTGCCACTTGAACAACAGCTGCTTAGAATGACCGATGGAGTAAAAAGCCCAAACCTGCCTGGTGAGCTGGGTTTCTGTGACTGTAGACACCAACCTGCTCCAAAGTCCACGGTGGCATAGAGCCCCTGCAGTGCCCCGCAATGCAGGAAGCTCTCATGCGCCCCGTCCGTGGTGAACAGAAGCACGTCCTCACCCAGGTGGTAGTGGAAACGCTTCTGCAGGAAACGCAGGTAGTCGTAATCACAGGTATAGTAGCTGCCATATTCATTTTCAACCTGCAAATTTAAAAAGAGGAGGGGAAAGAAATCAGGAGACTCCAACGTCCGAAGGCAAGCTTTTGTTTAGAGAAACTACCTGCGCATCTCTGAGATGACAAGGCTTAGTAATATCCCCAAATATCTCCTACACTCAGTCCTCAAAACTCATTTTCCAAAAAGCAACTCAGCATAAAAACCTACCTTCTAATACCTCCCAGAAATAAGGAAAACAACCAATGTGTTAGTTTTCAGATTGTAGTGATATTGTCCCCTTTAATACATAAGCGATACTTTAAACATTACATAAATAATACCTTTCCATGGCAGAAGTATTAAAAAATGAAGAAAAATCATCTGTTAATTCAGTGTGTAGAGGCCAAAGGATGTTGCTAGAGATCCTGCATCGTCAGCCTCCACAACAAAGAATTACTGGGTACAATGACAATAGTGCTGAGGGTGGCAACCCCTGCTCTGAAGTGTCCATTCTCAACGAGGTGGAGAGCATCCCCAAAGAGGTGGGAGCTGATTTTTATAGGATTAAAAAAAAAACACCTTATTTTTCATATAAAGTATAGATATATGTACAATTATACAGTATATCTCAGGTATTAAAATTTCATGGGGGGCAATTAGAAAAATATGTCTAGAGAGGATCTTTAATGGGCAACAATGAAAAAAAGGCTAAGCAACATTGCTCTAAAGCAATAAAATGAATGACCTTCATTTATTTCCTATACACCAGATACACCAGAAAATCCAATACACCAAAGAATCTTAGAGGTATAGAGGTTGGTGAAAGAAGCATGACACTGAAAAATACACACGATACAATTTCCCGAATAGAAAACAATTTCCTGCATAGTCAAAACCAAACTATCAAGTCTTGGTGTGCACATAATTGGTAAAAGTGTAAAGAAAAGCAAGAAGCTGATGGCTACGAAAGTCAGAACAGTGAGAAGAAGTGGGGTGTGATTAAGAAGGACACCTGGGAAGCTTCCAGGGTCCTGGCCACGTACCATTTTCCATCTTGGGTGGTCACTCTGTGGCTGTTCCCATCATAATGCTTCATTACTGCACATTAATGTGTGTGTGGTATACTTCACAATTTCACAAAAATTTAAAAATTTCCCACACATAACAATTTCTACCTGCACACAACGCGAAACAAAATTTTTGTGATCCTAGGGATACGTGGCCTTTGAACAGGAGCATAAGAAACTGTGAGCCTCCAGAAAAGAGGTGCCCAGTCTGAGGGTGGTTGGAAGAGATGGTTAAGGAAGCTTCCCCGGAGGGATTGCCCGAGGCAGCTCTAGACAGAAAGGCACTCGCTGGGTAGGGAAGCGGAAGAGGTAGAGAGTATTCCTGCAAGGAGTATGCTGTTGGCAAAATTGCTAGTAGCTCCGTGAAGCCTATGGGCAGAGTCAGGGAGTGGGAAGGGGGTAGGGAGGGATGTAGAAGAACTAGACACCACCACCACCATCTGCAAAGCACCTCCTCCCAATGGTTTAACGCACGATGGTTTTCTCAGCGAGAATCCCTCTGACTATACTTTCACGTTATGGGTTCAAGAAGCAAAACAGGCCTTCCTTGGTGGCGCAGTGGTTAAGGATCTGCCCGCCAATGCAGGGGACACGGGTTCAAGCCCCGGTCCGGGAAGATCCCGCATGTCGCAGAGCAACTAAGCCCGTGCGCCACAACTACTGAAGCCTGTGCTCTAGAACCCGCGAGCCACAACTACTGAAGCCTGTGCGCCTAGAGCCTATGCTCTGCAACGAAGGGTAGCCCCTGCTCGCCGCAGCGAGACAAAGCCCACGTGCAGCAACAAAGACCCAATGCAGCCATAAATAAATAAATAATTTAAAAAAGAAGCAAAACAAGGACTTCCCTGGAGGTGCAGGGATTAAGACTGCGCTTCCGGTGCAGGGGACGCGGGTTCCATCCCTGGTCGGGGAACTAGGATCCCGTATGCCGCGAGGTGCAGCCAAAAAAATAATGATAATAAATTAAATTAAAAAAAAAAAGAAGCAAAACAGGTAGTGGTAGGCCAGTATCAAGGGCTTCACAGGTCATGAAGCCATCCTGCAATCGAAGGTGTGTGCCACTCACACAGAGCAGGAAACTCCCCTTGGATGACTGATTCTGATACTCTGATTAGTGCCTCAGAAGTCCCTTTGGAAATAATGGAAATAAATCTTAAGAAAAGCTTTGCACATACTGGCAAGGTACTGTCCCCCTCATTTTCTTTTTTCTCCTCTTTAATTAAGAGCTACTTAAATGGCTGTGTCTTCCTTCATCATCTGGCTGCCAAGAAGTTCAGAGCTAAATTTAAGGGTCGGCTTTAGCAACTAAGAGGGCCCAGAGCCTCTGCACCTCTCGTTCTTTTCTGGCCACGCCCCAAGCCAATGTCATTGATTTTCACTTACTCTTTCAAATCTTATTTATCCATTATCATCATTGTATTAAGATAAAATACAGGACTGTAGTTTAAACAGGATTGTAATAAATGCATATACCTAATTTGGTTAGGTTTCTAGAGAAAGAGAAAAGCTCAACATTCGCAAGACAGCCTTGTGCTGCGGTCACAGGCATCAGAGGCCCAAGAGTCCCTGTGCAAACCTCAGCTCTGCCTCTTCTTATCCAGGTGGCTCCACCCGTAAAATGTCTCTTTGTCTGTAAGAGGTGAGTGTACCTACCTCACTGGGTTGTATGAGGATTCACTGAGCCAATACATGAATAGGGCTTTTGCACAATACCTGGCACCTGGTAAGTGCTCAGAAAGCTGGCAATAAAGCGTACAGTCAAGTTCTCTATCATTGCCAACGAGAGGAAAGCAGAGGTGTGTGTGGAGGCGAGGGAGGTAAGAGGAGAAACACACAGAAAAGGGCTTGAGACTCATAGACGAAGTTGCAGTTAGCCTCAGAGGAAAGCTGATTTTTCTAGAGTAGGAGTTTGCCAACTTTTTCTATAAAGGGCCAGAGAGTAAATATTTGGAGCTTTTTGGCCATATGTCTCTGTCTCAACTACTGAACTATGCTATTGTGGTTCACAAGCAGCCCCAGACAATATATAAATGGTCGGGCACGGTCATGTGCCAGTGGCCTTTATTTACAAAAACAGGCAGAGGGCCAGGTTTGCAGGTTGCAGGTCTTTGTTCTAGAATAATTATCTCACCCTGTAAGCTCCTTGATAAAGCAACAAAACACTGCAGACATTTTCAGTTGTTCCTCTTCCAAAACAGCAGGTATAAACAGGGCTAATCCCTCATGATGAGTACCTCACAAATTGGATGAAGCAAATTTGTGGGTGGAAGGCCTCCACTCCTAATTATCAAGGGGCAAAAGGATTAGGTGGGATTTTAGCAGGTGGAGATGTGACGGGGGGAAGGGAGAGGAAGGAAGCTGAGTCCTCCGGCAGGATCCACGGTCAAGTTCAAGTCATCTGAGGTTGCCAGGGATGGACACAGGAGGAAATTCCCCCCAAGACAGTCAACATTGCTCTCCCTTGCACAGTTCATATTTGCTGACATTGTGGTGCATTTCAATTACCAAAAGGTACAGAAAAGCCATCAGCATAAATTGAAAGTGATTTCGGCAGAAGCAGAGACTAAAAAGCAAGGGAAATTGAGGAAAACCTGAGATCAAGAGAAAGGAAGAAGACCCAGCTATGCAGATACACCCAGTTTCAGCCTTGAAATCTTCATACAGGAAAATGGGCTCCTGTAAGCTTAACTGGTACAGACTCAGGACAGGTGAGGGGCAGTGAGTGCTATCAGTACACCCCTCTGGGAGCAGCAGCCTGGCCTCTCTCCACCACGCAGGGCACCCTGGCCAGCCCAGCCCTCTCATATCTGAAGGGCATGGAAATGGCCAGGCTCCCTCCCCACAATGACCGTCCCTGCAAACACTCCACAGTGCTGTTCACAAGAAGGAAATCTGGCCCACGCTCCCCTAGGGAGCACCGCACGCACCCCCTTGCTGGTCCGGGATGCAGCCAGTTTTACATAACGTATTCTTTGCAATCAGAGCACCCTTGGTAAATGACCAACAGACATGGTTTTGTTTTACCGAAGTATTTTTACAAACATCAAAAATCATCGCAGGTCAAGTGTACCTATTTTTCACTTGAAAAATTCTTGCCACGTGATATACCTCACAATCTACCAGTCACTGCAAAGTGAAAAACACATGGAAGAAGGAAAGTGAGGGCAGCAAGTGGGAGAGAAAACACAGTGGCCCCAATTCACTGCATCCTCTTTCCACACCCATGGAAACTGACGGCCTAGGCAGTGCAGACGCCAAAGTGGGTCAGTCCATGCTGCATCCCTGTGGCCAGAAGGCAACGTGGCACCGGGGAGGAGCCAGGCTGCAACATTTGCCAGCTGCGTGACCTTGGCCAAGTCACTTAACCTCTTTGAAGATGGTGGTTGGAATAACTGAATAGCATTTGTAGGGTATCCAGCAGAGTCTCACACAGCAAGCATTCAAAAATGGTAATGCCTCCCCAGAATGCAATTTAAATCAAAGCACCATCTGTGGCATTGCCTCTTAAAGAAACAGACATATGAAGATAAACAGCAAGGACCTACTGTATAGCACAGGGAACTATATTCAATATCTTGTAATAACTTAGAGCGGAAAAGAGTCTGGAAGAGAATATATATACATATATATGTATATGACTGAATCACTTTGCTGTACACCTGAAACTAACACAACATAGCAAATCAACTATACTTCAATTTTAAAAATTAAAAAGAAAAAAAAAGAGAAAGAAACAGACATATGAGGTTCATGTCTGCTTCGTTCCCATATATAATGTGGATGGATGGAAACCTCCCCTGACCCGGCCAGGCTCCTCTCTGCAGTTACCTGCACTGTTATAATCGGCCCTCCGTTCTGATAGAGGAGGGGCCTCATCTTGGGCAGAAGGATTCCCAACCACTTGTCCACAGCTGCAAGGTAATCTGGAAGACAACCAGGTTTAACACCATCACACGCCTTTTTCTACAAAGAGACACAACACAGCCTCTTACCCTGGGGCTGGCAGCAGAGACTGAACAGACTGGATTTAACAACCACTTTCTGAAATGGGGGGCGCTACATGCACTAAAAGTCTGCTAAAAGTTGTCCTGCTGGGCTTCCCTGGTGGCGCAGTGGTTGAGAGTCCGCCTGCCGATGCAGGGGACACGGGTTCGTGCCCCGGTCCGGGAAGATCCCGCATGCCGCGGAGCGGCTGGGCCTGTGAGCCATGGCCGCTGAGCCTGCGCATCCGGAGCCTGTGCTCCGCAACGGGAGAGGCCACAACAGTGAGAGGCCCGCATACCCCCACCCCCCCAAAAAAAAAAAAAGTTGTCCTGCCGAGAGTTGTCTCCTCAGTGGAGCTCTGAGAGGACAAGGACCAGTATGCCTGGTATCTGCCCCTGCCATTAGGACAAAAAGCCTGCAGCACAGGAGGCATCCACCAATGTTTGTTGAATGACTGAGTGATGTGTCCTCTCTGTCACAGTTGAGTTTTTAAAAATTAAGTTCTAATCAATTATACATTTACATTGTCAAGTGGGGATAACAGAGTACATAGGTCATAAAGTTGCTGTAAGGATTAACTGAGATAAAATGTGGAAAAACACTAATATACTAAGAGCATAAAATGTGAGGGTAGTACACTAAGAAGGAAATGCATATAGAACATAATATACTAGCCTTTTACACAGCAAATTTAATCAGCGTTAGCTGCTCTTATGACCAGCTTCATCACCAAGAGAAACTGAAGCCTTCAGAAGACAGAAATGCAGCTAAGAACTCTACTCAATTCTCTGTAATGACCTATATGGGAAATGAATCTAAAAAAGAGTTGAGATATGTATATGTATAGCTGATTCACTTTGCTGTACAGCAGAAAGTAACACAACATTGTAAATCAACTATACTCCAATAAAAATTAAAAAAAAAAAAAAAAAAGAATAGCAGCTAAATGGGACCTGCAGATCGATCAGGGTTTACAGCTAGACAAGAAAAAAACCTATCATTTTATCTATCATTTAGTTATCTAACTCTGTAAAAGTAGACGAAGGAACTGAAGACACCGCAGCTACTGAGAAATCCAGTGACACCACCGCAGAAGCTACATCTGCCATTCTGATTAGCTGGGAGTCAGCACCAGCCATGTCGTACTCTAAGAACAGAGGCAGAGAAAGCATTAAAATCAGCCAGTGAACCGCAAACAGGGCCCAGTGCCAACTCAGAGAGTTACCAGGGTATCAGCGAGACCTGGTCAAGTTGTTCAAATAATCCTTCTTTCCTAAAACATTCAGTATCTGGAGGAGCATGATGAACACTCACACTTTCGCCAAACTTTCAGAAGCATTCGCCCAGGAGTACCCCAGCCTTTGAAATACCTGACTCTTTTCATATAAATTATCTAAGCTTTCTTAAATTCTCTTACGACATCTGTAACAACTTACCTGGATCACAAGAACGGAGAACAATAGATTCTTTCTCTAGTAGCCAAGCAGGTAATCCTCCCTAGGAGAGGGAAAAAAAAAAAAAAAAAGGAAGAAGAGGCCATGATAAGGTCTTAGGGGAGACAGAAATTACTACTAGCAGTGAGGGGAAAGAAGAAAAATGTCATGGAGACGGGGTATTTGAGCTGGGCTTTCTGGGTTGTAACTTTCAGGGCAATTAGAAATTGTAAACATAATAAAAATAAGATCACTGTGCATGAATGCAATGTTTTGAGAATCAAAGCCTTTTCTACAGATTCCTCCACTTAACCTCACAACAACCCTGTGAGGCAGACAGAGGCCACACCATGAACTTCTTTTTACAGATGAGGAAACTGACTTCTGTACGTGACCACCAAGAGGAGGACCCACGCCTTGTGACCCCTCCCTGCTCCTCTCTGCCTGGGCACTGCTCAAGGTAAAAGACAACTGGGTTTGCTCAGTCACAGGCCCGTGTTACCTGGAATTAGAGACTTACCAACGCTGCTTTAGTTCACTTGCCTCCAGATCCCTGCCTGACCGCACACCAGGCAGGCAGGGCAGGTCTAGCCGCACTCACCATGTCCCACTCCGCACAGATGTAAGGTCCAGGCCTCAGGATGACCAGCAGTCCCAGCTCATGTGCCAGCTGAATAAAATGCTCCACGTCGTGGTCCCCTGTGAACTCGTACTGTCCTGGCTGGGGCTCATGGAAGTTCCAGGCCACGTACCTGCCAAGACACACACAGCCCCTTCCTGGAAATAGCTCAAAAATCCAGGTGTCCTACATGAATTTCTGAACAGTCTGCGGAACTATAAACCCGCAGGACACACAGACATCTTCCTAAGGCAGACTCGCAGAAAAGAAGCCTTCTTTTGAGTTTTCACAGCAGCTACCAAGAGAATCAAACTTGTGGGGAACACTTTTAAGTGTATGACCCTCAAAGAATGCCCATTCCTATTTAATGCTTGACTTAAAAAAAAAGACAGAGTTCATGGACACAAATTACTGCTATGGAAAAATTACTTATGCCTATGTAAGGGCTTAGGAAAAATGAAAATATCTGTGCTAAAGTAATAAGAGGCATACTTATTTTATTTATTTTTTGCGGTACGCGGGCCTCTCACTGCCGTGGCCTCTCCCATCGCGGAGCACAGGCTCCGGACGCGCAGGCTCAGCGGCCACGGCCCATGGGCCCAGCCACCCCGCGGCACGCGGGATCCTCCCAGACCGGGGCACGAACCTGCGTCCCCCGCATCGGCAGGCAGACTCCCAACCACTGCGCCACCAGGGAAGCCCCATACTTATTTTTTGAAAAATATTTTTCAATAAAAATGGGAAAACCTCCAAGCCCTGTGTCCTCCTAACAAAAGATTTTGTCAGGAATAGCCCGAAGGAGGTAAAATAACAAAAATTCTGGGACTTCCCTGGTGGCGCAGTGGTTAAGAATCCGCCTGCCAGTGCAGGGGACACGGGTTCAAGCCCTGGTCCGGGAAGATCCCACATGCCACAGAGCAACTAAGCCCGGGCGCCACAACTACTGAGCCTGCGCTCTAGAGCTTGCGTGCCACAATTACTGAGCCCGCATGCCACAACTACTGAAGCCCGCATGCCTAAAGCCCATGCTCCACAACAAGAGAAGCCACCGCAATGAGAAGGAGCCCGCACATCACAAGGAAGAGTAGCCCCCGCTCACCACAACTAGAGAAAGCCTGTGTGCACCAATGAAGACCCAATGCAGCCAAAAATAAATAAATAAATTTATAAAAAATAAAATTCCAACCAGCTCCTCGGGCTGCCTGCAGCATGGGACACAAGCTTATTTTATTTATTTATTTTTAAAAGTTTATTTTTTTAAATTAAATTTTTGGCTGCGTTGGGTCTTCATTGCTGCGTGCGGGCTTTCTCTAGTTGCAGCGAGTGGGGGCTACTCTTTGTTGTGGTGCACGGGCTTCTGCTTGCGGTGGCTTCTCTTGTTGCGGAGCACGGGCTCTAGGCGTGCAGGCTTCACTAGTTGTGGCTCGTGGGCTCTGGAGCACAGGCTCAGTAGTTGTGGCGCATAGGCTTAGTTGCTCCGCGGCATGTGGGATCTTCCCACACCAGGGCTCGAACCTATATCCTCTGCATTGGCAGGTGGATTCTTAACCACTGCGCCACCAGGGAAGCCCTGGGACACAACTTTAAATATGAAGCCACCCGCTGCCATCACAAAGGTGTCTTTGATGACCCCTGGCTTGTGTTTTTTTTCCACAATCCCATGGTTTCAGGGTTCCCTGGAACAGTCTTGGTCTCCCAGAACTTAGTGTTGAAACTACAGACATGTCCCAGTGGCCCTAGAACCAGAAAAACAAGTGGGATTCTTCCTAACCATCTGTCCCAGGAATCTGCCGCTGGGTTTTCTCACCCTTTATCTTTGAAGAGTTATCAGCAATCCACATCAGCAATGCAGAAACCAAAGTGGCCAGCCACCCCAACTTCCTTCTCAATTAGTCACTTTACAACAGCAGAAGAGATAAGGAGAGATAGTTTTGGGGTAAAATTCTGTAACCTTGGGCCATGGAATCACCCCAGCAGAACCACAAAGACAAACTAGGTTTCAGGAATCTACCCAACCAGGCATATCCCTCTAGGAGCTGAGAGGGGCTATGGTTGCCTACCAACACCCTTATCTTCAAATCTCAGCAGAACCTCTGTCCAAACACATGTGCCTGGGCAAATTTCAGTTTCGCCAGCTGCAAACAAGAAGGGTGACCTTGGAGAAATGGCATCATCCATGTAACGTGCCCTGCACACAGTAAACGCTCAACCATTGTTACTTCCCTTTGCCCTTTCAAGCTGATATCCATTTTATGATTTCTGGTGACAAAGTTCAAGGTTGGAAGAAGTAGTTAATTGTCTAAAGAAGGGACACTCAAGCCCATGACTAGCCTCTCCCGGGACCCCAGACCATGCTATTCCCCGTTCTGAGCAATGAAACAGCTGCACCGAGAGATGCAGCTGGACCCTCCCTCCAGGGGTGGGTGTCCAGGCCCAGGTGAGAGCCCAGTGCCCTCCTACTTACGTCTGGATGGCATTCAGTCCAGCCATCTTCATCTTCAGCAGCCGATCCTTCCAGTAGAAACGGGGCACGCGGAAATAGTGAATGCTTCCCGAGATGTAGCGGAAGGGCTGGCCATCCTTGAGGAAGCAGTTGTGGCCGTAATCGATCTCGAAAGTCCTCTGGGAGGCGTTCTACAGAGCAAGGACGGAACCACATGAGAACTTCCACCCTCCGCATCTCAGAAGCAGACGCTTCAACAGTGGCAACTGACTCCCTACCCTCTTAGTTTGTGTACGTTCTTGATTCTGGGCTATAAAGCAAACCACTGCTAAGTCAGGGCATGGAGGAGCCACGTGCAGGATTCCAGAGGCCAGCACCAATGTGACAATCAGTGGGTGAGCTGCAGAATTTACATGTCCAAAGAGAAAACTCTGCTGCAGGGGACTCTTCGCAAGGTGTGGCGAAGCTCAGTGTGCTGGGGCTGGAACACACACACACATACCCTGGATCCCATGGCTGTGACCTGCCGGAGCTCTGGGTGTCCCTCAACAGGAATGTCGTTGTGCTGAAAGCAACAGATCAGAAGTCCGAAGCCCTGAAGCCTTATCCTAGGTGCTGCGCTGAGTCCCACAATGACTGAGCATCCCTCTCTAACCCTGCATCTCTTCATCCATAAGTATGCAGGATGCCAGACTAAATGAACTCTAAGGCAATACGTGCGACCCAATTTGTAGGTTGTGAACTCAATTTGGTGATGATTGGCACTTTTTTTAATGAAAGAGAATAGAAATATCAGTGTATTGCACATAGTAAAGACAAGTGTTTTTTTAAAAATTTGTTTTATTGAAGTATAGTCGATTTACAATGTTGTCTTAATTTCTGCTGTACAGAAAAGTGATTGTTATACACATACATACATTCTTTTTCATATTCTTTTCCATTATGGTTTACACAGGATATTGAATATAGTTCCCTGTGTTACACAGTAGGACCTTGTTGTTTATCCATTCTATATATAATAGTTTGCATCTGCTAATCCCAAACTCCCACTCCATCCCTCTCCCAACCCCCTCCCCCTTGGCAACCACAGGTCTGTTCTCTATGAAAACAAGTGTCATTTTATGAAATTTTGTTATATATACATATATAGAGTTGCATATGGTTGTATGTCTCTGTGGGGTTGAGATGTAAGATGTATTTCTATTAGCAACTAATCAAGATGCTTTTTTTTTTTTTTTTTTTTTTGCAGTACGCGGGCCTCTCACTGTTGTGGCCTCTCCCGTTGCGGAGCACAGGCTCCGGATGCGCAGGCTCAGCGGCCATGGCTGACGGGCCTAGCTGCTCCGCGGCATGCGGGATCTTCCCGGACCAGGGCATGAACCTGCGTCCCCTGCATCGTCAGGTGGACTCTCAACCACTGCGCCACCAGGGAAGCCCAAGATGTATTTCTAGAAGTCAAATCAAAGTTTGAGAAACACAGTTTGGGGATCACTTCAGGAGCTGAAATGCTAGGATTTGAAAGGGAAGACCTCTGGGACTTCCCTGGAGGTCCAGTGGTTAAGACTCTGTGCTTCCAGTGCAGGGGCTTGGGTTGGATCCCTGGTCAGGGAACTAAAATCCCACATGCCATGCAGCGTGGCCAAAAAAAAATTTTTTATTGAAAAAAAAAAAAGAAAAAGAAAAGAAAGGGGAGGCAGACTGTGAGGCAGAATAGAACACTGCCCTCTGGTGGATATAAAAAGGCAGCAATAGACCTCAGGTTCCAACAGGACAAGGGCTACAAGAGACCATTTAATTAGTGTCCTCCATTGTTGGTAAGATTCCTTGTGCATCTTTAGGCTTTTTTTTTTTTTAATCTCTTTTTCATAGCAGCATCACAGTCCATGAGAGCTCTGGGGGTTGCCCTTGAAGCCATATCTGGAAACATCAATGAGAGCAAGGGTCCTAGATCACACTTGACCTGAAATCCAAATATAAAGTATTGTGACTGTGGGAATTCCCTGGCGGTCCAGTGGTTAGGACTCCAAGCTTCCACTGCAGGCGGCCCGGGTTCAGTCCCTGGTCGGGGAACTAAAGATCTTGCATGCCGCCAGGAGACTGCTTAGGGGCAACTGGAAAGCTTTACTGTATGTGAGTTACTAAAGCTAACCAAAAAAACCAAATAATTTAAGAATCATTTTTTAGAAGGCCAGAGTGTCAATTTAATATCTCCAAACAACGCTTTAATTGCTACTCAAAAGCAAGAAACTCACATGATTTCTTATAGTAGGTGCCCCAATGGATGACTTTGAAAACATCTCACAGCATGTATATGATTAAATGTCAAATAAGGGTTTCCCACAAGTTCTTTGAGTTCAAAGGTGGCCCATATGTTGGGGAAATTGTTTGTACAGGTAGAAAGGGAGTGAGCAACTTCGGGCAGAATTGGGACAAGGAAAGGGCTGTTTGGAGTTCGCTTGTCTAAGGGAAGGGATTTGGAGAAGCAGATGAGGTTGGAGAGAAACGATCTGGGCAGATGGTGGAATATGGCCTTTGTCCCACAGAGCACAGCACCCCTGCATTCAAACAACCTCAAAATCCAGCCCAAACATCAACCTAACAAGCACTTGCAAATATTACAAACACCTACTATGTGCTGGGTAATAACAGAGGGGAACCAACAGATGCAGCCACAGACCACATGAAGCTTCTGTCTAGCAAGGAAGAAACCCAAGAGTCGACATAGTGAGGCCTACAGAGCAAAATGAGGATAAAACCACCAGGTTGGGGCTTCCCTGGTGGCGCAGTGGTTGGGAGTCCGCCTACAGACGCAGGGGACACGGGTTCTTGCCCCGGTCCGGGAAGATCCCACATGCCGCGGAGCAGCTGGGCCCATGAGCCATGGCCGCTAAGCCTGCGCGTCCGGAGCCTGTGCTCCGCAACAAGAGAGGCCGCGATAGTGAGAGGCCCGCGCACCGCGATGAAGAGTGGCCCCCACTTGCCGCAACTAGAGAAAGCCCTCGCACAGAAACGAAGACCCAACACAGCAAAAATAAATAAATAAAAAACTCCTACCCCCAACATCTAAAAAAAAAAAAAAAAAGAATAATGGGTCTAAGCTGAGCCCCAGGATGAGGAAGAGTTAGCCAAGGGGATGGGAGACACAGGCAGAGGAATCTGTGAGCCCTGGTGGAGGGGGCTCCACCCTCCTGAGTATTTTCCTAGTAAAATGTTGACACAAATTAAAAAGTCAGGGGCAGGGAGAACTGGAGAAAGGTGGTCAAAAGGCACAAACTTCCAGGGACTTCCCTGACAGTCTAGTGGTTAAGACTCTGCGCTCCCACTGCAGGGGGTGCAGGTTCAATTCCTGGTGGGGGCACCAAGATCCCACATGCTGCGTGGCACAGCCAAAAAAAAAAAGAGGTACAAACTTCCGGTTATCAGATAAATAAATACCAGGGATGTAAGGTACAACATGATGACTATAGCTAACACTGCTGTAGGATATACAGGAAAGCTGTTAAGAGAGTAGATCCTAAGAGTTCTCATCATAAGGAGAAGAAAATTTTTTCCTTTCTTCTTTCTTTCTTTCCTTTTTATTTTATCTGTATGAGAAGATGGGTGTTAGCTGAACCTATTGTGGTAATCATTTCACAACATGTAAATAAATCACGCTGTTCGCCTTAAACTTATCCAGTGATGTATGCCAATTATTTCTCAATAAAACTGGAAAAAGGTTAAACTTAAAAAGTGGACTGATGAAATGAATTACGGTTTCTATGGTATGTGTATTGCATATGAATGTACATACACACACACGATGAAATATTATGTACATCCTGAGAGTAATGACTTATTCTTGCCACTGTGGTAAGATCTCTGAGACAGAATAAAGAGAAGGTCAAGAGGTGTTTTTTAAAACACACCTGGGGACTTCCTGGCTGTCCAGTGGTTAAGACTCCGCACTTCCACTGCAGGGGGGGCGGGTTCCATCCCTGGTCGGGGAACTAAGATCCCGCATGCCGCGAGATGCGGCCAAAAAATTAAAAAAACGAAACCTCAAAAAAACACACCTATGTCAGCTCCTGTGGATAGTCCCGCGCGAGTTCACTGTACAGTGTGCTGACAGTGTCTCATCTCAAGCTCACCCGTCAAGTCTTTGTGTCTTCCCACCCACACGCCACGGGCACCTGCTCACCCAGGAACCCAGGTGTCGGGGGGAGTCCACGCACCTCGGAGCAGCCCTCAACCAGTGGGAGTGGATAACTGCACCCTCCTTTTTTTTTTTTTTTTTGCGGTACGCGGGCCGCTCACTGCTGTGGCCTCTCCCGTTGCGGAGCACAGGCTCCGGACGCGCAGGCTCAGCGCCATGGTTCACGGATCCAGCCGCAGCCGCTCCGCGGCATGTGGGATCTTCCCGGACCGGGGCACGAACCCGTGTCCCCTGCATCGGCAGGCGGACTCTCAACCACTGCGCCACCCTCCTCTTTTAGGCAGGCAATTCGGGAGACGTTCCGTCTGCTCTCCAGGAGACCTTGGCAGAATCACGGTCGTGTTGCCCAGAGTGAGAATCTGTCCCTCTTGGGCTGCTTCCCAGATCACCTGCACTCCAGCCCTGGTTTCATGTTTTACTTCTAGAGGAACCCAAATTAAGACACTTGGTACCAGAACTGTCCTAAACAGCAGATCCTCAGGATGTGAGTCAATACCTGGATTTCTCATTTCCTGTGCGTCAAACAGCAGGAACACTACAGCTGGTGCTAAGTGGGTGGCGACGGCCCATGGTATGCAAACACACACGATAAGGCCCTCACCTGTGCAGGGCTGGGAGTGGGCATCTGCATTAGCTCTACCCGTGGAATGGAGCTGAGGGGTGGGTGCTGGTAATTATAAGGATTGTGAGGTTGGCTGGTTTTTACTAACAGATTGGAAGCTTTGAAGAAAGAGACCGGTTGACAGGCTCAAATCAGCCACCCACTCAGGGCATTCTGTGAATGCCAGAGGCTTCCATGGCAATGTTTAAAGAGACCTACATCTCCTGCCAGAAAGATAAGGCCAGGACTTAATTGGGGAGGGGGAGGGGGAACACTGGGAGGGGATCTTGAGGGGGCAGAACACAAGGCAGATAGAGGGGAGTGTATGGACATGGTGCGTTCTCCCATGTGTGAGCTGTCATCTTGGTAAAGGTGCCCAACCCAGTCCCTGTGCTGTTGGAACCCAGTTCCTTAGAACTTGGACATGATATTGACTTACAGGAAATGAGGTGGAGGTGCCCAGACTGCCATGGAATCCTGAGGAAGGTATGAGATGGCTCCAAGAAGTGAGAAAGTAAAAACGGTGACCAGACACCCCAACATCTGACTATACTCCCCAGAACTGTCCAGAGAACACACCCTTCAGTAAGGAACACAGCAGTGAGGAGGGTCCTGGTGTCCTCCAGAAGTCCCCTGCGGGCTGTGCTCTGTGGGCAGGGGGTGACAGAAGATGCTCCCTCGTGTCTTCGAGGGTGATGAGATCCTGGCATAACCAAAGAGGTACCACTTAACCACCAGATGCAGATGGACATAATCACCACCACAACCAGCTAGGCCAGAGTGGCAGCTGGGGCGTGTTGACAGAGGTGACTTCAGGCAAGGGCTCAGAAACTGCAGCATTCCTAGAGGGTGAGATGGTTGGCCAACCAGTGAGGGTGTTGATTGATGTGTCTCGCAAGAAAAAAATCAATCACTCGTGAGCAAAAGGCTGAGGTCAGCCCCTGCAGTGGAAAATCACGACTCCTTCATCCGGTTCCCAGCTCTGAGGTGGTTCTACAACAAACCGTTGATGGAAGGAAGGATTGGATGGATCCCAGTGAGGAAGGGCCCTGTGATGCCACCCTAAGTACACACAATAAATATTCCTTCCCCAGTGGGACTTAGGACACCTGTGTCCTAAGGAAAGTGCACCCCCAGACCTCATCAGGACTGTTGGATGCAGTCTGGACTGGTATGTATATACCAGGGCTCCCGAATGCCACCATCCCCACCTTGTTGCCACGGGAAAGGGCCCACGTCCTTCTCACTAGTCAGAGGACCTACCCTATGGCGATGTCCCTGGTTCTGAGTGCAAACTGGGATGGTTCTACTTAACAGCCCCCAGAAGCCTCCCCATGAGTAACAGCCACTATGAAGGGAAGGGCCAACCAGATGTCCTGGAACTGCCCACTGCCCACCTCCACCCAAGATAATTCTGAACAAGCCCACAGTTCTCCTGGAATTGCAGACACTGGTGCCTCTACCACAAAGACTCAGTGGACATCCTCATCACATCCCCATTCAGATCACCGGGGAGCCCCTGCCAAAAACAGATCGTGCTGGATGGTGGTGGACCACTTGTTTAAACAAGTGGTAGCCCCAGTGGCAGCTGTGGGACAGTCAGCACAGCCTCTGGCATTTGGTCTGTGGCTAATCTTTTCAAAACTATCAATAAAAAGGGTCAAAAGCAGTTGGTTTTTAAGTGGGCAGGACAGCAGGACACATTCTTTGTCTTGCTCCAGGGACCTGGTAACTGCCCCGCCCTCTCCCATGAGACACCTCGACTGTCAGGACACAACCTGAGCTGTCACACTGGTCTGATATACAAACAACAGCATGTTATTTGGACCTGGGGAGCAGTGACAAGTCTCTGAAACGGAAGCTTAGAAAAGCAGCAGAGGGGATGATACAGACAGATGCAGAAGCAGCATCACCTAAGAGACAGCCTCTAACTGGTGACTGTCAGGGCCAAGGTAAACAGGGAAAATCCACTTCATGGCTCCAAAGTGACCCCTTTCAATGTTGAAGGACCTGAGAGGACCCAGTCTAAAAGAGCCAGCTTCCTTAATCTCTGAGCTGTGGCACCACTGATGGAAGTAGGGCCATCGAGAAATGTGGGGGGAGGAGAAAAGAGGGAAAGCTGCCTTCAGAGTTTATTCCCCCCAAATACATATAATGGAAAATTTTCCCTGTGTGCAAATTCCACCCCCTTTTTTTTGGCTGCGCTGGGTCTTCGCTGCTGCACGCAGGCTTTCTCCAGTTGCGGCGAGTGGGGGCTACTCTTCATTGCAGTGTGCGGGCTTCTCATTGCGGTGGCTTCTCTTGTTGCACAGTGCAGGCTCTAGGCACACGGGTTTCAGTATTTGTGGCACACGGGCTCAGTAACTGTGGCTCGCAGGCTCAGTAGTTGTGGCTCGCGGGCTCTAGAGCACGGTCTCAGTAGTTGTGGTGCACGGGCTTAGTTGCTCCATGGCATGTGGGATCTTCCCCAACCAGGGATGGAACCCGTGTCCTCTGCATTGGCAGGCGGATTCTTAACTACTGGACACCTACTTCCCCAACCCCTTTTTAATTAATTCGCATTGGAACCAAATACTGAAGAGCCACAGTTTTATTTCACAAGTGCTCGGGTGTGGTAGCATCCATATTTACAGTGCATGAGATCACAGAACTTACAGAATAAAAAGCAATTCCAAGCAAGTCAAAGCCCACACCTTTCCAAGCCGTGCCCCCACCCCCAACCAATGTATTGTACATAATGCATATAACACTGGAGAAAAAAGACCACAGTACAAATGAAATAACCCCAGACCAAATACATATCAGGTAACTAATACTGTCCAATACAACATTTTTAAAGTTAATGATGCTGTTGAGATTATTTCAGTGGTGAATAAGCCTTTCTTTAAAAAAGATTCAATGTAACATTGGTATTTACATCACCAGGTAATGTGAACATGCCTCAAGTTGCCTAATCCTCGGGACTAAAATTAATTATATTTGCATTATTTGTGCACATTCCTCAACCTGAATAAAGAAATAAAAGGAGCTCAGTGCTATCACAGGTTATGTGTCATGCCGATTACATGAAGATGCTAATGTCTTCAAGTCTCTCATAATAACTCAGGTAAGCACCTATTCCATGGATCTCCATCCCCAGCACCCTACATACCTTCTCAACTCACCCCAGAAGCCCAAGAGCCTGGAGAATTCCTGACATGAGCTGCTCAGCTCCAGGGTGACAGAGACCCAACCATCCCAGGCTGCTAGCACCCTAGTGTTGAGGGAAAAGGGATTAAGAGAAGGGGAGAAGACAGGGGTGGAGGGGTGTTTACACACATGGGCTTCCCAGATCCCTCAGTTCACAGAGCAAAGAGAAAGAGAAGGAATATTGCAGACGACTATAAAACACACATTGATAATGTCAGAGCTAGAGCCTTTCAAACATCAAATATCATGGAAGCACCATTACATCAGACAGGCTGTAGAAGAAAAACCACCACACGGAATGAATGGTGATAATCAATATGGATTTGGAGGAATTTGTGAATGATCTGCCATAGTTTATAGATTTATTAATTTTATTTACTTATTCCTGTCTTGTTCCAAGAAGATTTTTGTTCAGCATTCCAAAAGGCTGTGGATAAAGAGTGCAAATTTCAATGGAAGAGGAAGAGGAAATGGCAGAATGGAGGAGAAATGAGCACAGTTGAGGATCAGTTCCCTATCCTCCAGGACTCACAGACATTTACAGATTTAATTCTGCTTCCTCATCTCAGAGAAAAGGTAAGTACACAGTTTAAAAAAAAAATTTAAAAATATAAAATAATTCTTAAAAGTGAAAAACAGACCTAACTGTCCACAGAGGAAGGCATCATTTCAAGTGAATTTGAAATAGTATTTTGACAGTATTTAGACTAAGGATAAAAATACATCTTGAACTGCATTAAAACAAATAAACCTGCATCCGGTAGATTTCATCCTATTAATAATATTTCATTACTATTCTGAATCTATAAAATACATAATAGGATAAATAAGCAATTACATCGGGTTTTAGGAACCAAACATTTCAGTATAAAATAGAAACAAACATAAAATCAAAGAAAGTTAAGTAAAAGCCCTGCAATCAGGAAATCTCTGTACCGTCCACTCAATTTTGCTATGAACCTAAAACTGCTCTAAAAACTAATGTAACTTAAAATTTTTTCTCTTTCTAAAAAAATATTTATTTCCCAGCAATAGCCACAGAAACAGCTAAGAAATGACACTAGCCAGTAGCACTTAGCTCCTCTAGCACTTAAATTATGGTCTCTAAATATTTCCCACAAAAAGGAACCAGGGCTCCTTAAGAAATCACTTAATCCAAGTCTGGGGCAGAATATATACAAAATAAGCCTAAAACAATCAACAACTATTAGGGCCACACAAAATGACATAGAAGCCAATTTGAAGGAGCTCCAACTGGCTGAAAATGGGATATTTTGAGCATTAAAAGGTTTATCATTTTGTTAGATTGAAACACGTCAGATATGCAAAAATAGCCAAATTCATAATACTCCCTCCCACCTAAAAGAAAAGCTTATTGGTCATCCCTGAAGTCTGCTGGGGTATCAACTAATTATTCTGAAAACTAATGAATAAAGAGGAAGAATCCAGCATCCGTCTTGCCTTTGGTACAGACTTTTTCAGAATAACCAAACAATTGATGAAGAGAATTCTTTGTAGAAGAACCACAGCTAGTAAATGCAGAAGAAATGAGATTAAAAATCATCGTTTTGGGGGCTGAAGGCAGAATTACACTTCTTTTTCTTTTTTTTTTTTGGCCGCACCATGCGGCTTGTGGGATCTTAGCTCCCTGACCAGGGATTGAACCCAGGCCCTCAGCAGCAAGAGTGCAGAGTCGTAACCACTAGACTGCCAGTGAATTCCCAGGATTATACTTCTAAGCTCCACAAAAACTCCTTCAAAATTCAGAACTGAGGTAAAAGAAGTTTCCATTGTCTCTTGAATAGATAAAAGCCAACTAAATACTCCCAGAAAGTCTATTTAGTGCTCTGGCCTACTAAATTCTGTATTAAATGTATCAAACTTAAAAAAAAATCACCATTTTACAATCCCTACTGGACTAATGACTTTAGGCAACAATCATCAATGACTGCTGAAACATTAGATGAAAAGATGATGTAGAACCTTCTAGTGGAGGAGCCAAGCTGACAACACCTGGTCAATCTCAGCATCACTGAAAGCAATGAAGTCTTCCTACCAAAAAAGGAGAAAAGTTGAACGTGAATCTGTCTCGCTTCTAGCCCTAACTTTACTAGATGTCCACCTCTACCAGTTTACAGAAAATATGAAGGATAGTACATGTCAAACACCACCACAAATCCAAAATGTAGGAAATACCAAGATATATCCAGATAACTTGAACAAATAAATGGCACAAAATAAGAAGAGAGGGTATCTTATAGACTTAGAGAGACTTAAGAAATATATCACATACAATATATGGACCTTGTTTTTAGATCCTGATTCAAACAAAAGAACTGTAAAGTGACACAATTCCTCAAGAAATCAAAGAAAAAAACTAAAGCTAGCAGAAGGGAGGAAATAATGAAAATTAGAGCAGGGATTAAGTGAAATAGAGAATAGAAAAAAAAAATCAATGAAAGTAGGAGTTCTTTTTTTTTTTGCGGTATGCGGGCCTCTCACTGTTGTGGCCTCTCCCTTTGCGGAGCACAGGCTCCGGACGCGCAGGCTCAGCGGCCATGGCTCACGGGCCCAGCCGCTCCACGGCATGTGGGATCTTCCTGGATCGGGGCACAAACCCGTGTCCCCTGCATCGGCAGGCGGACTCTCAACCACTGCGCCACCATGGAAGCCCAAGAGTTCTTTTTTTGAAAAGATCAACAAAACTGATAAATCTTTAGCTAGATTAACTAAGAAAAAAAGAGAGAAGCCTCAAAATCACAAATGAAAGAGAAGATACTACAACTGATGGCACACACACACACAAAAAGGATTATGAGACTCCTATGAACAATTGTATACCTATAAATTGCAAAACCTAAAGAAACTGATAAATGTCTAGAAACATACAACCTACCAAGACCGAATCATGAAAAAACAGAAAATTGCACAAACCAATAACTAGTAAGAAGATAGAATCCGTAATTGAAAATCTCAAAGAAAAACAAAGGATCAGATGGCTTCAGCTAGAGAATTCTACCAAACATTTAAAGAAGAATTAACACCAATCCTCCTGAAACTCTTCCAAAAAATTAAAGAGGAGGGAACACTTCTAAGCTCATCCTATGAGAACAACATAACCCTAACACCAACGCCAGACAGGACATAACAAAAAAAGAAAACTGCAAGCCAATATCCATATTCCTGATTAATATTGATGCAGAAATCCTCAACAAATATCAGCAAACTAAATTCAACAACTTTTTTTTTTTTTTTGGCCACGCTACATGGCTTGTGGGATCTTAGTTCCCTGACAAGGGATGGAACCCGCGCCCTTGGCAGTAAAAGCACCGAGTCCTAACCACTAGAGCACCAGGGAATTCCCTCAAGAACTCTTTAAGAGGATTATACATCATGACCAAGTGAGATTCGGAATGCAAGAATGATTCAACATATGAAAATCAATCAATGGAACGCACATTAACAGAATGAAGGACAAAAACATGATCATTTCAATTGAGGCAGAAATTTATTTGGTAAGATTCCACAACTTTTTACGATAAAACACTTAACAAACTATGAATTGAAGAAAATTACCTCAACACAATGAAGGCCGTATACGAAAACCAATAGTTAACATCATACTCAATGTGAAAGATTGCAAGCTTTTCTTCCATGATCAGGAACAAGGCAAGGATGCTTGCTCTCACCACTTCTATTCAACATACTGTTGGGAGTCCTAGCCAGAGCAACAAGCAAGAAAAGAAACAAAAGACATTCAATTTGAAAGGAAGAAGTAAAATTATCTCTATTCACAGACATGATCTTATATGTAGAACACCCTAAAGATTTCACACATACACACACACACGCAAAATTGTTAGAACTAATAAATGAATTCAACAAAGTTGCAGCATACAAAATCAACATACAAAAATCAGTTGCATTTCTATACACTGACAATGAACAATCCAAAAAGGGAATTAAGCAATTCCAATTATAATAGCATCAAAGAGAATAAAATACTTGGGAATAAACCTAACCGAGGAGGTGAAAGACTCATACACTGAAAACTACAAAACACTGCTGAGATTTTAAAAGACACAGATAAATGGAAAGACATCCCATGTTAATGGATCGAAATACTTAGTATTGTTAAGATGTCCATATTACCCAATGTGATCTATAGAGTCAATGTAATCTCTATCAGAAACCCAACAGCATTCTTTGCAGAAATAGAAAAATTCATCCTAAAATTCATACAGAATTTCAAGGAACCCCCAATAGCTAAAACAATTTTGGAAAAGAAGAACAAAGTTGGGAGACTCACACTTCCTGATTTCAAAACTACTGTAATAAAAAACAATGAGTTACTGATATAAAGACAGACAAATACACCAATAGAATAGAATAGAGGGGCCTGAAAATAAACTGTCACACAAATGTTCACATGGTCATCAGTAAGGGTGCCAAGACCACTCAATGGGGAAAGGACAGTCTCTTAAACAAAAAGTGTTGGGAAAACTGGATATCCACATGCAGAAGAATGAAGTTGGATCCTTAATTTACACCATATACAAAAATAACTCAAAATGGATCAAACACCGAAACATAAAACCCAAAATTTAAAACTCCTCGAAGAAAACATAGGGGGAAAGCTTTATGATATTGGGCTTGGTTGGCAGTGACTGCTTGGTTATGACACCAAAAGCACTGGCAACAAAAGCAAAAATAGACAAATGGAACATCAAACTTAACTTTTTCGCATCAAGGGATACAATCAATACAGTGAAAAGTCAATCTATGGAATGGGAGATAATAATTGCAAATCATATATCTGATAAGCGGTTAATATCCAGAATAATAAAGACCTACAACTCAACAACAAAAAAATCAAATATGATTTTACAATGGGCAAAAGACCTGAATAGACATTCTTCCAAAGATGGTATACAAATAGCCAACAAGCCTATGAAAAGATGCTCAACATTACCAACCATCAGAGAAATACAAATCAACACCACAATAAGTTATTATCTCACACCACTATCAAAAACAAACAAACGGGGACTTCCCTGGTGGCGCAGTGGTTAAGAATCTGCCTGCCAACGCAGGGGACATGGGTTCAAGCCCCGGTCTGGGAAGATCCCACATGCCGCGGAGCAACTAAGCCCATGTGCCACAACTACTGAGCCTGTACTATAGAGCCTGGGAACCACAACTACTGAGCCCGCGTGCCACAACTACTGAAGCCTGAGTGCCTAGAGCCCATGCTCCGCAACAAGAGAAGCCCCGCTCGCCACAACTAGAGAAAGCCCGCGCACAGCAACAAAGACCCAATGCAGCCAAAAATAAATTTAAAAAAAAGAAAAAGAATCTGCCTGTCAATACAGGGGACACGGGTTCGATCCCCAGTCCAGGAAGATCCCACATGCCACGGAGCAACTAAGCCTGTGCACCAGAACTACTGAGCCTGTGCTCTACAGCCCGCGAGCCACAACTACTGAGCTGCATGCCTAGAGCCCATGCTTGCAACAAGAGAAGCCACTGCAATGAGAAGCCCGTGCACCGCAACGGAAGTAGCCACCGCTCACCACAAGAAGAGAAAGCCCGTGCAGAGCAGAAACCCAGTGTAGCCATAAATAAATAAATAAATAGATAGATAGATAAATAAATTAATTAATTAAAACAAACAAAAAAATGGAAGATAAGATTTGGTGAGGATATAGAGAAACTGGAACACTTGTGTACTGCTGATGGGATTATAAAGTGGTCCAACTGCTATGGAAAACAGTATAGAGTTTCCTCAAAAAATGAAAAATAGAACTACTATATGATCCAGCAATCCCACTTCTGGGTATATATCCAAAAGAATAGAAAGCAGGGTCTCAAAAGAGATATTTGCACACCCATGTTCACAGCAGCACTATTCACAACAGGCAAGAGGTGAAAGCAACCCAAATGTCCACTGATGGATGAATGAACAAAATGTGGTATATACATGCAATGGAATATTATTCAGCCTTAAAAAGGAAGTCTTGTCACATGCTACAGTGGGGATGAACACTGAGGACATTATGCTAAGTGAAATAATCCAGCCACAAAAGACAAATAATATATAATTCCACTTATATGAAGTACCCAGAGTAGTCAGATTCATAGAAACAGAATGTAAAGTAGTGGTTACCAGAGGCTGGGGGTGGGTAGGGGAGTTGTTATTTAATGGGTATAGAGTTTTACATTTGCAAGATGAAAAAGCTCTGGAGATCTGTTGTACATCAGTGTGAATACACTTAACGCCATTGAACTGTACACTTAAAAATCACTAAGATGATAAATTCCACACTATGTGTTTTTCTATCACACACACACAAAAGACAATTGAGATAATCGGAAAAACTGAAAACTAACTCTTTACACAGTTAACTGCATTTGAATCCTAAAGTTACTTGTAATAGACACAGCCACCTAATCCTCAGACAGTGGAAAAAATACTTTTATTAAGAGGTAGAAAACCTAACTTCTAGCCCCAAGTCGCTTCTCACTGTTGTGGCCTCTCCCTTTGCGGAGCACAGGCTCCGGACGCGCAGGCTCAGCGGCCATGGCTCACGGGCCCAGCCGCTCCGCGGCACGTGGGATCTTCCCGGACCGAGGCACGAACCCGTGTCCCCTGCATCGGCAGGCGGACTCTCAACCACTGCGCCACCAGGGAAGCCCTATAGTTAATTTTTAGAAAGCTTTATGTTTCATTTTAACTTGCATTTAACAGATTTTTAAAAAGAAACTAGAATGAAATTGAAAGCATTTTCAAGCTTCAAGTAAATGTTTCTCACCACCTCCCCCGGCAATAAAAAAACAAATCAAAGAAGGTAAATGAGTGAAGAACAGGGAACAGAGGTACCAAGGGGGCCGTGGAGAGCAGCCCACCAGGACCATATCTGGACACAATTGGAGAAATTTGTGCTGGGAAAACTTCCACCACGTCATGGGACACAAACCAAGTGTGAGAAGGTGCTGCTGACTATTCCTTGGGCACAGAAGATGGACCTGTCTTGTTTCTGTTAAGAGAGGAATCAGTCAAGCAAGGACTTCAGAGCAGGGATGACAGGTGCTCAAGACTGAAAAATGCTGGCACTCAGGGAAAGAGAAGAGACAAGAAGGTGCAAGATGAAAAGCAGGACTGATGGAAGTGAATTCCATCCAGCTCAGGGCACTGATGAGAAAGATCCCAAATCAAGAAACCAGTGAAATAATACTTGGTAGAGCAGGAGACACACAAGGTGGAAGACAAATGGCAGAACTAGTGTAGACTGGGGGTGATCCCAACTGGGGTCAGGGCACGAGAAAGTGAGAGGGTCTGGAAGAGTGACCTTCCTGAGGTGGCGAGGTTGAGTGATGCCACCAAGAATGCAGTCAGGAAACTTGAGCTGAGCTGGGCGCTGCCCTTGGCAAAGCACTTCCCCCTCCTATAACCCCACCACCCGCAAAATGTGTTAAAAGAAAGCCTCTCCAGGGTCCTTCCCTTGGTTCTGGATAAGTTTTTCTCCAAACTTATTCCTGGCTATAAGGATGATTAAACACGAGGGGGTAAATAATAAGGAAACCACTGAAATCTCAACTCAAAGATACATTTTAAACTTGACTGGAAGACCCGCTGTCAATACTTTGGTTGCCTGGAAACAAGAAAGGTGGTCTCCAGGAGCCCCCAGGGTTCCGCTAACCAAGAGGACAAGGGGGAAAATGGAGAGACTTGCCCTGGCCAGGCTGAGTGTGCACAGGGAGACAATAACACAGGCAAGAGACAGAGGAAAGCAACCCCAGCAGTTGCTGCTGTGACAAATCACTGGGGCCCAGCGGCAGGCGGCATGGTACCCACTCCTGTTTCCCAGGACTGGCTGCTCCATAAATTCTCTGTGCACCTGTGACCAACACAGCCCCTTTGCAGGCCCCATGGGATGTTTAAAAATTAGCAACATCAACTGCTTCCTTGTGACTGAGCTACAAGCAACTTCCGCGCCATGTCTTAATACCCTCCCTGCAAAACAATCTTGAGGTAGATATGATAATTATCCCCATTTCAGGGTGAGGGAAACCGAGGCTCAGTGAGGTCATTTGCCCGATGCTGCCTGACAAGAAAGCAGGAGGGTGAGCCCCTCCAGTCAGAGTTCCCTGTCGCGGAAAGATTCTCAGTGAGGCCTTGTCTATCAGGTCTTATTGCTACCCCAGGGTCAAAGGGTATCCTACCTCTGGCACAGAGGCCGGCCAGCGAGGCTGGGGCTGCTCCAGACACGGTAACCCCTGCCTCTTTTTCTGAGGGTCCAGCTTAGGGATGGCCGTCTGGTTCTGTGGCCAGAGCGCTAGGACAGCTCTGATGGGGTCAGGCTGGTGGGGGGGAAGGGGGCAGTGAGCCACCAGCAGGAAGGACAGCCCAGCATCCCAGAGCCAGGGGTCCCACGAAGGGAGGGCTTTGGGGCCCGCGAGAGCTCAGTGCCCTGCCACTCCCCATGCAAGCCTCAACCTCCCTACCGGTAGAGAGCGAACCTCCGTTTCTGACCCAAACCTGGAGTGGAGGGTGTGCACTCCAGTTTCCTGACTGTCCCTCCAGTGTAACAGCCATCCTACACTGAAACTGCCCGACCCCCTTCCAGGTCCTGCTCACGTAGTTACCATGAACTGAAATCGGCCTCAAGCAGACCACTTCGAAAGGGCATCAGGTTATAGGCCCTTGCTTGTTCTCGTTACAATGTTACTTGTGTTTGAACCCTGTCCTCACCTGTAAGGGTACAGCTACTTACCATCAGGCAGTGGGAAGAACACTGGTCTTGGGAAGCAGAAAACCTGGCTTCCAGCCAGAATCTCCCATAACCCTTGTGCTGCCGCTAGTGTTCTACCTCCCTTTGCCTCGGTTCCCTCATCTCTCAGTTGGGGAAAGTTGCCTGTCCCTAATCACCTCATCCAGGTGTTGTATAAAAGGAGCCAAGTTTGGCAAACACCCTCTGAATTCCTAGGCAGCAGCACTCTGACCTTCATTCACGGACCAGTGTTCCCATCCTTCTGCCCCACCCCCAACCCCAAAGGCCCAGGAGCACAGTCAATTAGACAGCATCACTCAAGGCCCGGAACAGGATGAGCCTATATTCCACCCGACTTGGCTGATGCTCTCAGTAAAGGTGACTCTGATAGAACCAAGGGGGAAAAGAAAAGCTTCTTCTCCAGCAGCCAGAGGGACCTCCATCTCGCCAGTTCTCCCAGATTACCTAGCCACACTGCCCCTTCCCCAGAAAGCTCTGGATCAATGATTTTGAAAACTGCTTAAGTCCTAAAGAGGCTTTTAAAATACCAAGAGTCCCCTCCCTACTCCACTTTCCACAGGCATCCCCTTCAAGCAACCCCCTGATTCAGTTCATCCCCATGAGTTCTGCAGAGGAGGAGGGCTTACTCCACATCATCTGGAAAATAGATGCCTGTTCCTACACATGTGACTTTAGTGGCCTCACAAATGCACAGAAAGAAGCAGATGGCCACCTACAGAGTTAACAGGCAGCCCACCACTGATCACGGTGCAAGCCAGTCTTGTGACAAGTGTGTGCTGGCAGGAGAGGCTGGAGGGGATAAAGCAGGCAGCCTGGTCTGCAGAGGGTCGGGGACGGAGGGCAAGGGCAATGAGGAGGTGCACGGGGCAGGGTTGGGTTCAGGGAACCCGCTGCAGGACGAGCTCTGTAATCTCCGCCCTGCTGCCCAGTCGCATGGGTATCCCATAGTAGGCCGTGCCTGGGCTCACATAAACAAATGTAGTCTGGGCCACTTGGTACAGACCAGCAAAGAAGGGGTTCAGGAGATAGGCTGCCACATTCAAGGGAAAGATCTGCCCAGCGTGAGTGTGCCCAGAAAGGATCAAGTTGATATCTGGCCGAGCCTGGAGAGCTCTCTTGGCAGCCAGGGGCTGATGAGCTAGCAAGATGGTGGTGTGGTCCGGGCTGCAGCCCCCCAGAGCCTTCTCGAGATCCATGCCGTGGCCAGAGTAGTGCAGGATGTCTGCTTCGATGTCGTCCACCCCGGCCAAGCAGATCCAGTCATCATCCTCACCCCCGCCAGGCTGGGCCCGGGTGGCAGAAATCTTCACGTTCTGATTGTGAAGGGGCGTGACGTTCAGGGATTCCAGCAGCGCAAACCAGTTGCTGACATCTGATGTGTAGTACTCATGATTCCCCGTGACGAAGTAGGTGCCGAGGCGTGAACGAAGCTGGCCCAGAGGAGCGACGGCTGTCCGGAGGACAGAGGCTTCGGCATCGCACAGGTCACCCACAATCACTGTGACATCCGGTTCCAGCGTGTTCACCATCTTCACGAACATCTCCATCTTGGTCCTGCCCACCGTGGGGCCCAAGTGGATGTCGGAGAGCAGCGCGATCTTGAGGTTGTCCATGGAGGCGGGCAGCCAATGGATGGGCACCTCCACGGTTTTCACAGCCGGGGGCTGGGCAGCGTTCAGCAGCCCTACCACACTGAGCACGGCGGACACCAGCACCGCCAGCGCTGGCCTGAGTGCCAGCTTCCTTGTCTTGTCAAGGCTGCCCACCACCCTGCCGGCGCGCAAGGCCAGGAGCTGGTAGGCCTGCTCCATGCCACTGAGGGTACAGAGGAAGCAGACCATGATGATGTATGCCCCGAGGCAGGAGTAGGCCGTCAGGGAAAAGAGATAGGGCTCCTCGGCTACTAGAAAGATCATGGTGAAGAAACTGGAATGGGCCAGGGCCAGGAAGGCCACAACGGCCAACTTCCAAAGCTGGAAACAGGCCGATTCTGCAGCAGGGGAGTGGCTGAGGTTGCTGACGGTGCTTCGCCAGATGTAGAGGGAACCGAGGAGCATGAGCGAGTTGGCAAACAGGGCGAGCTGCAGGCGGAACAGCCACCGCCAGGCCCTGAGCTCGAGGCTCTCCGCCAGGTAGGAGCGGGAGATGACCATGGACACGAAGACAGTGCCGGCTGCCAGGGCGGCCTTTGCGCCCAGGGACAGCTGCCTGAAGATCGCCATCACCTCTGCTCCTAAGAGGGTCCCCTGCCAGTTCTGTGCAGGCGGGCTCTGGAAGGTGAGCTCCTTAGATAGGACAGTGGCCAAGGACAGGTTTCCAGGTCAGCTCCGCCTGCAACCAGGAACCGGCGTCAGCTTTGTGGGATATGAGAGCTTCCTTGTCCCCAGTCAAAACCTGAAGGCCACTTACACCTGCCCAACCCATCCTGAATCCAAGCCACTCAAATACCAGTCAGTTGCTACATTTTATTATTGAAATACAAACACGCTGGATTATAACAGGATGGGCAGTTTCATTTTCTTACCGTTTTCTGTATGTTTCAGGTATTTCCATAATGTGTATGAACTTTTATAAGAACAAAAACATTATTCTAAACCAGCGGTTCTCAAAGTGTGGTCCAGGGAGACCCTTTCGGGGGGTCCATTAAGTCAAAACTATTTTCAAAAACAGTACTAAGGGGCTTCCCTGGTGGCGCAGTGGTTGGGAGTCTGCCTGCCGATGCAGGGGATGCGGGTTCGAGCCCCAGTCCGGGAGGATCCCACATGCCGCGGAGCGGCTGGGCCCGTGAGCCATGGCCGCTGAGCCTGCGCATCCAGAGCCTGTGCTCCGCAGCGGGAGAGGCCACGGCAGTGAGAGGCCCGGGTACCGCAAAAAAAAAAACCAAAAAAACAGTACTAAGCCATAACCATTCTCTCATGAGTGTACAGTGAAGTTTTCCAGAGGCTACATGACATGTGATATAGCGAGAATGAATGCAGAAGTAGCTATGAGAATCCAACTATCATCTATTAAGACAGACATGAAAGAGATTTGCAAAAATGTACAATGTCGCTCTTCGCCCTACAATTTGGGAAGAAATTATTATTTTTCAAGAAATATATAAAGTTTATTAACATATAACGATTTTACGATTTCTTAAGTTAATAAATATTTTTAAATGTTCGCTTTTAACTTCTAGGACAGTTAATGTTTGAGAACCGCTGTTGTAAATAAATGTAAAGAAGGAAATCATGGAAAGCTGGTTGTCTGGTATCTTTTTCAGCTCTAGGCCCAGGAGGGACACCTAGACACGTAACATAAGGATTCCTGGGGTGAAGACGGCCTCCTGGCAGTCACAGGGCAGCCCCTGTGAATGATGCTGCACAAGGATAATGAGCAACCACGACATGGCAGGCTGCCCTGTCCCCCAGCTCCTCCTCCATAAATCCTTATCCCTTCCGTCTCACAACCCTCCTAGATATCGGTTAAGATCTGCCATCTCCCCATCTTTCTCTGCCACTGAATCCTTGAACTGTTCTCTTGTGGCTCTCATAGCTGGCTAGTTCCCACTCCAGGGCTCCCAGACAAAAAACTGGGGCAGGGGAAGCACAGACCCAGGTAGACAAAGGTTAGCAAATAGTCATTTGAGGTGACCTTTTCCCAAGAAGAATCCAAAATGAAAATATTTTCAGCAGTTGTTTTCCAAATAAGATTCTCAACCTCGGTTTAAGATAGATAAATTAAAAAAAATATATATATATATATACTTTTTTTCCCCCTGCCCTACGCACTTTACTGAAAGCCTTTTATCAAAGGTGTAATTTGCAAGTCAAAGTTCACCATTTTCCACTTATAAAACAAGTCCCAGACTCAGCCCACCCGAACTCTGGAGAAAGAAAGTTGGTTCCCTGAACGTGCAGAGAGACAGGCGCCCGTTTAAATCCCCCGGTCCCTCTCCCCTCAGATCCACCCCACCTTTCCAAGGCCGTGATGCTGACCTTCCCAGGAGCGATTCGGAGTTCCCTCGGCTCCTGCCTTAGCTCTGCCGGGTGGACTGAGGCTGTAGTTCTCCCGCAATCGTGCACGCTCCGCACCGCCCAGCACCTCGTCCCGCCAGACCTCCCTCCAGCAACGCTGGCGGCTACCTGCAGCCTGCCTCTTGCCCACCGCCAAACCCTGAAGGTTTGGAAAATCCAAGCCTTAAAAAGTAGGCGGCGAGAAGGGCCGAGAAGGGCACGAGATGTCCGAAAAGAGACCACCTCGAAGGTAATTAATCCAATGTTCCCATTGCGGGGGCCTCTCTTGACCCCATTTTTCTCCTTCCGGAGCGCTCCGCAGAGCGCTGGCAAGGGAGGGCGCGCCAAGCCAGACAGAGCCCAAGGCGCCCTCCAAGAACGCGCGCTGCTTGGAATCCCCCTCCCGGAAACCCGCAAAGATGGAAAGCACCTCATCTCAGCCCCTCATTGCACCAATAAGGAAGTAGGCCCCAGCGAAAAGAGGCGGCAGGGGCGGAACACACGAGCGACAGAGCTACCGGTAAGGAAGCTCGCCCCGCCCGGCCGGCCCTCTGCCGGCTCAGCCCACTGCCTGAGCTCCCCCCGTTGCCCTGCGGGCCCGGGCGCGCCTTGGGGTCCCAGGACCTCCGCCCTTTGGGACCCCAGGTGGCCGCAGCATCAGCCCGGTCCCCCGCCAGCCTGTCCCCTATCCATCATTCCTGCGCGGGGGTCCTGTGGACTTACGTGCAAGCCACGCGCAGAGCCCAGCAGCAGCGGCACCACCAGCAGGGAGAGGATGCGAACGACCCCCGGCATATCCACCCTCCGGCTTCCTGGCTCCACTGTCAGCGCCCAGTCAGCCGCCGGGTGTCACTTGACTGAGGACCCGCGGCCTGGCACCGCCCCGCGCCGGCTCCGCCCCGCGTCCCGCCCAGCGGCCGCCGAGCCAGGAACCCAGGGAGGCGGGAGCCTGGGGCCAAGCGCCGCCGCGTGACAGCAGGATGGTGTTATCTGGCACTGGCAGGCCTCCGCCGGAGGGAGGGGCCTTTTGCAAAGGCCCTCAGGAGGCCTGGCTGTCAGCAGCTTGATAACGCGCCTCGAGGTTGGACTTTAACAGGGGTCTCCTTGCTCCCTGGCTCCCTTGACAGGACAGCAGAGGGAAGTTGAGGCCAGATAAACCTAAGTGGACTAGATGGACTCCCAGCCCTGCCCACGGGGCTGTCCGGAAGACTAAACCAGGGGCCTGTAAAGTGTGGTTCCCTAGACCAATCCTGTATCTGGTACGTGTTAGAAATGGAAATAGCAGGTCCTCGTCCAAGAAATTCTAGGGGTGGGATCCAGAAATCTGTATTTTTACAAACCCTCCAGGTAGTTCCGATGCACGCTTAAGTTTGAGAACCACTGTTCCAGGTTATTGATACATTTAGAGGTGTGTTTCAACTGTGGCGAAATCTTTCCGAATGCCAAGCCTCAAAGCACCAGGGGCTGCGGAATTTTTATTTCATCGTTGGGTTTTGAGAGACAAGAGTAGCAACACCTCCCATCTTTCAGTTTTGCCCTTGAGCCTCTCAACATCCCTGCGATACCGCAGATCTATCAACTGGGCATAAAATACAAGTTTTATCCAAGTTTTCCACTCGTGAAAACGAAGTCTCTACTGTGTGAGTTAATGTGTCCAGGACCGCTGGTTAACCAGTAGATATGAGTCTGAAGTTGTCTTTCCTACCTAGTTCCCCGAACTCTCTGAAAATCCCCCCTTTCTCAGAGGAAGGAGCCTTTAGGGAAATCGATTTCAAATACATGTATTTTTCCAGCTTTATTGAGTTATAATTAACATTCCACAAAATTCACTCATTTTAAATATTTTCGACTTTTATATTGTTAACTTAGTTTTGAAAAATAAAAATGTAGGGTTAGGGGGTTCCCTGGTGGTCCAGTGGTTAGGACTCGGCGCTTTCACTGCGGTGGCCTGGGTTTGATCCCTGGTGGGGGAACTAAGGTCCCACAAGTCTCAGGGCGCAGCCAAAAACAAAACAAAAAAACAAATGTACGGTTAAATTACGCGGTCTATTGACAGACTCCTAGACTAAACTTTAATTAGGCTTCTCTGACTAGAGACTCTTTTAAACTTTTCTAGACCTGGACCTTGGCCTTCTGTGCCTGTCCTGTCCTTGCCTGCCCTGCATTGTCCAGTCTTAGCAAAGAATCCTGCTAAGTCAGTTTAGGAGCAATCCCCCAATTCTTGTTATCTGATCAAGGTCCTCATCCCCACCCCACCTCCCTTTGACATCTAAGTCCTTGACCTCCCCTTAGCAAGAATCCCTTGAGATCTCCTCTTACAATTTTTCACCAACAAGCCCTTCTCTCTGCTGGCTGTAAATCCCCAGCTATCTTTGCTGTACTTAGAATTGAGACCCATCCCTCCCCACCTATGGCAGTAGAGTTGACCCTTATTACAAAAAAGTCTTGAAGGAAATCTTCCTTACCATTTTATCAGGTGTCAGAATAATTCTTTTCTTTAGCACTGTTTTTTACAACTTGTGCATCTTTTTAAAACTTAGTCTGGTTTTTAACACTGTGAGCGATGATTATAAAAGTCAAGAATAGTGGTTACTTTTGGGGGTGAGGGCTTGAGATTGGGAGGGGCCCCATGGAAGGGCAACAAAGTTTTGTTTCTTGAACTAGAGGGTGGTTACAAGGGTATTCGCCATTTAGTCCTTTTTTTGTTTTGTGTTGCTTTCTGGTTTTTTTTGGCCTTGCCATGCAGCCTGCGGGATCTTAGTTCCCCGACCAGGGATCAAACCTGAGCCCCCTGCACTGGGAGCACGGAGTCTTAACCACTGGACAGCCAGGGAAGTCCCTCATTGCCTGATTTTAGAGCCCGAATTATTTTTTATTTTTATTTTTTAATTGAACTATAGTTGATTTATAATGTTGTGTTAGTTTCTGGTGTACAGCAAAATATATTCTTTTTCATATTCTTTTCCACTATAGTTTATTAGAGCCTGAATTACTTTTACAAGGCCATGCTTCTGTGCCTACTTTACTTATAGTTCCTGTCCAAGTGTGCATATAGAGTGTGTGCTGGTGTGTAAGCCTCCTGCTCCAGGTTGTGGGGAATATGAAGTGATCTTGAGAAGGCTATCACCCCATAGGGAATCATTTCCAGTAGAAAGATGTCCACACACACAACTATATATGGGGCATGCTCTGATATAGACCAGTGCTACTCTAAGTGTGGTCCGAGGACCAGTGACATAAGGTAAGTACAGAAATTCAGAGTAGGTATTTGGAAACTTACAGCAATTTGAGAAAGCTTGTCTGTTGCATCTAATAATGAAAAAATTAGATGTGAATTTTATGTCTATTTTTATTTCTTTTTTCTAGTAATTTATTGTTATAGATTTGTACAACCAGATCAGTCCTTGAAGGATGGGAAAGAGCACTGATAATCACAGAAACAAAAGTGATCCTTCACCAAAGGAAGCTTGAGAAGCACAGAGGCCTCATCAGTAGCCTAAGAACAATGAAGGGAAGAGACATATGCGACCCAATAACAGGTAAAAACTTTGTTTCTCTATCCTAACAGGGCTTTGCACAAGTTAGGATAAATTGGGAGATTGGGATTGACATATGCACACTACTATATATAAAATAGATAACTAATAAGGACCTACTGGATAGCACAGGGAGCTCTACTCAATACTGTTATTACCTATATGGGAATAGAATCTAAAAAAAGAGTGGATATATGTGTATGTATAACTAATTCACTTTGCTGTACAGCAGAAACTAACAGAACATTGTACATCAACTATACTCAAACAAAAATTAAAAATAAATAAATAAAGTTTTAGAACAAGAATCAATCTCCCTTTGAATGAACTGTTTTGTATTGTGGTCCTACAGAGCTTTCCTCAGGTTCCAGTGTCAGTTCTTTTCTTTTCTTTCTTTTTTTTATTTTTCTGGCCTGCACCGCTTGGCATGTGGGATCTTAGTTTCCTGACCACGGAACGAACCTGAGCCTTCTGCACTGGAAGCTCAGAGTCTTAACCACTGGACCGCCAGGTAAGTCCCCCAGTGTCAGTTATGATCTGTATTTCAGTGTAAAAATTTAGCTAACTTTATATTTCTAATATTTTTAAAGTTCTATTAAAATGATTGTAATTTGCAATAGGTTTTAGGAATACTAAATGATAGATGTTAAAAGCAAGGAGAAAACAAGGCCTCCACTAAAAAGAACTGACAAGTAAATGCAGTGCATGATCCCAGATTGGATTGTAAACCAGGAAAAAAAGTTGCTACAAGAGACATTATTGGGACAATTAACAAAAGTTGAATATAGACTGTGGATTAGAAAATAATATTGTATCAAGATTAAATTTTCTAACTTTGATAACAATACAGTGGTTATGTTCTTAGGAAATACACTCTGGGACTTCCCTGGTGGTGCAATGGTTAAGAATCCGCCTGCCAATGCAGGGGACACGAGTTCGATCCCTGGTCCAGGAAGATCCCACATGTCGCGGAGCAACTAAGCCCGTGCGCCACAACTACTGAAGCCTGCGTGCCTAGAACCTGTGCTCTGCAACAAGAGAAGCCACCGCAATGAGAAGCCACCGCAATGAGAAGCCTGTGCACCACAACGAAGAGTAGCCCCTGCTCACTGCAACTAGAGAAAGACCACGTGCAGCAACTAAGACCCAACACAGCCAAAAATAAAAATAAATAAATAAATAAAATTGTTAAAAAAAATCACACACACACAAAAAGGTAATACACTCTGAAACTTTTAGGGGTAAAGGGGCATAATGTCTGCAACTTCCTCCCCAATGATCATATGTATATGTTTATATATATAATTATACATTATACAAAATATACATATTATTACATGTACATGATTATGGAGCAATAAGGGCAAATAAGGCAAAATGTTAACAATTGATGAATTAGGTAAAGGACATATAGCAATTCTTATATGAAAATAAAAAGTTATTTAAAAAATAAATAATAAAGCCTACTGCCAACAGATGTGGACAATTCTGATGTGCAGCAATTCCTCATGCTTCTCACGAGTCTTTGAGTTTTCTGATACAATAAGTCCCAAGACCTGTATCCTGGGGTTAAATTGTGCAACCAACTGATGGGTATGGTTATGAAACAATAAAAAGATAGAATTGTGAAATCATTGGCAACAGTTTCCCCACAATCCCAATAAAAGTTAGCAGCTGTGTCCCAGGACTGGCCCATCCCTCTTGATAGTCATGAGCACTAGGATGCCCTTGTCACCATGTCCTCGAGCTCCCTTTCAGGAGTCTGAGATCTAAAAACAAATGCCCCAAGTGAGGCCGGCCTTAGTGGGGGGGAAAAATGACTTTGTTTTAAACACTCTGTCTCCTATCTTCTTTTGCCTTCACTATCTGGCAAAAGCATCTTCTTCCCTAGGGTCTCCCAGCTGCTTCTTTGCAGTGTTGTTTTTTTCCCCTTCATGTTTGATCTAGGCCTGTTGTTTCTTCTTCATCTGGGCCCCTGGATTTAGCCCCCTCTGTCTTTATATCCACATCTTCAGCCGTGGTTCATGTCTCTGAATAATCACAGTAGTTTTCTAGCTCAATCGAAGGTTACAACTAGATATGGCCAAAGGGCTATTTGTTTTGACAGTCACCATGTTGGCCCATCGGTGTCTTAAATTTTATATAATCAATGGAATTGTCAATATTTAATCAGGGGAATTTACATAATCTGGATTTCCAGTTTCTCTTCAAAGATCAGAAGGTCTGGCCATACCAGGGTAACAGTAGATCAGAGATATAAACTGGGACATTCTTTAGGCAGGTAGGTTCTTCCAGTTGGCAACAATCTCCATCTGGTCCACTGCTCTCTTGACATGGCCTGCAGGCCCCATGAGAGATTTAAGTTTGCAGCTTCTGGGTCAGAGAGTTTCTGTGGTAATTTGATCACAACCTCTCTGACTGCTATATCAAACATTATTTGTGTGATGCCTCAGATTCCCTAGTCACCTGTCTCCAGAGCTCTAGTCTTCCTGTTTCACCCAGCTGCCCTGGCAGCACATCTGCTGCCCCAAACCGACTATCTGGAGTTTCTGGCTCCTCTACACACCTCTGCACTCACTGGAACAAAGCACCATGCTTCCTATGTGGCTGCCAGAGGCTGGGTGGTGCAACCCAGAGGGGCAGGCAAGTTCACTCCCCCGTAGAGAACCATAGTGCAACAGAGATCAGAGGAGGAAAAGAGCCAGTGAATAAATGGCCTCTCCTTCTTCCCTCGGATCAACTATTTCAAGGAGTGGTTTCTCTGTATATAGCCTGTTCAGAGACATTCCACGTAGTCCAGCGGGTCCACCTGCCAAGGCTGCTCTGAAGCTGTAGCCAGTGTGGTAACACATTACTTTGTGTTGCATCTCACCCTTCCTTTCCCTCTTTGCCTCTCCTCTCTCTCCCACTGTCATGGGTTTACCTCCCAAATAAAGAATGAGCACTTAGTCCTTGCCTCAGCCTCTATTTTCTAGCCCAGGATAAGATAGTTATTTGTTGAACATGAAGAAATTACTCTGCAGCCTACCGTTGCCTGTACGTATTTCTTGAACTTTCTCTAACCGTGGGTTTTGGGGAGGTCCTCTTAGATTTTGCTTTTAGGACCATAGGTCACAACTCATTCCCAATTCAAGTCCCAGATTTAATACCTCTTTTGTAATGAAGTAATCAGTGCTTGCACTAGCTGAAGGAGTTCTTTCCTTCTAACAATTTCCACACCGCCCTACCTACATCTAACTTATGACATTTATCTTTCTCTGTGTTATGACCCTTTATGGTCTGTGCCTTAACTCAGGCCCTCATATTTCTTTATTTTATTTAATTAATTAATTAATTATATTTTTTTGTAGGGGGCATGCCATACAGCTTGTGGGATCTTAGTTCCCTGACCAGGGATTGAACCCAGGCCCCCAGCAGTGGAAGCATGGAGTCATAACCACTGGACCGCCAGGGAATTCCCAGGCCCTCATTTTTCTTGTGGAGATCACACTGAGGGGTCTCCTATGCTGTTATTTGGCCTCCAGTCCCATCACTTTTCTTCTCCTTTGTAGTGTTTTCTTCGCCCAGAATCTTCTTCCTTTGTTCATTTTTGCCCCCAGCAAACTTCTATTCCATTTTTTCAGGCCCTTTAAAGGAGTTCAACAATGGCCTCTTGGGGCTTCCCTGGTGGCGCGGTGGTTGAGAATCCACCTGCCAATGCAGGGGACACGGGTTCGAGCCCTGGTCTGGGAAGATCCCACATGCCGCAGAGCAAATAAGCCTGTGCACTACAACTACAGAGCCTGTGCTGTAGAGCCTGAGAGTCACAACTATTGAGTCAGTGTGCTACAACTACTGAAGCCCGCGTGCCTAGAGCCCCTGCTCCGCAACAAGAGAAGCCACCGCAAGGAAGAGTAGCCCGTGCTCTCCTCAACTAGAGAAAGCCTGCGTGCAGCGGTGAAGACCCAACACAGCCAAAAATAAATAAATTTAAAAAAAAGAAAAAAAGAATGGCCTCTTGCAAGAAACTTTCCCAGACTCAGACTAGATTAGTGCTATAGACTGAATGTTTATGTCCCACCCCCAGCCCCCACCAAATTCATATGTTGAAACCTAATCCCCAAAGTGATGGTGTTTGGAGGTGAGGTCTTTGAGGTCTTTGGAGTGATTAGTTCATGAGGACAGGGCCTTCATGAATGGGATTAGTGCCCTTAAAAAAGAGACCCCTGGGACTTCCCTGGCGGTCCAGTGGTTAGGACTCTGCTCTACCACTGCAGGGGCCCAGGTACGATTCCTGGTTGGGGAACTAAGATCCCTCATGATGCGTGGCCAAAAAAAGACTTCAGGGAATTCCCTGGTGGTCCAGTGGTTAGGACTTGGTGTTTTCACTGCCGTGGCCTGGGTTCAATCCCTGGTCAGGAAACTAAGATCTCGCAAGCTACCCAGCCAAAGAAAAAAGGAAGAGAGAGACCCCAGAAAACTCTCTTGCCCCTTCTATCCTGTGAGGACCCAGTGAGAAGACGGCCATCCATGAACCAGAGAGCGGGTTCTCACCAGACACAAATCTGCCAGCACCTTGATCTTGGGCTTCTCAGCCTCCAGAACTGTGACAGATAAATTTCTGTTTATAAGTTATCCAGTCTATGGTAATTTTGTTATAGCAGCCTGAACCCACTAAGACAGTTACCCAGCTCTCTTTGGGGCCCACACAGCACTCTTTCCAGCTCTGGTGGTGGGTAATTGAAGGTTTACTTATGTCTTCTCCAGACTTTGAGTTCCCTTAGGAAAGAGGTGATATTTATTTAATACAGTGCCTATAGGTTCACTATAGTTTAATGGAACAAATGAAAAAACTACAGATGTCTTATCTCTACTCGACTGGAAGTTCCTTTCAGTCGAGGATATATGTCTGATTCATGCTTGCATTCCAGTGCCAAGGGCAGGACCTGGTATAAGGTAGATGCTGAACAGTGTATTGAAAGAATGAATAAATTCATGAAAGAGAATTTGTCATTAAAGACACCTGGGGGACGCTGGCTCCTTTAGGGAGGAGACACTCTTGGGCACAGCTCTAGTGAAGCTGAACAGACCCCGGAAGCAAGGGTCAGCCACTGTAGACATTGTCTGGTTTCACTTCCATTTATAAATTGTGTTGAATTATCATGGGAAGCAACTGTTCCCTCCACCTCCACCTGCCCACCCACGACTGTCTCCTCAAAGGCAATTCCAGTTAACCTTTGCTGCCCCACACTCTCTCCCCAACTCTTTTTTTTTTTTTTGGTACGCGGGCCTCTCACTGTTGTGGCTTCTCCCGTTGCGGAGCACAGGCTCTGGACGCACAGGCTCAGCGGCCATGGCTCATGGGCCCAGCCGCTCTGAGGCATGTGGGATCTTCCCGGACCATGAACCCGTGTCCCCTGCATCGGCAGGCAGACTCTCAACCACTGCGCCCCCAGGGAAGCCCTAAAATAATATCTTTAAAATATATGTATGGCATAAAAAAATGATGCAGTGAATGTTCCCATATTCACTTGCATCCCCTCTCCCTCCTGTGACCCTCTTCCAATTCCATGTCCTTCTTTCCGCCTTACAGGAAACCACTCTCCAAAGTTTTTGTTTATGGCTCCTTTTTCACTACAGTTTTACCCTGCGTGTTTGTATGAGATAAGACTGTATTACTTGCATTCCTAAATAATATTTTGTGTACTTTAGCATATTTTTAAACTTTTAGACAAGTGGAATCATTCTTTTTTTCTTTTTAAGGTTGAACTGTGTTGTTATGTGTAGCTGTAATTCTTTCATTATCCTCTGCTGTAAAATATTCTCCTCTGCACACATCCTCTCTCTCTAAAAAAAAAAAAATCCACTCTTCTGTTTTTAGACAGGTTATTTCTGCTTTCTGCTATTAGGAACTGTGCTGCTGTATCATAGCCAAAACACTTATTAATTACAAAAGAAAAAAAAATGAAGTGGAGAAAATGGATACTACCTTAACAAGGTAGACAAAATTAATGTCACTGATAAGGTGATAAGGTAAGACAGTGTGTTCCTCCTGTGACAGCTGAGAAGGATGGTATTCTAGTCCAAAGAGCTTAATCTGAATCTAATCATGAGGAAACATCAGAGAAGCCCCAGTGAAGGGCTTTTTATAAAATAACTGGACTGTGTTCTTTTTTAAAATAGATTTTCATTTTTAAAGCAGTTTTAGGTTTGCAGCAAGACTGAGTGAAAGGTACAGAGATTTTCCACATACCTCCCATCACTACATACCCACAGCCTCCCTGCTATCAGAGTCCCATACCAGAGTGGTATATTGAGTACAACAAATGAGGCTACTTTGACACATCATAATCACCCAAAATCCATGGCTTACATTAGGGCTCACTCTTGGTATTTCACATTCTGTGGGTTTTGACAAATGTATAATGACATTTATCCACCATTATAGTATCACACGGAATAGTCTCACTGCCCTAAAAATCCTCTGTGCTGTGCCTGTTTATCCCTCTCTCCCCCCAACACCTGGCAGCCACTGATTCTTTTACTGTCTTCAAAATTTTGCCTTTTCCAGAATGCCATATAGTTGGAATCATACAGTCAGTATATAGCCTTTTTATATTGGCTTCTTTTAGTTAGTAAAATGTATTTGTTTCCTCTATGTCTTTTTTGCGGCTTGATAGCTCATTTATTTTTAGTGCTGAGTAATATTCCATCGTCTGGATGTACCACAGTTTATTTATTCATTCGCCTATTGAAGGACATCTTGTTTCCTTCCAAGTTTTGGCGATTATGTAAAAGGCTGCTATAAACACTTGTGTGCAGGTTTCTGTGTGGACACAAGTTTTCAATTTATTTCAGTAAATATCAATGAATGTAACTGCTGGATGGTATGGCAGAGTATGTTTAGTTTGGTAGGAAACTGCCACACTGTCTTCCAAAGTGGCTGCACCATTTTGTATTCCCACCAGCAACGAATGAAGAGTTCCTGTTGTTCTACATCCTTGTCAGCATTTGGTGTTGTCAGTATTTTGAATTTTGGCCACTCTAATAGGTGTGTAGTGGATCTCATTGTTGTTTTGGCCTGTATTCTTATGCAGTGTCAATGGTATGACAAGAAAAGCTGAAGGTTTAGATTCCAGAATACTAAATAGAAGAGATAGCTAGAAACAACACAGGATATTGGATCGCATCCTGCCCAGGGGAATAAAGTGCTGTAAAAGACATTATTATGGGGCTTCCCTGGTGGCGCAGTGGTTGAGAGTCCGCCTGCCGATGCAGGGGACATGGGTTCGTGCCCCGGTCCGGGAAGATCCCAAATGCCGTGGAGTGGCTAGGCCCGTGAGCCATGGCCACTGAGCCTGCGCGTCTGGAACCTGTGCTCTGCAACGGGAGAGGCCACAACAGTGAGAGGCCCGCGTACCGCAAAAAAAAAAAAAAAGACATTATTAGGACAGTTGACAAAACAGGAATAGGGAATATAGATTAGTCCTTCATCAATGCTAAGTTTCCTGAATTTGATCATTGTCTGTAGTTTAGTTCTTAGGACATACATATCAATACTGAAAGATTAAGGGGGAAGTGACCTCATGTATGCAATGTACTCTCAAATGATTCAGAAAAAAGCATAGAGATAAATATAGAGAAAGTAAATGTGGCATAACTTAGCAATTTGTGAATGTGGATGAGGGCTATATAGGAATTGTTTCTACTATCCTTTTAATTTTTCTGTAAATTATTTGTTTTAAAAAATATTAATTTATTTATTTGGCTGCACCGGGTCTTAGTTGCGGCCCACAGGATCTTCGTTGCGGCATGCGGGATCTAGCTCCCTGACCAGGGATGGAACCCAGGCTCCCTGCATTGGGCGCACGGAGTCTTAGCCACTGGACCACCAGGGAGGCCCCTCTATCCGCATCTTTTTTTTTTTTTTTTGCGGTACGCGGGCCTCTCACTGCTGTGGCCTCTCCCGTCGCAGAGCACAGGCTCCGGACGCGCAGGCTCAGCGGCTATGGCTCATGAGCCTAGCCGCTCCGCGGCACGTGGGATCTTCCCGGACCGAGGCACGAACCCGTGTCCCCTGCATCGGCAGGCGTACACTCAACCACTGCGCCACCAGGGAAGCCCTTTCCGCATCTTTTGATGCACACATACAAGTTTCTCGAGCGTATTCTTTTATTTATTTATTTAAAAAAATTTTTGGCCTCACCGCACTGCTCCCGGGATCTTAGTTCCCCCACCAGGGATTGAACCCACGCCCTCAGTAGTGAAAGCGCCGAGTCCTAACCACCGGACCGCCATGGAATTCCCTCTCCAGCGTATTCTGAGGAGTGGAATGACAGTCATAAGGTGTGTGCATCTTCAACTTGATTAGCTTAACAGTTTACAAAGCGCCACTGACATCCTTATTAATTTTATTTATGCATTGTCTTTCATTGAAATGAGGTCGTCGCAGTGCCATCAAAGTGTAGGCAGTGGACCCGCAGGATCAGTCTCACCAGGGTGCTGGTTAGAATCTTAGATCCTCAGACCCCCATCCCAACCAGACTTGCTGAATGAGAAACTCTGGGGTCACGGTCCAGGAATCTGCGTTTTCACAAGTCCTCTAAAAGATTCTAAAGTGTAAGCAGCGCTGATCTATGATCCATTAGGGCCGCGCCTGGCTTGCAGACCGCCCTCTTTATAAAGGAGCTAACCGTGGAGCCCAGGATCACGGATTAGATCGTGCAGGAACTAGAGGGCAGCGCCCCTCCCCAGGACACCCACTCCGCGCGGGCAGTTTCGCCCGGACCCCCGGATTGGGTGGGGAGGGGCAGCCGGACGGGGCGGGCCGGAGGCTGGCGTCCCCGCCTCCCCAGCATTCGGCTCGCCGCGTCGCTCAGTCCTCCCGCTTCCTTTCCTTCTCGCACCCCTCCTTCCTTCCTTCCTTCCTTCCGTCGGGAGCGATGGAGCCGGGGCGCCATGCGGCCGCGGCGCTGCTGGCGCTGCTGTGCGCTGGCTGCGCGCTGCGCTCCGGGCGCGCCCAGTACGAGCGCTACAGCTTCCGCAGCTTCCCTCGGGACGAGCTGATGCCGCTCGAGTCGGCCTACCGGCACGCGCTGGACCAATACAGCGGCGAGCACTGGGCGGAGAGCGTGGGCTATCTGGAGATCAGCCTGCGGCTGCACCGCCTGCTACGCGACAGCGAGGCCTTCTGCCACCGCAACTGCAGCGCGGCGCCGCAGCCCGAGCCCGCCGCCGGCCTCGCGCGCCACCCGGAGCTGCGCCTCTTCGGGGGCCTGCTGCGCCGCGCGCACTGCCTCAAGCGCTGCAAGCAGGGCCTGCCGGCCTTCCGCCAGTCGCAGCCCAGCCGCGAAGTGCTGGCCGACTTCCAGCGCCGAGAGCCCTACAAGTTCCTGCAGTTCGCCTACTTCAAGGCAAGTCCGCCTCGCCTCGCCCCGCCCCGCCCCCAAGCCTAGGCCCCGCCCCGCCCCCAAGCCTAGGCCCCGCCTCGCCATCAAGCCTAGGCCCCGCCCCTTAGGCCCAGGCTCTGTCCCTCGGTCCTGGGCCGCGTCCCAACGCTCTTTCTTGACTTAGTTCTTTCCCACCCCGCGCTGCCAAAGGACGCCTTCAAATCCTGTTCCCCCTCATCTTCATCTTCAGTAGAGATGAAAATACTTTTCTTGAAGGGTTGTTCTGAGGCGGAGAACATACATAGAACGCCTAGCACAGTGTTATTTGAAGACAGACTCCTTTTTTGGTATATACGGTTAAAATCCCATTTCTCAAGTGAGTGGTGCCTTTCAGTAATAGGGCGGAAGAGGACCTGCGGAGCCGGCCAGTCCCTTTTAAAGAGGAAATTAAGGCCAGGAAAGGGCAGGGCTCCTTGGAAGGACACTTCCGGAGAAGGAGCTGAGCACTGTGATTCATCAGGGCTGGCGCTCTGGGCTGGCTGTCTTTCATCTAGAATGTAACACAGTTGTCTTCCTCCTTTTTGTGGCTGCTTACATTCTGCCTGTGATTGCTGGCTAAAAATAGCCACAAATTGCAGTCTCTATCCTTTAAGTCCTTACTCTGGGGACCCACAAGTTTTAAGAGGGGCCGAATTCCCTGTTACTGGATAAACAGGTTTTAGCTTGGTGGGTCTTCACCGGGTTTTGCCAATAGAGCCCTCTCAAAGTCCAGTTTCTACTTTCTCGAACCGAAAACGAGTTTTTAAACTTTGCTTTCAGTCTTTGGGCTGCAAGATCTGTTTTTCATATTTCCCTGAAACGGAGCTGCGTGTCTGTTGCGTTCATATGAGCCATAAAATAGCAGAAACCCTAAATAGGAGAAAAGCTGGGTTATTTCTATGCCTGATTACAGCTTTATATAAGTATCAGATTTGTGAGTGTTTGTCCTGGCAATAAAAAGACAATTTTAAAATAGAACGGGGATAAGATTAATACATTTCCAGAATGTATGAAATGCAGAAATAATGGCTGACTCATACAAGCAGTATTTTTTACGCTAAAAAGGACTCGTTTTAATCCTCTCTCTTTTTTGTAGAACTTTTGGCAAATACAGTCTGAGCCAAATTTGAGTCACATAATCGAGGGGAAAACGTTTTATTTTTAAACCTGGAGAATAGTGGAAGCTCTGATTTCTCTAATATACAGATGACTTTGAAACAAGTGCTGCAGGGAGGAGGGGACTGCAGTGCTACAATGTGACCGGAAGGCAGGGGTTTCCTCCATCCTGACATCCTCAAAGGTTAGGAAGTTCATAGCTTCTCTCAAAACCCTTTGTAGGTCTTGTAACAATCACTTACTTATAAGTCAGTATAGGGAATTCCCTGGCGGTCCAGTGGTTAAGGCTCTGCACTTCCACGGCAGGGGGCATGGGTTTGATCCCAGGTCAGGGAACTAGGATCCTGCAAGCTGTGGGGTGCAGCCAAAAAACAAAAGTCAGTATAATACCATCTGTCTTAGTATTTTGAGATCACTTACAGGGCAGGGAGAAGTTTAGAATTTTATAAATAAACCAGAACCTTCACTTAATTGCTTCAACTGAAAATCACTGAAAAAGTGATTTGGGGTGATGATATTGTATGGCTGATTTTTTTTTTTTTCCTTAATGGAGTTTATATTTTCAAACTCTGTTTCTGGGTAGAGAGGAAATAATTGGTGACAGGCACATTCATTCTACCTGGCACCTGACGGCTGGCGACAGGTACCGGAGATGGATGGTGCTTCCTGCTCTAGCAGGATCTGAAACCACGGTAGGTTTCATGCCCCAAGCCTGACTTAGGTTCATGTCATGAGCTGTGGGTTCTCTCTGTGGCCGCCATCTCCATGAAATACTCATCTTCCCCACAGGCCGAGGAACAGGTGGGCCCCAGCGCTTTATCAAATCCTTGATGACTGTTGAACTCTGAGCTGACAGAGCTGGCTGCCTCGCAGGCATGCTTACCCCCTCTTTGCCTGGACCTGGACTCTGTCCTTCCCTGGTTGAGGGGTGGCTGGTTTGGCAGGTGACTGGGAGCCTCTCATGCAGGTGGCTGTCTCTCAGGAACCCATGGCAGGGTAGGTTCCCCCACCCACTCCTTCTCTAAAACCTACCTGGGGGCTGTCAGAGATTTAGCTGTCAAGATGTGGCTCCATGCTCCAGCTGACAGAGCTGGAGTTAAAAATGAATAAAATCATCCTTCAGGAAGGGATTCCATTTTGTAAAACTCAGGTCCTGAGTGAGAGGCCTTAAAAATCCCACTCTGTGCCACTCTTTCTAAGTGCTCTTCTGAGAATCAGAGAATCTAATTTCATTGGCACATGCTTTAAAAAGGGCTGCATTCATACTCTTCCCTTCCTTCTGGCTGCCAGACTGGCCTTTTTCCAGCCAGGAGTATAAAGCTGTCTGTAGAACTCTTTCAAAGGCAGTTCTGGGAATTCTCTGGTGGTCCAGTGGTTAGGACTCTGTGCTTCCCCATCCCCCTTCCGCCCCCCCCTCCCCCCCCGCCCCAGCCCAGAGTTCCATCCCTGGTCCATGAGCTAAGATCCCACAAGCAGCCGGCAGCAGAGCCAAAAAAAAAAAAAAAAGGCAGTCGCACTCCAGGTCACTAGCTGGCATTCCCCAAATATCAACACTGGCTTCTGGGAGTCTGTCGTTATCACCACCCATCACTCCTCCAGGGCGGCCACTGCCATTGTCTCCAAATGACTGGGCTCCCATGCTGGGGCAATTTTGCACAGGTATGTGCTATCCTTTGATTCTCGGAAATCCAGAGTGTGCAAAGTATCCCTTTATTTTTCTCTCTCCAAATTGAATTCCCTAATTCTTGCCCCAGAATGTCCCTCTGGATTGGCTGAAGGAGTCTCTGTGCACGAGATCCGGGGGCCTCCCCTCGCCCCCACCAGGTTGTGCTGTGATTCCAGGGCACCGAGGAGCCAGGACATCGCGGGGGGTCCTCTGTTTGCTGCTCGCATGTCCACACAGGGAGGTGTCCCTATCCTCGGCTGCCCACCGAGGGCCTCCTTGAGCCTCCCGCCCCCAGAACATCCCATTCCTCTCTAAGGACTTCTGCTCTCCTGGGCTCCGCCTGCAGGTGCCAAACCTGAAGGTCAAGGGCCACAGACCTTGCTGCCCCTGCAGACCCCAAGGGGGACGTTCTTCTGGCCTAGAGGGTTCCCTTTCCTCCCTCTTCTTCCAGGCCAGTCAGCTTCTTCCTGCAGCTCCCTCTCCCGATTTCCTCCTCTTCCCATACTTGCCAAGTTCTCTCAAGAGTACAGGGGCTTTTGTCATGTTTCTGTGTCCTGACCAGACAGCTACCTCCCATGAGGCAGTGAAACTCAGAATCAGCTGACCACCACCTAGTGGGGAGAAGAGAGAGAGGGGAAAATAGAGGGAAACATGAATTAATTTCATGAAAATATTATGCAGTGGTGATGTTACATCCAAATCACTGGTACTTACCAAGTCCTGCTTTGTCGCAGGAACTGTGCCAGGTACCAGGAGTGCAGACATGAATGACACTGCTGGGTCCTTCAAGGCTCAGAGTCTGGAGGGGGAGACAGACACATTAGCTGAGACCACAAAGAGGTGTGAAAAGCAGGGAGACAGAACACAGGATGGCACAAAAGATGCCATCATCAAAAAATTCACAAACAATAAATGCTGGAGAGGGTGTGGAGAGAAGGGAGCCCTCCTATACTGTTAGTGGGAGTGTAAATTGGTACAGCCACTGTGGAGAACAGTACAGAGGTTCCTTAAAAAAACAAAAATAGAGCTAGCATATGACCCAACAAACCCACTCCTGGGCATGTATCTGGAGAAAAACACGGTCTGAAAGGATGCATGCACCTCAATGTTCATTGCAGCATTGTTTACAATAGCTGTGACATGGAAGCAACCTAAATGTCCATCGACAGATGAATGGATAAAGAAGATGTGGAACATATATACAATGCAATATTACTCAGCCATAAAAAAGAATGAAATAATGCCATTTGCAGCAACATGGAGTTGCTAGAGACTGTCATACTGAGTGAAGTAAGTCAGACAGAGAAATATCATATGATATCACTTATATGCAGAATCTAAGAAAAAAGATACAAATGAACTTATTTACAAAAATAATTATATACATTTTAATTATAATGTATTACATATATTACATTATATATTATATAGTGTATAAAATATATTAGTACACATATATCCATGAAATAGTAAAGTTACATGTCAACATGTCTATCTGCAAGTATTCACCTGTAGACCCATGTATATGATGTGTGTGTGTGTATCTATATATATAGATAGAGGAGAGAGAGAGGAAATGAATCCATTTGGTACAGGTTGGGTCAGTTACTTGAAATAAACAGGTCATAAGGAGGCATGTCCCCCCACCAAAAAAAAAAAAGAGGTTCTTGATCAAGGTTACGGGAATAGGGAGGGCTCACCTGCATGTCCAGTACGTAAAGGCAGGGATTCTTTCCCTGTTTTGCTCATTGTTACAGACCCATTTCCTAGAACAGTGCCTGGCGTGTAGGAGGCTTGCAACAAATATTTGCTGAGTGAATGGATGAGTAAGTGAGGAGGTGGTGGGAACCACTGAGAACAGTGAAGCCGAGATTCTGTGAGAGACTCTGTAAAGTATTGATACATCTGTCAAGGTTCTGGCAGAAAAGATGTGATATAGTCATACTGGGTAGTTGGAGAAACTTTTAATAAAGCAGGTATTTACAAGGGGTAGTGATAGTGAGGTGTGACACTCCCCCACCCAGGCCAGAAGGGGCAAGGGAGAGACCAATTGCTGGAAGCCAGAAGGAGAGATACCGGAAGGAGAGGCCCCCTTTGAGAGGGGCTGTGACCTTCAGTCAAGGGAGCGACCTTGCAGGGAGGGAACCAGGACACTAATAGCCCAGCCTTATTCTCTTCCCTTCCTTCAGTCTCCTGTTGGGTTCCTGTTGGAGCTCCTCATTGATGAACCCACTGGAAGCTAGGGGGCAAGGGAGTCCGCTGTGACAGCCTGTACACCAGCCTCCTGGGCAGGGCAGGGTAAGGTGGAGACTGCAGGGCGTAGATCGGGACAGGCACACGAAGGCCATCTACTCACCTGCAGCGAATGAACACTCTTCCAGAGTGGCTGGACCAGGTCTTGCTGGGTCTTGGAAATCACTGAACCCTTAGCTTCCAACATTGTGTAGAAACACAAAGTTGCCGAAGGACTGAACAGACGTTCACGCTCACCACCCATTGAGTAGCTTTTCTCTTTCTTCTTTGTACTTTAGGCAAATAATCTTCCAAAAGCCATTGCAGCTGCTCACACCTTTCTACTGAAGCATCCTGATGATGAAATGATGAAGAGAAACATGGCTTATTATAAGAGCCTGCCCGATGCTGAGGACTACATTAAAGACTTGGAAACCAAGTTGTATGAGGTATATTTGCATTTTTACACAGTGGTTATTTGCAATGCGAGCTGTCAAAGAAGCGTATCTCAGTGAACATCTATTGACATCAAAGGACCGCTAGTGATTTTTGATGACATTTAGTGAATATTATGACAATAGAAATGATTGCCTTTTTAACACCTAGTTGATCCATTTAAGAATGCAGTTTTACTTTCCATGATGATTTGAAAGCCACTTTCTTTTTAAATGCTACATTTTAGAAATATGGTCATGTGATGGTAGAATAAGATGGTAGAATAAAGACGTGTCTTGGAAATCATCTGAAAATGACCAAGAATAGGAGAAACAGAAATATAATTCTCCATTTCTGATGAAGCTAGGAAACATATATATTAATACACACACACAACTTTATATCTTAAGTTGGAAAGGAAATAGAGGCGCTAGGAGGACTGACTTGACAGATTGGAGGCTACTTAAGTCTCTGCATCTGCAGAGCGGAATTCTGATGAGAATGAATGAGGATAATAAGAAGAGGAAGAATCTGAGCCCTTTGAGCACTTACTGTTGTCCGGCCCTGTGGAGCTCGGGCTCTGGGGGTGTGGGTACCAGTGGAGGGTGGGCAGGGTTGAAAACAGAGGGATGTGTTGGAAGTACCCATGGGAGCCGTTAGATCCTAAGGTCTGACTCCAGGGTTTCCTATCGTGGGACCAGATCTCAAGCTCACTTTTTCACTGGTGGTGACCCTCAAACATAGTGGGCGAAGTCTCTTTCCTGGAGCCCTTCAGTTTTCTAGGGAAGGATTCTCCAGCCTCATGCAGGGCTGGTGGGGTGTCCGTGCTTCTCTACTGGTGTCTGAGAGCCAGTCTCGGGAGAGGGATGGGGGTCTCACAGCTGAGTCTGAGACCTTACCTGCTTCCTGGTTTTCAGCCCATGCCTCGACTCGGCTCTGCTATGCCTGCTCCCTGGCCCCTCAGCCTTTATGGGTAGAGTCTCTAGAATAGACCACCAGTCTCTGGCAAGGAGTGGCTTTGGGAGGTGTGGTCCCTTAGGTGAGCAGGTGGGCACTGGTGGGCGAACCCAGGGTTCCAACAGCTCTTTCAGACTTTCAGCCCTGCTTTCTTTCCCATGCCTTGTGCCAGCCTCCGTGGTCCCTGGTGCCTGCAGGTGCCTACGAGTGTGTAGCTCACCTGCTCTGAGGTCCCTCCTCTCTGATAATTTGGTTTTTTGTCTTTCCAAAAGCTGTTGAAATCTCTTGTCTGCTGCTTGCTCCTTTCCAGTTCCCCCATAAAAGGACTGAAGTCTTTTTACTTTCTTCCCTGTCATTTTTGGGGTAGGGTTTGGGGAGCAGAATGCACTGTGCTTCACTGCAAGCAGCTGCACCCTTCTTGCCCTCTTTGGAGTCCTGCTGGGTGTGGCGGGCTGCCCCCTCCCCACCATCCCCACCGTGCCTAGGGGCTTCCTCTCTCTGCAGGGCTTTCTTGCTGCTGCCACGCTGCCATTTCTGCAGAGCCAGCGGCCTGGTGTTGCTGCTCTTGTACCCAATCTCCAGACAAAGCCCCTTCAGCTCTCTGCCTGTCTTGTTTCCAGGAGATGCTGCCTGCCCAGGAGGTATAAGGAGACCCACCTTCTTAACCTGAGGCCTTTAGTTGGGTGAAAATTTCAGGTCCCAGGGGTGACCCTCAAATACCCCCATTCCAGAGCAACTGAAAACAAAACTACAAATGGAGAGCCCCATGCGTATTTCAAGGCCTGTCTTGGCCGCTCCAATTTGGCAGGTTTCCACCTGCGTCCAAGATCTCCACTTATTTCTTGTGAAACCAGGCTGCTTCCTCAGCCCTAATTATTTCTTTTACCTGCTCCAGGCAACAGTTAGCAGAAATTCCTTGACGTTTCCACTATCTGGCACGCGGCTGCCCTCCCCAGGAACTTGTACTGATGTGTGGCACTCCTAGTTCATACTTCACTGTTAGGGGGAGGGGTATCTGACACTTGCTTAAGCTTTATCTTTTCCTTGAATCGATTTAAAACTTATTTACTAATTTTAAGTGTGTAATTCGATGAGTTTTGTCAAAGGTACCACCACAATCATGATGTAGAATATTTTCTTCTCCCCTAAAAAGTTCCCTCATACTCCTGTGCAGTCTAGGCTTTGCCCTACCCCCTGACTCCTGGCAGCCACTGCTCTGGTTTCTGTCACTAGAGTTTTCTCTTTTTCCTTTATTCAAACTTGATTTTATTATCAAGTGCCTGTTACTATTTTTTTTTAATTAAGATAAGACACACAATACTAAACAGTGATTTGAAAATAATCTGAACGAAAGAGAGAACATGGTATATCTCTCCATCAGTTTGTGTCATCTTTGCTTTCTTTCATCAGTGTCTTATAGTTTTCTGCGTACAGGTGTTTTACCTCTTTAGGTAGGTTTATTCCTAGGTATTTTATTCTTTTTGTTGCAGTGGTGAATGGGATTGTTTCCTTAGTTTCTTTCTGATTTTTCATCATTAGTGTATAGGTATGCAAGAGACTTCTGTGCATTAATTTTGTATCCTGCAACTTTACCAGATTCATTGATTAGCTCTAGTAGTTTTCTGGTGGCATCTTTAGGATTCTCTATGTATAGTATCATGTCATCTGCAAAGAGTGACAGTTTTACTTCTTCTTTTCCACTTCGTATTCCTTTTATTTCTTTTTCTTCTCTGATTGCCGTGGCTAGGACTTCCAAAACTATGTTGAATAATAGTGGCGAGAGTGGACATCTTGTCTTGTTCCTAATCTTAGAGGAAATGCTTTCAGTTTTTCACCATTGAGAATGATGTTTGCTGTGGGTTTGTTGTATATGGCCTTTATTATGTTGAGGTAGGTTCCCTCTATGCCCACTTTCTGGAGAGTTTTTATCATAAATTGGTGTTGAATTTTGTCAAAAACTTTTTCTGCATCTGTTGAGATGATCATATGGTTTTTATTCTTCAGTTTGTTAATATGGTTTATCACATTGATTGATTTGCATATATTGAAGAATCCTTGCATCCCTGGGATAAATCCCACTTGATCATGGTACAATCCTTTTTTTTTTTCTTTTTTTTTTGTGGTACGCGGGCCTCTCACTGTTGTGGCCTCTCCCGTTGCGGAGCACAGGCTCCGGACACGCAGGCTCAGCGGCCATGGCTCACGGGCCCAGCCGCTCTGCGGCATGTGGGATCTCCCCGGACCGGGGCACGAACCCGTGTCCCCTGCATCGGCAGGCGAACTCTCAACCACTGTGCCACCAGGGAAGCCCGGTATGATCCTTTTAATGTGTTGTTGGATTCTGTCTGCTAGTGTTTTGTTGGGGATTTTTGCATCTGTATTCATCAGTGATATTGGTCTGTAATTTTCTTTTTTTGTAGTATCTTTGTCTGGTTTTTGTATCAGGGTGATGGTGGCCTCGTGGAATGAGTTTGGGAGTGTTCCTTCCTCTGCAATATTTTGGAAGAGTTTGAGAAGGATGGGGTGTTAGCTCTTCTCTAAATATTTGATAGAATTCACCTGTGAAGCCACCTGGTCCTGGACTTTTGTTTGTTTGAAGAGTTTTAATCACAATTTCAATTTCATTACTTGTGATTGGTCTGTTCATATTTTCTATTTCTTCCTGGTTCAGTCTTGGAAGGTTGTATCTTTTTAAGAATTTGTCCATTTCTTCCAGCTTGTCTATTTTATTGGCATAGAGTTGCTTGTAGTAGTCTCTTATGATGCTTTGTATTTCTGCGGTGTCCATTGTAACTTCTCCTGTTTCATTTCTAATTTTATTGATTTGAGTCCTCTCCCTCTTTTTCTTGATGAGTCTGGCTAAAGGTTTATCAATCTCATTTATCTTCTCAAAGAATCACCTTTTAGTTTTATTGATCTTTGCTATTGTTTTCTTTGTTTCTATTTCATTTATTTCTGCTTTGATCTTTATGATTTCCTTCCTTCAGCTAACTTTGGGTTTTGTTTGTTCTTCTTTCTCTAGTTCCTTTAGGTATAAGGTTAGATTGTTTATTTGAGATTTTTCATGCTTCTTAAGGTAGGATTGTATTGCTAGAAACATTCCATAGGTTTTAGATCGTTGTGTTTTCGTTGTCATTTGTCTCTAGGTATTTTTTGATTTCCTCTTTGATTTCTTCAGTGATCTCTTGGTTATTTAGTAACATACTGTTTAGCCTCCATGTGTTTGTGTTTTTTACATTTTTTCCCCTGTAATTTTTTCTAATCTCATAGCATTGTGGTTGGAAAAGATCCTTGATATGATTTCAATTTTCTTAAATTTACTGAGGCTTGATGTGTGACCCAAGATGTGATCTATCCTGGAGAATGTTCCGTGCACACTTGAGAAGAAAGTGTAATCTGCTGTTTTCAGATGGAATGTCCTATAAATGTCAATTAAATCTATCTGGTCTATTGTGTCATTTAAAGCTTGTGTTTCCTTATTAATTTTCTCTCTGGATGATCTGTCCACTGGTGTAAGTGAGGTGTTAAAGTCCCCAACAATTATTGTGTTACTGTTGATTTCCTCTTTTATAGCTGTTAGCATTTGCCTTATGTGTTGAGGTGCTCCTATGTTGGGTGCATATATATTTATAATTGTTATATCTTCTTGGATTGATCCCTTGATCATTATGTAGTGTCCTTCCTTGTCTCTTGTAACATTCTTTATTTTCAAGTCTATTTTATCTGATATGAGTATTGCTACTCCAGCTTTCTTTTGACTTCCACTTGCATGGAATATCTTTTTCCATCCCCTCACTTTCAGTCTGTATGTGTCCTTAGGTCTGAAGTGGGTCTCTTATAGACAGCATATATATGAGTCTTGTTTTTGTATCCATTCAGCGAGCCTTTGTCTTTTGATTGGAGCATTTAATCCAGTCACATTTAAGGTAATTATCAATATGTATGTTCCTATTACCATTTTCTTAATTGTTTTGGGTTTGTTTTCATAGGGCCTTTTCTTCTCTTATGTTTCCCACTTAGAGAAGTTCCTTTAGCATTTGTTGTAGAGCTGGTTTGGTGGTGCTGAATTCTCTTAGCTTTCACTTGTCTGTAAAACTTCTGATTTCTCCATCGAATCTGAATGAGATCCTTGCTGGGTAGAGTAATCTTGGTTGTAGGTTCTTCCCTTTCATCACTTTAAATATATCGTGTCACTCCCTTCTGGCTTGTAGAGTTTCTGCTGAGAAATCAGCTGTTAACCTTATGGGAGTTTCCTTGAATGTTATTTGTCATTTTCACTTGCTACCTTTAATAATTTTTCTTTGTCAATTTTGTTGCTATGTGTCTTGGTGTGTTTCTCCCTGGGTTTATCCTGCCTGGGACTCTGCGCTTCCTGGACTTGGGTGGCTATTTCCTTTCCCATGTTAGGGAAGTTTTCGACTATAATCTCTTCAAACATTTTCTCAGGTCCTTTCTCTCTCTCTTCTCCTTCTGGGATCCCTATAATGTGAATGTTGTTGCGTTTAATGTTGTCCCAGAGGTCTCTTAGGCTGTCTTCATTTCTTTTCATTCTTTTTTCTTTATTCTGTTCCGCAGCAGTGAATTCCATCATTCTGTCTTCCAGGTCACTTATCCATTCTTCTGCCTCAGTTATTCCGCTATTGATTCCTTCTGGTGTATTTTTCATTTCACTTACTGTATTGTTCATCTCTGTTTGTTTGTTCTTTAATTCTTCTAGGTTTTTGTTAAACATTTATGACATCTTGATCTTTGTCTCCATTCTTTTTCCGAGGTCCTGGGTCATCTTCACTATTATTATTCTGAATTCTTTTTCTGGAATGTTGCCTATCTCCACTTCATTTAATTGTTTTTCTGAGGTTTTATCTTGTTCCTTCATCTGGTACATAGCCCTCTGCCTTTTCATTTTGTCTATCTTTCTGTGAATGAATGTGGTTTTCGTTCTGCAGGCTGCAGGATTGTAGTTCTTGTTTCTGCTGGCTGCCCTCTGGTGGATTGTGCCTGCTAGTTTTTGAATTAAATAAAATAAGTGTACCACTGTGAACAGGGTAGAAAAATCTAGATATAGGTAAGTTACTGATTGGTGTCCTATTTATAATTAAGAGTGAGCATGGTTTCTCCAGAGCTAATGAGAGTAGAGCTTGATGATGGTCTGATTCCTTTCAGGAGGACAGATCTCTCTCCCTTCATGTCTGGACCTTCCTTGGCTTCTCTCTGCTTTCCAGAGCCTGCTTTTTGTTTGTTTGTTTGTTTTTGTGTTTTTTTAATTGAAGTATAGTGGATTTACAGTGTTTCAGGTGTATAGCAGAGTGATTCAGTTATACATAGAATATATATATATGTATTATTTTTCAGATTCTTTTCTATTATAGTTATTACAAGCTATTGAATATAGTTCCCTGTGCTATGCAGTAGGTCCTTGTTGTTTACCTATTTTATATATAGTAGTGTGTATCTGTTAATTCCCAGTTTATCCCTCCCCTACCCTTTTCCCCTTTGATAACCATAAGTTTGTTTTCCTACTTTGTGAGCCTATTTCTGTTTTGTATACAAGTTCATTTGCAACATTTTTTAGATTCCACATGTAAGTGATATCATATGGTATTTGTCTTTCTCTGTCTGGCTTACTTCACTTAGTATGATCATCTCTAGGTCCATCTACGTTGCTGCAAATGGCATTATTTCACTCTTTTTTATGGCTGAGTAATATTCCATCTTCTTTATCCATGCAACCTGTTGATGGACACTTAGGTTGCTTCCATGTCTTGGCTATTGTAAATAGTGCTGCTGTGAACATAGGGATGCATGTATCTTTTTGAATTTAGAGTTTTCTCTGGATATATGCCCAGGAATGGGGTTGCTGGGTCATATGGTAGCTCTAGTTTTAGTTTTTTGAGGAACGTCATTACGGTTCTCCATAGTGGATGTACAAATTTACATTCCCACCGACAGTGTAGGAGGATTCCCTTTTCTCCACATCCTCTCCATCATTTATTATTTGTAGACTTTCTGATGATTCCAGAGCCTGTTCATCCGAGCCGTGCGGGGGTACAACGGTGAGAACTGGAGGACATGCATCACGGACATGGAGCTGGCCCTTCCTGACTTCTTCAAGGCCTTTTATGAGTGTCTTGCTGCCTGTGAGGGCTCCCGGGAGATCAAGGACTTCAAGGATTTCTATCTTTCCATAGCAGGTTAGTGGTGGGTTGTGTCCTCGACATAAATGGCATAGCTGCCCCTGTGGGTTCTACATGCCTTCTAGGTACTTGAGTGGCCTCTGAGGAACTTTTGAGCTTAAATAAGAAAGGGTAACTGGGGTGGCTGACACATGTATGATCAGCCTCTGGTTTGGCAGGAGCTTCTGGAGAAACAGTGAGTATGGTGTCTAGATACAGGCCAGCAGAGAAGGTCTGCCTAATCAACCCTACTTGATTACAGATTCCCACAGGCTTTTGGAAAAATAAAAATGGGCCCCAAAGCAACTCATGCCTCACCTTAGGGAGATAACTTTGATGATGGCAATTTTTCAGCACACATCAAGGTAAAATGAAGAGTATAATGAACCTCTAATTAGTCATCACTAAGATAACTTTTGGGAAAAAAATTTTCTGACTATAAAATAATTCATGCTTATTATAGGAATTCTAGAAAACACAGGAAAGAATGAAGAAAATTGAGGACTTCCCTGGCAGTCCAGTGGTTAAGACTCTGTGCTTCCACTGCAGGGGTCGTTGGTTCGATCCCTGGTCGGGGAACTAAGATTCCCACATGCTTCACGGTGCAGCCAAAATAAAAAAAGAAAGAAAAACAATTGAAAACACATAAATAGCCCTAGGGTGTCTCCTTAACCAATAGTGGGCAGCAATGCTCCAGAGAATGGGAAATGGCCAAGAGATGTCCCTAAGTGGTTTGGGAACACGGATGCTCAAACTGCACTTTGCAGGAAGGGGACCCGGGTCAGATAGGTCTGAGATTGGCCTGAGCACCGTCTGCCTCTTGGAGTCTCTGTGCCCTGTGATGGTTAATGGCTCTCAGAAACCCTGGGGTAGGCAGCTCTTTTACAGTTATTGAATCCAGGATGATTTTTGTTTTTGTTTTTTATTTATTAATTCATTTTTGGCTGTGTTGGGTCTTCGTTTCTGTGCGAGGGCTTTCTCCAGTTGCGGCGAGCGGGGTCACTCTTTCGTGGTGTGCGGGCCTCTCACTATTGTGGCCTCTCTTGTTGTGGAGCACAGGCTCCAGACGCGCAGGCTCAGTAGTTGTGGCTCATGGGCCTAGTTGCTCTGCAGCATGTGGGATCTTCCCAGACCAGGGCTCCAACCTGTGTCCCCTGCATTGGCAGGCAGATTCTCAACCACTGCACCACCAGGGAAGCCCTGTTTTTGTTTTTTAATCACTGTTTTGCTCATGGATCTCTTTTTCCACAGAGTGCCTTTATTTTTCTTAACAAAACCTTTTTATTGTGGAAAATTTCAAACATATACAAAGAATAGAAGAGTGTAAAGAAACCCCATGTCACCATGATGCAGCTTCACTATTGTCAACTCAGGTTCAACTGGGTGTCATCTAATTCCCACCCACTTACCTCTTATATTATTATTTAAAAAATATATTTATTTATTTATTTGGCTGTGCCAGGTCTTAGTTGTGGCATGTGGGATCTTCACTGCCTCATGCGGGATTTAGTTCCCTGACCAGGGATCGAATCCGGTGCACCTGCATCAGGAGCTCGGAGTCTTAACCACTGGACCACCAGGGAAATCCCTCATGTTATTTTGAAGCAAATCCCAGATGTTGTTATCACTTCATTTGTAATGTTTCAGTAGGTACCTCCAAAAGATAAGAACTCTTTTTTTTTCAACCACTGAACCATCACACCTAAAAGAATTTTAACAACAGTTCCTTGATCTCATCATCAAATATCCAGTGTCCCAGTCATCTCAGAAATGTCATAAATGTGTGTTCCTTAAATTTACAATTTGTTGGGTTTTTTGTGTGTTTTCTTTTTTTTTTTCTTTTTGGCCCCACTGCGCAACTTGTGGGATCTTAGTTACCCGACCAGGGATTGAACCTGGGCCCCCAGCAGTGAAAGTATGGAGTCCTAACCACTGCCAGGGAATTCCCAATTTATTGGTTTGAATCATGTTCAAAATAAGGTCCACACATTGCATTTGATTATCTTCTTAAACTTTTATTTTGAACAAAACTTTACTATTTTAACCGTGTGTAAGTGTACAGTTCCATGGCAGTAAGTATATTCACATTGTTGTGTAGCCATCACCACCATCCATCTCCAGAACTTTTTCATCTTCCCAAACTGAAACTCTGTACCCATTAAACACTAACTCTCCATCTTCCTCCTTCCCAGTCCCTAGCAACCACCATTCTTCTTTCTGTGTCTATGAATTTGATTACTCTGGGTACCTCATATAAGCAGAATCATACAGTATTAGTCTTCTTATGACTGGCCTATTTCACTTAGCATAATGTCCTCAAGCTTCATCCATATTCTAGCAAATTGGTTATCTTTTATTTTTTTAATTTTTTAAAAATTATTTATTTATTTATTTATGGCTGTGTTGGGTCTTCGTTGCTTTGTGTGGGCTTTCTCTAGTTGCAGCGAGCGGGGGCTACTCTTCGTTGTGGTGCGCGGGCTTCTCATCGCAGTGGCTCCTCTTGCTGAGGAGCATGGGCTCTAGGCATGCGGGCTTCAGTAGTTGTGGCGCACGGGCTCAGTTGCTCTGTGGCATGTGGGATCTTCCTGGACCAGGGCTCAAACCCATTTCCCCTGCATTGGATTCTTAACCACTGTGCCACCAGGGAAGCCCCTGGTTATCTTTTAAATCTCTTAATCTATAAATCCTCCCACCATTTCTTTTTTCTCTCCTTGTTATTGCAGAAACTGTGTTGTTTGTCCTATAGAGATTCCCACAGTCTGGATTTTGCTGGTTGTATCCCGTATGTCCTCTGTTGTTGTTTTTTTTTTTTTAAGCCCAATTTTTTTTTTTTTAACCCCTCCACACGGCTTGGGGAATCTTAGTTCCCTGACCAGGGATTGAACCGACGCTCTTGGCAGTGAAAGTGAGGAGTCCTAACCACTGAACCACCGGGGAATTCCCTCTTTCACTTTATATTTGTATACTTTTTTCTTACAGTGAAAATCTTACATCTCTATAACGTAGAATATTTATTTATTTGCTTTTCTTACAATGAACATAATATGGTCTCAAATGTATCACACCAATATAAATATTAACAATAAAACTTCTGAGTGACATTTGCGATGTCTTTGAAGTTCTTTTAGTCCTTAGATCTGTGCCGTCCAGCATGGTAGCCACCAGCTGATCGTGGCTGCTGAACACTTGAATGGTGACTGGTCCAATCTGAGACGTGCTCTGAGTATAATGTAGATACTGGATTTTGCAGAATTAGTACAAAAAAAAGGATAATGAATATCTCATTAGTAATTTTTTATATTGATTACATGTTGAAATGATAATATTTTGGACATTTCTGGGTTAAAAATATGTTATTAATATTAATGTCACTTGTTTCTTTTTAGTATTTTTTTTAATGTTGCACTAGAAAATTAACAATTACATATGTGGCTCACATTGTATTTCTATTAGACTGCTTCCTTACACTATATCCCACTAAGAATATTCAGTTACTGTGATCTGTTCTTTTCTCTGTGTGGTACCAATTGGATATACATCTAGGTTTATTTTAGTGTGTTTTCAATCTGGAGGCTTGCTTGATTTTTCCTTTTTATTGTTTAGGGTTTTTTTGAATATATAGAATATTCATATGTTTGAGTGAAAACTATTTTAAAAAGTCACACTCAGAGAAGTCTTGCTTCCATCCACATCTCTCCTATTCATCTCACTCATCCCCAAAGGTAACCTTTCTTTATTCGTTTCTTTGATATACCTTAGATAGATAGATATTTAGGGATTTTTTTAGTTTTATTTTAAAATACAGTTGACCCTTGAACACTGGAAAGCACCTTAACCAAATGCTTAAAAATTAATGTCACCAGGACTTCCCTGGTGGTCCAGTGGTTTAGAATCCACCTTCCACTGCAGGTGATGCGGGTTCGATCCCTGGTCAGGGAAATAAGATCCCACATGCTAAGATCCCACAGGCAGCTAAGCCTGTGAGGGGCACTGACCCTCAGTGCTGTTGAAGATCCGAGTATGACTTAATAGTTTGTCCACCATGTCCTTTGTTCCTCTGTATCCATAGTTCCTCCGAATTTGTGGTTCTACATCCAGGGATTCAACCAACCAAGAATTATATGGTACAGTAGTATTTACTATTGAAAAAAATCTGCATGTAAGTGGACCTATGCAGTTCAAACCCGTGTTGTTCAAGGGTCAACTGTAATTTCAAAACTGTAGAGAAGTTACAAAAGTAGTACAAAGAACTCTCACATACTCCTTACCCAGATTCACCAATTTTTGACCTTGTGCACATTTACTATCATTCTCTCTGTATGTGTGTGTATATAGTTATTTTTATTTCAGGACATTTTGAGAGTAGGTTGCGGACATCACGACGCTTTACCCCATAATCTTTCAGTGTATTTTCTAAGAACAATAGTCTCTACATTTCCACAGGATAGTTATTAAATTCAGGCAACTTAACATTGATACAATACTTTTGTTGGCCGTATGGCATGTGGAATCTTAGTTCCCCGACCAGGGATCGAACCCAGTCACCCTGCAGTGGAAGCTCGGAGTCTTAACCACTGGACTGCCAGGGAAGTCCCAACATCAATACAATACTTTTACAATCTACAGTCCATATTCCAATTTTGTCAATTGTCACAATAATGTCCTTTCTAGCAACTTTTTTCCCTGGTTCAAGATCTTGTCCAGGATCACATTTCCTATTTATTTGTCATATTTCTTTTTTGTTTTGGTGGCTTCAGGTCTTAGTTGTAGCACATGGGATCTTCATTGAGGAATGCGGGATCTTTTCTTGTGGAGCGGGCTCTTTGTTGTGGCACGCGGGCTTCTCTCTAGTTGTGGCGTGAGGGTTTTCCCTCTCTAGTTGTGGCACCTGGGCTCTAGAGCATCTAGTTGCAGCACACGGGCTCTCTCGTTGAGGTGCATGAGCTCAGTAGTTGTGGCTCACGGGCTTAGTTGCCCCGCGGCACGTGAGATCTTACTTCCCCTACCAGGGATCAAACCCGCGTCCCCTGCATTGGAAGGCGGATTTTTTACCATTGGACCACCAGGGAAGTGGTGACACTAAGTTTTAAACATTTGGTTGAGGTGCTTTCCAGTTTCTCCACAATATAATTACTGTCTTTCCTTTTTAAATTAATAGTTTGTGGACAGGTGCTTCCAGACTAGGACAACTTGCTGTCCATCAAACTCTGCCCCCCTCCCCACCCTACCCCCACTGATTTAGCACACTGTTGAGAATTCTTGCCTGAAGCATTTTTTTCTATAAAGGTTGTGTGAATATAAAACTACTTTCCCTAGGGATTTCCCTGGTGGTCCAGTGGTTAAGACTTTGCACTTCCACTGCACTGGGCAGGGGTTTGATCCCTGATTGGGGAACTAAGATCCCACATGCTGTGCAATGCGGGCAAAAAAAAAAAAAAAAGAAAAAGAAAATAAACCTACTTTCCCTTTATTTATTTATTTATTTATTTATTTTGCGGTACGCGGGCCTCTCACTGTTGTGGCCTCTCCCGTTGCGGAGCATAGGCTCCGGACGCGCAGGCTCAGCGGCCATGGCTTACGGGCCCAGCCGCTCCGCGGCATGTGGGATCTTCCCGGACCGGGACCGTGTCCCCTGCATCGACAGGCGGACTCTCAACCACTGCGCCACCAGGGAAGCCCAACTTTCCCTTTATTTTTGTGTCTGCTTCTTTCATACAGAATGGGTACCATACTTAAACACTATTCTATGTTATGCTTTTTCCACTTAACAATATATCCTAACTAGTGCGTAGAGATTGTGTCATTCTTTTTATTACTGCCAAGTGCTCCACTGAGGGTTGGGGGAGTGATGTACTCCAGTTTATTCAAATATCTGATAGATATTTGGGCTGTTCCAATCTTTTGCTATTACATCTAATACTGCAATGGGGAATTTTAGTGGGTTGTTGTTGTTTGCTAAGTATGGAAGTGTGTTTGCAAAGTCAACATCAGTGGGATTGATAGTTCAGAATAAAGGTTTACATAAATTATTTGGTATTTTAAGGTACCATTTTGCATTCCTACCAGTAACGTGGGAGAGTGCCTGTTCCTCCAGTCTTGCTGGCAAAATGTGTATCATCATGCTGGAGTCTTTCGCTTCTGGCTGAATGAAAGGAGAATAGGGAGGGGCCAAGGGGCACCTGGAAGGTTGTTAGGGACCAGCCCCAGAAGTAGTATTCATCAGTTGTTACTGTCCACATTTCATGGCTCACTTAGTCACATGGCCCCAACCTAACTGCAAAGGAGGCTGGGAAATGTAGTCTTTGACATCTTTCTATGTGACTGTATTTAGGTATTTTTAAATTTTTATTTTATTTTATTTTAATTTATTTGGCTGCACCAGATCTTAGTTGCGGCACTCGGGATCTTTATTTGTGACATGAGAACTCTTAGTTGCGGCATGCATATGGGATCTAGTTCCCTGACAAGGGATCGAACCTGTGTCCCCTGCAGTGGAAGCGCAGAGTCCTAACCACTGGACCGCCAGGGAATTACCGAGAATATGTGTATTTTAACCTTTGATAAATTTTACCAAATTGTACTCCAAAACATTTGTTCCTATTTTGCTCCTGCCAACAGAACATGAGAGCATGAGTCTCACTATTCTCTTCCTGTCACTGGACATCATCAAATTTTAAACATTTTGCCAATGTAATAGCTTACATTATTTTAGGTAGAATTGTATTTCTTAATTTCAAATGTGGTTAAGATCTTTTCACAGTGTTTATTAGCCCTTTTTATAATTTCTATTAACATCCTTTTGGCTATTCTTATGGTGGACATTTGTCTTTTTCTTATTGATTTAGGAAACTTTGTGCGTGAAAGATTTTAGCCCTTTATCATAAGTGTTGTGAATATTTTACTTTTATCATTTTATCATTTATCATTTTTACCTTGATCTTTTGGGGCAGTGGGGCAGAAGCGGCATTAAGGAAATAATGGATACACTGCCTGAAAATTTGTGTGTTCTTTCAGATCATTATGTGGAAGTTCTGGAATGCAAAATACAGTGTGAAGAGAACCTCACCCCAGTCATAGGAGGATATCCAGTCGAGAAATTTGTGGCTACCATGTATCATTATTTGCAGTTTGCTTATTATAAATGTAAGTAATCATCTTCTAGGAGATCTGAGCAAGGTGCTAAGACTTAGCTTCCACATCTGCAGAGAGTACTAACCTCCTAAGATGGTTGTGAGGATTAAGTGAGTTGATAGACGTGGAATGCTTAGGAAATTCACACACTGGCACATGGCAAACTCTATATAACCGTTCTTTTGGTGGTGGTTGTTGTTGTTTCGGCCGTTCTGCGTGGCATGCGTGATCTTAGTTCCCCGACCAGGGATCAAACCCATGCCCCCTTGCAGTGGAGGCGCAGAGTACTAACCAATGGACCGCCAGGCAAGTCCCTTTTTTCTTTTCTTTTTTTAAAAAATATCATTATTTCCCTTCTTCCACATCATTGGCTTTACTTTTCAGACTCTTAGAATGTCATTGCAGTTGGTCCTGCCTTGGCCTGAAATTGGAGCTTATCAATCAGAACCTTCCAAGTGGACAAAGGGGACACATGGGAGAAAGAAAGGAACTTGGAGTTCAGACTTCAGAGCCTGAATTTCCTGGCTTTCCCCCCTCTCTCTGTAGCCAAGATTGCTGGGTGCCACTCGCGTGAGCAGCGTATACCTTGGCAGTTCGGTGACAAGCACGGGAAGTTACTAGGGTCATTTGCAGCAGCGACAACTCTACCCTCCTGATGAAATGTCTGGGTCTGCTGGCAGGTGTCTGGCTAGCTTCCCCAAGGCTGCCCTTCAAACTCAGGGGCGGCTGGTCTTGGGGACTCAGGGATGTCCTGGAGGAGTGCCAGGTGACCTTGTCTTCCACAGCCCCCCTTCCCCGCTGTGTCCATCCTGTTCTTTGTTGGGTTCCCTCTGCTTCAGCAGCCACCTAACCCGCCTACCTTTTAATCCCATCTCATCTCTCCAGGACACACTGAAAGCCTTGCCTGCTGAAGGTTAAAAAAGGGAAAAAAAGAAAAGAAAAATATTTTCCTTCTCTCCCTCTCTCTCTCTTTTTAGTTTTTAAATTAAAAATATTTAAACTTTTGCCGTTAATCAAGATGGCTTCTTTGTTCCTGAATATTCTCTGATACTGACATTTATACCATGTTTTTCTGAGGAAGGTAACTGGCCTCTCTCAGCAGTGAACCTGATCTTAGAGCGGCCTGAACCTCATCTAAGGATGCAATGAAATGTACTGAAATGTCCCTTGGTTGGGACATTTCTGAGATCAAGAGGAGGTTGAGGTGTATTTTTAACAGGTGTCCTTCCCAGAAGTCCCCTTTCATGGAGGGAAGGATGAGATTTTATTTGCTACTGTCACCCCAGCGTGAGCTGTCTGGTAAAGGATTATTTAACATAGAGGACAAGAGTCTAGTTCTATATAATGTGTGAACATGCTTTCCTATGAGGCAGCACTGAGCTCACAGCATGATGCCAGCAAATATTTATTGACCACATTCTGGTGTGGAGGGGACAGTTTTCCACTAGGCAGTGTCTTTGCTTATGAGGAGCCCTCTTTTCTAATATAAATAGCTGATTTAATGTAAGTGCTTTTTTTCAAAGAGGCTTATAAGAGAAGCTTATTGCAGTGAACCAAACATCTCAGAGATGTACAGAGAAACATCAAAAGCAAACAACCCGGGCTTCCCTGGTGGCGCAGTGGTTGCGAGTCTGCTTGCCGATGCAGGGGACGCGGGTTCGTGCCCCGTCCGGGAGGATCCCGCGTGCCGCGGAGTGGCTGGGCCTGTGGGCCGTGGCCGCTGGGCCTGCGCGTCTGCAGCCTGTACTCCGCGGCGGGAGAGGCCGCGGTGGTGAGAGGCCCGCGTACCGCAAAAAAAAATAAAATAAAAAAGCAAACAACCCATCTCCATCACCCTCCCTGCTCTCCCCCAACCCCAGTGTTAACTGTTGGCTTATATTCAGCCACACTTGGAAGGACCCTGTTTTAATGAGAATTATGAAAAAATTATGTACATGTTTTATTTAACTTCTGGAAATTTAAAAACATATATTGGGGGCTTCCCTGGTGGCGCCGTGGTTAAGAATCTGCCTGCCAATGCAGGGGACATGGGTTCAAGCCCTGGTCCGGGAAGATCCCCAGAGCAACTAAGCCTGGGCACCACAACTACTGAGCCTGCGCTCTAGAGCCCACGAGCCACGACTATAGAACCTGCGTGCCACAACTACTGAAGGCCACGTGCCTAGAGCCCGTGCTCTGCAACAAGAGAAGCCACTGCAATGATAAGCCTGCGCACCTCAATGAAAAGTAGCCCCCGGTTGACCGCAAGTAGAAAAAGCGTGTGTGCAGCAGCGAAGATCCAACACAGCCAAAAAAAAAAAAAAAAGAAAAAAGAAAAACCAAGGTAATTAATAAAAACAACAACATATGTTGGAGAGGTTGGTATAATGATCTCTAGGGTGCCCATCACCCAGTTTCAACTTTTATCAACACATTGCTGATCTTGGATTCAGTTTACAGATGTTCTGTTGGAAGAAAATATAGCCCGTGTTTTTCTTTCATTTTCATGAGAAGCTGTGCTGACACTTCACTAAACTACCCCGTGAATGGACATTGAAACATGGATCTTCCAGCCACGAAGTAGGCTTGGTTCAGTGGGAACACGCAAGGACACTGGAGTTTAGAGGTGTTCTGGACACTTCCAGGCCCTGGAAGCTCACTGGTCAATCCTCTGAAATCCTGACTAACTCTAAAAACCAACCAGAATATCAGAAAATGTGGCAAAGACATAATGGATAAAACACCAAAACTTTCAGCTTTTCTTGCTGCTCCCCAAGAAATCTTTGCTTTCTGGATTACAGGTAAATAGTGTGAGTAAAATTTACGTCTTGAAATTGGCCTCTTGAATCCTCTTGGCCCTGTTTTGAATTCTTTTTCAATCACCTACCCCAGGACGTTTCTTGAGGACAGGTGTCATTTTCAACCCCACAGGCCTTGTGACTAGACGTGCCCATCAGCAGTGATTTAAAGTTGTTGTTATGGGAAACGGCCACAAGGCGGCAGCATTTCTTCATGCCCAACTTGGATACTTGGGTAACCGGAACCTTAGGAAAATCATGTTCCTGGGTTGTCAAGGAGGGCGTAATGTGCCAGAAGAAAGGCCCAAGGGCTTGTGTCTCATTCCTTCTTCCCCCTTACCCTTCACCCCACAGAGAAATCGCAGCCCCAGCAAAACCGCTGCACTGAGGGCGCTGTTGTCCCTGGGTGGGGCGATTCTAAGGAAGGAGGATGGAGGTGGGAACCCCACCACCAGGAGACGTGGAGACCAGGTGACTTTTCAGAGCTTCTCCAGGCCAGAGGTCCACCCTTTCTTGGGTGCACTAGGCTTGGCTTAGCTTTGGAAGGACCCACCTGGATCTGGAGATGGCAGTCTCATCCAGAGGGGACCTGGCACTACAAGTCCAAGGGGGGCTCGTTTGATGGCATATCCTCCCCAGCTCCCTCAGCCCCACGAGAGTGCAGCCTTGGGACCCAAGCCTCCTTGGGCTTCAGGGATGTGACCCCAGCCCCAGTTACCAAGCCCTGAGGGAAATACGGCAGGTACTACTTTTTTTTAATTGAATTTTTCTTTTATATGGACTATAGTTGATTTACAATGTTGTGTTTGTTTTAGGTGTACAGCAGCTTGATTCAGTTATACAGACATATAGAGCTATTCTTTTTTGGATCTTTTTCCCATATAGGTTATTACAGAGTGTTAACTAGAGTTCCCTGTGCTACACAGTAGGTCCTTCTTGATTATCTATTTTATATATATGAGGGTGTATCTGTTAATCACAACTTTCTAATTCATCTCTACCCCCCCTAATTTCCCCTTTGGGAATCATAAGTTTGTTTTCTAAGTCTGTGAGTGTCTTTCTGTTTTATAAATTAGTTCATTTGTATCAATTTTTAGATTCCAACTGTAAGTGATATCATATGATATTTGTCTTTTTCAGTCTGACTTACTTCACTTGGTATGATCATCTCTAGGTCCATCCACGTTGCTGCCAACGGCATCATTTCATTCTTTTTTATGGCTGAGTAATATTCCATTGTATAAACGTACCACATCTTCCTTTTCCGTTTGTCTGTTGATGGACATTGTGGTGGCTTCCATGTCTTGGCTGTTGTAAATAGTGGTGCAGTGAACGTTGGGGTTCCTGGGTCTTTTCGAATTCTGGTTTTCTCCAGATATACACCCAGGAGTGGGATGGCCGGATCATATGCTAGCTCTGTTTTTAGTTTTTTAAGGAACCTCCACACTGTTCACTGTAGTGGCTGTTCCCAATTTATATTCCCACCAACAGCATAGGAGGGTTCCCTTTTCTCCACGCCGTCTCCACATTTATTGTTTGTAGATGTTTCGATGATAGCCATTCTGAATGGTGCGAGGTGATACCTCGTTGTAGTTCTGATTTGCATTTCTCTAATAATAATGATGTGGAGCATCTTTTTAAAAAATATTTATTTATTTATTTTATTTTTGGCTGTGTTGGATCTTAGTTGCAGCATGCGGGCTCTTTGCTGCGGTGTGTGGGCTTCTCCCTAGTTGTGGCAGTGTGGGCTCCAGAGTGTGTGGGCTCTGTAGTTGTGGCTCAGGGGCTTAGTTGCCCCGCGGCATGTGGGATCTTAGTTCCCCGACCGGGGATTGAACCTGCGTCCCCTTAATTGGAAGGCAGATTCTTTTTTTTTAAATAAATTTATTTATTTTAAATTTTTGTCTGCGTTGGGTCTTTGTTGCTGCGCATGGGCTTTCTCTACTTGTGGCGAGCGGGAGCTACTCTTCGTTGTGGTGTGCGGGCTTCTCATTGCAGTGGCTTCTCTTGTTGCAGAGCACGGGCTCTAGGCGCGCGGGCTCCAGCAGTTGTGGCGCGGGGGCTGTAGAGTGCAGGCTCGGTAGTTGTGGCACATGGGCTTAGTTGCTCTGCAGCATGTGGGATCTTCCCAGACCAGGGCTCGAACCCGTGTCCCCTGCATTGGCAGGCAGATTCTTAACCACTGCGCCACCAGGGAAGTCCTGGAAGGTGGATTCTTAACCACTGGACCAACAGGGAAGTCCCAGCGATGTGGAGCATCTTTTCCAGTGCTTCTTTTTTATTTTTAAAAACAGTGTGAGTGAAATTTACTTCTTGAAATTGGTTTCTTGAAAGTCGGCCTTGTTTTGAAATCTTTTTCAATCACCCCAGGACATTTCTTGAGGACGGGTGTCATTTCCAACCCCACAGGCCTTGTGACTCGGAAGTGCCCATAAACAGCGGTTTTAAAGTTGTTGTTATGGGAAACTGCCACAAGGCGGCAGCATTTCTTCATGCCCAACTTGGATACTCGGGCAGTCAGAGCCTTAGGAAAGTTGTGTTCCTGGGTTGTCAAGGAGAGCGGAGTGAGCCAGAAGAAAGGCCCAAGGGCTTGTGTCTCGTTCCTTCTTCCCCCTTACCCTTCACCCCACGGAGAAATCGCAGCCCCAGCAAAACCGCTGCACTGAGGGCGCTGTCATCCCTGGGTGGGGCGATTCTAAGGAAGGAGGATGGAGGTGGGAACCTCCCCACCAGGAGATGTGGAGACCAGGTGACTTTTCAAAACTCTTCCAGCCCAGAGGGTGGACCCTTTTTTGGGTGAACTAGGCTTGGTTTAGCATTTGAAGGGCCTGCCTGGATCTGGAGATTATGGTTCCCATGCAGAGGGGACCAGGTACTGCAGGTCCAAGGAGGGCTCATTTGCTGGCATGTCCTCACCAGCTCCCTCAGCTTCAGGACAGTCCAGCCTTGGGACCCAAGCCTGCTTAGGTTCCAGGGCTGTGACACCAGCCCAGGTCTCCAAGGCCTGAGGGGAATATAGTAGGTATTTCTGCATAGGTCTTTGCCTAAAGAGGAACTTTTTCTGTTTTCCAAACTGGCCTCCACGTTCCCATGGATACCCTATCTGTGACCTTTTCACCCTGGGAAGATTTCTTTTGTCTTTGCAGGTATTCCGAAGGAGGATCTGTGGAGAAGGGGCTTGTTGGTGATCTTTCTCTTTTTGAAGGTGTTATTCAATGGAGGGTGGGTGGGGAGAGGTTGGCTGATTTCCTGTTTTTGTTTCCTTTGCCTTCAGTGAATGACTTGAAGAACGCAGCCCCCTGTGCAGTCAGCTACCTGCTCTTTGACCAGGACGATAAGGTCATGCAGCAGAACCTGGTGTATTATCAGTACCACAGGGACAAGTGGGGGCTCTTGGAGGAGGATTTCCAGCCCAGACCAGTACGTGCCAGTGCACCAGGCATCGCGTTTCCTGTTCTCTTCTTCATCCCACTTTCAGGAAGCAGCTTTGCATCTTAAGAGACAGGTTATTTCAGAAATGAAGGGAAACTCAGTTTTTTTTGTAGCTTTTTTCTTTTAACATTTTACATCTTTGTTCTCATTTCTAAATCAGTAAGCACTCTACAAATTTTAAACATTACAGAAATGATTCACTTAGGAATTGAGACTGCTTCTTTTTTTTTTTTTGCTGTACGCGGGCCTCTCACTGCTGTGGCCTCTCCGCTGCAGAGCACAGGCTCCGGACGCGCAGGCTTAGCGGCCATGGTTCACGGGCCCAGCTGCTCCGCGGCATGTGGGATCTTCCTGGACCAGGGCACGAACCCGTGTCCCCTGCATCGGCAGGCGGACTCTCAACCACTGCGCCACCAGGGAAGCCCGAGACTGCTTCTTAATCCCATGTTTTCTCTTTCTCATCCTGCCCTATAGCTATGCATTTACTGTATATGCAGCATGTAACTATCAATTTTTACAAAAATGGGATCTTACCTACTGTTTTGCAACTTGCTTTGTCTTTCTAACAATTTCATCATGAACACTTCCCATGTCGCACCCATACCACCTACTTTTTTTTTTTTTTTTTTTAACAGCTCCGTGGCAGGCTTGTTTATGGATGAATATCATTTAATTCCCTTGATGGATGCACTCAGCTTTGCATGTGTTCAGGGAAACCTATGGATTATATATCACTTTCAGAAGATCTTTTCTAATTTGCCCTTAACTTGTATTTTCATTGAGATTTGTGCATGCTGTCCTGGTTTGCCATACATACATCTTCCTTCAACTTCACTGTCCAGCCAACACACACTAACACACACACACACACACACACACACACACTTTCATTCACTCAGGATTGGCTACTCTTTTTTTCAAATTGAGATATAATTCATATACTGTCAAATTCATGCTTTCAAAGTGCACAATTCAGTGGTCTTAGTATAGTCACAGAGCTGTGCGACCGTTACCACTATTTAATTTTAAACATTTTCATCACCCCCCAAAGAAAGTTCATACCCTTCCCCCGCCTGCCACCAGCCCAGTTCTCCCCTTAAAAGGTTGGTCATATAAACTGTTCTCTGTTTGTGTCTGAACAGGAAGCAGTTCAGTTCTTCAACGTGACGACACTCCAGAAAGAGCTGCATGACTTTGCTAAGGAAAACATAATGGATGATGATGAGGTAAGTTTTCCTGTTTAGCACACGTCTGGCTAAGAGAAACTATTACTCACAGCTTTGTTAAAAATCATTGGAAGGCCGAGTCGCCCCTGAAATGAGAAACAGAAGGGGCCTTGGGAAACAGAGTTTCTGTGGGCGTTTTTATGTGTCAGAGCACTGGCCTGGGCAAGAAGGGTTTTCTAGGAAACCCAGGCTGAAGCACCACGTTTCCTGACAGAGTACAGAGCCATCCTCCAGGAACCCATCACAGGAGCCGTCCGAACATCTTTTTTTTTTTTCTTTTCCTGTACCGTGTGGCATCAAGCATCATTTTTTAACATTATAAAAACACACTGAATTTTAGCACTCTGAAGACACTGGGAAGCCCACATCCCAATTTTTCTGTCAGTTTGTTTTGTTTTGTTTTCTGTATATTAGGCATTTTATCCTTCTCTGGGGTTGCTTGAAATTCCTGATTAAGTCTTACTTAGCTGACTTCTTTATTGACGGCGGAGACTCTGCTGGTTATGGAGCCGTCATTCTGTGGTGGGGCAGCCTAGTCACAGAAAAGCCATCATTAGGGGTAGCGTTTAGAGAGATGCGTTTGGAACAAACCATCAAACTCTTTCTAAGACAGCCATCGGAGCTGGGAAAGAGCTGCGGGTTTGTTCTCGTCTGACCCCTCACTTTACAGCTGAGGAGCTTGAACAGGAAGGTTCCGGGAGCTGCTAGGCCAGACCCGGGAGCCCTGAGCCTCCATGTCTGCTCTTTCCACTGCCCCAGTTTTCAGTGAAGCACCTGTAAATAAGACATCATTGTGGAATTTGTTTTCTGTGCACGAATTTACATGAGATGGATCGACCACTAGCATGCATTTAGCTCCCCTGAGCCTCAGTACTTCGTCTGTAAAATGGGGCTGATAACATTGACCTCACAGGGTTGGAAGAATGAAATACCACTTTGCACATCGAAGTGCTTTACAAACTAGGAAGTGACCCATGTGCCATATGTCTTGGCTTGGGTTCTCTTGAAGCAGAGCCTGTGATATGACTACAAGGATGCTGAAAAGGAAGGAATGCTGACCAGACACAAACAAGGTTGACCGCTATGGTTTGTAAAGTGGAGAAAAATATATTTATTTACTTATTTATTGGCTGCACAGCACGGCATGCGGGATCTTAGTTCCCTGACCAGGGATCGAACCCACGTCCCGGGCAGTGGAAGCATGGAGTCTTAACCACTGGACCGCCAGGGAATTCCTGAGAAAAAAGTATTTAGGAAAAACGGGACAGTAGAGTTTCTGATTATCTAGAGGCAAGCTACTATTGATATTTTGGTATTTATGTCTCCAGTTTTTTCTATATATTTCCAATATATATTCACTATAAACTTGACTGTAATTATATATCATGGCTTTTCCATTGTAACACTGTAGTTTGAGCAATTTCCCTGGTTATGTTTTTCTAGAACAGTTTGATTGAGATATTATTCACATATTGTACAATTCTCCTTTCTAAAGTATACAATTCAGTGGGTTTTTTTTAGTATATTCATAAAGTTATGCATTCAAATTTGAGAACATTTTCATCACCCAGATGAAAGCCCAGGGACTTCCCCAGCAGTCTGGTGGTTAGAACTCCATGCTCTTACTGCTGAGGGCCGGGGTTCCATCCCTGGTTGGGGAACTAAGATCCCGCGAGCTGCACAGTGCAGCCAAAAAAAAAAAAAAAAACCGAATGAAAGCCCAAACCTATTAGTAGTCACTTTCCATTCCTTCCCCTCTGCCCACCCCGACCCTTTCCCCCAGCCCCTGGCAACCACTGACCTACTTTCTGTCTCTGGATTTACCTGTTCTGGATGTTTCATGTGAATGGAATCATGGTTTTTGGTCTTTGACTAGTTTCTTTCACTGAGCGTAATGTTTTCCGGGTTTAGCCATGTTGTAACATGCATCACGTTACATGTAAAAATTCCTTTTCATTGCTGAATAATATTCTACCGTATGGATATACCACCTGTTGTTTATTCCTTGGTTGATGGACATTTGGGTTGTTTCCACTTTTTGGCTACTTTGAATAATGATACTATGGACGTTTGGGTACAAATTTTTGTTTGGGCAAAAATTTTCAATTCTCTTATACCTAGGAGTATATATTAGGAGTAGAATTTCTGGGTCCTATTACTCTATATTTAACTTGTTAAAGAACTGCCAGACTGTTTTCCAAACTGGCTGAATCATTTTACAGTCCCACCAGCAATGTATGAGAGTTTTAATCTGTTACATCTTCCTCAACACTTATAGTGTCTGTCTTTCTTTGTGTGTGTGTGTATGTGTGTGTGTCTGTCTTTTTTATTATAGCCATTCTAGTGGGTGTGAAGTGGTACCTAATTATGGTTTTGACTTGCATTTCCCTATTGACTAATGGTGTTGAGCATCTTTTCATATGGCTATTAGCCATTTGTATATCTTCTTTGGAGAAATGTTGATTCTATTCAAGTCCTTTGCCCATTTTTAAATTGGGTTGCTTGTCTTTTCATTGTTGAGTTGTAAGAGTTCTTTATATGTTATGGTTATAAGTCCCCCATCAGATATATGAATTCTAAAAATTTTCCCCCAATCTGTGCATTATCTTTTCACTTTGTTAACGGTGTCTTGAAGCTCAAAAGTTTTAAATTTTGATGAAATCCAACTTATCTATTTTTTCTTTTGTTGCTTGTGTTTTTGCTGTCATATCAAAGAAAATATTGTCTAATCCAAGATCACTAAAATTTACTGTTTTTTCTAAGGTTTTTATAGTGTTATACACTTACATTTAGGTCTACAATCTTTTTTTTTTTGTTAATTTAACATATGATGTGAGGTAGTGGTACAATTTCATTCTTTTGTGTGTGGAAATACTGTTGTCCAGCATCATTTGTTGAAAAGACTTTCTTTCCCTATTCAATTGTCTGGGTACCCTTGTAAGAAATCAGTTGACCTTAAATGTGAAGGTTTATACCTGGACTCTCAATTCTATTCCATTGATCTAGATTTCTATCCTTATGCCAGTACTGCATTGTCTTGAATACTGTAGCTTTGTACTACATTTTGAGATTGGGAAGTGTGAGTCTTCCAACTTCTTTCTTCTTCTAGATTGTTTTGGCTATTCTGGGCCCCTTGCCTTTCCATGTGAAATATGGGATCAACTTGCCAAATTCTGCAAAAGGCAGCTGGGATTTTTATAGGAATTGTGCTGAATCTGAAGATTGACTGGCATCTCAACAATATTAAATATTCCGATCCATGAATATGGGATACCTTTCTACTTATTTAGGTCTTCTTTAACTTCCTTCAATAATATTTTCCCAAGTTTTGTTATTCTTGGTGCTATTGGAAATGGAATTGTTTTTCTTATTTTGATTTTCTAGTTGTGCGTTGCTGGTGTATAGAAATACAGCTGATTTTTGTATGTTGATACTGTAATCTTGCAAACTTATTGAACTTGTTTATCAGTTCTAAACTTTTTTTTGATGTGTATGGATTCCTAAGGAGTCTCTGTATACAAGATCATGTTATCTGTGAATAGACATGGTTTTATTTCTTTTCCAGTCTGGATGTCTTTTGTTTATTTTTCTGACTAAAACCTCTAGTACAATGTTGAATAGAAATGGAGAGAGTGGAAATCCTTGTCTTGTTCCTAATCTTAGAAGGAAAGCCTTCTGTTTCAGCATTAAGTACATTCTTAGCTGTGGTAGGGCCCTTTATCAGGTTGAGGAAGTTCCTCTTCTATTCCTAGTTAGTTGAATGTTTTTTATCGTTTGACAAACGAGGAATTTTTTCAAATGTTTTGGTGTTGAATTTTGCCAAATGTTTTTTCTGCACCTATTGAGATGATTTTGTGGGTTTTGTTAATCTTGTTAGTTAATGTTCATTATAAAGACAATTTTTTTTTTTTGCGGTACACGGGCCTTTCACTGCTGTGGCCTCTTCCGTTGCGGAGCACAGGCTCCGGACACGCAGGCTCGGCGGCCATGGCTCACGGGCCCAGCCGCTCCGCGGCATGTGGGATCTTCCCAGACCGGGGCACGAACCCGTGTCCCCTGCATCGGCAGGCAGACTCTCAAGAACTGCGCCACCAGGGAAGCCCTAAAGACAATTTTTTAATGACTAATATTCCATGGTGTGGATTTTTTAAGTAAAGCTCTTTTTATACGCATTTCGGTTGCTTCCCACTTTTTGCTTTGATCAATAACACAGCAGTTACTACATCTTTTACCTTTTCTCTGATCATTTCCTTAGGATAAATTCCCAGAGGTGAATTCCTGGCTATGAACCCTTTGAAGACTTTTAACATACAAAAACAATGCATTTAGAAAAAAAAAATCATACATATTAGAACAAGAAGAGACCCTTTATGAGATTCAGTAAAGCTGTCTCATGTCACAGATGAGGAAACAAACTCAGAAAGGTAGAGTGACTTTACTCAAAGCCACACGGCTGCTTAGTAATCATCTAGTGAATAGACCAGGCTTATTCCAGGCTTTAAAATTCCTAGGATTCTGAGACTTGGACCTGTCAAGATAACAGGACTCCACTGAAGTTCCCAGAGTAGTTCGGTTATTAATCAAAGCTTTAGAATTATAAAAGAATTTCTAAAGAATGAGCTATTTTTAAAATTATATATCAAATTATGGCAAGTAATAATTTGAAATAAACTGTAACTAACACAATAAAATTCTTAGTTAATCCTTAAAAATTTCCAAAGGACAAAATGCTACTTCGAAACAAAGCGTCAATCTAGTCTCCTGATATTTGTGGTATCCTTCTTTATATCTTTCTGGGCTTGAAATATGTGTAAGAGCTCCTGAAAGTTTGCACACTGGTTAAAAATTTCGCAGAGGCCCTGTTACAGTTTCAGAACGTTTATAAAGCAAGCTGAAATAGATGCTCTTGGGTAGGAAAGGAGGTGAGGGGCAGGGGAAGGAGCTACGCACGCATGTGGTCTCCCCTGCAGTCAGGTTATCCTGATCCTGCGGGGAGCTCCGGGGCATGCATTGTATCACAGAGCTCCTTCTGCCTTTTGTCATCCCCTTTCTCAGTCCCTCACTAGTTGTTGGCAGCCCGGAGCGGGTGGTGTATAAGCTCCCTGGCAGGGCTGCTCATTTTGGCCAAGATCAGTCATGCAGAGAAGGGATAGGTATAAGCCATTAGCAGCGACACTCCCAGCAGCTAGGGGATGGGTGCCTGGAAAATATCGATAGATCTGAGCGCGACACCAGTGACCTTATAGGAGGATGTGTTTCTTTCATCTCTATTGCCGGGGACACTTAGTAGTGAGCTAAAAGCAAACAATGCTATCATCCCCACCTCACAGTAGCCCCACAGCAGGAAACAGTAACCCTGGGAACAGATGTCATGTCCATATATGTAATCCTCTACCATACCCTGTTTTCCTTTTGGGGTCCAGAAAGCAACTGAAGAATGTCATTTATTCAAGCAGCGGTCTTCCACTCCCATCACTTGAGTTCCTAATTGCAGGCATGATGTGTAGAAGCATTTGTTAAAAATAATAAGATCCCTTTTGTGTCTCATGTACTTGATAGATTTTCTAACTATTCTCAAATGCTGAGAGACCTTATGACTCTCTCTGTGTTAAAATATCAAAAGGAGCGAATTGGCTCTTGGCCTGGGAGGGAGGCCTCCATGAGGGGGGCCAGGCTTTAGCAGGGGGTGGTCACCATCGGTGGGGCTGCCTGTACTGACCTCAGGGGAAGGGGCTTGGCCTTCTTGGTGATTCCCTCATTCTCTGCAGTAGAGGGAGTGGATGTCATCAGCTGGTGGGTTAGGTGTGTCATGGGAGTAGAATCAACGCAGAGAAGGAAATCAGAAAGTATGCTGGGCTGTTTCAGGTAGAGGCTTAAGGCTCATTGCAAAAGGAGGGAGCAGGTGGGCTCCTGTACTACCCAAGCATCTCTTGTTTGAGTGGCCTGATTGCTTCAGTTGCACCAGCAGTAACACGCCTACACACAGTCAGCCATCCCCTAGCAGGTTTACTGAGACCTGTGTGTGCCAGTTTCTGCAGAAGAAGGTCCTGGTCCTTGAAAATCTCGTGGTCTGGTGATCAAGGCAGAAAGGGAACAGACAGAAAGTCTTCCTGTGGGGTAACTGCTAATGGGAGGGGAGTAGGGCTGGGGGAGGGATGCACAGAAGAAGGACACTAAACAGGGTCTTTCAGAAGGGGCTGGATGGCTCAGTTCACACAGACCATCTGGGGGTCTTGGAGCACTTGACTCCAAGTTCACATGGTGTGGAAGCCAGGTCCCTCCCAGGGAGAAGTCAGACCCTTTGGGCTCGAGGGAGGAAAGGCTGCTCCAGCCTAGGGGTGGCTGGCAGTTGCCTCTTGGAAACAGTCTCTGCTCACCAGCACCTTGAAGGTCAGGTACCTGCTTAACAGAGGTGTCTTATTGTCTCTTACAGGGAGAGGTTGTGGAGTATGTGGATGACCTCTTGGAGCTGGAGGAGACCAGATAGCCCCCAGCAGCCAGAGAGACTTCCTCTCGATGTTCAGGAAACACAGATTCTTTGTCTTCCTTTTCCTAATAGTACAAGTTGTTGATACCTCAGAGCCTTCTCTTTACTCTGTGAAGTGAAAGGGAAGCCCCCATCTCTCACTACAGCTAACCAGGGGTGAGCCTGGTTTCCACGTGTCCACACCTGCCCCCCCTTCACACCTGCCCCCGCTCTTCACACCTGCCCCCCATCTTCACACCTGCCCCCTTCACACCTGCCTCCCCTTCACACCTGCCTCCCCATCTTCACACCTGCCCCCTTCACACCTGCCTCCCCAGCTTCACACCTGCCCCCCCACACTTGCCCCCCATCTTCACACCTGCCCCCCTTCACACCTGCCTCCCCAGCTTCACACCTGCCCCCCCACTTGCCCCCCATCTTCACACCTGCCTCCCCTTCACACCTGCCTCCCCAGCTTCACACCTACCCCCCACACTTGCCCCCATCTTCACACCTGCCCCCTTCACACCTGCTTCCCATCTTCACACCTGCCCCCCCTCTTCACACCTGCTTCCCATCTTCACACCTGCCCCCTTCACACCTGTCTCCCCCTCTTCACATCTGTCTCCCCCTCTTCACACCTGTCTCCCCATTTTCACACCTGCCCCCCATCTTCACATCTGCCTTCTCCATTTTTATACCTGCCTTCTCACCATTTTGGTTAGAAGGACAGTTTTCCATGGATAGTTTTTTTCTTTTCCCAGAAAAATCAGTATTATTTTTTAAATAAGAAAAATACTCCTAAAAGGTGGTAATTATAAAAACCTACTCTAGCCTTTCTGCTTTTCCACATTTTGGTTTTGTTTCTCCCCATCCCCTGATCCAGCAAAGATGGTGAGGACAAAGGCTAAACTTCTCATGATGGTCTGTACACGGTCTGACCAGCATTTTTTCTGGCGCCCATTGAAAAAGAAGTTGGGTAGACAGGGTCGAGTACAGAAATGTGGCTTTTGCCCAACACTTTCACATGTCCAAAGTCTTACAATGGTTGGTAGATCCCATCTGAGGACAGTGCTCAGCCGTTAGTCTCAGAGTTGGGAATGGAAGGAAGCAGAGGGAAGCTAGTTTCATTCACTCTTTCAACAAATATTTACTGAGCACCTACTACGTGCTAGGCTTTGACCTGGGCACTGGAGATACTGCACAGAAAAACAGAAAAAAAAAAGTCCCTGCCCTCATGGAGCCTACATTCCTCAGGGAAAGACAGACAACAGATAAACAAAAATAAATATGTACAAAGCATCAGAGGGTGATCACTGCTATGGAGAAAAATCAAGCAGGGAAGGCGGTAAGGAGGCCTGGAGATGCTTCAGTTTTTGTTTTGTGTTTTGAATTTTTTGGCCGTGGCGCATGTGGGATCATAGTTCCCAGACCAGGGATCAAACCTGGGCCCCCTGCAGTGGAAGCATGGAGTCTTAACCACTGGACCACCAGGGAAGTTCCAAGGCTGCAGTTTTAAATAGAGTGGTCAGGGAAAGCCTCAGCAAGGTGACAGCAGAGCAGAGACCTAGGGAAGTGGGTCTCAGGGCAGAGCATTCCAGGCCAGAGGGGGCAGCGTGTGCAGTGCCCGACAGTGGGGATGTGCTTGTGTGGTCTGGGGACAGTAAGGAGGCCCAGGGGAGGCGTGGGCCAGGGGCAGAATGGAAGGAGGTGAGGATAGGTGTGTGGGTGGGAGGGTGGATGGCTCAGCCTTGCCGGCCAGTGTAAGGCCACTGGCTTCTGCCCTGAGTGGGGTGGGAGCTGTGGAGCAGAGCGGAGCCTGGGCTGACTTGCGTTTTACAGGGAGCACGCCAGCTGCCATCCTGTGAGAAACCTGGAAGCAAGCAAGGGTAGAAGCAGGAATACCAATTAGGGGATGGCTGCAAAAATCCAGGCAAGGGGGATGCGGGCTCGTCCCCGGGCGGTAGCAGGAGAGACATGGTGAGGAGTGGTCAGATTGTGGATTTTTTTGAAACCAGGGCCAATAGGATTTGCTAACAGATTGGCCGTAGAGCGTAAGAGGAAAAACGAGAGAGGCTCGAGGTGACCTCGAGGTTTTGGGCCGGAAGCACGGAAAGGATGGAGTTGCCATTTCCTGAGATGGGGAAGATGGCTGGGTGGGTAAGTAAGGCATTCGGTGCCAAGCAGCTGTCTGAAGCTGGGATGCCATGTTCAGGCTGCAAATAAAATTGGAGCATTTTCTCAGGTGAGGTCATTAGCAGAGCCTAAGTCAGGGATCCAGTGGGGAGTGGGTCCCAGGGCGGGACTGCAAGGCAGGCGGGGCCCGTGCGTGGGTGCCCTGCCCCAGGACCCCATCAGTGGAGGCTCTGGACCCGCACACACTTGAGCCTCCTTGAAGCTCCAGGCTGCGGCTCTTCCCGGCTGTACGAGGACATGCAAGGAGGCCTGACCCTGTCCACCTCTCTGTGCCCACAGAGTTTCCCTGTGGTCCTTCTCCTTGGAGCCCAGGAGACCTTTCTGTGGGTGAGGATGTTCCCCACGGGGTTGCCTGGTGGTGGGCAGAGGTTCTCCTTCACTGTCTGAGGTTGGCCTCTTTTCACTGGGGACTGAAAACGCCTCCACCCCCATCCTAGCGGTGTCCCCTGGGAAAGAAACCCTGGGGACAGTAGGATCAACACTGTCAGCACTTTGCTTTGCTTGAAGGCTGTGGAACCAAATTACTCAGTTTTTACTTCGAAAGAAGCCAAACCAATTAAATAAAAAAAAAAAAAAAGTGGGGCGATTCTTCCAAACCCACCATGAAAAAACCCCAGCTCAGAGGCTGCATTCAGCGACCTCAGCCCAGTACCTCCCTGAGCGGGTTTTCTTAGAAGAATCCTGGATTGAGACGTCGTGGGTCTTTTGAAAAAAACAAAACAAAACAAAACACATTTGTAAGCTTTGTGGGAGTTTCCAGACCGAGACTAGGATGCCTTGCTTGTCCTCTGACCCACCTGCACGCAGCCCCACGGGTACTGTTAGGTTTCCACCCAGGGAGGCTGCCCACCATGGGGCAGGGGGTTCTCTCTAGCCCCAATGCCTCTCAGGCAGCCCAGGCAGGGGCCTACACTGGGGAGGGTCTAAAGGCACCCCCTGTGCCTCTGTTAATGTTCACACTTTACCTTAGCAGGGAAGGGCTGGGGGCAGGTTTGTGTGTACATAAAGGTTTAAAAGCCACTAATGGAGTGAAATGTTGCACATACCACGCTATTCAATGTACTAATATTTTTCTGAGTTTGAGGCTTTCTAATTACTGCCACTAACCTGTCGTGCTCACCTCTGGGATCCAGAACCACTGTGTCCATTGCCCACAAATGCCGCCTTCGGAAACGTTGCTTTTAGGAGTTCTTACTAAGAGAATGTTAAGAGCACAAAAATTTTATTGAACCAAACTCAGTGGCAAACAGAAAATGATTTGTTAGATTGTCAGTGGGCAAGAGTTTATTATGACTGCTGGTGGAATCAACAGTGGCCCGTTTCTGCCAACATTGATGGAAATAACGTTTTTAAGTTTTAAATGTGAGATGTAAACCTAAACTACTTCAGTTTTTTTTTTAAAATTCAATACTTAAACTGTGGGGAGAAGGTGGCTTGGAGCCAGAGAAAACATTCTCATTTAATAGTGTTTGCACATGGAACGGCCGCACAGTTTGTAGCGAGGCTCTGAGAAAAACCCACAACTAATCCTTCATCGCAGCTGTCCGAACTCTTGACCATCTGCCATCTCCCAAACAGCGACTTCTTTTTTCTGGTGACTCCAGGCTTGAATGACCTAGTGTGGAGAGTTTAAACTATATACAAGGAGGGGGGTGGGAAGGGAAGGGACCTTAAGTCAGCCTCAGCCAAAGGTTTTGTGCATAGGACTTCCTGTGCCTGCAGCCCGTCCCCGGGGCATCTCCCTGAGAGGGAATTCACCAGGATGGCCCAGCTTCGCCTTCACTGACCCACTCCTACCCCAGAAACAAGTCAGGAGCAGCCGTGGAATGTGCCATAGGAGAATGTTCTCTCTCGGAGGTGGGCACAGTGAGCATACCCTAGGCCTAAAGTGCGCCCCACCTCAAATCTGGCTTTGGTGGCTTGTTGAATGAGTCGACTGGCTATCCTCTTGGAGCTGATAGCATAAGATTGATGGTGCCTCCTTTTACAAGAAAAAGAGTGGGAAGAAATGAAGCAATTTCTTAACTGTACCAACAGAAACAAGATGGGCCCACTTTAGGGTCATGGTCAGCAGGCCACACTACAAAGGTTGTTGCCGATATCTTTTCCACTTCCTCTCCTTGGGTCAGGGCAGTGGGTACAATTTCACTCTGTGGGAAATTAGAATCACATTAAATGTTTTACTTTGTTTCTTTTTTTTTTTTGACCACACAGCATGCGGGATCTTAGTTCCCTGACCAGGGATCCAACCCGTGCCCCCTGCAGTGGAAGCGTGGGGTCTTAACCACTGGACCAGCAGGGAAGTCCCTTACTTTGCTTGTTTTTTTTTTTTTTTTTTGTGGTACGCGGGCCTCTCACTGTTGTGGCCTCTCCCGTTGCGGAGCACAGGCTCCGGACTCGCAGGCTCAGCGGCCATGGCTCACAGGCCCAGCCGCTCCACGGCATGTGGGATCTTCCCGGACCAGGGCACGAACCCGTGTCCCCTGCATCGGCAGGCGGACTCTCAACCACTGCGCCACCAGGGAAGCCCCTTTGCTTGTTCTTTACTGCTTTCTTTCTGTCTGGTGGTGGGGCTGTCTTAACCGGACCCAGTCATTCTAGGACGCGTGTTGTAATGAACTGTTTTCTCAGGTCTGTGAGGTTTCTGATGTGCATCTAGTGAAGCAGAGCCCTCACCCCAAGGACGGTTGGCTGTCACGCAGAGGGGGAGTCCTTGCCAGCCATGGGCGGGCCCAGAGCCTTCAGGAGATGCAGGCTCATTCCTCTCCCCAGGAAGACTCTCTTTCAGAGAACTGGGATCTCACTAGGAAAACACTGGGAATCCAGGGCTTGCTTTGGATCTAATGAGCTGGTCCCTTGCTGCCAAGGTCTGAGAAGTGATAAAGTACTTACTGTTTAATGAGGACCAAAAGCCTCCAGGCATGACAGCCAATAGCTACTGTGCTCCAGGCCTATCACCCAAGGACCAGCAAGGAGAAAGAAAAGTGTAGAAGGAGGCAGGTGGAAAGAGTGAGGAACCAGCCAGGGCAAAACTAGACCTATGGGCCAGAGAGTTCACACACATCGGCTATTGGAAGAGGTGGTGGAGGAAACGGATTCTGTTGATGTCAGCCCAGGAATTCTGGAGGATACAGTGGAAAAGTTTGGACGGAGCAGGAGTGGCGGTGTAGGCAGTAAGAGTTTACCCATCAATGGACGTCTTAAGTCCTGATCCCTTGAAGCAAAGCCTTGTGCGAGTGATGGGTGCTCTCAGGAGAAGGGAAGCAGGAAATAGCTGGAAAGGGTGTGGTCTCTGGAGACCAGCCTCAGCATGATCCCATGGGAGCTCTCCCACCTTGAGGCAAGGAGGCCGGCCTTCTGTGTGCTTGTGTCCATAACTCACTGGCTGCATGCAGGCTGCCGCATGGGTGGAGGGGTGTGAGGGGCTAACTCCTGGGTGAGGGAACTCCCATTAGGCTGAGGACAATTCTCTGGGTGAGAAGGGTACGTGTATGCATTTATGAGCATTTTAGCAGCCAACAGGGCAGTAGGAGGAGGGTTCACCTGCCCAGTGAAGGGGATCTGGGTGGACACCAACAGTGTCCACAACATTGGGTGGCTTGGGAGGGGCCATAACCGGTGTTTGCAGAGGTAAAGAGGGACGTGAGGCAGATGGGACTGGTGCTGACGGTCTCTGAGCTGGGTTACTCCATTCACACCTCCAGATCTGTTGTCCACCTTGCCCTGTGCCCCTGGGTAGACATTGCCTAGGCTCCCTCACCCTCGACTGCTGCTGACCGCAGCTGGGACTTGCTGGCAAGGGACTGCAGGCTGAGAGAAGAGGTCCAGGCCTTTAAAAACGCTGCCTCTCTAGGCCACCGCTGGACAGGGGCTGTATTCTTCTTGAGGCCAGAGCCCTTGTCCCTCGGGGGCTTTTCTGTTGCTGAAGGTCTCATCTGGGCCCCTAACAGCCCTCCACCACACCTTGATGGTTCTCTTAACCCTCCCCAGGCTTTGCTGACCACCTACCCCTAACTCTCTCTATTGATTCCTTTGACTGTCCCATCAGTTAGGAGAAGGGAGGCCATTGGTTCTGGTCTCTTAGGTCAGTGCTTCTCAAACTTGACCACACACCCCCATCACCTGAGCATCTTGTTAAACACAGAGTCTGAGTCAGCAGGTCTGGGGAGGGGCCTGAGATTCTGCATTTCTAACAAGCTCCTAAGTGGTGTCTGTGCTGCTGGCCTGGGAACCACACTTTGAGTAGCAAGGCCCTGGGCTTTTTGTTTTAGTGAGAGGCATGGTCTCTGGTTGGGGTGAGGAAGATGGAAGGAGGGAGGAGGGGGCAGGAGCTCTGCAGACTCCCCAAAATCCTGCTGTGGGAGGTCACATGGCTGAGAGGCTTAGAAAGGGTGGTCTTAGATCCAACAAGTATTAAGACATTACTTTCAAGACTACTAGAGAATCCTTTTTAAAAAAACCACTGTGATGTAACGTACTTTCAAGACTACTAGAGAATCCTTTTTAAAAAAACCACTGTGATGTAACGCAGATATAAAATACACTAAGTAACTGGGGAAATAATTATTTATTTTAAAAATGTCAGAAGCTTTGTGTTAATGGATCCCCACCCCCAAATTTTTGTGAGCAGTAAACATTTACCAGTCTCAAAACACACATGATGACATACAATTTAGGTTTACAGTGGTTTTTTTTGCTTTTTGTTTTTTTTGCGGTACACGGGCCTCTCACTGTTGTGGCCTCTCCCGTTGTGGAGCACAGGCTCCGGACGCGCAGGCTCAGCGGCCATGGCTCACGGGCCCAGCCGCTCCGCGGCATATGGGATCTTCCCGGACCGGGGCACGAACCCGCGTCCTCTGTATCGGCAGGCGGACTCTCAACCACTGCACCACCAGGGAAGCCCGGTTTACAGTGTTTTTAAGCATTCCGTTTCTACGTGCATTTTTTAGATCCTATAACATTAATTTAGATGACACCAAATCAATAAAAACTTAAAAACTGATGTGTTGGGTTTATTTTGCAGTTCTATCAAATAATACATTTGCATGTATTATTTATTTGTGATAAATTTATTAATACATTTGTATTAATATTACCTATTTTTGAGTTGGAAGTGATGTTTCGGCAGCCTCAAATGCTATCCAGGGGCACAGCGATGCCTGACCTCCGTGCAAGACAGACCTCAGGTGTTCCTCATCGGTGCCTCCAGAGCCTCAGCTGGCCTCAAAGCTCAAAATTTATGTGCTTGTAAGCCTGTGGTTCAGTCTTGAGCGTGCATCAGAATCACCTGGAGGGCTAGTTAAAGCACAGATAGCTGGGCCCCACCCCCAGGGTCTCCACTTCATCTGGGGTGGAACCAGAGAATTTGCACCTCTAGCAAGTTCCCAGGTGATGCTGATGCCACTGGTCTGAGGAGCATGCTCTGTCATCATAAGCGAGATATGCTGAGTCACCATAAGATGATCGAGACACCGTGAACTGGGTGCACGACAGCCATGCGGAGTCCATCCTGCACTCAGGCTGTTTCTAGAGGGCTCACAATCGCCACAACAGGGTAAAGTACAGATCGTCACAGATCATTTCATATTCCTTTTCAATTCCTCTGCTTCTCTATCAGGTAGGTACCCATGCTTGATATCCTAGCCCTTGGCCCTCTTGAAACATTTTTTCCCCTCCTAGCTCATTCTCTCTTCCTGGAGTTCAGAGGAATGGTTAATCCTGAGAAAGGAAACCGAGGACTGAGTTTTGTTAGTCCTGGCAAAAACTCTAAGACATTCCTAGGCACAGACTGGTCAAGGACAACCAGGCCACTGCTTCTGAGAGGAAACGGTGCTTACTGGTACAAAACAAATCTTGTTTTTTAAAAAAACGATGGGCTGTCCCACAGGATGGAGGGAACAGGGTGGATGTGTGTCCCACCACTCCTCCCCTCCCCTCCCAACCAAACATCTGTCATAAATTCTTTCCAATTTCAACAAACAACTTTTTAAAAATCTCAAAGCTTCTAGACTATGTCCTGGTTCTTGGCTCATATGCCCTCAGCAACGTCACAGCATTAAAAGGAGATAACCCATTATTCTTCCGTATCCCACTCCCAGCAATTAAATATCTATATCCGAAATAACACTGCTCTTAAATGCTCTGTACATCACATCTATTTCGAAAATTTCATGTTGCAGTCTCAGTCATTTTCTTTCTTAAAAAAAAAGAAAAGACAACTGTATGGTGAAGAGGTGAGTTTTGACCTCTCACTGGAATTAGGAAGCACAGGTCTGGGATTAGTGCAACAGGTTCCAGGGCAGATGGTCAAGGGGATGCTGAGGTGTGTGAAGATGCCACCAAAGCCTCCCTGCCCTGCCAGGTGCCTCCAGAGATGCTTCTCAGCCTAGAAAACAAAGACCTGAGAAAAAGAAGACGAGCCCTACTCCACTTGTTTCGTGCGCTAGTGAATTGTCAGTGTTTCTCAATGTGATATGTCACAGTTTATCTTCCTCCCAAGGGGCTTCGGGCGAGCCCCCCAAGGTGGCTAGACCTTCTCCATCTCAATCTGCTGGTGGTAGTGACCAACCTGCCGCTGGCCAACATTCAGCTTGTACACGGAGCTCCTGTGCTGGCACCTGCGGTAACCCCACACGGCCCCCATGCCTGCCAGGAACAGAAGCAGGCACAGGACCGTGACAATGGTGGCAATGATGGGGCCTCTGCTGAGGCTGCGACACTTATCCCCTACGCAGGACTCCAAGGTTGGAAGAAGCTCCTCGCTTGCACCTGGGCCGGGGACTTCCTGTCCCAGGAAGTCCTCAGACAGCAGGTATGGAAAGGTATCCTGGACCTCAGGGGCAGTGATTTCCACTGGAGTCCGGGTGGCCGCCGTGACAGTTGAGGGAATGAGGTTCGATGTCTTGTGGATGGCGGTTGTCACCGTCTCCAGGATAGAGCTGGTGAGCTCATAGGGTAGGGTGGACATGGGAGGCTTCTCTGTGGCATATCTCCAAGGAACAGTTGACTGGTCCCTGGTCAAGTCACCATCCCCCTTGCTGGGACTCTCAGTTTCAGACACACTCATGGGTCTGAGAGCCAAAGCTTCTACATCTAGAGTTTGAGTTGGAAGAACTGAACGGTTGGTTGTGTCCTCACTGAGTGTGAGGGTGGTACTCCTGGGCTTCTTAACTTCCACAACAGCAGGCTGATTGGGTGTAACTAGGAAGGTTTCTTCCAGCCCTACTGATCGATTGCCCTTGTCCTTCTCTTCCTCCTCTTCTGCCTCTGTCTTCCTCCAAGCCCCATCGGTCACAGGGTAGCCATCTAACCAGGACTCATCGCTGCTGCTCACCATTGGGTCACCTGCCTTGCTGTCATTCCTACCCACAAATGGCCCCAAGGGACCATCAGTGCTGCTGTAGATGACCCTAGTTTCTTCTGGCTCACCTGGGGCCAATGTGGTGCCACTGTGGTTGTCTCCAGCAGGAACCTGCTTTTTGGTGTCCTCGTCCATCTCCTTTTCCAACTCAGGCTTGTGGAAGGTCTCATCAGGAAACCAGAACATGTACTTCTGGTTTTGTTGGGATCCTGGCAGGTCTGTGGGGACACTGCTCCCAGTGCTGGGCAAACCTGTGGTTGGCGCAAAAGCTGTATCCTGGGCTGTGTCTTCTCTCCCCACAGAAATAGAGACCAGATGGTCCTGCTTTGGAGCCTCCTCAGAGGCTTCTCCCTGACCCCTGTCCTCCTCTGCCTCTGTCCGGGAATCTTCCATGAGCTCTCTGAATGACACAGATCTGTCATCAGGAAAATTATCTTCATAGTCAATATGTACCTCACCCTCATCTGGAAGGAAAGAGGGAAAAGCCTCATTAAGTCCGAGGTCACAGAGCCAGCGTGGAACACAGAAAGGGAAACCAAAAGCATAAAGACTGGAACAAATGAAATAAAACTGTTATTCTCAGATGCTATGACTGTATCACAGATAAACCCAAAGAACCTATATACAAAGTGTTAAACAAATTAACAGGCAAGTTTATCAAGGAAACTGGGTCTACAGTCAACATAAAACATCAACTGTATCTCTATATACCAGCAATAAACAGAAAACAAAAAATTCAAAAGATACCATTTGCCATAGCATAAAAAAAACCCAGACTCCTAGGAATAAATCTAACAAAAATGGGTAAGATTTCTACATAGAATGGTACAAAGTATTTCTGAGCAAAATTAAAGAAGACTTAAGTAGTGAAGGGCTATCCTATGTTAGTACAATGGAAGTGTAATTGTTAAGCTGTCAATTCTGCCCAAATTGATCTATGTAGATTTAATACAATCCTAATGAGTATCTCAGACATTGACAAGCTGATGCTAAAATTTATGGAAATGCAGAGGGCCAAGAATAGACAAGGAAAAAGAAAAGTTGGGGCATGCAAACTACAAGATTTCAAGATTTACTATAAAACTGGAGTACTTTTTAAGACTGTGTGTGGTATTGGCACAAAGACAGACAACCAAATTACATTAACTTTAAGAACTTCTGTTCATCAAAAGCCACCACGAAGAGAGTTAAAATGCAAGCCACAGAGTTGAAGATAATTGCAACACATATAGCCTCCAAAGGGTTCCAGAATTTATAAAGAACTCCTACAAATCAATAATAAATAGGCAGGGACTTCCCTGGTGGCATAGTGGTTAAGAATCTACCTGCCAATTCAAGGGACACGGGTTTGATCCCTGGTCTGGGAAGATCCCAAATGCCGCAGAGCAACAAAGCCTGTGCGCCACAACTACTGAGCCCGAGCTTTGCCGCAACTACTGAAGCCCGTGCGCTCTAGAGCCCGTGCTCCGCAAAGAGAAGCCACCGCAATGAGAAGCTCACACACCGCAACGAAGAGTAGCCCCTGCTTTTTGTTATGCATAACAAGTTTCTTTGACCATACCTGAGTTATGTTAATGAGGTGATTCTGTGGGCCCCTAGAGAGTTTCAGGTTGGGGGCTGGTTGTCAGAGGAACCAACCACGTGATTAGAGGGTTGGGCCTTTCAGCCCCACCCCCACCTAGGGAGAGGGGCTGGAGATTGAGCTGATCGCCAAGGCCAATGATGTAACCAACCATACCTACATAATGAAACCTCCATAAAAACCCTTAAACTACAGGGTTTCAAGAACTTCCAGGTTGGTGAATGTGTCCAACGTGCTGGGGAGGAATACACCCCAGGTTCAAGGGACAGAAGCTCCCGTTCTCGGGATCTTTCCAGACCTTGTCCTATGTACCTCTTCATCTGGTTATTCAACCTGTATCCTTGTAATATCCTTTATAATAAACTGGTAACTATAAGTAAAGTCCTTTCCTGAGTTCTGTGAGCTGTTCTAGTAAATTGTCAAACCTGAGGAGGGGGTCGTAAAAACCCCCAATTTATAGCCAGTTGGTCACAAGTCCAGGTGATCTGGATTTGTGATTGGCATGTAAAGCAGAGGCAGTCTTGTGGGACTGAGCCCGTAATCCATGGGTTCTGCACTAACTCCAGGTAGGTAATGTTAGAATGGAATTGAACTGTAGGACGCCCAGCTGGTGTCCAGAGATTTGCAAAATTGGTTGTTGGTGTGAGGGATCCCCCTCCACTGCCCCCCACCTCACCACATTTGGAGTCAGACGTGTTCTGCAGGTGGAAACAAAGCTCAGGAGTTTCCCCCTACTTCACTCTGCACCTTAAAAAGGGCAAAATGCAAAGATCTCCAGCACCAAGGTCTGGATGGAATGCTGAGGTGTGGTGTGTTCCTGGGCTCTGAAACTGGATTAGTGGGCATTTGGTTTATTTCTAATAAGTCTCCTTATCTTGCTTATTTAATGACTTGCAGAGTTATAAACACATTTAAAAATCCTTTCTGAACTGCTCCTAAAATTTAAGCCCATTCATTTTACTTTTCATTATTATATTTGTGATCTTTGATGTTACTACTATGACTCGATGAAGGCTACTTTGTAGATACTAAAACCCCCAGCAGGTGGAAGAAGTTAACTATATGGTGACCAGGCTGTAGCCATGACATAAGCTGCCACAATTCTTAGAACTGGCCTCAAAGAAATGGGAACAAACCGACTCTGGAACTGAAGATTAACTGAACCTAAAACAATCAAGATGATGGTGATCAGACCACCGCCTGACCAATTTCAAGAGGACGGTCAGAGCTGACTGTGCTGTTCCTGCATGTAGTCCCCACCCTCTGCCTATAAAAGCTCTTGCCCACTGATTGTCAGTGGGGGGAGTCGGTCTTTGGACAGGACACTGGCCTCCCCTCTCGGTTGCTGGCCTTTGAAATAAAGCAAACTTTCCTTTCCGTCAATCTTGCCTCTTTATTGGCTTTTGAGCGGCGAGCAGCTGGACCCACTTTAGGTTAAGTATTTGGCTCGCAACCTGAGGCTGGGCTCTCGCGATATCTGGCTCCCGGGTTTTCCCGACCAGAGCCGCCGCCATGAAGACTCGCCGGGACGGTTGCGAGGAGCTAGTTGCTCGTGACTCGCTGGCCCTGAGATGGGGTTTGGGGGGACGTTCATAGCAGCTGTCGAAACTATTTGTTTCGGGGATTCTCCCTGTTTCTTCCCAGCTCGGCACTGGCTGCCAGCGTATGCTTTCCCTTGGTGGAATGGAAAGATGCCTCTGGAAGAGCTGACGAGCTCCAAGACCGAGGTAAGTTCACTGGTGTGCACCCGGCAAGCTTCTCTTTTGAGCACCAAGTGCTATTTGGCATTTTGCCAATTGGTTCTGACGTGTGTCTGAGGTTGAGGACCGTCTGTGTTGGGAAGTGTTTGTTTAGGACTCCATATTGGTCATCCTGTCAGAGTATTTATGACAGTTCTGTCTTCTGGTGTGTGGACAAGTCCTCTCTGCCTTTGTGTCCCCAGCACTCAGCGTGGTGCTTGGCACATAGTAGACACTCTGGAAATATTTGTTGAATGAATAACCACGTGAATGAAGAGGTGAACAAGTGAGTGATGGAAGCCCGTTTTGATCAAGCTTGGTTCAGTCTGGAAGTCCGTCAGCCAGGGCATTATTTGGTGCATATGACAGTAGCAAAGAATGGTAAACAACCTCTTAGTCCTAGTACTGAGCATAATCAATGTGGGCTAAATTCCTTCTCCCATGTAACCCAGCCCATGAGCTTCAGAAGTCAAAAGGCACCTGGAATATGGGCAGAACGTGAGCCATTTTCTCCTCCCCCATACCTTCTTGTGCAGGAAATACTGGCCTAGCGTATAATGTTAGAGCTGGGGGTTTGGGATAGGTCAGCCCACTCTTGCCTGGTGGGCCTGCCTTGACCAGGACCCTTATGGCCAGTCTGAGCTGTGTGTGTGTGTGTGCGTGCGTGCGTGTGTGTATGTGTGTGTGTGTGTGTGTGTCTGCCTGTCCGTCTGGAGGTTCTGCCTTCAGAGCTCCCTGAGCCTAGAGCATCCCTGGATGGCAGCCCAGGGCCCAGAGCCAAGCTCTTCCTCTCTGCCCAGGTTCTCAGGTCAAGGTCTGGCTCAGAAACAGGCTCTCACTGTGTCACAGTTTCGCCAAAACCTCAAATGAAGACACAGACACCGACACCAGCTGTTTACAAAGAGTCTACTCATGACAAAATATCCCAAGCCTGTTTTTCCCTTCTTGAGTAACAGTAAAGTTTGTTGCTCACTGAATGTCAACCCAAAATTACACTCTGCCTCAAGGTGGGGAACATCAGCCCTTTGCCTGCTGAGGTGTAATTTCTCTCCCCTCCCTCTGCTCCCCTGAGTCTGCACTCTCCTTAACCAACCCTCCAGCCCTCCCCTCCCCCACGCTCTCCTGAAAGCTGGGCTGGCACAACACTGGGCCTTCTGATTTAGACCAACGGGTCCAGGAAATGTAAACTCCATGGGCTCTCTTGGCAAAAACCAAGTCATTCCCTGTGTGTTTAGATTTAATCGTTACTTTAGGAAAACCAAAGACTACACATCAATAGAAATCAGGAGTAAAAAGAAAAGGGTCGCCCAGGTCGTGCCTTTATCAGGGGCAGAAGTATACAGGCCGGGGCCCAGAACCCTGGGCTCTCCCAGTGCTGCCATTTTTCATGTTGTTGCATTTATGGAAGCCCACGCATGCCTTCTTTTTCCCTCTGGTCTTGGCTACACAGCCTTTAAAAATAGTAATTTTGAAAAAGACAACCAGACAAGCCAGAAATAACCACTGGTTCAATGAACCTCTGAACAAATATGGCAATATTGACAAAGAAATTCTAAATTCAGTCCAGTCTCTGGCTTTTACTCTATGAAGGAAGTCTAGAAGATGGAGAAAAACAGAAATGGAAGTTAATTTAAGAAAACAAAAGATGGGCTTTAGAAATGAGGGAAAATAGCAAAGGAACTTAGTGAGGGAACAGCTAGTTTACAAAGCAAGCCCTGATGCTTTTTAGAGGCCCCTGGAGAAGCACACAGCCATCATAAAGATGTTGGAATGAGACGTGCCTGGTTTTAATCTTGGCTCTGCTTTTTTTTTTTTTTAATAATTCTTTTTTTATTTTTGGCTGCTTTGAGTCTTTGTTGCTGTGCATGGGCTTTCTCTAGTTGCAGTGAGCGGGGGCTACTCTTTGCTGTGGTGCGCAGGCTTCTCATTGCGGTGGCTTCTCTTGTTGTGGAGCACAGGCTCTAGGCGCGCGGGCTTTAGTAGATGTGGCATGCAGGCTCAGTAGTTGTGGCTCGCGGGCTCTAGAGCACAGGCTCAGTAGTTGTGGCGCACGGGCTTAGTTGCTCTGTGGCATGTGGGATCTTCCTGGACCAGGACTCGAACCCGTGTCCCCTGCATTGGCAGGCAGATTCTTAACCACTGCGCCACCAGGGAAGTCCCTTGGCTCTGCTTCTTTCTGGCTGTCTGACGCAGGAAGTTACTGAACCTCTCTGTCCCTCAGTTTTCCCATCTATCAATTGGAGCTGGCCATTTCTACTTTCATACTTGTGAAGATGAAATGAGATAAAGTGTATAAAACTCCTCTTACAGAAAGGAACATGAGGAGACTTGGGGAAGATGAAAATGTTCTGTGTTTTGGTTCTGGTGGTGGTTTCATGGGTGTACAGATCTGTGACAACTCAGAGACTTTTATATTTTAAATGGTTACTGTTTATTATATGCAAATTAAACCTCAGGAAAGTTCTTAAAAAAACAAAACAAGAACAAAAAACAACTCCCAAAACAGAGATGACATGGAACAGGTTTGGCATGGTTTACGACGGCTCTTTTCTCAGTGCCCAAATGGGGAATGGGTCTTGTTTCCATAGCTGCAACAGACCAGGGAAGGGAAAAGGAATAGCTGTCCATTTGTTGTTGGACTCAGAGGTGGCAGGGCTGGTAGAGTGAGGTCAAGCTTGGTGTCACTCACTTTCCTGATACTACAGACCAGAAAGCACAAACAGAACCATGGAGCTCGGAGTGGAAAATCTTAAAGGCTTTTCAGAGCCTGTCTTAGCAGATACCCTTTGTCAGGGCAAGTTGTCTTTTTTTTGGCCACACCATGTGGCATGTGGGATGTTAGTTCCCTGACCAGGGATTGAACCTGTGCCCCCTGCAGTCGAAGCTCAGAATCTTAACCGCTGGACTGCCAGGGAAGTTCCCAGGGCAAGTTTTAAAGGAGGATCAAGAGGCAGGTCAGAGAGCAAGGGTCTATGAGTCTCTCCCTTCCTGGGGTAATTGCAGACCAGGGTGGAGGCCATAGGACCACCGGGTGCTGAGTCAGAAGAGGGCAGAGCTGTTGAAGGCAGTGAGCACCCAGGACAGCAAGTAGGGGAATGGTCAGTGTGCCCAGGGAAGCACGTGTGGCACCATGGTCACATGGCCAGGGGTGGCCACTCGGAGTGCTGGGAGGTCAGAGACTATCTAGGGTACAAGTGGCCAGAGATGGATATGGCCTTGAAGATATGGGACTTGGTATAATAAGAAGCCCAAAGAAAACCAAATATAGCATGGAAATCTGCGCACATGCGTAAGGAGCAAAGCACCAGGACTTTTCTATTATTAGGGCAACAGCCAACCATAGTTGGATACCAAGAACATTAGAGAGGTATGACAAACATTTCGTGCTGCCCAACTGGGAATGGAAACCAACTGTGGATTCGGGTAGGAGAATGGGAAATAAAATGGCCAGACCCAGACCTAGACTCTAGGAACCAAAGCTAGAGAAGTACCAACACGCAGAGGGGAGAAAATGGCAGTTTAAGAAGTCCCCACCCATTCAGTTTGATGGTCAAGGCTAAAGTCCCTGTGCTAAGTGAGAGATTTCACCAGCACCACTTGAGGCTGGACCATAAGGTCGAGGTGAACATACAACCTGGGTGGGCAGTGTGTGCCTGAGGCACCCTCCTGCACTGGCCACTCACTGACCACCCAGGTGGGCGTGCCCCTGTGCATTCATGCCTGCTCACCATTCAAAGTTTAAATTTCATCATGCTCATTCAGGCAGTCTCCACTTTACTAATTTTTCTTTAAACCACTGCTCTCCGGAACTGATGCTTTAATAAGCAACTAAGTTCTCCACTGTAGTGGATGCTGTCGGTGCTCATGTCCCCTTTCCCAGACCAGTGCACCCATCCCCCAGCTGCTGTGAGCGACGGCAGCTGAGGGTTCACAGCTGCCACTCCTCTGGAGGACTGCCCTTGGAGGAATGGGAGCCTCAGTTAGGGCGGTTGCAACCCGCCTTGCCCTCCGTGCACAGCAGCCTGCAGCCAACGACAGACTAATATGGAGGAACTCAGGCCGGTCCCCTTGCTTCCAAGTGGGACCAACCCTGTGGTGCAATTCATGCTCCCCAGCTCCCCAAGGGATCAGGCAAAGCAAGGATCCAGCTGAGGCCACATCCTTAACTCCACCCTCTCACCTTCCCTGCCTCCCTTATTCCCTTTCTCCCTCAACAAGCCATGGACATCTGAACAGGCTCTGCTTTTAGAGAATCTAACCCAAGTCATCTAGCCAGTCTTCAAGATGCCCAAACAGTGACAAATTTGAGTAAAACAGTCTTCCTAGTAGCCCTGAGCTCCTAAGCTCCAGCTCATTCCTGTGCTCGCTGCAGTTCCACCCAGGTGCATCCCACTCCCCAGCGACACACTGAAAACATAAGGCTACCAGAACCTTCGTAGGCTGTGAAACCAGTGCACACTTTTTAGCTTCCATTGACTGGACCTGTGCAGCCTTTGAGCACTTTTCCCACCTGGGAACACACACTTCCTTTAAAATTTCACCTGGGACACCTCGTTTTCCAGCTTTCCCTTTTACCTCATCATCTACTGCTTCTCTGTCTCTCCTAAGGTATTCAGTTTACTAGTTTCCTTTAGGGTTGGGACAGTTTTGCTCAACGTTGATTACACAGTACCTGGGACCCTGCCAGATGAAGGGAGGGGGACAGAGTGAATGAATGAATGGCCAGTAGGCCGTAGAAGGAATGTTGTTGTCCAAACCAAGATGGGTCCAACTCCAAAACCCTTGTTCGGCCCACCCTCTCAAGATGACTTTTCTCCAACTGAAGCAGTTCCTTAATCAAAACAAGTTGGTGTTCACTGGAAAAATACATGTAAGGTGGAGTCAAACACCTGGTGACAATGTTCTTGTAACACACACACACACACACACGCACACACATTTATAATAACACAGATACTTTAAACGTTAAATCTATAGAGCAATGAAAACTATAATGGTCTGTATATTCAGCTAAGTGTAGAAACCAGAATTTCTGCCCAGCAGCTGAAAGCTCCAACGACTCTGCTTTGCGGTGAGAAAGCAAACACCATTTCAGACACACAAAACCTTCATTTAGTTCTCATTCTACTGAGGCCAGTAAACAACCCCTTTGAGTGGTGGACGTGCCTCGTGGGATGGTGCAGCCTCGGTGCCTCGCCAGAAACACAGCCAGCCCACTGACACCTCAGGGTGAGCCTGGGTCTGCTTTGAGGCGACACATGCAACAAGCAGGAAGTCAGGTCTTATGCCTCTTTTCTCAGACAGGTGAATCCATCGGAACTGGCAGCAGCTCCTGCCTGTCACAAAGCAGCAGCAACAGAGGAAAGTTCTAGAAAATGGCTCAAATTGTGTTTCAGGGACTTGTCCCACTCTGTAACTTTGTTATTAGTATGTGACAAGCAAGTAGGAAGTTTTTAGAAGCTTTTGTAACAATTTGACAGGGGAATTTTATGTCTATTTAAGGAAAATTTTTATATCTAGAATATCTTTCCTTTAGTTTTATGCTAACTCATTTTTATTGCATTTTTACTAACGTGTCAGTCTATCAATAACAAGAAAACAAAGTTTTAATTGTGCACAGAGAGTTTGAGACAACAAAATCTCACTATTCATCAAAAAACACTCCAAGAGGAAAAAATAAGCCACAGAATGAGAGAGAAAATTTCAACACATTAAGAAAGTTTTCGTAAAAAAGAAATCCAACATTAACATAAATAATCAAATCAGTTAGAGAAATGGGCAAAAATCTTGGACAGACACTTACTGAGTAAATGCTAATAGTATCTGATTAGATAAGTGCTTGGGTAGAGACATGGGTTTTACAGGTCACCATGGAGTAGTCACCAGATTGGTGAAAAGGTAAAAAGTCTCACAATCCTGAAGGTTGGTGAGGATGCTGGAACAGAGCTCTTATACACAGCTGGTGGGAGAGTAAACTGGTCAAAACACTTTAGAAAACTCTCCACGTAAGCTGGACACACACCTACCCCATGGGCAGCAACTCCACTGCCAGGAACCAAAAGAAATGTGTTCACATGTGAAACGAATGATGTGGAGGAAAACGATCACCGCAGCGTAAATTTTCGACAGTCACAACCCGAGAACAAGCCAAATGACCACGAGCAGAAATAATGGGTGGTGTATTCACACTATAGATAGTAAACTGCAATGAACCCAAAAAACCACAGCTCAGGCAACAACATGGATGAAGCTCACAGACAAGACAGCACCATAGTCTCATCATGGTTCTCCCATAGGATCTGCCGGACATTCTGGGGACCAACCGTCCTATAAATTCAGTAACATTGTGGTGCTGGAGTCATCCCCCTCTATAGCGGCAACCTCCACTTGGGACCCAGGGGTCATGGGGGATCAGGAAGGTGGGCTCTGAAGGAGTCTTGGGGAGAAAGGAACCCTGTGAGGTCAGGGAACAGTTCAGGGTCTGGCATGAGGTCCATGGTGTAGGAGTCATAGGAGAGAGTGATTTCTGCCATTGGGAGAATTCCCAAGGGGGCTGGGCAGGGGTGGGATGCAGAAACCTCGCCCCCAGGCATACGATGATGATGGAATGGGGACATCTGGGGGAATCAGATCAAGTTTCGGGAGCTAAATGCCCAACAGGAGTCTTTTTAACCTCAGCTATAATTTTATTCAGACTCACGGGGCAGCCCAGGGAGTATAGCAAGACAGCAGGGCAGCAGCAGAAAATTCCCATCAAGAGGAGCGGTCCATACAGCTGTCCTGGAGTTATTTTCCTGCTTACCTTTCCCGCAGGCCTGGACCAGGCCATACCACTCCCCGCAGCTGTTGCACAGCAAGGTGAAGGCTGTTTCGCGCCGGCCTGTCACGTGGCCGGGGGCGCAAAGGTACAGCAGCTCATCCCCCATCTCCAAGCCCGTGTGGCCCTGCAGGATGGTGTGTGGGAAGGAAGGCGGGTCTCCACACGGCTTCTCTGAGGACAAGGAATCACAATAAGTTTTCCCAAACTCTGCAGAACTTTTTCAGCCTGGGAGGAAAAAACAAACTTAAAAAACAACCCCTTGAGACTTCCCTGGTGGTCCAGTGGTTAAGAATACGCCTTCCAATGCAGGGGACGTGGGTTCGATCCCTGGTCGGGGAACTAACATCACACATGTTTTGGGGCAACTAAGCCCATGCGCTCTAGAGCCCACGCACTGCAAAGATCCTGCATGCTGCAACTAAGACCGGATGTAGCCAAGTAAATAAATACTGAAAAAAAAGAAGCCAGTAGAGGAAGTAAAATGGAATAATATAAAATATTGGGTTAATCCAAAAGGAACGGAACAATAGAAGAGGAAAAACAAAAAGCAACCCCCTCTCCCCCATGGGTGTTGCCTGCACCTTAACCTGAGATCTCCTTCACCCTGGCATCCCCAGGACCTGGCAGAATGCCTGGCGCAGATGAAGCACTCAAAAAATACTTATTGAATGAATAAAAGTGCTACAACTTTGTGTTTTTATTTATTTTTTTAAAAAAGATTTATTTATTTAGCTGCATTGGTCTTTGTTGCAGCGCTCGGGTTTCTCTCTAGTTGTGGCATGTGGGCTCCAGAGCGTGTGGGCTCAGTAGTTGCGGCACACAGGCTCTCTAGCTGTGGCCCACAGGCTTAGTTGCCCTGCGGCATGTGCGATCTTAGTTCCCCGAACAGGGATCGAACCCACGTCCCCTGCATTGGAAGATGGATTCTTAACCACTGGACCACCAGGGAAGTCCCACAACTTTGTATTTTTAAATTGCCAGGCAATATTATCCTCTAATGTCACCTTGAAAGGCAGACCCAGAGACACTGCCCAGCAGCAAGTGGTACTCTTTGTGAAATGCTGAAATATTACAGACTGTAGAGTAGAGGATGCCTCTCCCCTCCCCCAACCTCGACCCTGATGGTAACACTGTTACCGGTTTGGTATTTACAAATAAATACTGATGGAGATGCACATACTACATGTGTAGCTGTGTGTGTGTGTGTGTGTGTGTTATATTTTTATTGGAGTAGAGTTGCTTAACAATGATGTGTTAGTTTCTTGCTGTACAGAAAGGTGAATCAGTCATACATATATCCACTCTTTTTTAGATTTCTTTCCTATTTAGGTCACCACAGAGCATTCAGTAGAGTTCCCTGTGCTTACAGTAGCTTCTCATTAGTTATCTATTTTATACATAGTAGTGTATATATGTCAATCCCAATCTCCCAACTTATCCCACCCTCTTCTTCCCCGCTTGGTAACCGTAAGTTTGTTCTCTACATCTGTGACTCTGTTTTTGCTTTGCAAATAAGTTCATCTCTACCATTTCTCTAGATTCCACATATAAGCGATAATATATGATATTGTGTGTGTGTGTTAACATAAAGAGGATTATATCATATTTATTACCGAGTGCCTGCTTTTTAAAAAACTAATAAACTAAGTTTTGGAGCAGGTTTAGGTTCACAGCAGAATTGAGTGGAAGGTACAGAGATTTCCCATGTTCCCGTCTCTACCCAGGCACAGCCTTCTCACTATCCTCTACCACAGTGGTACATTTGTTACAATCCATGAGCCTACATTGACATGTCATTACCTCTCAAAGGCCACAGTTTACATTTGGGTTCACTCTTCATGTTCTACAGTCTATGGGTTTTGATTGTATAAACCCAATCTATGGGTTTTGAATATATAATTACATACATCTGCCATTGTAGTATCATACAAAACAGTTTCACTGCCCTAAAAATCCTTTGTGCTACACTTATTCATTCCTCCTAACTCCTGGCAACCATTAATCCTTTTACTGTCTCCATAGTTTTGCTTTTTATAGAATGTCATATAGTTGGAATCATACAGTACATAGCCTTCTCAGACTGGCTTCTTTCACTTAGTAATAAGCATTTGTTTCCTCCATGTGTTTTCAAGGGTTGATAGCTTATTTCTTTTTAGCACTGAATAATATTCTATTGTCTGGAAGTGCTGACAGTTTATTTATCCATTCACCTACTGAAAGACATCATGGTTGCTTCCAAGTTTTGGCAATTAGGAAAATAAGCTGCTAATAAACATTCATGTACAGGTTTTTGTGTGAACTTAAGTTTTCAGCTAATTTGGGTAAATATCAAGAACTGTGATTGCTGGATCGCATGGTAAAAGTATGTTTAGTTTGGTAAGAAACTGCCACACTGTCTTCCAAAGTGGCTGCACCATTTTGCACTCCCACCAGCAATGAATGAGAGTTCCTGCTGTTCCACATCCTTGTCAGCATTTGGTGTCATCAGTGTTCTGGATTTTGGCCATTCTACTAGATGTGTAGTGGTAAATCATTGTTTTTTGCTTTTTTGTTTTAAATTAATTAATTTATTTGGCTGTGCTGTGTCTTCGTTGCTGCACGTGGGTTTTCTCTAGTTGCGGCGAGCAGCAGTTACTCTTCGTTGCGGTGCACGGGCTTTTCATTACGGTGGTTTCTCTTGTTGTGGAGCACGGGCTCTAGGTGTGCGGGCTTCAGTAGTTGTGGCTTGCGGGCTCTAGAGCGTAGGATCAGTAGCTGTGGCGCACGGGCTTAGTTGTTCTGCAGCATGTGGGATCTTCCTGGACCAGGGCTCGAACCCGTGTCCCTGGCATTGGCAGGCAGATTCTTAACCACTGCACCACCACGGAAGTCCCTCATTGTTGTTTTAATTTGCATTTCCCTGACGACATATGATGTGGAGCATTTTTTCGTATGCTTACTTGCCATCTGTGTATCTTCTTTGGTGGGGTGTCTGTTCAGGTCTTTTGCCTATTTTTAAATTGAGCTGTTCATTTTCTTAATGTTGAATTTCAAGAGTTCTTTGTATATTTTGAATAATAGTCCTTTAGTAGATATGTCTCTTGCAGATACTTTCGCCAGTCCGGGGCTTGCCTTTTCATTCTCTTGACACTGTCTTTTGCAGAGCAGAAGTTTTCAATCTTAAGTAAGTCCAGCTTAACAATTACTTCTTTCATGTATTGTGCCTTTGGTGTTGTATCAAGAAAGTCATCACCATAAACAAGGTCATCTAGGTTTTCACCTGTATTATCTTCTAGGATATTTGTAGTTTTGCATTTTACATTTAGGTCTGTGATCCGTTTTGAGTTAAATTTTGTGAGGGGTGTAAGGGCTGTGTCTAGGTTCTTTTCTTTTGCATGTGGATGTTCAGTTGTCCCAGCACCTATATTAAAAAGACTATTTTTGCTCCATTGTATTGCTTTTGCTCCCTTGTCAAAGATCAGTTAACTATATTTATGTGGGTCTATTTCTGGGCTCTCTACTCGATTCCATTGATATTTGTCTGTTCTTTCACCAATACCACACTGTATTGATTTCTGCAACTTTATGTCTTTTAAAATTTAATTTTAAAAAGATTTTATTTTATATTGGAGCATAGTTGATTAACAATGTTGTGTTAGTTTCAGGTGTACAGCAAAGTGACTCAGTTATACATGTACATGTATCTATGCCTTTTCAGATTTTTTTCCCATTTAGGTTATTACAGATTATTGAGCAGAGTTCCCTGTGCTACACAGTAGGTCCTTGTTGGTTATCTAATTTAAATATGTGTATGTGTCGATCCCAAACTCCCAATCTATCCCTCCCTCTAGGTAAGTCTTGAAGTTGAGTCATGTCAGTCCTCCAACTTTGTTCTTCTTGAATTATGAGTTAGCTATTCTGGGCCTTTGTCTCTTCCTATAAAATATAGAATTAGTTCATATCCACAAAATAACTTGCTGGAATTATGACTGAGATTGCATTGAATCTATAGATCAAGTTGGGAATAACTGCAGTGGGATTATCTGGGCTGCCCAGCAGCTACTCGAGCCCCCAGGGATGTTCCAAACCCAACTCATTCTCTGAAGCACTAGGACAAGGGCTCACCCAGAGCTAGTCTCCCCAGAACCACTGGTATCTCAGATTTGTAGCCCATGCTCCAGCTGTTTTCTCTGCAGTGTCCTCTTCTCCTTTCCCTAACCATTATCCCCACAGAAAAAATCCTTCAAATTCCACCTCAGCTGCCACTGCCTCAGGAAGTCTCCCTTCCTCCTCTGTGCCATGGAAACTCACTCATCTCTTACTTGTCCTTATACACCATCAACTCTTTGAGGGTGGAGAGGAGTCCTCTCTCTCTCTCTCTCTCTCTCTCTCTCTCTCTCTCTATCTATCTATCTATCTATCTATCTATCTGAAGCACCCACAAGTCTGAGCCCTGCTTTGCATTACCCTGGACAAATAAATGAAAAATTGGCCAGTGCCAGGTCAATGGTAATGAGTGCAGACTCTTCCACACTCCCTTGGGAGACCCTGAACTGGATAAGTTCTATCAGCTGCTCAAAGCATTGCAGTTCATTGGTTCCAGTCTCCCATAGTTGCTGGAATTTCCCCAAAGCTGATCTTGAGGCACAGCGCCTCCTCAAGCAGATCTGGGAGGTGGCTACTCTCAAAAATTCCTGCTCACCTGAGAGGTGAGCATTCAGTTCTCTTTTAACTTTTGGCCACACTGCAGCTTGGGGGATCTTAGTTCCCTGACCAGGGATCGAACCTGTGCCCCCTGCAGTGGAAGTGTGTAGTCTTAACTACTGGACCACCAGGGAAGACCCTCAGCTCTCTTCTTGAAGACATAAAGGAAGGGAATCATTCCATTTCTATTTTTAAGGGAAATACAGGTAGGAGTAACGTATGCAGGGGAGGTGAAATACAGTGCTAAAAAGGTGAGGTGGGCTGGCGGGGAGAGCAGCCAGGCCAGCCCTGGCTTAGAGGGGGAGAAACAGAAGCACACCCTTAGTGAGCCTTGGGTGCTACAGGGAGAAGGTGAGAGGAGACCTGAAGCCTCCAGACCCCACGCTGTTGACTCCACAGACAAGCTGCCAAGAGAAGCAGAGCCAGAGAACCCAAGTGGAGGCAGCTCATTTCATCAGCATCCAGTTGGTTAAAAATAATTTCACTTATTAAAGTGAGGTCACCACAGGGCTGGAAATTCACTGTCAGTGAAACAAAAATACTGAAAGGAAACAAGAGAAACGTCTACATTCATGATGAACTTTATTTCAAAAGAGAAACACAGGAGGCAGCTTCCTGAACATTCCACAGACTGTTTTCCTTCTGGGCTCTTTATGAGGCACATGTCTGCCATTTTTGGAGTTAGCACCCTTCATTCTTCCTGTCTTGCCAAAGAGAAGCAGCAGCCCAGGGCTAGGTGCAATGAAGCATCATCAGGAAAAAGGCAACCCTTAGAGGTGATACTGCCTGGGTGTCTGCTGAACCAGACCTCACGTGCACTCCCCAGGAGCCTCTTCTTGGCTTCTTAACCTTCCTTTGGCACACAGATTTCCCTTGGTGAAGTATAGTTGCTTTACAGTGTTATGTTAGTTTCTGGTGTACAGCAAAGTGATTCATGTATATGTATATATATATATATATATATACATACACACACACACACGTATACAGTAGGACCTTGTTGTTTATCTACTTTATATGTAGTAGGTTTTTAAAAAATATTTATTTATTTATTTGTCTGTGTTGGGCCTTAGTTGCGGCATGCAGGATCTTTCATTGTGGCGCGTAGGCTTCTCTCTAGTCGTGGCGTGCGGGCTCCAGAGCACGCGGGCTCAGTAGGTGCAGCATGCGGGCTTAGTTGCCCCACGGCATGTGGAGGTCTTAGTTCCCCGACCAGGGATCGAACCCGAGTCCCCTGCATTGGAAGGCGGATTCTTAACCATTGGACCACCAGGGAAGTCCCTATATGTAGTAGTTTTTATCTGCTATTTTATATATGGTAGTTTGTATATGCTGATAATCTCTAATTTACCCCTCCCCCACCCCCCTTCCCGTTTGGTAACCATAAGTTTGTTTCCTAAGTCTGTGAGTCTGTTTTTATTTTTGTAAATTAGTTCCTTTATATCATATCTTAGATTCCACATATAAGTGATATCATATGGTATTTGTCTTTCTCTGTCTGACTTACTTCACTTACTGTGATAATCCCTTGTTGACTGTCTACAAGGCTCCCCTGAGGAAAAGTGAAGAGCCATTTGGGAGCCATTTACATGCTCTTTCTAAAGAAGGAAAGGCAGAGGAACAGGGACAGGGCTGTCTCTCTGAGGGATCATGGGGAATCCATCCTGCTTTTCTGGAAAGTCCGAGAGAGAGCAGCCCTCTGACCCTAATCCCACCTCAGCATGCATTCCTGAGCCCCTTCATCACCCATCTGAAGCCTCCTCACAAGTCAGGCCCTGTTGGACCAAGACTCCAGTTTTCCCCACGCAAGCCTCTCCATGTTGACCTGGAGGGGAGGGGAGGGGGGCAAGCTAGGCTCAGGCAAATTGCCCTGGATGCGGGGCTCTTGAGCGCTTTGACTCAAAGACACCCACACAGGGCTCACTTGCTAAAATGGCATCAGTCCTTACATAAGCTGATAGGCATCATGGATTTGCTTCATGTTTTTGTTTTTGCTTTGTTTTGTTTTGTGCTTTCCTGTTGTTGTTGTTGTTTTGGGAGGAGTATGTAGATCATTTGGGGGGAAATTTTCATTTTCATATAATTTCAAAGTTACAGAAAAATTAAAAAAATAAGGAACTCCCATAAACCCTTTATCCAGATTTACTAATGTGTGTTCATTTTGCCCCATTTGCTTTATCATATTCTCTCTCTAGATAGATATAGATATGTATATATATATATATAGAAAATATATATCATACATAAACACATATATGTGTATGTATACATATATGAATATGTATATCTATATCTGTAATTTTTTTTTTTTAATTTTGTCTGCTCTGGGTCTTTGCTTCATTGCAACACACAGGCTCTTCATTGCAGCACACGGGCTTCTCTAGCTGCGGTGTGTGGGCTTAGTTGTCCCACGGCATGTGGGATCTTAGTTCCCCAACCAGGGATCAAACCCATGTCCCCTGCATTAGAAGGTGGATTCTTAACCACTGGACCACCAGGGAAGTCCCTGTAATTCCTTTCTGAACCACTTGAGAATGAGTTGTAGATATGATGTCACTTTGTCCCTGAGAACCTTGGTATATATTTCCAAGAACAAGGATATTGTCTTACATAACTGCAGTAGTTAGCAAAATCAGGGAATTGAAGCATTGATACAATACTATTATCTAATTCAAATCCATATTTCATCAGATTTCATCAATTATAGCTGTTTTCTCCTGGTCCAAAATACAATCTAGGATCACAAATTACATTTAGTTGTTAAGTTTTTTTAGTCTATTTTAATCCAAAACAGTTGCCTTGCCTTTCTTTGTCTTTTTTTTTTTTTTTTCTGCACCACGAGGCTTACAGGATCTTAGTTCCCCAACCAGGGATCGAACTTGCGCCCCCTGCAGTGGAATTGCGGAGTCCTAACCATTGGACAGCCAGTGAATTCCCTCTTTCTCTTTCTTATCCTTGACATTTTTCTTTTCTTTTTTAAATTTAATTTATTTTTGACTGCATTGGGTCTTCGTTGCTGCATGCAGGCTTTCTCTAGTTGCGGTGAGTGGGGGCTATTCTTCCTTATGGTATGCAGGCTTCTCACTGCGGTGGCTTCTCTTGTTGCGGAGCATGGACTCTAGGTGCACGGGCTTCAGTAGTTGTGGCTCGTGGGCTCTAGAGTGCAGGCTCAGTAGTTGTGGTGCGCGGGCTTAGTTGCTTCACGGCATGAGGGATCTTCCCGGACCAGGGCTCAAACCTTTGTCCCCTGCACTGGCAAGCGGATTCTACCACTGCACCACCAGGGAAGCCCTCCTTGACATTTTTAAAAGAGTATAGGCCAGTCATTTTGTACGATGTTTCTCAACTTGAGTTTGGCTAAAGCTTCCTCATGATTAGATTCAGGTTGCACATTTTTGGCAGGAATACTACTGAACTGAAGTTGTGCTCCTCTGAGTGCAGTATATCAGGAGGCACACCTTATTGGTTTGGCAATAACTCAGTTTTGGAGTCACTGTCATGGTTTTAAACTTGGTGCCCTATAGGATGTGAACAGATGTTTCCAAACTCTGGCTTCATGCACTACAGTTGTGGGCAAAGGGGCACACACTTGCATACACAACAACCTGTTTGAAGCCTGTGAGGTGGAAAGCCCAGGATCTCCTGTTGTATGATGAGGAACACATGGCTCAGTGCCTGCCCCCCACCCATCACCCCAGTCAACATCCAGCCAACACCCAGAAGCAAGGCCCCTACCCAGCAGCTGACTGCGGACTCGTGAATGAGCCCAGCTGAGGCCAGAAGAATAACACAAATTTTTGCCCTTCCCCCAAAATAGTGAACTAAACAAACAGTTGTTTTAAGCCACTACATTTGGGGGTGGTATGTTACACAGCAAAAGCTAGCTGCTACCTCTTGTTCATGGGAGGAAAGAGATCAGACTCAGAAGCTCCACGTATCCATTTGAGATCACTAAAGAAAGAAGGTCATGCTGGTTTTCCTCTGGCTCTGTCCTGTCTCCCTCAGGGATCTGAACCTTTCCTATGTTTGAGATTCAAAGGATCGTTTTCATTTACTTATGTGGTTTTTTAAAAAAACAAACCATGGATGTTGTTCTCCCCAGGGCTTTCCATGGCCACATCTTTCAGTTGCTTGACTGCAGTCAGCAAATGTAGAACCCTTCCTGGAGGGAGATGCCATGGCAGCAGAGAAGCCTACCGCCAATAAACATCTAACAAGCACCAGCCAGGGCTGTGGGGTTCACTGTGGCTCTTTGATTTACCAACTCCTCTGACCCCTTCCCTGGAGATTGGGATTTGGTGCCTCTGGGATGTAGCCTGAGGGTTTGCATTTCTAATAAGTTCACCTGGTATTTCTCATCATCAGAGAGCTTTGGGAAACTCTGCATTAGGGAACTCATTCTCAAACTGGGCTACATGTTATAGTCACTGAGCAGCTTAAAAAAAACCCAATGTCCAGAACATTTATATCCGAATCTCTAGGGCTGGCACCCAGGTATCAGTAGTTCTTAAAACTTCCCAGATGAGACCAGTGTGCAGCCTGGCAGTACCTGTGCTGATTTCTATGACTGATGAGTAAGCAGCTCGCTTTCTCCCCATTTTCATGGACATTCCCTTTCAGCAGCATATATTTCTGATAACGAAGGTGTACTTTTTCCAGTGCACATGAAACGCTGCCCTGGACACTCCTTTATGGTTTTCTCCTCACCACTCAGCTGATTTCCCAGAAGGAAGTCGTGTTTTTCTTTCTAGGAGCAGTTTCCTAAATCCTATACATTTCCTTTCGGGAAAAAAGGATTTTTTTTCTTTTTAGAAAAATTTCCACCATGAAGACAGACCAAAGGGTAAGTGGTAGCAGCAGCTGCAGCACATGCTGTCGGGGGTCTGCCCATATCTCCTAGATCCCTTTACCACTCCCACGCACAGGGGCTCTGGGTGGGCATCTGTGCATCTCTGTTGGAGGGTGACTCAGCTATCACAACTCTTTGAGCACACTGAAAACCAGAAGAGTCTGGGAATTTATGTCTCCCTGAAGCAGCCCTTAAACAATGACTGACAAGTTCAGTGGTATCAATACCCCTGTTCTCTCACCCCTGATCAGGAAACCGTGGTGACCTGTGGTCACTGTCTCCAGAGATTCCCTGCAGGATTGAGCCAAAGTTACCCCCCCCCCCCCACCTCACGGCCACTGTGGACTTTGCTTAGTGCTGCACCATTGCCTTCCCCCTTCCTTTCCCTGTCCACTTCCCCACTGCCATGTTGGCTTTTCTTTGGAAGTCTTCTTGATTCATGATGTTCAGTGAATCCTCATCTTAAGGTCAGTTTCTAGAGAACACAACCTAAGAGGTCAACCCCCACGAGCACACCCTCTGAAACCTTTACAAAGGCTCTGGCACTGACCTTCATCCTTAATACACAGGGCCTTGTATGTGCCACCAGGAACTGGGTTGCTTTCAATTCGCACATCGACAGCTCTCATGATTTGCTGTTCACCACTCCCCTTGCTACACATGGTTGTCCTAAAACAGACAAAGAAGACACTGGGTTAGGAGAACTAACCAAAACTGGGAAAGAATTCTTTTCTGCTGTCAGCTCTGAATCAGCAGAGATTTTCCTGATTCAGGAGTTTTGGCTGAAAGTACCATATGATAAAGTATCAATACTCTCCCCAGAAGTCTAAAAGCAGGAAGTTATAGGTGGTGCTTGAGTTGAGGTCACATATATCAATTAAAGATTAAGGGGCAATACATTGTTGATCTCTTTTAGTATATGCTTGGTTTTTATTTCATAAAATTCTCTTCTCTTTATTAGTTCTCTTCTTTTTGGGGGGTTTGTTTTGCTGTTATTTTCGGATTTCTTAAGATGGATCATTGGTTCATGAACCTTCAGCCTCTTTGCTTTTCTAACACAAGCATTTAACACTTTACATTTTCCTCCAGGTATAGCACTAGTGGTATCCCATGAGTTTGAGTATGTTATATTTTAATATCATTCATTTCTACATATATGTGACTTTCCATTATAATTTATTTTTGCCCCATGATTTAAGGATATCTTTTGTAAACAGCAAATAGTAGAACTTTAAAAAATCCACCTGATGGTCCTTGTTTTCTAATTAGAGCATCACATCTGCTTAATTTAATAACATCTCTTTGAATTTAAATCTGCCATATTTCTATTAGTTCCGCCCATTCTTCTTCCTTTCTTCCTCTCTTTTCTTTCCCATATTTTGATTGTTTGAATTCCTTTTTGGCAATCTCTTTTTCTTCTGTATTGGTTTGGAAGTTATATGTTCTTTTACTCTTCTTTTAGTGGTTACCACAGAGGTTATAACACTCTTCCTTGACTTATTAAAATTTAATGTTACTTTTTTTTTTTTGCGGTACATGGGCCTCTCACTGTTGTGGCCTCTCCTGTTGCGGAGCACAGGCTCCGGACGCACACGCTCAGCGGCCATGGCTCACGGGCCCAGCTGCTCCGCGGCATGTGGGATCTTCCCGGACCGGGGCACGAACCCGTGTCCCCTGAATCGGCAGGCGGACTCTCAACCACTGCGCCACCAGGGAAGCCCTAATGTTACTTTTACTCTCTTTCCTAACAACACAATTTAAAATACTATGTATTAACATACTTAAAACACTTCCTGACTGATATACCATTTTTTAGTGTTTAGTATTACTGTTACTGCTTTATATAATTATAGATCTTCCTCAACTTACAGCAGGGTTATATCTCCAAAAGCTCATTGTAAGTTGAAAATATGGTAGGTCAAAAATGCATATAACACACAAAACCTACTGAACATCAGAGCTTAGCCTAGCCTACCTTAAATATGCTCAAAACACTTACTTTAGCCTACAGCTGGGTAAAATCATCTAGCACAAAGTCTGTTTTACAATAAAGCATTGAATATCTCATGTAATTTATTGAATGCTGTACTGAAAGTGAAAAAGCAGAATGGTTGTCTTGGTACAGAATGGTTATAAGTGTATCAGTTGTTTACTCTCATGGTCACATGGCTGACTGGGGGCTGCAGCTTACTTCACTGCCCAGCATCATGAGAGAGTATCAGACAGTATATCACTAACCTGGGAAGAGATCAAAATTCACAATTTGAAGAACAGTTTCTGTTGAATGCATAATGTTTTTGCACCATCATAAAGTTAGAAAAAATTGTAAGTTGAACCACCGTAAGTCAGGGACCATCTGTACATAATTCCAATTCACCCCCATATTTACTTTTTCCACTCATCCCTTTTGGCATCTCCAGCCATCCACCTGCAATTATTTTCCTCCTGCCTGAAGAACACCCTTCAGTGTTGGGTTTTTTTTAGTGCAGATCATGTATGATGAATTCTCTCACCTTTTGTCTGTCTGAAAATTCTTTATTTTACCTTTATTCTTGGAAGATATTTTCGCTGGGTATAGAATTCTAGGTTGGCAGTAATTACCTTTCTGCACTTTGAGGGCCTCATTCAGTAGTCTTGGGGCTTTCACTGTCAGTTTATTGTTGCTCCTTTGAAGGTACTCTTTCTTATTATTACTTTTAATAGTTTTTCTTCATATTTGATTTTTACCAGTTTTACCATGTCGTTCCAAGTCGTGAAATTATTTTATGTATCCTACTCGGGCTTTGTAGGGCTTCTTGAATCTGTGCGTGGATGTTTTTCCACAGTTGTAGCTAAGTCTCATATTGCTTTTGCTTTGTCTTCTTTCTCTTCTCCTTTTGGAATTCCAGTTACATGCATCTTCTTTGCCTTGTACTCTTTCTTCTATATTTTCATCCTTTTTTCTTCTGTTCTTTATTCTGGACATCTTCCTCTGAAATACCTTCCAGTTCATTAATTTTCTCTTTGACTCTTAAAATCAGCTGTTAGATCCATCCATTAAGTTCTTAATTTCAGCTACTGTATTTTTCATTTCTAGAGTTTTCATTTGGTTATTTTTATACTTTTCAGTCTTCTGCCAAAATTCTCCTTTTTGTCTTTTGTATCTTTGAACATTTTAAAGAGTTCTTTTAAAGTTTGCATCTACCAGTGTTAACATCTAGAGTTTCTATTGGCTATTTTTATCTTGTTGCCTTGTCTCCTTATGTGACTGGTTATTTTATTTTGCTTGACAAATCCTATATTTGCTAAAATAGTTTGTGGAAATAAATTGTCTAGGATAATATTATTTTCCTCCAGAGAAGATTTTTAAAATCAGTTCTGCTACCTATCTGGAACACTGGAACTCTAATATCATCTCAATCCAAACTCATGGCTTCAGAGGATTCGACGCTATGCTGCAGCTCCTTTGAGGGCCTGTGTACTTGTTCCAGTTTACTATGACTCCTAGGGTACAGCCCTTCAGTGTTCCAACCCTAAGCAAAAGGATTCCCTTGGCCCCCACATACATAAAACCTGAATTCAAATCTCTGTTCTCCTAGTCCTATGAGGCTATATAAGTCGCTTCTCAGCTTTTCAGACACGCTTTATGAAATCTGTAAAAGCTCCCAGAAGACAAATAGCCCCAAATTCTAGATTCACCATTCTAGATCTCCATCTTCTAGATATATGTATGTACTGAATATAAAGTCATGGAGATACAGATCAGATCTATGTAGCTACTATGCCATCAATTGCAAGATGCGCCATGCATTTAATAATTAGGTTTTGGTGGGGAGGGGAGATAGCTGTGCAGGAAAGATGCACAGTGAAATGTCCATACTAATGGTCAGATACTTCTTGGTTCCAGAAACGTTAACATGGAACACTATTTTAATGTCATGTAGTAAATATATCAAGTAAGTGTGTTTACTTTAAAGAAATAGCATCTAAGGGAATTCCCTGGTGGTTCAGTGGTTAGGACTCCACGCTCTTACTACTGAGGCCTGGGGTTCCATCCCTGGTCAGGGAACTGAGATCCCATAAGCTGTGTGGTGTGGCCAACAACAACAACAAAAATAGCATCTAAGCAAGTTAGAGATCCACTAACATGTCTTAACACCTTACAGGAAACCCAGAGAGGATAAACCTTTCCAATGACTCAGTTTCAATTTGTAATGCCTGGGAGACCTAAGCCTGGCTCCAAGCTGGCTCTTTAGAATCTTTAGAGTACCCTGGTTATCTGATATAATGATAGTGACAGAGTTATGAAAAATATCCACACTTGACTACGTTATGGAAACATGCATACGTGGGACATATTTTGTCTATTTAGGAACTTGGATGTGAAATATAAAGCAGAGAGGGCTACAATTCCAGATTCGCTGAAAAGCTTTGGAAGTAACCTCATTTGTTCTCTTTATTCAATTGCTGCTTTACATGTGGCACCTTTGGAGATGTGAATCAACATGGTTGCATGTGTTTTCTATGGCCATCTCCCAGCCAGACACCTTCAGGGTCATTATCAAGCAAAGTAGTTTTTGGAGCCCATTTGTTCTTTCACATTCCTGTGGCATGAAGGAAAACGTGGAGTGGCTCCTGCCTTCTCTGTTTATGACTAATGGAGTAGTTAACAGCACTAATGGGATGTTTTCTCCTAGCTGGCCACAGAATTACTTCTCCACAAGGATTCCATGGGTCAGGAATTCAGATAGGGCACAATGGGAAAGGCTTGTCTCTGCTCTGTAATGTCTAAGGCTGAGCTGGAAAGACTCGCAGGCTGCCTAAGTCAATAGCTGGGGGCTAGAATCACCTGGAGGCATCTGCACTCACATTTCTGGTAGTTAATGCTGGCTATTGGCTGGGACATCAGTTGGGGCTATTGGTGAGAGTACATACATAAGGCATTTCCATGTGGCCTGGGCTTCCTAGGACTTCATAGATAGCAGCTCAAAAGTAAGTGTCCCCAGAAATCTGACCATGGGTTTTTCCGACCTACCCTCAGAAGTCACACAGTATCACTCCTGCTGTATTCTACTGGTCGAGGCAGTACTATGCTGTCCCTGACTCACAGGGAGAGGACATAAACCCCACTTCTCAATGGGAGCAATGTGAAAGAATTTGTGGCCATATTTTATTTTATTTTTTAAAATTTATTTAACTTTATCATTTTTTAAAATTGATCTGATGACTCTCAACTTTTATTTATTTGGCCGCGCCACAGGGCATGTAGGATCTTAGTTCCCTGACCAGGGATCGAACCCGTGCCCCCTGCAGTGGAAGCGTGGAGTCTTAACCACTGGACCGCCAGGGAAGTCCCTCGTGGTTATATTTTAAAACCTCAATACCGTCTTCCTCTTCCTATGGATGCAGATGAATATCCACAGAGAAAAAGAGATAAAGAATATATATCAAATAGTTAAGAGTCATTACCTCTGAGGTGGGGAAGAAGAGAGAAACTCACTTTGCACTTTATATATATCTGTATTATTTGAAATTTTTACAAGCATTTTTTTCTTTTGTAACTTAAAAGGAAATTCAGAATAACAAAGAGGAAAAAACTGTGACAGAACTCCAGAAAAATGTTTTTATTAACATTTTTGTTTTTATATTTTGTTTAACATTTTGTTTTTATATTTAACTCAAAACAAGAATATACTGGAAGCCACAGCCCATTGCACTCTGTCTATCCTGGCACCTCTATTGAGCCCCGTATCAGCCCTGATGGCAAGGTGGGGTGAGTTGGCAGGAGAGCCCCCAGCTGGCCTGACTTACCCCAGGCTGCCGTCCGCCAGCCAGCCCGTGGTGCACACGGAGAAGGCACAGTCCCGCACCACCTTCCGCAGCTCGTCCGCAGACACCAGGTGAGCGCCTCTGCTCTTGCAGGAAAGCCGAGCGGCCTCTAGTTCCAGGCCCTGAGAGCCATTCTGAGACTCCAGCACAAAGAGCTTCCCTGTGTGAGGACAAGCATGGACACAGGCTGACTCTAGGATCCACGGGAATTTAGTCTCAGCAAACTCACCCTCTGGCAGATGCCCATCAGAACTGTAGTTTCCCACTTGCCTAAAGATCCAAGTGCAGCAACTACCTCACTGCATTTGTCCCTGGACTGTGATGATAGTTACACTGGTGTTTGAATCTATTTTTACCTGTTAACTTAAAAAAAATTTAACTGCCTGTTCTGGCATGTTTATCTGGATAAGCCCTTCAAATCTTCCTTTTAAAAAGATGTTTAGCAGCATTATTTACAATTGCCAAGACATGGAAACATCCTCAGTGTCCATCAACAGATGAATGGATAAAGAAGATACGGTATACATATATAGTCTCAAGATAAGAGTGAACAAGGATAAAAAATATCCCCTTCCCTCATTCTCAAGAACTGTTGGATGAGCTGTCTTGGTGCTAGGAGGCCAAGTGCTAATCCTGATTTGGAATTGTAGTTCTAACAAAAATTTATGTCTAAGACACTTCAAGCCATGGATTTAGCTTAAAGTGGCCTGAGACTGACATTTATTCAGACACCTGATAGGAAAAATTGTAACTAACTCCTCTCTGGAGAAAAAAAACCCTTCATTTTATGCTTCAGGAAATCCCATACAAATACTTATTCAAAGGCTATGACCACCGAAGTAAAAAACAGTGAAGTGTACAAGGAAACAAGGCACCATGAGTGAGAAGCAACAGATACCACATGTAGCAGAAACTGACCTAAAAATAAGTCCAATACTGGTATTAACAGGCACAGATTATAGAACAGTCATGATTACTATATTTAAAGAAATAAAAGACAAATTTGAAAATATCTGCAAAGAATAGGAAATGATAAAAAGTGCTTAGCTGATCTGAGAAAAGCACAAAATAGGACTTTTAGAAATTAAAAATACAATGATAAATTTAAAATGCAATAAATATTTTTGGCTGAATATCAGACACATTTAAACAAAGAACTTAATCTTGAAAAAGAAAGCAGAAGGGGACTTCCCTGGTGGTACAGTGGTTAAGGCTCCATGCTCTCTATGCAGGGGGCCCAGGTTCGATCACTGGTCAGGGAACTAGATCCCACATGCATGCCGCAGCTAAGAGTTCACATGCCACAACTAAGGAGCCCATGTGCTGCAACTAAGGAGCTGGCAAGCCGCAACTTGTGAGCTGCAACTAAGGAGCCCACCTGCTGCAACTAAGGAGCCCACTTGCCTCAACTAAGACCCAGTACAACCAAATAAGTAAATATTAAAAAAAAAAGAAATCAGAAGACATCATCCAAAATGTAGTAAAGAAACAAGAAAAGATGGAAAATATTAAGATAATAAAGAGACGAAGGAAAGAATAAGGATTTTTAAAAAATTAATTAATTTTTGGCCACGTTGGGTCTTTGTTGCTGCGTGTGGGCTTTCTCTAATTGTGGCAAGCAGGAGCTACTCTTTGTTGCAGTGCATGGGCTTCTCATTGCAGTAGCTTCTCTTGTTGTGGAGACGGGCTCTAGGCGCATGGGTTTCAGTAGTTGTGGCATGTGGGCTCAGCAGTTGAGGCTTGTGGGCTGTAGAGCACAGGCTCAGTAGTGTGATGCATGGGCTTAGTTGCTCTGCAGCATGTGGGATCTTCCCAGATCAGGGCTCAAACCCGTGTCCCCTATATTGGCAGGTGGATTCTTAACCACTGCACCACCAGGGAAGTCCCAAGAATAAGGCTTAACATATACTTTAATCAGAATTCCCAGAGAGGAGAGAAAAAAATGAGGTGGAAGTGATATCTGAAGACAAAATGCCTGTGAATTTCCTATAGAAATGATAAGTATTCCAATACATAGATTGAATAAGTTCAACAACAAATCCCAATATGGAAAATATCTATAAGTATATATATACCAGTGATGCTGCAAAATGGTAAAGACAAAGAAAATATAGTCAAAGCAGATAGAGAGAAGGGAGAGAATACTTTCAAAGTAGCAGCAGTTTGACTGCTGTCTTCTAAAACAATAGCAATGGAAGCAAGAATACACTTACTAGCAAAAAATAGCTGCAAATTTAGAATTCTATACTTGCTGAAAATATATTTCAAAGAACAAAGATGAAACAAATGTATTTTTTCAGATAAGCCAAAATCAAGGTGGTTTGCCACCACCAGATCCTCCTTGTAGGAAATAGTAAAAGAAGTATTTCAGGCAGAAAGAAAATTATTTGAGAGGCAAGATGGAATGGAAAGGGGGAAAAAATCAATACACAGTTAAATAAAAGTGAACATTGATTGTATAAAATGGCACCCAACAGCAGCAGAATACACATTCTTCTCAAGTGAGCGTGGAACATTCTTCAGGGTAGACCATGTGCTAGGCAATAAAATAAGCCATAATAAATTTAAAAGGATTATAATTGTACAAAGTATTTTCTCTAATTACTATGGGGTAGAATTAGAAATTAATAACATAAATAAATTGGGAAATTCATAAATAAATAGAAATGAAACCAAGCACTTCTAAATAACTGATGAGACAAGGAGAAATCACAAAATTAGAAAATATTTTGAGATGAATGAAGGCAAAACATGCTAAACCTTACGGGATGCAGTTAATACACTGCATAGAGGGGAATTTATAACTATAAATGCCCACATTAAAATAAGAAAAATTATCTCAAATAAAAATCCTATCACACCAGTCAGAATGGCCATCATCAAAAAATCTACAAACAATAAATGCTGGAGAGGGTGTGGAGAAAAGGGAACCCTCATACACTGTTGGTGGGAATGTAAATTGATACAGCCACTATGGAGAACAGTATGGAGGCTCCTTAAAAAACTAAAAATAGAACTACCATATGACCCAGCAATCCCACTACTGGGCATATACTCTGAGAAAACCATAATTCAAAAAGAGTCATGTACCACAATGTTCACTGCAGCTGTATTTACAATAGCCAGGACATGGAAGCAACCTAAGTGTCTATTAACAATGAATCGATAAAGAAGATGTGGCACATATATACAATGGAATATTACTCAGCCATAAAAAGAAACGAAATTGAGTTATTTGTAGTGAGGTGGTTGGACCTAGAGTCTGTCATACAGAGTGAAGTAAGTCAGAAAGAGAAAAACAAATACTGTACGCTAACACATTTATATGGAATCTAAAAAAAAAAAAAAGTCATGAAGAACCTAGGGGCAAGACGGGAATAAAGATGCAGACCTACTAGAGAATGGACTTGAGGACACGGGGAGGGGGAAGGGTAAGCTGGGACAAAGTGAGAGAGTGGTAGTGTATATATGGACATATATACACTACCAAATGTAAAATAGATAGCTAGTGGGAAGCAGTCGCATAGCACAGGGAGATCAGCTCGGTGCTTTGTGACCAGCTGGAAGGGTGGGATAGGGAGGTTGGGAGGGAGGGAGATGCAAGAGGGAAGAGAGATGGGGATATACGTATATGTATAACTGATTCACTTTGTTATAAAGCAGAAACTAACACACCATTGTAAAGCAATTATACTCCAATAAAAATGTAAAAAAAAAAAAATCCTGACCTGTTGGAAAACACTGGAAAAGAAGAGCAAACTAAACCCAAAGCAAGCAGAAGGAAATAATAAGAATTAAAGCAAAAATTAATGAAATAGAGAAGGAAAAACAATAAAGAAAATCAGTAAAACCAAAAGTTGGTTTTTGGGAAGGTCAACAGAATTGACAAACGTTTAGCTAAAATGACCAAGAAAAAAAAAGAAGACTTGAATTACTAAAACAGGAATGAGAGGGCAGTTATTACTCCAACCGTATGGAAATACAAAGATTATAAAGGACTACTATAAGCAACTGTATGCCAGACTTCTCTGGCGGTCCAGTGGTTGGGACTCCGTGCTTCCGGTGCAGGGGACGCAGGTTCCATCCCTGGTTGGGGAACTAGGATCCCACATGCCGCACGGCATGGCCAAAAATCCCCCCCAAAACCCCCAAATAACTGTATGCCAAAAATTAGGTAACTCGTATGAAATGGAAAAATTCATAAAAAGACACAAACTACTGAAATTGACTCAAGAAGAAATAGAAAATCTGAATAGACGTTTAACAAGTAAAGAGATTGAATTAGTAATTGAAAATTACCCACAAAGAAAAGCACGTGTTCAGATGGCTTCACTGATGAATTCTACCAAATAGCTAAAAAGAACTTGATAACAATTCTCTATAAACTCATCTAAAAAATAGAACAGGAGGGAACAACACCTCCCAGCTTTTTCTATGAGGCCACCATTGCCCTAATGCCAAAACCAGACAAAAGACACCGCAAGAAAAGAAAACTACAGGCCATTATCTCTTATAAATATAGACACAAAAGTCCTCAACAAAAATACTAGCAAACTAAATCCAGCAGCATAAAAAAAAAATTATATACCATGACCAAGTGGGATCTATCTCAGAAATACAAGGTTGGTTTATATCCCAAAATCAATTAATATAATACAACTTATCAATAGAATAAAGGACAAAAACTACATGATCATCTCAATAGATGCAGAAAGGCACTTGACAAAATTCAGTACCCTTTCATGATAAAAAAACGTTCAACAAACTAAGAAGGGAGGGGAATATCTTCAACCTGATAAAGAGCATCTACAAAAATTCCACAGCTAACATCACACTTGGTGGTGAAAGACTGAATACCTTCCCCTAAGATCAAGGATGTCTGCTCTTGCCACTTCTGTTCAACATTGTACTGGCAGTTCTCTCCAAGGCAAGTAGGCAAGAAGATGAAATAAAAGCCATCCAGATTGGAAAGAAGTAAAACTATATTTGCAAATGACGTGATCTTGCATATAGAAAATCCTAAGAAATCCACTAAAAAAACTACTAGAACAGTTCAGCAGTAAAACATTTTTACTTAAGTGACAAAAACCTGTGCAGAAATTAAGTAGGTCATCTCTTCTCATTGTAAAACTTCTCCCTAGGATTCCATTTACACACATGGTTTCAAAGGCCATCTTGACATGGATGACTCACATTTTTCTTTCAGTCCAGACCCTTTCCATTCATCCCATCCTCCTCTCCACCCCCACCCTCTCTCACCTGCACAAGTGAAATAGCACCCTACATGGTCTCTCCACATCCAATCTTGCCCTAGTGCCATCCATTCTTCCTACTCTCAGGGTGAGCTTCTCAAAATGCAAACCTGATCAGTCTCTCTTTTTTGGATTAAAATAAAACTTGGCCCCATATCAGTTTCCCCAGCATCATCTCAAACTACTTCTACCTTGGACTCTGGGCTCCAGTCACTCTGTTTCTTAACACATGTCCCACTTTCTCTGCCACTCATAGTTTCTCTGTACATGTTATTCTCTATCCAGATCCTCTTTCTTCCCCCGTTTGCCTAGTTAATTCTTATCTTTAAGATCCTCCTACGCCAAGTCAAAAATCTCCTAATATATGCCCTCATAATACCTCCGTCCTTTAATCTTATCATCAAAATCGCAAGTTCACATTTCATTCATATAATTGTTTGCTTAATGACTCTCTCCCCCATTGGAGTTTAAGCTCCCTGATAGCAAGGACCTGTTTCTCCTCACTGCTTTATCCTCAACAGCAAGGACAGTACCTAGTATATGGTAGACACTCAAATTATCTGTTGAATTAATGAATCTTTTCCTGCAGTCTTTACCCAAACACAGTTAATTTGCATTCAGTTAATGCGAAGATTTTTCTGTTTCAAAAGTGTTTTAAAATTACAGTAGCAGGTCTTTTTTATGTATAAGAAACACATCTAATTAGTCCAATGTAAAACTAAATGTTTTTCATTTGAGTTTGACTTATTTTTGAATAAGTATGGACTTTTTAATAACTCCAAATTCTCTCTTCAAATGTCTTAACACATCAGTTTAGCTGCACATTTCTTCTTCCTCCTTCCATCACTGTAGCACATAAATACCTAAATGTGAAAAGTGGTAGTTAAGCATATATTTAGTAAAGAAAAGAATCCTTTCATAAATAGGTTCTAATTCTTCAGTGGCTCTATTATAAAAGTTGGAGCTCAGCAAATGGAGTTTCTTGAAAGCAAATTTACCTATAGTTCTCCATTGCGGAAGAAGGGAGAAGGAAAGGAGAAGGGAGAAACGGAGGCACTTCTGGCCAAGTGTTAACAAGAAAATATGCCTGGTGCTGTCGTTACTTTCTCCTTATCCAATGATATTTCTGTCTTAAATTTTCTATGACCCACATCAAGCCAGATAGGCACAAAATATTGATCCATATCCATCTGGCATTCCACTTCAGCAGTTATAGTGGGGTGAAACTCTAAAGCCTCATGGGTTGCAGAGATATTTCTTTAAAAGGAATTAAAATTGGTACAATAGTATACATTGTTCAAAGGTTAATACTAGCTCCAATTTATTCTACTTGCATTCTTTAAAATCAGCTTAATTTTCATGACTCAATGTCAGGCCAAAAAGTACTACAGTAAAGAATTAACAGGGACTTCCCTGGTGGTGCAGTGGTTAAGAATCTGCCTGCCAGTGTAGGGGACACGGGTTCGAGCCCTGGTCCAGGAAGATCCCGCATGCTGCGGAGCAGCTAAGCCCGTGAGCCACAACTACTGAGCCCGCGCTCTAGAGCCTGCGAGCCACAACTACTGAGCCTGAGTGCCACTACTACTGAAGCCCATGCGCCTAGAGCCCAGTGCTCCGTGACAAAGAGAAGCCACCGCAATGAGAAGCCTGTGCACCTCAACGACGAAGTAGCCCCTGCTAGCCTCAACTAGAGGAAGCCCTCACACATCAATGAAGACCCAGTGCAGCCAAAAAATAAATAAATAAGTGAATAAAAAAAAAAAAGAATTAACAGTGGATTGGCAGCTACTAGGTATGGGATTTCTTTTTGGGTGATGAAAATTTTCAGAAATGAGAGAATGGTGATGGTTGATGACTGTACTAAAAACACTTGGATCGTGCATTTTAAAATAGTAAATTTTACATGAATTTTATCTCAATTAAAAATTAACAGTGATCACTAGGAGCCTTTAAAGTTAACCGTGTTTTCCCCTCTAACACTGTCTCTGAGCATATGGAGAAATAAGACAGTCATCCTTAATTAGGAGGAAAGAGTTCTACAAGCTGGCACTTAGGACAAAGAGAACCCAAAATTCTAAGCTACTATCTGGAGGTTTTTCCCTTGCTTTCTCCTTTCCTTAACCATCATGCTTCTTATTGTCAAATCTTCTCTCTGCACCCAATATTGTTTGCTAAATAGCGATGACATTTTAAAATATACAAAGCATCCTAAATCAGCTGAGGGTTTTTCTCCTTCATCAATCTAATTTGTCCCAAGCTTGGATTTACTAGTAACCCCTCATGGATGTGAGAACATGCTAGCTTCTTTTCTTTTAGATCCTTCTGCACCAAGTCAACGGGGTTTTGTTCCAAAATCAAAACACAGCTGAATTAGCATTTTGAAACTGAACTGATCTAAGGCTGTGATCCTGCTAAGTTTAGGGAAGTATTGAAAGCTGAATTCAGGTTGAAAAAACAAACAAAAGATGGGTCAGTTCTCAGAACCCGCAAAAATCTGGTCCTTACCTATTTCCTCTAGCTTTTTAAAAATGTTTTTTGTTTTTATTATATTTTAAATGTATTTATTTCATTTATTTATATTTGGCTGTGTTGGGTCTTTGTTGCTATGCGTGGGCTTTCTCTAGTTGCTGCGAGCGGGGGCTACGGGGCTACTCTTCGTTGTGGTGCACGGGCTTCTCATTGCGGTGGATTCTCTTTGTCACAGAGCACTGGGCTCTAGGCATGCAGGCTTCAGTAGTTGTGGCACGTGGGCTCAGTAGTTGTGGCCTGCGGGCTCTAGAACGCAGGCTCAGTAGCTGTGGCACACAGGCTTTGTTGCTCCGCAACATGTGGGATCTCCCCAGACTGGGGCTCGAACCCCTGTCCCCTGCATTGGCAGGCGGATTCTTAACCACCGCGCCACCAGAGAAGCCCTGTCTAGCTTTTTGTCAAAGGAGAGCCTCACCTTGAACTTTACGCTCCAGCCACTCTATCATTTATCCCATTTCCCCTGTGACTCACAGGACCTTTGCACGTGCTATTTCCTCTCCCCAAGACCCTCTCCTCTCTTTTGCCTAGCTGATTTCCACTCATCTTTCAGATCTTCCCGGACCAAGCCAAAACGCCAAGGGAATCTTGTAATCACTGGCCTTGCCATTCGGAGCACATTTAATAGACGTGGGAAATTATGTCTCGGCAGAGGAGGTTCCAGGGCACCCTAGACGTGATTTCATTTTAAAGACCTTTCAAGGAGATCTTGGAAAGCTAGAGGTGGGCCTGCAGGACCAAAGCACAGGTTTTCTCTTGTGCATTAAGGAGTGGTTCAGGGGCCCTGTGGGGGCGTTTGGGCGCGCGGGGACTCGGTGAGCTCCAAGAGGGAGGCGGGGTCGCAGGACAGCTGCGCTCCTTGTTTCCTCCCAGGCTGGTAGTGTTCGGGGCTCGTCCGAGGGGGCAGCCCCGGCGAGCTTCACTTTCCCCACCGAGAACCCACGCGCCACCCCGGGCCCGCCGCCTCGCGGGCACTCCCCAGACACTCACCCTCCGCCCGCACGGAGAGCCCTGGCAGGCCGAGCAGGAGCAGCGCCGCCGCCCAGAGCTGGGTGCGGGAGCCGGGTCCCTTGGCAGACATGGTCCGGGCGTCCATGGGCGGGTGGCTGGAGCGCGGGCTCTGGCTGCGCCGCAATCGGGGGTGCCCGCGCCACTGCGCCGCGCACGCCACTCGGCTCCGCGTGCTGTGCTCTGTTCGCGCGTTGCAGGCTTCGCGCCCGGAGCGCAGACAGGGAGGAGCGCGGGGAGCCAGGGAGGCTGGGGATGCCAGATCCGCAGCGCTGGGGCCCCGAGCTCCCAGGGGGTCCAGTACTCGGCGCCGGGGAGGCGGCTGTAGCCGGGCTCCGCCTTCGTGCTGGGCACCTGGGGGCCTCGGTGCCAAAAGAGGCTGAGCCGAACGAACGGCGAGCTCCCTGGGTGCCTCCGGGGCAGAGGGGAAGGGCGCGTGGAGGCGGGGAGAACGGAGAGCCCGCTGCAGGGAACCGCCGCCTGCCTGGGGACCCTCTGCGAAAGGGTGACGCAGTCTGAGAGGCCAACCCACCCCACACCCCCCCGCCCCGGGAGGACCGTGAAAAAACTGATGCCTAACTCTGTACTCTGACTCTTGACTTTGCAGCTCGCGTCCTCCTGTAGAGGAAGAACATTTTTATGAAAAAGAAAGCTCTAACTTGCCAGCCTCACTCTGAGGAGTGAAACGCACGGAATAGCGAGACTCCCCTTCCCTAAAAGGCCTGACAATCATTCACATGTGAGTGTAAATTAATTTACTTAACTATTCACCTTGCAACAGCTAGCTGGTAACCTGAGGAGTGAGAATTCACATGTCTGGGCTGGAGGGGACCTTTGAAAGCCTGGTTATTGCTGAGAATGGAGGGGAGGGGGCAGAAGGCACCTGCAGGAACTACGCATTGATTCCTTCAGGAGCTGTGCCTACGATCGCTTTCAGAATAGTCAATTGGATATTACTACCGAATTCTAATGAAACTTTAAAGTTTGTCTTTATTCAGACCCGTCCTGCCCTATCCTGATTTGGGGAGATAGCACGCTCTAAAGGTTTATTTGGTACAACTGCTTTAGAGAACTGTTTGTCTGTTTCATATAAAGTTAAAATACACCTCCTTGAAGACACAGAATTCCGCTCCTGGGTGTATATCCAAAAGAAATGAAAACGTATGTGCACAAAAAGATTTATACCCAAATTTCATAGCAGCTTTATTCCCAATAATTAAAAACTGGAAGCAACCCAAATGTCATCAAGCAACGAACAGAAAAACAAACGGTGTCATGTTTATGCAATAGAATACTCTTCATCAGTAAGAGGAAGGAAATACTGATGCACTCAATAACGTGGATGAATCTCAAAAATATGATGAGTGAAAGAAGCTTTAGTAAAAGAGTTCATACTGTATGATTTCCTTTCTCGCTCGCTCTCTCTTTTTTTTTTTTTTTTGGCCACACTGCATAGCATGCAGAACTTCCCTGACCAGGGATGGAACCCACTCCCCCTGCAGTGGAAGCGCCAGGGAAGTCCCTGTATGATTCCATTTTTATATGAAGTTCACGAAGGGGCAGAACTAATCTGTGGTGGAAACAATACCGTGGTTGCCTTTGAGGAGATGGGAACACACTTCTGATGTAATGGGAACATTCTGTATCTTGATGAGGATGGCTGTCACCCGAGTGTATACACTTCTCAAACCTCACTAAACTGTACACTTAAAATCTGTGCATTTTGTTGAATGCTATTTATACCTTAATTACACATATTTCAAGAGTAATGAGTTCAGTTCTTGCCCTGAAGAGTAAATAAGTTTAACAGAAAAGAGTTTAATGAAAGGACCACAGACAGAAACACGGGCAGGGTTGAGAGAACCAATAAGGGACGGTAAAGCCCTTGGGACTGTCAACAGCAGGAAGGGTTACCACCGTGAGGCCTGAAGGTATGAGGGCAGTTGGAGGTGTTATCAAAATCCAGCAGGAGCATGGTCATGAAAGGGGCTGCCTGAATGGAGAGGTTAACCACAGGTAGAGGAACACAGTTGCTGCCAGTGGTATGGTAGGGAGGGAGGGAGGAAGAAATACGCCAATCTCTCTCTCCTTCTGCCCTTTAGATTCCTCCTGATGCCTCCTGGTGGCTGAACCATTTGACAGCTGGACGGCAAAGGAGCACAGGTGCCACAGTCCTCAGAGGTCATTCTCCCAGGGCGCAGAGTCAGGCAGGAGAGGGTAGAGTGGATCTGGAGAGGCAGTTGGAAAACAACCAGCACAGTCCATTTATTCTCTTCTTTCATTTGGATGAACATAATTTGGAACAAAACAGGGGAAGCACAAAGCTCTGTCAGTTTCTGTATGATCTGGGAATATGTCAATTCAAAGTCTCACTTGGAGCTAAAACAGTAATATTAACCACTATCACTGGTTATTTTCACATAAGTGCTGTTTCACATAAAGAGAAATGGCGAAAAGTAAACCCTTATCATAAAATATAGAAACCACAATCCTTGCTCCCGTAACTGGCCAAGAGGTATTATTTGATAATCATTGCAATATTTCCCTTCCACCCTCAGAGCACCTTGGCCGACGTGACTTTTTTTAACGGGTGCGAGGGATCCAAACGTTCATTCCTTCTGAGGACCTATCTTTATTAGTTTGCCATGGTTTCTCATTGACTTGCTATTGGACAGATTCCTGGGATCTAGACATAGTCATCCATATGTGCATTTTGTAGAAGCAACCCACTTTCCCCTTGGTAATCAGGATCAGTCACCAGCCAGTAGAGTGACCTTCTCTTCTGTTGGAGAGCAATATTAGCTTCCAATTTACTGGCAGATGCCTGTGTGTTTACTGGTGGAAGTATGTCTCCCTTGCCCACCCAAACCTTCCAATTCACCAATCTAAAGGTTGTAGGGATGGCATGCAAAACTTTGGTAGGTGGGTTATTATATGTAATAGAAGGAAGGTCATTCCCACTTCCACTCGTTGGTTCTTAGACGGTGTATTCTGTCTATAAGAGAAATGACACCATATATTGGCTGCTGGCTTAAGGCATATACTGTATCCTGGGCGAGTGCCCTAACCTCAAAGGGTATTGGCTCAGCTAGTACCCTGTGACCTCACCTTTCTATCAAGCCATCTGCTTCTGGGTGATGGGGCATAGAGTAAAACTCATGGGCATGATGCCATTGCCATACTGCCTTTGCTGAAAAATCAGTTTCTTGGTTATAGATGATGTAATGTGCGATTCCATGGCAATAGATGAGGCATTCTATGAGTCCACGATATCATGCTGGTAGAAGCAAGGCAGGCAAAGAAGGCAAAATCATATCTAAAGTAAGGATCTATTCCAATGAGGACAAATAATTGTGACCCCTGTGAAAAAAAAAGGGATCCCATATAAACAACTTCCCCCCACATAACAGGAAGGGCCAGCTAGGGAATGATGTCTTGTGGGGACTCATGGTGGCCTCTGCTGTTGGCACATTGGATGCTCAGCAGTGGTGGTAACCAGATCAACTCTGAGGAAGAAGAGAAGTTTGTGTTATTGCATTCCTGCGTGGCCTCCATCTCTGCCACCATGACCCCTACGTACATGGTTCCATTACACAAGTGCAGATGCGGCTGGAGACAGAGGTACCTGACAGCCAGAGAATGGGTCCAGTCCTCCAAGGTGCCACCTGATTATTAGGGGTAACTTCTTCATTGAACTCTTCTTGTGGGGGGGTGGCATAGGCTACATACACATTGCCAGGCTGCTCATTCCAAGATGTCCAGACTGACTTTTTTTTTTGGCTGCGGGGCGGCATGTGGGATCTTAGTTCCCTGACCAGGGATTGAACCCGCGCCCCCTGCAGTGGAAGCGTGGAGTCTTAACCACTGGACCTCCAGGGAAGTCCCCCCATACTGACATCTTATTCTCAGTTTTTCAGTGTTGAAATAGCTGTCTCTGACCAGCTATTTTAGGCATTATCCATAAATTAGTACAGATCCATGAATAAGGCCATCTCTCCTTTCATGTAAACCAAAGTTCCACACATTGGGAAGATTTTCTTTTGCTCCTGGGTTTTTCATTGTGGTAAAATATACATAACATAAAACTTACCACTTTAACCATGTGTAAGTGTATGGTTCTGTGGCATTAAGTACATTCACATTGCTGTGCAACCTTCACTCCTGTCCGTCTCCAGAACTTTTTCATCATCCCCAACGGAAACTTTGCCCCCATTAAACACTAACTCCCATTCCTCCGCTCCCTCCCTCCAGCTCCTGGTAACTTCTTTTCAACCTTCTGTCTGTATGAATTTGACTATTCTAGGTACCTCATATAAGTGGAATCATACAGTGTTTCTCCTTTTATGTCACGACAGTTTTTTAGTTCTATACCAGAGTGGAGATGGCTAGTGCCACGCCATGGACACTCAAGTACAGAGCAGGCCCAAGTTTTTCCTTCCTGTGTTAAGTAAAACTCCCCATGAGTCCACAGATGTGGGCTGAGGTACAGGTAGCAAAGCAGTAGAAGCAAGTGCCCTGGAATCTGAGCCACCTGCTCATGTAATTTACTTGTTCCTTTCAGGCCTGCTCTTGTATACTCCATTTCCATTTGACAGTGGAATTCCGCTCTGTAGTTCAAAATGCCCCATTCAGGTAAGGTCTCATACTCACATGGTCAAGCAGTCAGTCTCTACCAGGGCCCAGTTGCAAGGTAGGAACTGCTTATCAAATGGAGAATAGATGATTATACTCTAAAACTCTAGGGGTCTACGTCACCATTCTACTATGTGGTTTGCCCATGCTTCATAAGGCATCCCTACCTACATTTAAAGTATTGTGTCTTTTATGGCATGAGGCCAAAGTGGCAACACAGTTTGCTCTGCAGCCTGGATACTGCAGAGTTCCCTATTGCTATGGACTGCTTTCAAAACTGTAAGCCTTATGAGTTTCCACATAGTAAATGGTCCCTAAACCATTGTATCTTCTTTTTGCAAAATTTATTTTACTGAAGTATAGTTGATTTACAATGTTGTGTTAGTTTCTGGTGTATAGCAAAGGGATTCAGTTATACGTATATATATATATATATATATATATATATATATATATGTACATTCTTTTAAATATTCTTTCCCGTTATGGTTTATCACAGGATATTGAATATAGTTCCTGGTGCTATACAGTAGGACCTTGTTATTTATCCATTCTATATATAATAGTTTCCATCAGCTAATCCCAGCCTCCCACTCCATCCCTCCCCCAACCCCCCACCCCAGCGGCCACAAGTCTTTTCTCTATGTCTGTGAGTCTGTTTCATAGATAAGTTCGTTAGTGTCATATTTTAGATTCCACCTGTAAGTGATATCATATGGTATTTGTCTTTCTCTGTCTGACTTATTCACTTAGTATGATAATCTCTAGGCCATCCATGTTGCTGCAAATGGCATTATTTCATTCTTTTTTATGGCTGAGTAGTATTCCATTGTGTATATATACCACATGTTCCTTTTTTTTTTGGACCGCGCTGCACAGCATGTGAAACTTCCCCCATCAGGGGTCAAGCTCTTGCCCCCTGTAGTGAAAGCACAGAGTCTTAACCACTGGGCCACCAGGGAAGTCCGTACCATATCTTCTTTATCCATTCATCTGTCGATGGACATTTAGGTTGTTTCCATGTCTTAACTATTGTGTATAGTGCTGCTATGAACATAGGGATGCATATATCTTTTTTGAATTATAGTTTTCTCTGAGTGTATGCCCAGGAGTGGGATTGCTGGATCATATGGCAACTCTATTTTTAGTTTTATGAGGAACCTCCATACTGTTCTCCATAGTGGCTGTACCAACTTACGTTCCCACCAACAGTGTAGGAGGGTTCCTTTTTCTCCACACCCTCTCTAGCATTTGTCATGTAGACTTTTTTAATGATGGCCATTCTGACTGATGCGAGGTGGTACCTCATTTCTCTAATGATTAGTGATGTTGAGCATCTTTTCATGTGCCTGTTGGCCATCTGTATATCTTCTTTGGAGAAATATCTATTTAAATCTTCTGCCTATTTTTCGATTGGGTTTTTTGTTGTTGAGTTGATGAGCTGTTTGTTTATTTTGGAAATTAAGTCCTTGTTGCATCATTCGCAAATATTTTCTCACAGGCGGTAGGTTGTCTTTTTGTTTTGTTTATGGTTTCCTTTGCTGTACAACTGTTGTATCTTCTTATCCATGGTGGTAGTACGTGGCTATCAGTTTCTCTCTAGATAAAGTCCTGACATAAAACAGTGAAAATGTGCTACTATTCTTGCTGGCTGAAGGAATTAAAAATGAACCATTTACTGGGTTAATAACAGGTGCCAAAGCCTGTATTTATGTATTCTAGTAATGACAATATACCTGGAAGAGCAGTTGCAACTGGCATCACCATCTGATTAATTTGCAGATAAGCTACTAATATTTTCCAATAATTCCATAATATTTTCCAGCTTTTGCTCTGGCAAACAGGAGAGAAACATTGAATGACCAAAAATCCTGTTTTATACTTCCTGTTTACACCTGTTGTCCCAGGGTCCCATCCATTTTCATACCTGACCCAGATTTTTCATTTTCTAAAGAAATGTTTTTAACACTAGAATTAACATAAGCCAGAATGGTGGTCCTCAATTTTGCACTCCTAGCTTCTGCATGTTTTCATTTAGTAGTGGGTGAGATGCATGTGCAATTCTCACTTGAAAACATGATTAAACATGAACGATAAGCAGTGACCCATCTCATTTTCCCTGATCGTTTTCTGATGCCACATAACCAGCTTCTCCCTTTGAAGGACAGTATGCAGAATGATCAGTGACATAAATCAAGTGTGCTCAGACACAAGGAGCTAGGGACAGCTCACTCCTTATGGTCTCTGGTCTTGGTGGGAAAAGTATTCAAAGCCTTGCCAACCACTCAATTTACTAGGCAGTTTTTCAGTGGCCTGTAAGATCCATGAGGCCAACAGTCAGCAGGTCAGGGAGAAAAGTGAGCACTTAGTAGGTAGCTTGAGTGCTTTTGCTACATTATATGTCTGGGTATGAGAAAGAAACTATAAGTAACCTCTCGAACACCTTGTGACTATACAGTGTAGGTCACTGTGTTGTGATTATATTTATGGGTTCTTTCCTTTTTCCGGAGAATAAGTTTCCAGAGGGCAGGGGCAGTGTCTCACCATCTCTTTATCCCAGCGTCTACCACAGCCCCTATCCCAGTGCCTGGCACATAATAAGTCCTCAGTGAATGTCTGATAAATGAATGAGTGCATACTTTCCATGGTATTGTGGGCACTCTGTTTCCCTCAGCCCACGTCCTTGAATGCTTACTCATCTTTCTTGACTCAATACTAGCATCATCTCCCTCTGAGAAGTCTTTTTTGTGACTAGTCCAGTCTCTCCACTGACGATTCTCTCCTTTGTGCTCCCCATATACCCTGAAGAGTTGCCTCAGTAATCATGGCTCTTTAATGGAACAGTTGTTCTACAGATCTGTCTCTCCCACTTGTCTGAATGTCCTTGAGGACAAAGACCATGTATTTTCTGTGTTTTTATCTCTGGTGCCTTAAGAAGTGCCTGGTTCATGGTGGGTTCCCAACCTCTGTTTGATAAGTTCATCATATACCAGACCTGTGGGGTTAACTCATCCAAGGACCCCAAGCAGAGAGCATGTCAAGGGCCATGGAGATGGTCTCAGTAAAATAAGGAACTTGCCAAGGGATTGCATGGATCTCTTCTTAACATCTTTTCAGGGCAACCATGTCCATTTATGTTCTATCTTTGGTAGCTAGTACAGTGCCTAGCATATAGGGGGCATTTAATTAAGCTTCGATGAGCAGAAGGATGAATAAGTGAGCCTCAAAAGCAATATATGCCAGCCAGTGTAGGTTGAAAACTTGATGGATCCAAAGCAGTCTCACAAATCATCTGCCCCCAGTCCGAAGCCACATAACTGAAAAGTCACTGCATAATGTAGCATTTACACGCAGGCTGCCTTCACGGCTACGGAGGTTGTGGGCTGGGTCCTGAGTAAACACAGCCTACACTGAAAAGCCACTGTGGGCTCTGGGAGTTCTTTCAAGTTCCTCTGGGTTCTGAACTTGATTTGCAGCTGGAGCCAAGTGTCTACGAAGTACCCCCCTCTTTTCGGCAATTGAATTATTAACTAAAAGAAAACCATCCAGTGTAGCAGTTAGCAGTGGGCTGCCAGTGGTAGAGAAATTTTATTTTGTTTACTCAGAGTGTTTGCACCTAATCTATTGAAGAGTAGGAATGAGCCCTCAGAAAGCAATTCAGAAGACCTGGTTCTGAAGGAAGACAGGCTTTGGACTTGGTAGGGAGGCAGTTCAGGGCAGCCAAGGAGTGGCGCTGCAGTGCTACCCCTCAGGACAAGACTGATTTCCAGGTGGGTGTTATCCACAGCTTCCTTCTGTGCTGGCTTTTCAGGGACCCTGGGAGGGCCCCAGGGCTCCAGTCTCCCAGATACCTCCTGCAATCCCTGATTTGAATTCTGCATCATTCACTGAAGTCTTTGGTCCTTGTTGAGATGCAAATGCACAGAGAGGGACAACTCTGGAAAGGAGTCTGAGTTTAAGTCTGACTTTTGCAACTAATAACCCTATGAATACATCACTTTACATCTCTGGGCCTCGGTTTCTTTACCTATAAAATACAGATGAAAGTGCTACCTAACATACCGGGTTTTTGAGATTGGAATTACTTTGTTTTCTTTTTGTTTTTGTTTTTTTTTGGCCACACCTTGCAGCTTTTGGGATAAGTATACTGCAGTCTTCTATCATGCCTAACCTTAAGATCCTCACTTCTTTAAACCTCACAGAGTAACCACTGAACTCTGTCCTTTGCTTTGGGAAAGCAGGGCAAACTGACCATCTCTGCTGAATTCCCTGTGGAACTCTCAGCCCTTAAACATGATGACTGCTATTCCAGGGACTGTTCATCCTAGATCTTGCTCAGGTAGCCCATGTATTAATAGTAGGCAGTCCTGTTGTGCCCATTGGTATACTTGTACTTGTCAGGCAATGTACCCAAAACTTCATTTCCAGAAGAATGGTCATCATGTACATGAGACATGGTGAGAAGGCACAAAAACCCAACGCAATGATGTGACGTGTTAAATATCCCTCATCTTAGCCCATATGTTGATTTTGCTTTTTACTGAAGTATAACAAAGACACAGACATTTAAAAATTTACTTTGAGGAGTAGTGTGATAGAAGGGCCCGAGATGCTTGGCTTCTTCTCTTAGTCTGTCATCAGCCTATTGGACTAATCATTCCTTTGCCCTCCATTTCTCATTCAGTAAAGCCCAGCAATGAAGAGATGGCTTATAAGGAGACTTCCATTATTCTCTTTGGCTCCAGTGGCCCCTTTCCTCATGCATGGCTGTTTTCTGTGTTTAGAATGCCTTCTGTTGGCCAAGCTGGAGTCTCTACCTCACACTCCAAATTTACCAGAGCATGGGACCAAATGCGGGCCCTGCTGGAAAGAGGGTTGGATGGGGTTGTCTTGGTCCTGCCACACAAGGCTCTCTGGAAAGGGCAAGAGACGCCAGCAGGAAGAGGAAAGAGGTTTATGTAAGCTGCCCAAGGGCTGAGAAAAGAGCTATAAAGGGTCCCCAAATAGAAATGCATCCACAAGGGACACGGGAGCTCAAACAGGTGGAGGGGAGAAGACTTAATGCCAAGCAAATTTGTGCATTTTGATTGCTAAGTGTCTAGTGCCAATTTCTGAAACAAAACTGTGTTTGCAAATTTAAGTGGTAGTGGGACCATTACCTTGAAGTGGGAAGAAAATCCATGGACCCACTAGGAGTTTGGGGAAAGGGATGATAATCCCCATGAAATAATGTTCAAAGGAACAGTGGAAGGTAAAAACAAACTTGTGCTTTGATCACAATCCATGTATCACCTTTGTTCAACATGCCAACTCATATGCTTTAAATATATATTTTTTATTCATTTGGAGCCTCAGTTTACTGTCTGAAGATATATATCAAGCTGTGTGCAAATATTTTCCCTTTTTAATATTATGTACTGGAAGCTAAAACCACTCACTGCAGAGTTAGCAAATCAACAGCAATTAGGTTAAGGCATCTACAAATAACAGTAGGAATGTACACAGGACAATTTTCCAGGCACTTAACTAGAATTGACTTGGACCCAGATAGGTAGTGGGGAAAAGGGGAGAGTTATATTTAGTCTTTCTCCTCCATTCCCTACAGTGGGTATCAGGGTGGTGAACAGAAAAACAAGTGGGTTCTGTGAACGTGGGCAAATTGCTTAGCTCTCATTCATTCAGCTAACAAGTGATGGGGAAACAAGAAGTTGAGAAGCAGTCTCAAGGAAAATTCAAGTTGGAGGAGGTTGACAGCTGAAATCTAGGGATGATGCTGGGTTGTGATCAAGAGAGGGCAGCCAGAGCACATGGGAGATACTATATAGGCATATAGCCCCTGAGGGACCCACCAGACATTGAATTAATGCCAGAAGGGCATCCCTGCTCTGGGAAGACTTGCATTATCTGCATCTTGTGTTGCTAGGCATGCCATCTGTTGTCTTAGTGCCTGTTTACTTTTTATGTCATCCATAAAAAAGGTGGTCAAGCTTGCTTTAATTTATTTTTAAAAAGTAGGAATAGCCTTGGGAGAATAATTAGAATCCCACTGTTTTTTGTCAGCATATTTTCCTGTCTACTGACTTTTAAGAGGGCCCTGCCAAATAATCTGTGTAAGAGTAAATGAACAATTAAAAGGATTGCTCTGTAGCTATTTGGACTTGGTTTTTAAGGAACTTTATCTTCCTTCAGATGAAAAAATAAATTCTTAACTTCAGCTTCTCCAGATTCAACAAAAATGCACAATGTGTGCCTGCAGAAGCAAAAAGGGGAAAAAGATGGAAAGAATGACTCAGTATTCAGGGGAAAAGGTTCTGTTATGTGAATAGAGGGCATTGTATGGATTGATTAGGTGGTGATATTGACCAAATTATTAGGGGAAAAAATGGAGTAGTAGTAGGATCTTTTGAAATACTGCAGAGGAAAAGCTACGTATCAACACAGTATGTTAAAACTAATCCCTAAATGCCAAAGAAGTTGTCTAGCAAAATGATACTCGCTTATCCAGAGGTCTTCTGTTCTTACTCCAAAATGTCCTTTTCATCAGTATAACTCTAATAATTCTTGAAATTTAAGATTACACGAGTCAAAACAAGTTCGTTCACTTATGAAAAATCAAAACATTATATAAAAGCCAAAGTATCCTTTGACTGCCAACTCTGTGAAAGACAAACCCTCACCCTAACCAGAGATATCCACTGTTATGAGTTCAGTGGATACTATTCAGAAAAGAATGAGGCAGATCTATATGTTCTATTAATATAGAAGTCTCAACGTACTGTTGAGAAAACAAAGTTACTGAGTATACATTATACTGTTCTTGTAAAAAATAAAATACACTCGAGACAATACTATATTGTATCTATATATCTACAACATATCTATGTAGTTCTCTCTATTTATGTCTATACTATCTATATCTATATCTAAATCTAAATCTAAATCTCTACATCTAGTGAGTAGAAAAGGTTTAAAGGAATTTTCTCTTCTAGTCATGGTAAAATAGATTAGTTTCTTCTTGAGGATAAGGGACATTTAAAAACCTGTGCAAAATTTGATAACATGTACTTAAAGGCATTAAGCACCCAATAAGATAGTGAATAATTGTTAGACTCTGATCTGTGGAAGGGCAGGTGCTCAGAGATATCATAGAGATTAAGACCTTTTTCCCCCTGGGGGATTATTTACTCATTTTAGAGGGGGCTGCTGAGAGGATGAGAAACTGAATTGTTGTTTTCATAGCATTGTCAGGCTAAGGAAACTGGAAAATGACACACTGCAACCATGAAGGGGTGTTTCTTTGCTTTGTGTTGGGACCTCAATGCTTCACATTAGTGATAAGGTTATACAAAAAAAAGGCTGGTTCTTGCAGAAATTGCAACTCAGCTTTGAATAATCTCAGTTATGAATTTGGTTTAAAGTGAACTCATGTTACTTGGGCATGCATGTGCCTACCAGAAATAAATATATGTTCTCTGGAGGAAGAATACTTCATTCTGGGGAACAAATTAGTCTACAAACAATTTTGCAAGTAGATATCTGATCTACAATTAAAACAGGCACATGAGAGACAAAAAGGAAAAAAAAACAATGAAACCCAGCAGAAACAACAGATGATGAGAAGAGACCACCAGAGAAACCAGATATTGGAGCTATCAGATTCAGACTTTAAAAAAACCTATTCATTGTATTCAGGGAGATAAAAGACAAGTCTGAGAAATACGGCAGAGTACTAGAAACTATAAAAATGTAAAGTCTCCAACTAAAAATTATAATTGAAAAAAAAATAATGAATATTTTCAACAGAAGAGTAAACATTGCTGAACAAAGATTTAGTGAACTGGAAGATATGTTGGAAGAAAATATCTAGAATGAAGCATAAAGAGACAAAAGGAGGAAAATATAAGATAAAAAAGAAAATAATAGATACAGAGAATTCTGTGTGAAGATCAATCATATGATACCTTAAGTGAGAGAAGGAAAAGAGAGGAAGAATGGGGCAGAAAAATATTTTAAGAGATTATGGGGAACTTGCCTGGTGATGCAGTGGTTAAGACTCTGAGCTCCCAATACAGGGGGCCCAGGTTCGATCCCTGGTCAGGGAACTAGATCCCACATGCATGCCACAACTAAGAGTGTGCATGCCACAACTAAGGAGCCTGCCACAACTAAGGAGCACACATGCTGCAACTAAGAAGCCTGTGAGCTGCAACTAAGGAGCCTGCCTGCTGCAACTAAGACCCGGCACAACCAAATAAAAAAAAAAAAGAGAGAGATTATGGCTGAGAGTTTTTCTCAGTTGATAAGATATCAAGGGGAGTTCCCTGGCAGTCCAGTGGTTAAGACTCTGCACTTCCACTGCAGAGGACATGGGTTCAAACCCTGGTCAGGGAACTAAGATCCCACATGCTGTGTGGCACGGCCAAGAAATAAAAAAAAAAGATATCAAGCCACAGATCCTAGAGGACAAACAAAGCCATGCAGGATAAACACAAAGAAAGCTATATCCTAACCCTAACTCCTAATGTGATGGTGTTAGTGGGATTAGTGCCCTTATAAAAGGGACCTCAGAGAGCTTTCTCACCCTCTACCCACCATGTGAGGATACAGTGAGAAGACAGAAGTCTGCAACTTGGAAGACAGCCCTCACTAGAACATGACTGTGCTGGCACCCTGATCTCAGATTTCTAGCCTCCACAACTAGAATAAGTAGGAATAAATTGTGAGAAATAAATTTTTGTTGTTTATAAGCCAGTCAGTCTATAGTACTTTGTTGTAGCGCACCCAAACTGATGAAGAAGACAGCGGGGAGGAGGAACTATCAGCTAAAATTAGACTTTGAGGACTACTTTCTTTTCTGTCTTCTTCTTCTTCTTATTATTTTGCCTGCACTGAGTGTTGCCAGGGAAGTCCAAAGACTTTGAGGACTTCTGATGCTGACCAAGATGGAGTATGCCTCCTACAGTCTACCTGTGTTTTATTGCAGTAAAATACTGTGGACAGGGACTTCCCCAGTGGTCCAGTGGTAAAGAATCCGGCTTCCAATGCAGGGGATGCGGGTTCAATCCCTGGTCAGGGAACCCACATGCTGCGGGGCAACTAAGCCCATGCGCCTCAACACCAGAGCCGGGGTGTGGCAAAAACTACAGAGCCCACGCGCTCTGGAGCCCATGCACCACAACGAGAGAGAGAAAACCCCCATGCCACAGCTAGAGAGAAGCCCTCGCACTGTAGCAAAGATCCTGTGTGCTGCAACTAAGACCCAATGCAGCCAAATAAATAAATAAATAAGAACTCAAAAAAAATACTGTGGACAGAATAGAAAAAGCAAGTATCAGAGAACTCTGGGAAAGCACTGGACAAAATTCAATACACATTTAGTAAAACAAGACAAAACAAAAACCCCCAAAACCTCCCCGCAAATTAGGAATAGAAGGAAAGTTCATTAACCTAATAAAGCTATAAAATCTCTACAGCTAACATCATGCTTAATGATGAGATATTGAATACTTTTCCCTGTAACTCAGAAATCCCAGTCCTGATTATCTGTCCAAGTGAGTTGAAAACTAATGTTCACACAAAAATCTGTATGTGAATGCTTTTAGCAGCTTTATTCGGAATTGTCAAAGACTGGAAACAACCCAGATGTCCTCCAACAGGTGAATGGATAAACAAAACTGGGGTATGTCCACACAATGGAATACTACTCAGCAGTAAAAGGAATGGATTATTGATTCACATAATGACATGGATGAATCTTAAATGCACTCTGCTAAGTGAAAAATCCAAAAGGCTATATACTGTATGATTCCATGTATATGACATTCTTAAAACGGCAAGACTATAGGGATGGAAAATAGATCAGTAGTTGCTAGGGGGTGGATGTGGGAGAAGAGGTTGACTATAAAAGGGTATAACGAGGGAATTTGGGGGATGATGGAACTGTTTTATATGGTTCTGTGGTAGATACACAATTTTATGTATTTGCCAAAAGCCATAGAACTATAAATCAAGAGGAGAAAAGTTTACTGTGGGCAATTATTTTAAGTCAACCACCAACATGGAATTCAGAGTATGACAAATGAATCTAATTCTATATAACATATTTATTATATTCGACATAGCCACATTGAATTGGGTGGGTAAAAAAAGTTGCTTACCTGTGTAACTTTGGAAAACAGTGTTTTGAATGAATACTGAAATACTCAAAGACAAAAAGAACTGTAGGAAAAACTATACTCTAGTTGGTAAATTTGTTTCTTACAGGGATGTGTATTCATAATCCTGAAACTATTTTACATGTATACTAGAGTTGAAAAAATAAGTACATGTCTTGTAGATAATGATAACCAAGTTTCTCACTGCTGGAGAAAGAATTTACTGTATGCCAAGGAAGAATGTCTGTGGTGCTAGACTGAAATCCAAAGCATCAGTATAAACTCACGGTTTCTTTTTATACATATACAGAGAGGTAACACAGAGTACATGGGTTAGCACACACACAGACATACCTCATTTTCACTTCGCTTTATTGTGAAGGTGTTCACAAATACTGCATTTTTTACCAATTGAAGTTTTGTGGCAACTCTGCATTGAGCCAGTTGCTCACTTCATGTTTCTGTGTTACATTTTGGTAATTCTCAAAATATCTCAAACCCTCCAACAAAAAGATTATAACTCACTGAAGGCTCAACTTATGGTTAGCATTTGTTAATGATAAAGTACTTTTAAACTAAGGCATGTACACTGTTTCTTTAGACATTATGGTTAGCATTTGTTAATAATAAAGTACTTTTAAACTAAGGTATGTACATTGTTTCTTTAGACATACTGCTATTGCACACTTAGACTACAGTATAGCATAAAAATAACTTTTATATGCATTGGGAAACCAAAAAATTCATGTGACTCACTTTATTTCAATATTCACTTCATTTGTTACACTTGATTAACCAATGTATTATTATTAACTAAAGTCCATAGCTTACATTAGGGTTCACTCTTTGTGTTGTATAGTTCTATGGGTTTGACAAATGTATGTCATGTATCCACCATTACAGTATCATACAGAATAGTTACTGTTTTAATAATTCCCTATGCTCCCCCCTCTCTCTCCCTTCACCTCTTGAGTCCCTGGCAACCACTGATCTTTTTACTGTCTCTACCTTTTGCAAAATGTCGTATACCTGGAGTAATATAGCATGTAACTTTTTCAGATTGGCTTCTTTTACTTAGAACAGACATTTAAGGCTTCTCCATGTCTTTTCATGATTTTTAACTCATTTATTTTTATGCTAACAATATTCCATTGAATGGATGTACCACAGCTTATCTGTTGACCTACTGAAGTACATCTTGTTTGCTTCCAAATTTTGGCAATTATGAATAAAGCTGCTATAAACTTTGTATGCAGGTTTTTCTGTGGACATAAGTTCTTGACTCATTTGAGTAAATACCAAGAAGCACAAAATGCTGGGTCATATGGTTAAGAGTGTGTTTAGTTTTATAAAAAACTACTAACCTGTCTTCCAAAGTGGCTTTACTCTTTTGCGTTCCTACCAGCAAAAAAATAACAGTTCCTCTTGCTTTACAACTTCACCAGTGTTTGGTACTGTCAGTGTTTCGGATTTTAGCCATTCTAATAGGTATGTAATGTTATTTCATTGTTTTTTAAAATTAATTAATTATATTTATTTTTGGCTGTGTTAGGTCTTCATTGCTGCATATGGGCTTTCTCTAGTTGTGGCGAGTGGGGGCTGCTCTTCCTTGCAATGCACGGGCTTCTCATTGCGATGGCTTCTCTTGTTGCAGAGCACGGGCTCTAGGCGCACGGGCTTCAGTAGTTGCAGCACACGGGCTCAGTATTTGTGGCTCGTGGGCTCTAGAGTGCAGGCTCAGTAGTTGTGGCACACGGGCTTAGCTGCTCCGTGGCATGTGGGATCTTCCCAGACCAGGGATCAAAGCCGTGTCCCCTGCATTGGCAGGTGGACTCTTCACCACTGTGCCACCAGGGAAGTCCCTATTTCATTGTTATTTTAATTTGCAATTCCTGTATGATATATGATGTTGAGCAGCTTTTCTTTCTTTTTTTAAAAAATAACTTGAGCATTTTATTATCTAATTCCGGAGATGTTTGCCATACTTTAACTTGGTCTATAGAAGCAAATAAGGCACAGAAAACTTGAGTAGCTTATTTTTAAAATTTCATCATGATAGAAGGGTAGTAGCCCCTATATCCAAGTACGTATTCATAATTCCATTTCTAGATTTCTGAAATACCAAAAGCTCTGAAAACCAAATGTTGTTTTTCTTTACTTTTGTTTTTTAAATGTTTAGCATGAAAACTAAGTTGGCAGCAAAACTTGACCCAAACAGACAGGGTAATTTTAATCCTCATTTATCACACTGTGACCATTCATGTATTTCACTGCAGAAATATTAATTTGTTTAATTACAGGGGGCCGCTGCAGACCCCACTCAGAATGTATATATACATAGAGTATACTGTCAACAAACAAAAAAATAAACATAGACACACTTTCTGAATTCCAAAAAGTATTAGTTTAGTTATAGTTAACAAACTTCACATATGAAAATTCATATCTAAAAAAATATAAATTAAGAGGTGATTTAAGGAACCTCCATACAGTTCTCCATAGTGTCTGTACCAGTTTACATTCCCACCAAAAGTGTAGGGGGGTGTCCTTTTCTCCACACCCTCTCAAGCATTTATTGTTTGTATGTAGATTTTTTTTTTTTTTTTTTTTTTGTGGTACGCGGGCCTCTCACTGTTGTGGCCTCTCCCATTGCGGAGCACAGGCTCCGGACGCACAGGCTCAGCGGCCATGGCTCACGGGCCCAGCCGCTCCGCGGCATGTGGGATCCTCCCGGATCGGGGCACGAACCCGCGTCCCCTGCATTGGCAGGTGGACTCTCAACCACTGCGCCACCAGGGAAGCCCCTGTATGTAGATTTTTTGATGATGGCCATTCTGACCAGTGTGAGGTGATACCTCACTGTAGTTTTGATTTGCATTTCTCTAATAGTTAGTGATGTTGAGCTTCTTTTCATGTGCTTTTTAACCATCTGTATGTCTTTGGAGAAATGTGTATTTAGATTCTCACCCATTTTTTGATTGGGTTGTTTGTTTGTTTGTTTTGATATTGAGCTGAATGAGTTGATGTATATTTTGGAGATTAATCCCTTGTCGGTTGCTCTGTTTGCAAATATTTTCTCCCATTCTAAGAGTTGTCTTTTCGTTTTGTTTATGGTCTCCTTTGCTATGCAAAAGCTTTTAAGTTTAATTAGGTCCCATTTGTTTATTTTTGTTTTTATTTTCATTACTCTAGGAAGTGGATCAAAAAAGATCTTGCTGAGATTTACATCAGAGAGTGTTCAGCCTATGTTTTCCTCTAAGCGTTTTATAGTATCTGGCCTTACATTTAGGTCTTTAATCCATTTTGAGTTTATTTTTATGTATGGTATTAGGGAGCGTTCTAATTTCATTCTTTTACATGTAGCTGTCCAGTTTTCCCAGAACCACTTATTGAAGAGACTGTCTTTTCTTCATTGTATATTCTTGCCTCCTTTGTCATAGATTAGGTGACCATAGGTGCATGGGTTTATCTCTGGGCTTTCTATCCTGTTCCATTGATCTATATTTCTGTTTTTGTGCCAGTAGCATACTGTTTTGATTACTGTAGCTTTGTAATATAGTCTGAAGTCAGGGAGCCTGATTCCAATAGTTCCGCATTTTTTTTCTCAAGATTGCTTTGGCTATTCAGGGTATTTTGTGTTTCCATACAAATTGTGAAGTTTTTTGTTCTAATTCTGTGAAAAATGCCATTGGTAATTTGATAGGGATTGCATTGAATCTGTAGATTGCTTTGGGTAGTATAGTCATTTTTACAATATTCTTCCAATCTAAGAACATCTTATATCTCTCTGTTTGTGTTATCTTTTATTTCTTTCATCGGAATCTTATAGTTTTCCGAGTACAGGTCTTTTGCCTCCTTAGGTAGGTATATTCCTAGGTATTTTATTCTTTTTGATGAGATGGTAAATGGAATTGTTTCCTTGATTTCTCTTTCTGATTTGTCATTCTTAGTGTATAGGAATGCAAGAGATTTCTGTGTATTAATTTTGTATCTTGCAACTTTACCAAATTCATTGATGAGCTCTAGTAGTCGTCTTGTAGGGTTAGCATATGATCCAGCAATCCCACTCCTGGGCATATATCTGGAGAAAGCCATAATTCGAAAAGATATAATTATTTTATATAATACAAAAAGGCACATACACACCCCAACGTTCATTGCAGCACTGTTTACAATAGCCAGGACGTGGAAGCAACCTAAATGTCCATCAACAGAGGAATGGATAAAGGAGATGTGGTACAGATATACAAGGGACTATTACTCAGCTATAGAAAAGAATGAAATAATGCCATTTGCAGCAACCTGGATGGACCTAGAGATTGTCATACTGAGAGAAGTAAGTCAGACAGAGAAAGACAAATATCATATGATATCACTTATATGGGGAATTAAAAAAAAAAGGTACAGATGACCTTATCTACAAAACAGAAATAAAGATGTAGAAAATAAACTTATGGTTACTAGGGGGTAAAGGGAGGAGGAGGGATAAATTGGAAGATTGAGATTGACATATACACACTACTGTATATAAAATAGATAACTAATAAGGACCTATTGTATAGCACAGGGACTCTACTAAATACTCTGTAATGGGCTATATAGGAAAAGAATCTTAAAAAAGGGTGGATATATGTATATGTATAACAGATTCACTTTGCTGTACACCTGAAACTAACACAACATTGTAAATCAACTATACTCCAATAAAATTTTTTTAAAAAAGAGGTAATTACTTACTGTTCAACATGTAAGCATTTATCTAATCTCTCTGTTTTCAGAAAGGGGTCCTACCTGTTTTATCTTACCTCCTACTCCTCCCCAACCTGTTTTACCTTCTCCAGGTAATAAACCTCCAGGCTTCTCTAAGGGGTGGGCAGCTACCTGACTGTGTGGAGTTCTTTTCTTTTTTATTGAAGTATAACTTACTTACCATATTATGTTCTCAGGTGTACAACATAGTGATTCGATATTTTTTGTATATTACAAAGCAATCACCATGATAAGTCTAGTTACTATTACCATACAAAGTTATTACAATGTTACTATATTCCCCAAGCTGTACATTATATTCCTGTGATTTATTTATTTTACAACTTGAAGTTTGTACCTCTTAATCTCCCTCACCTATTTCACTCATCCCCCCACACCACTCCCCTCTGGCAGTCACTAGTTTGTTCTCTGTATCTATGACTCTGCTTCTGTTTGGTTATGGTAATCTGTTTTTTTAGATTCCTCATATAAGTGATATCATACAGTATTTGTCTTTTTCTGTCTGACTTATTGTTTCACTTAGCATAATACTCTGCAGGTCTATCCATGTTGTCCCAAATGTCAAGATTTCATTCTTTTTTTTTAATAGCTGAGTAATATTCTATTCTCTCTATATACTACATGTTCTTTATCCATTCATCTGTTTATGGACACTTAGATTGCTTCCATATCTTGGCTATTGTAAATAATGTTTCAGTGAACATAAGAGTGCATATATCTTTTCAAATTAGTGTTTTTGTTTCCTTCAGAAGAATTCCCAGAAGTAGGATTGCTGGATCATATGGTAGTTCTATTTTTAATTTTTTGAGGAACCTCCATACTGTTTTCCACAGTGTCTGTACCAATTTACATTCCCATTAACAGTGCACAAGGGTTCCCTTTTCTCCACATCCTTCCCAGTACTTGTTATTTGTTGTCTTTTTGATAATAGCCATTCTGACAGGTGTGAGGTGATATCTCATTGTGGTTTTGCTTTATATTTTCCTGATGAGTAGTGATGTTGAGCATCTTTTCCTGTGCATGTTGGCTGTCTGTATGTGTTATTTGGAAAAATGTCTATTCAGGTGCTCTGCCCGTTTTTTTTTTTTGTCTTAATTAGGTTGTTTGTTTTGCTGATGTTGAGTCGTATAAGTTCTTTGCATATTTTGGATATTAACCCCTTATCAGATATATGTTTTGGAAACTCTTCTGCCATTCAATAGGTGGTCTTTTCATTTTGTTGATAGTCTCCTTTGCTGTGTGCTTTTCAGTTTAATGTAGTCCCATTTGTTTATTTTTGCCTTTGTTTCCTTTGCCTAGGGAGACATATCCAAAAAACCATTACTAAGACCAGTGACTAAGAGCTTACAGCCCATGTTTTCCTCTAGGAGTTTTATGGTTTCAGGTCTTATATTTAAGTTCTTTTTAAAATTTTTAAAAAATTAATTAATTATTTTTGCCACACTGCGTGGCTTGTGTGATTTTAGTTTCCCAACCAGGGACTGAACCCGGGCCCTTGGCAGTGAGAGCATGGAGTCCTAACCACTGGACTGCTAGGGAATTCCCTTAAGTCTTTAATCCATTTTGAGTTTTTTTTTGTATGGTGTGAGAGAGTAGTCCAGTTTGATTCTTTTGTATGTATCTGTCCAGTTTCCCCACCACCATTTATTGAAGAAGTTCTCATTTTCTCATTGTATATTCTTGACTCCTTTGTTGTAGGGCAAGTTATTAATTTCCCGTATAAGTGTGGGTTCATTTCTGGGCTGTCTGTTGTGTTCCATTGATCTATGTGTCTGTATTTGTTCTGGTACCATACTGTTTTGATCACTGTAGCTTTGTAGTGTAGTTTGAAATCAGGGAGCGTGATTCCTACAGCTTTGTTCTTCTTTCTCAAGATTGTTTTGGCTATTTGGAGTCCAGGGGGCCCCGGCTCTGTTGCCAGCCTGCTGGTGGGTGGGTTAGCCCCTGGAGATAATAGGGTCCCCAACCTTACTTGTTACATAAGTAAGCAAGTTTTGCGACCCATTCTGTGTCACTGAAATGTGCTGCCAGTGGTGACTGTTTTTCTAAAAGAACTCTCTGGAGCAGCTCTCATAACTCAAAAACTCTGGCCAGTGATCTACATTTAGAAAGCCATCTCACTTCTGTGTTTAAGAGAAGATGTGTGTGCTCTGCGTCCATCTCCTCACAGAGCTGTGCAAACAGATGTGAGTTAAGGGCATGTACTTTAATGTACACGCAGTCAAACCTCTCTGCTAATGATAATCTGTATTTGCAGCCGCTCCCCAGCGCTAGCATCACTGCCTCAGCTCCACCTCAGATCATCAGGCATTAGATTCTCATAAGGAGCGCGCAACCTAGATCCCTTGAATGCACATTTCACAGTAGGGTTTGCATCCCTCACATGCGCAGTTAACCGCAGGGTTCGTGCTCCTATGAGAATCTAATGCTGCTGATGATCTGACAGGAGGTGGAGCTCAGGTGGTAATGCAAGCAATGGGGAGCAGCTGTAAATACAAATGAAGGTTTGCTTGCTCACCCGCCGCTCACCTCCTGCTGCATGGCCCCATTCCTAACAGGCCATGGACTGTTACGGTTCTGTGGCCCAGGGGTTAGGGACCCCTGGGCTGGAGGGAGGACTCCAGAATGGTGCTTGCATCAGTGTCGTTGTGGTAGGACAAGCTCCCCCAAATGGCTACTAGCAACATCTGTGTCCCCAGGAGGTGTCTCAGTTGCTTTTTGTCTCTTTGGGAGGTTCTCCAAAGTCAGCAAATGGATCTGAACCAGGCTCCTTTGAAATTCCTGCCTCTCAGCCGAGTCTTGGAGTATGTGAGATTTTGTGTGTGCCCTTTAAGAGCAGAGTCTTTGTTTCCTACAGCCCTCTGGCTCTCCTACGCAAGCTCCACTGGCCTTCAAAGCCAGATGTTCTGGGAACTCGTTTTCCTGGTGCAGGACCCCAGGCTGGTGAGCTCAGTCTGAGGCTAGGATCCCTAACTCCTTGGGGAGAACCTCTGTAATTATGATTATCCTCTCATTTGTGGGTTATCTACCTGAGGGTATGGGTCTTGGCTATATTGCATCTTTGTCCCTCCTATCCATCTCATTATGGTTCTTTTTTCATATCTTTAGTTGTGAAAAATGTTTTCTGCTGGTCTTTAGTTCTCATAGATAGTTGCTCTGTAAATAGTTGTGATTTTGGTTTGCCCATGGGAGGAGGTGAGCTCAGAGTCTTCCTACTTTGCCATCTTGGCCACCCTTGATTATCTTTTCATATGCTATTTGCCATCTGTATATCTTCTTTGATGACGTGTCTGTTCAGATCTTTTGATCATTTTTAAGTTGGGTTGTTTGTTTTCTTATTGTTGAGTTTTAAAAGTGCTTTGTATATTCTGGATACAAGTTCTTTATCAGATATGTGTTTTGCAGATACATTCTCCCAATCTGTGGCTTATTTTTTAATTGTCTTAATTAAACTGCCTTCATTTTTACTACTTTTTTCTTCAACATATGACACGGCTGTGGAGAAATTGGTATCCTTACACACTGTTGGTGGGAATATGAAATGGTGCAGCCACTTTGGAAAGCACGCTGGCAGTACCTCAAATGCTGAAACAGAATTACCTTATGACCCAGAAATTTTACTTCTAGATATATACCCTAGATATACACCCAAGAGAAACAGGAACACGTGTCTGTATGAAAATGTATTCAGGACTTCCCTGGAGGTCCAGTGGTTAAGACTCTGTGCTCCCAATGAAGGGGGCATGGGTTTGATCCCTGGTCAGGGAAGATCCTGTATGCCACATGGCACGGTCAAAAAAAAAGTGTTCATAAATATTCATAGCAGCATTATTCATGACAGCCAAAAAGATGGAAATGACCATCAGTGAACAAATGGATAAGCGAAACTGTGGTATATCCTTTCAAGGAATATTATTTGACCATAAAAAGGAATGAAGTACTGGTACATGCTACAACTTGGATGAATCTTAAAAATGTGCTAAGTAAAAGAATCCAGTTTCAAAATCCTAATTATTGTATGAATACATTCATATAAACTTTTAGAAAAGGAAATCTATATATTATACAATGGAGTGTTATTCAGTGTTTAAAAAGAAGAAAATCCTGCCGTTTGTGACATGGATGAACCTTGAGGATACTATGCTAATTGAAAGAAACTGGACACAAAGACAAATACTGCATGATCTCACTTATATGTACATTCTAAAATAGTCAAATGCACAGAGGCAGAGAGTGGAATGGTGGTTACCAGGGGTTGGGGGTAGAGGGAAATGAGGAGATGCTGGTCAAGGGGTACAAAATTTCAGTTATGCAAGATGAATAGGTTTTGGATATCTAATGTATAACAATGTGAATATAGTTAACAATACTGTTTTGTGTACTTGACATTTGCTAAGAAGGTAGATCTTAAGAGTTATCACTGAAAGAAAGAAAGAGAAAGAAAAATAGTGGTAACTATGTGAGGTAATGGGTATGTTAACTGAATTGTGGTCATTATTTCACAATGTATACATATATCAAATCATCACATTGTACACCTTAAATATGTACAATTTTAAATTGTCAATTATACCTCAGTAAAGCTGGGGAAAAAAGAATAAATGGATTCAAAGTGAAAAGTTCCAAAGAGGGATATATCATATTGATACAAAGACAAATTATCAAGATTAATTAAAGTTGAGAGTATGTATGAGCAACAACATAGCTTTAAAAAAAAACACAGCTTGGGCTTCCATGGTGGTGGTTAAGAATCTGCCTGCCAATGCAGGGGACATGGGTTCGAGCCCTGGTCCGGGAAGATCCCACATGCCGCGGAGCAACTAAGCCTGTGTGCCACAACTACTGAGCCTGCACTCTAGAGCCCACAAGCCACAACTGCTGAGCCCGCGTGCCACAACAACTGAAGTCCGTGTGCCTAGAGCCGGTGCTCTGCAACAAGAGAAGCCCGCACACTGCAACGAAGAGTAGCCCCCACTCGCCACAACTAGAGAAAGACTGCGTGCAGCAACAGAGGCCCAACTCAGCCTAAAATAAATTAATTAAAAAATTTATAGAAACAAAACATAAAACCACACAGCTTTATTGAAATATAACTCACATACTATGCATTTCACAAAAACTGTACAACGCAGTGGTTTTTAGTATATTCATAGATGTGTGCAACCATCACCACAGTCAACTTTAAATTTATTTATTTATTCATTTATTTAATTTTTGGCTGCAGTAGGTCTTCGCTGCTGCATGTGGGCTTTCGCTAGTTGCAGTGAGCAGGGGCTACTCTTTGTTGTGGGGCGCAGGCTTCTCATTGTGGTGGCTTCTCTTGTTGCAGAGCACAGGCTCTAGGCGCGTGGGCTTCAGTAGTTGTGGCACACGGGCTTCAGTAGTTGTGGTTCGCGGGCTCTAGAGCGCAGGCTCACTCGTTGTGGTGCACGGACTTAGTTGCTCCGCGGCATGTGGGATCTTCCCGGACCAGGGCTCGAACCCGTGTCCCCTGCATTGGCAGGCGGATTCTTAACCACTGCGCCACCAGGGAAGCCCCCACAGTCAACTTTAGAACACTTTCATCACCTCAAAAAGAAACCTCGTACCCTTTAGTTATTATCTCTTCCTCCACCACTCCTAACCCAGCTGTGAACAACCAGTAATCTACTTTCTATCACTACAAATTCTCTTCCTCTTCACAGGGCTTTCTGGTGTTGATTGTTGAGGGCTACAATTGTCCATTTGTTTAGGGAGAGTAAGAAACTTGGATCAAAAGTCTTATTGGGGCTATATTTAAGTGTGGGATGTCTATTAGACATTCAGGGGGAGATGACAGATCCACTGTTGAGTATGTCTCTTCATAGATTTAATGGGCTGGACTTGAGGATATCTAAAGTTCCTGTCAACCATATTAAAAACATCCAACAAGTTGTTGAATGATTTAATAAATTAGAGTGTATACATACAATGCTATGACATGAATTGGCATGCAAGGATAATTTTTTTTTTTTTTTTTTGCGGTACGCGGGCCTCTCACTGTTGTGGCCTCTCCCGTTGCGGAGCACAGGCTCCGGACGTGCAGGCTCAGCGGCCATGGCTCACGGGCCCAGCCACTCCGCGGCATGTGGGATCTTCCCGGACCGGGGCATGAACCTACGTCCCCTGCATCGGTAGGCGGACTCTCAACCACTGCGCCACCAGGGAAGCCCAAGGATAATTTTTAAATTGAAAAAAGTAGATAATAAAAGTGCGTATCGTTTGCTTCCATTTCCAAGAATACAATGTATTATAATAATATACATTTTGTTGCGGGCTTGGAAGCAGATAGACTAAAATATAAGCAGTGGTTATATCAGGTGCTGAGATTTGGTGTGGTTTTATTCTTTTTAATTCGTTATTGTTTAAAATGTCTTCAGGACTTCCCCGGTGGCACACAGGTTAAGAATCTGCCTGCTAGTGCAGGGGACACAGGTTCGAGCCCTGGTCCGGGAAGATCCCACATGCCGCGGAGCAACTAAGCCCGTGCGCCACAGCTACTGAGCCTGTGCTCTAGAGCCCGTGAGCCACAACTACTGAGCCCGTGAGCCACAACTACTGAGCCCGTGTGCCACAACTACTGAAGCCTGTGCGCCTAGAGCCCGTGCTCCGTAACGAGAGAAGCCACCGCAGTGAGAAGCCTGTGCACCACAACAAAGAGTAGCCCCGGCTCACCGCAACTAGAGAAAGCCCGCGTGCAGCACGAAGACCCAACGCAGCCAAAAATAAATAAATAAATAAATTTAAATAGATAAATAAAATGTCTCAAATAATCATGTGTTACCTGTGTAATCAAGGTAACTTAAATAAGGTTTCTTAAATAAGGTAAGTCCATAAAGGCCTTTCCCATCAGGTCAGGGTCATCTGTCAGGTGAAGGATGTCAAGGTGATCAGGGTGATGAGGGACAGATGCAAAGGCGGAAAGCCAAAGAGGCCCCGCCCAAGAGCCGAATCGTGGGGGGCGGGGGGGCGGTCCAAAGGCACCGCCCCTGCGCGTCATGTGCTGTCCGGCAGCCAATGGCCGCCTCTGAGCCCACCTAGGGGACGGGGCGGGGCGCCCAGTTGGCGTCACCAGGACAACGGGCGTTGCCGGCGCCGTGTGACTCTGGGCTGTGGGCGCGCCTGTGGCTCTTCGGCCATGGTGAGTTTGGGGCCCTCGCAGCCCGGCCGCCTGGCCCTTCCCCGCCCGGGCTGGGTCGCAGGGCGGCCGCCTTCTGGGCTGGGGCGGGCGGCGCCGGGGTCGCAGAGAGGCCGGGCTGCGGCCTGCGGGGCTCCCGGGCAGGGCAGGACTGGGCGGACCCGCGGGAGGGGGACCCCTTGGAGAGCCGGAGCGCCCGCCCGCTGCCCAGGGCCGCGTTCTCACCTTTGAGTGCCTGGCTGGGACCCCCCAACCGGCCGGTCGCCGGACAGCGTGACGCTGTTTGGCCCCGGCGAGCCTAGGAAGCCACTCAGAGAGGGTGTGGTTAGAAAAAAATAAAAAAGGATATGTGTGAATATCATATGCCATATATATTCATACCAACGCTATATTGTAGTCTACGTGCTTCCTGTCTTGTTTCTATGCAGTTATGTTAGTAATATACAAATAGGTATTTCTTTGAAATTCATTCTGACATTTAGCATGTGGAAATTTAAATTTTAATTTTGGAGATTCCTCCCTCCTTTTTAAAAATGGGGACATTAAGCTGGAGTTTTTCGTGCATGCAGCACCCTCACTCAGGGATTCAATTCATAATTAGTGCGTGGTAAAGTCTTAAATCATTACCTTTATTCAATAAACTTGAGAGTGAATGGACATTCCCACCTGGTCCCCATTAAGCACGTTTTTTTAAAACCTAACCTGAAGACTCAGCTCAGATATTGGCTTGAATAGGCAGGATTCAGGGAATTGCCAACCAGATGTGTGAATTCTCCAGAAGCCTCCAAAGGGTGTGAAAGAAGAGAGGGGCTGGATTCTCTGCTTGGGGACACACCTTTGGTATAGAATATTTGAGAGGGAGTGGGGGTGGGGAATAAGAAAATGCCTAGTTCGAGAAACAGTTTCTGTAACTGTTCGTAATTTCGTGTAGATTTGCTCCTTATCTGCAGGGGTTAGTGGAAGAGCTAATAAGCTGAGGATGCAGGGTGCTCCCCAAGTGGCAGTCAGCCTTCTGGAGAGAGAAACTGCCCATTGGAATCCTGGCTAGCTCTGTGTTTTCTTAATAATTAAGGTAGTAAGGGAATGTGGATGGTCTGTATCTCATTGACTCTGGAAAAACAACCACCAGGTGTGTGGCCTGTTGATAGCAGGAAAAAAAATCACCCACAAATTAACAGCAGTGCCTTCTTTATTTTGTGTATGTTTCTTTCAAATTCTGAATTGCTTTAAGTGAAAATTAATGGAGCCAGCAAGAGTTTCAGGAAATGAATTTTACAGAAACCTGTTTTAAATGTTGCAGCACCTTGCTTTTACATGTTATCTGTGTGAAAAGCCCTTATGATTATAGGAAGGAGAAAAAGAATATTCAGGAGTTACATATTCACAGCTTTCTCTCTGAAGTCTCATATTCCTCCTGTTGTCCATTTTCCTTTTCTTCTCCTTTGTCTACCCCTTGCATCCTGACCCACAGTCCACCTTGATTCACTATTGTAAATTTTAGAGTTTTATTTACTCTAAAATAAAAGCATTTTATTGTACTTATGTACTAGTGGTTGCTTTGCTAAACTTAGAAATGCTTTGCTTTTTGTATATCTTGAAGCATTAAGAATTTAATTCATGGAAGGGATTTAATTGGGTGGTAAGATGATGTCTGGGCTCCAGGGGAAAAGGGGAATGGTTGGTATAGCAGCGGGGATGAGGAGGCTGCTTCTGTAATCCCCCAAACTGTATTCGAGATCATAACAGAACCCTTCATTAAATGCTTGAATCTAAACATACAGCTTTAGCATTTGATATTTATGACTTTGCACATGAATTTTGGAACTCTGCTTAGCTATTTCTCAATGAAAGTTTCTTCAATTAAGCCACTTGTTTCTATTGCCTTTAAATAATAATGAGAGCTGACATTTATTGTGTGCATTTTATGTGAGACATTTTTATAAGCACCTTACGTGTCTTAATTAACCATCACAACCACCTTATGAGGAGAATACCTTTCCCCATTTGAGAGGTGAGGAAATTGAGGCACAGAGAGGTAAAGTAACTTGCCCCAGTCGCCCAGCCAGATTTCAAAACCAGGCGTCTTGTCTCAGAACCTGCTTATGGGACTTCCCTGGTGGCACAGTGGTTAAGAATCTACCTGCTAGTGAAGGGGACACGGGTTCGAGCCCTGGTCCGGGAAGATCCCACAAGCAACTAAGCCCGTGTGCCACAGCTACTGAGCCTGCGCTCTAGAGCCTGCGAGCCACAACTACTGAGCCTACGTTACCACAACTACTGAAGCCCGTGCTCCTAGAGCCCGTGCTCCACAACGAAGAGTAGCCACCGCTCGACACAACTAGAGAAAGCCTGTATGCAGCAACAAAGACTCAATGCAGTCATAAATAAGTAAATTAATTAATTAAAAAAGAACCTGCTTATGGTTTTGGATTATAATGTATAGTGTATCGTTATATGTTCCTCAATGTATATGCTATTTATATGTTATGAAATTAGTTTTCTCTCTTACTTGGATTTTAATGTTTTGAGCACTTATGTATACAAACACTTACTTGTATTTTGTTTTTTTTGGCACTGGACTGGACGCTGTAGAACAGAGTAGGCACTCCTAACCTTCTCTCCTCTCCTCTTTCACACAGATGAGATGAAGAGGCATCAGTGAAGACAGATTATTGGATTAGGGTTCATACTCATGGCTGTAATAGCATTTAAAGTTTCTCCTGTCATTTCAGTTTGTGCTCAGGAATTGGCACCTGCTTTTGTGAATCACAAAGACCAGCTTTTTTTTTTTTTTAATTTTATTGACGTGTAGTTGATTTGCAATGTGGTGCCAATCTCTGCTGTACAGCAGAGTGACTCAGTTATACACTTACAAACATTCTTTTTTTTAAATATTCTTTTCTATTATGATTTATCCCAGGAGATTGGATATAGTTCCCTGTGCTCTACAGTAGGACCTTGTTGTTTATCCATTCTATATATAATAGTTTGCATCTGCTAACCCCAAACTCCCACTCCATCCCTCCCCTAACCCCCTCCCCGCTGGCAGCCACAAGTCTGTTCTCTATGTCCGTGAGTCTGTTTCTGTTTCATAGATAGGTTCATTTGTGTCATGTTGTAGATTCCACATATAAATGATATCATATGGTATTTGTCTTTCTCTTTCTGACTTCACTTAGCATGATAATCTTTGGTTGTATCCATGTTGCTGCAAATGGCATTATTTCATTCTTTTTTTTTTTTTTTTTTTTTGCGGTATGCGGGCCTCTCACTGTCGCGGCCTCTCCCGTTGCGGAGCACAGGCTCCGGATGCGCAGGCTCAGCGGCCATGGCTCACGGGCCCAGCCGCTCCGCAGCATGTGGGATCTTCCCAGACTGGGGCATGAACCCGTGTCCCCTGCATCGGCAGGTGGACTCTCAACCACTGCGCCACCAGGGAAACCCTATTTCATTCTTTTTTATGGCTGAGTAAGTAGTATTCCATTGTGTATATGTACCACATCTTCTTTATCCAGTCATCCGTCAGTGGACATTTAGGTTGTTTCCATGTCTTGGCTATTGTGAGTAGTGCTGCTATGAACATAGGGGTGCATGTATCTTTTTGAATTATAGTTTTCTCTGGGTATATGCCAAGAGTGGGATTGCTGGATCATATGGTAATTCGATTTTTAGTTTTCTGAGGAACCTCCATACTATTTTCCACAATGGCTGCACCAACTTACATTCCCACCGACAGTGTAGGAGGGTTCCCTTTTCTCCACACCCTCTCTAGCATGTGTTATTTGTAGACTTTTTGATGATGGCCATTCTGACTGGTGTGAGGTGTGGTACCTCACTGTAGTTTTGATTTGCATTTCTCTAATGATTAGTGATGTTGAGCATCTTTTCATGTGCCTACTGGCCATCTGTATGTCTTCTTTGGAGGAATGTCTATTAAGGCAGTGGTCCCCAACCTTTTTGGCACCAGGGACCGGTTTCATGGAAGACAGTTTTTCCACTGGGGTGGGGGGTGCAGTGGGATATGATGGTTCAGGCGGTAATGTGAGTGATGGTTAGCGGCATATGAAGCTTCGCTCACTTGCCTGCTGCTCACCTTCTGCTGTGTGGCCCCGTTCCTAACAGGCCACGGACCTGTAGTTGTCCGCGGCCGGGGGGTTGGGGACCCCTGTATTAAGGTTTTCTGCCCATTTTTCTTTTTTTAAAAAAGATTTTTTTGATGTGGACCATTTTTTAAAGTCTTTATTGAATTTGCTACAATATTGCTTCTGTTTTATGTTTTGTTTTTTGCCCACGAGGCATGTGGGAATTGTAGCTCCCTGACCAGGGATCAAACCCGTACTCCCTGCATTAGAAGGTGAAGTCTCAACCACTGGACTGCCAGGGAAGTCCCCTTCTGCCCATTTTTCGATTGGGTTGTTTGTTTTTTTGTTGTTGAGTTGTATGAGCCGTTTGTATATTTTAGAGATTAAGCCCTTGTTGGTCTCATCATTTGCGAATATTTTCTCCCATTCCGTAGGTTGTCTTTTCTTTTTTTTCTTTCTTTTTTTTTTTTTCTTATGGTTTCCTTTGCTGTGTAAAAGCTTGTAAGTTTATTAGGTCCCATTTGTTTATTTTTGCTTTTATTTCTATTGCCTTGGGAGACTGACCTAAGAAAACATTGGTATGATTTATAAGACCAGCTTTTAATGTAAAGCCATTTAGAATTGGGGGATGAAACTATTTTTAAAACTAAAATTTTATTTTCTGAGATTTTTCCTAATAAAAAATTTCACATTTATTTTAGTTGTATATGCTAAAACTGTTGTAAAAAGACATCAAATAACTATTTAAACTTTAATTCGTATGGACTAAAATATACGTTGGGATACCTCTTGTCATCAGGTCTTTGTTATTGCTTACCACTTTAGCTTGTAAGGCAGATTTATTTTTTGGAAATAATAACGTATCATACAGTTTTCCCATTTTAATTCATTTTATTTGGATTTTCTCCCTATTTTGGCCTTTCCTTTCTGTATTTGCCTGTGGTTAGGACTTCTCAGAGGAGTTGAGAAGCACAATAAAATATATTTTATTTTACAGGCAGTTTTGGTCTGTTTGCCATCACATGGTATAGTTAAGAGGGATTATATAATGAGATCTGTGTTAATAGATATGACAAGACGTTTCTCTATGTATTAATTTTTCTACTCTTGTCAAAATTTGGTCTCGCTTTTGGCTGCACTGGGGTGGGGACACATAATTTTTAGTAATTATAACAATAACTCGCTTTCATGGAACCATTCCACTGTGCCCAGTTTTAGGCTGATCACTTCACGTTTATCTCATTTAACCCTTCTAACATCGCTATGAGATTAACATCATTGTACCCACTTAACAGGCCTAGTTGATTAGGCAGTTTGCCCAAGGTCACATAGTTGGTGAATGGCAGAGCCAGGATTTGAACTCAACTAGTCTGTCTCCAAAGTCTGACGTCTTAACCATTGCACCATGGCTTCTTCCCAAACTAAAGATTGTACCCAGTGCCTGGTATGAACATACTACCCCAAGAATAAGAGTCTTGGTGTCTTGTCAGCTGAGCCAGCAAGCTCTTTTTCTTTTATGACAGACTCTATTATGATGTTGTGTAATGACATCCTGAAGGATTTACTTGGGTGTTTTTTTTTTTAATAACAGTACAGCCCACCAAAGCTCAGATATGGGCAGCCATAGGTTGGGCTACACTTTTACTTCTGCTCTCCCTGCCTCATTTTGTGTCTCACCTCTACCCTGTGTAGTGTCTACCTCAGCCACTGCCACTTCCAGCACTGGGGTGGTTGGAGCAGAGGGGTCTGGGGAAGCAGAACAGGGCAGTCATTGGGAAAGCTTTTGTGGGGTCACACTCATGGTTCAAACCCAGCTTTTCCAGTTCTCAGTGCTGCCTGTGTAATTGTGTCTTTCTATTAAATTTTCTGTCTCATGGTTTTCTAGCCAGCAAATGTTTGTCCCACTATGTGCCAGTCACTGTTTTAGGCACTGGGTATCCAGTAGTGAATGAAACAGGGAAGCCTCTGCCCTCATGGAGTTTATGTTCTAGCAGTGGGAAGACAGATAATAAACATACAGATAAGGTGATGAAGAGTGCTTTGGAGAAAAAGCTGAGTAAGAGAAAGGAAGTTTTGCAGGATGGGTGAGTGGATGAGAAGTGGGAGGACTTGCTTTTTATGTAGGTGGAAGGGAAGGCCTCTCTGATAAGGTGACATCTGAGCAGAGGATATGTCATGGGAATGCCTAGAGAAAGACCATTTCAGGAAAGGACACAAGCGTAAAGGTCCTGGGGCACTGCCTGGTGTGTTGGAGAAACAGCAAGGAAAACAGTGAGGCTGGAGTGGAGTAAGACATGGCAAGAGGGAAGACCAAGGTAGTCAGTGAGACCAGATCGCCTAGGACTTATAAGCCATTTAAAGGAGTTTGCCTTTCCCTTTGGGGGAAGGGGAAATGATTGGTAAAGTTTAAGAAGAATGGCAGAATATGACTTATATTTTATAAAAGGACCATTCTGTCTGCTATGTGGAAAATACATGTGGGGTAGGAGGGAGGGGAGAAAGGACAAGAACAGAGGAGACCAGAGAGGACATTATTATGGTGCAGTCATCCATAGGATTGGCTGTGGAATAGAAAAGAAAAGGAAGTCAAGGATGGTTCAGTGATTTGAGCCTGAGCAATAGGAACAGGTTGTCATTTGCTGAGATGAAGACTATGGGAGGAGTAAATTTAGCGTAGGGATGAAGAAAGGAGTTGGTTTTGGACTTGATAAATTTGTGACCCTTATTAGACATCTAAAATTGAAAGGCACCTAAAGACACACAATTATGTTTTCAGAAACAGTGGGATATTTTAAAAACACAAACTTAATTGAATCTTGAAATAATTAGATTTGGAAGAGACTTTTGAGTTTCTCTAGTACGTTCCTTTCATTTTACAAATTAGAAATACTGAGAGGTTAAATGCCTTCCCGAGAGTCAAATAGCCCTTACTACCTGTTGTGCTGTACAAAGAACCCTAGACTTGGAGTCAGGAGATACAAGTTTATACTGTAGTTTTTCTGGGTTTTTTTTTTTTTGGTTGTTGTTTGTTTGTTTTTAATGCTAAACTTTGGGCAAGTCATTTATCTGCTCCAAGTCTGTTTTTCTTCTATCAGAATGGATAATAAAGACTTCCACTTTCTGTTAGGACTTGGAAAGTTGCAAAAATTAGACATTGCTGTTTCTACCCTAACAGTGGGAAAAGATAGAGAAGCTAGAAGATCACAGTTCTTTAAAAACCCTCTAGAGAGCTGAGGACACAAAGAAATCTAAATGAATTAAAATCCAGGATGTAATGTGCCCTTCCCAGAAAAAAGGAGACACGTAGGTAACTTTCATCCATGGTGGGGACAGCAGGAGGAAGAAGACTCTGTTATAGACAGCTTGGAGAAATCAGCCAAACTTTTACTGCATGGGGGCGGAGTGACATTTGGAACCCTGAGGAGCCCCAGCCGCAGAGCTAGGCTGCACCTACCTCTCTTTCCCATGGGCCTTCACTGAGTACATGGATGTAGACCTGTGCTGGAGGCTGGGGCCAAGGGAAGAGAGCTGAGAACATCCTTGAGGTGGGCGGAGCCTTCTGAAGGCTTGGGGCAGGGCAGGAGAGTCAGCAGAAACCTCTCTGAGGCGCTACGGGCTTTCGCCAAATGTAAGGCAGGGCCACAATGGATGGGGCCCACGGGAGAGCTAAGAAATGTCCCTCTATGGCTGTCCAGGTTTTCAATCAGGACAAGGCAAAAAGGCTTTCAGACGGTGGAGTTAGAGTAACAGGGCAGAGAGAGAGCTCCTTAAGGAACGGACAGTAGAGGGTGCCTCTGCAGAGCAAAGTACTCCCCAGCTGGCAGCCAGAATGTAAAACAGAGTGCTCACTAGCAGCCTGGTTGTACAGCTCAAAGAGATCTGTGAAGTTTTACTAGTGTTCAGATCCCAACTTCTCTTGAAGATGAGCTTCTGATGTCACCCTAAAAAAATTTTAAACCATTCTTGAACTGAATCTGACTAATGCTACAACAAATCTGAAACCCAGGTCAACTAGAGATTAAAAGGATTCAATACCCGCCCCTGCCCCCCCGCCCCCCAGCAACCTAATTGAAGGAGGAACTGCCCTTTATGGAGGTAAATTACTTTTAAAAAATTCAGGTGTAATTGACATATACTAGTTTAAGCTGTACAACAGAATGATTTGATATTTGTATATATTGTACAGTGATCACCACAATAAGTCTAGTTAACATCTGTCACCATACATAGAGAATTTTTTTTCTTGTGAGAATTTTTAAGATTTACTCTTCTAGCACTTTCAAATATGCCATACAGTATTAATCACTATAGTTACCATGCTGTATATTACATCCCCATGACTTATTCATGTTATAACTGGAAGTTTGTACCTTTTGACCCCCTTCATCCATTTTGCCCACCCTCCCATTCCCCACCTCTGGAACCATAAATCTGTATATGTACGAGCTCATTTTTTTTTTTATGATTACACACATAAGATTATTTGCCTTTCAAAGTGTTTGTCTTTCATTGTGTGACTTATTTCACTTAGCATAATGCCCTCAAAGTCCATCCATGTTGTTGCAAGTGTGAAAATTTTCCTTCTTTTTTATGGTTGAATAATATTCCATTGTATATATCTACCATATTTTCTTTATCTGTTCATTTATCGATAGACATTTCAGTTGTTTCCATATCTTGGCTATTGTACATAATGCTTCAGTGAACATAGGAGTGCCTATATCTTTTGAAACAATGTTTTTGTTTTCTTCAGAAAAATACTCTGAAGTGGAATTCCTGGATCGTATGGTAGCTCTGTTTTTTAATTTGTTGAGGAACCTCCATACTGTTTTCCACAGTGGCTGCATCAATTTACATTCCTACCAACAGTGCATAAGGGTTCCCTTTTTTCCACATTCTCACCAACACTTGTTATTTGTTGTCTTTTTGGTAATAGCCATTCTGACAGGTGTGAGGTGGTATCTCATTGTGGTTTTGATTTGTATTTCCCTGATGATTAGTGATGTTGAGCACCTATTCATGTACTTGTTGGCCATCTGTATGTCTTTGGAAAGATATCTACTTAGATCCTTTTCCCATCTTTTAATTGGATTTCTTGTTGGATATTAACTTCTTATCAAATATATGATTTGCAAAATCATTCAGTAGGTTATATTTTCATTTTGTTGATGGTTTGCTTTGCTGAGCAGAAGCTTTTTAGTTTGATGTAGTCCAACTTGTTTATTTTTGCTTTTGTTGCCTTTTCTTTTGGTGTCAAGTCCAAAAAATCATCTCCATTACTTATGTCAAGGAGCTTACAGCCTGTTATTTTCTAGGAGTGTTATGTTTTCAGATCTTACATTGAAAGCCTGTCATCCATTCTAAGTTAATTTTTGTGTATGGTATAAGACAGGGATCCAGTTTCATTCTCTTGCATGTGGCTGTCCAGTTTTCCCAGCACCATTTATTGAAGAGACTGTCTTTTCTCCATTGTATATTCTTTCTTCCTTTGTCATAAATTAATTAACTATAAGTGTGTGGGTTTACTTCTGGGCTGTCTATTCTGTTCCATTGATCTGTGTGTCTGTTTTTCTACTAGTACCATACTTTTTGATTACTCTAGCTTTGTAGTATACTCTGAAGTCAGGGAGCATGATTCCTCCAGCTCTGTTCTTCTTTCCCAAGATGGTTTTATTTATTCGAGGTCTTTTGTGTTTCCATACAAATTTTGAGATTATTTGTTCTAGTTCTATGAAAAGTGCCCTGGGTATATTTTGATAGGGATTGCATTGAATCTGTAGATTGCCTTGGGTAGTATGGTCACTTTAACAATATTAATTTTTCCAATACAAGAATACAAGGTATATCTTTCCATCTGTTTGTGTCATCTTCAATTTCTTCACCTTATAGTTTTATAGTCTTAATGTCTTACAGTTTTCTGAATACAGGTCTTTTACCTCCTTAGGTAGGTTTATTTGTAAGTATTTTATTCTTTTAATGAGATGCTAAATGGGATTGTTTCCCTTATCTTTTTTTTCTTGTAAGATTTAATTTTATTTATTTTTGGCTGCGTTGGGTCTTCGTTGCTGCACGTGGGCTTTCTCTAGTTGTGGCGAGTGGGGGCTGCTCTTTGTTGCGGTGCGTGGGTTTCTTGTTGCAGTGGCTTCTCTTGTTGCAGAGCACAGGCTCTAGGTACACAGATTTCAGTAGTTGCAGCATGCAGGCTCAGTAGTTGTGGTGCATGGGCTTAGTTGCTCTGCAGCATGTGGGATCTTCCTGGACCAGGGATTGAACCCGTGTCCCATGCACTGACAGGTGGATTCCTATCCACCGCGCCACCAGGGAAGTCCCTGTTTCCGTATCTTACAGTTCGTTGTCAATGCATAGAAATGCAACAAATTTCTGTATATCAGTTTTGTATCCTGCAACTTTACCAGATTCATTAATAAGCTGTAGTAGTTTCTGGTGGCATCTTTAGGATTTTCTACACTTAGTATCATGCAAACAGTGACAGTTTTACTTCTTCCTTTCCAAATTTGGATTTATTTCTTTTTCTTGTCTGATTGCTGTGGCTAGGACTTCCAGTACTCTGTTGAATAAGGACTTCCAGTACTCTGTTGAATAAAAGTGGTGAGAGTGGGCATGTAATTAACCCACGTAAATGCTTTCAGCTTCTCACTGTTGAGTATGATGTTAGCTGTGGGTTTGTCATATATGGCCTTTAGTATGTTGATGTATGTTTCCTCTAGGCCCACTTTCTAGAGAGTTTTTATCATAAATCGATGTCGAATGTTGTCAAAAGCTTTTTCTGCATCTGTTGAAATAATCATATGGTTTTTATTCTTCAGTCTGTTAACGTGGTGTATCACATTGATTTTGAAGATATTGAAAAATTCTTGCATCCCTGGGATAAATCCCACTTGATTATGGCATATGATTCTTTTAATGTATTGTGGGAATCAGTTTGCTAATATTGTGTTGAGGATTTTTGCATCTTGTTCATCAGTGATATTGGCCTGTAATTTTCTTTTTTTGTGATATCCTTGGTTTTGGTATCAGGGTGATGCTGGCCTCACAGAATGAATTTGGAAGTGTTCCTCCCTCTGCAGTTTCTTTTTTTGGGGAGGGAAAATAGTTTGAGAAGGATAGGTGTTAACTCTTCTGTAAATGTTTAGTAGAATTCACCTGTGAAGCCATCTGGTCCTGGTCTTTCCTTTGTTGGGAGTTTTTAAATTACTGATTCAATTTCATTACTGGTAATTGGTCTGTTCATATTTTCTATTTCTTCCTGGTTCAGTCTTGGGAGATTGTACATTTCTAAGAATTTGTCCATTTCTTCTAAGCTGTCCATTTTATTGGCATATAGTTGTTTGATCACTGTTGTGTATGATCCTTTGTATTTCTGTGGTGTCACTTGTAACTTCTTTTTCATCTCTGATTTCATTGGGTTTTCTTGATAAATTTGGCTAAAGGTTTATCGATTTTGTTTATCTTTGCAAAGAACCAACTTTTAGTTTCATTGATCTTTTCTATTTTTTTAGTCTCTATTTCATTTATTTCTGCTCTGATCTTTATGATTTCTTTCCTTCTACTAACTTTGGGTTTTGTTTGTTCTTTCTCTAGTTTCTTTAGATGTAAGTTTAGGTTGTTTGAGATTTTTCTTGTTTCCTGAGGTAAACTTGTATTGCTGTAAACTCCTCTTAGAACTGTTTTTGCTGAATCCCATTGGTTTTGGATCATTGTGTTTTCATTTTCATTTGTCTCTAGGTATTTTTGATTTCCTCTTTGATTTCTTTAATGATCCATTGGTGGTTTAGTAGCATATTGTTTAGCCTCCATGTGTTTGTGTTTTTTGCATTTTTTTCCTTGTAGTTGATTTCTAGTCTCATAGCGTTGTGGTTGGAAAAGATACTTGATATTATTTCAGTTTTCTTAAATTTACTGAGGCTTGTTTTGAAGCCTAACATGTGATCTATCCTGGAGAATGTTCCATGTGCACTTGAAAAGAATGTGTATTCTGCTGCTTCTGGATGGAATGCTCTTTATGTATCAGTTAAGTCCATCTCATCTAATGTGTCATTTCAGGCCAGTGTTTCCTTATTGATTTTCTATCTAGATGATCTGTTCATGAATGTAAGTGAGGTGTTAAATTCCTCTACTATTATGTTACTGTTGATTTCTCCTTTTATGTCCGTTAATATTTGCCTTATATATTGAGGTGCTCCTGTGTTGGGTGCATATATATTTACAATTGTTCTGTCTTCTTCTTGGATTGATCCCTTGATCATTATGTAGTGTGCTTCTTTGTAACAGTCTTTATTTTAAAGTATGTTTTATCTGATAAAAGTATTGCTATTCTGGCTTTTTTTTGATTTCCATTTGCATGGAATACCTTTTCCATCCCCTCACTTTCAGTCTTTTGTGTCTTTAGATCTGAAGTGAGTCTCTTGTAGGCAGCATATATATGGGTCTTGTTTTTGTATCCATTGAGCCATGCTGTGTCTTTTGATTGGAACATATAGTCTGTTTACAGTTAAGGTAATTATTGATATGTATGTTCTTGTTGACATTTTGTTAGTTGTTTGGGGTTTGTTTTGTTTTGTCTTTTTCTTCTTTTGTTCTTCTCTTGTAATTTGACTATTTTTAGTGTTATATTTGAATTCCTTTTTCTTTTTTTGTGTGTGTATCTATTTTTGATTTTTGTTTTGTGGTTACCATGAGATTTTTATATAGCAATCTATATATATGTGATTTAAGTTGCTGATCTCTTACTTTCAAATGCGTTTTAATAACCCTGTCTTTGTACTCTTCTCCCCTCACGATTACTGTTTTTATATTATATCTTTTGTCTAATTGTTTCATGTATCCCTTAACTGCTTAAGTGATTTTGATAGTGATTTTACTACCTTTGTCTTTTAACCTTCCTACTCACTTTATGTGTGGATGATTCCCTACCTTTACTGTGTGTTTGCCTTTACTGATGAGCTTTTTCATTTCATAATTTTCATGTTTCTCATTGTGGCCTTTTCTTTTTTCACCTGGAGAATTTCCTTTAATATTTGTTGTAAAGCTGATTTGATGATGCTGAACTCTTTTAGCTTTTGCTTGTTTGTAAAGTTTTTGATTTTTCTATCAAATCTGAATGAGAGGCTTGCTGGGTAGAGTATTTCTTGGTTGTAGGTTGCAGGTTCTTCCCTTTCATCATTTAAAATATATCATGCCACTCCTTTCTGGCCTGCAGGGTTTCTGCTGAAAAATCAGCTGATAGGCTTATGGGAGTTCCCTTGCATGTTATTTGTTGCTTTTCCCTTGCTGCTTTTAAGATTCTCTCTTTATCTTTAATTTTTTGTCATTTTAATTACAGTGTGTCTTGGTGTGTTACTCTTTGGGTTAATCTTGTATGGAACTCTCTGCCCTTCCTGGACTTGGATGACCGTTTCCTTTTCCAGGTTAGGGAAGTTTTCACCTGTTATTTCTTCAAATATGTTCTCAGCTCCTTTTTATCTCTCTTCTCCTTCTGGGACCCCTATAATGTGAATATTTGTACACTTGATATTGTCCCAAAGGGCTCTTAAACTGTCCTCATTTCTGTTTGTTCTTTTTCCTTTTTGCTGTTTAGTGGCAGTGATTTCTACTACTCCATCTCTCAGCTTGCTGATCCATTTTTCTGTATCATTTAGTCTACTGTAGATTCCTTCTAGTATATTTTTCATTTCAGTTATTGTGTTCTTCATCTTTCTCTTGTTTTTTATGTTTTCTCTTTGTTAAAAACTTTTAACTTCTTACTCTGTGCACCCATTCTTGTCCTGAGTTCTTTGATCATCTTTATGATCATTACCCTGGACTCTTTCTTGGGTAGATTGCGTGTCTCCACTAAGTTCTTATTCTAGGGTTTTATCTTGTTCCTTCATTTAGAACATGTTCTTCTGTCACCTCATTTTGCCTAAGTTGCTGGGGTTTTTTTTGTTTTGTTTTTTTTTTTTGCGGTACACGGACCTCTCACTGTTGTGGCCTCTTCCGTTGAGGAGCACAGGCTCCGGACGCGCAGGCTCAGCGGCCATGGTTCACGGGCCCAGCTGCTTTGTGGCATGTGGGATCTTCCTGGACCGGGGCACGAACCCATGTCCCCTGCATCGGCAGGCGGACTCTCAACCACTGTGCCATCAGGGAAGCCCCGCTGTTTGTATTTTTATGTATCTGGTGGGTTAATTACGTTTCCTGACCTTGGAGAAGTATTCTTCTGTAGGAGATGTGCTATGCACCCTAGCAGTGCAGTCCTCTATCGTGGCCAAACTGTATGTTTAGCAGTTCCCCCTATGAGGGCTGCATGGTTCCTTCTGTTGTGGCAGGCTGACTATGTGGACAGTCTGGTAGCCTTGGTTGGCCCCTACTCTGGTTGGTTGCCAGGCCATGCTTTGGCCGTGCTTTGGGAGGCCGTTGGCTACTGGTTGGTGGAGCCTAGTCACGAGGCAGCTGACTGCTGTACCCCAGGGGGCCCTGGGGCTAGTCCTGGCTCACTGGTGGGTGGAATCAGGGTCCAGAAAACTTTGGGGCTGTTGCCAACCTACTGATGGGTGAAGCCAGGTCTTGGGATTAATGCTGGACTACTAGCAGTCACAGTTGGGTCCTGGAGTCTGGCTGTAGTACCCAGGGATCACAGAGCTGGTGTCAGATAATTGGTGTGTGGGGGTGGGGGGTGGGGGCATTTCCTGACACAGTTGAATATGGGGTCCAGGGTGTTGGGAAGCTTGTTTTTGCCTGCTAGTGGGAAGGATTGGGGCCCAGCTGGTCCCAGGGTAGGGTCTGGCCTACTGTGGGCAGGCTGGGTCTGCAGGCTGTGGGATTGTGCCTTTCTTACGTCTGGTGCCTGCCCCTTGGTGGGTGAGACTCGTCCAATGGCTAGAGCAGCCTCTGGGAGGGCAGGGCTGGTGCCTGCACATTGGTGGGTGGAGCTGGGTCCTAGCCCTCCGGTGGGCAGGGACATGTTCAGAGGCAAGTGTGGGCTCAGGAAGTTTTAGGCAGCCTGTCTGCTGATAGGTGGGGTTGTGTCCCCATCCAATTAGTTGCTTTGCCTGAGGCATCCCAGCACTGGTGCCTACAGGCCGTTGGATGGGCCAGGTCTTGGTGCTAATGAGCTAGAGGGAGGGTTCCACAATGGTGCCTGGCAGCACCATTGTCCACGCAGTAGAAAGAGCTCCCAAGATTGGCTGCTGCCAGTGTCTGTGTCCCCAGGGTGAGCCACAGCTCCCCCCCACCTCCCTCCAAGGAGACTCTCCTAGACCAGTAGGTAGGTCTGGCCCAGGCTCCTGTCAAATTACTGCTTTTGCCCTGGGTTCTAGAACATGTCAGATTTTGTGTGCACCTTTTAAGAGCCAGGTCTCTGTTTCCCCCAGTCCTTTGAGCCTCCCAAGGTTAAGCCCTGCTGACCTTCAAAGCCAAATGCTCTGGGGGCTTGTCTTCTTGGTGCTTGACTCCTGGGCTGCAGAGCCCGATGTGGGGCTTAGAACTCTCACTCCTGTGGAAGAACCTCTGCAATATAATGATTCTCCAGTTTGTGGGTTGCCCACCCCGTGGTATGGGACATGATTATATTGAGAGTCTGCCTCTCCTACCCATCTTGTTGTGGTTCCTCCTTTAATTGTAGAAGATCTTTCTCTGGTAGATTCTGGTCTTTTTCATTGATGGTTGTTCTGCAAATAGTTGTGATTTTGGTATGCTCGTGAGAGGAGGTGAGCTCAGTGTCTTTCCACTCTGCTATCTTGGCCAGTCTCTCCTCCCTTTCTCTGTCAGTTTTTTCTTTTCAGAGAAACATCTCTTAGTTTCATTGATCCTTGTAAATTAATTATTTTTTTATGCACAATATTTGGTGTGGAATAACAAATTATGAGACATGGAGAGAAACAAAGAAATGTGACCCATGGTCAGGAGAAGAGCTAAGAGAAACAGTCAGTGATGGTCCAGATGTTGAACAGTTGGAATGGATGAACAGTTAGAAAATTTTAGCAGGAAGATGGAAGACTATAAAAAGACTGAACTGGGAATGCTAGAAGTGAAAGTATGAATCAGACATTAAATATTCATTTGATGGGCCTAATAGCAGACTGGACATAGCTGGCAAACCCCAAGCAGAATAAGTACAAAGCTGAGGAATATTGCTAACTTAACGCTATTAAATCTTCCAATTCATGAACATGGGATGTGTTTCAGTTTATTCAAGCCTTCTTTAATTTCTCACAACAGTGTTTAGTGTAAGTTTTCAATATATAATGTCAGGCACTTCTTCAGTTAAATGTATTCCTAAGTTGTTTTTTGTTTTGGTTTTTTTTTGGCTGTGTTGGGTCTTTGTTGCTGCACGCAGGCTTTCACTAGTTGTGGTGTGCAAGCTTCTCATTGCAGTGGCTTCTCTTGTTGTGAGGCACAGGCTCTAGGCGCGCGAGCTTTGGTAGTTGTGGCACACAGGCTCAGTAGTTGCTGCATGCGGGCCCTAGAGCACACAGGCTTCAGTAGTTGTGACGCATGGGCTCAGTAGTTGCGGCGTGTGGGCTCTAGGGTGCGCGGGCTTCAGTAATTGTGGTGCGTGGGGCCAGTAGTTGCGGCTCTCGGGCTCTAGAGCACAGGTTCAGTATATGTGGCCAACAGGCTTAGTTGCTCCATAGCATGTGGGATCTTTCAAGACCAGGGATCGAACTCATTGTCCCCTGTATTGGCAGGGGATTCTTAAGCACTGCGCCACCAGGGAAGCCCCTTTTTTTCTTTTGATTGAGGAACGTTTTAATAATATCCCCTTTTTTTTTCTGTAGGTTTTCTCAAATAATGATGAAGGCCTTATTAACAAAAAGTTACCCAAAGAACTTCTTTTGAGGTAAGTGTAGATAAACTTTAAAGATTTCAGATATGATTCAGTCATCAAGTTCCAAGACAATCTTCTTTCTCACTATGAGTCCATAGCTTAGAAAAACAGACAGAATTAGCCTAACTGACTTTTTGTTTTTGTTTTATAGAATGCTGTTCAGCTTGTTGTTAAATTTTACTTGGTCTAATCCAGAATGTACTAAGTATGTACGTAGCATTGGTCTGGATTCTTTTTGTAATGTGGTAAGTATTGTAATAATCCTCAGTAGGTGCCACTGTTTGGGTATTAGTAGGTTATCTCAATGTAGTCAGTAACACGAGGAGAGATTATTAAGGTTGTGAGCTCCTGAAGTCATAGACATTTAGATGTTTTTCTGATCAATAATTACACTATATGTTCTTACTGAGCACTTAAAATGCTATCAGCCCAAATATTGATGTTTTTATTCACTTTATGAGAATTATTGTGCTAAGTGACACTACTATAGAACAGGCTTTTTGTGCTTTATTTTTTAGCATTACTGAATATACAGTTAATGGTATTTTGCTTGTCGTTTTGGGAAGTAAAGCTATCAGCCAACATTTGTTGAACCTGAGGCACTGCAGTTTCCTTTAGTACTCTGCAAGCATCAAGCAAATCTTACGTAATTTTGGATGTTATATTTTAATTGTTAACAAACAATACACGTACACATGGTAATCTTTGAGTGGCATTTCCCAAACTCTTCATATCACTGATATTTCACAAAACAAAACAAAAAAACAGGTTTTGTGATCAAGTAAGTATGGGAAAAACTGGGTTAACAAAACCAATTTCTTTACCACATAACCTCTCAGAGCCCTAATAGGCTAATATGCATGGTGATGCTCCCAGATGAATAGTTGTGGCATTTCAGATTTACTGACCATGGAACGCTTTTAATATTCCTTGGATAATTTTTTGGGAAATGCTGATATACAGTAAGAGATTGAGCAGCTTACTCTGTTCCCTGGCTGTGCTAAATCTCATTTTAACATTTAGGGGATGAGTATGAATGTGTGTTTTGTTTACATGTTGGAGTCCATCACAGAGTTGCTCTATAAATGCCACGGATTGCTCACCTTTTCCACCTTGTATGTTAGACTTTTGTTCTTGAGTCAGGAATGGGGTGAAGGCTTAGGGTCTTTGTGGTGGTGATCACATTTTAGGGGCTTCAGGGTGGCATTTCATTAGTCATCAGGTATTGTTTGACACTGTTGCCGTGAGCTCATTCTACTCAGTTAATAAAGGAGAAAATTAATTCATGGCAGGATCACATGAAAAATACAGCAGTTATGTTTTATTTCAACAAAATAAATATTTGTTTAGTTAAGAGAGAATATTCTTTGGCATTTTAGACCATTTTAAAGTTAAGAAAGTGGTAACAAGGAAGGAATGATATGTTTATCACATAAACCCAGAGGGTCTTAATCAAGCACCGTAAGCTGTTAGAACCAGCGTGGTTATTAGGGTGGGCTGGCTGTTACTATGCAGCGGTCGGCGATGCCATCCACACCAGACCACTGAGTGAGTGATGTTTCCCAGAATTGTGCAATGTTTCATTCTTGGTCTGAACATTTTTCTAGCACAGACATCAAACTGTAATGTGAATATGTCATTTTTACCCTGGGGACTCATAACCAGCTTCAGACCGACCCATGTTAGTCATTTAACACTGGAGTGTGATTAAACTCCACCCTTCTCCTGAATACTGCTGCTGTTTTGACTCAAGGCTGCTAACTTAATATTCTTTCCCTTTTGGTAGGGTTAGCTTTTATACTGTACTCAGCCATGGTACTGTTTCTACCTACTGACCAAAAAGGGCCGGTGGGGGGCGGGGCGGGTGTTGGAATTACATCACTTTCCGTGCTAGTGTGATTTTTGAACTGCCGTTTTAGAAATATTAGTTCTTTTAAACATCCATGATGGACCCAGCTTTCAAAAATCCTGGAGTTATAGTTTTTGAATTATGCTAAGGCTCATACATAGATCATTTTTAAAAAAGAATTGTCATTTGGGAGCAAATGTTCATAGATTTGCATTCCCACTTCTGTTCTAATTTTGGAGTCTGTAAAGGGAATTTAAATTTTAAAGTACTGCCACAACAGGTCTTCTCTGACTCTTCATTCTCAAAACTAACTCTAGCCAGATATTAATTTTTGTTGGTCTTTAAATCATTTCTGCCATTTTACTCTCAGACTTTCTATTCTCAATAGTAGCAGCTCTCCCCTTTCCCGGCTACTTTTTTTAAGCAAAATTTTGAAGAAGGGCTTGAGCCAGGTTACCAAAGCAGACATCTTCATCGTTAGTTAATTCCACAACAAAGTGAGTGAGTGCTACAAATTCCCCACCTCATGGAGCTTAAGTGTTGATTGGTTTTGCTAAGATAAATGATGTCTTCATACTTTCAGTCTGTCTTAGGCTTACATTTTTACTTCATATAGTAGACTTCTTTGTGACAGAGCAGACTGTTGTTCCTGTTCTCGTTGAATTCCTATTTACTTTCAGTCTTACTTCATCAATAGGTGTGAATTCCTTGAGTGTACGATAATCTTATTTGCTTGCAGCCAAGGTCACTTTCTCTTCTGCCATTTTTTACTGCATCTGTTACCACCCTCTTAAATTCTCTGCTAGCTTCCATTACTGATCATATTAAGTGAATCTTCAGCTTACCCTCTGGAACCGTTAACAAACCTGGAACTATGTGATTTTTTAATTTTTTAATGTTTGTTTGTTTATTTATTTATTTATTTTGGCTGATCCTGGTCGTAGTTGCGGCACTCGGGATCTTCGTTGCGGCATGCGGGATCTTTTAGTTGCAGCATGCTGACTTCTTAGTTGTGGGATGCATGCGGGATCTAGTTCCCCAAACAGGGATCTAACCCAGGCCCCCTGCATTGGGAGCGTGGAGTCTTATCCACTGGACCACCAGGGAAGTACCTGGAACTATGCACTTTTCATCTCTCTATATCACTTTGAAACCACTCAGAAAAAATCTGAGTTTTTTTATCTGATCATCTTATTGCTAGTTTTAAGACTACCCGATATTATTAATTCACAGGTCCCTTCTGCTACCCATTTTTAGTTTGTTACTTAACAAGCTTTTACATTTGCTTTTTCTATCCAGCTTTCACTTATAAATTAAAGATATTTGAGTTCTCCCTCTCTACCTTTCACTCTCCCACAGTTCAACAAATAGCTTGTAATTTTACTGTTCCTAGGGAGTCACTTATATAATGCTTATAACAATGGGAATATATAGTTTGTTGTAATGTCTATATCTGTTAGTGAGTTGGGTTCTCCTTGCATGTATTTGTCCTCGTTGTTATTGTCTGTATTTTGGAGCTAAACTTGCTTGAGATTTCAGCTCTCCCCATTTACTAGTTGTGTGACCTTAAAGTGACTTCACTCTCTGGGCCATAATTTCCCATATCTGTAATAGTAATAGTTCTTACCTTAGGGGGTTGTTGGCTGGCTCTGAGTACCTGGCGTTTAATAAATGTTATCTCTTATTATTATTTTTAAAAAATATTTATTATTTATTTATTTGACTGCGTCAGGTCTTAGTTGCAGCATGCGGAATCTTTCGTTGCGGCACGTGGGCTTCTCTCTAGTGGCAGCACGTGGGTTTTCTAGTTGTGGCACGGGCTCTAGAGTGCACAGGCTCAGTAGTTGCAGTGTGTGTGCTCATTAGTTGCAGCACATGGGCTTAGTTGCCCTGCAGCATGTGGGATCTTAGTTCCCCAACCAGGGATCGAACATGCGTCCCCTGCATTGGAAGGTGGATTCTTAACCACTGGACCGCCAGGGAAGTCCCTCTTATTATTATTAATTAATATCAATTTTGGATCTCTGAATACTTAATAAATACTGTTGACAGTGCAGTTGGTTTTAATACAAACAACTGAAACAAGCAAGTTGTCCTGATACGGATCTTAACATATGCTACTGATAACAGTCTCAGTAAAATACCTGATTATTAAGTAAGTTAATGTAGCCCGGTGCTTCATTTCATCAACCTACACTAATTCAGTCTCAATGGAAATTGCATACTACCATCTGACATTAAACTGACAACTACTGGAGCTTGAGCAGAATAGTGGTGGTATTATGACAACTGTTAATTACTTTGTATTATAAAAAAGGCAGTCTCTTGGAAGGAACCATTCCTCTTTTGAGAAAAGTCTTATATGAGCAAATATTAGCTCACAACTCAGATTATAAATTTTAATATTAATTTGTTTGACCTTAAGTTTTTACTTCTGTTATGGTTGCTCTCAGGCGCTAGTGATGAAATGAAAATGCATGTAAACTTCATAGGAATAGGGAGTGCTACATGCAGTAAATATTTTAAAACGTTCTGAGAAGACATGGCTTTTGTTAGTAATAAATAATAAACCTCTTATTAGACATATTTTTAAAAACTAAATCACCGTTATCTGTATAATTGTATTTCCTTTTAAAATGCATGTGGGGACTTCCCCAGCGGTCCCATGGTTAAGACTCCGAGCTTCCAATGCAAGGGGTGCAGTTTCGATCCCTGGTTGGGGAACTAAGATCCCACATGCCGTGCGGCATGTCCAAAAAATAAAAAATAAAAAAAAGTATGTGGATCCATGACAAAATTAAATCCTGATCATGTTTGTTGGCTTGATGAAGGAAGGTTTGATTGCCTCAAACAGGAGAGGTGAGGCTAATCATTTCGGGCAAATGGAATCAACTACATAATTACCTATAATTTGGCAGTTTTACTAGTTTGCTAGGGAAAATTATAAAATGAAGTAAAATTACAAGCTATTTGTTGAACTGTGTGAGAGTGAAGGATAGAGAGGGAGAACTCGAATATCTTTTATAAGTAAAAGCAGGATAGAAAAGGCAAATGTAAAACTTGTTAAGTACAAACTAGAAATGGGTAACAGAAGGGATCTGTGAATTAATAATATTGGGTAGTCTTAAAACTAGCAATAAGATGATCAGATGAAAAAAAAAACTCATAGATTTTTTCTGAGTGGGTGTTCTTGCCTGCTGGTTGGTTGCAGCACTCCATGGACTTTTTCAAGGACTGGTACCTACACCTCCTGCTGCCTGTGATGCCTTATATATATTCCAAGGCAGCCTAACAGGTAAGATGATCTTTTGGGGGTACATATTACGAATTCATGTTTAAACATCTATGCAGACTTTTCTTTTTTGTTAAAGAGGTATTTTGGTTTGTTCATTTTTATTGTTGTTATTTATTTATTTTTACCGTGCATGAGGACCAAATTAATGTATGTTGAAATCAGATGCAGAAGCTTAAAGGCCCTTCCTCTGTATACTATTATGTACTGTTTTAGGGTTGACATCTAAGTCCAAATCATGGCAGAGGCAAATCTTCCTTAGTCTCGGTTGGGGTTATGCTTATACATTAGAACTCTGATGATGCCTTTGGATTTTTAAATGTACATTGAGGTGGCATGAAACACCAGTAGAGCTCCACAGATAGGAAGGATGGATCTAGTACATTCTACTCCAGAGCTTTATCCCTGGAAAGTTATGTTAGAGACCTGTTAATTTAAAAGCTGTGAATTCAGTAGTTAAAACAGAAAAAATTGGGAAGTTTGATTCTTTGAATAGTAAAATATGGCAAAATATACCATACCAAAGATAAATAGCATAGTAGTAGGTGAAATAATTCGAATACACATTATAAGCAAAGGCTATCTTCTTCAACATACACGCGCGCACACACACACACACATACATCAGTTCTTAAAAATTATTAAGAAAGAGGTGGGTTAGCTCTTAGAAAAAGTTTGAAGAGGGTCTGAACAAAGGAAGAAATACAAATGGCCAATAAATGTATGAAATTCTACTCGCTCCGAGTGGAATTGCTGGGGGTCATAGACTGTACAAGTTTTTAACTTCATATAGTAATGTTGTTTTTCCAAAGTGGTCTTATCAATTTGCCTTCATACAGACAATGGCTAAGAGACTCAGTTGAGTTGTTCCTTTTAAAAATTTAGTGTTTTTACATGTCTTAAGTATAGAATAGCATCTCATTGTGCTTTTTTTTTTTTTTTTTTTTTTTTTTTTGCGGTACGCGGGCCTCTCACTGTTGTGGCCTTTCCCGTTGCGGAGCAGAGGCTCCGGACGCACAGGCTCAGCGGCCATGGCTCACGGGCCCAGCCGCTTCGCGGCATGTAGGATCTTCCCGGGCTGGAGCACGAACCCATGTCCCCTGCATTGGCAGGCAGATTCTCAACCACTGCGCCACCAGGGAAGACCCCCTTTCTTGTTTTTAATACTACTGTATCATCTACATCTTTTCATCCAGTTTTTTCAAATAGTGTCTCCATTTAATAATCTTTTTAAGAGGATAATTTGGTGTTTTAATGATTAAAACAAGTATTTTATTCACTGCGATTATTATTGCAACTTTCTATTAATTTCTTTTTTATCTTACTAATTTTGCTTCTCTCCTCCTTAAAACCTTTCCTGTTGCCTTTAGTGTAAATTCCATGTAAATTGTTATGACTTAAATTATTCTCCCAGAACTGTCCACTTATTATCTCTTACTCTATCTCATCTCTCACTCTTTTCCAACTTCCTTGTAAACTCTGGCAACTCTGAGTTATTTCCAGTCCCTGAAAATGTCATTCTCTAATTTGTTCTCTCCCATGTTCATTCTCCTTCTTGAAAGTGCCAATTTTTTTTAAAATTTATTTTTTATTGAAGTGTAGTTGAATTACAATGTGTTAATTACTGCTGTACAGCAGAGTGATTCAGTTATACATATGTGTACATTCTTTTTCATATTCTTTTCCATTATGCTTTATCACAGGGTATTGAATATAGTTCCCAGTGCTATACAGTAGGACCTTGTTGTTTATCTATCCTATATATAATAATTTGCATCTGCTAATCCAAAACTCCCACTCCATCCCTCCCCTCCCCTCCCCTCGGCAACCACAAGTCTGTTCTCTCTGTCCCTGATTCTGTTTCTGTGTCATAGATAGGTTCATTTGTGTCATATTTTAGACTCCACATATGTGACATCATATGGTATTTGTCTTTCTCCTTCTGACTTACTTCCCTTAGTATGATAATCTTTAGTTGCATCCGTGTTGTTGCAAATGGCATTATTTCATTCTTTTTTATGGCTGAGTAATATTCCATTGTATATATGTACCACAGCTTCTTTATCCATTCATTTGTTGATGAGCATTTAGGTTGTTTCCATGTCTTGGCAATTGTGAATAGTGCTGCTATGAACATAGGGCTGCATGTATCTTTTTGAATTGTAGTTTTGTCTGAATATATGCCCAGGAGTGGGATTGCTGGATCATATGGTAATTCTGTATTTAGTTTTCTGAGGAACCTCCATACTGTTCTCCACAGTAGCTGCACCAACTTGCATTCCCACCAACAGTGTAGGAGGGTTCCCTTTTCTCCACATCCTCTCCAGCATTTGTTATTTATAGAGAAAGTGCTAATCTTTTGCTCACCCCTTCTTTCACCTAGTTCAACCTAAGACTTTCCCTATGTTTAGGGCCATGTTCTCTCCCTCTTGAGTGTGTATATAGGTTCTTTAAACATGTTATAATTTCTTGTGTTTGTCCTGGATTTTATGTTGCATAGCACAGTAAATCTAATCTTTTGTTAAAAAAATTGAGATTTTATATATATATATATATAATTGACGTAGGTGTATGATATAATGATTTGATATTTGTACATACTGCACAGTGATCATCACAATAAGTCTAGTTAACATCTGTCACTGTACATAGTTACAGAGCTTTTTTTCTTGTGAGGAGAACTTTTAAGATTTACTCCCTTAGCTTTGAAATATGCAGTACAGTGTTATTACCTATAATCACCATGCTGTATGTTACATCCCCATGACTTATTCATGTTATAACTGGAGGTTTGTACCTTTTGACCCCCTTCACCCATTTTGCCCACCCTCCCACCACCTCTGGCAACCACAGATCTCTTCTCTGTATGTATTAGCTCAGTTTTGTTTTGTTTTTTATCTAGATTCCACATATAAGTGAGATCATATGGTATGTGTCTCTCTCTGTGTGACTTATTTCACTTAGCATAATACCCTTGAGGTCCATCTGTGTTGTCACAAATGGCAAGATTTCATTCTTTTTTATGGCTGAATAATTTTCATATATGTATCTGTATCTCACATTTTTTAATTCATTCATCCATTGATAGACACTTAGGTTGCTTCCATATCTTGGCTGTTGTAAATAATGCTACAGTGAACATGATAGTGTGTATCTTTTGGGTTATGTTTTCATTTTCTTCAGAAAAATACCCACAAGTGGAATTGCTGGATCATATGGTAGTTCTGTTTTTGAATTTTTGAGGAACCTCCATACTGTTCTCCATAGTGGCTGCACCAATTTATATTCCCACTAATAGTACCCAAGTGTTCCTTTTTCTCCACATCCTCGCCAATACTTATTTCTTGTCTTTTTGATAGTAGCAATTCCAGTAGGTGAGAGGTGATATCTCACCGTGGTTTTGATTTTCATTTCCCTGATGATTAGTGTTGTTGAGCATATTTCATGTACCTCTTGGCCATTTGTGTGCCTTCTTTGGAAAAATGTCTATTTAGCTCCTCTGCCCATTTTTTAATTGAATTTTTTTTTTGCTATTGGGTGGTATGAGTTCTTTATAGATTTTGGGTATTAACTCATCAGATGTATGGTTTGCAAATATTTTCTCCCAGTCAGTAGGTTGCCTTTTCATTTTGTTGATGGTTTCCTTTGCTGTGCAGAAGCTTTTTAGTTTGATGTAGTCCCACTTGTTTATTTTTGCTTTTGTTGCCTTTGCTTTTAGTGTCAAATCCAAAATATCTTCAAGACTTAGGTCAAGAAGCTTACCCTCTATGTTTTCTTCTAGGACTTTTATGGTTTCAGGTCTTACATTCAAGTCTTTTCATCCATTTTAAGTTAATTTTTGTGGTTGTAAGACAGGAGTCCAGTTTCATTCTTTCACATATGGCTGTCCAGTTTTCCCAGCACCATTTATTGAAGAGACTGTTCTTTCCCCATTGTATGTCTTGGCTCCTTTGTCATAAATTAATTGACCATATATGTGTGGGTTTGTTCCTGGGCTCTTTATTATGTTTCATGGATCTGTGTATCTGTTTTTATGCCCAGAACATTGTGTACATTAGTATATATTTTTGTATGGCAGTATGTGTATTGGGCATGTTTATTTGTATATGGGAATGTATCTGAATGTATACTTATGTGTGTGTATGCATATGTATGCCTGTGTGTGTGAGAACATTCAAGGCAGAGGAAACAGCTTGCAAAAAATCATGCTGTATTTGGGAAATCTTGCACAGTTTAGTTTCCTTCTACTCTTGGCCCATATATATATTTATTTGTGCTTAGTTGGAAGTGCTTGGAACGTAGCATTTTCCTCTGAGCTTTTTCCTACCTAACATTTAATGATTACTCTTCCCTATTACCACATACTTTTCATAATTACCACTTCAATGGCTGCTTAATAGTCCATGGAGTTTATGTCATGATTTACTTAACCTTTTTGTTGCTCTTTAAAAATTTTAGATAATGCTGAAATAAAATTTTGTATAATGCTGAAATTAAAATTTTTTGTTTTGTTGAATTATTTCTTTATGATAACTTCCTGAAGAGGAATTACTGGATCAAAGGAGGAGAACATTTTTACAGCTCTTGATAAAGCCAGTGCTTCCAAAGGTGGTAATAGTTTTAAAAAAATATGTATTTGTATTTGACATATAGCATTGTATGAATCTAAGGTGTACAACATGTTGATTTGGTACATTTATATATTGTAATATGATTGCCATTGTAGTGTTAGCTACCTACGAACACCACATAATTATCATTTATTTTTTGTGATGGGAATAATTAAGATCTAGTCTCCTAGCATGTTTGGTCTTAATACTACAATATTGTTGTCTATAATCACTATACTGTTTATTAGATCTCTAGGACTTATGTATCTAGTAGTTGCAAGTTCGTATCCTTGAACAACATCTGTACTATTCCCCCTCCCCCCAGACCCTGGTAACCACCATTTTACTCTATTTTTATGAGTTTGTCTTTTAGGTCCACATATAAGTGATATCGTACAGTATTTGTCTTTCTCTGACTTATCTTACTTGGCGTAATGTCCTCAGAATCCATCCATGTTGTCACAGAGGGCAGAATTTTCTTCTTTCTCATGGCTGAGTAATATTTCATTGTAAGTATTACTACATCTTTATCTGTTAATCGGTTGACAGGCACTTACGTTGTTTCCATATCTTGGCTCTTGTAAATGATGCTGCAGTAAACATGGGAGGCCATATATCTCTTCAGTATCCTTTTTTTATTTCATATGCCCAGAAGTGGAATTGCTGAATCATATGGTAATTCTATTTAAAATTTTTTTCAGGAACATTCATATTGTTTTCTGTAGTAGGTGAACTAATTTACATTCCCACCAACAGTATACAAGCGTTCCCTTTTCTCTGCATCCTCTTGTCTTCTTGATGACATTGGTTTTATTATTTTCTATTATTTTCTTTTTTCTTTTTTAACGATTTCCACTCCTAGCTTTTTAAATCCCATTCTTTGTTTTTCTTTGGGTTAACTGTGTTTTCTTTAGCTTGCCTAAGTTGGACATTTAGCTAGTTATTTTTCAGCTCCCTCATCTAATAATAGATAAGTTCTTTGAGCGATAGTCTCAAAGCTCTACTTCTGTTGAATTTCACAAGTTTTGAAGTTTAGTGTTTCTTTTTACTATTCAGTTTCAAGTATTTATCAATTTCCATTATTGCTTCTTTGAAACATTTTTTTCTTAAAAATGTTTTTATTATGAAGTATAATATATAGTTGGAGAACCACACAAAACACAAATATTAGACAAATACCCTAGCCATCACTTAGGTCAATAAATAAAACTTTGCCAGTCACCAAAGAAGCACCTCCATTTCTCATCCAAATGATAACTGCTTCCCTCTCCAGAAATAACACTTTCTTGACTTTTATAGCTTTCACTTTATTTTCATTTCTTTATAGATCTATCATCCATATGTGCATCCTTAGTCATTACAGTTTAGTCTCGCCCATTTTTTTTTTTTTGGCGGTTCTATAACTTTATTTGACAATCAACAGTTCTCATCCATATCAACGGTCTGTAGATTTTTGAAAGTGGTGACAAGTACATAGGTAACCAACATGTAGAGCTTGTTTGGTGAATCTTCATCTTCATTACATTTTTCTGGACAACCGCACACAGATACGGTATGGGACAGTCCTTATTCCTTTGGCCCAGACAGCTTTGTTGAGCCTGGTGTCAGTGTGCACATCTGGAGTTCCCATCTCCTTCATGATGAATTTTTGGATTTCTTTGAGTGCCTGAGGGGCACGCTTCTTGAAACCCACTCCATGGATGTGTTGATAGTGTATTCTGTGGTCACCACCTCGTTGATGGCAGACTGGCCCTCCTTCTTCTTGCCACCCTTCTTTGCGGGAGTCATCCTGCTGGGCTCCAGTTGGAAAAAACAGCTAGTCTTGCTCATTTAATAAATCTTTAAGTCTCTAATAATCAACAGGTCTCCTGTCCATCTCTTTCTGTTCTACACGTTTTATCTGTTGAAGAACTTGGGTTATTTGATATGTATTGTGGAAGTTCCCACAGTCTGGGTTTTGCTAATTGCAGCCTCGTGGTGCAATTTCAGCATGTTTCCTTTATCTGTATTTCTTGGAAATTGACAGCTGGATCCAGAGGTTTGATCAGACTCAGGTTCTATCCCTTTAGTAAGACTATGTGGTGGTGTGTTCTTTTATTAGGAGTTACACAATGTTTGGTTTCCTTTTTTTGTGCTGGCATCTATGTATGCTTATTGCCTAGATCATTAACTTATTGGGGCTGCAAAATGACGATATTCTGATTCTTTTTCTTCATTTATTAGTTGGACTGCTTAAAAAAATTTTTTTTATTGGAGTATAGTTGATTTACAGTGTTGTTAGTTTCAGGTGTATAGCATAGTGAATCAGTTATATATCCACTCTTTTTTTTTAGATTCTTTCCCATATAGGCCATTACAGAGTATTGAGTTCCCTGTGGTATACAGCAGGTTCTTACTAGTTATCTATTTTATATATAGTAGTGTGTATATGTCAATCCCAATCTCCCAAATTATCCCTATGCCTCTTATCCCCTGGTAACCATGTTTATTTTCTACATCCATGACTGTACTTCTGTTTTGTAAATAAGTTCATTTGTACCCCTTTTCTTTAGATTCCATGTATAAATGATATCATATGATATGGAATGCTTTTATAAAGAATTACTTCACTTCTGTTTGATTACACAGTGATACAGTTTATGTAGAAGAAAGGCAGGATAAATGCTTGACGTTCTTTTCCTTTATTTACCAGTTTCGAAATAATGAGATATGTGAAGGTATGACGTGAGAAACAAAATGTTTTCATAGTTTAAACTAATCTCCCACAAGATATATATTAATTGCAGAGGGAAAAAATGTAATTTTATAATGGGGCACTCCGGCAGAAATCATCTTAACCAAGTGATCAGAGTTGGCATCACCACTAATAAGACAAATGTACACCATATGCCTCCTGATGTAATGCACAAGAAGAGCACAATGTCATTTCTGTGGCATTTCTGACAAAAATTATAACTTGAGTCTAATCATGAGGAAATATTAGACACATGGCAGAACATTCTACAGGGTAACTGGCTATATGCTTCAAAAGTAGCAAAGTCATGAAAGATAAAGACTGAAAAAATGTTTTAGATTAGAAGAGACTAAAGAGACGTGGCAAATAAATGCAATATGTGATCCTGGGCCGGAAAAAAAAGTTTTTCTTTTGTTTTAAGGACCATTAATGGGACAATTGACAGATTTTGAATAAGATCTATAGATTATAGTATTGTGTTGGTGTTAGTTTTCCTTGTTTTGTTAATTGTACTGTGTTTCTGAAAAAGAACGTCCTTGTTTTTAGGAAGTATGTGAGTATTTTAGGGGTAAATGAACATCGTGTCTACAACATACTCTCCAACACTTCAGACACAATTACATATATGTAATTACTACATCAGACCCAGATGATTTAATTGGTGAATGCTACCAAACATAAGAAAGAAATGATACTAATTCTCTACGTTGTCATCCAGAAAATAGAAGCAGAATAATTCCTAACTTATTCTGTGAAGCTAACATTACCCTAATACCAAAACCAGAAAAAGACATTATAGAAAGGAAAAGTACAGAACAATATCTCTCGTGAACACAGAGGCAGAAGTCTTCAAAAAAAAGTTAGCAAATCAGATTGAACAAGGTATAAAAAGAATTATACACTATAACCAAGTGGGATTTATTTCATGCATGCAAGGATGCCTCAACATTCAAAAATCAACATAATCAATCACATCAATGATCTAATAAAGAACAAAATCATATGGTCATATTAGTAGATGCAGAAAAAGTATTTGGCAAATTTTAACACTCATTCATGATTAAAAGTCTCATCAAACCAAAAATAGAGGGGAACTTCCTCAACTTGATCAAGAATATCTACAAAAAAACCCCTAAGGCTAACAGTGTACTTAACGCTGAGAAACTGGTTGCTTTATCCCCAAGATCAGGAACCAGAAAATGATGTCCCCTCTTACTACTCCTGTTCATCACAGTACTGCTGAAGTCCTACCTAATACAATTAGGTAAGAAAAGAAAAGAAAAAGTGTACATTGGGAAGGTATACATTGGTTTTGTTTGTAGATTACATGATTGTGTATGTAGAAAATCCAAAAGAATTGACAAAATATCCCTGTAATTAATAAGCAGTTATATAACGTTGCACGATACAAGGTTAATATGCAGAAGGTAATTGCTTTCCTATTGCCATTTCTGGTATTGTTCACCAGCAGTGAACAACTGGAAGTTAAAATAAAAAACAATACCACTTACATTAGCCTCAAAAAATGAAATACTTAGGTATAAGTCTAGCAAAAGATCTATATGATGAAAACTCCAGCTCCAGTGAAAGAAATCAAAGAAGGTCTAAATAAGTAAAGAGATGTTACACATTCATGGATAAGAAGACTCAATATTGTTAAAATGTTAATTCTTCCCAAGTTGATCTATGGAGTCAACACAATGCTGATTAAAAAATACCACCGAGTTATTTTGTGGATATTGACAAATCTATTTTAAAGTTTGTATAGAAAGACAAAAGACTTTGAAAGGCCAATGCATTACTGAAGAAGAACAGAGTTGGAGGACTGACACTACTGACCTATGAAGACTTAGTTTAGAGTTTTAGAAATCAAGACAGGGACTTCCCTGGTGGCAGTGGTTAAGAATCCACCTGCCACTGCAGGGTATATGGGTTCGATCCCTGGTCTGGGAAGATCCCACATGCCGTGGAGCAACTAAGCCCTTGCACCGCAACTGCTGAGCCTGTGTTCTGGAGCCCACAAGCCACAACTGTTGAGCCTACGTGTCACAACTACTGAAGCCCGCGTGCCTAGAGCCTGTGCTCCGCAATAAGAGAAACCACCGCAATGAGCCCCTGCTCGCTGCAACTAGAGAAAGCCTGCGCGCAGCAACGAATACCCAGTGCAGCCAAATAAATAAATAAGTCTTAAAAAAAAAGAAATCAAGACAGTGTGGTGTTGGCAAAAGAATAGACAACTCAATGGAACAGAATAGAGAGCTCAGAAATAGAGCCACACAAAGTCAGCTGATCTTTGACAAAGGAGAAAAAGCAATTTAATGGAGAAAATATATATTTTTTCAACACATGGCATTGGAACAATTGGACATTTATATGCAAAAACAGAATGTAAACATAGACGTTACACCTTTCGCAAAAATTGACTCAAAATGGATCATAGGCTTAAATGTAAAACCCCAAACTATCAAACTTTCATAAGAAAGCATAGGAGAAAATGTAGGTGACCTTCGGTTTAACAGTGAGTTTTTAGATACAACCTCAAAAGCATGATCCACGAAAGACAAAATTGATAAGTTGGACTTTATTAAAATTAAAAACTTCTTCTCTGAGAAGAGAATGAAAAGCCAAGCCACAGATTGGGAGAAAATATTTGCAAAGACATGTATGATAAAGGACGGATGTCCACAATATACAAAGAACACTTAAAATCCAACAAGAAAACAGACCAATTTAAAAAAATGGGCAAAAGGTCTGAATAGACACCTCACCAAAGAACATATACAGATGGCAATGAGCATATTGAAAAGATGCTTGCTATCATGTCATTAGGGAATTGAAAACTAAAATAACAATGAGATATCACTCTACGTGTATTAGAATGGCTAAAATTTAAAAATTGAACAATATCAAATGTTGGCAAGATTCAGAGCACAGGAACTCTCATTGCTGGTGATTCAAAACGGTATAGACACTTTGGAAGACAATTTTGCAGCTTCTAAACTTACATGATCTGGCACTCAGCACTCCTAGGTATTTATCCAACTGAGTAGAAAACATATTCACCTGCATACAAATGTTTATAGCAAGATTATTCATAATCACTCAAAACTGGAAGCAACCAAGGTGTCCTTATATAAATGAATGGATAAACAGTGATACATCCATATAGTGGAATATCATTCAGCAATAGAAAGTAATGAGCTATCATGCCACTAAAAGACATGGAGGAACCTTAAAGGCATGTGCATAGTGAAGGAAGCTAATATGAACAGCTACATACTTATGATTCCAATTATATGACATTCTGGAAAAGGAAAAACTATGGAGACATTAAAAAGATAAGTCGGGACTTCCGTGGTTGGCGCAGTGGTTAAGAATCGCCTGCCAATGCAGGGGACACGGGTTTGATCCCTGGTTCAGGAGGATCCTACATGCCGCAGGGCAACTAAGCCCATGTGCTGCAACTACTGAGCCTGTGCTCTAGAGCCCACAAGCCACAACTACTGAAGCCCGCGTGCCTAGAGCCCGTGCTCTGCAACAAGAGAAGCCACCGCAGTGAGAAGCCTGCACACCGCAACAGTGTAGCCCCTGCTCAGCGCAACTAGAGAAAGCCTGTGTGCAGCAACAAAGACCCAACACAGCCAAAAATAAATAAATAAATTTATTAAAACAAACAAACAAACAAAATAAACAGTCGTTGCCAGAGGTTCATGAGGAGGATAGAAGGGATTAACAGGTGAAGCACAGGTGATTTTTAGGGTGGTAAACTATTCTATATGATACTATAATGGTGGATATATTGTCAAATCCATAGAATAGTACAATACAAAGAGTGGATTTTAGTTAATAACTGTGTCAGTCTTAATTTATTAATTGTAACAAATGTGCCACACTAATGCAGGATGTTAATAATAGGGGAAACTGTGTGTGTGTGTGTTATGTGTTTCTCAAAATGGCGTAATATATGGGAACTCTGTACCATCTGCTCTTATATTTAATATGTTTTTAAAAGGGGAAATAAGCAAATGTTAAAGAGATGTTGTTAAAACCATGAGTGTGCAAAGCTGAGGTATTTTATAGCGTGTAACAAAGTAACTTTAGAAAATTTAAAAGGCAGGAGGAAAGCCCTATAGTAAACATTGTAATCAGTGATAGAGTGACAGCTTTTTCTGAGATGGGAAAGAGAAAAAGATGTCTTTCATTACAATTATTGGTACTAGAGAAGATCACAGCCACTTCAGTAAGGCAAGAAAAAGAATAAAAAGTATAATTATTGGAAAGGAAGGAAGAAAATTGTCATTATTCTCAAATGTATTGATTTTGTTTGTAGAAAATCACTAGAATATATAAATGAATTTGGAAATGTTGCTGTATGCAAGACGTAGTATATGAAAGTTAAGTATATATACTAGGAACAATTAGTAAATGCCATTTTAATAGTAACATCATCAAATAACCGGGGGGGGAAATCTAAAAATGAACAAAACATCTATGTGGAAAACTACAAAAATTACTGTGAGAAATTAAAGAAGTCCTAAATAAATAATGGAGTATATCATGTTTCTGGGTTGGAAGACTTAATATTGTCAAGATCTCAATTCTCCCCAAAGTTTCTATAAATTCAACATAATTCCAATAAAATTTTATAAAGTTTTCTTGTGTAAATAGATATGCTGATACTAAAACATAAGTGGAAATTAAAAAAAAGAAAAAAAGAGTAGCCGAGAATAACCAAGGTAATTATGATGAATAAAAACAAAGTTGGGGACTTCCCTGGTGGTCCAACGCAGGAGGCCCAGGTTTGATCCCTGGCCAGGGAACTAGATCCCATACGCATGCTGCAACTAAGAAGTCCACATGCCACAACTAAGAAGTATGCGTGCCGCAACTTAACATGCTGCAGTGAAGATCCCACGAGCTGCAACTAAGACCCAGGGCAGCCTAAATAAATAAGTAAGTAAATAAATAAATAAATATTTTTAACAAAAGAAAAACAAAGTTGGGCTTAACGTTACCAGACATCAAGAGCTTAAAGCTTCATGATAAAAACCGGGTCTTATAGGCACAGAGGCAGACAGACCAGTGAAGCAGAATGCAAAGTCCAGAAGTACGGGCTTCCCTGGTGGCAGAGTGGTTGAGAGTCCTCCTGCCGATGCAGGGGACACGGGTTCGTGCCCCGGTCTGGGAAGATCCCACATGCCGCGGAGCGGCTGGGCCCGTGAGCCATGGCCCTGAGCCTGCGCGTCCGGAACCTGTGCTCCGCAATGGGAGAGGCCAAAACAGTGAGAGGCCCGCGTAACGCAAAAAAAAAAAAAAAAATCGATTCCTATATACTCCTGTGTGTATTTATTTATAACCAAGTTGCAATTTTAGTGCTTTTCTAATGAAGGGTGAAGTTAACACATTTGAGGTAGGAAGCAATTTCCAGGAAAAAAAAAGTTTTGGAAGGGCCAGAACCTGATTTCTGACTACTCTTATTCCTTTAGCTATCTCTGTTTCTATTACCAATGTTCCAGGCTCTGTCATTCAGGGTGTTTATTTTATTCATTGGAACATGATTTGGGAATTTGGCTTAATTTGGCAGTTTGGAGTCTTATCACGCCTATTTAGAAAAATATATATTTATTTATTTGGTTGTGCTGTGTCTTAGTTGTGGCAGGTGGGCTCCTTAGTTGTGGTATGTGAACTCTTAGTTGCGGCATGCATGTGGGATCTAGTTCCCTGACCAGGGATCAGACCTGGGCCCCCTGCATTGGGAGCACAGAGTCTTAACCACTGGACCACCAGGGAAGTCCCTTATCATGCCTGTTTAACTTGTGCACATTCAAGTATCTGTGTATGTGTGTTGGGGGGATAATGTAAATAATGAAGGCAATCTACTTTTTCATTCAGTAATCATAATGTTGGGTAGTAAGCATGAGATGAGAAATGCAAACTTGTGTTCCAGCTATTGATTCTCACTTGTGTCCGAATGTGTGAGCATCTTGTTTGAGTTAGTGTGATTCTAGTGTTTAAAGAGACATGTTTTGGGAATTCCCTGGAGGTCCAGTGGTTAAGACTCCGTGCTTTCACTGCTGAGGGCTTGGGTTCGATCCCTGATCAGGGAACTAAGATCCCACAAGCCACACAGCTTGGCAAGAAAGAGAGAAAGGGAGGAAGGGAGGAAGGGAGGAAGGAAGAAAGAGAGGAAGAAAGAAAGAAAGAGAGGAAGAAGGAAAGAAACATATTTTCCATACAGCATGCTCACTCAACACAGACTGCTTCATCTGCTGTGCAATTGAAGAAATAGATTCTAGTCTAATCCTGAGGGAACAACAGCTGTGTTAAACTTTCTAGGGCACTTTATGTAGGGTCATGGGCTTGGGCTCTCAAGCCAGACTACCTGGGTTCAAATTCTGGCTCCGCTCTTCCTATCTGTGTGGCCTTGGCAGGTGCCCAGTGTTCCTATCTGTAAAATGGAGATCGTAATAGCACCTCATGGCATTGTTGTGACAATTAAAGAGTGACAGCTAGCACGTGTAAGTGCATAATCAGTGTTAACTATGATTATCAGTATTGTTATTATTACTGAGAGGTGATAGAGTATGTTGGTCTCCAAGATGGTACATTCTTGAGGGATTTTCAAGGGAAACTTAGTTAACTCCTTTCTACCTTCAGCTTGTACTTTAGAACCCAATGCCAGTGTGTGATATGATTCTGCTGTACCATGCTCATTTCTCTATCTGGTCCTTGGTCTTTTCGTGAGCTGACGATCAGTTGTGGCTCATTGTGGAATGGTTGTATGGCACAGAACACAGACATTTGTGGTGGTGGGGCAAGATGTATTACCACAGAAGCAATGTAGATGTGCAGACACCCTGAAATATGTTTAATATATATAAGTACACATTTCCAGCCATCGGCATTTTCCTATGTACAAAGTTCCATTGAGTCTTTTTAAGATCAGTGCAGCCCTTATGCTTCTGTCCTTTGCTTTTCTCTAGAAAATGATTGGAGCCTATATTGTACAACAGTATCTACGCTGTCACTGGCCCCATGGTGCTGCCTGTGGGTGCTTTATTGTAGGGTGCAGTGCTCTGGTGTTTTATGGATCTACTATCTTCTCCAAGCCCATGGATTTTCCATGCACTGCTGATTGTTACCTTTGGAGAATTTTGGAGAACTTTTTAGGTGGCTGTTTGCCGTTTCACCTTCCACACACACAGGCACAGACTCTCATATTTACCTTCCGGTACTATGGGGATTGAGACCCTATTGTTGTCCCTGACCTCGTCCCCATCCACTCTTTGTCTCTCAGGAAAGCTGCTCTTTGTTTTCAGCTGTGACTGCGGAGCGCTGAGGCACACACAGCTATTTGCCACTGTGCTACATCAGCAGCTCATCTCCACTGCCAGAATGTCAGAACCTCCCTCTGACCCTGCCATGCTGACAGCTACTGCTTCCACTGGGGGACTGCTGGTGTCAACTAAGCTTTTGTTTGCTTCTCTCTGCTTTGCTTTTTCCCCATCTTCTGTAACTTCTTGGCTTTTGCTCAGGAAATGAGCTCCATCTTTCTGCCCTGTGAGCAGATAGATAAAAGGTGAATGGGTTTTATTGTTGAGCTTTTCTTGGCCATGTTATTTGAGGCTCAGGCACCTGAGCCTGTTTCATGCATCTACCACCAAAAGTGGGGTTTGCATAGGAATTAGAATGATTTAGCCCTCACTAGGCTCAATGCCTGGGAGGTGAGAGATTGGTCTTTTTTTTTCTTTTTTTTAAAGTTGTCTCCTACAGCTCACTGATTGATGTTGTGTTCATCTATTTATTTATTTATTTGGTTGCACGGGGTCTTAGTTGCGGCCAGCGGGCTCCTTAGTTGTGGCAGTTGGGCTCCTTAGTTGCGGCTCACCAGCTCCTTAGTTGTAGCATGTGAACTTTTAGTTGCGGCATGCATGTAGGATCTACTTCCCTGACCAGGGATTGAACCCAGGCCCTCTGCATTGGGAGCTCAGAGTCTTAAGCACTGCGCCAGCAGGGAAGTCCCGAGAGATTGGTCTTTGAATAGAACAGGTTGTGATCTACTGTTCCATGTCCATGACTTAGAACAAGGGAAATAAAAGTTTAATGAATTCTGGGTTAAGGGGATTTGTGTAGTGTGTCTAAAACAGCTTTGGAATGTGCAAACATTTAATATGTCATAGTAGTGATGAACAATTATAGTGCACTTGTGTATTACGAATTGAGGAATCTTGAAAAAGTTATGAATATCCAAATGGCTCATTAGATTTTATCTTTCAAGTTATAAATATTCTAAAATGTTAACACCATCTCATTTTTGTGCTTTTTTCCCCCTTTCTTCCTAGAATATTTTCCTTCTTGGATATAGTAACTTTGTGCCGATGTGCACAGATTTCCAAGGTAGAGTATTAACCAAATTTGTAATGAAGAAATATAAGTTTTATTAGAATGAGGATGAGTTCAAGTTAAAAATTAAAATGTCATCTTTTATATGTAACATAACACAATGTTATCATAATTCCACATTTGATTATCAGCTTAATGTCTATCATGAATAAACATTTGGAAATATAAAGGTTGAATCAAGACTTTCTTTAACAGTCGCAATAAATATATCTTTTTCACCCTAATCTCTCCCAACCTCCCAGGCTTGGAATATCTTAGCCCTGGATGGAAGCAACTGGCAAAGAATAGACCTTTTTAACTTTCAAACAGATGTAGAGGTAAGTTAACCTTGTTTTAGACAAAAGACTTTTTTAAAAGATAAGTAAACTGCTCACTCTTTCCTGCCTTTTTATTTTGCTGCATTTAGATTTAATATGAAGGTGCCAAGGTGGAATAGAGAGGAAAAAAACCTGGAAGATATTTGCATACTTCAAGACCAAAATTCTGTTTGCATTTTACTTTTTAACTTTTATCAGTAACAGACTTCTACTTTTCCCCCTTGATCATGTTTATAATCTAAGTTTTACCACTCAGCTTTTCAAAGCCTCACACCTGTATCATTAACACCTGGTTCAATGCTTATCTTAGGAGACTCTTGACAAATATTTATTGATCTGAAAACTCCATTGAGAATTCTAATTCAGCATCAGGAATGGAGAAATGGCAGAAGCAGGGACTCGGGAATGAGGCTGGAATTATGAGATATAACTCCAGCTCAGCCACTTAAGACATTTACTCTCTTAGTGCCTCAGTTTTATTATTTATAAAATGAAAGTGAAATAATCCTTAGAGCCTTTATAATTCCAGGATTCTGGTGTATTTATCTGGAAATATGTAAATATCCTCATTTAAGAGTGGTAAACCAGGTCAAATGAGAAAAGTTTATTTTAAAACAACTTTAATATTAAATACCAATTTATAACCAAAAAGAAACAGGGAAGTAATAAAGAGCATTGTACATAGTAATTGTTGGGAGTGCTGTTTTAAGGGTCTGGGGATGTTGAAGTTCATTATCTACCCAATGTTAGTAAAACCTTATTGATTTCTAGTTTAGCCAACTCAGTTACAATTGTATTTTTTTTTTTTTTTTGCGGTACGCGGGTCTCTCACTGTTGTGGCCTCTCCCATTGCGGAGCACAGGCTCCGGACGCACAGGCTCAGCCGCCATGGCTCACGGGCCCAGCTGCTCCGCGGCCTGGGGGATCTTCCCGGACCGGGGCACGAACCCGCGTCCCCTGCATCGGCAGGCGGACTCTCAACCACTGCGCCACCAGGGAAGCCCTGGAATTGTATTTTAATTCAGTTACTCACATAGCATGTTTATCACTTGTTTTTATTGAAGTAAATTCTTTGTATCTTTTTTAATGGATAAGGAAATGAATGTGTTTAACAGTGAGATGGGCCCAAACAATTTCCTGTGACTCACTTAAGCTGGTGTTACCTACAAGAACTGATGGCCAGTGGTGGAGGCCCTTCACCTCCTTCTCTAGGTTACTTGCTGCTTGCCAGGCTCTGGTCCCATCTCAAACCAGTGGAGCAGAATCCCCTACAGGAGGTGGGGCTGAGCACAGCATTTCCCACTGCTCAGGTTGCTGTGCTCTGAGCTTGGAAGCTGGCAGGGGCCTCAGGGCTTCTCACTCCCTGGAAAGATAAGCTGTAGCTCCTGGCTTGGACCCTGGTCCATAAATCAGGAATTCTTTAATGCTCTTTCCAGACTACACGATTAACAGTGCCCTTCCCAAACATGCTGACGTGTAATTCCCCTTCAAACTGATAATCTGTAGTTCATGGTTCATTGTGTTACTTAGTGATGTTGAGGAGAACATTAAATTCCAAAAATTGTGGTCATTTCTTCTGGCCAAAGAGTCATTGTTTTAAAAAGTTTTGTAAAAAATTTTTTTTCTGTGGTTTTTTAATTGTCTCCTCAGTTTTCTTTGATGATTTTTCCAAACTACAACTTTTTGGAATGCACATAAAAAACTTTTAAATTCAAGATATTAAAAAATACTATTTCAGGACTTCCCTGGTGGTCCAGTGGTTAAGACTCCATGCTGGTTTGATCCCTGGTCGGGGAGCTAAGATCCTGCAAGCCGCGCAGTGCAGTGCGGTCAAAAAAAAAAAAAAAATACTATTTTAAGTAAATGTCATTACCTTGTGCATTATTTGATTTCACAATTTTAGCTGACTGCTGACTACAGCTATATAAACACATTGCAGAAGTACTTGAGTACTTCTACCAATGACAGACCAGTTTATGGTTTACCAGTTACGTAGAGAACTACATGTGAAAAATATAGTCTAATACTATTTAGTTCCCCCTTTGGGCTACCACTTTGAATCCAGGTTGATTCTGAACCAAGTGTGGGGCCTCCCATAGACACTAACAGGACCCTCTGGATGCTTATACTGGGAAGCATCCCATGGATAAACTCATGGTCTCAAATTCATTTCTTTGGGACGAAAGTGGTGATTTATGGATCTGTTGAGAGAAGAGAAAAGGTGCCAAGGATCAGGACTAAGAGTATTTACTGTGTGCCAGGCACTCTTCTGAGCACTTTTTGTATATTAATTAATTTAATCCTCTCAAAAACACCATGTTGAAGAAACTGAGGCACAAAAAGTTTGAGTAACTTACCTGAGGTCCCTCACCTAGTAAGAAGAGAGAGTAGGTACCTTGAACAGTGGGTTTCATGACTTGAATTTCAAAGAAAAGGCAGACTAGCACATGCAGGTGACTAATGTGCATTGGGCCTCTCCTTGAGCATCACTCTCTCCTAAGTAAACATCAGGTTTCCCTGATGTTTAGGCATTTTCCATGCCTTTAAAAGTTGAACATTTTGTGGTTAGTCCCCATGGTCATTAAAGATTCTGTGAGGCCAAAAATGAGAAATAACCAAGTAGTATGTTATCTAAAACTCATAAGTCCAAGGGTCTCTCCATTAGGCCTTATTTTTCTGTAAAGCCCTTCTTTCTAAAATGCATACCTACAACATATCTAATAGATGTTACACAGTGTCATTTGCATTTGAAAAGGATTTACTCATTTTTTTCTCTTAGTTGGAAACAGTGGAACAGAAAATTCTGAATGTAATTTTTTTATTCCAGTACAGTACAAAAACTTTTACTCCAAAAAAGGAAGAATAGGAAGTTTGTATAAACGTGACTAACTTGAAATGGAGAATATAGATGGTGTGCTCTATTTGTAGACATTGGTGTGGAATTGTTTTTGCTGTTTTATTTAGTACTTAAATATTTATCTTGGATTTCCAAGTCATAATGTTTTTCCTCCCACTGACAGAAATTTATTTTACAGGTGTCTGGAGTGTTGGTTCAAAAACTAATATTTATTTTTTATTTATTTATTTTTTTTGGTATGTGGGCCTCTCACTGTTGTGGCCTCTCCCGTTGTGGAGCACAGGCTCCGGACGCGCAGGCTCAGCGGCCATGGCTCATGGGCCCAGCCGCTCCGCAGCATGTGGGACCTTCCCGGACCGGGGCACGAACCCATGTCCCCTGCATTGGCAGGCGGACTCTCAACCACTGCGCCACCAGGGAAGCCCCAAAAACTAATTATTAACTTAGATAAGACTCAAGAAAGCATAGATAAAGTCGCCAGCAATATCAGAGTTTGGATTTTCAACTTAATTATTAGCCAGATATAATATGTGTGAGCCCTGCTTCTGTGATACTGTAGTTTGATGTGTCCTAGTGAATTCTTAGTGCTTAGAGTTCAGTGTCAAGATTGCTCTTTTATAAAGTGAGGATAATAAGTATTAAAAATGAAACAAAATGGCCTTTTCAATGTTTTCTCCCTTGTGGAGGTGGTAATTGTGCAGAACATACAGCTTTTAGAGTCAGTTAAACCTGTTATAAACCCCAATTCTACTACTCACTAAAGTGTAACCTTGGCAATTTAACCATTTAATTTCTTTATGTGAAAAATGAAGATAATGGATCCAATCTGTATTAGTCAGGATTCTCCAGAAAAACAGAACCAGTAAGATACGTGTGTACTATTTACAGTAGCCAGGACATGGAAGCAACCTAAGTGTCCATTGACAGATGAATGGATGAAGAAGATGTGGCACATACATACAATGGAATATTACTCAGCCATAAAAAGAAACGAAACTGAGTTATTTGTAGTGAGGTGGATGGACCTAAAGACTGTCGTACAAAGTGAAGTATGTCAGAAAGAGAAAAACAAATGCTAACACGTATATATGGAATCTAAAAAAAAAAAAAAAAAAAGATTCTGAAGAACCTAAGGGCAGGACAAGAATAAAGACACAGATGTAGAGAATGGACTTGAGGACACAGGGAGGGGGAAGGGTAACCTGGAACAAAGTGAGAGAGTGACATTGACATATATACACTACCAAATGTAAAATAGATAGCTAGTGGGAAGCAGCCGCACAGCACAGGGAAATCAGCTCGGTGCTTTGTGTCCACCTAGAGGGGTGGGATAGGGAGGGTAGGAGGGAGACGCAAGGGGGAGGGGATATGGGGATATATATATGTATGTATAGCTGATTCACTTTGTTATGCAGCAGAAACTAATACAACGTTGTAAAGCAATTATACTCCAGTAAAGATGTTTAAAAAAGTGTATATTAATATAGACATAGAGATTTATTATAAGGAATTGGGTCATGTGATTATGGAGGCTGAGAGGTCCCAAGATCTGCAGTCAGCAAGCTGGAGGCCCGGGAGAGCTGATATGTAGCTCCAGTCTGAGTCAGAAGGCCTGTGAACCAGCAGAGCCAGTGGTGTAAATTTCAGTCTGAAAGCTGGCAGATTCAATATCCAAGAGGAGTTGATGTTTCAGTCCAAGTCCATGGGCCAGAAAAGATCAATGTCAGCAGTCAGGCAGGAGTTCTCTCTTAATCAGCCTTTTTTGTTCTATTCATGTCTTCAGTTGATTGGATGAGGCCCATCCACACTAGGGAGGGCAGTCTGCTTTACTCAGTTTACTGATTCAAGTGCTAATCTCATCCAGAAACCCTTACAGACACAGCCAGAATAATGTTTGGCCAAATGTCTGGGCACCCTGTGTCGCAGTCAAGTTGACACATAAAATAAATCATAAGTTCACCCTTTGTCAACTTGGCACCCATAGGCATGTCCTTTAACCATACTTAATTTCCAAATAAAGACGATAACAGAGGTCATAATGCCACCTAATATGATACAGCTATCCAGCGTACAACCCGAAAGACACTCAGCCCTTCCTCAGAAGAGGAGGTAAAGTCCTAGAGTCAATTTCACTCTTCTTGATATTCTGTGCCTTAAATACTTTGATGTAGAATTGACAGTACTTAAACACTTATGATATAAAGTCAGTACACGTTGTGTCACATGATACGGGGATAAGAGAGGGAAAAAATACATATTTGTACCACACACACATGCATTCATAATAAAATAGGGAGAAAATACTTATGACAATTATAGTCCTAATTTCTGTAACTGGTCATGTGGTCAGAGTTGGTATTTATAACTACCTTCTGCTTCCCATTCTGTATTCTCTTTGTCTTCAGCAAGCACCTCAGCTGGTCGTGGTTCCTTACCTGGTAGAGTGACCCAAACCATCATTCCTGAAGCCATGAGTAGTCTCCTTGGATTGGCTTTTAGTTTTCCATTGACTTTAATCAGAGGGCATATTAATACTAAGAGATATCCTAAGGGATTTCCTGTATTCCATACATAGACTCTTCCTTATTTCAGTGTGGAGCAGTAGTCCATGTGGTTGTTGTGAATATTAAATGAGCCATAGCAGGTACAAGAAAGTGTTAAAATCATGCCTGAAAAAGTAGAAGTGCTTAATCAATGTTCATTTTCTTTTTTTCCTCCCCTAATGTATCTGCCAGTACCAGCCAAAGTTCCCATTTTTAAAGCAAATGTGTTTAAATAGGGGATTGCTAAGAAGAATGAGGAGTAGATTTTATGATACATCTTCAAATTTTTAGAGTGGTAATGTTTAGCTAAAATAGAATTTCTTTTTTTGAGCAACATTGTTTTAGATCTCTGTGTTCCCAGCACAGCAGTGTTCCCCAAAAGCTTGACCTCAGAAAGCCTTGTAATTGATGGAGTAGCCATGAGCCCTGGCTAGGGAAGGCCTAACTCCAGAGTCAAGGCTTTCAAAAAATAGTGTGTGATTTAAAAAAAATACTTAATGTTTTCATTGAAAACATTTTTTCAGTGCTTGCAGCCCCTTTATACACTAGGAGCAGAAGTGGGATGTTGGAGGAATGTTCCAAAATACCTTCTATTACACCTGGAAATACATATTCAGTTCCTAAATTTCAGGTTATTTTGCTGTTAGATAAGCAGCATGAAACAAGATTTTTTCCAACTTTCTCCACTGAAGGGTCGAGTGGTGGAAAACATCTCAAAGCGATGCGGTGGATTCCTGAGGAAGCTCAGCTTGCGAGGTTGCATTGGCGTTGGAGATTCCTCCTTGAAGTAAGTCAGTCCACCGTGACTCACTCTGTTGTGGCAGCCTGTAGCTGACATTTTCATCAGCAAAAATAAACCAAGCATATTATTTGCTTTTCTTCTGTTAAAATCTTTCTATGGTAATTTGCATAGAGTAGTGAGAATATCATGATTTTGGAGCCAACAGGCCTGACCTAGAAACCGAGCTCCAGTGTTGTCAGGGATGTGACCTTGGGACAAACACTTTGTTGTCAGTTCTGTCTTCTGCAAAGAGAAGGCAGTTATAGCTCTTTCATGAGAATGTCCTGGGTATCACATGAAATAACACATATGTAGTACCTGGCACATAATCATATTATGATATTAGTTCACCTCTCTTCCTTTCTTCACTTTCCCATCTTCCTAGGTTCCTTCTCATAATCGTGGCTACCTTCTTGTATAAATTATACTAATTAACAAAATAATTCTTTCAAAAAATTCCTTAGCATAACCTGGGATTTTGCTTAACCATCATGGGTTGTGATTATCACATTCATTTTATAATAGTTTATAATAGTTGGATATACCCTATGCAACCAAATGCTTGCCCACCTCTTATTGGATAGCCATTATTTATTGGAAATGTTATCACTCCACTGTTAAGGACATGTGCTTTGAGCTTTTCTGGAGACAGGACATAATACCTTTATGTCTTTATCCTTGTGGCCTCTTGTATTGCTTGAGGTTGGCTAAATTAGGACACGCACTGCCCCTAGAATCTTGGAGCGGACTGCCTCTTGGAGACTTAAGCATACCACAGTATAATCAGTCACAGACCTCCAGTAAGAATGTGCAGTGTACAGTGATTTCAGACAGTAGAATTTGTAATTGAAACATCTGCACCATTGCTAAGAAAATCAATTCATAATATCAATATCTTTTAAGGATCAAAACATTCCCTCTGTGTTATGCAACACAGGTTTTTTTTTAAAAATCAATTCAGGTCATCAGAATTTTCTGATACTTCAAAAGCTTTGTAAACCAGTGGAACAGATTGATTCTGCTTTAACAGGAAGCTTAAATATACCGAATAGGTCCTAAGACGACTTGTAATAGAGAACATAAATCTAATAGTGGTTCCATTAAAGAAACTAAAATAAATGTGAAGATATGGATTGTCAGTGAGGAATATCAAAGAAACACATTCTCATCTTGGCACTTGGAATAGAGCCAAGATGAGGAAAAAACTATCCTATAAAGTGAAACTATAACAAAACTATCCTGTAAAGCTAAGAATGTTATTGGTTTACCATAAATTTTAGAGCCGAAATCTATGTTAATATCTATATAAATTTTTAATATGTGAGGCCAGATTACTGTGAGAAATAATGATAAGCATAATCACAGAATCATGATTCAGAGAGCCCCGGCAAGCGGGGGCTACTCTTCGTTGCGGTGCACGGGCTTCTCATTGTAGTGGCTTCTCTTGTTGTGGAGCACGGGCTCTAGGAGCACATGCTTCAGTAGTTGTGGCTCGCAGGCTCAGTAGTTGTGGTGCACAGGCTTAGTTGCTCTGCGGCATGTGGGATCCGTGTCCCCTGCATTGGCAAGCAGATTCTTAACCACTGTGCCACCAGGGAAGCCCTCAATGCCTTTTAAAAAAAATTTTTATTGGCGTATATTTGGTTTAAATATAGTGTTAGTTTCAGGTGTACAGCAAAGTGATTGAGTTATACATATATTCATTCTTTTTCAGATTCTTTACCCATATAGGTTATTACAGAATAATGAGTAGAGTTCCCTGTGCTATATAGTAGGTCCTTGTTGGTTATCTATTTTATATATAGTAGTGTGTGTACGTTAATCCCAAGCTTCTAATTTATCCCTCCTCTCCACATTTCCCCTTTGGTAACCATAACTTTGTTTTTGAAATCTGTGAGTCTGTTTCTGTTTTGTAAATAAGTTCATGTATCATTTTTTTGTTAGATTCCACATATGAGTGATACCATGTGATACTTGTCTTTGTCTGTCTTACTTCACTTAGTATGATAATCTCTAGCTCCATTCATGTTGCTGCAAATGGCTTATTTCATTCATTTTTATGGCTGAGTAATATGTCATTGTATATATGTACTACATCTTCTTTATCCATTCCTCTGTTGATGGACATTTACGTTGCTTCCATTTCTTGGCTATTGTAAATAGTGCTGCCATGAACATTGGGGTCCATGTATCTTTTCTAATTATGGTTTTCTCTAGATATATGCCCAGGAGTGGGATTACTGGGCCATATGGTAGCTCAATTTTTAGTTTTTTAAGGAACCTCTATACTGTTCTTCATAGTGGTTGTACCAATTTACATTCCCACCAACAGTGTAGGAGGGTTCCCTTTTCTCCATACCCTCTCCAGCATTCCTTGTTCGTAGACTTTTTTATTATGGCCATTCTGACCACTGTGAGGTGATACCTCGTTGAGGTTTTGATTTGCATTTCTTTGATAATTAGTGATGTGAGCATCTTTCCATGTGGTTTTTGGCCATGTATATGTCTTCTTTGGAGAAATGCATATTTTTTTTGCGAATTTTTTGATTGTAATGTTTGTTTGTTTTATTTGTTGTTTTTTTTTTGTGGTACATGGGCCTCTCACTGTTGTGGCCTCTCCCGTTGTGGAGCAACAGGCTCCGGACGCGCAGGCTCAGCGGCCATGGCTCACGGGCCCAGCCGCTCCGCGGCATATGGGATCTTCTCGGATCAGGGCACGAACCCGTGTCCCCTGCATCAGCAGGCGGACTCTCAACCACTGTGCCACCAGGGAAGCCTTGTTTTTGTTTTAAATATTGAATTGTATGAGCTGTTTGTATATTTTGGAAATTAATCCCTTGTTGGTCACATCGTTTGCGAATTTTCACCCATTCCATAGGTGGTTTTTTCGTTTTGTTCATGGTTTCCTTTGCTATGCAAAAGCTTATAAGTTTGATTAGGCCCTATTTGTTTATTTTTGCTTTTACTTTTTTTTTTTTTGGGTGGTACGCGGGCCTCTAACTGTTGTGGCCTCTCCCGTTGCGGAGCACAGGCTGCGGACGCGTAGGCTCAGCAGCCATGGCTCACGGGCCTAGCCGCTCTGCGGCATGTGGGATCTTCCTGGACTGGGGCACAAACCCGTGTCCCCTGTATCAGCAGGCAGACTCTCAACCACTGCGCCACCAGGGAAGCCCTGCTTTTACTTCTTTTGCTTTGGGAAAATTATCTGAGAAAGTATTGCTACAGTTTATGTCAGAGAATGTCTTGCCTATGCTCTTTTCTAGGAATTTTATGGTGTCATGTCTTATATTTAAGTCTTTAAGCCATTTTGAGTTTATTTTTATGCATGGTGTGAGGGAGTGTTCTAACTTCACTGATTTACATGCAGCTGTCCAGCTTCCCAACACCACTTGCTGAAGAGAGTGTCTTTTCCCCATTGTATATGCTTGCCTCCTTTGTCGTAGATTAATTGACTGTGGGTATATGGGCTTACTTCTGGGCTCTCTATTCTGTTCCAGTGATCTCTATGTCTGTTTTTGTGCCAGTACCACACTGTTTTGATTGCTGTATCTCTGTACTATAGCCTGAAGTCTGGAAGGGTTATGCTTCTGCTTCCAGCATTGTTCTTTTTCCTCAGGATTGCTTTGGCAATTCTGGGTCTTTTGTGGTTCCATATAATTTTTAGGATTATTCTAGCTCTGTGAAAAATGTCATGGGTATTTTGATAGGGATTGCATTAAATCTGTAGATTGCTTTGGGTAGTATGGCCATTTTAACAGTATTAATTCTTCCAATCCAAGAGCATGGGATATCTTTCCATTTCTTTGAATTATCTTCAGTTTCCTTTATTAATGTTTTATAGTTTTCAGCGTACAGGTTTTTCACCTTCTTGGCCAAGTTTATTCCTAGGTTTTTTTTTTTTTGATGCAATTTTAAATGGAATTTTTTTAGTTTACTTTCTCTTTTTGGTATTTCATTGTTAGTGTAAAGAAATGCAGCAGATTTCTGTATATTTATCTTGTATCCTGCTACCTTGCTGAATTCATTTATTAGTTCTAATAGTTTTTATGTGGCGACTTTAAGCTTCTCTACATAGAGCATCATGTCATCTGCAAATAGTGACGGTTTTACTTCTTCCACTCCAATTTGGATACCTTTTGTTTCTTGTCTCATTGCTGTGGCTAGGACTTCCAATACTATGTTGAGTAGAAGTGAGAGTGGGCATCCTTGTCTTGTTCCTGAATTTAGCAAGAAGTCTTTCAGCTTTTCACCATTAAGTATTATGTTGGCTGTGGGTTTGTCCTAAATGGTCTTTATTTTGTTGAGATATGTTCCCCGTATACCCACTTTGGTAAGAGTGTTTTATCATGAACGATGCTGAATTTTGCCAAATGCTCTTTCTGCATCTTTTGAGATGATCATGTGGCTTTTGTCTTTTGTTGATGTGGTGTATCACGTTAATTGATTTGCATATGTTGAACCATCCTTGTAACTCTGGAATGAATCCAACTTGATCATGGTATATAATCCTTTTTATGTGTTGTTGGATTTGGTTCGCTAATATCTTGTTGAGGATTTTTGCATCTATATTCATCAAAGATACTGGCCTGTAATTTTCTTGCGTAGTGTCTTTGTCTGGTTTTAGTATCAGGGTGATGGTGACTGCATAGAATGACTTTGGGAGTGTTCTCTTCTGTCTTTTGGAAGAGTTTGAGAAGGATCAGCATAAGTTCTTTGTATGTTTGGTAGAGTTCCCCAGTGAAGCCATCCAGTCCTGGCCTTTAGTTTACAGGGAGGTTTTTTTGTTGTTGTTTTAAATTACAGGTTCTATTTCATTTCTAGTGATTGGTCTGTTCAAATTATCTGTCTCTTGACTCAGTCTTGACAGGTTTTATATTTTAAGAAACTTGTCCATTTCTTCTAGGTTGTTGAATTTGTTGGCATCTAACTGTTCATAGTATTCTCTTATGATTTTTTATATTTATGTGGTATCAGTTGTTATTTCTCCTCTTTCATTTCTTATTTTGTTTATTTGGGTCCACTCTTTTTCTTCTTGGTGACTGGCTAGAGTTTTATTGATTTTTAAAAAATCTTCTCAAAAATCTAGCTCTTGGTTTTATTGATCTTTTCTATTTCTTAAAAAATTTTTTTCCCTTGTGATGAGAACTCTTTTTAAAAATATTTATATTTATTTTGGCTGTGCTGGGTCTTAGTTGTGGCATGCGGACTCCTAGCTGCGGCATGCGGACTCTTAGTTGCGGCATGCGTGTGGGATCTAGTTCCCCATCCAGGGATCAGACCCAGGCCCCCTGCATTGGGAGTGTGGAGCCTTAACCACTGGACCACCAGGGAAGTCCCTGATCTTTTCTATTTCTTAAAAAATCTGTATTGTATTTATTTCCTCTCTGATCTTTGTTATTTCCTTCCTTCTCCTGGCTTTGGGTTTTTGTCTGTTCTTTTAAAAATTCTTTTAGGTGGTAGTTTAGTTTGCTTATATGAGATTTTTTTGTTTCTTGAGGAAGGCCTATATCACTATGAACTTCCCTCTTAGAACTGCTTTTGCTGTGTTGCATAGATTTTGTAGGTTGTGCTTTCATTTTCTTTTGTCTCAAGGTATTTTCTGATTTCTTTATCTTATTGTTGACCCACTTTTTTTAGTAGCATGTCATTTAATCTCCATGTATTTGTTCATTTATTTTTTCTTTCAGTGGTTGATTTCTAGTTTCTGGTTGTGTTCAGAAAAGATGCTTGAAATAATTTCTATCTTCTTAAATTTGTTGAGGCTTTTATTGGTGACCTAGTATGTAATCTGTCCTAGAGAATATTCCATGCACACTTGAAAAGAATGTGTATTCCTTTGGGGGTGTGTGTGTGTAGTATCCTGTAGATATCAATTAAGTTCTACTGTTCTGTTGTGTCATTTAGGACCTCTGTTTCCTTACTGATTTTCTGTCTGGATGGTCTGTCCATTGATGTCCGGGGTGTTAAAGTCCCCTACTATTATTGTATTATTGTCCATTTCTCCCCTTATGTCAGTTAGTATTTTATGTATTTAGGTGCTCCTGTGTTGGGTACATTTATGTTAAAGAGTGTAATATCTTCTTGTATTGAACCCTTTATCATTATATAATGTCCTTCTTTGTCTTTCTTTATGGCCTTTGTTTTAAAGTCTATTTTGTTTGAAATGAGTATGCTACCCCCACTTTCTTGTCGTTTCCATTTGTATGAAATATCTTTTTCCATCCCCTCACTTTCACTCTGTGTGTGTCTTTTGCCCTGAAGTGAGTCTCTTGTAGGCAGCGTATTGTAGGTTCTTACATTTTATCCAATCTGCCACTGTATGTCTTTTGATTGGAGCATTTAGCCCATTGACATTTAAAGTAATTATTAATAGGTATGTATTTATTGCCATTTTAATTCCTGTTTTCCAGTTTTTGTAGTTCTTCTTTGTTCATTTCTTTTGTGGTTTTATGTTCTTCTTTTGTAGCATGCTTGAGTTCCTTTCTTTTTGTTTTTTTTCGAATCTCCTGTATATTTTTGATTTGTGTTTACCCTGGAGTTCAAGTATGCTGACCCATAACTATATCTACTTGCTTTAAACTAATAGTCATACAAGTTCAAACACATTCTAAAAGATTTACTTTTTAATTTTAATTTAATTTTTTTGGCTGCGCCATGCAGCATGCGGGATCTTAGTTCCTGGACCAGGGATCGAACCTGTGCGCCCTGGCTTGGAAGTGTGGAGTCCTAACAACTGGACCGCCAGGGAATTCCCAAGATTTACATTTTTATACTCCCCTTCCCCACATTTTGTGATTTCGATGTCCTATTTTACATCTTCATGCTTATTCTTTTACTATTTATTGTATTTATAATTGCTTCTACAAAATTTTTTGATTGTTTTTTAATCTATGTACTAATCTATTTAAGTGATCTTCAATCTTTTTGTATATTTGCCTTTTCTATTGTGATTTTCTCTTTTGTATAGCTTTCTTGCTTCTCTATTTAGAGAAGATCCTTTATCATATTTCTTTTAGAGTAGGCTTAGTATTGTGAATTCTTTCAGTTTTTGCTTGTCTGGGAAATTCTGTATCTCTCCTTCTATTCTAAGTGATAAGCTTGGTCAGTAGAGTATCCTAGGTTGCAGGTTTTTCCCTTTCAGGATTTTGAATATATCATGCCATTCCCTTCTGGCCTGCAATGTTTCTGCTAGAAATCAACTGATAGCCTTATGGGGGTTCCTTTGTAAATGACTCTTTATTTTTCTCTTGCTATCTTTAGAATCCTCTGTTTAACTTTTGCCATTTTAATTATATGTATTGGTGTGGGTCTGTTTGGGTTCATCTTGTTTGGGACCCTCTGTGCTTTCTGGATATCTGTTTCCTTCTTTAGGTTTGGGAAGTTTTCAGCCATAATTTCTTTCTTTCTTTTTTTTAATTGAAGTATAGTTGATTTACAATGTGCCAATCTCTGCTGTACAGCAAGGTAACTCAGTTATACATACACATATATGTATGTATATATATATTTTTTTTAATATTCTTTTCTTTTTTTAAAATATTCTTTTCTGTTATGGTTTATCCCAGGAGATTGGATATAGTTCCCCGTGCTATACAGTAGGACCTTGTTGTTTATCCATTCTAAGTGTAATAGTTTGCATCTACCAACCCCACATTTCCAGTCCATCCCTCTCCCTCTCCCCATCCCCCTTGGCAACCACAAGTCTGATCTCTATGTCTGTGAGTCTGTTTCTGTTTTATAGATAGGTTCATTTGTGCCACATTTTAGATTCCACATATAAGTGATATCATATGGTATTTGTTTTTCTGACTTACTTCACTTAGTATGATAATCTCTAGTTACATCTATGTTGCTGCAAATGGCATTATTTCATTCTTTTTTATGGCTGAGTAGTAGTCCATTGTCTATATGTACCATGTTTTCTTTAGCCATTCATCTGTTGATGGACATTTAGGTTGTTTCCATGTCTTGGCTATTGTGAATAATGCTGCTATGAATATAGGGGTGCATGTGCCTTTTTGAATTATAGTTTTCTGTGGGTATGCCCAGGAGTAGGATTGCTGGATCATATGGTAATTTGATTTTTAGTTTTCTGAGGAACCTCCGTACTGTTTTCCATAGTGGCTGCCCCAACTTACATTCCCACAGACAGTGTAAGAGGGTTCCCTTTCTCCAGACCCTCTCCACCATTATCTACAAATAACACCATTTGTTATTTGTAGACTTTTTAATGATGGCCATTCTGACTGGTGTGAGGTGGTACCTCATTGTAGTTTTGATTTTCATTTCTCTAATAATTTGTGATGTTGAGCATCTTTTCATGTGCCTGCTAGCCATCTGTATGTCTTCTTTGGAGAAATGTCTGTTAAGGTCTACTGTCTATTTTTTGATTAGGTTGTTTGTTTTTTTTTGTTGTTAAGTGTATGAGCTGTTGTATATTTTGGAGATTAAGCCCTTGATGATTGCATCATTTGCAAATATTTTCTCCCATTCTGTAGGTTGTCTTTTTTTTTTTTTTTTTGCTGTGCTAAAGCTTGTAAGTTTGATTCAGTCCCATTTGTTTATTTTTGTTTTTATTTCTATTGCCTTGCAAGACTGACCTAAGAAAACATTTATGTCAGAGAATGTTTTGCTTATGCTCTTGGTGAGCCTGGCCAGAAGTTTTATGGTGTCATGTCTTATGTTTAAATCTTTAAGGCATTTTGAGTTTATTTTTGTGCATAGTGTGAGGGTGTGTTCTAACTTCATTGATTTACGTTCACCTGTCTAACTTTCCCAGCACCACTTGCTGAAGAGACTTGCTTTTTCACATTTTATATTCTTGCCTCTTTTGTCAAAGATTAATTGGCCATAGGTGTGTGGATTTATTTCTGGTTTCTCTGTTCTGTTCCATTGATCCATATGTCTGTTTTTATACCAGTACCACGCTGTTTTGATTACTGTAGCTTTGTAGTATAGTCTGAAGTCTGGGAGAGGTATGCCTCCTGCTTTTTTTTTTTTCTTTCCCCCTCAGGATTGCTTTGGCAATTCTGGGTCTTTTATGGTTCCATATAAATTTTTGGATCATTTGTCTAGTTCTGTGAAAAATGTCATTGGTAATTTGATAGGGATTGCATTAAATCTGTAAATTGCTTTGGGTAGTATGGCCATTTTAACAATATTTATTCTTCCAGTCCGAGAACATAGGATATCTTCCATTTCTTTGAATCCTCTTTAATTTTCTTTATTATGTTTTAAAGTTCTCAGTGTATAAGTTTTATATAGTTCTCAGTGTATAAGTCTTTCACCTCCTTGGTCAAATTTATTCCTAGGTATTTTTTTTTTTGTTGGTGTGATTTTAAAAGGTATTTTTTTTTTTTTTACATTCCCTTTCTGATATTTCATTGTTAGTGTAAAGAAATGCAACCGATTTCTGAGTGGTAATGTTGTATCCTGCTACTTTGCTGAATTCATTTATTAGATCTAGTAGTTTTTGTGTGGAGTCTTTAGGGTTTTCTATATATAGTATCATGTCATCTGCATATAGTGACAATTTTACCTTTTCCCTTCGAATTTGGATACTTTTTGTTTCATCTTCTTGTCTGATTGCTGTGGCTAGGGCTTCCATTACTATGCTGAATAGAAGTGGTGAGAGCGGGCATCCTGGTTCCAGATTTTAGCAGGAAGACTATCAGCTTTTCACTGTTGAGTATTATATTGGCTGTGGGTTTGTCGTAAATAGCTTTTATTATGTTGAGATATGTTCCTTGTATACCCACTTTGGTAAGAGTTTTGTTTTTAAAAAAATTTATTTATTTATTTATTTATTTTTGGCTGTGTTGGGTCTTTGTTGCTGTGCGCGGGCTTTCTCTAGTTGTGGCAAGCGGGGAGTATTCTTTGTTGCAGTGCGTGGGCTTCTCATTGTGGTGGCTTCTCTCATTGTGGAGCACGGGCTCAAGGCACGTGGGCTTCAGTAGTTGTGGCACGCGGGCTCAATGGTTGTGGCTCACAGGCTCTAGAGCACAGGCTCAGTAGTTGTGGCGCATGGGCTTAGCTGCTCTGCGGCATGTGGGATCTTGGCGGACCAGGGATCGAACCCGTGTCCCCTTCACTGGCAGGCGGATTCTCAACGACTGCACCACCAGGGAAGCCCCTGGTAAGAGTTTTTATCATGAATGGATGTTGAATTTTGTCAAATGCTTTTTCCTCATCTATTGAGATGATCATGTGGTTTTTGATTTTTTTTGTTGTTGTTAATGTGTATTACATTGATTTATTTGCATATGTTGAACCATCCTTGTGAACTTGGGATGAATCCCACTTGGTTGTGGTGTATGATTTTTTGTGTGTGTTGTTAAATTCGGTTTGCTAATATTTTGTTGAGGATTTTTTTCTTTTTTGGTGATACCTTTGTCTGGTTTTGGTATCAGGGTGATGGTGGCTTCATCACAAGTTTTTGGGAGTGTTCCCTCCTCTTAAATCTTTTCAAAGAGTTTGAGAAGAATCGGTATAAATTCTTCTTTGTATGTTTGGTAGAATTTGCCTGTGAAGCCACCTGGTCCTGGACTTTCCTTTGTAGTGAGGTGTTTTTTTTTATTACAGATTCTATTTCAGTCCTAGTGATTGGTCTGTTCAAATTATCTGTTTCTTCTTGATTAAATTTTTATGGGCTGTATGTTTCTAGAAAGTTGTCCATTTCTTCTAGGTTGTCAAATTTGTTGGCATATAATTGTTCATAGTATTCTCTTATGAGTTTTTTGTACTTCTGAAGTGTCAGTCGAGCTTTCTTCTTTTTCATTTGTTATTTTGTTTATTTGAGTTCTCTCTCTTTTCTTCTTGGTGAGCCTGGCCAGAGGTTTGTTAATTTTGTTTACCCATTCAAAGAACCAGCTCTTGGTTTTATTGATTTTTTAATCTATATTTTATTTATTTCCTCCCTGATCTTTATTATTTCCTTCTTTCTGCTGACTTTACGTTTTGTTTGTTCTTCCTTTTCTAATTCTTTTAGGTGGTAGGTTAGGTTGTTTATTTTAGATTTTTCTTGTTTTTTGAGGAAGGCCTGTATCTCTATGAATTTCCCTCTAATAACTGCTTTTCCTGCATCCCACAGATTTTGTGTGGTTGTGTTTTTATTGTCATTTGTCTCAAGGTATTTTAATTTCCTTTTTGATTTCCTCGTTGATCCATTGGTTTTTTAGTAGCATGTTGTTTAGTCTCCATGTAATCATTTTTTTCTCATTTCTTTTCCTGTGGTTGATTTCTTTTCTTTCTTTTTTTTGTTTTTTTGAGGTTAATTTGTGCCTTTATTTGCCAGTATAATTTAACTACAGTTGCCTGCAAACTGTTCTGATCTAAAAAATACATTTTACATCACAATCCAACAAACACACATACATATATAATATGTATACTTAAAAGTGAAAGAAATGTTTTGCCAAAAAGGCCTACCCTGAGTGTTAATTTTTTTTTGAGACTTTTTTAAACGCAGTTTTGGTTTACAACAAAGTTGACAGGAAGGTACAGAAATTCCCCATATACCTAGTCCCCTCACATGCATAGCCATTATCAACAGAGTGGTACTTTTTTAAAAAAAAACAAAACAGGGATGAACTGCATTGACACATCATACCCACCAAAGTCCACAGTTCACCCTAGGGTTCACTTTAATGAAGTGAATAATGTTGCACATTCTATTTTGGACAAAAAGTATAATGACATATATCCATCATTATAATGTCATTCAAAGTATTTTCACTGCTCATAAAAACTTATACGCTTTGTGTATTCATCTCCCCTTTCTCCCAAACTCCTGGAGACTGTTGATCTTTTTATTGTCTCCATAGTTTTGCCTTTTCCAGAACGGCATATAGTTCGAATCTATTGTTCTTTTTTCTTTCTCCTTGAAAAGAGAGGTTCAAAGCCTTTATGTTTATAAGACCACTCGTGACCTGCCCATACATGAACCACGGCTCTAGGTGGCAAACTCCCCCACTAAATACTGTAGCTTTTCTTCCAGTATTGAGCCCTGTCCCACTGGTCCTGCCCAGCAGCCACATGGAGGTGCAGGGGAACACATGTTTGGTATTTGTTCATAGGAAGGCCACAAGTTTTGTGCCCCTTGTCACAATGAAACCTGTGGTCGATTTCTAGTTTCATGCCATTGTGGTCAGAGAAGAGTCTTGAAATAATTTTTTTCTTTTTTTTTTAAGGGTGAGAGGCTTGTCTTTTTTTTTTTTTTAAATATACATTTATTTATTTATTTATGTATTTGGTTGTGTCGGGTCTTGGTTGTGGCGGGCGGACTCCTTAGTTGTGGCTCACCAGCTCCTTAGCTGCGGCACATGGGCTCCTTAGTTGTAGCATGCAAACTCTTAGTTGCGCCACGCATGTGGGATCTAGTTCCTGGACCAGTGATCGAACCCAGGCCCCCTGCATTGGGAGCGTGGAGTCTTAACCACTGCGCCACCAGGGAAGTCCCTTGAAATAATTTCTATACTCTTAAATCTGTTGAGGTTAGTTTTGTGCCTTAGTATGTGGTCAGTCCATATGCACTTGAAAAGAATGTGTTCTGTTTTTTGTTTGTTTGTTTGTTTTTGGATGTAATGTCCTGAAAATATCAATTAAGTCTGTCTGTTCTGTTGTATCATTTAGGACTTCTGTTGCCTTATTGATTTTCTGTCTAGAAGATCTGTCCATTGATATGAGTGGGGTGTTAAAGTCTCCTACTGTTATTGAATTCCTGTCAGTTTCTCCTTTTATGTCTGTTAGTATTTGTTTTATGTATTTGTATGCTCCTATATTAGGTGCATATATGTTGACGAGTGTAAAATCCTCTTCTTGTGTTGGTCCTTTTATCAGCATGGAGTGTCCTTCCTTATTTTTCTTTATAGCCTTTGCTTTAAAGTCTATTTTGTCTGATATGAATATTGTAACTCCCTCTTGCTTGTTATTTCCGTTTGCATGAAATATCTTTTTCCATCCCCTCACTTTTTCTTTTTGTGGTACGTGGGCCTCTCACTGTTGTGGCCTCTCCCGTTGTGGAACACAGGCTCTGGACACGCAGGCTCAGTGACCATGGCTCACGGGCCTAGCCGCTCCGCGGCATGTAGGATCTTCCCGCACTGGGGCACAAACCCGTGTCCCCTGCATCGGCAGGCGAACTCTCAACCACTGCACCACCAGGGAAGCCCATGCTGTCTGCTGTTTTGATTGGGTAATTTCCATTATTCTATCTTCCAGATCACTTATTCTTTCCTCTGCATTATTTATTCTGCCATTCAGTGCCTTTAGCTCAGTTTTCATCTTGGCAAATGAGTTTTCTAATTTTTCTTGGCTCCTCCTCATAGTTTTTAGTTCCTTTTTACAGTAATGTGCATTTCTGTCAGTAGCCTTTCTTGATTCCTTCAGTATTTTCATTTGCTCCTTTTTGAACTCAGTGTCTATTAGACTGAAGAGGTCTGTTTCCTTGTTTGTTCCTTCAGGGGAATTCTCTGGGTCTTTTAACTGGGAATCGTTCCTCTCCTTCATTTTGCTTATATTTCTCTTACTTTGTGAGTTCAGGAGAAACAATTATCTACTGTAGTCACGGAGGGCTGTTTATATGCAGGAGCATCCCTGCATAGCTTGTGTAGGTTCAATATTTTTTTGCTGTGAGGGCTGTTTTTGGTTTGGATGCTTGCTGTCTCTTTTCTCCACATGTGCTGGTTGTTATCCCCTTGATAGGGGGTGTGCAGGTGCATGTTCCATTCATGCTTCCAGGAAGGCAGGGACAGTGCTTGGCTCTTGGTCGCGGGACCCTTGGTGGCAGCGGTGGCGGGCTGCATTCGCTCCTAGGGAGGGGAGGGCAGTGGTTGGCACTGGGTTGTGGTACCCTCAGCGGTGGTCGTGGTTGCTCCCAGGGAGTTGGGGGCAGGAGTTGGTGCCTGGTCACGGGACCCTCTGTGGCAGCGGCGGTCTGCGCCTGCCTCTGGGGTCTGAGATGGCAGTGCGGTGGCTCACACCAGCCCCTGGAGCTCGTGTAGGTGGTGCCCTGCTGCCTGAGGGAGCTCATGGAGAAAGAACCTCCTATGGTGGCCTGCCCTTTGAGTGCTCCCCAACAGTTGTGCCCTGCCTCTCTGGTGGGCCCAGGCCTCCTCCCATACTCCATTGGTTGTGTCTCACCACACCCTAGCCCCCTCAGGGTGTCTCCATGCAGCCAGCCCCAGTCCTCTCCTCCAGATTTGACCTCCGAAGCCTGAGCCTCTGCACCCAGCCTCTCCTGCCCCAGCAGATGAGCGTCTCAGGCCAGGGAGTGCTGCGCGGCACTGACCTTCTGCGCAGGTCTCTCTCCACTTTGCCCTCTGCAAACCAATTGCTGCGTTCTTCTCCAAGGCTCTGAAGCTCCCCCTCTGTCCCAGCTGATCTCAGTGAAGGGACTTCCCAGTGTGTGGAAACCTTTCTTCTTTCACAGCTCCCTCCCAGGGGTGCAGGTCGCGTCTCGATTTTTTCTCTCTTTTATTTTTCTTTTGCCTTACCTAGGTACATGGGGAGTTTCTTGCCTTTTTGGAAGTCTGAGGTCTTCTGCCAGCGTTCAGTAGATGTTCTGTGAGAACTGTTCCACATGTAGATGTATTTGTGGGAGAAGGTGAGCTCCATGTCCTACTCCTCCAACATCTTGATCCAATCTCCCATAATTTCTTTAAATACATTTTCCATCCCCCTCTCTTTCTTTTCTCCTTCCAGAACCCCTATTATGTGTAGGTTGACATGCTTTATATTATCCCATAGATCTCGTATGTTGCTTTCAGTTTTTTTCATTTGTCTTTCTGTCTGCTCTTCTCTTGGGTGATTTCCATTATTCTGTTTTCCAGATCACTTATTTATTCTTCTGTGTCTTTTAGCCTGCTCTCCATTGTTTCTAGATTGGTTTTTCTCAGCAATTGAATTGTCTACTTTTGAGTGGTTCATCTTTATAGTTTCTAGTTCCTTGTTACAGTGACCTTGCTATATATTTGTATTGCTAATCCTTCTTGATTCCTTTGTCTTTTTTATTATCTCCTTTTTGAACTTGGGGTCTAGTAGACATTACTTGTTCTTTCAGGAGATTTCTGTCACTGTTTAATTGGTAGTAGTTCCTCTGCTTTTTCATTTTACTTAACTTTCTTTGTCTCTATGAATTTAGGAGAAACATCTGCTGTGGTTTTGAAGGGCTGTTTTTATGTGGGAGCATCAGTGTGTAGACAGTTTGTGTCCAGTGTTTTTGGTGTGAGGGCTGGTTTTGGTATGGATGCCAGCCACATCTTTCCTCAGAGTGTGCTGGGTGGTATACCCTTGATAGGGTACAAACACAGATAGGGGCTGTGTTTGGTGGTGTAGTGTATTGAGCTTGTGCTGGATGTGAGGCGGGGCTTTCTGTTTGCTGCATCATTGTCACTGCCCTGTCGAGGGCAGGGTCTGCTCCCCGGATGTTGGAGTAGAAGCTCTGAGGGTCGGGCTTGATCAGGCTCCATTGTCCTTGAGGGCATGCCCTGCGCCAAAGGAGCTTATTGCTGAAGCAGGTGAGGCCTGTGTGGTCACAGCAAACCTGTGTACCACCTGTGTAGGCATCGGCAGTCCCGCTCTGAAGCAGCCCAAGGTTGCATCCCTTTCTCTGTTGTGTTTATCCCAGATCTAGCGCAAGGCCATGGTGTGGAGTAGGCTGGGGCTCGGGGCCAGGGCATTGTGGCTGCAGGAACTGAGGTGGCTGTGCTGCCACCTGAGATCTGGGCTGCCTCTGTGGTAGTCTTCTCACGGGACCTGTCTGCCCCAGGTCTAGGGCTAAGCTAGAGGTGGAGCCCTTGGGTGGAGTCAGAGTGCTCTTGCTGGAGAATGAAATGCTGCACCCTGCTGCCCGGGGCCTGTCTGCCTGGGATGCGGCACTTAGCTGCTGCACACGCTCGCTCGTACTGCTCCCCAGTGTGCACACATGCAGGGTCTGCCGCAGCTAGACCCGCTGCCCTGTGTGGATGTTGACAGTGGCCTCTGCCGCTCTGCCTGGATCACACCCTAGGTGTGTGTCTGCATAGCGAGACTGAATCTTTGCCCAGATCTCACACCAGGCTGTGGCGTGGAGTGAGCAGGGCCAAGGTGTTCGCCGCTTCAGGTTGGGAAGTGCAGCAAGGCAGCAGCTGCCAGTGCAAGGCTCTCTCCGCCCTGATTGTCAGCAAGCCAGAACGTGCACACTCCTCACAAGTAGAGACTAGGCTACCCCAGCCCTTCTGTGCCTCAGTGGATTCCCAGCAAGCAAGGGGGCTTGTCTTCTTTTGCAAGACCCCAGGCCTGGGATGCCCAGATGGTGAGTCGACTTGCTCCCTCCCCAGGGCAAGGGCCCACCAGTGTACACTTTCTCTTCCTTTCAGATCCTTCCCAGGGGTGCAGATCCCGACCTGATGCCCTCCCCCTACCCTGTGCCCCCTGCCTTTTTTTTTGTCCTACCCAGTTACATGGAGATTTTTCTTGCAGCTTTGGTTGTTTAGGAGTTGTGCCAGTTTCTAGTTCGTTTTCTGTGAGAATTTTTCCTCATGTAGACGTATTTTTGATGTGTTCATGGGGGGAGATGAGCTCCACATCCTCGTACTCTGCTATCTTGATCCCCCTTCTTCCTACATTGGTTGATGTTTGAATGTTAAACCAACCTTCCACCCTTCAGATAAGTCCCTCTTGAGTTGTCATGTACTGTATTTTTAACATGTTGTTGGATCCTGTTTGCTAAAATTTTGTTAAAATTTTTTACCTCTGTGTTTGTGAGGGATATTGTTCTGTGGTTTACTTTTCTTGTGATATTTTTGTCTGGTTTAGGTATCAAGGTACTACTGGCCTTATAGAATGAGTTGAAATGTGTTTTCTCCTCTTCACTTTTTTTGGAAAAGTTTATGTAGAATTTGTATTGTTTTTCTTAAATGTTTGGTAGAATTCACCTTTGAGGCCAGCTGGGCCTGCATGTTTCTTTTGTGAAAGGGTTTTAACTGCAAATTCTATTTTTCTAATATATATAGAACTGTCCAGGTTTTCTATTCCTTCTTGAGTAAGCTTTGGTGTAGTTTTTACCTTTCAAAGATTTTGTCCATTTCACCTAAGTTCTAGAACTTTTGGCATAAAGTTGTGAGTAATACCCTCTTACTATCATTTTAATATCTGTAACATCTGTAGTGAAAGCTCCTCTCTTTATTCTTGATTTGGGTAATTTTGTTTGTTTGGTTTTTTGTTTTTACTCTATGAAAGTAGTTGCCACGTCTAATAAAAATCACAATGGTTGTATAGTACCTATTGCAATATATATATTCTTTGAATTTTTTACTGACATTGATACCAATTTTTAAAGAGTAAAGATGAGTAAATTTCTCTGATATTGGTAATTTTTGTCTTTTTTTCCTGGTCAGTCTACCTAGGGGTTTATTAATTTTATTGATATTCTCAAAGAACCAGCTTTGGATGTCATTGATTTTTTTCATTTTTTTTTTGTTTTCTACTTCATTGATTTCTTCTCTGGTCTCTATTATTTACTTTATTTTGGGTTTCATGTCTTCTTTTTTCTAGTTTCTTAATGTGGAAGCTCCTTCTTGTAACATATATATATATATTTTAAAATTAATTATTTTTGGCTGCATTGGGTCTTCATTGCTGCGCACAGGCTTTTCTCTAGTTGCAGCGAGTGGGGGCTACTCTTCATTGCAGTGCATGTGCTTCTCACTGCGGTGGCTTCTCTGGTGGAGCACGGGCTCTAGGTGCACACACTTCAGTAGTTATGGTGTGTGGGCTCAGTAGTTGTGGCTTGCAGGCTCTAGAGCACAGGCTTAGTAGTTGTGCATGGGCTTAGTTGCTCCACAGCATGTGGGATCTTCCTGGACCAGGGCTCAAACCCGTGTCCCCTGCATTGGCAGGTGGACTCTCAACGACTGCACCACCAGGGAAGCCCATAGGTTGAGTATTTTTTATGATTACATTTTATGTCTTTTTTTTTTTTTGCGTAGTAGCTATAACTCATTATTTTGTAATCTTAGTGGTTATTTTTGAGTTTATATTATAGATTTTAAAGTGATTTTAGTCAATCCTAAAATTATATTACATCTTACTTCCATTTTCCTTTGCTCAGCCTTCATGCTGTTATTGCCATACACTTTAAAATTCCAAATATGGTATGAAATCCACACTAGATTGTTAGTATTTTTGTTTTAATAGTCAATTATTATTTTTTTATTATTATTTTTTGCGGTATGCGGGCCTCTCACTGTTGTGGCCTCTCCCGTTGCGGAGCACAGGCTCCGGATGCGCAGGCTCAGTGGTCATGGCTCACGGGCCCAGCCACTCTGCGGCATGTGGGATCTTCCCGGACTGGGGCACGAACCCGTGTCCCCTGCATCGGCAGGCGGACTCTCAACCACTGCGCCACCAGGGAAGCCCAACAGTCAATTATTTTTAAAGAGATTTAAATAATTAAAAAATTGGCTCTCTATACTCAAGTGGTTACTATTTCCAGTATCCTTCATTTCTTTGTGTAGACACAAATTTTCTTATGTCATTTTTTTTTCTGCTTGGAGAATGTTCTTAAAGATTTCTTGCACTGCATATCTGATGAATTTTTCAGCACTTATGCCTGAAAAAAATCTTTATTTTCCCTTCAGTTTTGAAAAATATTTTTGCTGAATATAGAATTCTGTATTGACAGTTTTTTGTTTTCAGTATTTTAAAGATGCTACTCCTCTGTTTTCTTTTTTGTTATCAGTGAGAAATCTTCTATCACCCTTATTTTATTCCTCTGTATTAGGCATATCTTTTTTCTCTGGGTGCTTTTAATGTTTTTTCTGTCACTGGTTTTGACCAATTTGGTTAAGCTGTACCTTGGTGGATTTTCCTTCATGTTTCTTGTGCTTGGAATTTTTTGAGTTTCTTGGACTTGTAGGTTTATAACTGTCTTGTCATAAAACTTTTGACCTTTATTTCTTCAGATTTCCCCCCCCCCCCCGCCCCACTCTTCCATTCTTTAGGGACTCCACTTGCATGTTCATTAGGTTGTTTGAAGCTGTCCCACAGTTCTTTCATGCTCTGTTCTTTTTTTCTTGTTTTCTTTCCATATTTCATTTTGGATACTTTCTCCTGCTGTGTCTTTAAGTTCACTAATCTTTTCTTCCTCAATGTCTCATCTGCTGTTAATCCCATCCAGTAAATTTTCATCTCAGCCATTGTGGTTCTCATATTTAAAAGTTTAATTTGTATCTTTGTATATCTTTCATGTCTCTATATAACGTGTTTAATAAACATAACATGTTTAATAAACATGAGATGTTTAATGTAACATCTTCACTCTAGCTTCATAGAACTGTATTCTACAGAACATAGTTATGATAACTTTTAATGCCTTTGTCTGCTATTTCTAGTTTCTGGGTCAGCTTTGATAGATTGAATTTCCTCCTCATTATGGATATATTTTTCCCTCTTCTTTGAATGGGTGGTAATTTTTTGTTCAGTGCCAGACATTGTGAATGTTACTTTGGGTGCAGAATATTTTTGTATTCCTATAAATATACTTGAGTTTTGTTCTGAGATGCAGTTGAGTTACTTGGACATAGTTCCTTTGAGATCTTTTTTTTTTTTTAATTTGTTGGGTTGGACCAAAGCAGTGGTTAGTCTAGGGATAATTGTACTCCACTCCTGAAGCAAGACGCTTCTCAGTACTCTACCCAGTGCCCCACAAATTATGACATTTTTCACTGTTGTCTGGTGGGAATGGGTACTTACTATTCATGGCCCTGGGTGAGCTCTGGCTGCTCTCCCCTCTAATGCTGCTTGTTGAGTCTTTCCCTGGCTTTAGGTAACTTCCTCACATGCACACTCTGACTAGTACTCTACTGAATTCCTGAGGGGAACGCTCTGCAGATCTCTGACATTTTCTCCATTCTTGTACTCTTCTCTGATACCTCTGATTGCCTTGCTCAGACTTTTGGCTCCATATCCTCAGCTCAGGGAGTCCACCAGGCTCCAGCTGAGTTCCCTTTCCCTGTACCGTAGCAGAGCGGAAGTAACAGGTAAGAGTGACATCTGGTTTGAGGCCAGGTTTTGGAGACTTAGGGGTATGCATGGAAGCATCAGGATTCAATCCTATAAGATACTGCAGAAGCCATATTTCAGGAAAATGCAGATGACCTGAGCCAGTCCTTGCTGAATATGTTAAGGAATAAGTGGTGAGTAAGGGGTGTTTAATTTTCTGCTCTGGCCTTGCTGCCAGCCCACAAATCATTGAGGACATCACCCTTCATGGCTCAGTGTCCTCACCAGTAAATGATGGTTCCTGGTACTGATCAATTACTGACCCTATCGGTGGCCGGAGATGGCTTCTCCAGAAGGGCCCTGGGGTAACCAGGTGACAGCATGGCACAAGACTCAAGCCCCCTTGCTGCCAGCTGATTTTTCTACAGAGGAGAAGGAACAGGGAGCCAGACCTCTACTCTCAGATGACCGCCAAAATCTGAGTGAAGAAGAGTTTCAACTGATATGTAGTCAGTCTAGGGCTTTGCTTTCCAAAGTGGTGTCCCCAGAGTAGCAGCACTAGTATCGCTTGGGAGCTTCTTAGAAATGCAGACCACCAAGCAATTTGCCTGGATCTACCATCAGATTCTGCACTATGAGAAGAACCTCAGTTGTTACACGTGCTCATCAGAGTTTGAAGAACACTGGTAGCTGTAGTCAACAATTATATATTATACACTTAAAAACTTGTTAAGAGGGTAGATCTCACGTTAAGTATCCTTTCCACAATAAAATAAAATTTTGAAGAGCATTGTTCTAAATGTAAATGGTTATACATGCCCTCTAGTGGCTGCCTAGCAACTTGCAGGGAGTTTTAAAATGTTTTCTCATTTTAGGACCTTTGCACAGAACTGCAGAAACATTGAACATTTAAACCTCAATGGGTGCACAAAAATCACTGACAGGTAAGTAGTGGAAATTACTTTGGTGACTGGTTGGCTGTGGGAAGAGTGAGGGGAGAGAAAGGGGGTTGAAAATACCTTTAGTGCATCTGATTTTTTTCAGCACGTGTTACAGCCTTAGCAGATTCTGTTCCAAGCTGAAACATCTGGATCTGACTTCCTGTGTGTCCATTACAAACAGCTCCTTAAAGGGGATCAGGTAAGAGTACCTGTTGTTAGCGGTCATGAGAAATACCCAAAGCTCTGAGCATTTTGGTGTGTCTGAAACCTTTCTCACGGTCCCGTTGGAGCAGGAAGTGGGCGACTCGGGTTACAGAGGTCTCTCTCCCCTGAACTGCTTGTGGGCTGCTAAGCTCAGAGCTGGTCCTAAAGCCTCCGTGGGATGGACTGCACATGTGTGGCTTTGCTTCCTGTTCTCCAGCGAGGGCTGTCGGCACCTGGAGTACCTGAACCTGTCATGGTGTGATCAGATCACGAAGGATGGCATCGAGGCCCTGGTGCGGGGTTGTCGCGGCCTGAGAGCCCTGCTGCTGAGGGGCTGCACGCAGGTACCGGGAGTCCTCACGGCCTGGCTTGTCTAACGTGTATCTAATGTTAGGTGTGTGCACGTGATTATGGAACCTGTGCCCCACTGTCCCCTCACCTGGTTCCATCTCTTTTTTGTTTTCTCCATTCACTCAGCTAGAAGACGAAGCTCTGAAACACATTCAGAATTACTGCCATGAGCTTGTGAGCCTCAACCTACAGTCCTGCTCAGTAAGTAACATGCCTTTTACGTGAGCTCCCTCCTGTTCCTGTTCCCTCCGTCAGGAACCTGCTGGGGCCCTGCTGGGAAGCAGCCCAGGCAGGTGGGAGGATTGCCACACCCTTATGTCACATCCTGTGTCCTTATGTGATCTCCCAGTTTCCCACAGGATGGAAGAACAGCAATCTAAACAAAAAGGCCAATACAAAGCCATGGGCACTTCCCCTAAAAACAGCATAGATCAGGGTCTTGGTTTATTTTAAGACATCAGGAATGCTGTGAACTAGTCACTAACCTAAACAGTTCCTGGTAAGGTCTCAGTGTCTTGTCTTTACTTATAAACTGGGGGTGATGACACCTCTCATGGTGTCTCAGTGGATAAAATGAAATAACAGATATGAAAGTGCTTTGAAATATAAAGGGCATATTCAAGAGCAAGGTGTGATTTTCATCAGTGCATTATTAGCCTGTGAAGGATGATTTTTCTTCACTGCCATTGTAAATATTGGTAATTGGAGAGGGTGCTTGCTATGGCCAACTGGGTTTCTCAAGGAGAATGTCAATTTTGAGGAAAGTAAGAGAAATCCCTTGTATTTGGCATTTAGTAAATGAATCATAAACCTAAGGTCCCTAATGGTGGGAGGTAAAGCAGAAACTATCTTCTGGGCAAATATTGACCTTATGGGGCTGCACTGTTCAAAAATAGGACCTTGAATTGCATGTAGGGTAGCACTGGCAGGTGGCTTGAAGTATGATATAAATGTATCTGTTTATTTCTGCATAAATCAGCATATTCAAATAAAGATTAATTTGAATCTTCATGGCTAAATTCATAGAATTCTAAGCCATTTATTAATAATTTAGTGATTTACTTAATTTTGCTATTTTCTAAAACATTTCAGACAACATAAAAATACATGTATATGATTTATATAGTAGATATCTAAAGCATTAATATGTAGAAACTCAACCAAAAATTAATGTCACTTAAGCAAGTCTCATGAGCTGTTCATTAAATCTGATTTTTAACACAAGTTTATGAATATTTCCTGAAAAAAAAAATCAAACGATTCTGGGTAGAAAAATGGAATTTAAAAATTTTACTCTCCATTAGTAATGCTTGAATATTTTAAAGCTGTTCAGAAATAACATAAATATCTGTCTTCCCTGTACTTCACCTTATTTTGATTAAATTATCAGGATAAAATGCTAGTAACTGGCAACCTAAACTAGTTGACTAACAGGGGACTCCATTTGTCTGCGGCTCCCATTTCACTGTTGCCCGTGCCTTCTGATTTTCCTTTCTGCTTTGGTTCTCCCCAGCGCGTTACGGATGAAGGCGTGGTGCAGATTTGCAGGGGCTGCCACCGGCTGCAGGCCCTCTGCCTGTCTGGCTGCGGCAACCTCACGGATGCCTCCCTCACAGCCCTAGCCTTGAACTGCCCAAGACTTCAGTGAGTGCACCACGCTTTCAGCTTTGCCACTCAGAGCTTGGGGCTGACTGGGAGGGCTTCCTGCAGGAGGAGAAAGGCCTGGCAGTGGGTTGAGGCGGAGGCAGTGGTTGTGTTGTTGGCTTTTGTCAGATGTATTGGGGTGGGACACTGTAATCTAGTTCATTTAAGGATGTGTGGAGAGTCCCACACTGTCCACCACCAGGGAATCTGAGCCTTAGTTTCCTGATGGACTTCACTCATGTGCCCACCTGATTTGCCTCGCCCTGGTATTACTTTTTTTTTTTAACATCTTTATTGGAGTATAATTGCTTTACAATGGTGTGTTTGTTTCTGCTTTATAACAAAGTGAATCAGCTATACATATACATATATCCCCATATCTCCTCCCTCTTGCGTCTTCCTCCCACCCTCCCTATCCCACCTCTAGGTGGTCACAAAGCACTGAGCTAATCTCCCTGTGCTATGCGGCTGTTTCCCACTAGCTATCTCTATTACATTTGGTAGTGTATATATGTCCATGCCACTCTCTCACTTCGTCCCAGGTTACCCTTCCCCCTCCCCGTGTCCTCAAGTCTACTGCGTCTTTATTCCTGTCCTGCCCCTAGGTTCTTCAGAACCATTTTCTTTTTTTTAGATTCCATATATATGTGTTAGCATACGATATTTGTTTTTCTTTCTGACTGACGTTTCACTCTGTATGACAGTCTCTAGGTCCATCCACCTCACTACAAATAACTCAGTTTTGTTTTGTTTTATGGCTGAGTAATATTCCATTGTATATATGTGCCACATCTTCTTTATCCATTCATCTGTTGATGGACACTTAGGTTGCTTCCATGTCTTGGCTATTGTAAATAGAGCTGCAATGAACATGGTGGTACATGACTCTTTTTGAATTATGGTTTTCTCAGGGTATATGCCCAGTAGTGGGATTGCTGGGTTGTATGGTAGTTCTATTTTTAGTTGTTCTTTTTTTTAATTTTTGGCTGCACTGGATCTTTGTTGCTGCATGCGGGCTTTCTCTGGTTGTGGCGAGCAGGGGCTACTCTTCGTTGCAGTGCGCGGGCTTCTCATTGCAGTGGCTTCTCTTGTTGCGGAGCACAGGCTCTAGGCGCACGGGCTTCATTAGTTATGGCTCGCGGGCTCTAGAGCACAGGCTCAGTAGTTGTGGTGCACAGGCTTAGTTGCTCCATGGCATGTGGGATCTCCCCGGACCAGGGCTCGAACCCGTCCCCTGCATTGGCAGGCAGATTCTTAACCACTGTGCCACCAGGGAATCCCCCATTTGTTTTTGTTTTTATTTCCATTTCTCTAGGCGGTGGGTCAAAAAGGATCTTGCTGTGATTTATGTCATAGAGTGTTCTGCCTATGTTTTCCTCTAAGAGTTTTATAGTGTCTGGCCTTACATTTAGGTCTCTAATCCATTTTGAGTTTATTTTTGTGTATGGTGTTAGGGAGTATTCTAATTTCATTCTTTTACATGTAGCTGTCCAGTTTTCCCAGCACCACTTATTGAAGAGGCTATCTTTTCTCCATTGTATATTCTTGCCTCCTTTATATAAAAATAAGGTGACCGTATGTGTGTGGGTTTATCTCTGGGCTTTCTATCCTGTTCCATTGATCTATATTTCTGTTATTGTGCCAGTACCATACTATCTTGATTACTATAGCTTTGTAGTATAGTCTGAAGTCAGGGAGCCTGATTCCTCCAGCTCCGTTTTTCGTTCTCAAGATTGTTTTGGCTATTTGTTGCCCTGATATTACTTTGACATGTGAGCAGACAGATAGCCTCATGTCCAAATGGCACCAGGTTCTCCTCTAAACCAGCTGCTAAATGGACAGAAGGAGGAAAAATCACAGCCACCTTATTTATCATTTTTCCCTAGCAAGAAGAAAAGTTTTAACAAATAATGATTTATTTTCTGATTCTCCATGTAATATTGTGAATATTAAAACTTTAATAATGGCACCAAAATACTAATCATGCTTAACATCAGTTGAACTCATATATGTTCCAGGCTCTTTGTTAGCACTTTCACAAGCATTGTCTCACTTAGTCCTCACTGCATTGCTAGGAGGTGTAGGTACTGTATTCTCACTTGTTTTGCAGAGGAGAAACTGAGACTCAGTGAAAAGCACATGGGGCTTCCCTGGTGGTGCAGTGGTTGAGAGTCTGCCTGCCGATGCAGGGGACACGGGTTCGTGCCCCGGTCTGGGAAGATCCCACATGCCGCGGAGCGGCTGGGCCCGTGAGCCATGGCCGCTCAGCCTGCAGGTTCAGAGCCTGTGCTCCACAACGGGAGAGGCCACAACAGTGAGAGGCACGCGTACCGCAAAAAAAAAAAAAAGAAAAGCACATAATTTATCCTGGGTCACATGACAAGTAAGAAGTAAAACTAGAATTTGAACTTGTAGAGTTTGATTTTAGAACCAGCAACCTTAACCCCTACAAAAGAGGCAGAAAAAAGATACTTGTTTTGTTACTCTTTACTTATCAGTGAAACTGATCCATTTCTCATACACCAGTTAGATATCTTTTTTTTTTTTTTCCTTTGGCTGCACCATATGGCATGCAGGATCTTAGTTCCCTGGCTGAGGATCGAACCCATGACCCCTGCAGTGGAAGCGTGGAGTCCTAACCACTGGACTGCCAAAGAAGTACCCCCCCTGCCCCCCCCCCCTTTATTTTGGTTATACCTTCTGAGGATTGTCTTATTTTGCCTTTTCCCCGTTTTTCTTACTGTTGAATTAGGGAAGATTCTAGAGAATTTTGATGTTTCTGCATGGTAGAAGGAATATAGGTGGTCAAAACTGGTCAGAAAGGAGGTCAAAATTATTGCTATAAGGGAGTAATTTAACTTAAAAATATTATTTAAGCATCCATCCCTGTTAAGCATGGATGTTTTCATTGGCTGTGAATTTTTAAAATTTCCTTTAGGGTGACTGGGAATTTCAATAAATGCAGTATATCAAGATGATTTTGTTGGGCGAAAGTACATTTTAATTGTTTAGAAGTCAACACATATTAGAATAATATCTAAAAACAGCAACCATGTGCTGGTATTGTGGGAAGATTCCTGGATTTACTGACCAAGTTTGGGATGGGACTTTGGGCAGGTCACATTCCTCCTGAGCCTCATTTTTGTGTCAGAGTGGAATAAACTCAAGAGCATTGTAAAGTACGCTTTTCTGTTGTTAACCAGTCGCCACTTTGTCTTCTGTGCACTCCTTATCCCAGGATCTTGGAGGCTGCCCGATGTTCCCATTTGACTGATGCAGGCTTTACACTTTTAGCTCGGGTAAGACAGAGGTTTTACAAAATCAAACTCTAATTCACCTCCCTAGTCAAAGTGAATTGGAGTGGTCTTGGAGTGTGCAAAAAACTACCTTCAGAAATGACAGGCACCAAGTAGAATAGAGTCCTTGTGGGGGGGTGTTCTGAATTTTCCCCAGCAGGCTGGAAAGCTAGGCAGGTCCTGTACCAGGCGTGGACCTCACTCTCAATTGGTCAGGTGGGACCCCAATGAGAAGGGCCTCCTCCCTGCCAGGAGATGCCCTTCCTCACATAGACCCCGACTCAGCCTCTCAGTAGCATCCCTCAGCTGGACTGGGCTCTGCCTCTGCCCTCTCTTTCCACACTGCCCTGCCAGTGCCAACCACTGTGGGGCCCCTATGGCCTGCTGCCCAGAACCCATGTCCTCCTGGGGATGCTGATACACTCTTCCTCCTACCCCAGCCCTCCACCATCCCCACCGTGGCTGAGCGCCCACCCCCACGACCTCCCAGAGCCCATTCCATGGCTAAAATCTCTGTGCTGATACCTGTGAGCCACTGGGAAGGTGCAGACAACTGCCTTTCCAGGATGAGAGAAGGAAATGCAGCCCTAATGCCCATTTCCAAAGTGAATATGATTCAGAGGGCACCTGCTCAAAAGTGCTGGCTCACTGGGTCACCTTCGGAATGGGGTGTCTTATGGACTCTTATGGACTTTTTCAGAATTGTCATGACCTGGAGAAGATGGATCTCGAAGAATGCATCTTGGTGAGTGGACTCCTGACAGCTCTGCAGGGCGCCCCTCAGCCACTGACAGGCGTAACCAGAGACGCCAACTGGCCATTGTCTGGACCCTCCTTGCCCCAGCATAGGTGTAAGGGCTTGGGAACCTGTGAGGGCCACAGGAGGGGGATGCATAAACTTTGGGCTGTTCTCAGTCATCAGTTACAGCCAAGTTCAGGATAGCACCATCTTTTGCCAAACATTAAGAAAACAAAAGGACTCATTTTCACAAAACTTAAGGGAGAAATAAGCTTGCATGTCCAGTGATGAGGTGACTCTACAGAGAAGAATCTTGGGGGACCCTCTTTGTCCCTTTGTCCCTCGGGCTCCCAGCCCAAGTGTGCTTGAGATGAGTTTTTAATTCTCTTTTGCACCTTTTGATTCTTGTATTCAGGAGAAGCAGGATTAGGTGTTAAGTTCTGGTGTAGAAGCCACACTGACACCACGTGTTTCTCTCCAGATAACCGACAGCACACTCATCCAGCTCTCCATTCACTGTCCTAAACTGCAAGCCCTGGTGAGTCTGAGCTTTTTGTTACGTTACTTACCTCTTAGGGATGAAAGAACCCCCGTACTACAGCAAGAGCTTTCCTTTCCATAGGGTGTCATCATTCTTGGTTTCAAAGGTCTGTGCGTTGGGCTCACTTGGGAGGCAGGGTATCTAAATGTCACTGCTTTCATTTTAGGGTGTGAACCTAATACAGGGACCAGCGTCCTTACTCAAATTCATGTTCATCATGTCGGGTATAGTGAAAGTTAGCACGGTTAAAATGAGGCCATCCTTATGTTACATTTCATATCTGCTCAAATATCTATGGGGGGGATTAGAATATACTGAAAGATCTAGAATGAGCAATGAAAAGTGTCATTGACACTCTCAGCCATGCAGACGTCGCATGCACGTTTCCCATCCGGCTGCTGGATGTGAAGCAGGGGTGGAGTCCCCATTTGGCTGCCTGCTCCCACCAGATACACTGACTCACTGAATCCCAACACAGCCCTGTGATGCGAGCACCATGGATATCCCTATTTTATCAGTGAGGAAGCTGAGGCTCAGAGCGGTTAAGAAGCTTGCCCAGATTTACACAACTGCCCAAAGGACCCAGATCTCGTGGCTTCCGTAGGGTCTGGTCTTTCCACTGCCCTGAGATACACGACAGATTTTTAAGCCAGCTCTCTCTATCCCCTTTGAACTTGCTCTGTCAGCAAGGGCTAGGATTTTATAACATCATTAGAGCTCCATTTGGCCTTGAGTTACTCTCCCCACCAGTTTTCCTTATTTCCACATTCCTTCTGGATGCTTCTCCCTCAGGCACAAGTGTGCTGGGCTTTGGACAGCTCTGGGACTTTGAGTTTGGTGTCAGATTTCAGAGATAGTCAGAAACCAACCTGTTTCCAGATTCTCTGCTGAAACTGTTTCCCCCTACACACCTGCAGATAATTTTGTCGTTCTAATGTCTTTACTCCCAAATTAGTTCTGATCTGGTTTTATAATTGATAGAACCAGTTGTCTGATGGGCTTTCTCCACCCCTTGTCCCCGTGTCCCTGAGATGGCCTGCTTCTCAGAGGTGTGGGGAAGGTTAGGAGCCCTGTGCTTTGTTTCCTGTTTTAACCCCCCTCCTCCCTGTTGCCCAAGGGCTCTCTCCCCAACTCGGAGATACCCTGGACTTGGACTCCCACCCCTTGGGCAGTGTCGTCTCTTGTGTGCACGGGACAAGGCCTTCCACCAGCTCCCTAACTCCTGCTTCCTCAGGAGTGCAGGCCCACCTCAGCGACGGGTCAGGAAATGTCTTCCAAATAGTGTTCTCCCCAGCGGGGATCCTGGTGACTGAAATCTTCTCCATCTTCCCCGATATTCATACAAGCTACTTCCAGAAAGGGGGCTTAGAGTAAAAGATAAACTATAATAAAACCCAGAAGTCCAAGATAAGAGCCTCAGATGAAAATAAAAAAGAAAAATACCTGGAGGATTATTAGCAGAAAAGCAGGGAAACAGTTGCAGTTGAAATCTAAACTTAGCTTTGGAGATGCCTAGTAGCCCACACAGAAAAGGGAAATGCTGTGGATTAAATCTGATTATATTCATCAAATTCACTCTACAAACACCTCTTGAGGAGCACTACATGCCGGGCACTGTTCTAGGCACTGGAGAGTGAAAAGATCATTCATCAGAAGAGACAGACTTTATCGTCACTCAGAAATTGCACAGCAGTGTGTGTCTGGATCCTTGTTAACGGATACTCCAGGGGCTCTCCCTGCTACGGACATGGTAGCAGCGCCTCTGTCAGCCCCCAGGTAGAGCCAAGGGTGAGTGGAAGCTCAGGGTTGTTGGACGTGCGTTTCTGCCGCTGCAGGTCTCACAGCACAGATGCACAGTCTTGGTGCGGGGCAGCCCAGGTGCGCCTGGGACACGCGCATAGGAGCAGCCGGTCCCCACCTCCCTGGGGGAGGGCCAGAGCTCTCCATGCTGGAGCCTGGGGTCCACCCCAGGGAGTCCTCCCCCAGCCTGGGGAGCTCAGAGGAGCCAATGCTATTGGGGCAAAGCTCCATAGATTCAGAATTTTGAAATCTGGTTTTTAGCTTTTACTAAAGGTCTGCAAGCAGGAAGAAATGAGGGAAGTGACCACTAGCCCTGAGCCAGGTAACTATCACACCTCATTTGCTAAACTTCAGTTCCCCGGTTCTTCTTTACATGTGAAGGAGGCAAGTGTGCACATACCCCCACCCCTTCCAGGAACTGCTCTGTGATCCTCAAGGGAGGAAGGGCCTTGTACTCTCACAAAAACCAAATCTAGAAGGCCATTTTGAAAGGGAAACTCATCATGTTTCTTTGAAAATAAGTCAAATATACAGTTGCAAACAAGGGGAACTCCAGATTCAAAAGAACACAGAGGAGTTTATGAAGTTTGTTCAAAGGAGGTTAAGGATCCTCTTTGTTACTTTAGTTTGTGGGATGTCATCAGCAGGTTCTGTTGATAACTGGGGGGCTGGTTTCCTCTTCAGTACCGGAGCCGGTTTTTTTTGACTTTTAAAATATTAATGCAGCTCATTGGTCCTAGAAGCTATCTAAGAATTTTAGCTATTATATTAAAGAATAAAGAATTACAGCCAATAAAGACTGTATTATTTTCTTGATGCCACAGAGTTTTATCTTTCACCCTGATTTATCACAGCCTTTACCAGTGAGATTTATATCTTCATATGTTTTCTTGTTACTAATTAGTGCCCTTTTCAGCTTAACAAAGTCCCTTTAACATTTCTTGTAAGGCAGGTTTAGTGATGATGAACTAGTTTAGCTTTAGCTTGTCTGGAAAACGCTCTCCTTCCGTTCTTTTTTTGTGGCCACGCTGTGCGGCTTGCAGTGTCTTAGCTCCCCAACCAGGGACTGAACCTGGGCCCCAGCAGTGAAAGCGCTGAGTCCTAACCACTGGACTGCCAGGGAATTCCCATCTCTCCTCAGTTCTGAGTAGCTTTGTTGGGTTTAGTGTTCTTGGTTGGGATTTTTTTCATTTCTGTCAGCACTCTGAATGTATCGTGCCCCTCCCTTCTGGCCTGCAGCGTTTCTACTGAAAAGCCTGCTGATAGTCTTACGGGGAGTTCCCTTCTGTGTAACAAGTTGTTTTTCTCTTGCTGCTCTTAAGATTCTTTAATTTTTGACATTTTAATTGTAATGTGTTTTGGCATGGGTCTCATCTTATTTGGAATCCTCTGGGCTTCCTGAATCTGCATGTGTTTCCTCCCCCAGGCTAGGGAAGTTTTCAGCCATTATTTTCTCCATTAGCTTTTCTGCCTGTTTCTCTCTCTTCTCCTTCTGTTACCCTCATAATGAGAACGTTAGTCCACTTGATATTGTCCCATAAGTCTGTTAGGGTATCTTCTTTACTTTTTTTCATTCTTTTTCTCTTTGCTGCTCTGATTGGGTGATTTTCACTGCCATGTCTTCAAGTCACTGATCCTTTTATCTGCTTCATCTAGTCTGTTCTTGAAACCTTCTACTTTATTTTTCAGTTCAGTTGTATTCTTCAGCTCCGTGACCTCTGTTTGGTACTTTTCCCAGATAAGGGCGTAAACTCCTGTCTGGGGGGATACTGACCAGGGAGAGTGCAGAGATGGCATGTACCTGCACCTACCTTTGCTGAGAGCACATCTGTAGGCCTCTAGATGTGTACCAGACCTGAAGCCCGCCGTGTAAGCTCCAGGACAAGCAAATAGGCCTCTTTCCCAGAAAGGCTGGGGGTGTGTTTCAGCCTGATGTCTGTAAAGTGCCCTGGAGGTGGTAGCCTGCCAAGAACTCTTTCATGTTAAAGTCCCATGGGACCTAGGAATACAAGCCTTCTTTGGCCATCAGGGCCAGGTGAGCAAGGAGCATCCCATGGGCACCTTATACAAAGACTGGGGCACCAGAAATAGAAACCAGGTCACCAGGCAGATGTAAAAGCTCCCCTCTGGGAGATACTGGTGCTCTGGAGCATGGCAGAGGGGAGAGCAAAGACAGCATCAGCCTCCAAGGTCTCTAGTAAGGATTACAGTCAGCCCTTGGACGTGTGTTTAATTAGAAGCTTGTGCCCCTGGCTGCAGCTGTGAGGACAAGCTCCTAGTCCTCCTTCCGAGAAAGACGACTCCTGGGTGTTTTCTCTTGCTGATCCCGGGACGTGGGAGCCACTTAACAATCTCTCCATTGGTTACAGTCCCGTGGGACCCTGCAGGCCAGGAGATGGACGTGTCCCCTGGCAACAGCTGCAAAAACTGGGGCACCAGACACACGTGAAACTCTCCCCCTGAGAGAAACATAGAGACAGAGAATGAGGATGGCACCCTGGCGCGAGGCAGAGGCAGGGCCAGGAGAGGATGCGAAATAGTGCTCACCGGGAAGGAAGAAGCCCAGAATTTAAAAAAGAAAATGTCATCCAGTGGCTGGAGCTCGGCAGAGGGAATGTGCAAAGATGGCCCCCGCCCATCTCTAGGCCCTGGGGGCACCCCAGCAGGCCCCCCAATGTGTCACCTAGCAGGCGAGCCTCCCACACCCAGGCTGGGCTCCCCTCCATCAGCTGGGCCCTGGGGGTGGGGAGGGCCCGGGTGTGAAAGTCCTTTGAATTCCTCCTCACATTGCTGTGGTCTCTGGGTCTCCGGAGGTCAGCGGGTTGGTTTTTCCAGCTAGACGTTCAGGTGCCTGATGTGGGGTTAAACCGTTCTAAACCATTCGCTCCTCAGTGAGAAGCTCCAGGTTATGAGTTCCCTCCTGCCCGGGGGTCTCCGCGCTTGGGGCCGGGGTTCATGACAGACTGTGACCCAGCCTCTTCTTCCGCTTCCAAGTGGGCCTTCTCTCATCTGCCCAACGTGGAGAGTCGTTCAGCCAGTTTTTATGTTTTTTTCTGGAGGAAGCTGTTCCCTGTGTAGCTGTAGATTCGCTGTTTGCGGGAAGAGGTGAGTTCAGGATCCTCACGGCGCAGACCGCCCTCTGCAGTGTCGGTTCCCATCTTTACCTGGCGGGAAGGTGAGAGAAGCCGCTGCCCATGGGCCCACAGCTTTGTGCTCCATCCTCCCACTGCTCAGTGGTTCCCAGGGACGCTGCCTGGGCCGGCTTCCCTGCTCTGCCTGGGCCGTGAGCCTTGGAATGAGAGGGTCCGGCAAACATCTGTGCTTCCCCTCATTCCAGAGCCTGTCCCACTGTGAGCTCATCACGGATGATGGGATCCTGCACCTGAGCAACAGCCCTTGTGGCCACGAGAGGCTGCGGGTGCTGGAACTGGACAACTGCCTCCTCATCACTGACGTGGCCCTGGAGCACCTGGAGAACTGTCGTGGCCTGGAGCGCCTTGAGCTGTACGACTGCCAGCAGGTCACCCGCGCGGGCATCAAGCGGATGCGGGTAAGTGTCGGGCAGCAGCCACACCTGGCAGTTTCTCAGCAAACGACAAATACACCAAGAATCAACATCCATTTTCTACATTCTGTCCTGGGCCAATAGTTATGCAAACTATCCTCTTAGACTTCTTCTAAATTTCCTTATTAGACCCCACCCTGGAAAGAGTCGACTTCTAGAATGGGTCTGGGTGGAGGTTCCATGTGGTCTGTTGATTAGCAAACTTATTAGAAGGAAAGGGACTTCAGGCCGTTATCAGTAGGCTTGATCTTTGCTAATTTCTAGGTATAAAGTGTCTTAATAACTGTGGCGTTCTTTCCGCATGTAGTTCACCTGCATCGTTCTTGAATACGCTTTAAGTTTAGGCAACTTAGACCCCTAAGCAGCCCCAGGTGCTACAGCTGTTACATCTCTACTCGGCTTGCACACAGGGACAGCGACCACCCCTTTGTCTTTAAAAGGTGCTGTCTGGGGAGACGTGCGTGTCGACAGGAGCAGCGTTAGCGCACACCAGAAATTCTGTGGGACTATCTGCCTAATGGTAGAATGAACTGGGCTCTGTAGGAGAGCTGTGGGCTTTTCTGGGGTTACGCCTGCAATCCCCACACTGTCTTATGACTACACCTTGCCTTTCTACTTTCAGGCCCAGCTCCCTCATGTCAAAGTCCATGCCTACTTTGCTCCTGTCACCCCGCCGACAGCAGTGGGAGGAAGTGGACAGAGGCTATGCAGGTGCTGTGTCATCCTCTGACAGCAGCTGCCCAGCCCAGGGCTTCATGAGGTGTCCCTTCCTCCCGAGGACCCGAGTCTTTCTGACGTACTCCACCAACATCCAAATCTGTTGATTCTCCATTGGGAAAGGCATTTACAGGTAAAAGACTTCTGCAGGGACTGCAGTAACTCTTGTGATAGTTTTTACCTTTATTCTGCTGTGATGCAATCAGTTCGAAGCCTTGTGTCAATTACCACAGGGCAAGAGTGGTCATAGTGCAGCCAGGACCGTGCAGGAGCCCTGGATCTCTAGAGGTGGGTGCCTCCCTCGGTACAGGACTCCTGCCCTTGGCTTTGTCAGCATTCCTCGAACAGACCATTAGTGTTAGCACAAATTGAGCAGAAAAATAAGCTGTTGATTCTCTACCTGATACTTCAGCCAGGGGCCTACTTTTATTCACAACGATTCCATTTTGATTAGCAGGACTTTTCCACTTTGAAGATTAAATAGTAACTTTATCAAAGTGACTATACTGCAAATTCATAATGCCCGACAGTTTTCTATGTAGCGACTTACGTGGAAGGCAAGTTAATAGGTTTCCATGAGACACCAAAGAATGAGGACTCTAAACAGGGTGAAGCAAGGTCTTCACCTTTCTGTTTCTGTCAACTTGTCATATATCCTTTTGGGGACCAAAAACTAAACAAAAGCAACTCAGTTTGTGTTGCCTGATTGGAAATCATAAGCTCTGGCGTAGGCTATGGCACATAATGTGGTGTTGTTATAGAAAAGCTGATCATGTCATGTCTCACAAACTTTGGGGGACCTTAAAGAAACAGAATTAAGGCTCAAGTTATCTATAATATAATCAATTAAAAATAATGGATGCATGTAGAATGGGTGTGATTTTTTTCCAAGTTTATTTTAAAATCTTAGAAATCAAGTTACACCAGGACTATTCAAAAATTTTACACACTTAAAACTAAAATCAGTAAAGTGTTGGCACCTTTGAGACTTACATAAAAATGAATAAACCACTGCAATGCTTAAGCCAGAGGGTTTTATTGCTATTATCTCACGGCAGACAAATCTGAGCAAAACCATCTTCCAAATTCAGGCGTTCCTAATGTTACCTGAAATCTGATAAGATGATCTGGTTTCTGCTCTGTGCTGTCCACATTTGTGACCTTTACTGCATCTCTGTGTTAATGGTAGCCAACCCTTCTTAGTAACCACTCCCCAAACTGAAGAGCCCAGAGCTCACGGGAAGCTGAGGGAAACAGCAAAAACGAGAAATTTCTCCATGACGAGCAATACTTCTAATTGGGTTATGGTTCTATTAGGTGGAGAGTTTTAGAAGCATTTAGGATCCAAGGCCTCAGCTGCATTCTGGGGAGAGAAGGCAAATAGATGGATAATACAACTCTATAAATCAATTAACAGGATTATCAGAATAAGCATTAAAGTCCTGATGATTTTGCTGCCTTATTGTGTGTATACCATAGCAGTTATCTAAATATACATTTACACCACTGTGTGGGGGAAAAAATGGCTGTTGCAGGAAGCTATGAATATAGTTTCTATTTCAAAAATTTAAATGACCATGGGCCTTCTATACATTATCTCTTTTGAGCCCGGACACAACCTCTCACGGCTACTGGACTCTGGCTGAATGACGTTGGACCACATCTACAAAACAGGAGAACCTCTGTTAAGAAAAATCAGGTTTGCTTCCCCTTTAAGTGTGGCACAGTCACTGGATAAGCTGTCCTCAGTTGCATCAGCTTTGAGGAAACAAACTGAAAACACACACTCCCATCAGCTCTTATAACAACATTGGGACTGGTGTGTACTCAGAACACACACAGTGAACTCCTTGATTCTATGACATGAGGTGACACACTGGCAGGAACTTGGATTTTAAATGAGACACACATTTGCAAAACAATCGGAAAACATTTATTATACTGAAATGTGTACATCCTACTATTAAAAAAACAAAGTAGCAAATTTGCTGGTGCCATAATTTAACCTGTTTCACTGGGACAGACTAATGTTCAGTGCTGCTTGGTGTCATTTCAAGTTTGATGAGCTTTAATTATTTTTACCCCACTTGTAAAAGCTGATGAGGAATTCAAAACAGCACACAGCATTAAAAATGACATTTATTGTTCCATAAATCTTGAGACTCAAAAAGGAATGCTAAATAGACAAGCAAAACTCTAAACAATTAAGAGAGAAGCTCACTTCTTTCCCAAGTGACTGGTACAGAAAACATGTGGTCATACAAAAGCAAAGGGGAAATGACGGAAAGGAAAGCTCTCCTGCTTTAGGGTCTATACAAGTTATGGATATTTTCAAACCAAAGATGGAATATTTAGAGACATTACTTTTTCATATCAGATAACCCCCTTTATGAATAAAACATAAAATGCCAAAGCTTTCACCCACTGAAGTAGTTTTGTCTTCTGGGAGAGATTTTAAACTCAAAATTACCCATTCCTATTTCTGCCTGAACAGAGATAGATAGATAGATAAGGATCAAATAATACACTCAAAACCAAGACACTGGGTGAACGGACAGAAATGGTATAATTAAAATGGGATCGAAAATTGTGTCTAGTACACCACAGGCCTCAAATGCTTGCTGATGAATTCTGGGAAGGCTTCGGGTGAAGGGGAGAGATACTAATGATTGATTGATAGTAGAAAAAATTGCAAAAACAGTGATTCCCTTTGGAAAGTATACTGGCCAACAAGCATTGGTTTTGTGAAAGAGGCACTCTTTTTATAGAAAAAGAAGCTATTATGTGGTGTATAAAAAAGTCCCTAAATAATCACCAGAATGTTACCCGTGATTGTACTAAAGCTCCATATTAGAGAAATGTGAGGAATTTTGATGGTACAATATAGTGTTTGTCTGTGATGTCTAGTGTTCCACAAATAAATTTCAACTCTTGATAATGAAGACCCCTTAACACCAAGTCAGAAACTATCACACTGTTTTCTCCTGCTTAGGTGTATGTCCAATGTTGGGGACAGGTCTTTAAAAAAGTTTAACAGTATGGTGCAGGGTGGGGTGGGTAGACAGAGACAGAGAGAGGGAGGAAAAGGAGAAAGAAAACCACATGAGTTTAAAAGGCATTGGGGCTTCAAAAATGAAAACCAAAATGCTAAAAACGGAAGCAGAAGCAAAAAGTTTTTCAATAAATCTGTGACAAAGCAAAAACACAAAAGTCTTTGTACCTATTAGGATTTACACTGATCCTCTCACCAAGGTACTCTTGATAATGCAGTTTGCTTCACGCCCCTCTTCCTGGCTTGGGGCTTCTCCGATCTGGCATGATCACGGCAGATGCGCACCCTCAGACATGATTTTTTCCAAGAAGGCGCCAAGCCTCTCCCCTGACCACTGATCGGCCCATATCAGCGCCGGCCTCCCTCTCCCCACACGTGGATTTGGCACTGGCCCCGCAGCAGCCAGTGCCCCCCCACCCCCACCCCGGTCAGCATAAGGTCCCGGCAGCAGAAGCCGAACTGGCCCAGAAAGGTAAATGCCCACAGTACGTCTTTACATTCATTTCCAAACCGCATACAGTGTAAAAAGACAGCGAAGGCTGCTTCTAGGGACTGTGTCTACTGGCCTCTCTGGCAGAGAAGCAGGCGGCCTACCTGCACCGGGGCCCGACGTGCTCACTGTCCCGGGGCGAGGCCGAGGCAGTGAAGCGAAGGAGACGTGCCTCTCATCCAGCTTGTGAGAAAGGTCATCCTGTGTTTTCAATATGAAACATTTCATACGGTAAAATCCAATCCCAAGACTTCTTGGATTCAGTCTTCACACACTTTTAAGCGTAACTTTAACTGGTGCTGAATAGAGTTCAGACTACGTCAAGACGTCACTTCAAAATTATGTGGACGCCACCGCCGTTTTCAGCTGCGGAAAAATGAAAGGGACGTTAGGCGCAATTTTTTACCAGGCTGGAGAATCAAGACTACGTTGAACACTCCTAGAACTCTACAACCCCCCGCCCCAGTTCAGAGGGTACCTTTAAATATTCTAGAGGAAAACAAGCTAACTTGCTCCAGTCCCTCTTGCCTACGGCAGCATCACATGCACATTCCCTTTGCCTGCCCCACCCCCCACCTGAGGGCAAGGCACAGGGCACAGGCTATCCAATGAACTGGGTGCTCACATCCACCTTTTCAGGAAATAATTTTTGAACTCCTCAAAAGTAGATCTGAAACATTTTAAAAAACACATCACTACTTTTGCGCGATGGCCTAGTGTTTCTCGGGAGATGGCGAGAAGCAGCAGTACAGGCGGTCATCAAGAAACAAATGAATTTTTCCATAAGGACCAATGTCTGAAAACAGTACACTGAGCAGGGCGGGGACGTCCTGTGATGCCTGACACCAGAAACCCCACCGCCTTCACAGGACGCAGCCACACATTCACTGTACGAACTGCCTCTTTTATAGACAGTGTGAGTTTTGCAGAGTAAAAACTGCATTGTTTTGAGAACGAAAAATTGAGCCAGAACGGTACTAAACTAAACATGTCTGATAAGAAAAGATAAAGTGGGCCAGTTCACAGACTAAACAGCCCTGCACTGCAGGTTAACTTGGTGGCTTAGGAGACATGTCAGGCAGGCACAGGGTGAAGTCCTAACTTCAGCTCCTCCCTTCAAGGTGGGCTGCTCTCTTCCCAGGAAAGGGTGACACGTGACATCGTGCTCTTTGAGGTGCAGCTTTAGATCTTAACTCATCAGACTTTTAAAGGTCTCTTCTCATAGTAACTTTACATTTAAAAAACCCCTCCTTTATCCAGCCCTGTAACTGGAACTCTACTGAACCCCGTCTGGGCCCGCTCTTCACATTCTCTCCCTCCATAACCTCAAGAATTTCTACCGCTTTGAGTCACGGCGGACACACTGAAGGCTTCCAGGTTTACACCTCAAGCCCAGGCCTCTCTTGCCAGCCCGAGCCGGCTATGATTTCCACGTCCTAAAACAGAAGCCTTGGCCGCTTCCCCCAAGCCCGCCTACCTCTCCACCGCGACCACCGCCTGCCCAGCTGCTCCTGTGAGAGTCACAACCACTCCTCCCTCCAGTGTGGAGCCCAGCAGGGCCCTGTCTATCAGCGTCCAAGATCCCGTCACCTCTCATCTAGATGACATCTCCTGCCTCCAGTTTTCCCACCTTCTCATCTGTCTCCAGAGTTGCGAGTGGAAGAAAAGAAAAATCTATTCACATTACTCGTCTGTTTAAACAACATCACTGACTTTCCAGTGCATTTCAAATAAAATCTAAACTCCCACCACCGCCAGGCATTGCCTACCAGACCCGCCTCCAGCTCTGCTTGTCCTCGCCCTGCACAGCAGCCACGGGCCCTCTCAGCCCTCCAGAGCAGCCACGCTCCTTCCTCTGCACCCGGCCCCGCGCCAGCTGGGGTGCTGCTCCTCGTGTGTTCAGTTCCCCCTCAGTCTCCAGGTCTCAGCGTTCGTGACAGCTCCTCAGAGAAGCCTCCACAGCTGCGTGGCCCCCTCGTCCACAAGCAACCCCACTTCCCCATTCATTCATGGCACCTAAATTACCTATTTGTAATCTGTGTGCATCTATGGACCAATTCTGGTTTCCTTTCCCCATTACAGGAGGGGAAGACCTTTCTAGCACCAACGGCATGTGTCTGACATGAGGTGCTCAGTAAAATGTTGGCTAAATGGACTGGGGTTTTTCTCCAGGCATCCAGAAGGACTGATTCCTCTTCCTTGCTTGCTAGTTAATTTCCACAATATTTCAGTCACTAGAAATATTTCCTTGATTCCTTTTTCAAACTTCTTAAAATTAGTAAAGCCAGCATTTCCAAAAGTAAATATGCAAGATGACTGCTGATTTCAGGCACACACTATCTTTCATGATTCTCGCATTTCAAGACACACGTACCTTTTACTGTGGAGAATAAAAAACAACTCTCATCTTGAAAGTTCTGAACCATCTAGAAGGATAAAGCAGATGTATAATTAAGATCCAACTGTCTTTTCTTAACTGAGTAAAAGTAGTAAAAGAAGAATGTCATAATCTATATATAGCTGCACAAGTACAGGACTCAACGGCCAAAATGGTAATTCAAATAGGCAGTGTGAGGTAGCAAGGGCTTACACCTGCTGTACTGGCCAGCTCGGTGCTGACCGTGCTTGCCCATGGGGGCCCGGCGATCTGGTCAGTCACCCTCCGGCCCACGGGGAGGCATTTGCCGCTGGGTTCTGTGATAGTGACTAACAAAAAGTTGCTGCCAAAGTGCTCTTACTTGCTTGTCACTGAACACGGGGCGGCAGTGAACTGCCCTTCTAACCTCACAGCTTTTTAAAATCAGCCATCAAATAGTACACAAAAGGAAAACACATTCAAATGCCTTGCTAAAAAGGGCCAAAGGCTCGCTAACCCAGAGCCCCCCAGTGACCAGTGTCGGAGTTCAAAGAGGGCGGGATCGGAGCTCCGGTTCTCCTTTACCTGTATTCCTTCTACCACCCAGGACACCTAGAACTCTTGGTTATAAATTCTTCCCAATCTTGATTCCCAACTCTGAAAATGATTCTCATGAGTACTTGCCAAAGGTGTCACAGATTTTTTTTCTATAGCACTTCAGTAATACATATAAAAGTAAATATCAGTGTGAAAGGGAAAAGGGCATGCCAGTTACCTGATCGCTAACAAGAATGTGAATACCGGTGGGACCCTGTCTGTAAACCTGGTTAATTTGGTGGAAAGGAATATTAAACACCAACGCAAGTTTTCGAGCAACTTCTGAAGCAACCATTTCTTCTAAGTAGATTGCATGATAAACTGAAATAAAAAATAAGAACAGCATTTTAGCAGTAATCTTTGATCTATTTTCCACCTGATCTATTGGAAGATCACTCCTTTCAAAGTACTAAAGCAATATAAGAATACTTCTCCCCTTACTACCCATGTGAATATAATAATACATTATCTATGCTCACACATAATTTAATTTACAATAACCTCTGTACAAAAGTATCTGAGGTTTTATCTTAAAAGCAAGCAGGAAGTGACTGCAGATGGGCACAGGTGATCATTCTGGAGTAATGGGACTGACACTGGATTGTGGCAATGGCTGCAAAACTGTAAACTGATTAAAGTATCGCTGAATTGTGCGCTTGCAGTGGGAGGACTTTGTGGTATGTAAGTTACACCGAAAGAAAGCCATTTTCAAAAATGCTATGTATTTCTAGCCACATATAAAAAGAACTCTAAAAAGGTCATAGTTTTTGATTCAGTAAACCTACTACTGGGAATTTATCCTAAAGAATAAAAAGCTACCTCTCCCCTCTTCCTTTCCCCTAAAGAATTAAAAACAGTGTAGAAGACGGCACACGAGAAGCTAAGGATGTGGACCACGAGGCCTCCTGCTTCTCTACAGAAAGCCCAGCTGTTTTTGGAACACCTGACGATGCAGCAGCCCTTGTCTGCAAAGCGTCAGGCACATCTGCAGTGAGCCTGAGTCTCGCAGGTCCTGCTGTACTACTGACTCAAGCCAAACACGGATCAGGAACATCAGTGCTTTTACTTTGCTTCCCCAAACAAGGGTTTTTTCATGTGTGTGAGTACAGAAACCTTTGCTTAGAATTTGGAACTACAATTAAGGTAAGACTACAGAGAGGCTCTAAAGCAGGGGTGCCATACTCTGCCCTACACTTGTTCTTTTAAAATTAAATTTTATCATAACAACAGCCGAGAAGGGCCACTGCCTCTCACCGCTGCCAGGACAACCCGGTGGCCCCCACCAACTCAGAAGGACAGTGGCAGGAAGCCGAGTGTCCTGGCCCCCCCATCCCTGCCCGCCCATACCCACCGTAGGGCGTGGCGGCGCTGCCGTCGCCCCCGCCACCCGCTGCCTGCTGCTGCCCCTGCGGCGCCGGCTGCTCGCGGCAGACGTAGAGGGTCAGGCGGGGCCGCACCGACCTGCAACCAGAAGACAGCGCTTGTGAGCCGGCAGGAGGGCCGCACGCGCAAGCGACAGCTACAAGAATCTAGGGTCTATTTCCTTAGGAGAACTTTACAACGTTACTTCATTATACGAAATAATTTACTAGGAAGAATATAAAAACACACACCTCACACCAACTATCACAGGTTATCACAGGTGGTCTAATCTGATGATCCAGACTCTAAACCATTGAGATGGTCGGTCAGATGCTGGTAAATTTAAGTTTCAAGATTATGTCAGCAATGTAACATCAGTAAAATTCAGTTTAATGGAATTCTCACACCACAAGTCTAGAAATACCAACGATAGTAAATGGATCTTAAAAGCCAGCACAGTTTACAGTTCTATCATTTTAATTCACAATTAGAAGTTTACATTTTTAATAACTGTTTAGTAGTGTCACATGACCTTGAAAACCATAGATTCTGTAGAGCTCACCTAAATGAGAAGTTTGTTTTCTTGGCAACAAACCCAGTCGTCTTCCAGACCACAGTCCTGCCCATGTGCATTTCTAGTCTTACAGTCTACCTCTGCCCTCAGTGCCTGCATCATATCTGGGCCTGCCTGAAGGTGTACACAAAACAGTCTCCTCGTGAGCACGGCGGGCCAGCGGCCACAGCGCAAGGGCACACGCCGACGTGGCGTGGACACATCCTGCCCGCAGTCCCCACGCGAACAAGGGCACATTCTTATTTCAAGCAGAACAGTTCCTTTTAAACACGGTATTTTACCTTGACTTCAGTGAATTATAGAGCCGAATTCCATCGGCTGCACCACAAATTTGTACTAGATCTTCCTTTGTCAGTTTTAACAAGTCGGCACCTGGAGAAGAGCAAAAAGAATCTTCTCAAGGAAATGGGAGAAGAACCAAGCAGTACGGGCTACTCTGCAGCATCTGTCTTCACAGTTTAACGTCCTTCGAAGCCATCGCCAGGTCTCCTGTGTATACACATACACATGAACAACACACACACATACCTGTCCCTCACAGCCAAAGAGAATGCTGGCTCTCCATGTTCTCTATCAAGAAGGAACTCAGAAGCCCAGAGGCTGGAAAATCAGAGCAATGAGCCGACAGCAAAGGGCCGACAGGAATGTCTCTTCCCAATACAGGATTTCAGTGCCTGCCTTATTCTGGCTGGGTGGAGCTCGTGAAGATGAACATGATTCTGACCCCAGATAGTTCACCTTGAGATGACCCAGACCAATCTTTAATTTACAAAAGGAAGAAATGGAAGTCAGAGTTTGGGGGACCTGCCCAAAGGCACACAAGTTGGCAGCAGAGCTAGGACTAGGTCTCTTATTTATTTATTTTTGCGATACACGGGCCTCTCACTGTTGTGGCCTCTCCCGTTGCGGAGCACAGGCTCCGGACGCGCAGGCTCAGTGGCCATGGCTCACCAGCCCAGCCGCTCCGCGGCATGTGGGAATCTTCCCGGACCGGGGCACAAATCCGCATCCCCTGCATCGACAGGCGGACTCTCAACCACTGTGCCACCAGGGAAGCCCCAGGACTAGGTCTCTTTATACTGTAACATGCTACATACAGTGCAACATTCTATAACAAACAACTCCATCACAGCAGCCAGTTTTAATACAAAAGCATGACAGAGAATTGCATATTATACTTAAGGTTTCCCCCAGAAGTATTTGGTGTGTAAGTGACATGGTATCTAGCATTTGCTTTAAAGTAGGACAGAAAGGGAAGGTGGGGGGAGTGGGAGAGAAAGACACTGATCTAGGCTGGTCGTCTCTGGAGCTGGGTGTGGTGACACGAGCTCATCAGACTCTTTCTTCTATGTTTTACGTTTGAGTGTGTCTACAGTCTTTTGTTTTACCTTTTATTGACGCTCAAGATGTAGTTTATTGGGAGAATTAAGATGCCCTCTGGGATTAAAGCATGACCTCCATATGATAAATATCCACTTACATATGTAACGAGATTAATGGAGTTATCTACTTTTGAGGGCTTGAATGTTAAGAGCCTAATCATCTTCTAGTTTGTAAAAGGACAAAGACCAGAGGAGCACATCTCCCATGAGGCACGAGCACTGTTGGAGCTGTTTATGGAGTCAGGTAAGCAGAGACAGACGCTGTCATCTCTACCAGGGGACCTTCCATACACACCTCTGCCAACAGGGCTCCCAGGAGCGACCAGAGACGTGTGTGCCCATCCTTCACCCACACACAGAGCTGGACAGACACTGCACAGCCCTCTCCAAAACATGACTGCCTAACAGGCTAAGAGAAAGAAGCCTCCCTCTTCTCGCCTTTCTACTGTTGGGAAGCTCACAGGGGAAGGAAAAGGCAGGAGGCCAAGCCACCGTGATCACCAGTCAGAACTATAACACGCATCGTCTGACAGAACAGGAACCTGGGCCCTCGTGGCAGAGCCTTCCGACTGTGCAGTGCTCTCCCTGTCTCCCCTGTGAGCATCCAAGATGCGCCCCACACCCCGCAACACGCTGAAATTTTTAAATGAGTTTTTCACAGATAAAAGGCTTACTTAATCATAAAAATGTGCATCCCAGCTAGCCAACGACTTTCACCCAGCACTTTAATTTTAAAGAGACAAAGCGCTACCTGGGGAATGACTAACCATGACACAAGCACAGCAATAAAGGGCTGATGTAATAGAAAACCACGTTCTTTGTGAAACCAGGCTTTCCTCTAGGCCAGCTGTGTGCACACATGTTCTCTCCTCTTAAAAGGCTCGAGCTGCATTTGGATGGTCCCCCAACACCATGGGCTAAGGAGAGCCAGCTGCCACTTCACCATGGCCCAGGAGGAGTTTGGCCAGGACATGTTACTAAGTGTTCTGTCAGGAAAGGGTCCCAGGGCCAAATATGTTTAGGAAATGCTGCCCCTGCCCCAGCTGGCGTTATCTTATTACTGTCCCTCCAAACAGGCTTCCTATAGCACCAGCTGAAGCAGCACCGCCCGGTCCTTTCTGAAATTACATCTAAATACTCCCTTAGCTTACTAGGCAAGAAAAAAACTTAGGTCTATAAAAACCATATATGAGTACATTCATACCCTCTAATGCTACATAGCAATAAAGAGGAACAAACTATTGATACAACATCTTGGATGGAAGTAAGGGCCTTATGCTGAGAGAAAAAAAGGTAACATACTGTATGATTCCATTTATGTAACATTTTCGAAATGACAAAATCATGGAGACAGAAAATACATTAGTGGTTGCTAGGTATTAGGGATCATGGGGGAGGGGTAATTAGGGAGATCCCTGTGGTGATGGCAAGATTCTGCATCCTAACTTCGGTGGTGGTGGGCATACAATCTATACATGTGATAAAATGACACAGAACTGTATACACACATAGCACCAATGTCAATTTACTGGTTTTGATACTGTACTGTAAGTATGTGAGAAACTGAGTGAAGGGTACACTGGAACATATCTGTGTTATTTTTGCAACTTACTGCAAAGCAAAAATTATTTCAAATAAAAAGTTAATAAAATCAAAAAAATTGCATATAACTATATACACGTATACAAAAATGAGGGCATGTAAACCTGGTGAAACAGCATCGAGTTCCTGTTCTGATACTGCACCATAGGTCTGCAAGACACTACCACTCGGGACACTGGGCAGCTCCCTGTACAGGTACACAGGAGCTCCCTGTACAGGTTTGGGCAACTTCTTACGAATCTACATACAGTTACTTCCCCAAAATTTAATTACAGCTAATAAAAGTACAAAAACAAACAACGTGTGGGTGTGCACACACAAACACAAACATACCTAAAAAATTGGAGAACAGTCTTGTGTAGGAAGAGAATCTGTTTTTGAGCAGCCATTGTTGTGTTTCCTGGATCGTGGCTGAAGGCTGAAGTTGCTATTAACAAAGAAAATGAACACAAAACAGAGGAAACTATTAAGGCTTACAAAAAATAATCCAAGTCACTGGCATGTTATAAAGAACATTTAAACAAAACACAGAAATCCTCCAGGTTTAAAGTTTAAAACACCCACGAAGAGCACAGGTGTGATTATTCAGTGACCCAAACAATGACTCAAACCCCTGTCAGAGGCTTCAAAATGCAGGACCCTGCAAGCATGATAGTTTAGGGTAAAGATACTTACTTCACTAGAGGTCTGTGAAACTCCATCTCCTTGATGATTTGGGGAAGAAGAATTGCTGGGGAGAAGGAAGAAAAGAATGATTATTATGATATATATATTTTAATCAAGACATTAAAGGCTATTAAACTAGGTGAACTTAAAATAATACTGTGGGACAGAGCAATGTAACTATGGAAAAAGAGTGCACAACTGGTCAAGGAGTCAATATGTTGATAAGATTAAGACACAGAAGGGAATTCCCTGGCGTTCCAGTGGTTAGGACTTGGCGATTTCATTGACATGGCCCATGTTCAACCCCTGGTTGTGGAACTGAGATCCCTCACAAGCTGTGCAGTACGACCAAAAAAAACCAAACAAAAAAGTTAAGACACAGAGGACGGTTTAATTTGTGCCTTCTCCTCCTACATCTGTTCTAGTAAAAAAGTCACGTTTCATGACACAGAAGGGCTCCAATGATTTCCAGGGGTGCCAGGAAAATGACAGATGCTCATTCATTTTAGGAAAAAAGTATGAGAATCAAATAAGATAATCAGTTGAAAATAACTGCAAAAGAATCTACTTTAATTATGAGCTACAAGAAATGATATAATAATCCTAAGCCAAAATAAAAATAATATCCCTTTAATGAATATATTTATCCATGATTAAACAGGGTGAAATTCAAGAGAACAAAAGAAACAAACTTGTGCCACTAACCCTGTGTTTCCAAGGGAAAATGAGAACAGCTGCTCAGGGAGTGCATCCACCTTTCTGGTCCCTTCTTAGCACCTGTACCCCAGTTACTTAGGTTTACCATGTTGATTGTTTACTGTCCTCTGCCCACTGGAACTTGAGCTCCTTCAGACAGGGCTTTCTCTCACTCACATCACAGTACCCGGAACAGTGCTGGGCACCGTGGGCTCTCGGGAAATATCTGGTGAGCCTGTGTGTACACGAATTCACAGCTCCTCTCTGAAACTGTTGTCATTTTCTAGGATTATTCAGTCCCCTGCATGGTAACATGTTGGTCCCAGAGTCCAGGAGTGTCCCCCTACCCTGAAGCACAATAACCTACATGGAAACAAGCTGCCTCTTGGTCTATCCATCGCCTCAGGGAAAAGGCATGTTCTCCTTTGTTTTCTCACCAGACCCTGCTACAGACTGAATGTTTGTGTCCCCTCAAAAACCACAGGTGGAAACCTTACCCCCAATGTGCTGGACAGTATTAGGAGGTGGAGCCTTTGGGAAGTAATGAGCATTAGAAGAAGCTGTGAGGACGGAGCCCCAGGAATGGGATCAGTGACTTCGTTAAGAGTCGTAAGAAGAGTCTGCCTCCTTCCCTCTGCTCTCCGCTGGGTGAGTACACAGGCCGGTAGCCTGCACCCGGAGAGAGTCCTCACCAGAACCCGTTCCGGCCAGCATGCAGCCCCTGGACACTCAGCCCCCAGGCTGGGAGAAATGAATTTCTGTTGTTTATAAGCCACTCAGTCCCTGGTGTTTGTTATAGCAGCCCGAGCTGGCGTGACCAGAGTACAAAAATGAGAACCCTTTCCTTTTTTTTTTTCTTTCTTTTCCCCGCACCCCGTGGCTTGCGGGATCTTAGTTCCCCGACCAGGGACTGAACTGGGCCACAGCAGTGAAAGCGCTGAGTCCTAACCACTGGACCACCAGGGAATTCCCTCCTTTATGGTCTTAACTTTCATAATTTTACTTCCCAGCAAGAAATGTCATAACAGCGGGGACCTTCTGATCTGACTACTCAGCAGGAGCTCCTGAGCAAAGCCCCAGGAAGGACAATCTCCCTGGGGCACTGCTGACCAGCAGCTAACAGTCAAGGCCAGAAAATAGGATGAACAGAGCCCACCATTCCCATTTCTAAAACCAGAGCAAGTCTTTAAAATGGAAAGTCCTTCAAGTTTTAAAGACTTAATTAAAAAAAAAAAATTAGTGTCTTTGGGAGGGAGAAGAAATAGGGTAGAAAATAATCTTTGTTCGACATGGTGAGCATTGAAGTGTACTTTATCATAAACTCAATTGTAACATATTCAAGTCACAGTTTCACCTTAATAACTCACTGTCCTTTTCTCTATCCATGAAGCTCATTAATGCTGATTTTATCTCACAAAGACTGTATCTTGAAAATGCAACCTTTTCTATAATTTCCACAGTTGTGAGTGTGTGAGGCACAAGGGGGCTAGGAGCAAAAAGGCGGGAAGGTGAAGAAAAGACAGTTTTGCCCTGCAGCAGGCTATTTGTAATTACCACATACCCCAGATACACACACAAAGAGGCTGCGTAACTTGACAGGAAGGGACATAAAGGAGCACGGGCACTCGTCACGCACACCGGCTACCTGTCCGGGACACTGCAAGTGCTCTGCTGCGGGGCCGTGAAGGTGGGCGCCGTGGAAGGGCTGCTATTCACATAGGCGGTGGGGGTGTCAGGCCATGGAGAGCACTGCGGACAGAAACAGAAATAAATTAACAGTTCGCTTCTAAAGTACATGGGAGTAATAGCCTTGTAATTCACTCTCTAGTCTGGCCAAATGCAAGATCGTGAAACACAAGACACCTAACATTCATCAAGCAACCTCACAGAAACGCATCAAACTGACTGGTGTGTGGCAGGGAAAATGTTACCTGCTGTGCATGTCTAGACACTGATTACTCTCAGAGAGGACCTGAGGTGACGACAGCAGCAAACATTTCTACAGGTGTTTTAAATGTGTGTTTAAGTACAATGTGCTTTCAAGAACTTTCACCTCCCTCTTCATCCATTCCCCAGTAGGTACCTATCGAGGTTTAAAGAACAGCAGAGGCAAGAAAGGATTCAGAAGCAACATTTGACATCGCGTGGTGACAAGGACAGTAGATCTGTCCCACCTAGTGCTCTTTTCGCCCTCTTCCCCAAGGAGCAGCCTCACCGGTACCCATGTACTTCCCCGATCTCTCTAAGGTTCATGATCATCCCCAAGTAAGATGAGACAGGCCCAACATCAAAATACATCAACTGTGGATGGTACTGCCTGTAGCCATCTACCTACCTACCTACGTTTATTGTTTATACTTTCTAGAAGGAGCAGGGTGGACTTAAATATTTTTCAGCACTTGGCACAATTCTGACCAAAAATAGAGCCAAGATACAAAGACACACTAACTATTACAATTAGGAATACTGAAAAAGCTAAAGTCAAAACATGCTGAATAGGCCAGGGTGGCCTCAAGTGCTGAGGATGGAGGGAATTCATCTCACTCCACGGTATTCTTTCTAAGACTGAGAACGCCCTGGGTTTCAAAGGTCCCCTTTCATAAGCACTCTCCTCCCATTTCACACACAGACGGCATCCTGTCTCACCATGGCTGTGGGGTGTAAGGCTCTGCCAAAAGCCAAGTTAAAGACCATTCAAAGAAATCAGGGTAGACACTAAGGAAGTACACAACTCTAAAATTCTTCTCTACGTCAGGGGGTTTTCAATTCTTTGCTTTCAAAATAATTCAGGAGGACATCTTGTCAGCTGACAGACACTGAAATAATTTATTAGATCATACAAAGAGAGATCATTGGAATTTCTGGCAGGTATCTCAGAAGGAGTTCCAAGACCTGAATGACACTGCTGAAAGAAAAATAAATTTATCTAAACAAAGTTTCTCTTACCTATAAAAAATCTAGAATTTAAATATGTTCTACCCTGTCTCATCATTCAAAATGCATTTCCAATAACATTTCTATTTTTATAATTAAAAATTTTTCATCAAAATGTGTATGATTTGTTGTTTTGATAAACTGGTAAAAATAATGTTTTAAATTCCTCAACTGACTTAAGTCTTACATGGTCACAGGAAATTTTAAAAATTAAATTTCAAATTATATTGTTTGTTGTAAAAGAGTAATTAAGGTGACCATTAAAAGATTTCCAGGCATGAAAGTATGTCCTATTTGGACAATATTATTTAAGGGGAGTGAAGGAGAAAACATGAAATGAAGAAGGAAGAGCAGAGTAAAATTTCAGACTTAAGTGATGGCTTCACCTTAAGTTGTAAATACAGATATTCAAGTATGTCAGAAAATTGTTTCCTTTGCAGCTACTTAAAAAAATTTTTATTGCAGTACAGTTGCTTTACAATGTTTTGTTAGTTTCTACTGTACAGTAAAGTGAATCAGCTATATGTATACATATATCCCCCCCTTTTTTTGAAATCCTTTGGAACTATTTAAATTTATGATGAAAACTTTCAGATGTCAACCTAAAAATGTGCAAGGGAGTATATTCTTTTTCAAAATTCTTTTGAGTGAAGTCAAGACCACTAGTGTGAAGGACTCTGAGCTCAGAAACCAAGTCTCCCCAATGGTTACAGGAGCTTCCAACAGCGTGTCTGACACCCATCAACAGCATGGGTACAGGGCTTCCCTGGTGGCGCAGTGGTTAAGAACCCGCCTGCCAATGCAGGGGACATGGGTTCGAGCCCTGGCCCGGGAAGATCCCACATGCTGTGGAGCAACTAAGCCCGTGTGCCACAGCTACTGAGCCTATGCTCTAGAACCCACAAGCCACAACTACTGAGGCCCGCACACCACAACAAGAGAAGCCACCGCAATGAGAAGCCCACACCGCAACAAAGAGTAGCCCCCACTCGCCGCAACCAGAGAAAGCCCACGCGCAGGAACAAAGACCTGATGCAACCAAAAATAAATAAATTAAAAAAAAAAAAGCATGGGTACAAAGAAAATAAAACAGAAATCCCATAATCTCAACATTCTTTACAACTACCCATTAGGTATCCCCTCAGAAATGGGGAAAATGACTGCAGACTTAATGTTTCAACTATTATCAACTTTCAAAAAAGAAATCTAATTTGGCTGGAATGCATTGCTAAACCCTCTCTGCATGTTGTACCAATTTCACTATAAATGACATTTTACACAATGCCCATTCTTTTTAAACTAGGGTCTTTTGTTTTTCTTTCCAGTTTACAAAGTAGTACCTCCCCAGCTTATACAGTTTGAGGAACCCAAGATGCTGTGGGCCGCCTGGCAGGTCTCCTAACTTGCGGATGTCACATGCTCATGGTCACCTCTACTACTTGGAAGATCTTCCCGCTACACCATTCTCCCCAGATACAAAATATTACAACACGGCATAACACGCACATCAAAACCGTATAGACCTTTCAATATCATCAAGTCTCCCCAGATCTGCTTTGGTAATTATTGCCAGCTGTTTGAGGAAATAAAGCCATCAAAAGCTCCAAGTGAGCATGGCAGGTGATACAGCAAAGACACCAAATTTACTGAAACTCCATAAACATACCTATTTCACTTTTACACATCTAGATTCTTCTAGCAGTAGAAAAGCAGGGCTGTTTGACATCTAAAACTTGCCCAATAAATAGGAGACTCAATTCACAGAACACAGGAAAACTAGCATTCAATGAAAACTGGTCCTGTTAGGAGGCCTCTACTTTTAGAAATGATGGATTCCAAGTTCCTCAATGGCCAGGCTGGATGAAACACCAAGACTCTCCCACCTGCTTTTTTCGTAAGTTTCTCTTACAGTCTTGACCCAGGAGAGTACAGGCATACCAAGGAATATTTTCAGTGTTTCTTCTACCTTGTCATTCTTCCCTGTCTTTAAAAGTAAGCAATGGTACTGATTCATCAAGGCTCCAGCGATATCTGGCCTGGACTTGTAGAGTCGCAGCTTTGGTACACTAGGAACAAAGTCCCTCCGCAGGCAGATTAGAAAATGAGGACTCACTGCAGACTGTAGACACTGGCAACCCAGATTTGAGCCAATGAAATACAGCTCAGATGCAAAGACCAACAGAGACACTAAGGGTTTGGTTGTGCTGTGGCTCTTGGGAACCTACAGTGCTGCCTCTATTCAGTGCAGGACCATCTCACACATCGCCATGTAGCTTTGACAGGTAAGTCTGGATACCCTTTCAATTGAAAGCCAATTGTAACTATCAGAGAACTGTAAGAAATGCTGGCCTTCTTTTGTAGGTGCTTGAAGAAATATATAAAATGCTGCGGATTTTCTTTTTTAAGGGATTCATCTGTACCTTGCTTTTAATGAACAGGTTTCCAAGAAGACCTCTAACCACCCCTAGAAGTATCTTAACCAAACCAAATGCGGCCCTGGGAAGCAAGCAATGCACACCTGGAAGATGTGAAATCCTAGGCCAGTGAACTGCTGACGTTTTGCATACTTTAGACTTGCATCTTCGGATGAGCGCTAGGCTATAACAGATTTCTTTAATTTACAAATTATCAGACCCATTCCTTTTAATTAGTTTATAACAAAAGGGGAAAAGTGATTTGAATTACCAGTGTCTCCCCAAAAAAGTTTACTAAGAACCATTTGTGTCTTCAGCTGGGAAATTAGGAGAATAAAAAGATAAAACTGGAGGGGCGGGCGTTTTGGGGAAGGAGTATACAGTTGTTCCATACAACTTTTGATTTGAATCAAAAAAGCCCACTTAAAGAAAATGCAACATGGTGTGCTCCCCTGCCCCTCAGAGAGGACATTTTCAGTTTTATTGCATATATTATTTAAATGCATATAGAAGTATTTAAAATATTTTCACTCAATGCTTTAATTTGGAAATAATGTTCCTGTGATAATGCCTGTGGCTTTCATAGTCTACAGATAATTACAGATACATGTGTAAGAGTGAAAACTCCATTTCTGGCACCTTGATAGTACAAACACTGCAATGATGAAACATAACCATTAATATGTATGATAAGTTATTTTTAAAAATTATTTAATGTTCTCTGTTTACATTTACTGCTGGTATATAGCTGATCTAAGTTTATATAACAAGATAACCCTTTGTCAACTGTTTGATGAAGAACTGTGTTATAAAATAAAGATCTGCTCTACTTAATAAGCTGGCAAAGTTCATATTCAACCAAAACCCCCCTGGACTACAGTGGGGAACCAGGGCTGAGTGTAGCAAGGTGTCCTATGCTGGCCTGAAGCATAAGGTCACAATGCAGGTGCCAAGAGGAAACACTAATGCAGTCAAGGATTGTTTTTCTACCAGTGCTGCCAATCAGGCTTTTAAAAGCAGACATGTTCTTACGCTCCATGCAGGGAAATGGGACACAAAGTACTGCGTATGTTAACGTCAAGCTTGCTGCCATAATTTCTCCAAATATCTGTGACACTTTCTTATCAGTTACACACACGAGAAAGCAAAAACCTTTTTTAATTACACAAAAATAACTATTTTACTAAAGAAAGTATTTTCAATTAATCTCAGTGCTCGTAAAGCAAGTGTATGTGCAAAGGAGAGAGAGGGAGGGAGGAAAGGAAGGAGACAGGGAGGGAACACATTTTTGAGTGTCATTTGTTTTCTCTCCAAAACCACCCAATACGGTCAACTTTGTTTGAAAGTGTTAGATTTAGGAAATTTTCCTCAGTGAGGAACAAACAGAAAGCAGGAAGTCTAAACAAAAGCAAATTAAATCAAGACAAGGACATCAAAAACAAATTTGGCTTTACTTTTCAGTGGAAGTTGGTCCTATATCTAACACTGCACAAGGTTTCTTGCACAATGAAAAGAGAAGCAGAAGCCCTTACACTGCCTCGCTTTGCCAGAGAATCACCGTAGTCTGCTGGCAAAGTCCGCTTGCTGGACTTTTTCTGCTCATGTTCAACTGCATCTTCAATTATAGGCTCAAGCCTCATCTGGACAAACACCAAAGATTGGGATCAATGTCTTTTCATTATACAAAGAAAGATCTAATACCCTGTTTATGCCTCTGCCGTCCAATTAAACAAACGTATGACTAGCAGGATTCAAAGGTAAGGAAGATGCAAAACCCCAGCAGTGACAAACATCGGACATTCTGGGCCCCAACATAATTTCTATCAACTCCAAGGATTTTAAGGTCTGTTTCTGAGACCCGATTGGGATTTCAGCATCTTCGTCCACGATCCCACCCAGGAAACGAATCTATTAAAATCCCCCAATTTAAAGAGAATATTTTCCCCACAAATATCACCAGGAACATTATGTCAATCTACCACCCAATCTTCCCAGACCCTTTGCAGCCAAACTCATCCTCAGAGGTGGTGCCAGAGTGCACAGCTCGGCTTCTCCTCAGAACCGGAATGGTGCCCGCATTACCTCTGTGAGGACCGTGGTGTCATAGGACGGCTGGTACTTCTCCTTCTCATGAGCGGTTCTCTTCTCCATCTTCTCTCGATCAGTTTTTTGTTTCCTATCTGCACCTTTCGGCTTAAAAACAAAGTAGACTTTTTCATCTATCAGGCTTCAGACAAACACCTTTACCAGCAACACTGGGCCTCACTTCCTCAAAGCCTAGTTTCCATCTCTTACCTTAAAAACTTTGATTTGGCAGCTAGCTGAGTGTAGATGATCTGTGTATTCTCCATTTTCATTCTGCTTAAAGGTGTCAACCTGGATCCTAAAAGGCACTCCCTTTTCACCTCCGTGCTTCCGGGGAGTAAATTCTGTGCTGATGCAGTGTACCTAGAAAATGAGTCAGGCTGAAATGGATTCAAAGTCTTGTCCACTGATTACCCTTCTACTTTGCTCCCTTTCAGATGTTGGGCCACAGGTATAAATTCAAGATCCTTTAAAAGGAACTCCCACATATTACTCAGGTGTCTGTCGTGAATTTCTAACTGTTTTAAACATGTATGACTTTCCTTTCACAAATCCAGCTGAGCCCTCCTGAACTTTGTGGGAATGGGCTCTGCCCCATTCCAGTGCCCTCCTCGAAGGCAGGACTTGCTCCAGTGATGAGCGCATCAGTACAGTAGCTTCCTGTGTCTGTCCCCTAACCCCACCCCAGACTGGACCCACGGTCCTCAGCCTTGCGTGGGGCTCAATCCACAGCAACCATCACCTCGTTACTCAGAGCCCCTGCTGTTTGCCCTCTACTGCCATCACCCCAACTCCAGCCAGCTAGTCACCTCACTGCTGTTCCTACGGTCATCAACTCGTGATCCTTCGCCTGGGGAGCTTCCACAGTCCACCAAGCCCACTCCTCACTCCACCTGCATCCATCTGAACTCTCCTGTCAACGCTTCACAGTTCACAGAGGATCCTGAGGGCAGTATTCATTTTCCCACCACTTCTGCCCACTCTTGCAACAACACCATGGTGACAGCTCCAGGGCATGGCACAGTGTCATTAACAAGACCTTGGTAATTTCTGACTGCTACACACCCCCTCTTCTAAGGACTCAAGGTTAAAACTGATTTCTGCACCAAGACTGTACACAACCTGAGAGGTAAGGCCAGCTCTTCCATTGCTCTCATTCACCACATAACCAGTCGCCCTGTCAGATGAACAATATGAGAAAATATTCAACTAATATGAACCATGGCCCTACTGATTATTAGCTGATGGGTGATACTACTTGGAAGACCACGAAAATGCAAAATACTAAATTCTCTATAGTTCACACAAATCATAGCCTACTTCGGCCAGTCAGCAATTAACTGATTTTCCTTTTCTGTATAAAGATTACCTACTCAGTAGTTTTCATTTCACCATTTACAAATTTGAACATACTATTAGAATTACTGTTGATTTTATTTTACATATAATAATACCATATCTGTTTTTCAAAAACTAATCTCTTAGGACAGCAGTCCCCAACCTTTTTGGCCCCAGGGACCGGTTTCATGGAAGACAATTTTTCCATAGACTGGGGGTGGGGTGGGGATGGTTTTGGGATGATTCGAGCGCATTACATTTACTGTGCACTTTATTTCTATTGTTATTACATTGTAATATATAATGAAATAATTATACAACTCAGCATAATGCAAAATAAGTGGGAGCCCTGAGCTTGTTTTCACTTGCCACTCACTGAGAGGGTTTTGATATGAGTCTGCAAGCAATTGATTTATTGTGGTCTCTGTGCAGTCAAACCTCTCTGCTAACGATAATCTGTATTTGCAGCCGCTCCCCAGCGCTAGCATCACAGCCTCAGCTCCACCTCAGGTCATCAGGCATTAGATTCTCATAAGGAGCATGTAACCTAGATCCCTTGCATGCGCAGTTCACAGTATGGTTCACATCCCTTGGGTGCACAGTTCACAGTAGGGTTCATGATCCTTTGAGAATCTAATGCCGCCACTGATCTACAGGAGGCGGAGCTCAGGTGGTAACGTGGGTGACAGGGAGTGGCTATAAATACAGATGAAACTTCGCTAGCTAGCCTGCTGCTCACCTCCTGCTGTGCAGCCTGGTTCCTAACAGGCCATGGACACTAACAGTCCGTGGCCCAGGGGTTGGGGACCCCTGTCTTAGGAGACACAAACTGAGTATTCATGGGTGAAATGAAATGCCTAGGCGTTGCTTTACAGTATTCCACCAATAACCAAAAAGGGGAAACTACTAATAACTGTCGAAGCCAGGAGATGGGCACAAGAGGATTCATTATTATCCTCTCACTTTTGTGGGGGATTGAAAGTGTCAGTATCAAAATATTTTTAAATAAAGCTAGACAGAATCTTAAAACTACACTTTTTTCAATCATATCCTTTAAAACAGCAGGTTTTGTTCAAGAGAAATGCATCTTAAGAAGAATGGAAGTTTTGATTATTGTTACTACCAGTGGTAAAAGTGATATTTAAATAATGCTTTACATATTAAGATTGTCTTTACAGGTTAGTCTATAAATGATGAATTTAGTAGATTAACTCTAACTTAACAGAGTGTGTTGTGTATAAAAAACATTACAAGATAGTTTACAAATAAGCATTTAAAGAAAATGATATCACGTATCAAGAATTCAAGCTCACCCACAGCCTCCTGAATGACGCTAGTATAACTCTAATAATGTAAGAATCCAAACCTGAATGAAAGCAGATGTGCGTTTTGCAGGATCCCACAGAAATTCAACTGCATTTAACTGGCTTGGATTTGTCTTTGTGTCAATTATTCCCACAGACATTGGAATATCTGTATTTTAAAAAGAAGTGACACAGAAACAAAACTATGAATGATTAAAAGGTTACAATCTACTATGATTCTGTTCTAATGAAATTATTATACCTCCCTGCTGAACTTTTCCCTTCAATGTTCTCCATGGTCAATCATTTCAACATAAAAACCCACCTAATGTGTATCATACTTTCTCCCACCATTTCTATTTCATTTTATTAAGAATATGATGGATGGTGCCAATCAAAAATGAAATAAATGGTTTAAAACTCATAAAATTCCTGGCTCAGTTTCGTTAAGCACCAAAAACAACTTCATTTTTAACTATAAAACAACTCAAATAGTATGGAGGTTCCTTAAAAAACTAAAAACAGAACTACCATACGAGCCAGCAATCCCACTACTGGGCATATATCCTGAGAAAACCATAATTCAAAAAGAGACATGTGCCACAATGTTCACTGCAGCTCTATTTACAATAGCCAGGACATGGAAGCAACCTAAGTGTCCATCAACAGATGAATGGATTAAGAAGATGTGGCACATACATACAATGGAATATTACTCAGCCATAAAAAGAAACGAAATTGAGTCATTTGTAGTGAGAGGGATGGACCTAGAGTCTGTCATACAGAGTGAAGTTAAGTCAGAAAGAGAAAAACAAATACTGTAGGCTAACACATATATATGGAATCTAAAAAAAAAATGGTTCTGATGAGCCTAGGGGCAGGACAGGAATAAAGACACAGACGTAGAGAAAGGACTTGAGGACACAGGGAGGGGGAAGGGTAAGCTGGGACAAAGTGAGAGAGTGGCATGGACATGTATACACTACCAAATGTAAAATAGATAGCTAGTGGGCAGCAGCTGCATGGCACAGAGAGATCAGCTTGGTGCTTTGTGACCACCTAGAGGGGTGGAATAAGGAGGGTGGGAGGGAGATGCAAGAGGGAATGCATATGGGGATATACGTATGCATACAGCTGATTCACTCTGTTATACAACAGAAACTAACACAACACTGTAAAGCAATTATACTCCAATAAAGATGTTAAAATACATACATACATACATACATAAAACAACTCAAGTCACACAGGTGACTAAAACTCTCTACGCAATCGCCCATGATGTGGTGCTAGTGTATTAACAGGTATAGCTAAACAACTGCCTCATCTCTCCGTGGTCTTCTGACTTGTACCTAAATCGAGGAGTCTGTCTCCTGGGCGATTCCACTTCCAACCTTCAAGTTGCTGATGCTCTGTATATTGGAGCCGTCTGTCATGGAATACAACTCTTATGATGCTCTATGGAATAAGTAGGGGAAATGAGCACTTTAAAATTGTTCCAGCTAAAAAGCACAAGTGTTTTCACTTCTTATGCATTAGCCTATAATAGAAAAGCATACAAAAACAAATTCTGGGGCTTCCCTGGTGGCGCAGTGGTTGAGAGTCTGCCTGCCGATGCAGGGGAAACGGGTTCATGCCCCGGTCCGGGAAGATCCCACATGCCGCGGAGTGGCTGGGCCCGTGAGCCATGGCCACTGAGCCTGCGCGTCTGGAGCCTGTGCTCCGCAACGGGAGAGGCCACAACAGTGAGAGGCCCGCGTACCACAAAAAAACAAAAACAAAAACAAAAACAAATTCTGCTTTAAACATTTTGTAAGTGTTTTACAAAACACTGTTTTGTTCTTGGATACCTGGGTATGGGTACAATTATTTGGTGCAAAGAATTATTACTATCATTTTTTTTAACTTTTTTTTTTTTTGATGTGGACCATTGTTAAAATCTTAATTGAATTTGTTACAATATTGCTTCTGTTTTATGTTTTGGTTTTTTGGCCATGAGTCACGTGGGATCTTAGCTCCCCGACCAGGGATTGAACCCACAACCCCTGCATTCGGAGGTGAAATCTCAACCACCGAACCAGCAGGGAAGTCCCGGTACAAAGAATTATAACTCAAAAATAACAAGAGCAAATAAAATGGATTCTTAGGTTAAATTTTTTTTTTTTTTGCGGTACACGGGCCTCTCACTGTTGTGGCCTCTCCCGTTGCGGAGCACAGGCTCCGGACACGCAGGCTCAGCAGCCATGGCTCACAGGCCTAGCCGCTCTGCAGCATGTGGGATCTTCCCGGACCAGGGCATGAACCCGTGTACCCTGAATCGGCAGGCGGACTCTCAACCACTGCGCCACCAGGGAAGCCCTCTTAGGTTAAATTTTTATTAAAAAATTTGATACTGTAATTCAGAATTAAGGTCCATGTCCATAAAAAATTAGTAAGAATTATATTTCTATAAAGAAAACATCAGGGAATCCCCTGGTGCCCAAGTGATTAGAGTTTTGCGCTTCCACTGCAGGGGACCCTGGGGTTCGATCCCTGGTCGGGGAACTAAGATCCCCGAGTGCTGTGAGGCACAGCCCCGCCCCCCAGAAAAAAAAAGTCAAGGGCAGGGGGGTAAATCTGCCCACCACCCCAAAAAGAGAACCTATATGCAAAATTCATCCTCAACTATTTAACCTGCAAGTGAGATTATCTGAGGTAAGCAAGGGAAAAACAAAACAAAACAGATAAAACACAGGTAAACTTCATCCAAACACTCAGGTTCATTCCTAGGGAAGGCTTTAACTCCACTCCACAAACTCTAGGCCATTCTCTGCTCTCCACCCATCCCACCCTCACCTCCCACAGGTTTGGGCTGCCAGCTGCTGTTCCATTCCAAGAACAGGATAACAGGTCATCAAAATGGATTCAGATACCAGATTTGCACTAATTAGTGTTTCTGACATGTTTATAAATAACTGTTTCTCAGACTATGATGCAGTAAGATAATCGTATTTCCAGTAGACGCTCTGCTGGTTTGGGCAGGAAATAACTTGTTAGCGATACATATCAATACTATCTTTAGTGCCCCTGCCTTCCGCACCCCCAAAATGCTGTCCAAAACATAGCTGATAAATATTTTGAAGGGAACCATTTAAAAGTAGAAATACTGTAATTTGAGATAGTTTAAAAAGAGGCCAAGTCAGTCATTAGGACCTCTGTGGACGTCTATGAAGGCACAGTTGCCACTCTGATCCACACCCAATTCCCCACCAGCACCCACTTCACACAAGCGCCTGCTGGCAGCAAAGCCCTCACAGAGTGATGGTGCTTGAGCCAGTGGTGGCTCCTGGTTCACAGTCACCAGCAGGTTGATCTCTCAGAAGTGCAGCACAGAAAATGTCATGATTTTGATTCTTCCATATTTAGTAAGAACCAGATCAAATCCATGAATTCAGATGAAAATAGTATGAGAATACAGGTATTAGTTTTAAGTGCTTTACTAAACCCCATTCTAGGTCAGACTAAGAAATAAGACAGTAAAATAAGGAATATGGAGGACCATAGTTAAGAAATGGCAAGATATAAAAGAAAACCTCTTAAATAAAACTGGAAGGGGAAAAGCTGTTATCTGGAAGTTCTGACTAAAAGGAGACAATACACCAAGAGAATCAGCCACAGATAAAGGGGCCCTAACAATAAGACAGAAAGAGAACAATCAGAGAAAGCACTTCACTGAATATTTTAAGCAGGTCAAGAAGTTCCAAAGCACCTCTGATCAGCAGCATTTGATCCCGAAGACCGCCCCCCCACCTCAATAGCAGAGTCAAAGATCATGGGGCCAGGAAATTAAACTCTAGATGGCTGCAGAGTATTTTAGGGATCCTCTAGATGAAGAAGCATGTGGTCTTTAAGAAAGTTATCCTGTAGTCTCTGGCAGTAGCAGACTGTAACTCTGAATCCCAGGCAAGCTCTCAGAATGTAACTGGATGTATTCTGGCACATCCACCAAAAATCAGACATGTGGCTTATCAAGTGGAAGATGAAACTAAGACTTCTTAAAAAGTAACCCTGTGACTTTCACAATGACAAAAGAGTTCACCCACATCTTCCCTTAAACAATATATTACTAGGCTGAATTTTAACCAGGTGTGGTACAATTTGGCAAAGATTTGCCGGGGTGCCCAATACTTGTCTGACAATGAATGACGAGCTGGGAGCAAGACATGCTGAGAGAATCTTCAACACTGCTAAGCCTTCTAGACTCTGAAAAATGAGAGCTGTTGCTCCTTGACCAAACCATAGCTATTTGTCACTAGAGTCCAGCAGAGCATAACCAATTCAATGGGACTTGCTCACTGGGAACAGTGCTGATGCCTTTTTAAAAGGGTGAATCTAATTAGTGTTCAATACAGGTGAGAAAGCCAGTAGGAGGGAATAAAAAAAATAAGGCCATCTGACCCACCCTTTAGGGAAACGATCAAACCCATTGATGGAACACAGACATGACAGACTCCATGTTCAGATGGCACACGTGAGAATCGGTAAATAACCTCTCTCCTGTTCTGAGAATGTTGGGAGCCTCGGGAGTCAGAAGAAACCTGGGAGCTTACTCCAGGTTGGCAAGACAATGATCCACTGGGGACTAGAACCTCTCACAGGATTGGGAGCTTCCTGCCCCCAGGAGTGGGAAGAGTACTCCAAAGACTCTCAGGCCTCCAGTGCTGAGCAGCTGCTTTCTGGACAAGCCTAATTTGTTAGCATTAGTACTGCTGTCCACTCCCCCCCACAGGCTGCCTTCCCCATGCTCGCCAGTCTGAAAAGGGTTGGGCCTTTCCAATGGAATGCCTCTCCACAATGAGGGCCCAGCAGCACTCGGGCCCCAACAGGCCTCTCTGTAGGAAGATGGAAGGACCGAGAGAACTCATCCTGCTTCTCCCTTGCTAACAGCCACAATGAAGTTTTCCCTTTTCCCAATTAAGCTTCTTCAGTAACCCTTACCCTGTAATGCTCTGGAGTTTATGATACTGTGTGGTGCGTGACAGGTAGAGGCTAGAAGGACCCACCTTGCATGACACTGCAGGGGCCGGGGATGGGTCTGAAGGCACATCCATCCTAAAAGGAATGGGTTGGCTGCGCCTCCTAGGCCTGGAATAACTGACTCTTCATTCAGACACACCAGTAGCGTGAAGAGATCAAATTTTACTTAGAGAAATTTTCAGAGGTGAAATAAAAGTTTCAAAGTAACACTTATATTTTCCCCCCACACTATCTTTTACTTTTAAAGAGAAACAAAGTTTCCACACTATCTTCTACGTTTAAAGAGAAACAAAGTTTTTGTTGTGGTAGTGGGTTTTTCTCCCTCCTTTAGCTGCAACTAACTTTTCTCTGGCGCCTTGTTTCCAGAGGGCCTTCACATTTACTTCACTCAGTAATTACTATAATTCCTATTTTACAGAGGAGTAAACAAAATATAGCTCAATAGAGTTTTAATATAGCCATTACTTTCTTAAAGTGAAATTAAATAATTTTTTAATAACTCCTGCAACAAAAAACAAAACTCTTGCAGTAAAACTGCTACTTTTTTGAGTCACTGCAGTACCTTTTAGGAATTTAAACAGACGGTCCTTACCTTTACCAGTTTTCCAGTGATCTCAGGCACATCTCCCATTTTCCGATTATCCAGCATGCGAATTTCGTAAGACTGACCTATTTTTAAAAATTGTGTATCAAAAACAATCCATATAAAGAACATCACTCTGTGTAACAAAAATTCAACTCAAACGTACGACTGCCCGATATTAAATTCTAAAGAAGCAAACTCAGGTTAATCTTTCTCTTCCCTGCAAATCATATTTTCCTCCTTCCACTCTCAAAGAAGACTGAAGAGTTCCTCAGTCAGTTTACTTTCCTCTGTTATCCTCTCACACTCATTATCTGAGACCAATTTTTCATAACAGCTTTATTGAGGTATAACTTACATGCCATAAAATTCACCCTTTTAAAGTGTACAATTAACTGGTTTTTAGTAAATGCAGAGCTGTGCAGCCCAAACTGCTATTAATTTTAGAGCACCTTCATCATCAAAAAGAAAACTCATACCCGTGAGCAGTCCCTTCTCATCCACCCACCTCCAGCCCCTCACAACCAATCATCAATCTACTTTCTTTCTCTTGGGATTTGGTTGCTTTAGACAGTAGATATAAATGGAATCACACAACAGGTGGCCTTTTGTGACTGGCTTTTTCACTTATAATGTTGCCAAGGTTCATCCAGGTTGTAGCATGTGTCAGTCTTTCCGATTCATGGCCAAATTATTCAACTGAATGCACACACCACACTTCGTTTATTCATTCAACAGCTGACAGACATCTGGGTTTCCACTTTTTGGCTATTATGAATAATGATACTAGGAACATTTGTGGACAGGTTTTTGTGTAAACTAAGGTCAAATTTTAATCCTGGAGCTTTCTCCCTTGTGTCCAATGAACCCAACTCACATCTTGTCACTGCTCAATTAGGGTCCATAAAAAAAACACGAATAGAAACTCACACACCAATCTATTTAATTAAGAAAATAAGCTGCTGCTGCCAAAAGTTAGTAATATGCTCCAAATCCACAAAAAAGATGTTTGGATTACCTGTCATTAAATAATAAAAATGACAGCATAATTTGATATGCAGAAAATTAGTAGTAATTAAAGAGTGCTTCTAGTAACATATGAAGTTGAGGCTCTTTATAATAAAACTACCAATACCTTGCCCACACTCCACTGGGCTTACAAAAATATACAAAAGTACAAGATCATAGGGTCAAAACATAACAGTTACCAAAATAAAACTAAATCACTCCAAGGCTGGTGAAGGAAAACAACGGCTGTACACACCACTAAGCAACAGTCAGATTCATTCAACACACTGAGAGAGATTAAACTAAAAACACCCTTATGGTAACAGAGATTTTTTAAAAAGTTAAATCTGCAGCATACTTAACAATGGATCTGAACCTGGAAAAAGAATAAACAATAACTTCTTTAAAAACGGAAATGAATATCCAGGAGTGGTCACGAGCCCCTACTGCCACCCTCCCAGACCCCAGGGGTGGTCACGAGCTGCTGCTGCCCCCACTGCGTGCTCCGAGGGTGTGCCTGAGCCGCTGCCAGACCAGACACCAGCCGTGGCATCTGCACACCCCGCCCCTCTCGGGGGTAATGACCAGCACACACTGAGTAAAGAGGCAACAGGCATCCATACTAAAAACAGCCTCGTACCAAATATATTAAACACGTACAAGCTACACAGGGACACCCCCACATAAACAGCCCTCTAAGACCAAAGTAGGTAACTGTTTCTCCTAAACTCACAGAGTAAGATAAACACAAGTAAAATGAATCAGCAGAGGAACCACTCCCAGTTAAAAGACCAACAGAATTACCCTGAAAGAACAAACAATGAAGCAGACCTCTTCAGTCTAATAGACACCGATTTCAAAAAAGAGGCAATGGAAATACTGAAGGAATTAAGAAAGGCTATTGACAGAAATGCAGATTACTGTAAAAAAAAACAAAACAGCTAGAAACTATAAAGATGAACCAAGAAAAATTAGAAAACTCATTTGCAGACGTGAAAGCTGAGATAAAGACAATGAATAGCAGAAAGAATAATGCAGAAGAACAAGTCAACTGGAAGATAAAATAATGGAAACCACCGAATCAAGACAGCAGACAGAAAGCCAAATGAAAAAAAGAAATGAAAGCAACATAAGAGACCTATGGGATAATATAAAGCACGCCAACCTATGCATACTAGGAATTCCAGAAGAGGAAGAAAGAGAAAAGAGGACTGAAAAAATATCTGAAGAAATTATGGCTGAAAAGTTTCCAAACCTAAAGAAGGAAACAGATATCCAGGTACAGGAAGCACAGAGGGTCCCAAACAAGATAAATCCAAAACAGACCTACACCAAGACATATTATAACAAAAATAGCAAAACTTAAAAAGAGAGGATTTTAAAGGCAGCAAGAGTTCATTACAAGGGAACCCCCATAAGACTATCAGCTGGTTTCTATACAGAAACGTTGCAGGCCAGAAGGGAGTGGCAAGATATTGGGTTGGCCAAAAAGTTCGTTCAGGTTTCCCCATACCGTCTTATGGCAAAACCCAAACGAACTTTCTGGCCAACCCAATATATTCAGTTCTGAGAGGGAAAAATGTGTAACCTAGGATACTCTATCCAGCAAGATTATCATTGAGAATAGAAGAAGAGATAAAGAATTTCTCGGACAAGCAAAAACTAAAAGAATACAGCAATACTAAACCCATCCTAAAGGAAATATTGAAAGGTCTTCCCTAAACAGAAATGAAGAATCTATAGGAAAGAGAAAATCACAACTGGAAAATAAATCATTTAAATGAGCTAGTACAGATTTAAAAAGATTAAAAAATTTCTGTGTAAGTGATGATAACCACAATGAACAGCAAAAGGATAAACATGAAGATGTAAAAGAGGGCATCAAAATTGTAAAATGGGGGCTTCCCTTGTGGTGCAGTGGTTAAGAATCTGCCTGCCAATGCAGGGGGCAGAGGTTCGAGCCCTGGCCCAGGAGAATCCCACATGCTGCGGAGCAGCTGGGCCCGTGAGCCACAGCTGCTGAGCCTACACTCTGGAGCCTGTGAGCCACAGCTGCTAAACCCATGTGCCACAACTGCTGAGGCCTGTGCACCTGGAGCCCATGCTCCACAATGGGAGAGGCCACTGCAATGGGAAGCCCGTGCACCGCGGCAGGGAGTGACCCCTGCTTGCCGCAACTGCAGAGGGACTGCCTGCAGCAGCAAAGATCCAACGCAGCCAAAAATAATTAATTAATTAATTAAAAAAATTGTAAAATGGGGGGCAGGGAAGAAAATGTAGAATTTGTTCTCCCTAAAATGTGCTTGAGCCTATATGACTATCAGTCTAAGGCAAGTAGATATAGGAAGGGGTTAGCATACTTGAAAAACAGGGTTATCACAAATCAAAAACATAGATTCACAAAAACCAAAAAGAAAAGAACATAAGTATAATATCAATACAAAAGAAAATAATCAGAACACACACACACACACATGCACACACACACACAAGAACAAAGAAAAAGGGACAGAGAAGAAATAAAAATCAATGGGAAAATAAGGTTTAAAATGGCAATAAACATTGGGTTGGCCAAAAAGTTCCTTTGGTTTTTAAGTAAAAATAAGATACGTTTTTCATTTTTACCCAGAACTTTATTGAACAACGTATTCACCATTTTCTTCCACTACCTTCTGCCATTTTTCAGGAAACTTCATAATTCCATCTTCCCAAAACTTTTTATCTTTTTGAGCAAAGAACTGTTCCAGGTGCCTTTTACAGTCTTCCAGAGAATGGAAGTTTTTTCCATTAAGAGAATTTTGTGAAGACGTAAATAAATGGAAATCCGAAGTGCAGTGTCTTGTATATACGGCGGATGAATCAGAACTTCCCAGCCAAGCTGTAACAGTTCTTGTCTGGTCATCAAAGAAACATGCGGTCTTGTGTTATCCTGATGGAAGATTATGTGTTTTCTGTTGACTGATTCTGGACTCTTTTTGTCAAGTGCTGCTTTCAGTTGGTCTAACTGGGAGCAGTACTTGTTAGAATTAATCGTTTGGTTTTCTGGAAGGAGCTCATAATAGAGGACTCCCTTCAATCCCACCATATACATAATATCACCTATTTGGATGAAGACCCGCCTTTGGTGGGGTTGGTGGTGGTGGTTCATTTCGCTTACCCCACGATCTCTTCCATTCCACATTATTGTACAGCATCCATTTTTCATCGCCTGTCACATTTTGTTTTAAAAACAGAACGGTTGTGTTACGTTTAAGTAGAGAATTGCATACGGAAATCAATCAAGAAGTTTTTTTTTTGCTTAACTTACGTGGAACCCAAACGTCAAAGCGATGAACATAACCAAACTGGTGCAGATGATTTTCAGTGCTCGATTTGGATATTTTGCTTATGTCAACTATCTGCTGCGTGGTATAACACTGATTGTTCTCAATGAACACCTCAATTCGATCACTATCAACCTCAATCTCTCTACCTGACCATGGAGCAACGTCCAGCAAGAAATCCCCAGCACGAAACCTCGCAAACCACTTTTGACATGTTCAATCGGTCACAGCACCTTCTCCATACACTTCACAAATATTTTTTGCGTTTCAGCTGCGTTTTTAACCTTTCCTGAAATGATAAACCATAATATGCTGAAAATGTTGCTTTTTTCTTCCATCTTCAATATTAAAATAGCTACACAAAAATTCACCAATTTTTATTTTTTTTTAATGCACACTGATATGATAGCTGTCACAACAGAGTCTAACAAAATTGTTTCAAATGAAGTTAAAAATAACTAAGCAATACTAAAGCCAGCTTACAGAAAAAAAGCAAATGAACTTTTGGGCCAACCCAATACATAGCTATCAATAATTACCTTAAATGTCAATGGACTAAATGTTTCAATCAAAAGACAAAGAGTGGCAGACTGGATTAAAAAATAAGAGGCTACAATGTGCTGCCTACAAGAGACCCACTTTAGGGCAAAGGACACACACAGATTTAAAGTAAGGGGATGGAAAAAGATACTTCATGCAAACGGAAATGATAAGAGAGTGGGGGTCACAATACTCATAGCAGAAAAAGTAGACTTTAAAATAAAGGCCATAAAGAAAGATAAAGAAGGACACTATATAATGATAAAAGAATCAATACAAGAAGAGGATTTTACATATATGCACTTAATAAAGGAACACCCAAATACATAAAACAAAGACTAACCAGACATAAAGGGAGAAACTGACAATACAATTTAACATCACACTGACATCAATGAACATATCTTCTAGACAGAAAATCAATAAGGCAACAGAGATCCTAAATGACACAAGTTAGACTTAATTGATATTTTCAGGACGTTACATCCGAAAAATCCAGAATACACATTCTTTTCAAGTGCACATGGAACATTCTCTAGAACTGACCACATACTAGGGCACAAAACAAGCCTCAACAAATTTAATAAGAGTACAGGAATTATCTTAAGCATCTTTTCTGACAACAATGGCAGGAAACTAGAAATAAACAACAGAAAAAGAAATGAGAAAAATAAAACACGATTACATGGAGACAAAACAACATGGTACTAAAAAAATAGGTCAATGATGAAATCAAAGAGGAAATTAGAAAATACCTTGAGACAAATGACAATGAAAACACAACCATACAAAATCTATGGGATGCAGCAAAAGCAGTTCTTAGAGGGAAGTTCACAGGAATACAGGCCTTCCTCAAGAAACAAGAAAAATCTCAAACAACCTATCACTTAAAAGAATTAGAAAAAGAAGAACAAACAAAACCTAAAGTCAGCAGAATGAAGGAAATAATAACTATCAGAGAGGAAATAAATTAAGAAAAAATTAAAAAACAATAGAAAAAAAATTCAATAAAACCAAGAGCCGGTTCTTTGAAAGGATAAACAAGACTGACAAACTGCTGGCCAAGCTCAACAAGAAGAAAAGAGAGAGAACCCAAATAAACAAAGTAACAAATGAAAAAGGAGGCTTAACAACTGATACTGCAGAAATACAAAAAATCATAAGGGAATACTATGAATAATTACATGCCAAAAATTCGACAACCTAGAAGAAATGGAAAAGTTTCTAGAAACATACAGCCCACAAAAACTGAATCAAGAAAAAATAGATAATTTGAACAGATAGATCACTAGAAGTGAAATAGAATCTGTAATAAAAAAAAAACTCCCTATTAACAAAAGTCCAGGACCAGATGGCTTCTACCAAACATATAAAGAAGAACTCATACCTATCCTTCTCAAACTCTTCTAAAAAAACCGAAAGGGGGGAACACTCCCAAGTGCATTCTATGAAGCCACCATCATCCTGATACCAAAACCAAAGACACCACGAAAAAAGAAAATTACAGGCCAGTATCTTTGATGAATATAGATGCAAAAATTCTCAACAAAATATTAGCAAACCGAATCCAACAACACATAAAAAGGATTATATACCATGATCAAGTTGGATTCATTCCAGAGTTACAAGGATGGTTCAACATATGCAAATCAATCAACGTGATACACCACATCAACAAAAGACAAAAGCCACATGATCATCTCAAAAGACACAGAAAAAGCATTTGAAAAAATTCAACATCCATTCATGATAAAAAAAACTCTTACCGAAGTGGATATAGAGGAAACATATCCCAACATAATAAAAGCCATTTAGGACAAACCCACAGCCAATATAATACTCAATGGTGAAAAGCTGAAAGCCTTCCCGCTAAAATATGGAACAAGACAAGGATGTTCATTCTCACCACTCCTATTCAACATAGTATTGGAAGTCCTAGCCACAGCAATCAGAAAAGAAAGCGAAACAAAAGGTATCCAAATTGGAAGGGAAGAGGTAAAACTGTCACTATATGCAGATGACATGATACTATATATAGAAAACCCTAAGGACTCCACACAAAAACTACTAGATCTAATAAACGAATTCAGCAAAGTATCAGGATACAAGATTATCATTCAGAAATCAGTTGCATGTCTTTACACCAACAATGAAATGTCAGAAAGAGAACGTAAAAAAAACAATACCTTTTAAAATTGCGACCCCCAAAATAAAATACCTATGAATAAACCTGACCAAAGAGGTGAAAGACTTATACGCTGAGAACTATAAAACATTAATAAAGGAAACTGAAGATGATTCAAAGAAGTGGAAAGATATCTCATGCTCTTGGATTTGAAGAATATTGTTTAAATGGCCATATTACCCAAAGCAATCTACAGATTTAATGCAGTCCCCATCAAATTACCCATGACATTTTTCACAGAACTAGAACAAGTAATCCTAAATTGATATGGAACCATAAAACATCCAGAATTGCCAAAGCAATCCTGATGAAAAAGAGCACACAGGAGGCATAACCATCCCAGACTTCAGACACTACTACACAGCTACAGTAATCAAACAGTGTTGTATTGCCACAAAAGCAGACATACAGACCAACAGAACACAACAGTGAGCCCAGAAATAAACCCACACACCTACGGTCAATTAACCTTCGACAAAGGAGGCAAGAATATAAAATGGAAAAAAGACAGGCTCTTCAGCAAGTGGTGTTGGGAAATTGGACAGACGTATGTAAATCAATGAAGTTAGAACACACCCTCTCACCATACGCAAAAATAAACTCAAATGGCTTAAAGACTTAAAAGACATGACACTATAAAACTCCTAGAAGAGAACATAGGCAAAATATTCTCTGACATAAATCATACCAATATTTCTTAGGTCAGTCTTCCAAGGCAACAGAGATAAAAATAAAAATAAATGAGACCGAATCAAACTTACAACGTTTTGCACAGCAAAGGAAACCATAAACAAAACGAAAAGACCACCTACAGAATGGGAGAAAATATCTGCCAACAGACAGGGTCTTAATTTCCAAAATATACAAATAGCTCATAAAACTGAACACCAAATTTACAAACAACCCAATCGAAAAATCAGCAGACCTACAGAGATATTCCTCCAAAGAAGAAATACAGATATCTGGCCAGTAGGAACATGAAAAGATGCTCAACATAGCTAATTATTAGAGACATGCAAATCAAAACTACAATAAGGTACCACCTCACAAAGGTCAGAATGGCCATCATTAGAAAGTCTACAAATAACAAATGCTGCAGAGGGTGTGGAGAAAAGGGAACCCTCCTACACTGCTGGTGGGAATGTAAGCTGGTACAGCCACTATGGTAAACAGTATGGACATTCATCAGAAAATTAAAATAGAATTACCATATGATCCAGCAATCCCACTCCAGGGCATATATCCAGGCAAAACCATAATTCAAAAAGATAAAGGCACCCCTATATTCACAGCAGCACTATTCATAATAGCCAAGATGTGGAAACAACCTAAATGTCCACTAACAGACAAACTGATAAAGAAGATGTGGTAAATAGATAAAATACAATACTACTCAGCCATAAAAAAGAACAAAGTAATGCCACTTGCAGCAACACGGATGCAACTAGAGATTATCATACTAAGTGAAGTAAGTCAGAAAGAGAAAAACAAATACCATCTGATATCACTTACATGTGGAATCTAAAATATGACACAGGGGACTTCCCTGGTGGTCCAGTGGTTAAGACTTTGCCTTCCAATGCAGGGGCTGTGGGTTCAATCCCTCGTCAGGGAGCTAGGATCCCACATGCCTCGCGGCCAAAAAACCAAAACATAAAACAGAAGCAATATTGTAATAAACTTAATAAAGACTTTTTTTTTTTAAAATAAGACCTCTGCCGGGTCTTTGTAGTGGCATGTGGGCTCTTTTAGTTGGGGCATGCAAACTCCTAGCTGTAGCATGTGGGATCTAGTTCCCTGACCAGTGATCAAACCCAGGCCCCTTGCATTGGGAGCATGGAGTCTTAGCCACTGGACCACCAGGGAAGCCCCAATAAAGACTTTAAAAAATGACACAAATGAACCTATCTACGAAACAGAAACAGAATCACGGACATAGAAAACAGACTAGTGGTTGCCAACGGGGACGGGAGTGGGAGAGGGAGGGAGAGGGAGGGGTTGGGAGTTTGGGATTAGCAGATATAAACTAGTATATACAGAATGGATAAACAACAAGGTCCTACTGTATAGCACAGGGAACTACGTTCAATATCCTGTGATAAACCATGACGGAAAAGAATATGAAAAAGAATGTGTATATATATATATATATATATATATATATATATATATGCGTCTGTGTGTATAACTGTATCACTTTACTGTACAGCAGTATTTAACACACTGTAAATCAACTATACTTCAATTTAAAAAGTTAAAAAATAAAAGATTTTAAAAAAGCAAATGAATAGATATCATTGATAAATACAGCATTACATATCTGAAATTACACTCAACCTCAAGAATTTAGGACACAAAAATTAACAAAATGTTTGTGCTGATTATCAGATCAACAAAAAACTGTTTAATTAATTTAAAAAATCAAGTGGGTAAAGATGGGGAAGAAATAAGCACATAAAATGTGGGGAAATGTAAACTGATAAACTGTTTTTGAAAGATAGTCTGCCTGCACCTGTTAACAAGTTAAATACTGCATCTTTTGACTCAGGGATTCTGATTATCAAGAGGGGGAATATTTGCACCTCACATTAGTCACAGAGGGCTAATCTCCCTAGTACCAAAGGAAAAGAACTCTTACAAAATTGCTAACAAATGCCCAACAACCCTAACAGAAAATGAGCAAATGACATGAACATGTACTTCACACAAAAGAAGGAAAGCCAACAGTTCTTAAACATATTAAAAGACATTCGAGGGCTTCCCTGGTGGCACAGTGGTTAAAGAATCCACCTGCCAAGGCAGGGACACGGGTTCGAGCCCTGGTTTGGGAAGATCCCACATGCCGTGGAGCAACGAACCCCACGCGCCACAACTACTGAGCCTGCACACCTAGAACCCAAGCTCCGTAACAACTGCAACTCGCCACAACTAGAGAAGGCCTGCGTGCAGCAACGAAGACCCAATGCAGCCAAAAATAAATAAATAAATAAATTTATTAAAAAAAAAAAAAAAGAAAGAAAAAGACATTCGACGTCTGGGAATTCCCTGGTGATCCAGCAGTTAGGATGCCGTGCTTCCACTGCCAGGATGCTGGGTTATATCCGTGGTCAGGGAGCTAATAAGATCCCGCAAGAAGCGACACACAGCCAAGAAAAAAAAAAAAGACATTCAGACATTTGAACTCCATCAGAGACATGCAAGTTAAAGCCATACTGAAATGGCTTTTCACCTATCAGATTAGCATGAATCTCTCAGTTTGAGATGTCGTGGCTAAAGGGAAACAGTCACTCTCCTCTATGGACAGTAGAGGTGGAGATGGTTTAAGAAGCAGTTGTCACTCTGGAGAGATTCTGAAGGTAGAGCCTATGTATTTTCTGGTATATTAATTAAAGTGTGAGAGAAAGAGCAGCTGAGGGTTACTCCAGATTTTTGGCTAAGGAACTTCCTGACATGGGGAAGATCACAAGAAGCAGATCTCAGAGAGAAAATCAAGGAGTGCGATTGCATACATTTTATCAAGTTGATTTATAAATCTGAGAACCCAAAGAAAAGCAGTCTGTGAGATGGGAGGTGGACCAAATGCACAAGGAGGGAGGGAAAACTTCTCTCGCCAGGATTCCCTTGTGGTCCTCAAAAACTCAAAATTCTAAGGATTGAAAAAGATCAAAGGAAGAAATCTCAATGTGCCTTATCTTCTTTTGTATTATTTTATCTTCTTCTGTATTATCTTCTTTTGTATTATTTTTCCTCCTCAACCTTAGGATATTTCTGTGCTCAATATAAAGTTCAATCTGTTTCCACGAACAGATCTCAGGCTTGGCTGCTCCTGTATTAAAGCACTATAGATTTTTATTCTTCTGAAGTCAAAAGCAGGTTTTTAAAAAAGGCTCTGTAACACTTATTATGCTTCAAATGATTTCCCTGTTGGAAACGATATATGTCCTAGCTTTCTTCCTTCTTCAGTTTTATCCCATGTCTCCCACTATTTAGAAATCCCTCCCCACCAAGTTTTACTCAATGGCAATATCCATTGATATACTACCAGACTTTTATTGGTTCAATTTCTCCTTCTATTTGATCCCCCTCCATAATTCTCCTAATAAAACAACTTCCTGAAATGTTAGTCTAGGTTCCAAATGAAATATTAAAAAGGTCCCACTACCAACGAAGTATAAAGTTAACACAAACTGCAATACTCTAAAAGTTACTAGTCCTATTTTTAGCTTTATCTTCTGAATTTACCTGTCACATTTGGATTTGTTTACTCCTTTCTTGGCTTAGAAAAGCAAAAGCACTGACAGAATTGAAAAATGTAAGTGCTATGAGTTCACGTCCCCAACTACCTTTGAATATAGAGTGTAAGATGGACTCTAGAGCAAAATGGAGCCCAAGGTGTGACAGATCCACCTTGGTTAAGTTCAAAGCATTTATTTCTACGGTCCTAATACAGAACTTTAATCTATAACAAGAACCAAAGCTAACCTCAAGGAAATCTACCACAGTGTAAAATGAACTTACCAAAAAATATATTTTCTTTTTTGAAGCATCAATCATTTAACAGTATTTTTAATCCAATAGACATGCTACTTTATTTCCTAGACCTAAAACTTGTTTGCAAGGTAGCTAATACTGGTTAATTAACAGGGTGCTCCAAGTAGAATTTGGCCTCCATATGAACAGGTATTTCTGATCTAATAGCAGCAATAAGCTGATCCGGAATAAATCAACGGTTTAAGATCAGAAGTCTCACTCATGGGGCTTTCCTGGTGGCACAGAGGTTAAGAATTCGCCTGGCAATGCAAGGGACACGGGTTTGATCCCTGGTCCGGGAAGATCCCACATACCACAGAGCAGCTAAGCCCATGCGCCACAACTACTGAGCCCATGTGCCCTAGAGCCTGCGCGCCGCACCTAATGAAGCCTGCACGCTCTAAGGCCTGTGTGCCACAACTACTGAGCCCATGTGCTGCAACTACTGAAGCCTGTGCACCTACAGCCTGTGGTCCACAACAAGAAAAGCCATTGCAATGAGAAGCCCACGCACCTCAATAAAGAGCAGCCCCCTCTTGCCGCAACTAGAAAAAGCCTGTGCGCAGCAACGAAGACCCGACACAGCCAAAATATAATAATAAATTAAATAAATAAAAATGAATAGTGGGCTTCCCTGGTGGCGCAGTGGTTGAGAGTCCGCCTGCTGATGAGCCATGGCCGCTGAGCCTGCGCGTCCGGAGCCTGTGCTCCGCAACAGGAGAGACCACAACAGTGAGAGGCCCGCGTATCGCAAAAAAAAAAAAAAAAAAAAGAATAGTAAGATATTCCTATTAAAAAAACCCCAAAAAACAAGAAGTCATGTCACTCTTATCATGGTGGGGAAGCATCATGGATTCAGCTGGGGCTACTGAACAAGGGGCAGCCTATTCCAGCCAGATCCCTGCCCAAAGGGATAGGCAACTGCTTACTCCCCTTTCTGTGGCTCCATATTGGGACTACGGTTTTTTTACTCCACAAAGTTAGAGGTTTAGGGACCTCCCTGGTGGTCCAGTGGTTAAGAATCTGCCTTCTAATGCTGGCAACGGGGTTCGATCCCTGGTCGGGGAACTAAGACCCCCACATGCTGTGGGGCAACTAAGCCCGTGCGCTCCAGAGTCTGCGCACCACAACTAGAGAGCCCACACGCCACAACGAAAGATCCTGCATGCCGCAACTAAGACCCAATGCAGCCAAATAAATAAATATTTAATAATAATTTTTTTTAAAGTTAGAGGTTTAAGTTTTCTCATTACCTAAGAGCTGAGACGGACAGCTGCCCAGGCATAACCAGAAAAACACAAATACAGCTTTTAAACTCTGTACTTCTATCATTCAAAACAGTACGAAAACCGACACTCTAAAGCATCAGTACTTGTTCCAATTTCTACCTGAGATGAAGTTAAGACTACACAGGATTATTTTTCTTTATGTTGCACAATGGTATTACACAATGACAAATATTCTTTAGCAACAGCTGCTCCGGAGGCAGAAGGTGAGCAATGAGCTTGAAGGGGAGGCTACTAGGAGTGACCAAGCTATGGCCTAAGAATAGCTACAGCCCCACCTATGTGTCAACGCTCCTCTGAGGAAATCTGTCTATAAGAAGTGGTGGTGAGGGGACGCTCACATATTTGCCTGAATATTCAAAGTAATAAAAAGTTGAAGCATGGTCTCCAGACCAGCAGCATCAGCACCACTTGGAAACTCGTCAGAAATACAAATTCTCCAGCTCCGCTCCAGACCCACTGACTCAGAAACTCTATCAATCATGTTTGACAAGCCTTCTAGGTGATCCCAATGCATGCTGTCGTTGGAGACCACTGCTCTGTGCAAAGCTACAAATATCCAGTCAGTCAATGCTGTTTCTAGCACAAAGCATTCGGGACCTTCTCCTGGGAATAACTTGTCTATGCCAAAATTAAGAACTAAGTCATTCTAAAGCTGTTTAAAGTAAATTACATTATGATTCCTTTATAAGCAACTAAAATTCATTAAATAGTCATTTATTATTTGACAGGATTGTAAATCCTGTAACAGTCTAGGATAGCTCTCACTCCAATACACACACATGCTCCACAAATCCACTTATCCTCATATATGTTCATTACACACGTGTATACAGTCCATATATTTGAATATACATATATGTGCACATTTACACACACACAAACTCATGCGTGCAAGGGCTCAGGGTTCATTAGATGCCCATTTCAAGACCCAGCTTTGACTGGGCCTTCAGAGATAACCTAGGAGGCAGTAAGTACTATAGTATGCAGAGTGTTTCTGTCTAAAATCTTAAGAGTAAATGACAGCCACACTATGGAAAACAGCTCTGATACACAACAGTAGCTCATTATGCACCAGTTTGGAGATCATCTACATAGTACACATTTGCCTTGGTTGATGGGTTAGTTTCCTATTGCTGCTGTAACAAATTTCCACAAACTCAGTGGCTTGAAACTATGCAAATTTATTCTCACACAGTTCTAGAGTTCAGAAGTCCAGAACGGGTCTAATGGGCTAAAATGAAGCTGTCAGCAGGCTGCATTCCTTCTGGAAGCTGTAGGGGAAAATCTACTTCCTTGACTTTATCTACTTCTTGCAGTAGCCTACATCCATTAGTTTGTGGCAGTCTTCCTTCATCTTCAAATCTCCCTCTGACTCCTGCCTCTCCTGCCTACTTCTTTCACTTTTAAGGACCCTTGTGATTTCACTGGGCCACCTGGATAATCCAGGATAATCTCTCCATCTCAACAGCCTTAATTAAATCATACCTGCAAAGTGCCTTTTGGTATAAGGTTAAAATATTCACAGGTTTTGGGGATTAGGATACGAACATCTTCGAGGCACCATTATTCTACCTGCCACAGTTGCTAAGCAGTGCAAACATGTTATTTCTACAGTTCAAAACTCTGCTACAGGGGGACTTCCCTGGTGGTCAATATTGTTAAGAATCCGCCTTCCAATGCAGGGGACGTGGGTTTGATCCCTGGTCGGGGAACTAAGATCCCACATGCCACAGGGCAACTAAGCCTGCCCGCTCTAGAGCTTGCGCACCACAACTAGAGAGCCTGCATGCTGCAACGAAAGATCTCGTATGCCACAACTAAGACCCGATGCAGCCAAATAAATAAATATTAAAACAAACAACAAACAAACTCTGCTACAGCCTTATTTAAAAGATTGTAGGGACTTCCCTGGTGGCACAGTGGTTAAGAATACGCCTGCCAATGAAGGGGACATGGGTTCGAGCCCCATTCCGGGAAGATCCCACATACCTTGGAGCAACTAAGCCTGTGCACCACAACTACGGAACCTGCGCTCTAGATCCCACAAGCCACAACTACTGAAGCCCGCGCTCCTAGAAGCCATGCTCTGCAACAGAAGCCACTGCACCACAACGAACAGTAGCCCCGCCCCGCTTGCCGCAACTAAAGAAAGCCCGCGCACAGCAACAAAGACCCAATGCTGCCAAAATAAATTAAAAAAAAAAAAAAAAAGATTGTAATCATACTTGCCAACAAACCTGGCAAAAATCCTGAGTCATTACACAGGTATCTAGTCCCAGGGTTGCATTCTAACCATCTGTAAAAGTTGCTCATCTATCTGCCATAGGAAACTAACACATTAGCCAAGGTCTAACCACTTGGTTTTCCAGTACAATCAGAAAGCATTAAAGCTATCTAGTTATAAATAATAGTAACAGCAGCAAAGGCTAGTGTTGTGCTTCCTATGTGCTGGCCACCTTATAAGTGCATTACACATATTAACTCAATTTAATTCTCAGCTACCTTAGGTGGGGGTTATTTTATTAAAGGAACTTGCCTGGACAAGCAAGTGGTGTAATGGGATCTAAACACAGGCAGCCTGGCCCCAGAGACAGCTAATGACAACCGCTCACTGCTGCCCTCTACCTCTCACCCCGCTACATGTAGAAAAACATTTAAATCACCAGTCACTGTAACGAGTTGACACATTTAAAAGGAACAAAAAGGTATGTGAATAATGTGTGTAAAGACATCCCATATGCAGCAAAGGTGCATATATCCTGGGCAGTTCTATCTCATTCTTCTACCAGGCATTACTTTAGGGATGGAAGTTCTCTCTTAAATTTCATCCTTTAGTGACAAGATCATTATATTCACCACAACTATTGCTTAAGCATATAATTCAGTCATCATAGAATAAGTTTATTGGAATAAATAAATTAATGATACAATATTTTTGTTATACAAAGGGTATCTTTTAACAGGATTACAATCTTCTTAGGTGTCTAAAAAGGGTTCTAATTTAATGGCTACTTGGGGCCAGCGAGCAGAAGAGTTTTATTGTATACTCTTTCATACCTTCTGAACTTTGAACCATGTATATAAATCATTTAGTTACACTGTTAAATTTTAAATGGTGACCATTAAGTGAAAAGTTAGAAAACACTGGAACTATTCTAGTAAAGAGACTCAGTGGTTAAGAAAATGAGATTTGGAATTAGAAATCTCTGGGTTTAAGTCCCTATAAAAAGCATGGTCAATCTAAAAAGATAACTGTAGGAAAAAATTACTCCCTCTAAAGCTTTAATATAAAGTGGGGATAACTGTGCTTTCACTGTCACTATTATTTCCAAGTAACAGAGAAAAAAGTGACTGCTTAATTTCCCTCTCACTTATTATAATGAGTGGGGAAGCTTAAAGGAATTAAAACTTGTGCTGATGAAGAACAACTTCAAGTGCCCTATCTAATCCCTTCTTTATAAAGCTTTTGTATCCTTTTTTGATAAACAAGGCAACACTGCCATGATGAGTCATTTTCCCTTGGTGGAGCTGAAGAGTTCATTTGAAGATAAGAAAATTAACTCATGAGTAAATCTGAATAAAAATCTAACTCCTAAGAACAGGAAGACTAAAGAGTAAATTATGTCAATATTTAACAGTCACACTATCAAAGCTGATGTACAGATGATACTATACTAAAATGGGTCACTGAGACGCATTTTACATACTTTGCAGAAACTTCCCAGGGCAATGTCACCCAGCTAAAAAATATCCATGGAATTTTACTGGAATTCCTACATAAAAATCAATCATTTTTATTTTCCATACCTATGCCTGATTCTCTTTATATATTTCATGAAAGGCTTCTGTAAAAAAAATCAAAACTATACATGCACTACTTAGAATGTTTCCTTTTGAAAAGTGAGTCTGATCAACTTAAGATACTCTGCTGGAGGATCAGATCAAGATGGCAGAGGAGTAGGACGTGGAGCTCACCTTCTCCCACAAATACATCAAAAATACATCTACAACCTAGAGACTGTCCTACAGAGTAAAGTAAGTCAGAAGGAGAAAAACAAATACCGTATGCTAACACATATATATAGAATCTAAAAAAAAAAAAAAAAAAAGAAAATGGTCAGAAGAACCTAGGGGCAAGACGGCAATAAAGACGCAGACCTACTAGAGAATGGACTTGAGGATACGGGGAGGGGGAAGGGTAAGCTGTGACAAAGTGAGAGAGTGGCATGGACATATATACACTGCCAATATAAAACAGATAGCTAGTGGGAAGCAGCCACATAGCACAGGGAGATCAGCTCGGTGCTTTGTGACCACCTAGAGGGGTGGGATAGGGAGGGTGGGAGGGAGATGCAAGAGGGAAGAGATATGGGAACATATGTATAACTGATTCACTTTGTTATAAAGCAGAAACTGACACACCATTGTAAAGCAATTATACTCTAATAAAGATGTTAAAAAAATACATCTACATGCAGAATGCTTCTAACAGAACATCTACTGGATGCTGGCAGAAGGACTCAGACTTCCAAAAGGGCAAGAAAATCTCCATATAACTGGGTAGGGCCAAAAAAAAAAAAAAAGAAAAGAAAAGAAACAGAAAGAGAGAGAAATGAATCGGGACAGGACCTATGCCCCTGGGAGGGAGCTGTGAAAGAAGAAAGGTTCCTGCACCCTGGGAAGTCCCCTCACTGCCTGGGAGATCAGCTGGGACAGAGGGGGAGGTTCGGAGCCTTGGAGGGGAGCACAGCAACCGGTTTGTGCAGGGCAAAGTGGAGAGAGACCTGCACACATGGTTGGTGCCACAGAGTAGCACTCCCCAGCCTGGGACACTCATCAGCTGGGTCAGGTGGGGGCTGGGTGCTGAGGCTCAGGCTTTGGAGGTCAGACGGGGAGGTGAGGACTGAGGTTGGCTGTGTGGAGATGGCCTGAGGGGGCTAGGGTGTGGTGAGCCACAACCGAGGGAGTCGAGGAAGAAGCCTGGGCCTGCCAGAGAGGCAAGGCACCATTGCGGGGGGCACACAAGGAGAGGGGTGGGCCGCCACAGAAGCTTCTTTCTCCGTGCCCACTCTCAGGCAGCAGCGCACCACCTACACGAGCTCCGGGGGCAGGTGCAAGATGCCACTGCCACCTCAGAATCCAGAGGTGGACATGGATCGCTGCCGCTGCAGAGCGTCCTGTGACTGAGCACCAAACGCTGTCCATGCCTACCCAGGAGTGTGCGCGACCTGCCACTGCTGCTGAGGGTCCCACAACCGGGAGCCAACCGCTAGCCCCGCCTTCCTGGGAGTGTGTACAGGTTGCACATCTGCACACCCCCTATCAAGGGGATAACGGCCAGCACACGTAGGGGAAAGAGATGACAAGCATCCAAACCAAAAACAGCCCTCGTGCCAAAAAAATATTAAGCCCACACAAGCTACACAGGGATGCTCCCACATATAAATAGTCCTCCAAGACTAGAGTAGATAATTGTTTCTCCTGAACTCAGAGTTAAGAGAAACACAAGTAAAATGAAGAAGCAGAGGAACCACTCCCAGTTAAAAGATCAAGAGAATTCCCCTGAAAGAACAAACAATGAAACAGACCTCTTCAGTCTAACAGACACCAAGTTCAAAAAGGAGGTGATGAAAATACTGAAGAAATTAAGAAAGGCTGTTGACAAAAATGCACATTACTGTAAAAAGCAACTACAGACTATAAGGAGGAACCAAGAAAAATTAGAAAATTCATTTGCTGAGACAAAAGCTGAGCTAAAGGCAATGAATAGCAGAATGAATAACGCAGGAGAAAGAATAAGCGATCTGGAAGATAGAATAATGGAAATTATGCAAGCAAAACAGCAGTCAGCCAAATGAAAAAAAAGGAAAGCAATATAAGAGACCTGTGGGATAATATAAAGCATGCCAACCTAGGCTTAATAGGGATTCCAGAAAGAGAAGAAAAAGAAAAGGGGATTGAAAATGTATTTGAAGAAATTATGGCTGAAAACTTCCCAAACCCAAAGAAGGAAAAAGATATCCAGATATAGGAAACGTGGAGGGTCCCAAACAAGATGAACCCCAACAGACCTACATCAAGACATATTATAATAAAAATGGCAAAGTTAAAGATAAAAAGAGGATTCTAAAGGCAGCAGGAGAAAAACTTAATTACAAGGGAACCCCCATAAAGCTATCAGCTGATTTCTCTACAGAAACACTGTAGGCCAGAGGGAGTGGCAAAATATATTCAAAGTCTTGAAAGGGAAAAATCTGCAACCTAGAATACTCTACCCAACAATATTATCATTTAGAATAGAAAGAGAAATCAGAATGTCTCAGATAAGCAAAAGCTAAAAGAATATAGCAATGCTAAACCTATCCTAAAAGAAATATTGAAAGGCCTTCTCTAAATAGAAAAGAAACCAGAAGATATAAGAAAGAGGAAACCACAACTGGAAACTAAATTGCTTAAATTAGCCAGTATCAAAAAGAAAACCTATTTGTGCAAGTGATGATAAACTCACAGAACAGCAGGAGGATAAACATAAAGATGTAAAAAAGTACTCCATCAAAATCATAAAATGTGGGGCAGGAGAGTAAGAAAATAGATTCCTTTTTTTTTTTAATGGAATGCGTTTGAGCCTATATGACTAACAGCCTAAAGCAAGCAGATATAGGAAGGGGTTAACATACTTGAAAAACAGGGTAACCACAAATCAAAACCATACAAAAGATTCACAGAAACCAAAAAGAAGAGAACACAAACATAAAATAAAAGGAAATCTTCAAACCACAAAAAGAAAAACAAAAAAAAAGGAACAAAGAAGAAACAAAAGAATCAACTGGAAAACCAGGTTTAAAATGGCAATAAATACATATGCCAATGGACTGAATGCTCCAATCAAAAGATAGAGTGGCACACTGGATAAAAAAACAAGAGCCTAGGGAATTCCCTGGTGGTCCAGTGGTTAGGACACTGTGCTCTCACTGCCAAGGGCTCAGCTCAGGTTCAGTCCCTGATGGGAGCTAAGATACCACAAGCTGCATGTCACAGCCAAAAAAAACCAAAACAAAACAGGAGCCTACAATATGCTGCCTACAAGAGACCCACCTTAGGACAAGGACACACACAGATTGAACGTGAGGGGATGGAAAAAGATATTTCATGCAAACAGAATTGACAAGAAAGGGAGTAGCAATACTCATATCAGACAAAACAGACTTTTAAACAAAGGCTATAAAGAAAGATAAAGAAGGATACTATATAATGACAAGAGGATCAATACAACAGGGTTTTACACTTGGCAACATATATACACCTAATATAGGAACACCCAAAAACATAAATACTAACGGACATAAAGGGAGAAAGTGATGGGAATACAGTAATAGTAGGAGACTTTAACACCCCACTGACATCAATGGACAGACCATCCAGACAGAAAATCAGTAAGGAAACAGAGGTCCTAAATGACACAACAGAACAGTTGGACTGAACTGACATTTTCAGGACTTTATATCCAAAAAAACCCAGAACACACAGCCTTTTCAAGGGCACATGGACCATTCTCTAGGATTGACCACATACTGGGGCACAAAACAAGCCTCGACAAATTTAAGAGTATAGAAATTACTTCAAGCATTTTTTCTGACCACAAAGGCATGAAACTAGAAATCAACAACAGGAAAAGAAATGAGAGAGAAAAGATTAAATGGAGACTAAACAACATGCTACTAAAAAAACAATGGGTCAACGAGGAAATTAAAAAGATACCTTGAGACAAACAACAATGAAAACACAACCATATAAAATCTATGGGATGCAGCAAAAGCAGTTCTAGAGGGAAGTTCACATCAATACAGGCCTTCCTCAAGAAACAAGAAAAATCTCAAATAAATAACCTAAACTACTACCTAAAAGAATTATAAAAAAGAAGAACAAACAAAACCTGAAGTCAGCAGAAGGAATCAAATAATCAAGATCAGTGAGGAAATAAATTAAACAGAGACTAAAAAATAGAAAAGAAAAACAATCACTAAAACCAAAAGATGGTTCCTTGAAAGGGTAAACAAAATTGACAAACCTTTGGCCAGGCTCAACAAGAAGAAAAGAGAACCCAAATAAACAAAATAACAAATGAAAAAGGAGAAATCTCAACTGATACCACAGAAATACAAAAAGAATAAGAGAATACTATGAACAATTATATGCCAAAAAATTTGACAACCTAGAAGAAATGGACAACTTTCTAGAAACATACAGCCCATGAAAACTGAATCAAGAAGAAACAGATAATGTGAACACACTGATCACTAGAAGTGAAATAGAAACTGTAATAAAAAAACTTCCTACAAACAAAAGTCCAGGACCAGTTGGCTTCACAGGTGAATTCTACCAAACATACAAAAAAGAACTTATACTGATTCTTCTCAAACTCTTCCAAAGACTGAAGAGGAGGGAACGCTCCCAAAGACATTTTATGAAGCCACCATCACTCTGATACCAAAACCAGACAAAGATACCACCAAAAAGAAAATTACAGGCCAATATCTTTGATGAATATAGATGCAAAAATTCTCAACAAAACATTAGCAAACCGAATCCAACAACACATAAAAAAGATCATACACCACGATGAAGTGGGATTCATCCCAAGTTCACAAGAATGGTCCAACATATGCAAATGAAACAGTGTAATACAGTACATTAACAAAAGAAAAGTCAAAAACCACGTGATCATCTCAAAAGATGCCGAAAGAGCATTTGACAAAATTCAACATCCATTCATGATAAAAAAACTCTTACCAAAGTGGGTATAGAATGAACATATCTCAACACAATAAAAGCCATTTATGACAAACCCACAGCCAATACAGTACTCAATGGAGAAAAGCTGTAAGACTTCCTGTGAAAATCTGCAACAAGACAAGGATACCCCGGGACTTGCCTGGCTGTCCAGTGGTTAAGACTCTGCGCTTCCAACGCAGGGGGTGTGGGTTCGATCGCTGGTTGAGGAACAAAGATCCCACACACCACACAGCGTGGCCAAAAACATAAAAAATTTTTAAAAATTAAAAAAAAACACTCAAGGATACTCACTCTCACCACTTCTATTCAACATAGTATTGGAAGTCCTGGCCATAGGATTCAGACAAGAAAACGAAATAAAAGGTATCCAAATTGGAAGGGAAGAGGTAAAACTGTCACTATATGCAGATGACATGATACTATGTAGAGAACCCTAAGGATTCCACACAAAAACTACCAGACCTAATAAATGAATCCAGCAAAGTAGCTGGATACAAGAGTAACATTCAGAAATCGGTTACATTTCTTTACACTAACAATGAAATACCAGAAAGGAATGTAAAAAAACAGTACCTTTTAAAATTGCACCAAAAAACAACCTAGGAATAAATTTGACCAAGGAGGTGAAAGACTTATACACTGAGAACTATAAAACAGTAATAAAGGAAATTATATCCCATGGTCTTGGATTGGAAGAATTAATACTGTTAAAATGACCATACTACCCAAAGCAATCTACAGATTTAATGTAATCCCTATCAAATTACCCATGACATCTTTCACAGAACTAGAACAAATAATCCAAAAATCTGTATGGAACCAAAAAAGACCCAGAATTGCCAAAGCAATCCTGAGGAAAAAAAAAAAAAAAAGCAGGAGGCATAACTCTCCCAGACTTCAGAATACTACAAAGCTACAGTAATCAAAACAATGTGGAATTGGTACAAAAACAGACATACGGATCAATGGAACAGAATAGAGAGCCCAGAAATAAATGCACACACCTATGGCCAATTAACCTTTGACAAAGGAGGCAGGAATATAAAATGGGAAAAAGGCAGTCTCTTCAGCAAGTGGTGCTGGGCAAGTTGGACAGCTGCATGTAAATCAATGAAGTTAGAAAACACCCATACACCATGCACAAAAATAAACTCAAAATGGTTTAAAGACTTAAACATATGACACCATAAAACTCCTAGGAGAGAGCATATGCAAAACATTCTCTGACATAAATTGTACCAATGTTTTCTTAGGTCAGTCTCCCAAGGCAATAGAAATAAAAACAAAAATTAAAAAATGGGATCTAATCAAGCTTACAAGACTTTTCATAGCAAAGGAAACTATTAAAAAAAAAACACCATAACCTATGGAACAGGAGAAAATATTTGCAAATGATGTGATGCCACAAGGGCTGAATCTCCAAAATACACAAACAGCTCATACAATGCTACAACAAAAAAACAAACAACCCAAACGAAAAATGGGCATAAGACCTTAATAGACATTTCTCCAAAGAAGACATACAGATGACCAGTAGGCACATGAAAATATGCTCAATGTCACTAATTATTAGAGAAATGCAAATCAAAACTTCCATCAGGTGTCACCTCACACAGGTCAGAATGGCCATCATTAAAAAGTCTACAAACAACAAATGCTGGAGAGGGTGTGAAGAAAAGGAAACCCTCCTACACTCTTGGTGGGAATGTAAGCTGGTGCAGCCACTATGGAAAACAGTATGGAGGTTCATCAGAAAACTAAAAATAGAATTACCATGTGATCCAGCAATCCCACTCCTGGGCATATATCCAGACAAAACTATAATTCAAAAGATAAGGCACCCCTATGTTCATAGCAGCACTATTCATAATAGCCAAGACATGGAAACAACCTAAATGTCCACCAACAGATGAATGGATAAAGAAGACGTGGTAAATATATAAAATGGAATACTACTCAGCCATAAAAAAGAACAAAATAATGCCATTGGCAGCTACATGGATGCAACTAGAGATTATCATACTAAGTGAAGTAAGTCAGAAAGAGAAAGACAAATATACCACTTATATGTGGAATCTAAAATATGGCACAAATGAACTTATCTACAAAACAGAAACAGACTCACAGACACAGAGATCAGGTTTGTGGTTGCCAAGCGGGGAGAGGGGAAGGGAGAGGGATGGATTTGGAGTCTAGGGTTGGTAGATGCAAACTATTACATTTAGAATGGATAAACAAGAAGGTCCTACTGTATAGCACAGAGAACTATATACAATCTCTTGGGATAAATCATAATGGAAAAGAGTATGATAAAAGAATGTATATATGTGTATAACTGAGTCACTTTGCTGTACAGCAGAGACTGGCACAATATTGTAAATCAACTATACTTCAATTAAAAAAAAAAAAGACACTTTGCTAAGTCCAGACCTTTGTTAACTTATCAGTTTAAAAGAGGTGGGGTGGGACTTCCCTGGTGGTGCAGTGGTTGAGAGTCCGCCTGCCGATGCAAGGGACACGGGTTCGTGCCCCGGTCCGGGAAGATCCCACATGCCGCGGAGCGGCTGGGCCCGTGAGCCATGGCCGCTGAGCCTGTGCTCCGCAACGGGAGAGGCCACAACAGTGAGAGGCCTGCGTACCACAAAAAAATAAAAATAAAAAAATAAAAGAGGTGGGGTGAAAGACACTCCAGCAACATTTCAATCAGGTTCAAACTTAGCCTGAATCTAGGAAAAGCTATGGATCCTCTCTTTAGAAAAATATACATTCATTAAAAATTTGAAAATGATTTAGGGGATTCACAAAAAATCTTGGGTTCAGAACCTTTTGTCAAAATATAATGCTAGGAGATAAATGCTAGGAGAGAAACCTGTGAAAGAACTGTCTGATATTCATGTAAGTTTAAAGTATTATAATTTCTTTTTAAAAAGTGTATAAAAGTAGAATTTCTTTATGGTTACTCAAATGCGTTTTTAATGATTATTCAAATATATGTTTTCAAAAATGCAGCCTGTATATGCAGTTCACTTTTCCACTTTTTTTTCCTTAAAAGCCTGGGAGAAATTAAGAGGTAAATTAACACAATTCTACAACCAAGGACATACTCATCATTAATATTGCAGGGAGCATAGTCACATGCCAGTAAATCACTTGCACTTATTATACTGATTACCATAAACGTGGGTGTCAGCTGGGAGGGGGATACAAGGGAGCCTGCCAGGGTACTGGAAATACTGGACATAGGTAGTATTTTCAAGGGAATGATCTGTGTAAAAATTCATTGAGCTGTACACCTAAGACTTGTGGGGAATTCCCTGGTGGTCCAGAGATTAGGGATCCATGTTTCTACTGCAGGAGCCTCAGGTTAGATTCCTGGTTGGGGAACTAAGAGTCCACATGCCGGGCGGTGTGGAAAAAAAAAAAAGACTTGTGCACACTACTGTAGATATTCAGTAACTATTTTTTAAAATTTAAGCTTGACCAAACTGACATTGAGCAAGTCTATCAACTGCTCTAAGCTTCCGTTTTTAAAATCTGTAATGGATCAATAACACTTCTCCTCAGGTTATTGTGGGAAGTGAGACAACATACATATAGTATTTAGTACACTGCTTCATACACAGTCAACACTCTGTGAATGCAGGTCTAATACATTATCACTATAGATGGTGGACTGCAATTTTTATCAATGTGAGATGTCTTTATCCAGTTTAACAATAACAGTGATAAGTTATGGATATTCCCCCAGGCCAACAGACAGACATACCCAATGTTCTTTAAACAGAGGGGTGTATGTGCACATGCTCATTCATCCCATGGTATACATGTAACTTATTCAACTATTCCCTAAGTAAGAGAAATTCTGGTTATTTCCTTTTTTTGTCATTAGAAATAAAGCTACACTGAATATTGTAGCCTTACCTCTACACTGCTTCTTCTGATACTTTTATAGCTAAAAGAGATTACCATAGAGACTCTTAAGTTTCAGATTTGAAAGAACCTTAAGTCTCAAATTGAATGCCTACCCAAACAAATCCTAAAATAATATTAACAACAAAATTAGAGTGTTGCCATAGGCAACAAATTAGAATTACCTGAAGTAAAACCTCATAAATTCTAAATTAATATGTTAAACGAAAAGTTAGAAGCTATTCTTCCACATTTTGAAATAATCACTAGTAAGTAGTCTAAAATCTATAGTTCCTTCCAAAAGTTTGAGGAATTAAAGAGTCTATTTAATGACAGAAAAATAATCAGAATATACTCCTAAGTGAACAGATGTTAATTCTCATTTTGTTGAAATAAAATAAATATACAGACAAGGAAACATACCTAGGATGTTAACTGGTTCTCCTGAGGGGGATGTAATTGAAGTCCACTTTCAGCTTTATCCCTTGACATATTCCCCAATTTTTCTACGAAGTATGTACTATTTTTATAACAATAAAAACGTTCAATTCTTTTTAAAAATAAGAGTCCAACATGCTTTCAGTATAGGTCTCCAACAAATGAATTCCTGCATAACTAAGTACTTTTGTTTACATTGGTAAGTCACATTGGCCAGTGCCCAAACTGCTGAGAGCACCTCAAAAAAAATCCTTTCCTCTTTCCAACTGTATATCCTACCCTCACATCTCCGTTTTCCATTCTGCCCACTCTCGCTTTCATATCACCGTAACATAGTATTCTCATTAAATGTAGACAAGATTTGACGCAGTTTACTTTAGCCACAGACTCCACCTTGCTGGACTCTATTACCAGCACAAACCTGCTTCGTTCCTGAGACCAAGTCCCTTGCTAGCTGGACTCCTGATTCATTCTCAAGTTCCACACTGAAACCATGTTCCTAAAAATAACTGACATCCTTTATTACCTGCTCCTCCCTTGGATTTTGTCTAAAGAAATCCTGTAATAAATCTTGTTCCACAGACCCTCTTTGTGCAAATAAGTTTCCACAAACAATTGCTTTGTTGGCTCACACTAAAATTCCTACAATTTACAACTAAAGTTGTAAAAATTGAGAAAAAGAATCTAATTTTCAATTATTACCATTAATCTAGGCTGCAATGCCAAAACCCTATTTCAGATTTTTGTGAACTCTTAAAGTGTGATGCAGCCGTACCAACCTTGGTTCAAGTACGTGAGCGTTTCATCGTGCAGCTTCACAGCTGGTGACGTTGCTGCACACATCACATACTGGAAGGGCGGGTGTTTGGTTTCGTCATCCAATGGAAGGCTGGAATCTTCCTGCTTGAAAATTGGCAATGCCAAGACATCGCTGAAAAGCAAAAAAAAAAATCAACACTGACCTTATTCTGGGTTTAAAACATTTAAAAACATAAAAATATTTAGGGGTAGTTTCTTTTAAAATTTAAGATCAGATATGATATGTAGAATAAAAGAACTATTAATGCTAATCTGGCTCCCCCAAAAGATAGTTTTAATAAACCATACCTCTAGTGTGAGTTGGGGGGGGGTGCCTACGATTAGGCAGAACATTAAAATAAGAAATATTTAATAGTTAAGTCCAAACTACTGACAAAGAGATCACGCTAATAATACATGTGGTACAAAAAAAAAAGTTATGTGAAAAAAATTAGTTAAAAACTTTAAACTCATTTCTATTAAAAAATAAATAAAAGCAAGAGTACATAGCCACCTGTTTTGAAAGGTAGGTCACACTGGCACCATGAAATCACAAAGAAGCATTTGATTAAATGGTATTTTACAAAAAGTTCCCTGCTGGTCCCAGCTAAACGCTGAGAGCATAACGCTTCATACTTAGTCTACAACAATGGCTTCTTCTGAGAAGCAAACAGTAGCAGTAGAAACAGCTGCTATTTTTCCCCCCAAGAATAACTTGGGTCATTGATCGGGAGAGGGATGGGGGGGTCTTCTGGGGTACTGTCTATATTCTGTTAACTTTGGTGGTTAAACACACATGGATGTGTCTGGTTTGCCTTTAAAAAAAAAAAGGAGCTGAGGTATAATTTACATACCACAAAATTCACCCTTTTAAAGTGTATAATTCAGTGTTTTTTAAAATATATTCACAGAGTTGTACAGTCTTCACCACTATCTAATTCCAGAACATTTTCAGCACCTCAGAAAGAAATCTCATACCCTTAGCAGTCACTCCCTATCCCCCAACCCTGGCAACCACTGATTTGCTTTGTCTCTATGGATTTGCCTATTCTGGATATTTAATGCAAAAAGAATCATGTGGCCTTTTGTGACTTGCTTCTTTTAGTATGCTTTCAAGTCCATTCATGTTGTAGCATGTATCAGTACTTCATTCCTTTTTAAGGCTGAATGATATTCCATTGTATGAATATACCACATTCTGTTTATCCATCATTGGATGGTGGACCTTTGGCTTGTTTCCATTTTTTTGATTATGAATAATGCTGCTATGAACACTTGCATGTATTTTTGTGTAGACATGTTTAATTCCCTTGGATATATACCTAGAAGTAGAATTGTTGGGTCATATGGTAACTCTTTACCTTGTTGAGAAACTGCCAAACTGTTTTACAAAGTGACTGCGCCATTTTACATTCCCACCATTAACATATGAAGGGTGGGTATTTCTTTTTTTGAGATAATTCACTGAGCTGTACATTTATATCTCGATGGTTTTTCTACATCCATTCCTCAATAAAAGGTAAAACAGCAAAATATCCAAATGAATAACTACTATAACAACAAGAACAGCAAAGGCTTGTCTGAATTGTTTATTTCTTCTTACAAGCTGTTAACTGACTCAGATATCTGGCTACCCCATTTTAATTAAATTCAATTTAAAAGCAAAATGTGGAAATAAATGAAATGAAAGGGAAACCCTGCATTCCCTCCTCCCACATACATTTCTATTAAAGCACCAGACTGATTAGTCAGGGACTGAATTACCCACTAATTCTCCTTCTTTATTTATACCTAGGAACCGTCAAAACACTCCTAAGTCAAAAGTATAACTGAGGAACACATAGTCAGGAATGGTCCCCAGCCTTCCTCCAGGACAGGGATAAAAAACCTTGGAGCAGATATAAAAACTTTTCAGGAAACTTACAAATGGTACTTTAAGATTCAGAGCAGCTCTCTTTATTAAAAACAACCACAGCAGTCAAAGTGGCTCCATGGTAGATGAAAATATATACATATTCTATGTCATATATATGTAAGCGTTTCAAGTTCTCTTCGTGAGAGAATTCCTGGCGGTCCAGCGGTTAGGACTCCATGCTCTCACTGCTGAGGGCCTGGGTTCAATCCCTGGTTGGGGAACTAAAAGCCCACAAGCGACATGGTGCAGCCAAAAAAAAAAAAAAAAAGTTCTCTTGGTGAGAAAGAAATAAAAAATGAGATGAGAGCTATAACTCAGATGCATTTAGTTAATTATACTAAAAAGTGACATGGAGAATAATTTTAAGATCTTAACACTAACTGCTTGGGTTGATCATTACATACAGGTCATCAAAATAAGACATCAGACTGCATAAGAATGGCTATTTGTAAGTAAACTGTTACACATAGTAAATAAAATTTTATTTGCTTCTGATTCTATAAGGCAACCACCATTTTATTCACTTGGTTATAGGCTACTATGCTCATGGTAGGTGCTAAAAGACTCTTGAATAAACTTAACATATAAACACATAGAGATCATTTGTTAATGAAATCCCAATTAATTTTTTACTTAATTCGAAAGAAAATGCATTCTAACCAACACAGCAGCCAGAGAAAGCCTCTTCAAACAGAATTCAGATCATTTCATTCCTCTGAACTCTCCCCATCAGCTCACTTTCGAAACCAGGGTCCCTACAAGGTCCGACAAGGCCCTACTCAATCTGCTCTTCTTTCCTTTTCACAGTCTCTCTGCCTCAGCCAGACTCCTTCCCCGCCTTTTCCAGGGCCTCTCTGCATTGGCCCCTCTTCTGCTTGATGTCCTACTGGCTCATTTCATTCAAATGTCACCTTTCCAGTGACAACTGTAATCTTCCCATCTGTACTCCCAGTTTCCCCTTTCCTGCTCTATCCACAAAGCGTTTCATTTTCCAACAGTATACGAGACTTAAATTTGTAACCTCCATAAGTATATAACCACCCTCCAAATTGATTTCTCTTCACTGACTAAATCCAGCATCTAGCACAAAGAAGGAGCTCAAATATCTGTTAAACTGATGAATGAATTGTAGCACTGGTAATCAGTTATTACTAAAATGAAAAACTAGGTCTCCAGATAATTTGTCATAATTTCTACCAGGCTGAACCATAGGAATTTCTGGTATTCACCTGATTTTGTCATCTCATATGCCAGACAGGTAGGCCGCCCAGGGATCTGACAAGCAGATGAAAAGACTCAAGGCTTTGAATTATTCCAAGTAATTCTGAAATGCAAGTATCCAAAAATAACCAGGCACACAAAGACAAACACGACTTTAGGAGCAAGAACCAAGAGAAGACTCTGTCTGTTGGTATTCATTTCTTTTCTGCCTTTGTTGCAGAGGGTTAGAGGCCTGAAAACTACATACAAGACTTCTTGCCAGCTGGAATCTTCCTAGGTTGCTCCAAAGGGAAGAAGCACTGGTGGGAAATTAAAAGGGAGTGGGAAAGAGCAGAAGAGGCAACCATAGCTGCAGGAGCGCTCAGGGCATCAGCAGCCATGCCTCCCGCAGCCAACTCTCCTCCCTGAACCCTTCTAGCACCTTTGCAATCAAATACTTCACTAAATCCTTCTCTGCTTGAAACATCTCAGTGTTCTCTCTTTTCCTGATTGGACATAGACCAATACCCACTGAAGACTTCAAGATGCCAGAATTACTGTACCCGTATGATAAAATTAAGCTTACTCTGTTGAAAGAAATAAAAGATAAGCCTGAAAAGATCTGCAAGGAACAGGAAATTTCAAGGGACAGCAAACCTGTAAAGGAACAAATAGAATTTTGAGAACCGGAAGATAAAATTGCTAAAATTAAGAACTCACATTTAATAACAGCTCACACAGAAATGAAGATATATAAGGAATCTGGAATATAGGTAAAAGAAGTTATCCAGAAGGCAGCATGGAGAGCAAAATGATAGAAAATGCAGAAGAGATGTTAAGAAAGAAAAGACAAAGTGAGAAGATTTTACATTGAAGTCTCAGAAAAGAATGGGGTAGAGGCAATATTCGAGATAAAGGCTAATAAGCGAATTCCAGAATTGATGAAATACACTAACTCACTGATTCAAGAACCCCAAATAACCAAAGAAACATAAATAATTTTAAAAACCACACCTAAATACACCAAGAAAAACTTATAAGCCAGTACAGTCATGTGGAAGTTCAATTTTCTCAGTAAAGTACCAAGTATGGAAATCAACTGAAAGTAGGCCCTAGGAGGAAGAGTTGTGGGTCTGAGATGGAGCCACCCCATCCATACGGAGAGCTGGAAAGGAACTGGACTGGAGAGGGAATGGACAAGGGCACTGAGGTGAGACCACTGAGCAGCAAAAGGATGCACTTGAGAGCTGAGGTCATGCACTTCCAGTGAGGCCCAATCAGTGCTTTCCTAGAGCCACATTCAGCTACCTAAGAGGTGAAGAATCAGATTTAATCAGAGTTATAGTTTTATTAAAATAAAAAATAGGAGAGGGGCTTCCCTGGTGGCGCAGTGGTTGAGAGTCCGCCTGCCGATGCAGGGGACACGGGTTCGTGCCCCGGTCCGGGAAGATCCCACATGCTGCGGAGCGGCTAGGCCCGTGAGCCATGGCCGCTGAGCCTGCGCGTCCGGAGCCTGTGCTCCGCGACGGGAGAGGCCACAACAGTGAGAGGCCCGTGTACTGCAAAAAAAAAAAAAAAAAAAAAATAGGAGAGGGGAATAAAGCAAGAGGGGGGCAAGGGAGACAAAGGTATATGCAAAAGGTAATTACAATGATTGACCAGGGAAACTTAAACTGGCTGGGGAAGAAAACAGGAGTTCAAGAGGGTAAGGAGCAGTGAACTGAGAGCAGCATCAGTGACTGTAGATCTTAATGGGTTCAGTGATGGCAGGAGGAGGGTAATGAGGTAGTGAGTGAAGGGCAGGGGGCAGCAGGTGAACTCTGAATTTGAGATTACAGGTCGGCTGCATGACTGGTACTGCCAAGGTCTAACCTATGACCATAGGATTGAGTAGCTGAGATCATGTCATTATAAGAAAGATAATCAAGAAACAGAAGTGTCAGGTTACTGGAAGTCCCATTTAAATATCTTTTGAAATCACCAAGAATTAAGACAGTAGTAGTGGGGCTTCCTTGGTAGTGCAGTGGTTGCGAATCCACCTGCCAATACAGGGGACAGGGGTTCAAGCCCTGGTCCGGGAAGATCCCACATGCCATGGAGCAACTAAGCCCGTGTGCCACAACTACTGAGCCTGAACTCCAGAGCTCACGAGCCACAGCTACTGAGCCCCTGAGCCACAACTACTGAAGCCCACGTGCCTAGAGCCCGTGCTCCGCAACAAGAGAAGCCACTGCAATGAGAGGCCTGCACACTGCAACAAAGAGTAGCCCCCTGCTTGCCGCAACTAGAGAAAACCCACGCACAGCAATAAAGACCCAGTGCAGCCAAAAATAAAATAAATAAAATTTTTAAAAATCTGGAACTTCTCCTACTCCTGACAAACAAGAATCAAGTGCACAAAAGGACTGGTCCAGTGTGCCCTAAAAAATGAGATACATGTCTAGGAGAGACTGATCAAAAAGAGAAGGCACTGATCAGTATGAGTAAAAAAGATATAACTAACAATATAAAAACTAATAAGATGAGAATATTAACAACTTTATGCCAACATATTTGAAAATATGGATAAGATGAACAACTCCCTAGGAAAAAACACCAAAGCTTTCTTCAAGACATAAAAAGCAGGACTTCCCTGGTGGCTCAGTGGTTAAGAATCCACCTGCCAATGCAGGGGACACGGGTTCTATCTCTGGCCCTGGAAGATCCTACATGCCGCGAAGCAACTAAGCCTGCGTGCCCCAACTACTGACCCTGTGCTCTAGAGCCCACATGCTACAACTACTGAGCCCGCGTGCCGCAGCCACTGAAGCCCACGTGCCTAGAGCCCATGCTCTGCAACAAGAGAAGCCACCACAATGAGAAGCCCATGCACCGCAATGAAGAGTATCTCCCGCTCACCGCAACTAGAGAAAGCCAGCGTGCAGCAACGCAGACCCAAAGCAGCCAAAAAAAAAACACATAAAAAGCTTTAAAAAATAATCCTACAGAGACTGATATTGTGGTTAATACTCCCCCAGAGTAAACTTTCACAGGCGAGTTCTAGCGAACTTTCAATGGCAGCTCTTACACAAACCCTTCAACAGAACAAAAGCAGAGGAAATACTTCTAATTCATTTTATGAAGCCTATGCTCTGCAACGGGAGAAGCCACAGCAGTGAGAGGCCCGTGTACTGCAAAAAAAAAAAGTTTAGGTCATAAAGAGAAAGCTCTCCTGCTCACTTGAAGCTGATACAGCCTTAATGTTTTTTTTAAAAGGACAGGAGAACCAAAAAAAAGAAAAGAAAAGAAAATTGAGGACCAATCTTAGCTATAAACAGAGACAACCTATTTATGAAATTTTGGAAGCATTCTCTAATCAGTAAGAAGACTGAAGATTCAAGTTCTTAGTGCTTCTAAACAACACTGCAGTGAAGGCTAGACCACACACTAAGGCAAGAAAATGAAATGTAAAGATTACACAGGAAGTGGGACTTCCCTGGTGGTCCAGTGGTTAAGAATCCATCTTGCAACGCAGGGGACACTGGTTCGATCCCTGGCCGGGGAACTAAGATCCCACATGCCACAGTGCAACTAAGCCCGTTCACTGCAATTACTAAGCCCACGTGCCGCAACTACAGAGCCCACATACCACAGCTAGAGAGAAGCCCGCTCACTGCAAAGAAGAGCCCGTGCACCACAACTAAGACCCGACGCAGTGAAAAACTAAATGTTAAAAAAAAAAAAGATTACACAGGAAGAAATAAATCTATAATTATTTAAAGATATCAACTAGGAAATCTGAGATCCTACAAATTATTAGAACTAATAAGTTCAGCAAGGTCCTGAAGAGAAGAAAAAGAGAATTAAAAAAGCGACAAGAAAAAAAAAATTATATATATAGCATTCCCAACTGATTTTTCTCCTATCCAGAAAGATTATTTTCTTCTACTTTGAGAAGACTTCTCAGTTATTCATTGGTGGGCAGCAAAGGGTGCAATGGGAAGAAGTGGAGGTCAGATCTCAACTCTGGAGCTTCAAATCCCAGCTCTGCCCTTTGTTGAGTGACACCGGGACTCTCTGAACTCTAGTTTGTTTTTAATTTAATAGAAAATATTTTAAGTATCCAAACTCTAGGCACACATTAGACTAGAGATTCTCAAAGTGTGGTCCGTGGAATCCTGGGGAACCTGAGACTTTCAAGGGTTCAGGAGGTCAAACCTATTCTCAGAATAACACTGAACCATTATTTGCCTTTCTCACTCAGTTGACATTTGCACAAAACCGATGGTGGTTAAAACTGCAGGTGCCTTGGCATGAATCAAGGCAGTGGCACCAAACTACACTAGCAGTCATTGTATAAAAAGTATTAATTTTATTAAATATTGGTCCTTGGGTAGGTATAAGGTATTTCTGCTGCACATCTAAGTGCAATGGTTGTCTCAAGGAAAAGTTTTTTATGAAATTATGATCTGTGAGCTGATCTAGCAGCTTCTCTCACAGAATATCATTTTTACTTGAAATAAATATTGACAAACTATGATTATTCATACCTGAGTATCTGACAGAAATTTCCTCAAAAATGAATAAAGCGAGCCTATCATTTCAAGGAAAACAACTGTGATAGCATTTGTTACCAATGATAAAATCTGCACCCTCCACCATGTACTTTCTCTGATGGGACAGTGGTGATACTAAGGAATATGATTTTTTGATACTGCATAGAAAAAAATGTCAACATTTAGAAGATCTGCATAACTCAAGAAATCATTATTTTCCAAATGACCAATGCATGCATATTTCAAAATTACTCAGGGTAAGAGACCCAATCAAAGTTCAAAACAGACAAACTGATTCTAATGTAACAGTACAAAAAGTACATTGATACAGTTTCAGAGTCCACATTGTAACTTTAAGAAACTACCACTTTTCAAGTGCTGGTATATTATCAGACGACTTTCCAAAATGGTCTGAAAGGGCTATTAAAATAATCTCCCCTTTTCCAAACACATATCTACGTGAGGCTGGATTTTCTTCACATATGTCAACCAAAACAATATATTCCGATAGCAGATAAGAGAATCCATCTGCTTTTCTACACCAAATATTAAAGAAGTTTGCTTAGAGGAAAACATAGGCAGAACACTCAATGACAAATCACAGCAAGATCCTTTTTGACCCACCTCCTAGAGAAATGGAAATTAAAAAAAAAAAAAAATCGGACCTAATGAAACTTAAAAGCTTTTGCACAGCAAAGGAAACCATACACAAGACGAAACGACAACCCTCAGAATGGGAGAAAATATTTGCAAATGAAGCAACTGACAAAGGATGTATCTCCAAAACTTACAAGCAGTTTATGCAGCTCAATATTAAAAAAAAAACAACCCAATCCAAAAATGGGCAGAAGACATAAACAGACATTTCTCCAAAGAAGATAATACAGATTGCCAACAAACACATGAAAGAATGCTCAACATCAATCATTAGAGAAATGCAAATCAAAACTACCATGAGGAATCACCTCACACCAGTCAGAATGGCCATCAACAAAAAAATCTACAAACAATAAATGCTGGAGGGGGTGTGGAGAAAAGGAAACACTCTTGCACTGTTGGTGGGAACGTAAATTGATACAGCCACTATGGAGAACAGTATGGAGGTTCCTTAAAAAAAACTAAAAACAGAACTACCATACGACCCAGCAATCCCACTACTGGGCATATACCCTGAGAAAACCATAATTCAAAAAGAGTCATGTACCACAATGTTCATTGCAGCTCTATTTACAATAGCCAGGACATGGAAGCAACTGAAGTGTCCATCAACAGATGAATGGATAAAGAAGATGTGGCACATATATACAATGGAATATTACTCAGCCATAAAAAGAAACGAAATTGAGTTATGTGTAGTGAGGTGGATGGACCCAGAGTCTGTCATACAGTGAAGTAAGTCAGAAAGAGAAAAACAAATACCGTATGCTAACACATATATATGGAATCTAAAAAAAAAAATGGTCATGAAGAACCTAGGGGCAGGATGGGAATAAAGATGCAGACCTACTAGAGAATGGACTTGAGGACACAGGGAGGGGGAAGGGTAAGCTGGGACAAAGTGAGAGAGTGGCATGGACATATATACACTACCAAATGTAAAACAGATAGCTAGTGGGAAGCAGCCGCATAGAACAGGGTGATCAGCTCGGTGCTTTGTGACCACCTAGAGGGGTGGGATAGGGAGGATGGGAGACAGGGAGACGTAAGAGGGAAGAGATATGGGGATATATGTGTATGTATAGCTGATTCACTTTGTTATAAAGCAGAAACTAACACACCATTGTAAAGCAATTATACTCCAATAAAGATGTTTAAAAAAAAAGAAATTTACAAGTGTAAGACAATACCACTCTTCTCACAAAGTGTTTTGTTTCCAAAAAAAGTTTTTTAATAAAATATATTTGTGGTAATATATAATGGTTTGTAATTGTTATTTCAAATGAATTAATAAAATTTAAAAGTTCTTGCTTATGAAGAGACTACAAAGGACACAGCATACCATTCTATTCAGGTAGACTGAGACAAAGTAATCTATAAATGAATGACATCAACAGTGGTCCCACTCTACTCAAAATTGTTCTGCTGGGACTTCCCTGGAGGTCCAGTGGTTAAGACTCTGCACTTCCAATGCAGGAGGCGTGGGTTCAATCCTTGGTCGGGGAACTAGGATCCCACATGCTGCACAGCGTAGCCATAAAATTAAAAAATAAAATAAAATAAAAATGAGCCTTTAAAAAAATCATTCTGCTAAAATGACAGAGATCCTTTAAAAGCTAAATAGTATTCACAGGTATTCTATTGTTACTTCCAACAAATTTTTATGTGTTTAAAAACAACGGTTCTGACCATTACATAGCAGAAGTGTCGGAGTCATAGAGAAGGAAAGACTAAGGAATTGTTTTTGAAGGAGGTAAAGACTAAATGCAATATGGGATCCTAGATTGGAACCTGGACTAGAAAAAGGGCAATAGAGAAAAAAAACCTGTGAAATTCAAATGAATTTTGCACTTTAGGTAACAGTTCTGCACCAAGGCAGTTTTGAAGACTGTATTCTGGTTATGGAAGTAGAAGCTGGGTAAAGGGTATATGTCAACAATCTACACAATCTTTTTAACTTGTAAACATAAACTCCTAACTCATAAACTCAGAAAGTTTAAAACAAAAAGACTCTACTACCAAGGTTCAACACAGAAGAATTTCACAACCATGTATCAGACATGTCCCAAAGCAAGCAAAATAAATATTACAGAACTTCTTTTAAATTCAGTCACAGAGCTTACAGCAAAATAAGATGAACCATCAGATGGTATTTCCACCAAAAGTAAATGTTCAAGTTGTCCTAGCAAACTAATAAGTGTCACTCTGATGAAACATATCACATTTATGAGACCGTTATCAATAAACTACCAAGTTTCAAATAGCCCTGACTGAAGGGCATAAACTGTACTAAATCTTACTTAGTGCGGGGAGAGAACACCTGATTTTAAAAATTGAACACAATAAAATCTATGGACAAACAATAGGAGGTACATAAATTAGCTGAGTGAGTTCTTAGTCTACATAAAAATTATTTTTTGAATATAAGGTTTCAATACACAGCAAATGTTTTTCCAAGGCAATCAAAGTATATTATTAGAATCTAGCCTTTACAGCAGGGGTCAGCAAGCTACAGCCCAAAGGCCAAACCCAGCTGGCCTGTTTTTGTACAATCAGGACCTAAGAATGGTTTTTACATTTTTTTAAAGGGTTGTAAACAAATAAAACAGAGTGACAGAGACCCTCTGGCCTACAAAGCCTTAAATATTTGCTATCTGGCCTTTTATAGAAAAGATTTGCCAATCCCTGCTTTAAGGTAATAACAAATATGGATACTATACTCTGAAGTATCTTTTTTTATCAACAATTTATTAAATTCTTTCAAGATTAAACGCAGAAGAAGTTTTTAAAATTTGAAATGAGAAATTTTATAGAAATTATTGCCAATTCTGGAAGCAGTCTCAGGTACCACCCTAATAAATTGTTCAAATTTCACTGATCCTGAAAATTTTCTATACTTCCAAGAAATGTCACCTACTCAAGGACATTCTGCTTTAGCATGAGACCCAAAGAAAATTATAAGCTATTAATAGCTGCATAATAAACCATATCCTTTGTCATCTTTTACTAACTTAACACTGATCAAAGTTAAAATTTTCCCATTACCTCAAAGGGTCTATAAACTGACATTTTAATCTTTCAATCAATATAGGAAATCTGTCTTCACCCCAAACCAGTTTTGATTTAGCAAATTATTTGTAAACTATGAATGTACCTCTCACTTAAGAATATGTGAAGTATACCTTTTGTTTCAAAACAGATGTATACCATAGTGAAGTTTAAGAGGGCTCAGACCAATGCCCTTTGTAAAGTAATAATTTAATATTAAAAAAGTTTTTATGCGTAAAGAATTCACATTACTTTTATTTTTCAAATTACTCGTTAAATCCTGAAAGTTAACTTATTATAGATTATACATTTCACGTGAACACTTAAGATGGAAATAAATTTACCAGGTGGCCCAAAAGACCCTCCTAGGAGAGTTTTAATGAGTTTTACTTTTTCAAGTCCTTTGGTTATCTGCTCCTTACTTCACAAAACATGAATGACCCAGATTTCAAGTTACAATGGGTTTCGGCCTTCATTCAGTGAGGGGAAACTCAGTCCTCACTTGGAATGGTGGTGCCACTGACAATCGCTTTAACAACTACAAACTTTGGTTTACACACTTACAAGAAGAGGATTGGTCTATTAGCTTTCTATGGTCTCTTCAACCATCTCTAGACTCCTGATATTGTAACTAAGATTTTAAAAAACATTTATGACCTGCCTCATTTCAAACAGAATCTGCAGCAGCCTATGCCTCACATACAAATGGGATACCAGAGTACACACAGAAGAACACAAACAGACAATGAGAACGAGTGTAGAAAAAAAAAGGGAAGCAAAGATTTTACCAGAAATTAGCCTCATCATATCCCAATACTATCAGCCTACATCATTTAATGCAAATATATATTTCTAAATTGTCAGACCACTGAGAGAAACCACATGTTTCTTTCATGCTATCTTCCTTCAAAGCTGAAGAAATCATTTCCTAAAGAAGTCTTTAGAAATACCTCTTGGTTTAAGCCATACAAAAAGCAAATACAGTAAGCATACTTCAATTTGGGTTTTTTTTTTTTTTTTTGGCCGCACTGCATGGCAAGTGGGATCTTAGTTCCCCTACCACTCCGGCGCGGAGTCTTAACCACTGGACCTCCAGGGAAGTCCCTCAAGCATACTTCACTTTGAAAGAAAAATGGAAAGCTGCCTCCAGAGCAAATTTTTATCAAGACGTCACTTTTCCAATAATTTCAAATTTAGCGCCTAAAGTTTATTTCTTGAATTTGAGAGAACAAATGAAATAGACAAGAATCATGAGCCTTACTTCCCTGGAGCTCGGGAATGTCCCGCTTCCCCGATGCCTGAGGAAAGGAGGCCATTGCCCTTGCAGAGAGGAGGCTGGGCACTCCCCAGCTCCAGGGCCGGGCGTGGGAAGCGTAAGGGCCATCAAAGGAGGACTGCAACAGCCTAACGCCTTCTTCAGACCTTCTTCAGATCAAGGCAATCTTGGAGTTTTCCTAAATTTGTATTTGAAATAATGGGCCTTGAATTTGCAAGAGGCAAGTACCCTCCTGGCTCCTCTTGAGGACCCAATTAAGTACAAAAAACTAAATAAGCTCCTTAAAAATGGTATTTGCCTTCAAAGATACTAGAAAATTCAGATTAAATGACACATACCATATAACCAATAACCAAAAACAATCAATGGAAAAAGTCCCCATGGAAAGTGTTGTAAAAAGACACAGAATTACAAAGATGTCAGAAAATACCTTTAAGGACAAGGTAGTGAAAAGGTTTAATATCAAGATTTTCCTTCTAGACCATAAACAAAAGTTCACTAGTTGGCTGAAACACACAGAACTCGAGACAAAAAAGTAAAAGCTCAAAATAACCCTCAGTAAGCAAAGCTCTCAGCAGCAAACCTTCACTTAACCATAATTGAGAAGAAACACTGAATCTGCCTCACCTGCCCTCTTCTGCCTTCACTGCAAGTCCAGGGTCTCAAGAAGCAGCATGGCCCTTGAGGCCCACACATGTTTTCACTGTGAATCAGTGCCTCTTGTACTGCTGACTGGGGTGACCTTATGACTTTCAGTAGCTCAATTTCCTCAACACTAAGACAGTTGTTCTAGAAAATAAGCCACCTCATCCAGAGCCCTCAAGTTGCACAGCTGCAGAGAGAGGAAGTGCCAAGTTCAGGCAGACCAGCACAGACCCAATCAGGGTCAGAGACCGGCGACCTGAAGCTTTCATCCATGTGCTTCCACACCCTAAGAAACATCTCCACTTTTCAGCTCAGAGTTTCTGTTTAAGATTTAAAAGCCAAATTATTTCAGGGAGCAGCCCCTACCATCCAAGGCCTGCTCTGACCCAGAAGTCGTTCTTCTTCAAGACTTTAATGCTCCCTGTCCTCCCCCAGAGCTGCAGTGAGAGGTTATGAAAGCTACTGGGAAACTGGACAGCTCGTCAAAGACATCAGTCATTACTTTAAAGAGTCTCTTCGCAAAATCTCATTTAATTCGCATTAACGAAAAACTGACAAACCACTGAATTTTACACTTTAATCGGGTGAACGTATACTAAGTAAACTATATTTCCATAAAACTGCTAAAAAAATAAAAATACAGAGCTGCCAAACTGATAGGAAAAACCCAGTGTTCTTCAGGATAAAGGCGAGAGACTAAGTTCAGATCTGTTTCAACCTATCAAAATTAAACAAAATGAATGGCTGCTTTAGTCTCAGACAGCTGAGACTAAACAAACTCTTGTTTGTGGTGCAATCAGTGCATCTTAAAGCCTTCTTCAAAAGGAAACAGCCTGAGAGGGTAGTCCCCCCAGTGAAAAACTTCACTTTGAGACAATTAAAAAACCCAAGTTAATGTGCTTTTCCCCCCTGTGGCTACTTTCACTTATGATAATTACTATGGGAATATCAAGTGATTAAAATTTGCAACCAATAAAGGCTACAATGTAGAACAGAATAGGAACTAATGCCAAAACCCTGGAGAGTGTTCTCCCAACACTAGTCCTAGCATTTCGTACACTGTATTCCAGCTCTAAGTGACTTGTAAATCACTTGCAAGGCAAGGAAGTCCCTTCCCCCAACTCAAGCCATCCTAACAGCGGGGCGTATTTTACAGCAAAAATGCAGCCCTCAGGGGCGGTCCCCGGGCCAAAGCTTGCGGGGCCGCCCTCCGTCGCCGGCCCCCGCCGTGGGCAGAGGCCCGCGGGGCTCCATGGCGCGGTCAGAGGCCCAGGGTCGTGCAGGCCTTTCCCAAGGAGACAGAGGCTTCCGCCAGCCCGCCCGCCCGCCCGCGCCCGGGCACTGGTACCTCATGCTGTAGGCGCCGGCGCCCAGCTCCTGCCCGATGCCCGAGAGGCTGGCGTCGAAGTCGTGCACCAGCCCGGACTCGATCACCTCGTCCATCTTGAGCACCCAGGCCATCTTCCGGCTTCGCCGCCGCCCGGCGCGCAGCGCGGCCTCCGCGAGCGGGGCGAAGAGGCCGGAGCTCCACGGGCGCGTCCTGGGGGAGGGCGCGGGTGAAGCCTCCGGCGGCGCGGCGAGTGGTCACCAGCGGCAGCCCGGGCGGCGGCCGGGATGAGAACAGCCAGGGCCCCGCGGGCAGGGCACGGCGAACCCGGCGAACAGCTGCAGCGGGAGCGGCCGGGCCGCGGGCAGCGCCTCCCTCCCGCGGACGCCGGCCCCGCGCCTCATGCCGCCGCCGCCCACCCCCTGCGCCGCTAGCGCTGCCGCCGCCACCGCCCGCCCCGCCCCGAGGCCCCCGGCCGCATCCTCCCCAGGACTGCGCGGGGGCGGGAGCTCAGCCCGCCCGTCACCCGACCCCCGGCCTCGATCCCCGGCCCGCTGCCCGCCCGCCCCGGCTCTAGCGCCCCGCCGCCCCGGCCAACCCAGCCGACGCCGTCCCGCCGGCCCGGACGCTGGCTTCGCTACGGCTCCGACTCCAGCTCGCTCGCCGCTTCCGCCTCCTCCAGCCCCGCCCCGGCCGCGGCCCCGCCCCCGCGCTCGCACCGGGCCAAGCCCCCCTCTCACGGCCCCGAGGTTCGCTGCACTCCCGACGCTTCACGTTGAAACAACTGTAGGGCCGTGCAGCGCGGCCCCGCCCACGCGGCTGGTTCCCAGCCGCTGCGGCCTGGCGGCCTCCCTACACACCAGCCCAGGAAGAGGCGGTGCCAAAGGGCCCCCAGTTTCCGCCCATCCAGAAAGGCGCGCTGATTGACAGGCGATCTGAACAATAACGGCAAGCGCTTCGTCGAAGCTCCCGTGAGTCTCTGTGCCCCTGTGCTAAACAACCAGTCAAGATCTTCTTCCTTTTGGGCGGGCTCGAGGACTGAATTTGCTGCCAAAAGAAAGAGTTCATTGGACCGCACTGTAGGAAGCCGCCCTAAACGCCACTTCTGGAGGTGTTTTGATCCCGTGTGGTCTTTGTGGGTACTTTCTGGGTTTTGCCCACACTACAGATGGAGAGAGCGGTTGTGTTAGCCAATAGGCTCACACCCTGTCTGGAGGCTGAAAGGCCCATTGGGCAGAAAGTCTTGATTGACGTGAGTGCAAGACAATCATCACTCCCGAGGAAGGGCTCCGGAAAGTTCCCTCAACTGCTAATTCCCGTGAGTGGTTTGGCGAGCTTGAACTAAAGGAGGGGTTGGGTCGCAGGAACAGATGGCAATTACGCTGTTGTTATTGTTCTTGCTTCTGGGGTTCACTGGGCTTAGGGGATTCCCATCCAGGGCCTCTCCTATGAGTGCAGCTAAAATCATGTCAAGGGCTCCCATACTCATGTCTGATGCTTGATACTGGCTGTGGACCGGGACCTCAGTTGGGCCTGCTGGAATGCCTACACGTGGCCTTTCCATGTGGTCTTGATTTCCTCACAGCGTGGCATACGGGTTCCAAAAGCTAGTGTCCCAAAAGACAGGAAGTAGCAGTTGCTGGTGTTTTAGGACAAAGATTCTTTGCTTGATCAAACTTTAGTCAATCTGCTGACCTCCTGTCCCATCTGTAAAATTCAGGCTTAGCAAGAACCCCACTAAGTCATTCTAGGAACCCTCTAGTTCCGTATCTGATTAGGTTTCTTAGCCTCCATCATCACCTAGGTCAGAGGTCCCCAACCTCTGGGCCGCAGAGCGGTACCTCTTAGGAATCAGGCCGCACAGGAGGAGGTGAGCAGCAGGCAAGCAAGCAAAGCTTCATCTGCCGCTCCTCATCGCTTGTATTACCGCCTGAACTTCCCACCCACCCATTGCTTGCAATTACTGCCTGAACCATCCCCCGGGCCGTGGAAAAATTGTCTTCCACGAAACCGGTCCCTGGTGCCCTGGTCAGTTGTGGACTGCTGACCTAGGTAATATCTGATCACCCTGGACTACCTTCAACAAGAATCCTGTTAGGTAGGTTTAACCAGAAACCCCCTTACCTTTGATGTTTCCTCTTAGTGAATTTCCATCTGCTAACCCCCACCCTGCTCTTTGGCTCTAAATTCCCAATTACCATGCTGTATTTGAGGTTGAGCCCAGTCTCCCCCACTGCAAAATCCCATTGCAGCCATCCCTGTACCAGTCACCATTCTGAATAAAATCTGCTTACCAGCTTTAACAACTATCTTTTTTTTTTTTTTTAAACACGTAAGGCCTGGGACCAGAAACTGATACAGAATCTTTATTCTGCACTGTATTCTATTAGTCAAGCAGCCACAGAATCAGATTGATGGGAGGAGAGTTAAATAATTTGGGGCCCATGTTTTAAAACTTCCAGAATCCACCCTCTGGCCACAAATGTTTTACATTCTTTTTACATGCAGCATACACTCATCCCCTCCCCAGACCCCTGTAAAGTTCTCATTCCAATACAGCATTAAGGTCCGGAATCTTGTGAGGTCCTGGAGCAAATGAGCTCTTGGATGCAGTTACTTGGGTGTAACTCAAGTGGTTCCTCTCCATATGAAGGTCTGTGAATTAAAAAGACAGGAGATCTGCACTAACCACTACCACATACATCACATGCAATGAGAGAGGCATGGGAAACTGTGTCTCTATAGGCATTTCCCTTCAAAGAGGAGAGCAATGAAAGGCACATAGTAGTCACTAGTCCACAGAACTTCTGAAGTCTAACTGGGTAAATGTTGCCGGTTCCTTGATTAGGACTCTGTCAACTTCCTGAGAGTACTCAGTGGCTCTTTTCTCCATCCACTGGGCTCTTGGCTCCACCCTCTGAGTTATCCTTCCATCTCCATAAAAGGTACCCATGTTTACAGTTAAATCATTTTCTCAGCTGCTTCCTGTCTATAGTTGTGCAGCGGTCTAAAGACCTCTCTTCACGTTGTACCGTCACTGTCCCTTTCAGTCCAAGCTGATACAAATCATTTTTAAACTTTGTGGGTCATGTGAATCAATTTATAATCTAGTCCAATAAGCAAAAACTTCACCAACACACAAGGGGGGGGGTGCAGCTTAACTGTATTCTTCTGGTTCAGAGTTTCTCATAAAGTCACAGTCATGATATCAGCTGGGGCTTCAGTTGTGAAGGCTTAATCCGGGCAGGAGGATCCACTTCCAAGCTCACTTGCATGACTGTTGGCCAGAAGCCTCAGTGCCTCAACATTTGGGACCACAAGCCTGCTTGAGTGTCCTCAAAACTTGGCACTTGGGACTTCCCTGGTGGCACAGAGGTTAAGAATCCACCTGCCAATACAGGGGACACGGGTTTGAGTCTCGGTCCAGGAAGATCCCACGTGCCGCAGAGCAACTAAGCCCGTGCACCACAACTACTGAGCCTGTGCTCTAGAGCCTGCGAGCCACAGCTACTGAGCCTGCTCCCCTAGAGCCCGTGCTCTGCAATAAGAGAAGCTACCGCAATGAGAAGCCCGCACACCACAATGAAGAGTAGCCCCCGCTCACCGCAACTAAAGACCCAACACAGCCAAAAAACCAAAACAAACTATGGCACTGGCACAGAGTAAGTAAACCATGAAAGAGGAAGGAAGCTGCAGTCCCTTTTATGACCTGGTCTCCAAAGTCACACACCATCCCTTTCACTTTATTTCTGTTCCATAGAAGTAAGTCATTCAAGCCAGCCTTCATTCAAAAAGATGAGTCCATCTTTTGAAGGGATGAATGTCAAGGAACTTGTGAACATATTTTTAACCAGAACAGCCACATTCATCATTATCACTTAATAGGTTTTTTGGTTGTTTTTTTGGCTGCACCACATGGCTTGTGGGATCTTAGTTCCCTGACCAGGGATTGAACCTGTGCCCTCTGCAGTGGAAGCACGGAGTCCTACCCACTGGACCGCTAGGGAATTTCCATTTAATAGGTTTTTGAAGGCACTAAAACAGCAGAATTAGATCAGAAAAAAAAAATCGAGGTATAGAAATGGAAAGAAGGAGGTTAAGATTATCACTGTTTGTAGACTATATGCTCATATATGTGGGAATCTCATGGGAAACAAGTAAAAATTGAATAACACAGTGGCATATGCCATGAATATTCATAAATCAATAGCTTTATATAAACAAACAAGTTTGAAAATATAATAGAAGGAAAGGATCAATTTACAGTATAATTTTAATCTTTTCTTTTTTTTGGCCGTGCTGCTTGGCATGTGGGATCTTAGTTCCCCAACCAGCTATCGAAGCCATGCACCTGCATTGGAAGTGCAGAGTCTTAACCACTGGACTGCCAGGGAAGTCCCTACAATGTAATTTTAAAAGATAAAATACCTAGGCACTAACCTAATAATTGTAAAGAACTATGTGAGCAAAATTTTTTAATTCTCAAAATAAACACAGCTGTACATTGAAAACAAAAAATACTACATCCAGGGACTTCCCTAGTGGTGCAGTGGTTAAGAATCCGCCTGCCAGTGCAGGGGACATGGGTTCGATCTCTGGTCCGGGAAGATCCCACATGCCGTGGAGCAGCTAAACCTGTGCACTGCAACTACTGAGCCTGCGCTATAGAGCCTACGAGCCATGACTGCTAAGCCCATGGGCCACAACTACTGAAGACTTCATGCCCTAGAGCCTGTGTGCAGCAACTACTGAGCCCACACGCCGCAGCTACTGAAGCCCTTGCACCTAGAGCCCGTGCTCCACAACAAGAGAAGCCACCGCAGTGAGAAGCCTGCACACCACAATGAAGAGTAGCCCCTGATCACTGCCACAACTAGAGAAAGCCTGTGCGCAGCAACGAAGACCCAACGCAGCCAAAAAAAAATACCACATTCAGTTTTATAATGGTAGTTCTCCTTAAGCTAACCAATACATTTAATATGATTCCAGTAAAAATAGTAACAGAATTTTATTTTTTTTTTTTGCAATACACAGGCCTCTCACTGTTGTGGCCTCTCCCGTTGCAGAGCACAGGCTCCGGACGCGCAGGCTCAGCGGCCATGGCTCACGGGCCCAGCCGCTCCACGGCATGTGGGATCTTCCCAGACCGGGGCACGAACCCATGTCCCCTGCATCGGCAGGCGGACTCTCAACCACTGCGCCACCAGGGAAGCCCAGTAACAGAATTTTTTAACTGGACAAAATGATTCTAAGATTAATATGGAAAAATAAATGAGCAAAAACAATCCAAAAAATTTGAAAAAGTCAAAAGATATTAGGACATTGTAAAACCTAAATATGTAAAGAGTGTGCATTGGTAAATGAATAGACAGATGAGCAAGGGAAGAGAATGAAAAATCAATATGAATATGGAAATTTATGCAGTAAAAAGTGGCATCTCAAATCGTGGAGGAAAATGGGATATTCAATAAGTGATTTGGGAATCAACATTAACTATCTGAAAGACATATCAGAATAAACTCCAAGTGACTTGAAGTTTTTTGTTTTTCCAAAAAGGTTTGAAAGGATAGAAGCAAAATCATAAAACACTAAAGAAAATATGAGAACATAATTTTAGAGGAGGAACATAATTTCCTTCAGAGATGAAAAGGCTTTTTTAATTATGACACAAAATCTAGAAATCTTAAGAGGCTGATAACATTTGAAAACATAAAAATTGTACTTTTCTTCTTAGTAAACACCACCATAAGCAAAATGAAAAGAGAACAGAAAAAAACTGTTTAGAACTTAGATCATGGACCAAAGTTTTATTTCCCTAATATATAAAGTTCCTATAAATAGATTAAACAAAGTACCATGAAAACGGCGTTTGTACACTGCAACTCCAAAAAATACACAAATTGGAGCACATCTTTGAGATATACCCACACAGAAAATTTCATTGAAAAGAGCAACTAAATTGAGGGGCTACCTCTTGCAGGACGACCTGAAACCTCACCACTAGAATGTTATGTTGCCAGTAATGGTAAAGATGAGCCGCATCTGAAGAACACTTTGTTCTTGCTGTTTTGCAAAACTGTGAGAGCAGCTCTTACAGCTCTCAACAGAAAAGCTGCTATTGCCATGCTCAGTGATCCCATACCTACCATTTCCTCTCAGATGTGACCCTGGAGATCAGCAAATGAACGACTGTTCTTCTTACAGAGCCTTCATCCAATCAGTACTTAGTAACAGCTAATGACCAGGAAGACAGCTGGTAAACAGGAAGGACGAGCTCCTGATGGAGAAAATCGGGTCTGAGAAATGTTCACATTTGAGCGCCAGATTAAAAAGTGCTACCTCCTTGGACTTCTGCACAGCAAGAAGTCCTCGAGAAAAATCAATGATAAATAGCATGATTTTCAAATGCTGGCAAGTTAGCAAAGACACTTTCTGTGTGATGGTCCTTGGACTTTGCTTAACCATTTCAAAATATGCATCCTTTCAGATTCTTTGTTAAGAGGTTCATGGTGCTAGTGTCTGTTGTGTTCCCTCAAAATTCAAGGTGATGGGAGGTGATCATGAGGGCAGAGCCCTGGTGAATGGGATAAGTGCTCTCATAAAAAGAGACTCCACAGAGTTCTCTAGCCCCTTGTGCCATGTGAGGACACAATGAGAAGTCTGCAGCCCAGAAGAGAGCCCTCTCCTGTCTATGCTGGCCCGCTGATCTCAGACTTCCAGCCTCCAGAATTGTGAGAAATAAATTCTGTTGTTTATAAGCCACCCTGTCTGTGGTATTTTGTTATAGCAGCCTGAAGAGATTAAGACAGTGGGGTGCTGGGTGTACCTTTGGGACATATTGAGGTTTTGGAAAAGCCAGTGCTAAGTACCCAGTGAGCTGGAGTGTCAGTTAGGTTTTGCTGTGCAACCAGCCATTTTAGAATTTAGTGACTTAAAACAACCAGCATTTACTTAGCTCATGCTTCTGTGGGTCAGAAATTTAGCTGGCCTCAGTTAGGCAGCTATTGTGAGCTCAGTGAGGCTTCCTCATGTTGCAGCAATGAGCTGGGGGATGGCCTTGCTGATCTTGGCCGGCTCTCGCCAACATCTGGGGTTTGCCTGCATGGCATGGCCTCCCGTCCTTCTGCAGACTAGCCCTGCCTTATGCTCATGGCGGTTGAATGGGTTACAAGAGACAACAGGACAGTGTAAGGCCTTCATCGGCCCAGAACCGGAGCACCATCACTTCTGCTGAAATCTCTTGGCCAAAGCAAGTCATAAGACCAGCCCACGTCCAAGGGATGGGGAAACAGACTCTGCCTCTAAACATGAGGAGATGCAAAATCACAACAATTATGAGGTTATAAATGCTGACAGGGAGCAAAGATGATTTTTGTCTGCTGGTTCTTAAAATGCTTCACCATAATAAAATGCATGTTTTTTCAGATTCTCTGTTAAGAGAAATAGGGGCGGGATTGGGAAATTGTGGCCATTTTTGTAAAAAACATGCCACAACCAGTTAGGTAGGAAAATGTTTGAAATACTGCAAGTCAGCTGGATATAAAACTAGCAAAATTTGTTCCTGGAACAGTTAACAAATATGCTTATTCTGAGGTTGATGGATAACAATATCATTAGGTGGGATTTGATCAAAGTCCCTTTGCCTTTAAAATGAGAATGTACCTTCCTGGTTCTGTATGTGCATAGGAAGAATGCCCTTCAACCATATTTTGAGAACTGGGGACTATGTCACAAAGAATATGAACATCATGTGGAATACGTAACCACAAGTAAGGGCCAGGTACTCTTTTGAATGTGAGACACTGGTTGGACTCCGTAGCTAGCTTTGGATTTGAATTCCAGTTCTGCCAATTATTACTGTGTGATCTAGGGCTAGTTACATAACCTTTCTTTACCTCAGCTTCCTCATCTGTAAGATGGAGATAATAGTATATCTCCTTCATGGAGTTGTCATGAGGATTAAATAAACTAATACATTGATTGAGCTTGAAACTCTGCCTGGTTCCCAGTAATCTCTGAAGAGCTTTTAGTCTTGGACCTATCCCATCAACAAGAATGACCTGACTACTATAGCCTGGATAAGAAGGCAACTCAAGCATAGACATCGTTCATGGTGTCTTTGACTATGTTGTAAAAACCAACAAAGGACGAAATGCTATTTGACCATATGTGAATGTGAACAGTCTTCAGCTTATCATCATTTCACTGAGGCACCCCAGCCACTTGGCAGTTGCTTGAATATTTTACTCAGTTATGACTGACTGAAAAAGTTTTACTCTGGAGAATTGTGGAACTGGTAATTCATATGCTTCCAAATGCCCTTCATCTTGAGGAAAACAGAACAGGTAATTTTTTTCTCTCCTAGGCAAATTTAATGTAATATTATGCTTCTCCAAAAACTCAAGCCTTTCTTACTTTTTCTCCGACTATGTATTTTAAAATTTTAAAAACTTACAGAAAAACTGAAAGAACAGAAAAATGATCACCTGTATATTCTTTAGTCATATATTTGACTCTTGTTAATATTTTATTTGTTTTTTTCTCTCTTTACCTACTTATTTATTATTTGCTTAACCATGTGAAATTAAGTTGCATATTTCTTGACAATGACAATTAAGTTGCAGTATTTCATACGTAAATACTTCAAAATGTATTCTAAGACAAAGAAATTCTCCAACAGAATTGTAATATCATTATCACATCCCAAAAATTTTAAACTTCAATTGAGTTATTTAATTTCTATTATTATATATCATTAAATAATATCTATTAACATTCATTTCCAAATCTTTCCATTTGTTCCCAAATTGTTTATTATAGTTTTTTCTTTAATCCAGAATTCAATTAAGGCTCACAATTACATTTGCTTTTTCAGTCTCTTTAGTCTCCTTCAAAGCAGTTTTCCCCACTGACCACCTGAGTTTTGTTTTTTTTAAATTTTTATTGAAGTATTGTTGCTTCACAATGTTGTGTTAGTTTCTGCTGTACAGCAAAGTGAATCAGCTATACATATACATATAATCCCCTCCTTTTGGATTTCTTTCCCATTTAGGTCACCACAGAGCACTGAGTAGAGTTCCTTGTGCTATACAGTAGGTCCTCATTAGTTATCTGTCTTATACATAGTAGTGTATATATGTCAATCCCAATCTCCCAATTCCTCCCACCCCCCCTTTCCCCTGTTGGTGTCCATATGTTTGTTCTCTACGTCTATGCCTCTATGGTTTTTTTAAAAAAAATAAATTTATTTATTTTATTTTTGGCTGCATTGGGTCTTCGTTGCTGCGCGCAGGCTTTCTCTAGTTGTGGCGAGCAGGGGCTACCCTCCGTTGCAGTGCATGGGCTTCTCATTGCAGTGGCTTCTCTTGTTGCGGAGCATGGGCTCTAGGTGCATGGAATTCAGTAGTTGTGGCATGAGGGCTCAGTAGTTGTGGCTCGTGGGCTCTAGAGTGCAGGCTCAGTAGTTGTGGTACACGGGCTTAGTTGCTCTGCAGCATGTGGGATCTTCCCGGACCAGGGCTTGAACCCATGTCCCCTGCATTGGCAGGCAGATTCTTAACCACTGTGCCATCAGGGAAGTCCTTTTTTTTAAAATAAACTTATTTTTTATAACTTTTTAGATTAATAAGTTTTTTAGATTAATAGAAATATTAAGATGATAGTACAGAGAGTTCTCATATAACCTACACCCAGTTTCCTTTTTATTAACATTTTTTATTAGTATGTTCCATTTGCAATTAATGATCTGGTATTGATTTATTACTATTATTATCATTTTCATTAAAGTTCATAGTGTGATCAGATTTCCTTAATTTTTACCTAATGTCTTTTTCTGTGCCAGGATCCCATCCATGATGCTGCATTACATTTAGTTTTCACATCTCTTTTGGTTCCTCTGGGTTGTGACAGGTTCTCCGACTATCCTTGTTTTTGGTGACCTTCACAGTTTTGAGGAATACTGGTCAAGTATTTTTTAGACTGCCCCTTTATTGGATTTGTCTGATTTTCTTCACATGATTGGACTAATGTTACAGGTTTTGAAGAGGAAAACCACAGGGGTAAAGTGCCACTTCATCACATATATGAAGGGTCTACAGTATCAACATGACCACTGCACCACCAGAGAAGTCCTCCCCCACTACTTTTAAAGTCTAATAGTTTTACTAGGACATGTTTAAGAATTCATCATTTCAGAATAATTTTTCCAGGAACAGGGTGGGCCTTTTCAATACGTTGATTCAGATCTTTTTTTCTTTCTGGAAGATATTTTTGGGTTTTGGTTTTCTATTCTATTTACTTGTTTTGTTTTCTTCTTTAGAAGCTCCAATTGTATGGATGTTAGATCATCTTTGCCTATCTTCTATCACTATGGCCTTTTCTCTGATCATTTTTACCTCTGTCCTTATTTCAGTTCATTCTCTTGGTTGTCTTTATTTATCTCCTCAATATCTCTCATTATGTTTTTCAGTCAAATCTCCTTCCTTGGAAATTTTAATTTAGTCTTCTTTTCTGAGTTGCTTTGAAATTTTTATTAAATTTCTGTTGTATGTTCTGTCAACACTTTTCATACCTTCCTGTTTTACATCCATTTGTATTTCTGAGTTTAAAAATTTTTGACTTTAGGTGTTCTTCTGTAAATTCTGTAAATTCTTCTCTCTTTTTTTTTAGTGAAAAAAAAAGATTCATTTGCGAGTATTGTGAATAGTCTAATGGGAATTGAAAAGCACTTACTCATAAAAGGATACATAAACCTATAAAGTCACAGCAGTATTCCTTTGCCTCAGCCTTTGTAATATACTAAACACAGATAGCATGTTTCAGGCATGGGCATCACTAGATGCAGCCCCAGGTTCTCACTGAGTGAATAAGTAAGAGCTGAAGGTATAGATCCTCTTTCTTTATCTATTTACATTCATGCTCCAGATTACAAAAACCTTAAACTTGAGGCTCTCATGATACTATGGTGATGAGCTGATGAAAGTGGTTCTTAAGAAGTTCAAGACTCCCATTTTGAAGCCGGAAAGATGACCTTGGAAAATTGTTCATTATATTCAGGAACAACAACATTCCTTTTCTCTCAACATAGCTACTATTAGATTCCCATAGCTGCTGTGACAAATTACCACAAACCAGGTGGCTTAAAATAACACAAATGGGGGCTTCCCTGGTGGCGCAGTGGTTGAGAGTCCGCCTGCCAATGCAGAGGACACGGGTTCGTGCCCCAGTCCGGGAGGATCCCACATGCCGCGGAGCAGCTGGGCCCATGAGCCATGGCCGCTGAGCCTGCGCATCCGGAGCCTGTGCTCCACAACCAGAGAGGCCACAACAGTGAGAGGCCCGCGTAGCGCAAAAAAAAAAACAAAAAAACAAAAACAAAAAAACACAAATGTATTCTCTTAAATTCTGGGGCCCAGAAGTCTGAAATCATTGTCCCTGCGTTAAATTTAGCTCCTGTTTCAGATGGCTCTTTGCTGAAGCAAAGCAATACCACCATAGTTGTACAGGCAGTTACTGACCTGCAAATTCCTCTTTCTGTTTCCCACTCACCAGAATACCAGAAGCAGTTTGCTTTCATCTGGCAGGGACAACATTATACGTCCACTTTTCTTAGAGGTACATCAACTCTCGGGTTCAGTGTCCCTGTTTAGTTTGCAGGAACTATGATCACTCCATCATTCAACAGGTCTATATTTATTTACAACAGTGATGAAGTCATCCTGGTTAAAACAGCAAGCAGATGCCTTGTAGACAAATGTTTGGCAAAGCATGGTTGATAAATATCCATAAAAAGCAGGTTAAATGTGCAGTATTATTAGATTAAGTAGCACTCAACTCTTGTAATTTACAAGAGATTGCGACTCTGGAAAGCAGTGTATAAGCTGCAGCTTCTCAGGTAATCCATGATGAACTCAGCTCATGGGCAATTAGATCTTCAAGCAAAGAGAATTATTTTCAACTCAAGGTTTCACAAAGAGTCACACTGTGGAGATATTTTCCATACATCTCCTTGGACTGGGGGTATATTTTTGGAAAGATACTTTTATGTTAGAAGGATTGCAGAACAGAACCCCAGTATTTAAGTGTCCCAGAACTGTGTAGCTGGGCACTGATAGGCACAGATATGAAAGAAAAATCTCAGGTTAGATTATGAGCACTTGTCATAATCTTATCTTGCATTTGATATCAAGGGAATCAGAAAAAAACCCTGGCTTCTCGGACATTCTTAAAGGGGGATTCTCTTAGAATAAAGAAGAATTTTATAGAGGGAAGGCAAGCTGTTGCACTATTTTTAGTCACATTGTAGCCTTTTAATAAACTGGCAAGTTAAATTTGAGTCATCATGACCTAGGGCCATTTTCCAGAAATATTGAATAATGTAGTGCTGCCTGTCTTGAATGTGGGGTATTTTTCCTTCTCTGTTCTTCCTTTTAGCCAAAACACTCTATTGGGCTGTCTTGGCCACGTGAAAATTACCTTTATGGATTTTTTGTGCTAGGATAATTAATTGAGATTGTTGATGGGTCAGTTTGTTTGTTTTGGTTTTGCTTTTGCTTTTTACAATTTCATAGGATGTGGATATCAGAAAAAGGACGAATTGACAATAATTATTAACACAGCTATATTGTAATATTTTTGCTTCTAGTACCCTGATGAGAGAGATAGGTAATTCAGCACTACCCATGAGTGTGTGTGTGCATATAAAATTATATATAACATATACACATACACACACAATGTGCATGTGTATATGTGTATATATATGTATATACATATATATGTGTGTGTATATATATATATGTGTATATATATATATATATTCATTCTAATCTCAGGCCACTTCTTTCCCTACAAAGTGGATGAGTCTGAAGCTCTCCCCCATAGGGAGGATTTCCTTTCACTACTACCTTTCAAGGCCGCTCCTGAGTGAGTGCCATATGCACCACATACTAAGATGAACCATCCATACACTAAACCCAGGCACTTCCCTGTTCCTACAGCAGGATGCACAGGACCTCAGCATGGCCGAAGGCATGTGCTGACCAGAAAGGGGCTGACAGCTGGGGACTGTGTGCTGACCACACTCCCTGCCTTGGAACAGCAAGTCCTTCCATCTACTTTCATCCTAACTTCTCTCCTATTTAAAATGAAAACTGCAATGAAAACTGGAGTAGAGATATTGGGGAAGAAAGAGGAGAAGGAGAATCTAAATGCTAAAAAACTGTATTATTCTGTTTCACTAGTATATGTTTTTCTGTATCTATGAATACTTTCTTTAATATGTGCTGTATGCTTTCTTTCCAGAAAAGCATGGACAAATGAAATACTCAAAATAAGTTGCCTTACATAAAGTGCTAACCACAAAAGTAAATACGGGGACTTCCCTAGTGGTCTAGTGGTTAAGAATCCGCCTTCCAATGCAGGGGATGCAGGTTCAATCCCTGGTCGGGGAACTAACAGCCCACATGCTGCGGGGCAGCCAAGCGCATGTGCTGTAATTACTGAGCCCGTGCGCTCTGGAGCCCCCGTGCTGCATCGAAGATCCCGTGTGCCGCAACTAAGACCCTCCGCAGCCAAATTAATTAATAAATTAAAAAGAAAAAGTAGGGGCTTTCCTGGTGGTGCAGTGGTTAAGAATCCGCCTACCAGGGCTTCCCTGGTGGCGCAGTGGTTGAGAGTCCGCCTGTCGATGCAGGGGACATGGGTTCGTGCCCGGTCCGGGAAGATCCCACATGCTGTGGAGCGGCTGGGCCCGTGAGCCATGGCCGCTGAGCCTTCACGTCTGGAGCCTGTGCTCCGCAACGGGAGAGGCCACAACAGTGAGAGGCCCGTGTACTGCAAAAAAAAAAAAAAAAAAGAATCCGCCTACCAATACAGGGGACACGGATTCGAGCCCTGGTCCAGGAAGATTCCACATGCTGCGGAGCAACCAAGCCCATTCGCCACAACTACTGAGCCTGTGCTCTAGAGCCCGCAAGCCCCAACTACTGGGCCCTTGTGCCACAACTACTGAAGCCCGCGCACCACAACTACTGAAGCCCGCGCGCCTAGAGCTTGTGCTCTGCAACAAGAGAAGCCACCGCTTGCTGCAACTAGAGAAAGCCCGTGCGCAGGAACAAAGACCCAATGCAACCAAAAATAAAAAATTAATTAATTAATTAAAAAGAAAAAGTAAATAGGGCTACGGAACTGCAAGTAAAATAAATTCATTTGGTAAAGTAAACAGAACTTTTATCCGAATGATAGGTAACGAAAGACTAGAACCACCCTTTGTTCTTACTCATCCCCTTACTTGGAATGCTTGTCTCCTCTTCTTGAGCATAGCTACTGCCTTAGTTTTGTGTGGTCATGTGACTGAGTTCTGACCAGTGGAATATGGACAGGAGTGACCTGAGTTACTTCCAGCCTTGGCCATTTCAAAACTCTTATGAGATTCTTTGCATTCTCCTGTTTAGGGTAGCATATTCAGGTTTCCTTTAACATCCAGACCTGATGGAAAGAATTTCACATCATTGGAGATCTGGACTTTGAGTGGGGTGTATTGACTGGGACTTGGGGTTACATCCCTTGCAGAAAGAGTTGACTATGTTCTATGTACAGGATAAAGGTATACACAGACACTTGGTCACGTGAAAGGTGGATTGTAACAGACTGGCTATGTTACTAAACCAATTTCCTTTTGTTTAGGCACATAAAGTACAGTTCCCAGTCTCTCTTGGAATGTTAGAGGTGGCCTTGTAATTACCCAAGTTCTGGCCAATGGCACACAGGTGGAGGTATCTTTTGCCTCCTCCATGCTCAGTCATTTAAATTTGCCTTTGTGATCATCTATGCTCTTTCTTCCTGTATCATCAAGTCAGCAGAGGACTGTGAGGCCTAGGGCATGGTGGAGGCACTCTCTGGGCCACAGGAGCTAGATCCCTGAATGTTTCTGTGCCGCAGAGCCCCTAGACAACGTGCAGTACATAAGTGAAATAAATGTTTGTTTTATAAAGCCATTGTAATTTTGGAGATGTCTGCTCAAGCAGATAACTTGTCTGTACAACCACAGGTCTAGCTGCCTCTATTAGTTTCCTATTGCACTGTAACAAATTACTGGGTGGATTAAAAAAACACAAATTTATTATCTCACAGCTCTGGAGGTCAGAAATCTGCAATCAGTATCACTGGACTAAAGTTAAGGTGTTGGCAGGGCTGTGTTTCTTCTGGATGTTCTAGGGGAGAGTCTGACGCCTTGCCTTTTCCAGCTTCTGGAGGCTGCCCGCCATCACGTCTTCAGTTACTCTGACTCTCCTTCCTTCTTTCACTTATAATGATTACATTGGGCACACCTGGATAATCCAGGATACTCTCTCCATTTCAAGATCTTTAAGTTAATCACATCTGCAAAGTCCCTTTTGTCATGTAAAGTAACACATTCACAGTTTCCCGGAACTAGGATATGGACGTCTTGGGAGCCATTATTCTGCTGCTGATAAAATAAATTATTTTAAGATGGGACAAGAAATTTTGAACATAAAATTCCCTCTCTGCCCATTTGAGCCACTACCCTCTCCCCTTTAGTGTGCATTGTGCATCTGCATTACACATTAACTAGATCCCCTTGAAACACACAGAAATGCCACCAAAAAAAAGCTATTTCCTTCTGGTGCCAGCAAGGTATCTCCTTAGGAGACAACATTCCTTTCTCAATCCTGTAAAGGCTAACAATAACCCACTATTAGTCTTGTTGGACTATGTAAACTGTCAGTATGTTATCTGTACAACCCTTTGTCTAAAAATCTTATATAACTGTGCTTTGACCTCTAGTGGGTGGAACAGTCCTCAGAGCTTTCTGAAAGTCTGTCTCCTGGGTTATAATCCTCAGATTGGCTCGAATTAAACTTTCTACTTCCTTCTTAGAGTGGCTCTTCATCGATTTTTACACTGACACTTCCATACTTCACTTCCTTCATCTCTTTGCTCAGTATTCTGCTCTGTTAGGTCTTCACTGCCAGTCTTTGTAAGACTCTATCACATCCTCACATTTTTTCATCCCCCCTCCCTGATTTTTTTCCTTAGTCTTCATCACTATCTCAAGTATGCTATATTTTTCTTACTTATCTTTTCAACTAGAATGTAAGTTTCATGAGGGAAGAAATTTTTTCCAGTTTTGCAGTGTGATATTCCTAATGCCTAGAACAATGCCTGACATTTGAATAGGTGCCCAAGTACTTGTTGAATAAATGACTTTTTTTTTTTTTTTTTGCAGTACGCGGGCCTCTCACTGTTGTAGCCTCTCCCGTTGCAGAGCACAGGCTCTGGACGCGCAGGCTCAGCGGCCATGGCTCACGGGCCTAGCCACTTCGCGGCATGTGGGATCTTCCCAGACCGGGGCACAAACCCATGTCCCCTGCATCGGCAGGCAGACTCTCAACCACTGTGCCACCAGGGAAGCCCGAATAAATGACTTTTTAAAGAATGGAATGGAATTACATATGTTTTGCAGTATTTATTGCTCAAACAATAAATTTGATTGGTAACTTGAATCAGCCTACTTGATACTTCACCATGATACAACGTACATTTCATTGTTAGAGGTTGTGTGATCATAGGATGCAGTACTAGGATTCCCAGGGTGTAGTTAATAAACTTGTGCATAAATTTCCTATGAGAATGCGTAATGTAAAAAAAAAAAAAAGCTGCTAACTGGAAAGATTCAAAGTGGAGTCCATAAACTGCTTGACAATTGTTAAAATAAAAGGATTCTAAAATCAAAGAACAATGCAATATAAATAACATTAGTGCTGTTTATCATAAATACCTCTAGATCACTGCTTCTCATACATTAGCATGCATATGAACCACAAACCATAACATACATATGAATTACCTGGGAGCTTGTTAACAAATGCAGATTCTGAGGTGAGGCCTGGGATTCTGCACTGATGAATTTCTGAGTGATGCTGATACTGCTGGTCCATGGAATAGCAAAATCTTACATGATATTAAAATCAGAAATTTCAAAGGTAATACTTCTTCTTTTGCAGGAAAGGTGTTAAAAACCAAGGTCTGGGGACTTCCCTGGTGGCATAGTGGTTAAGAATCCACCTGCCAATGCAGGGGACACGGGTTCGAGCCCTGGTCCAGGAAGATCCCACATGCCGTGGAGCAACTAAGCCCGTGCACCACAACCACTGAGCCTGTGCTCTAAAGCCCACGAGCCACAACTGCTGAGCCTGCGTGCCACAACTACTGAAGCCCATGTGCCTAGAGCCCGTGCTCAGCAACAAGAGAAGCGACCGCAATTAGAAGCCCACTCACCGCTACAAAGAGTAGCCCCGGCTCGCCGCAACTAGAGAAAGTCCCGCATGCAGCAACAAAGACCCAAAGCAGCCAAAAATAAATAAATAAATAAAAACCAAGGTCTGGGGACCTAAAGTGAGCATCAATCTTCCCCAATCATCATTGATGTGGTAAGGGATTTTCTGAACTGAGATATCACTTTTTTGGTTTTTTTGACCAAACATCATACACCAAAGACTGGTGTTTGTAATGTATAAATACTGGTTTGAATACAGAGGCAGGAAAAAAGGCAGATTGGGTCAAGGAAGCAGAGGAAAAGACCAGAAGTCTTAGTTACATTTCTGTAGGGATAAGACTTTAATAAAACAAATATATATGACGTCATACAAATGAAGTCATACCCCACATCTCAAATGGTCTTTTTCCTCTCTTCCTCAGTTCCTCCTGTCTCTATATCCCAGATTTGCAATCTTGAATGTACCCTTTTTTCCCCCAAACTTTAAAATCATATATCATGTACACGTTAGTTGTTTTTTTTTTTGGTTGTTGTTTTGCACCATGAACAATACACATCTGGAAGTGCTGGTGTAATTCATTTACTTTTTAAGAAAATCAGAGTGGTAAAAGTACATAGCTTAAAACATCCATCAATAACAAAGCACAGTCCCCTGCCCCAACCTCCCTTCTCATGACGTTGCTAGTTTCCAAAGCAGCCACTTTCAACCTTTAGCTATATCTCCTGATATTGTATGTGGTTTTAGACACTATCTATTCACTTTCTTCAAGGGAAGGTAAGGATTCGGTAATCTATATACCTCCTACCCAATCAGAGCTAAAGCAGCTTTTTGGTGAAGTCAACTTTCATTAATACTTTCATTAATCATTATGTGTAAATATTCACAAATAAGGATATAGTATATTATGATACATACTTTGCTTTTCATTTGCTTGTCAAATTACCTACATTCACTCCCAAAGTCTGAGAAAACCCCTTCTCAATACATTAGCTCATCATGAATCCCCCTCTTTCTTTTCCCTTTTTCCCTCTTCTCGGAGACATTCCCTTACTATACCTGTATTCCAGTCTGGGCTGACTGCCCCTCCTTAGGGCTATTGTATGGTGTCTTCCTGCGACATCTCTTGCCAACCAGGCTGGAAGACAGGCAAGCAAAGGATGGAAGGACAGTTAGAAAGGATGATGAAATAAGTATTAGTCTCAGCGAGATGTCAGGGCTGCAGCTTAGCTGCCCTGCCTAGCCACACTTTGGGTTATCAGGCATCTCCAAGACAAATGTTGTTTGGGTTGAATTATAAGGCCTCATTTTATCAATGCTTCCAGGACAATAGAGGATATGGAAATTGCATCCTCTTCTTTAACTACTATGGATATTATTTTTACCTATTCTGAGTACTTCTCTAGGTGAGATGTGTGCATTTTTAGAAACTCACTATTTTTATGCACCAGTTTTTCAAAATACCTAAAGAGCAGTTTCTTTTTAAATTTTGAATTTTATTTATTTATTTATTTATTCATACAGCAGCTAAAGAGCAGTTTTGAAATGCCATAAGTGGTGGTGTTTTTTTTTAGATCTTAAAGACACCACTATTCACAAAGTTGGGAGGGGACCTAAAAATGTTCATGTACTATAACTAGAGCATTTATAGCACAGAGATTAAGTCTTCTATCTCTGGCCTCAGTCTGGGTTTAAAACACAGCTTATGAGCTACGTGACTTGGGCAAATCAATTAACTTCTCTAAGTCTTAGTCTCTCTTCTGTAAACTGGAGATGATGATGATAATAATACTTGCCTTGTAGGATTAGAATGAAAAGTTAATGCATCTAAAGTACTTGGCACAAAACCTGACACATAGGAAAGAACAATTAGTATACAGTATTTATTACATATTTTCATGCTAAAATATAAAGCAGCAACAAAAGTCAGAATGTAAAGACACATAGAACAATTTTATTGTTTTTAGGAGACTTGGATATTCTAAAGACTCACTGAATTAATTTATTCATGTATTCATTTATAAAACAAGTATTAAGACTTGCTATGTTCAAGTATTGTGGACAGTGCTAGAAACACATAAATGGTTTAAAAAAAAAAAAAAAAGGCCTGTGCAGCATTACAGCAGCCAAGAGTTGGAAGCAACACAAATTTCCAAAATAGATGAATGGATAAAGAAATGTAGTATATACACACACTGGAATATTATTCAGCCTTAAAAAAGGAGGCAATCCTGGCACATGCCGCAACACGGATGAACCTTGCGGACCTTATGCTAAGTGAAATAAGCCAGTCACAAAAGGATAAATATTGTATGATTCCACTCCTATGAAGTATCTAAAGTAGTTAGAATCATAAAAACGAAAAGTAGACGGATGGGTGCCAAGCGCTAGAGAAAAGGTAATTAGTGTTTAATGGGAGTAGAATTTCAGTTTTGCAAGATGAAAAAGTTCTAGAGGTCTGTTGTACAACAGTGTGAATGTGCTTAAGACTATTGAACTGTACACTTAAAAATGGCTACAGCGGTTAAGTTTAATGTTACATGGTTTTTTACCACAATCAAAAAAAATTTTTTTAAAGCCCCGCAATTAGCAAATGAAATGCTGGGTCTATGATGGCTGGGTGGAGCAGCTCAGGTCCAAGGATGGTGAAATAAATGAGCACAAAGGAAGACAGCAGCAGCGCTGGGAGTCAGCTGGATGGCTGCACCCCGTCTAAGACTGCAGCTCTAAAGGCCCTCACATGTGGAGTGTCAGGCTATGTCCAAGAAACAGGCATTATTTCATTTAGTTCCATAATATTCTTATGTGATAAGTGCTATTGTTTTTGCTGCTCTGTAGATGAGGAATTGAAGCTTTGAGAGATTAACTTGCCCAAGTGGTGGAAATAGTGATTTTGCACTTGAGTAGCTTCACTGCATAATCCATTCTCTGCTACTATCCTCTCTTCGGAAGGTGAGGAAATCTAGGACAGATGCCAACTAGCTGATACAACAGCAGAAGGCAAGGGTGGTGACAGGAGGCAGAAGGTGCCTTAAAGGAGGCAGGACTTAGACAAAGTGGGTCTCATTCCATATGCCAAATTTAGAAAAACCCATCAGTGGTGAAGTCAGAATCACTGAAATCAGTGAATGAACAAAATGAGCAGAGTGCAAGAGAGGAAGCCATGATTGAAACTTGCAATCTTTGTGGGCAACACATCTCAATACAGCAACTTTTAAAAGAGTTGCTTTGGGACTTCCCCGGTGGTCCAGTGGTTAAGAATCCGCCTTCCAATGCAGGGGACGTGGGTTCAATCCCTGGTCGGAGTTCTAAGATCCCACATTGCTGCAGAGCAACTAAGCCTGCCCGCCACAACTACTGAGCCCACACGCCACTGCTAGAGAGAGAAAACCGCATGCCACAACTAGAGAGGAGTCCGTGCGCCACAATGAAAGATACCGCGTGCTGCAACTAAGACCTGATGCAGCCAAAAAATTAAAAAATTAAAAAGAAAATAAAGAGTTGCTTCAATTTGCCTACTCTGCTCTTTTATATACTCAGTAGAGATATATATATAGATAGATATATATATAAAATACACCATGGGTATCATTTGATATATTATTTACCCAAACATCTTTACACAGAGTTGTTCACAGTAATCAGGTGGTGAACAGAGTTCTTAATTACTTTTGTATTTTGACCTCATTTTAATGACCATTATTTATTTATTAAAAAAAAAATCTTTGAGGGCTTCCCTGGTGGTGCAGTGGTTGAGAGTCCGCCTGCCGATGCAGGGGACACGGGATCGTGCCCCAGTCCGGGAAGATCCCACATGCCACGGAGTGGCTAGGCCCGTGAGCCACGGCCGCTGAGCCTGCGCATCCGGAGCCTGTGCTCCGCAACGGGAGAGGCCACAAGAGTGAGAGGCCCGCGTACCACAAAAAAAAAAAAAAAACAAAAAACTTTGAGGCATTTTTAAAAAAAGAAATTTTATTTATTTAGTTTTGGCTGCGTTGGGTTTTCGTTGCTGCACACAGGCTTTCTCTAGTTGCGGCAAGCGGGGTCTACTCTTCATTGTGGTGTGCGGGCTTCTCATTGCGGTGGCTTCTCTTGTTGCAGAGCACGGGCTCTAGGCGCGTGGGCTTCAGTAGTTGTGGCATGTGGGCCCAGTAGTTGTGGCTTGTGGGCTCTAGAGCGCAGGCTCAGTAGTTGTGGCGCCCGGGCTTAGTTGCTCCTCAGCACGTGGGATCTTCCCAGACCAGGGCTTGAACCCGTGACCCCTGCATTGGCAGGCGGATTCTTAACCACTGCACCACCAGGGAAGCCCATGACCATTATTTTTTAAATTATTTTTAATTGTGGTAAAATACACATAACATAAATTTACGATCTTAAACATTTAAAAATGTTTAGTCCAGTGGTATTAAGTATATTCACATTGTTTTGCAACTGTCACCACCATCCTTCTCCAGAACTCTTTTCATCATTGCAAACAGTAACTCTGCGCCCATTAAAAAACAACTCCCTATTCCCTCCTCCCTGCAGCCCCTGACAAACACCATTCTACTTTCTGTCTCTAGGTATCTCATACAGGTGGAATTACACAATATTTGAATATCGACTTAATACTGGCCAACAAACCTCAAGGCCATTCTTCTGAGTCTCCTCAGTCATCCACACTGCTGCAGACCTGGAGGAAACCTCACTGTATGGGAATTCTCTGACCTCAAGAGCTAGAAATCAGTTCTTTGAAATAAAAATCACCATTTCTCTTAAGAGGAAAATTTGAAGGACTACCCTAGCATTGGACTGAGACTTTAGAATGGAGTAAGTTGTAGGAGAAAAAGTAGAAAATAGTTTGGGTTGAGTTGCGGATCAATGACTTGTGTTCAGTGTTTGGCATGTGAGCCCATATGTATTAAAAAATGGGAAAATTTATCCTAAAATTCAGCTGGAAATGAGTTCTGGATTTTTCACTTTTGTGTTCAACATTAGTGTAAAAAACTGATTCAGTGTTTTTAAACTGGGCTGTATTACCCATGGAACTATCCATGGAAACTCCTTTGCTTTGGTGCAAGTTTTCTCAACCTGGGCATTACTGACATTTGGGGCTGGATACTTGTTTTTTGCGTGTGGTGGGGTGTGTGGTAAGGCAGTCCTGTCTATGAAAGATGCTTAGCAGCGCCTTTGGCCTGTACCCACTAGATGTCAGTAGCACTCCCCCACCGAGCTGTGACAACCCAAAATACCTCCAGACATTGCCAAATGTCTTCCAGTGGGCAAAATCACCCCTAGTTGAAAACCATGGCTTTAGGAGGATGGAGAAGAAAAGGCACATTTCTTGCTTTGTTGAAGTAATTCAACTCTAAGTCTTTACTCAGACCTGAACTTAGATAAAAATTAATGTTGTAAAATTGGCTTTAGACTAAAACCAGCAAGCAATCCCTTTTTGCACTCATTTCCAATAAAAATAACAGATTCACACTTTCTTAAGGGACAAAATACTGGGGGACCGGGGCTGCATGCAGGGCTATCTGGTCAGGATGGTTTGCAAGAAGCAGCACCTTCTACCTTGAGTTACAGGCCGGTCCCTCCTGTACCGATCACATTTCTGAAAGCACATTAATGCATCTCTCCTATTACCAGATCCACAGCTACATATTTACAGCAGACAGATTTTAGAGGTGTCAGATGCAGGGCAGGTGCTCAAATATTTAGTAGGTAAATAAGGGTAATCAGAACCAGATTCACAGAGACCAATCCATAAAAAAATTGTAACCTAAAAACTCACTTCTAAAGTTTTCAGAGTATGTAAAATTGAGGTGTTTGTGATGGTAATTCTAACCATGCTGTTCTTCAGTTTAAGTCTTCAGTGAGCTCCTTAGTTCAGTTAGATTATATCTCAGAGTATCTAGTACTCAATCCGGGGTCATTCTCCACTGGCATCCCATGTTCCAGCTAAACCAACCTGTGTAATGATGGCCAGCTGGGGAGACATAAATGATACAGTCTGCAAAGCGAATTCAATATTATACATTTGTAAGAAAAGGAAAACTTTTGAACTAAAACCCCTGAAAGAAAAGCTATAGCCAAGCTTTCTTGATTGTGAGAATGCACAGATTTTTTTTTTCTTTTTGAAAGATATTTTATGGGGACTTTTAAGAGAGTATATGAGATTTCTTTTACATTTTCCAAAACAAATCATGGTTTAAAAAGTTCCAGTGACATGACGTAATGCTTCTTACTTCATAGAGCACTGCCTTGCTCTTTGGCTTCCCTCTGCTCTCCCTACCCTGTCACCCCAATGAGCCTCAGACCCATTGTTTCCAGACTAAATTTAAACATCACCTCTTCTCCTAGGAAGCCTTCTGTGATTACACCTTATGTGTACCCCCACCCCCATTCTCTAGCTCCCATCAGCACCCTGTGTTATTCTCTACTATAGCACTAACCACACTGTATCATGGTTATTTGCTCTACTCTGTCTCCCTGAAGGCAACTACTCACATATCTTCTGCATGGATGAATGTACGTAAGTTTGAAATACTGAAATTCCGATACATATAAAGATTTCTTGTATTTTCCTGTTCTATTTTAGATTACTATTATAAGAGTAATTTAAACCCAGCTATTTAAGTAATTAGTATATCTTTAAATAAGGATTGTTTTTCTATATTTAGTAATTTCATAGTAAAGGCATCTATAAAATTGCCAAGCAGGAAATAATCAGAGATGTGCCAAAGATGTAGCTATTTGTTATAGGAATATCCAGTGAAGATCAACAACCCAGGATTATGCTGCACACATACCAATGAATATTTTGCTGCTGTTAGAAGTCATCCTATAGAAAAACAAAGAAGGAATATATTCAAAATGTATTGTTTGTTTTTTTTTTGCGGTACGCAGGCCTCTCACTGTTGTGGCCTCTCCCACTGCGGAGCACAGGCTCCGGATGCGCAGGCTCCGCGGCATGTGGGATCTTCCCGGACCGGAGCACGAACCCGTGTCCCCTGCATCGGCCGGCGGACTCTCAACCACTGCGCCACCAGGGAAGCCCTCAAAATGTATTGTTAAATACATGCACAGAACAGAAGCATTCAAAATCTTAGCTAATTCTAATCTTGTCATTCTCTGGTTAACAAAACTTAATGTTCCCTTACAGTTTTCAGCATTAAATCAAATTGATTATCTTAGCACGCCAGAAAACAACAACACAGATCATCTAAAGTGGTGCTATGAGAGGTAATTTTTTTCCTTCAGTTTTTCATTATTTTCCAAATATTCCACAATAGAGATGGATAACTTTTTAACTGACAGGTTTTTTTAAAGCTTAATTCTAGACCTTTCATTTGCATGGCTATAAAACTATACTGATTAACTGCAATAAAATGAACTAAAACAATACAGGAAGCAAAGATGTCAAAGGTTAAATTAAAAAAATAACCTCATGTATTATGGAATAACATTAATCCTCATTTCTATTCACTGTAAATGTTTTTCTAAATTAACAATAATAAGAAACACTTGAATTTACAAATAGATCTGGCCTGAAGATTTTAGTTTTTTACTGTAAGACATAACTTGATGAAAAGTCATTTTGACCTGAAGTTTATAACAAAATATGAAGGAATATAGCAAATTTACTCCAAATATGAAACCTCAGGTTCAAATCATATCTTACTTGAAAATGTCAGAAGTCTATTACAGATTCTGAAAACCCACAAGAAACAAACATGTTTTAAAACCTGGAATTATGTGTTTTAATTGGTGCTCAGCAGCGTGGGTAAATGAATGACACTGATGATTAGCTTAGGGGAGAAAAGCAGAAAGAAAAAAATTTAACCAGTAGCTTTTTATCACCACTCTTTAATAGCTGACATCTTAATATGTTTCTGGAATGAACAAATTAAAGGTATTATATATAGCAATCTGAATAGTCAACAATAACTTTCTTATAGTCTTATCAACTGAAATAACAGAATTTTAAACATGACTTAGCTTTCACTTCGTCACATTAAACCATACTCTTCTGTTACTCAGTTCATTCATTTCTTGAGTGCCTGCCTTTAGATGCCAGGTGTTTGATCTAAGTTTTCAAGTAGAGTTATTATTCAGCTTAAGCGACTCTATTTAGTTGTCAACAGTAGTTAGAGCAGGACCTTAAAGAAGAGGTCAAAATTAGATCAATGTTTAGATCCAAAATGATTATAAAACATACCAAAGGTCATGGAACATAAAGCATTACTGAGACGAGTTCAATGTTTAAAATACCTTTTCTTTTTAAGGATAAGCTATAATATATACATGCATATAGAGCTATATACATTGGATTGTGGCTGCTACTCCTGACAGATCTTTTCTCCTTGGATGCACTTACAAATTCATGAGAATACCACTGAAACAGGACTTTCTAAACATTTTTAAAAACCTAGTTATGAGTTAAGTGACTTGTCACACAGTGAGACGGAAAAACAACTGATATACATTGTTAATTTGTTCAAGTAATGTTATGTACAGTTTTATTGCCAGTATATGCACAACAGTAAGCATAGAACTATAAATACACAATGTAATTAACAGTAGAAAACAAAATTGTTACAGATAAAGGGGGGGATATAGAGAAACTATTTTCCTGCTGCTAGAACAAAAAGGAAGGAAGGTAAAAGCCTATCACAAATCATCCATTCAGAACTCTTGCCTTAAATTCTTTACATACATTTCTACATTTTTTTGATTAAACAAAGAAAGTACAGATAACTCTGTAACAAAAGCAAATTGCCTCCCTAATAGGTATTTGCCTTTCCAGTCAAATTCACTTTATGTTAGGATTTTTTAAAAAGTCAAGATGAGAAATCATTAGTATCCTGGTTCCAAATTACCAAATTTGCCTTCCACCAAAACTGGTAATTTTTGAAAGTTGGTTGCACATGAAAATAAGAGGTGTAGCAAAAGGTGATTAAAAAAATTTGTTAAAAAGTAACAGAAAATCACCCTTTTAATAGTTTTCCAAAAGACACTATAGGCAGCAGCTCAGTTAAAAGTATTAGCCCTGAAGAGGTAGAGAATTTGAGCCCATTATACAAAGATAATAACCTTGGCACCATCTTCTCTCTCATCAGGATCAATGTTTTCAAGTAAGACAATTTCATGGTAAAAGGAAACCAGGTTCCACCATTTAAAGAAAAGGTGCTGGTCGACTCCCATGTCTCAATAATTAGTTTGTTTATTAAATGAGAAACAGAAGACGGTCAAGGACACACATGCACTTGATTTTTTTTTTATGTTTCCATTATCAAGTTTATTCATAAGTGAATTTGATATTAATAAATAAAAAAAGCATCATTCACAACAAAGATAAACAAACCAAAAAACCCTGCAATGAAACCTTCTATTTTAATAAGTAACAGGAAAAACACAGGCTGATGATTTGGTACAGCTTTCTTAAGGGATCATAGAGGGGACATGGTTTTAAATAAAGATGGCAAGATCAACAACCAACAAAGGATATCAGCCTTACAGAACTGGCTGATTCTGTAACATTTCTTTGAGGTCTTAGTTTTAAACTACAGATCACCCCAAAGAAGTTGCAACTAATTAATGACGTGTATCACCATCACACCAACAGAGTCCAGCTGTAGTTCAGATTAGTCCTGCTTTATTTCACATCATTTCAATATTTCTAGCATAGGACATGATACGGAACAAAACTCAAAGTAGCAATAAAAATATTATTCTGCATTTGAATAAAGGCCAAAAAATGTTTTAGACTGTTAAACTTTTAAAGCTTTAAGCATTCCTGTTTAACCAGCATTTTAAAAAATGTATACAGTCATAACATTGGCAAGGTTAATGGGAGGACAAAGAAGTAAAACATGTGAAATGATGAATTAGATTAAAAATTACTTTGTATTGACCAACTGATGTTAATACTGCTTCTTTTGAATTTGGAATAACTATCATAAAAGTTACATGCAGACTGAGGATAGCCCTCTGTTACAGAAAATACAAAACAAAACAAAAAACTAAAACTGGGAAACAATGGCAACTTCCAAAAGATGTATTTGAAAATTTCCTTTCATTGATGAGGGTGGTCTGTCTGTCCTTTCTTTGAGAGACCTGGTTCACTTCCATCAGCTTCACTAACTTTGTCCAGAAACATCAGTAGTGGGATCAGCTCCTCCAGAACCCGTTTGTGCGCGTTTGATGTAAAGATTCAGTAGCTTCATCTGCAGATTCAAGCCAAACACGTCATTTGAGAAAGCTGCTCTCAATTACTGTAAGATGCTCATTAAAAAAAATTATACATATGTGAGCTTCAAAAGATATTTTAGACTGAGGGGTTATTATAACGCCCCAGTTACTGTTGATCATTAAGAATTTCAAAAAAAAAATTTTAAGTCTCAGTTTGTTCAGGACAGTATTCTAGCATGCCTTTTCAAAAAATGTTATAGTGATAACATACAAAACTTAGAAAAAGAAGTCACCATTAAGACAATAATGATAAACATTTGAGCAGTATGTGCTATACAATATACTGCCTTAAATTCTCTCTTTTTATCTTCACAACATTTTACAGATGAGGAAATCGAGATACAGGATGTGCCATCCCTGCCTAAGGTCATAGGGGTAGAGAGAAGTGGGCCAGGAGAGGCAATTAGGCACTTGGGCTCCAGCACCAAAGATCTCAGACAACTACATCACTGCTCTCCTAACAAGAATGTTTTTGATTTCTCTGTGTCATTTTGCAGTCTTTATTGTATGAGATCATATTTTTATAGTTTGGAATCAAAGCACATCCAATTCTGTTTTCTACTTTTTTTTCACCTAATGTCATTCTCAGATATTTTTCCTACCTACTGTCTTCACATGGCAACATTACTACCGGCTGCCTAGTATTCTGGTAAAGTGCTGAATTTTAATTCTTCTACAGACAAATCTGGATTATCAGGACCTAACTTAAATTTATGACAAAACTCTGGATACATTTTTCTCTGAAAACCACTTTGTTGTTCAAAGTTTGCTTTTTTAACATTCTCTTTGACCGAAGGGTTTTTAAACCTGGTGTCCACAAGATTCAGAGGCTCACTGAACGCTCCCCGCCCCCATGAAACTATGCGTAAAATTTATCTGTATGCATTTATTTTTCTTGGGATGAGATTATAGCTAAAGCTCAAAGTGGTCTGTAACACAGAAAAGGTTAAGAACCACTGCTTTCTCTTTCTTTCTTTCTTTCTTTCAGCCATGCCACACAGCATGTGGGATCTGAGTTCCCTGACCAGGGATCAAACCTGCGCCCCCTGCAGTGGAAGCACAGAGTGTTAACCACTGGACCTCCAAGGAAGTCCCTAGAACCACTGCTTTAATCTATCTATAACTTGTATAGGTATTTATTGTAAGGTATATACCTGAGCTCTTTTTCTTTCTATGTATTTTTTCTTCCCTTTGCTACTTAAAAAATAAATTTGATTATAGTAATGACAACTGTTAGGATTGGGGGAAACTTTTTATATGAAGGTGAGTGTCTTGCCAGTTAACTGGTTCATAAACCATAATTCAACAATCATAGTTTATCCTCACCCCTTAGAACAAATTTCAAGGTTTTGATAGTATCAAAGAAATGAAGAAAGCAAGACTGATTTTGTGTTTTTTTGCATCTTAAGGACTAATTGGAAAATTTACTTTAACATAACAAATCAAAGTTAAACATTTATTGTGATCATAATAAGAACAGAAAGAGGAAAAACAAATACTTGATTACCATAGTTCATAAAGGAAAATTTTTTTAATGTTCAATTGTTCCATATTTGGGGGCATATATAAATCCATGGATATATAACTATTATTTATTCTTAATTAAACAGCCTTTGGGGGTAAGGATTTCGGAGTGGGAGTGAGGAGAGTCAGTTGGTGATCAATAAATAACCAGAAGCTGTAGGCATTTTTTTCACAGCAGTCTACCAACCACCCTACCAAACCGCTGACCTCACCTGAGTAACAGATGTGAAAGTACAAACAGCTAAACTGCAAACGGTAAGAGGAATAAGTTGGATTTGCAAAGCTTAATTAAAATCCGAATAACAAATTTACTCTTTTTATTTAAATTAATTAATTAATTTTTGGCTGCGCTGGGTCCCCGTTGCTGCACGCAGGCCTTCTCTAGTTGAGGCGAAAGGGGGCCACTCCTCGTTGCGGTTTGGGCTTGTCATTGCGGTGGCTTCTCTTGTTGTGGAGCATGGGCTCTAGGCACGCGGGCTTCAGTAGTTGTGGCACGCGGGCTCTAGAGTGCAGGACCAGCAGTTGTGGCACACGGGCTTAGCTGCTCCACAGCACGTGGGATCTTCCTGGACCAGGGCTCAAACCCATGTCCCCTGCATTGGCAGGCGGATTCTCAACCACTGCCCCACCAGGGAAGCCCCCAAATTTACTCTTTAACACACTCAAAGAACTAAATTTTGAAGAAGGACCCACAGCCACCATCTTTAGAACAGAGCAGCACTACTTACTTTACTGCCAGTGAGCTGACTGAGATGTGGTTTTAGTTCATCACCAATTACCGCATGAACAGCCACCAGGCAGAAGACACAAGCTTTCCGAACACTGCTCTCCGAATTATCATAACCCTGGGAAGAAAAGTCCTTGTTAGCACTCCTGTAGGATCTGAGGAAAGTACCATTCCACAGAGACAGAAGTGCAACTCAAAGAGGAGATCCCAAGTATGATGAGGAGACAGAGCTTTACTGACTGGACAAAGTTAATTTCTCACCTTTTCAGGCAGAGACATGCCCTTCCCTCCTCCACCTCCCCTTCGGCATCCCCACTCCACTGTCAGGCTTCCTTATCGGGTTCTTTCTTACTTAGCTTGGAAAGCTGCAATCTTCTGACTCTGGGGCTGCCCCTCTGCCAATCCACCCTGCCAAAGTCTCTGAATTAACCTTCCTAAAGCATTCAGCTGTAGTGAATTCAACAGCTCCTCACTATTGAATAAAACCTAAACTCCTTGGCCTGGCAGTCAAGGTACTCCTGTAATCCAGGCTGAATTAATCTTAACATCTGGCCCATCCCTACCATTACTCTAAGTTATTCATCCAACAAACATTTATTCAGTACCCACTATATGTATGACACACACCTATTATGTATATTCTGTTCTTAGCACCAAAGCACAGATAAGAAAGGAAAAGATCTGGATCTTATCTTCAAGCACCTCACAATTTAGTAGTATTCGGCTTAGAACAGTCACAAAGGTAATACTATAGAAGCACAAAGAAATGAATGATTAACTCTCTTCAGGAGGGATCTTAATATACATACTATGTAATATTAGTCATTAAAATTACATTATAGAATATTATTTATTGGATGGAAAGAGTTCACAATCTATGATTAAGTTAAGCAAAGCATGTTACAAAATATGATTTTTTTTAAGTATTTATATGTATGGGTTTGTATGCATAGGAAAAAAACCACATTAAATGGTAAGTTACCATGCTAAATGGTAAGTTTTATGTTATGTATATTCTACCACACACACACACACACAGCTAATTACAGAAAGTCTTTGCTCCGAACACCTAAGACAGCAGGAAGGCTTGGTCATGCCACTAGTGTTGCCTGGCAAGTGCCTAAAATAACCGAGTCCCAAATGTATCACACATAGCTTATTCCTCCAAGCTTTGCTGCTTACCTGTATTAGGCCTGGCATAATCTCTGGCAAAAGCAGGTTAAGGGTTTCCTTGGAAACTCTCTCTATCACTTTTGTTTGCATTTTGATTGCAGCCAGATTAATTGGGTAATCTGCAGTTTGGATGATGGGACAAAGCACTTTGATGCACTGCTCCGGACTGATTGAAGTGGCCAACACTGATGCAGCTTCCTCAGCAGATCTCACCACCTAAAACAAAGAGTTCAACATTTAGCAGGGAAGTAATTTTGTAAAACGTATACTGTGGCTTGGATGTATACATTTCATGAAATAAGTCCTAGGACGTGATATCTGGGATTTTCTTTGAAAACACTAAACAAACAAACATAAAAGGTGAGGGTACAGATAAAACAGGTTTGGCAAAACGTTGATAACTGTTGAAGCTAGACGATGGAAACATGGTGCTTTTTTACATCATTCTTCCTTCATTTGTGTTCTCTTAATGTTGGCTTGATTCAGTGATTAAAAGCAACTTTAACATGATATTGTGGTCTAGTTCTGCAGGGGAGTGGAGGCTCTGTCCACCTAGACTACACTGTGACTGGAGTCCTCTGCATCAGCCACGCTGAGACCCTGGTCATTGTTAGGACCCTCAACTCCAGGAGGGCTTGTGCCTTTTATCAAGTTATTAACAAAATAAAATAAAAATCATTTCATTAATATGTTATCAAGTTAACAGGCTATTTCCCCTACTGTTCATAATGATTTTCTTTCCTTCTATATTGGACTTGGGGCGGGTAAAACACTGGTTCTGCAATCAAGAGAAGAAACAATTATCTATATTTTTATTGGAAGCTGTAATCTCTAAAGATGGTCTTGAAAACATGTAAAAATTATTGCTTTTGCTGCTACTTTGGTATTGTCTCATTTGTGCTCTCAATCTGTGAGAGGTACTTATAAAGGTATAGTGGAAAATACACTGCAAGTCAGAAGACCTAGAGCTAATTTCAGCTCTAACAGCTTAAGAATGTCAATTTTATCTTTGGTAAAAACTGGTATGCTACAAGGCCTTATTTAGGTCAGAAGGTGGATAACTAAAGTACAAATATTACATAGTTTTTTTAAGCCTTCAGCAAGATGCTACAGATGTACCACTACTAAACACCAAGTGGATTTTTTAAAAAATCGGATTAAAAATCCAGGTAGATTTAAATCTTATGGCTCACTCTCCTATAAGATTCACAGTCACAGCTTCTGAAAAGTGAATTACCCAGAGGGTTTCGATTTTTTTCATATCCTCACCAACATTTCTTATTATCGTTCTTCATCATGTGTGTGAAGTGTGGTATTTCATTGTGGTTTTAGCTGCATTTCCCTAAAGATTAATGAGGGTGAGAATCCTTTTATGTGCTTATTGGCCATTTGTATATCTTCTTTGAAGAAATGTCAACTCAGATCCTCTGCTCGTTGAAAAACTGAGTTATTTACCTTTTCATTGTTGAGTTATGAGAGTTCTTTATATATTATGGTGGTTAGTCCCTTAGACATGATTTGCAAAAATTTTCTCCTATGTTATGGGTTGTCTTTTCACTTTCCTGAGAGCATCCTTTGAAGCACAGAAGTTTTAAATTTTGATAAAGTTCAATTTACTCTTTTTTTCCTTGTTGATTATTTCTGCTTTTGGTATTGTATCTAAGAAACTATTGCCTAACCCAAGGTAACAAAGATTCACACCTATGCTTTCTTCTGAGAGTTTTACAGTTTTAAATCTTATACTTAACTTTAATCTATTTTGTCTCACTGCTGTTTTAACTCTCTTTTTTTTGACTTGTCTTTTGCTTATGTATTGCTCTGATGCTTTCTCTTAGAGTTGCAGTCCCTATTTGAAACTTGCTTTTCTAATTATTTTAATAGAAGTCCTTATGATTATATCATCTCACTGGTTATCTCATCAGTGTCATTGGTCATGATGGGGATATCATGACTATAATGTAACAAGACAGGTTTACAGGACTCTTTCAGGAAAGCTGTACTCATTGTTTTACTGAGTAACTTTTAACAGACATCTAGCTCCTACAGGCAATTTACCACTTTAAAATAACAATGATTCTTATCTTCATTAGTTATTTTAAAAAAACAAATTCTTATTGGTAAATGGAAAGTGAAGTTAAGATTGGTGAACTCTAAATGGAAATCTACAAGTGAATTATAGGAGAAAATGAAATCATATAAATTATATCCTAGAGCTCACCTATTTTAGGTAAAAGGCCATGGTATCAATATAATTCGTTAAACAGAAAAGATTATATGTTTGCTTCTCAATCAGATACTACCTTGAACATTAAGAAAATGCTTGCTAAGAGTACTTTCAAACAACGTTTGTATGTTTCACGCAATAATATCAGAAGTACTGTCAGGTCACTTACCTCCTTATGAGGATCTTTATGTGCTTCCAGTGTTTTCATGACAGTCAGTTCTGCATAGTTTTTAAATCTTGCTGGTTGATGCCTTAGGATTTCTCTTAAAACCTTTAATGCCAAAGCCCTGATTGTAGGCTAAGAAGAAATATTTTAATGTTTTTAATATTTTGGGTTGTAGACGATCTTTATATTTTCCATTTCTGTAACTTAAGGGTCTTAATATGGGTTGGGGGAATTGCAGACAACTGCATAAAATATGCGGTATATTACACAATTAAGTTTTCACATCTCTAGTTGAAAACTAATACTTCTTAAAGAAACCAAGAACCACTACATTCTATTAAAAAGGAAGTTTTACTTTTGAACAACTAATTCAAATATGCAAAAAAAAAAGTACTCTCCTATAAAAATTTTATCAGCAACCTTTCATTTTCCCTGTTGTCAACTGTTGAAAATCATTGAGCTGCTTGGTTGGGAAGAAAAAGTACTTTACAGTGAAAATTTCAGGCAGAAAGAAGCAGCAGAAAAGACTCATTTTCCCAATTTCCAAATCTGTGTAGCACTTGATTAATAGGCAATGACAGGCAATCCAAGACAGGAAAAACAGGCTATTGTTTACATATTCTGCCGTTTTACCTCTTTATCCCCAAGGGTTTCAAGCAATAAAAGTAATATTGTTTTGAAGTGTTCATCCCAAACACTGAAAGATTCTTCCTGTGTCAGTTTCATGAGTTCATAGAGGGCGATTTTTCTTTCTTCTACACGTTCATTATGGTTAGACAACTCCTTCAATAACTCTGCAACCAGGTCAGAATGGTCTAGGGAAAGATCTGTCATAAGGACATGATGTTAATTCTGTAACTTTATAGGTCAACTTTCACAAGTATGGGGATGACAACGTTATAACATCATGAACACAAACAGAAAGTTGCTTGTAAAAAAAAAACCCCAAAACAAAGAAAAATGACCAAGTAATATTCTTTTCCATTTGTCATTCCCAAAACCTCAATGCTAGTTTAAAACCATTTATAATAAAAATTCACAGGAGAATTGTATAATGAACCCCCACGTGCCCATCACCCAGATTTAAAAATTATTAAGATTTTACCATTCTTACATCATCTTTGTACCCCCCCCCCCAACTTTTTTTCTGAAAAATTTTTAGCAAATCCCAAATGTATCATTTCATCCTTACACACTTCAGCATGCACTTCTATGTTGTCATGCCAGGAGGCTCACAGTGTCTGGGTACTCAATTTTCAGCGATACTAATAAATGATCACTGGATTTAACTGGTAACAACTTGATCCCACCATTGTAAAGTTCCCCGTCAACCTTTTAACTAATGATTTCACCCACTGATGTTGCTAAATCAATTATTTTATTAGGAGTTAAAAATGGGTTGGAATTCTTCTTTGAGAGTGAGTTTATCAACTAGAGATATTTTGATTGCCCTGAAATACTGCTTGATAGAAAAGGCAGAATACCTAATATGTTTCCCTTGAAATTTCTAAGTCAAGAGTTGGGCCCAGTGGTTATCAAGGAGTTTTCATTTGTTTTTGCTTTCTTTTTTTAAAGTATAATTATGAACTCATGAATTTTATGAATGTTAAAGGACACATTATTTTTCAAAGTCATGAGATAATGCTTTGAGAAATCTTTGTAGGAAAGACAGTTAAACCCAAAAGTTCACATTAGAACATTAAAAAATACCAGAGCTCTTCCTAAATTCTTTTGATGATAAAATACATGATAAATTCAGGTTTGAGGGACTTGGGCAGGCATTTGCTTGAGCTTGTGCCATAGATTCTTTTCCCTTCTAACTCATTCTCTGGAATAAAATAATCACAGAACATGGTGCCTGAGCCTAGAAGGTACACCTGGGGTCACTCCCTCTCCCAAGTCTCCAGGAAAGACAGCTAACACTGTGGAGCTGTATTCTCCATGGCTTCACTTGGCATGAGTATGCTGGCCTTTTGGAGAGGGTTGCTGCCTACAAAAGGAAATGCTCAAGAGGAAAGAGCACTTTTCCCAAAAATGAACTTTGAGGTTGTAGTTTGCCACATGGTTCACAACTGGTCCATAAAAACAGAAGCTACTGTGCCTCATCCTGCCAGCTGGTTAGCCACTGACCTAGGGATACCAATGGCCTGACATTATAGGTCTCAGGGAACCCACAACTACAAGTAGGGAAAGAAAAGTTATATTTCACTTAAGAGGATTCAGAAACCTGAGGAAAGGAAATCAAGCTGAACTACTAGAACAGATGACTTCTACTGGAACAAAACTAACAGATGATAGGGAAGGGAAATTGAACCAAAATGTAATGATAATATTCACTGCCTATAAAAAAGGAAGTTTGTTAGGACAACTTTTGTGGAACTATAATAAGAGCACGAAGAACTTCTGGTCCCCAAACACTCATACACAGAGCACAAAATGTGATTACTGAATTTAAAAACTTGAGATAATCTGGAAAGAATGATCACTGAGGAGAACTAAAGTAGGGTTTTGGAAGATCAGGAAGAACCTCTGCAAAATGCAGAGCAAAACCATGAAAAATGAGAAATTTGAGTTCAAAGATCTTAACTTGGAGAATAAAAACTGTCTTATAATAATTTCATTTGTATAGACCAACATTAGAACAATACTGCCGGCTTAACAAGAACTACTGCAGCAGGATCAATACATCTGTATAAACCACTCAAAAATCACTCCTGTGAAGTTACATTATCAGACTTTCAAAGATGTCATAAAATCATTCTGATAAGAGTATATTTTATTTCAGCTGAATCAAGGGAAATCTCAAGAAAATGCTTTGTTTCAAAGGAACTCAGTTCTCCTCTTCATGAATATAGGCTTTGTAATTAGAAGATAATTAGAAATGACTTGTCATATAATGGTCTGGACAGATGACTGACAGGAAAATAACTTCTGCCAAAGAAAGCACATAAATTATTTGTTAAAAACTGAACTATTTATGTCATACAAACGAGATAAACCTAACGTACTGAATTAATTAAGATAAAGTATAATCAACTGTATTTCCTCTTCTGACACATAGAAGCATTGTTGTTCTGTGAAAAGAACACAGGCTCTGGAGTCTCACCAAGCCTCTGCCCCTTAGCCTTTGTGTGATAGGAGCACACTCTCAATTATTGTGGAGGCTGGGTTTTCTTATCAGTAAAATGGGAAAACAGCACGTACTTCCTAAGGTCATGGTGAGGACCTGGGCCTGAAATGAGTCTCCCTTGAATAACAGTATCACCCTCACTAGAGGTAGTACATATTCTGGAATATTATAGTCCCTGGTAAACTTTACAAAGGTCATAATTAGAACTGGCCATTAGTGGGTTTGACTTGTTAGTTTTGATAAATGTATCACTAATGTGTGTATCTGTCTGTAATATGTACAGACACATCTGAGTAAGAGAGATACTTCATAAGTCTCAGAATTTTAAAACAAATTCCTACTTGAACAAAATAATTATCTCCCGCCAAAAGTTTTATATCTTAAAAACAAAATAAGGAGAAATTTTACTTGGGGGCAGGGCATAAAAGAAAAATTAAAACAGCAAAATGGAGGTCAATACGTTAAAAAAGATAATGTCAGCAATGTTTACAATAAAATAATGTCAAATAAGGTCTTCCCCACCTCAAATTTAAAAAAGAAAATAGACAGTAAATGAAAACAATTGCTATATGAAGCTTGGAACAACTACTATTTTGGTGTAACTGAAGGCTTATCTATCTTCAAATGTTTCAGAAGTCAATCAAGTATTATGCTGTGAAGAAATAACGTTCTCAAGTTCAAAAATATTCTACCCAGTTAGGTTTCAGTTATATAATTTCCAAAGATATTTTCCTTTAACAAATGAGAAATATATGATCCTTAGTAAAGGAGAAGAGAATTAGACAATAAGGGGGTGATCTTGCTAAGTTGTCATAATTTTGGCTTTGTGGTACTTGTGATATATCAAGCCTCAACATGAGAAACTGGTAAAAACACAATTCCTCAATCTCATAAAATGAAGATATTTTTCCATTTATCAAAATTACAGGCCTGGGGACAGATTCCCAGGCAGAGTACGGAGGGTTTCCACACGTGAGAGTGGGAAAGATAGGGTTTCAGAGCTCAGCTAGAACAAGAAGCGTGTCCACATGTAGTGGCAACCAGGTGTGATGTGTCAGAGCCCAAGCAGAATGGCACTGAGGCCAAGGAAGTTGAGGGTGGAATGGTAGAGCCCAGCAGGGTGAGGAGTGCATCCGCGCAGGTGAGGAGGTGGTGGCAGGGATGGAGAACTGGCTGCACACAGGAGGACTGATAAAATAAGTAAGTATATTCAAGATAACGGAAGTCAGGTTTCTCACAGGGGGTTATTAATATGGAAAGGGAGAAACTAAAATTAACCTTATGGTGCTAGACTAGAATTGGAGTTATTGGTATAAACACATAGCTTTTGACAGATACAGCAATAGATATAAATCAGCGTGCATGTGTGTATACACATGTACGTGTGTACACACACACTCCCTAGCTCTAGTCACTTAAGAGGTCTGGGGAGTAGTGATGTCCCACCAGCATTGAGTACACCTAGTGCCCAGACTTTAGTCTTTAAAGACCATTTTCTGTTAAAAGAAACCAAGGATCGATCCTTGGAGAAATGGTTGATTCCAGGACTGAAGCAAGGACGGTATAAGATTTTGCTGTGTCAGAATGTAAGAATGGGGACATGTTAAAAGGACCCAAAAGCCAGCTTGAATGGGATCCTGATGGTCAAATTAAGGACAATTTGAGCATCAAAATAAATAAAAACAGTTAAACATTATAGCCCATTGAATACAACAGGAAACTATGTGTCTGTACAGTTATAAATATTTATTTTTTTAAAATAAATAAAATTTAAGTTTAATGAGGAACAGGATATTTACAGTTTTAAAGTACCTCTCCACAAAACACTTATTAATTACAAAATGAGTAACTTCATAGTGGAGAAGCCAGTTAGCAGCACCATAATCAAGTGATCAAAATTACATCACCAATCTTGGGGCAAAGGGAAATCATGTGTTAGTTGAAAGATGCACTGACACTTCTGTGATACGCATGCCAAGAGTACAAAATCTGAATCCAATCATCAGAAACATCAGACAAACCTAAATTGAGGGAAATGCTACAAAATAACTGGTCTTTAACCATCAAAAGTGCCAGGGTCATGAAAGCCAAGAAAAGACTGAACACTGAAGGAGACATGATGATTAAATGCAACAGACATTCTGAACTGGATACTCCACTATAAGATATTATCGGGACAAGTGGAAAAACTCTAAGGATGGGTAGTTATTAATGTAGCACTGATAATTCCCTGACTTTGATGAATATATTGTAATTATGCAGGAGACTGTCTTTGTTTATAGAAAGTATGTCCTAAAGTATTTGAAGTGATGGAGCGTCAGTTTGGCAACTTACTCTCAGATGGTTCAAGAAAAAGTTCCTTCTACTGTACTCCCAACTTTTAAGCTTTTGACTATTTTGAAATAATACTTAAAAAAACACCCCTACATATATATATATATACCTATATAGTGCATATATATGTGAGATATACATATATATAGTGGAGCCGAAGCAAGAAATGTCAGTTGTGACCTCTGTGCATAAATACTTTAAAACCCATTTAAATTAAGCTGCTAAAGCTAGGTCTCAATCACCAGGCTGTTGCTACTATGCAGGGTTCCAAGGGCACTTTGCTGCTAGGTCCAATTCATACACTTCTGTTATGCTGCTATCATGACTAAACCTCAACAGCATAGTCAACAATTTATGATAGATTAAAATACACCAAAGTGCATAATTGTGGCGATTTTATAGATTCTTATGTAATTTAGACAGTTTGGTATGTTGTCAGAATTTTGCCTTTGTGATATATGTGATACATTAAGTCTCTTAACATGACATGTTGGCCAAGATATGATTCATTGACCTCATTAGTAATCAAAGAAATTCAGAAGTGAAGATATTTTTCTATTCATCAAAATTAGAAAAATTAAAAAATAATCTGATATCTAATTTCTCAGTCTTCCTAACAATTAAGGAAATGCTCATTAGGATGACCTATTTTATATCCATCACAATGACAAAAAATAAAAACACTTAAACATTCTGGGTTGGTGAGGAAATCAGTACTACTTAAACTGGCCAAGTGTTTTGAGTTGGTAATTGGTAGTAACTCTCAAAACAAACTTACAGATATCCCTTAATTGGGCAATTCTATCCCTAGAAATCTCTTAGAATACCTGTATGTGTACATAAATTTTATGCAGAAATATGTTCACTGACAGCAACACTGAGGGAATAAAGGGAAAATCAGAAATTACCTATGAAATCATGAGAGTGTTGAGGGGGAGACTTTCAAGTTTATTTACATAAAGTTATATATTACTATACATTACTTAGTTAAGAAAAGAATTAATGGATCATGTAATTTGTAGAGGAAAAGAATGTAACTCCTTACTATTAAAAATAAGTAAAACATTTACAGTGTTCTGTACTTTATAGTCAGTTCTTATACACCTTATCCAAACCTTACTGCATACTGTGATCAGAAGGGCAGGTAACATAGCATCTCCAACCTAGGGACAAGCGAGATTCAGGAAGGTCAACCAACTTCCCAGGTGATGCAGCATAGTGTCAGAGCTTAGACCTAAGCCAACTCCAAATCTTAATGGTAGCTTTTCCCATATTTGATTCTTGAATGTATCTTATTAAAGAGTTTATGACTTCACACTCAAAAGGCTATTGTAAAGAATGGGTATCCTTTCAAAGGGTTTTGTCATTCTGGTATAAAAATTATTAACTAAACGAAATGTGTCTAGAGATAGACTAAATTTATAAGCTACAACTGGTTTCAGTTGTTTCTGGGAGGTCACTGAGGTTTTCTTGATTTCAAGGATGATATTAGGATGATTAATCTGTCTCTTATTCAGGGTCAGAAAACCACCAAACCACTAGAGATGAGCTCCTAGAAGATGGGAGAGAACGTTCCCACCCCCAAAGATCCTTACTTTTTAGGGAGTTACAATAAAAGAGCATGCATATTTCATTTGCTTCGTTGATTATCAGTCCTCCAAAACACAGACAGTAGCAGCAGGACCCAGGACATACCATCAGGAAACTGGTCAGCATCATCATCAAACATGGCTTCCTTGAGGGCAGACTTATTGAAGGGACTGATGCTATCTGAGTAGTTATACGGATTATAGTCTCGAGAGCGTGGAGAGGAGTGAGCAGGCATCGAATGGAGCAATGAAGTTTTATTATCAAGGGCTGTTTGGCTTGAGTCAGTAGCATCACCTCCTGCTCTTGGGTCAGACATCCCAGGACCGCCACATGTCTATTAATGGGAAGGGGAAGGCAGAGCAAATTAACTCCTTTTTAAATCTCTTTGAAATTCTAAAAAGATATTTCCCTACTGCTTCAAAGGCTATTTTAAAAAGGTAACAATAACCAGCCAAAAAAAAATTAAGTAATGGAAATCAACATGATGAGTTAAAACTTACATGCAAAAAGTCACAGTTTTTTATAAAGAGATGTAAAGAAACCACAGCCATAAGGGCAAATAAGAACTGTAAAAGAATGCTGTCTCTCCTCCTAGAGAATGGACTTGAGGACAGGGGAGGGGGAAGCGTAAGCTGGGACAAAGTGAGAGAGTGGTAGCGTATATATTGACATATATACACTACCAAATGTAAGATAGAAAGCTAGTGGGAAGCAGTCACACAGCACAGGGAGATCAGCTCGGTGCTTTGTGACCAGCTAGAGGGGTGGGATAGGGAAGATGGGAGGGAGGGAGACGCAAGTGGGAAGAGATATGGGGATGTATGTATATGTATAACTGATTCACTTTGTTATAAGGCAGAAACTAACACACCATTGTAAAGCAATTATACTCCAATAAAAATGTTAAAAAAAAAGAATGCTGTCTCTAATGATTCCTATAGTTTCCTTGCCAGTGGCTTGATCAAGCAATATATACAATGTGACTAGCAACAGTTTCTCTATGCCAGTTAAAGATACAAAAGGACTTTCATTAGCAACACTTTCATTAGCAACACAGAACTAAAAGCTTAAGGTTGTAAATTATACAATGACAGTGTGTCCAACAAAGTATAAAAAAACCAAATTAAAAAAAGGCCTACTTAAGAAAAAATAAAAACATCCCAAAAGGACTGCATAACTTTTGGAAGGATGCCTGATGGAGTTCGGGCACATTAACATACTTATCAAAATATCAATTGTGATCATCAATATCACCATTACCACCATCTACTGAGCAACTCTGTGCCAAGTCGTTAGCTAGGTGCTTCACAAATATCCTTTAAATATTTGCTGTGCGCCTTTTCCATGCTAGGTATTATTCTTGGCACTGGGGATATATTCTTGAACAAACGAGAGGATGCTGTCTATCCTCATGAAGTTTACATTCTAGTGGAAGGACAGAGACATTAAGAAAACATAATGAATAAGTAAAGTATGTGGTACAGTAGGAGGTAATTAGTGTATGGGAGGCAGTACAGTATTATAGGGATCATGAGTGCCAAGGTGGGAGAAAGGAGGCTGAAGATTAAATAGGGTGGTCACTGAGAAGCTACTGGAGCAAAGACTTGGAGGAAGTGAGGAAACTGGCCATGGCTATCTGCAGGAAGAATGTTTAAGGCAGAGGGAGTAGCCAAGACAAAGGCCCCGAGGCAAAAGCATGCCCAGCGCAGTGGTTAAGAATCTGCCTGCCACTGCAGGGGACACGGGTTCGATCCCTGGTCCGGGAAGATACCACATGCTGTGGAGCAACTAAGCCCATGTGCCACAACTACTGAGCCTGCGAGCCACAACTACTGAGCCCGCACACCACAACTACTGAAGCCCACGAGCTCTAGGGCCCGCGTGCTGCAACTACTGAAGCCTGCATGCTGCAACTACTGAAGCCCACGCGCCTAGAGCCCGTGCTCCACAACAAGAGAAGCCACTGCAGTGAGAAGCCGGTGCACCACACGAAGAGTAGTCCCCGCTCACCACAACTAGAGAAAGCCCGCATGCGGCAACAAAGACCCAACAGAGCAAAAAAAAAAACCATGCCCAGTAAGTTGAAGGAACAGCAAGGAAGCATGTAGCTAAAGCAGAGAAGAGTAGTAGGAGATGAGGCCAGAGAGGTAAAAAGGGAAAAAAGTCTACTGTATAGACTGTGGCTTATATTTTGAAGATGGAGTCAACAGATTTCCTGCTGGACCGAGAAGGGAGGATGAGAAAAAGAGATGAGACGAGGACAACTGTTCTGTCCAAGGTTTTTGGCTGAGCAACTAGCATTGCTATCAACTGAGGTGGGAAAGATCAGGAGTTCAAACAGGCAGCTGGATGTGTGAATCTGGAAATCAGGAGAGGTCTGGGCTGGATGGAGTCATATGATTTATTATATGCATAATAATTTTTAAGGTATGCAGTAATATCCCTATTTTCCTTAGGAAGACATGGAGGCTTAGAAGTGATAATCTGACTAGTGAGTAAATGCCAAACTCACTTCTGCCAGAATCCACTACTTGGCCTCCTGACACTGTACCCTGCTATCACTGGGGAGAAAGTCTCAATTAAGCAGTGACTCTTACTAACCTGTTACTGGTACCATAGGCAGCTTTTGGGGTAGGGAACCTCAAATACGAGTGGTAAGCAGGTTTTTGGCATCCAGTTTACTAGGCTCATCTGCCATACAGGCACGGGGAGAAAAACAATAGCAGGAAGTCAGGAAGCAGAGCAGGGAGCCCTGTCGAGGTTTGCTGAAGCACTGCAATGTTCTATAATTTTGTAAACACTGAGAAACCACAGATTCCACAGGAAATGGTGGGATAGCTTGTTTTGAGAAAAGTCTAAGCTGTGAGAGAAAAGTCTAAGAAGAAGCAGAGTAAAAAAAAAACCACTTTTTTGTATAATGGCGGGGTAACAAACTGAGCAATAATACTCACAAATGTCAGAAAGATGGGTCATAACATTCTTAACTGGAACCGCAGAAACTGATGAAACAATCACTATCACTACACTGAACAGGAATAAAAAAGGTTTAAACACCTTATTTTGTCCTACAAGAGCCACGTGATCTGGCCCATGTTCCCATACTGGCTTTCATCCTGGTTCTCAACTGTACAAAGCTTGCTCCCATCTAAATGTCTTCGCACTTGCTACTTCTTTTATGGAATTCTTCTCTCCTAGATCTTGTACGGCTTTATTTAGGTCTCAATGCAAATGTCATCTTCCCTTACAACTTAATCTAAAATAGATTCACTTTACATTCTAACCTAGAACTCCACAGTACTCATCTCTACCCAAAAATATACAAGGAACTTGAGGGCAGCGACTCTGCCCAAAACAGTGCCTGGCACATGGTAGATACTCAGTAAATACTGAGTAACTGACCCCTGGAAAATTATCTTTGAAAATGACAGAAAGCAAAGTTTAAAAATAAAACAAAATCAAAAACTCTTAAAACACGTGCGATGTAATAATGTTCAAATACTCACTGAATCGCCTTCATCTTTTTTAGAATCCCTTTTCAATGGCTCATTCATATCTTCTTGACTGCGGAAGCTGAAATTCTGAATTGCTTCAGTGACACCTCTAAGAGAGCTATAAATATCTTCAGAATTCATATTTTCTGTGTCATAATCAAATGCACTATGAAAAAGACAACAATTAATTTTTATTTATCTGCAGTTTTAAAATACAAATATATTTGAGGAGACTACACGGGATATTTATAAAGACAGGGTTAGAGAATGTATATGCTCTAAAGCATAATTAGCAAAACGAAACCTGACAGATACAAATGGCTAAAGAACATGTCCCACTGATTGCCCATCAAGGGCAGCTTACAGTGACGCTAGAATGCACAGCCCTTAACAACTGGTTTGTCTTTTCACCTTCAAAAATGTTCTGACTAACCAGAGGCCAGCAAATTACAACCCCTGAAATCTTAGAATTTTTTTTACATTTTTAAATAGTTGAGAAAAAAATCAAAACAATAACATTTCATGACACAAGAAAATTACATAAAACCCAAATTTCAGTGTCCATAAATAAAATTTTGGAACATAGCAATGCTGATTTATTTAGCTATTATCTATGGCTATTTTCACACTACAGGAGCAGAGCTGAGTAGAGGTGACAAAGACTGCATTGCCTGCAAAGCCTAAAATATTTACCATATGGACCTTTACAGAGAATTTGCTAACCCCTGTGGTTAACTCACAATAATGGTACTGCTTAAAGAGGAGATAAATGTATTTTATATAAATCTGTAAGAAGGCTGAGAATTTTTTTTTTTTTTTTTTGCAGTACGCAGGCCTCTCACTGCTGTGGCCTCTCCCACTGCGGAGCACAGGCTCCGGACGCGCAGGCCCAGCGGCCACGGCCCACGGGCCCAGCCTCCCCGCGGCACACGGGATCCTCCCGGACTGGGGCACGAACCCGTGTCCCCTGCATCGGCAGGCGGACTCCCAACCGCTGCGCCACCAGGGAAGCCCGGCTGAGAATTTTTAACAGTGAACCTAAGTGTTACTGATCTGAATTCTATAATCAGATTCTAAAATTCAACTGAGTATGGAATTTAGCCATCAAAATTGTCACATATGTATAACATGGAAAAAACAGGCTACATGATAAGTTTGCAATTGGTCTGCAGTATAATGAAGCATCTTATAATTGTAATGAATATGATGAAGCATATGTTATGATATATGGTTAATAACAAAAATCAAGCTAGTAAGTACAAATATGACCCACTAGACAAACTGTTTTAATTTTTTATTTTATTTTATTTTACTTTTTTTTGGCTGCAAGGCTTGCAGGATATCTTAGTTCCCCCACAAGGGATTGAACCTGTGCCCCCTGCAGTAGAAGCGTGCAGTCCTAAGTACTGGAACGCCAGGGAATTCCCTAGGCAAAATTTTTTAAAAGGCCAGGAGATGGGAAAAATGTTAATCCATTAATGAGTTAAGAACTTCATCTGAAATATAGCCCATGCTTGAACTGCACAAGTGTGTGAAAATTTCACATGTCTTATTAAGGATCAATCTCACAGTCACATCTTTTCCTAACTATACATATTGCCATTTTATATTTAACCCTTCCCTATTTTTTTTTCTTTATTTTTACATTTTTGTCTATAAGGTTAATTTTTTCTTCTATTTTTAGAGGTGGCTGGCCAATATTAGATCTAAATATTCATCATTATAACTTGACTTCATCACTTATATTGAGTATTATAATTGAAAGACACAATTGGCAATTAATGGATCTATACAGCATATCTGAGAAACATAGCTATGCTATTTAATGCAACAAGCAGTAATTTCCAAAAGCTGTGTCCCTAAGTTTTCCTGTCACTTACAAAAAAGTTCCATACCCTATAGATTATTATCCTCTAAAGGGTTAAGTTTTGGAATAAACAACATTTTTTGAATTTGCTAAGTTTCTATGTGTCTAAGACCTTTCAAGTTGAGTAGAAATCAACTGGAATTATATTAATGTCTGTTTTTCTAAGAATGGGGAATCTGCAAATACAAACCATGATGGAAAATAACCCTTTTATTACCTTGGAGATAAAGTATTCTGCGACGTGTTGGTAGGAGAAGTAAGAGGACTGGACCAGTTGGCCGGTGACCGTGGTGTTGGTCTTGTCAAAGGACTCCCCATGGAACCCTGATGGACGGAGTCAAATAAACATTAACATATGACAGGTAGTTCAACCAAAAGGCTCTTCAGGAAGCCATACAATCAAGATGTTGAACAGCATGAGAGAGCCATACTTATAGGTCATTATTTTAAATATTCATGTACTTATCTCTAGTTTCTGTGGGAAAAAACTTTCTTCCCATTCAGAAATCTAGCTCTTTAAGCCTTTTTATTGTTCTCCTCACACACTTCCTTCTCTCAAATATTACCACAATATCTTTTTCCTCAAAGATAAAACAAGATCCCAAATTAACAATTTTAAATTAGCTCCCTGCTCTGAGACAATTTTCCTTCCTCCAACCATTACGAATGCTCAAATTCTGTTCCCTCTTGAGTTTGATTTACAAATGAATTTTACAAAGACACCAAAGGAATAGAATCTGGTCATGTTAGTAATTTGCCTATCTCTTAAGATATAACGAAACAATACTTTCTCCTTTTATTTTTTAAAATTTTTTAATTTTTATTTTTTGGCCATACTGCACAGCTTGTGGGATCTTGGTTCTCTGACCAGGGATCGAACCCAGGCCCTCAGCAGTGGATGTGAAGAGTTCTCAACACTGGACCACCAGGGAATTCCCCCTTCTTTTAAAAAAACTGACTTTGGTCCCAAGAAATTGTTCTCAGATTGTTCTCCCCTTAGACATTATCTCAATCCTGCCATAAGTGCATCTACTTTCTCCTTTATCCGTTAGCAAAGGTATCGCTCTCTTTGTCTTTTTAAAACTTAAGTTCAATTCCTCAGGCATATTATGTAAATGGTTTGATACCATTTAAATATAACACTAATGTTTCATTTACTCAGATCTTACTTCTCCAAAACAAAATCCTGTGTTATCCAACCACCTATGGGCTGACAGGCCTGTTATTATTAAATGTGAACACACCCTTTAAAGCACTACCCTCCTCGGGACTTATTTGTTATTCCTGGAATAAGTCATCCTTTCTGGTCCTCAAATAAGGACTGGTTCATCTAAAGAGCATGTCCTAATTCTCATGGCTTGCAAAGCTGATGCCCTCATCTAAGTTCTGCTACATTTCACTTTCCTTGTTCATACCCTGGCCACCGTTCACCACCATCCTAATGTACACCAAATTATAATAGAAACATGATAGGCCTAAGAACTCTATTCTTTCCAGGAAAATATTTAATTCTGCCCAGAAAATGCTGCCCAATGCACATACAAAAATTGTACATTAGGATCAAAGTTTACTTCATGTAAAAAAAAAAAAACAATTATTGTTAACCAGTCATCACATTATACAATGGCCAAGAAGATAACCGAAAAATACCTGGGTTCCATTGCCAGTGTTTCGAAGGTGATTATGAAGAAGTTTGGTAGCACCATCCTGAAAAGTTTTTGGTAAAGCTCCTAATAACATTGTAAACTCTGGGGTATTGAGTTCAAATAAGGAAATCAGGACTGACTGCGCTGCCTAGAAAAGAAAGACATACAAGAAGCATATGAATATATTTTGTTTACTCAAAGGAGACCATTTTCTTCACTCAACATTTCTGTTCAATAGTGCAAGGCCATCTTTCCTAGGGAAAAAGATGTTCTTATATGCTTTAAAATTTCTTTGCTGGAAGAATAAAATCAAAAACTATTTGACTTACCATTTATTTTTTGAACGTAAGACAGGAATATGTATAACAAAAAGTATAACAAATACGACCTAACAATCAATGGCAAAAGTCAACCAGACAGTTTCTAGGATTACTCTGTCAATATACGCTCCTACTTCAGTTTTCCTAAAAAAATTATGACAAGAAGAAAGATGGATGGAAATAAGGAACTACATCCCTAAACTATACAAAGCCCATCAAGAGCAACTTAGCACTTTAATTTTCATTTTCTCAATATAGGATTCTTTTTTAACATATTTATTTCTTTTTGGCTGTATCGGGTCTTAGTTGCAGCACACAAGATCTTTCGTTGTGGCGTGTGGGCTCTAAAGCACATAGGCTCAGTAGTTGCGGTGTGCAGGCTCTGTAGTTGTGGTGCACAGGCTCCAGAGTGTATGGGCATTGTAGTTGCAGCACGTGGGCTCTCTAGTTGTGGCACGCAGGCCCAGTTGCCCTGTGGTATGTGGAACCCCAGTTCCCTGACCAGTGATCAACCCATGTCCCCTGCATTGGAAAGCTGATTCTCAACCACTGGACCACCAGGGAAGTCCCATTATATGATTCTTAAATTAACTAGCTGTATTTAGTCTTCTCTCAAAGCAGCTAATCTTAACAAATCTACAATTCGAAGTTAAAACTAGTCTAATGTTTCTGTGGAAATGGGAACAAAAGAAATGTTACTCAGATCAGTTAAGAAAACATAAATTTCCTTTCTTCTTATAAAGTAATCAATTGAGTTATTAAAAGACACACTGTGAAATTCAGATTACACAGAAACTTAATTGAGAGGAGAAAGAAACCCAAATAGTTCACGATCATGACTTGTATGTAAATATGCACATCTTGTTCTGGACCCTTTCTGACCCCACTCTATGAAAACCTAAGTGTTCCACGTTTATGACATCTAATAAACAACAGGAGGGGAATGGTGAAATTAAGTTACATTGGCACAATGACATACTACACAACACAGCCTTGAAAGATGATGTAGCTCTACACATGAAGAGGCTGGGAGAGGACTATTACATACTGCTGAAGAAAAAAATTATAAAACACCGGTAACATAAGCTCATTTTGTTAAAAACAGCAACAAAGTATACACTGTGTGGGTGTGTACTCTAACATGTTAATAGTGTTTAAATAAAGCTATTTGCATTTTGAAACAAAACTTTATGATCCTGTGTCTTTTTGGAATCTAAACAGTGAAAGGATCTCAAGTTAATTTGAGCAAATGAATTAATAATTGTTAAGGTATATTTTATTCCACCTAGATTTTATTTTGGTGTATGAGATGCAGCTTTATTTTCTCTCTAGAGACAGACAATCCAACTGTTCCCAAACCAATGAGTGTATCCTTTCCTCATGACTCAACATGACACCCTTATCATGAACTAATCTTCTATATAAACCTGTTTCTCTGGACCCTCCTTTATATTCCATTGATCTTTGTCTATTTCTGAATCAAATAATACAGGTTTAAATTGCATGATTTAAAATGCAATAGCTTTATTTATTTTTTATTTTAATTTTTAAATTTATTTTTGGCTGCATTGGGTCTTCATTGCTGTGTGCACGCTTTCTCTAGTTGCGGTGAGCAGGGGCTACTCTTCCTTGTGATGCAAAGGCTTCTCATTGTGGTGGCTTCTTTTGTTGTGGAGCACAAGCTCTAGGCACATGGGCTCAGTAGTTGCGGCACACAGGCCCTAGAGCGTGCGGGCTTCAGTAGTTGCGGCGTGTGGTCTCAGTAGTTGTGGCTCACAGGTTCTAGAGTGCAGCTCAGTAGTGGCACACGGGCTTAGTTGCTCTGTGGCATGTGGGATCTTTCTGGACCAGGGATCGAACCCGTGTCCCCTGCATTGGCAGGTGGATTCTTAACCACTGCACCACCAGGGAAGTCCATGCAATAGCTTTAGTATATTTTGATGAAGTCCTTTATTTCTGTTAGTTTAATGTCACATTTATTTTACTAGCTACATTTTACATTTATTTAAAAATAATTTTCCAGTCTTTAAATAAAAGTAACACATACTCATGGATTAAAAAAACAAAAACAAAAAACCTTTAGAAAAGGTTTTATAGTTCTCAATCCCCTGTTCAGCTCTCCAGAGAGTTCTTTGTACTGCTTGTTTTTACTGATTGTTAGGTATACATGGGCTTAAATAATTATTTCTTGATTTATCAGTTAGAAACATTTTCTGATTTCCTACTACATTAGATGAAAACTTAGGTTCCGTTCAATATCAGCCCTACCTCTCCTACCCTCTTCTCCCTTACACAACATAGCTAGTCCATTTTTGTCACATTAGTCAAAATAATGTTTAAAAACATAAATCAGATCGTATCATTCCCTTACTTAAAACATGTCAATCAATGGTTTCTACAGTCCCATCAGTATTCTTTGTCTTGAAATATCCCCAATTCTTAATTTTGATGAAATCCAACTGATCTATTTTTTCCTTTTGTTGTTTGTGCTTTTGGTTAGAATCCACTGCCAAATCCAAGGTCATGAAGATTTATCCCTATTTTTTTTTTTTTTTTTTTTTTTTGCCGTATGCAGGCCTCTCGCTGTTGTGGCCTCTCCCATTGCGGAGCACAGGCTCCGGACACGCAGGCTCAGCGGCCATGGCTCACGGGCCCAGCCGCTCTGCGTCACGTGGGATCTTCCCAGACCGGGGCACGAACCCGCGTCCCCTGCATCAGCCGGCGGACTCTCAACCACTGCACCACCAGGGAAACCCTATCCCTCTTTTCTTTTAAGAGTTTTCTAGGTTTAGCTTTTACATTTAAGTCTTTGATCATTTTGTATTAATTTTTGTATATGGTATGAGGTAAGGGTTCAACTTCATTCTTTTGCATGTGGCTATTTAGTTGTCCCAGCACAATTTGTTGAAAAGACTATGATTTCCTTACTGAATGGTCTTTGCACCCTTGTCGGAAATCAGTTGCCCATAAACACAGGTTTTTTTCTGGACTCTCAATTCTATTCCACTGGTCTTTATGTCTAGCCTTATGTCAGTACCACACTGTCTTGATTACTATTACTTTGTATTAGGTTTTGAAATCTGGAAGTGTAAAGTCCTCCTACTTTGCTTTTTTTTTTTTCAAGGCTCTTCTGGCTATTAGGGGTCCCTTGGAATTCCATTATGAATTTTGGAATCAGCTTGTCAATTTCTGCAAAGCCGGCTGGGAATATGGTAAGGATTACACTGAATTTGTAGATCACTTTGGGAAGTATCGCCATCTTAAGAATATTAAGTATTCTGATCCAAGATCCAATGGAAAATGATTTTCCATTTACCTAAATCTTCTTTAATTTCTTTCAATATTATTTCATAGTTTCTACTATAAATTTTGCACTTCCTTTTAAAAATTTATCCCTATTTTAATCTTTTAAATGCTACTGTAAATGGAATTGTTTTCTTAATTTCATTTTTGGATTGCTCATTTCAAGTGTTTAGAAATACAATTGATTTTCATATATTGATTTTGTATCCTGCAACCCTGCTGAATGTGTTTATTAGTTCTAATGTGTTTTTAGTGATTCTGAAGGATTTTCTATATATAAAATTGTATCATTTGCAAACAGAAATAGTTTTACTATTCTTCCTTTCTCTCTTTTTTTTCTTTTTTCTGGCCTAACTATCCTGGCTAGAAACCAGTGAACCCTGCTACAATGTTTTACAGAAATGGTGAGAGAAGACATCCATTTCTTGTTCCTGACTTTATGGAGAAAGCATCCAATCTTTCACATTAAGTAGCTGTGGATATTAGTAATAGCTGTAGAGGTGCTCTGTATTGGGTTTAAGAAGTTCCCTTCCCTTGATAGTTTGTTTACGATTTTTTGTTTTTGTTTTAATCATGAAAGGTGTTAGATCTTGCCAGATGCCTTTTCTGTTGAGATAATCATGTGGTTTTTGTCTTTTTACTATTGATCTGGAGTACTACAATAGACTTTCAGATGTTAACCTTACATTCCTGGGATAAATTGCACGTGGTCTTGGTGTATAATTCTCTTTTTATATGTTGCAGAATTTGGTTTGCCAGGATTAAAAGGTCCATATTTGTAAGAGACATTGATCTGTAGTTTTCTTTTTGTGTGTGATGTCTTTGGGTTTGTTATCAAGATAAAACTGTCCTCACAGAATGAGTTGGAAAGTGTTCCTTCCTCTTCTGTTTTTTAAGGAAGAGTTTGTGAAGAACTGATATTAATGCTTGGTAGAACTCACCAGTTAAACCATCTGAGCCTGGGCTTCTCTCTGTCGGTGGTTTTTTAATTACTAAATCAAACTCTTTACTTGTTCTACTGACTTCTTGAGTCAGTTTTGGTAGTTTGTGTCTTTCTAGAGATTTGTCCATTTCATCTAAGTTAACTACTTATTGGCATACAATATTGTAACATTCCTTTATAATCCTTATTATTTCTGTAAGGTTAGTAATAATATTCCCTCTTTCATTTCTAATTCTAGTAATTTGAGTCTTCTCTGTTTTTCTGTCAATCTAGCTAAAAGTTCATCAATACTGTTGATCTTTCCAAAAAACACAACTTTTGGTTTCACTAATTTTCTCTATTGTTTTTCTATTCTCTATTTTATTAATTTCTGCTTAATCTTTATGTGTTTTGTCTTGTTTGGCTTGGTTTTAAAAATTGAAGTACAGCTGCTGTACAATATTATACGTTATAGGTGTACAATATAGTGATTCACAATTTTTAAAGGTTATACTTCATTTATACTTATTATAAAATATTGGCTATATTCCCCATTGTACAATATATCTTTGTGACTGATTTCATACCTAATAGTTGGTACCTCATAATTCCCCACTCCCATATTGCCCCTCTCCTGCTGGTAACCACTAGTTTGTTCTCTGTATCTGTGAATATGCTTCTTTTTTGTTATATTCACTAGTTTGTTGTATTTTTTAGATTCCCCATGTAAGTGATATCATACAGTATTTGTCTTTCTCTGTCTGACTTATTTCACTTAGTATAATGCCCTCCAAGTCCATCCATGCTGCTGCAAATGGCAAAATCCCATTCATTTTTATGGCAGAGTAGTATTCCATGGCATATATATACATCACATCTTCTTTATCCATTCACCTGTTTTTTTTTTTAAGATTATTATTATTTTTGATGTGGACCATTTTTAAAGTCTTTATTGAGTTTGTTACAATATTGTTTCTGTTTTATGTCTTGGTTTTTTGGCCCTGAGCCATGTGAAATCTTAGCTCCCTGAGCAGGGATCAAACCCACACCCCCTACATTGGAAGGCGAAGTCCTAACCACTGGACTGCCAGGGAAGTCCCTTCATTCATCTGCTGATGGACACTTAGGTTGCTTCCATCCACATCCTGGCAATTGTAAAAAATGCTGCTATAAACATTAGGGTGCATGTATCTTTTCAAATTATTTCAAACATTTCAAATAATGTTTTTTTAAAATTAATTAATTTATTTTTGGCTGCATTGGGCCTTCGTTGCTGTGCGTGGGCTTTTCTCTAGTTGTGGTGAGCAGGAGCTACTCTTTGTTGTGGTGCAAAGGCTTCTCATTGAGGTGGCTTCTCTTGTTGCAGAGCACGGGCTCTAGGCCCACGGGCTCAGTAGTTGTGGCTCGTGGGCTCCAGAGCACAGGCTCAGTAGTTGTGGCACACAGGCTTAGTTGCTCCACGGCATGTGGGATCTTCCTGGACCAGGGCTCAAACCCGTGTCCCCTGCATTGGTAGGCAGATGTTTAACCACTGCGCCACCAGGGACGTCCCTATTCTTAGTTTTTTGAGAAACCTCCATAGTGTTTTCCACAGTGGCTGCACCAATTTACATTCCCAAAAACAGTGTATAAGAAGGTTCCCTTTTTCCCACATCCTCGTCAACATTTGTTATCTGTGTTCTTTTCGATAATAGCCATTCTGACCGGTATGAGGTGATATATCACTGTGGTTTTGATTTGCATTTCCCTGATGATTAGCGATGTTGAGCATCTTTTCCTATGCCTGTTGGCCATCTGCATTTCCTCTTTGGAAAAATGTCTATTCAGTTCTTCTGCGTATTTTTCAATTGGGTTGCTCTTTTTTTTTTTTTTTGCGGTACGCGGGCCTCTCACTGCTGTGGCCTCTCCCGTTGCAGAGCACAGGCTCCGGACGCGCAGGCTCAGCGGCCATGGCTCACGGGCCTAGCCACTCCACGGCATGTGGGATCTTCCCGGACCGAGGCACGAACCCGTGTCCCCTGCATCGGCAGGCGGGCTCTCAACCACTGCGCCACCAGGGAAGCCCCTGGGTTGCTCATTTTTTTGATGTTGAGTTGTATGAGTTGTTTATAAATGTTGGATATTTATCCCTTATTGGTCATATTATTTGCAAATATTTTCTTCCATTCAATAGGTTGTCTTTTTGTTTTGTTTATGGTTTCCTTTGCTCTGCAAAAGCTTTTAAGTTTAATTAGGTCCCATTTGTTTATTTTTATTTCCTTTGCTTTAGGAGATGGATCCAAAAAAGTATTGCTGTGATTTATGTCAGAAAGTGTTCTGCCTATGCTTTCCTCTAGGATTTTTACAGTCTTACATTTAGGTCTTTAATCCATTTTGAGTTTATTTTTATATATGGTGATAGAGAATATTCTAATTTCATGCTTTTACAGGTAGCTGTCCAGTTTTCCCAGCACTAGTTACTGAACAGATTATCTTTTCTCCATTGTATATTCCTGGCTACTTTATCATAGGTTAATTGACCACGTGTGCATGGGTTTTATTTCTGGGCTCTCTATTCTGTTCCATTGATCTATGTGTCTGTTTTTGTGCCAGTACCATACTGTTTTGATTATTCTGGCTTTGTCAACAGAGCTAGATACAGAATGCAAGAAACGAATGATTAGGGTTGAAGAGAAGTCTCAGGAAGAAGGTGAAGAGAACAGAGGAGGGTCTAGAAAGGAACTCCCCAGAAAATAAATAACCTATGTTTTTGAGCATATGGAAAATCTTAGCCATGAGCATATGACAGAGATGTTGAACCTAACAACAAGTACTTAAAAAACATGTGGGGGAAAAAAAAAGGAAAATGAAAAGGTAAATTATTAACACCAGGACAAATAAAGCTTCTGTAAGGAAGGAGGCTGTAATAAACCACTTGGCGTAGGGGTGAATACTTCCATAGTCAAAATTAAATCTTTTCTATTGAGTACCAACAATTGATTCATAAGTATTTTGAAGGTTATGGGGAAAGACATAGGAAAGGATAGGGGAAAGTTAAGTCTTAATTTACAAAGGTAGACAGACATATATAATGACTAAATTTATCAATGGATCAATAAATAATGCCTAAAATTAATAAATCAAGAAACAGTGCAAGCTCTTATTTGAAATATATAGGTAAATGTGAGGGGAAAGATTTGAAATATTTTGAATGGCTATAAGATTAGAGGTTGGGAGGACTGTTTCAAAGACAGTTATCTTTAATTCTAAGTTTGAAAATTATACTCATATTAATTGGATAAAATTTAAAATAAAATTTAAAAGAGAAGATTTTTTTTAAAAAGGTCTTTATATCACCAGGTAAATAACTCTATGCTAACTGGTAACATCCTGAAAATATTAGCTTCCTTCACTGGCAATCCAAAATGACTGACTTGCTTTTCTAATTTATCTTCTAAATCTTAAATTAAAACATACCTTCCGAACATCAGAACTTTTGGGTTCTGTTGTCCAAGTGATGACCCGAGACACTGCCAGGCGAGTTTCACTGGAATTTATAAAATCTCCTGGATCCATCTGTTTGGCCAGAGTTTCTATGTATTTAAGGATAGCAACCTTCACCTGCAGAGGGATGCACAATGAGAGAGGACAATCAGCTGGTCATTGAGGGGCAATGAGAACACTTCAGAAATAATTACGTGACTTTTTTTTTTTTTGGCTGCGCTGTGTGGCATGTGGGATCTTAGTTCCTCCACGGGGGATCAAACCCATGCCCCCTGCAGTGAAAGCGCAGAGTCTTAACCACTCGACGGCCAGGGAAGTCCCTAGGTGATTATTTTTTTGACAAATACAAAATGAATAAGCATCAACAACAAAAGAGAAGTTATACAATCACCTACCTACCAGAGGTACAAGTATATGAAAATGTGGATTTTTTTCATACACAGCAGAACTTATAAGTTTCATTCCCCGTGTTTGAACTGCTAAAGACTCTCTTGATAAGATCAGACACTTCTCCTTGAGTCTGCCTTCAGAGATTACAGCTGACTCTTGTCTAGATTTCCCTAGGAACCAGTCTTTATAAATTGAAGTACAATTTGCCTCTTGGGGAAATCAAAGAATTTTGGAAATAAGGTATTATAAATCAACTGGTTAATCAAGGTGGGCAATACATGTTTTTGGCAAACACACAGTAAGACTCACACAATGAGATCAGGTTCCTTAATAGGTCCATCAACTGCTAGAACTATGTCTCAAAATAAATGTGACAAAAAAGTTTTACACAAGTATCACTGGAGAAGAGACAATACTTATCTGTATAAAAGAACTATCATATATGAGTTTAAAAAGTCTTATTATTCTCCCAGGAATTCCTGATGCGTGGGTGGCATGGTGGGTAGGTGTGTGGTAGGATGCAGGCTTCAAAGTAAGCAGGAGGTGGGGCAAAGCACACATGCTTCTCTCTTAGATGCAGCCTTCTTTATCCTTAGAGTAAGCCATTGTTAAATAATCTCCCCTTTCTCAGGTATGCTGGGGTAGAAAAAAAGTTTGAGAACCACTGTTTTTAAAGTCACATCTAACATTCTAGGATTTCTAAGTAATGGTTCTCTAAGACTTTACCAGTGCCCTTTAGAAATGGCACCTGGCACAGTGCACAGTCCTTGTATACAGCAGATTCTAAACACATATTAAATGCTGATTTGCTGACTTAGAAAAAGGAAGGTTTAAATATATTAAAATAGTGACTTTGAAAAAATATTGTCAAAGATTAAGGTAATCAGGTTTTCTATACTCCTTCCCTTATTATTGATCTTAAGATGTCATTTTTCTCACTCAATCCAAATAAGGTCTCTGGGAAGTACTAAGCCAAGTTAATATATAGGAAGTAATATGTCAAAGTTCTGACTCTTGTACATTTTCCCCCTTCTGCTTCCAGTTTAAAAAAAAAGACAGAATGCATCAACTTACATTCTTCATTTCATGATAAATGAATTTTAAGAAGAAGTAACTATAACTTTAAGAAATGTACTGAAAAAAACAAGAATTAACCTATCAGCCATCATGAGTAAATTGTACAGCAGAGAGGGAAAGAGATTTATGGTTACTTTTGCAGTAGCAGGCCCAACTAAATTATGGCAGCACATAACATTCTGGATTCTTGAAGCCACGTCACCTTTTTTCAGTGTGACTGGCTGAAAGGTGACTATAGTAAATCAAAGAATGAACATCAATGTATTTTGTTTTTTTGAATATATTTATTTGCACTATGTGAGATTCAGTTAGTTCTGTGTCTTGACAATTTATAGAGAGGTATGTCAAGTTTTTAAAGGGTTTCACAGAATAGGTGTGTTTACTATACCAAAGGCAAAATAACCACGATACACATATAATCATTTGAAAATTTACATTTTGTTAGAATATTTCACAAGGTTCTCTACATGGTCTGTACTCTGAATAACATAAACATGCATTCTTCTTCAGAGAGGAAAAACAATCTAGTCGCTAAGGTGTGTATAATTCTAAACCTGTTTATGAAACTCAGAAAAAAAAGTCAACAAAATTCCATTTATTTAAAAAAATATTACTCAAATAAAATCACTGTATGCGATTTCCCCCTATTTTATTGCTTCCTTTCTGACATTTACCCACATGATACTCTGTGAGAGATGTAAAATTTTATCTGAAAGATCCAGCACTTCTTCAATAAAGAATTTTTATGCATCTCATACTCAAGTTATTTGTGTTTTTCTACAACCTGTTAAGTTTTTAATTCTTAATCCTGTCACCCATCTGAAAGTTACTTTTATTTTCAGCATAAGGTGTAGCTCTAATAGAACGTCTCCTCGCTGTCTTAAAACATCAATTTATGAGTTGAAGAGTGATCTTCCCCTACAGCTTTACGTGTGTGTGCCTATGTGTGTATATATAATATATAAAAGCCAAGTACATACTATGTTCATATTATATATTATGGTTTATATATAATACACATATATTATACATAGACTGTTTGTCTAAAAGCCCTATATACAAAAGCCATATATACACATATGCATACAGGTATACATGGCTTTTAGAGAAACAGTCTAGGTATACATATTATATATATGTATATGTATATAGGGCTTTTAGAGAAACAGTCTGTGATTCTAGTCTCCAGTATGACTTTTTTTTTAAAATAAATTTATTTATTGTTTTTATTTTTGGGCGCGTTGGGTCTTCATTTCTGTGCACGGGCTTTCTCTAGTTGTGTCGAGTGGGGGCTACTCTTCATTGTGGTGCGCGGGCTTCTCATTGTGGTGGTTTCTCTTGCTGTGGAGCATGGGCTCTAGGAGCATGGGCTTCAGTAGTTGTGGCTTGTGGGCTCAGTAGTTGTGGCTCGCGGGCTCTAGAGTGCAGGCTCAGTAGTTGTGGTGCGCGGGCTTACTTGCTCCGCGGCACGTGGGATCTTCCTGGACCAGGGCTTGAACCCGTGTCCCCTGCATTGGCAGGCGGATTCTTAACCACTGCGCCACCAGGGAAGCCCCAATAGTATGATGTTTTAATTAAATGTTTTCCACTGTCTTTCTCTTCAGGCCTTCAGCAACTTTATTCTCTCCTTCAACTCACCTATCACCCTTATTTCTTAAGCTAATGATTTAGACCTCCATTTCTACTGGGCCATGAAACATATGTTTTCAACAGCACTTGAATACCTACCACCAGTACCTAAATCATAACTCTTATCACAGTTTACAGTTTATCATGTATTATATACAATAATGATAGGAAATTGTAAGTTTTATATTCCTATGAATGCCTAGCACAATGGCTTGGACAAAAAAATAAGTTTAAACAGTATTTATCAATAATATCAAGTAAATTATTCTCTTTCTGCAGGTCAATTTTTAAAATCAGAACAGATGGATCCTTTTTCACAAAGCAGCTCTGAGAAAATAACATTATGTTGAGTATAAGTCAACACTGGTAAGAAACATAATTGTGATTTTAAGGTAAAATCATATTCAGAAACTTAAAGGAAAATCAATCCAAGGCAATAATGCATATAGAAACATACTTCGTGCAGAATAGAGCAGAAAATACAAGGCTTATAAATGCTCATATGCTTGTTATTTCCCTGACTTTAACCTCTTTTTAATTTAAGAAAACTCACTAAGAAACATCTTTAGTAAAGAATTCAGGGCAGATCTTTTATATTATCTTTTCTTTTATGTTAAATAATTATTTTTAATCAAAAATTGGAATCTACCTAGTTTTCACTTAAATTAACTAGAAAATGTGTGCTAATAACAATGGAGGAAGTTAATCCTGAATCTAAATTTTGTGCACACATTAGAAAATCACATTGCAAAAAGAAAAAACCATTACTGTTTCAGTTAAGAACTGGAGAATAGCACTGACATCAAACTTAAAAAGTTCTGTTTACTGAAATACATAGGCAAAACTGACATTTTGCCCAGAATAACTCTTCAAATGCCTAACTTAAAAAAAAAAAAGGATTGGGAAATCACAAACATAAAATTAGATAAGATTTTATAGAGCGAGTTTGCATAACAGCTTAGGGTTAGCGGCCATACTTGTGTTGCCTTCTAAACATGTATCCCCAGTAAGCTTCTCCAAAAGATAGTCTGGTATCGAATAACATTTGAAATCAAATCCATGCATGCTTTATAGGCTTATAAAGGTTAGTAGTTGAATATATAGATGCATACAAACATTATCTGAAACACTGCAGTTTGTAAAGAGAGTTAAGAAAAGAAATAATGCAGATTAAAACAAAACCAAAAAAAACCTTGGAACTCCAAAAAGAGTGAAGCTGGTCCCGAAGTGCTGGCTTGACTGTCTGAAAGTTTATAAAAACAAAATCCACTGATTGAACAGCTTCTTGTGTGACAGAAATACAAATATTAGCATAACTTTATGAATAAAATACTTCAGTTCCTTAAAATATCATCAAAAGACCTCAAATTTTTACCTTCAAGCTTGGTGTCTGGGTCTGATCAACTGTAAATCTCATTAGAATATTGAACTGAAGATCATTTGGAAAAGATTCTCTGAAATAAGGAAAGAACAAAGCAAAATAAAATAAAAATTAAGTCAGCAAGTAAGCATTTAGCAAACTTAACAGAAGATTATGTTTAATACCAAACAAAACACAATGTCATTCAGAAAGCATGCATGAAGTAGCACCTGTATGTGGTATATAGTCTATGTGGTAAAGTATACGATAAAAGCTACTCCCAGAAGAATCTGAACGTCTGAATTTATACCCTGTAAGTATAAATTTAACCCCCTGTAGGGGGTTAAAAAGCAACACTATAGCAAAGAATGATCTCTTGCCTCATTTATAGATTTAATCAGAAAAATGTATTCAGTAAAAAGTTCAACATTATCAGAGAAGTTTCCATACCTAGTATCTGAATTCTAGACTCACCTCAACTTAGTAAATGGATATTTGAAATAAGTCACTTCAACAATCTACACAAGAAAGTAGAAATATATCATTGGTTCAAAATCTTCTGAAAAAAGAATGCATAATAAAACATTCTTTTTAAACTTAGAAAATATTTTTATCTTTACACTAGACTGAATAAAATCTTCAACTCTACTTTGCAGTTACATCTTAATTAAAATAAAACACTACCCTGAATTACTCAACCAATGTTAATAAAATTTTTTAATAGATTAAATGCAGTGTTTGAACTAAGGATCAACGTTGCATTAAATATACCATGTAAATGGGCAACATCAATAATTTTCAAATGGAACTCATGCAATCTACATAGTTTGAAAAGACTCAGAAATCTGAACTTTTAACAAAGAAATGAAATATTCTTGATTACTACCAGGTAAACTTGAAATACATGAAGAAAATCTTACCTTGTAACATCGAGGGCTTTCTGAACTTTTGCTTGAACAGACCCAAGCAAATCAGCACCCATTTTTTTTAGTAGTTGGGTCAGCAGTACAAACAACCAATCTTGAAGATCATCTTTGTGGACTTGTATGAAGTCCACTAAAGTCTCCAAAAACATGCTGAACACCTACAGTGGATAAATGGGGGAGGGAGGAGAAAAAGGAGGAAATATTGACCTCTATGATCAATTCAAAACTGAAATAGAAAGGAATACAGGAATCAGAGGCACAGCGATTGGCAGCCAAGCGGAAAAACAATCTCTCTTGCTTTTCATTGGACTCTGTGATACAAGAGTACATCTGAACTGTTATCCAACTTCTGCTGAAGTTCGACAATTAGCTATTCCATGCAGCATCACTTGGTAAAGAAACTTTGGCTATAATGGCTGGCACACCTAAGGTTGTCAATGATGCCACAGCTTAAACTGCAATCTATTTTATCTGAAATTTAGGGCAAGGAACTACCTATGGTCTCATCAGCCCCCAGCTCTGTGGAAGAGTGGCAGTGAGTTAATCAGAGGTTGACTATGCCGACAGCTACCTTAACACATAAGATGATTTTGATATAACGTGCTAATTGGAGACTTCTTAGTTCTCAAAATGTCAGTGGTCACAAAATTTTTTGGTATAAGACATATTATTTATTAAAACTGCCCCAAAAGTAATTTTAAATGACCTGGGATAACTATAACTGTACCTAAAATAAATAAAATCAGGATACAAATCTACATCTACATTTTAATGATTTCTAAAAAGTCCTAGATGGCATGCTATTAGTCTCCATTTCTATTGACGGGTTTTATACTGTTTCCAATATTAATCTATAAGTTTGAAACTTTTTGGAAGATTCAGGAAAAATTTAAGGGAAGGGAAGCTAAAATTCATAAGTGCTTTATCTCATTAAAAATACTTATGGGGGGGGCTTCCCTGGTGGCGCAGTGGTTGAGAGTCCGCCTGCTGATGCAGGGGACACAGGTTTGTGCCCCGGTCCAGGAGGATCCCACATGCTGTGGAGCGGCTGGGCCTGTGAGCCATGGCCGCTGAGCCTGCGTGTCCGGAGCCTGTGCTCCGCAACGGGAAAGGCCACAACAGTGAGAGGCCCGTGTACCACAAAAAACAAAAAACAAAAACTTATGGGGACTTCCCTGGTGGTCCAGTGGTTAAGACTCCACGCTTCTACTGCAGGGGGCAGGGGTTCGATCCCTGGTCGGGGAACTAAGATCCCACATGCCGTGCGGCACAGCCAAAAAATTAAATAAAACAAAACAAAACTAAGGAAAAGTGATAAACGGTAAGGTTATATCTCCTCAATAAATTCAATATCATACAGGAAAATTTATTTCTAGGTAAAGAGGGAAAAGCTCTTAAGACAATGTCAGGCATGTTGTATTATATGAGATAATTTATAATCACAATGGATTATAAAAACTATGGTTTCAAAAGTTAAGCTCAAAGTAACTACACTAATTTGAAAATTAAAGAGTTTTGTTCTCAATATATATTTTATTTCTTGAATTTCCTTTATATAGTTATACATGAACAACTTTCTTTTCTTATGTTAGAAATGAAGGATTTTTATCTATCAGAATTATAACTGAGCTTTTCAACATTTGAATCTGAGTTAGAAAAAGTACACTTTAGCTACTTGCTCAAGATACTATCTGTAAAAGCAGAAACTATGACTACTTCGAATTTTCTGTTACCTCTGACCCCCAGGCAGTAAGTACCTGCTTCAACACTGTTCTTATTCACAATGCAGACCATTGACTCCGGTCCTAACCCCACCCACAACCCGTGGCCCATAGCTTCACTGAAACTGTCTCTGGCTCCCTCCTCAGGGCTTGAACGCTGCTGAGGAACTTCACTAGACCTGCTCTGCGACAAGTCCATGTGTCTAATCTAGTACTCACTCTTATTGGTACCTGGCAAATCTGTCAATTGATGTCCTGGAGTCAGTCAGTACCTGCCTAGAAAGTCAAATGTTAAATACTCAGGAATATTGTGAGCTGGTTGGTGGCTTGAAATCAGCCATGTGGGAATATTTACACCTCAGAATTTATAACAAACATTACAAATCAGGGCTTCCTGCCCCCTCTCAAACATGGTTTACCAGTACAACACTCTAATTCTTTGGTTCACTTTCACTCTTATTGTTTCAACTCTTGCCTATTTTCCTGAAGAGTCCAACTTTAAGCTTTCTCTATGCCAAAATCCATTTTGAAAATCATAGACATTAGAATGCCCAAGTCAACCCTCCCATTTTATCTGGTTCTCAGGAAACTGAGAACTAGAAAATTAAGTGACTTCCCAAGGTTTCCACAGCTAATCAATGGCTAAGTCACTTGGTTTTTAGTTGTGTTCCATCTGCTCTGTTACTAGACAACTTACCTCGTCTACTTTACTGTCATTCATAATAAAATTCTCCACTGACTTTTCCCTCACTTTGATTTCCTCTACAGCTATCCTTCTCATAAGCGTTTCTCCAAGGAAGAGCCAATTTTATTCCTCTGTTGACTAATCTTGCTTTCTATATTCTTATTCTTTAAAGTATGGTCTCCTCTATCTTTACTCTTTTATTCTCAACCTAAATTCTTTGTTTACAGATGCAGAAGACACTGTCTCAAGAATTTCTCCTTCAATTTCCATCCTATTGCACCCATCAATTATCTTCTAATCGTGATATGTAATAGCTTTTTCATTAGCTTAGCATGCTTAGCCATTCTGTAGCTTGACACTGTTTTTCCTCTTATTATCTCCCTTCCTTCTTTCATTCTTTCTACCAGGCATTTTCCTTTTGCATCCTAAATAAGGAGAGATGTAAGAGCCAGTCTTCATCCTGATTCTCTTTTCACCGAAAGTATGACTTCCTTGACAGGGCCTCTCTGTCCTAGCCTACTAGGCCCCAAAATAACCTCTAGAATAGCTCTCACTTTTGGCCTTCCTCAAATCTGTTGATCACAACATTATCGTAGGCACCAATTCTTTCTGACCTCAAGTCTGGATTTCTGCAACAGGCCAGAAAGTAAATATCCTAGGCTTTGCAGGCCATATAGTGTGTCACAACTACTCAGCTCTGTCATCGTAGCATGGCCATAGACATTATGCAAACAAGTGAGCACAGCTGTGTTCCAATAAAACTTTATTTACAAAACAGACGGCTGGCCAACTCATACTTCTTTCTCATTATCAGATTGTGACATCACTCTTTTGATAGAAACGAAATCCTTTCATCTCCCTTCACTGTCTGTAGAATAATGTCTCCAAGGCTTAGATGAAGTTCTAACTCTCCAGACTCATGCTGGACCATTTGGCAACATAAACTCTTTGTCCCTGAACACATCTCACACACACTCTGCATTTTCTACCACACTCCCTAATCCCCCTATTTACACAAAGTGCATGACTTCCTACAAAGCTTCCCACTCAAGACCCAGCCAAAAAGCTTCTTGGACCTCTTTAGATAATAGCCACTGATCATCCCTACTTGGAACTTGTAGTGGGGCTAGCTTTATGGTGCTATTTCACTTCTTCTGAATTTATATCATCTTCCCATCTGGAATATATAACATTTGAGAAAAAAGACTATATATTTTTTAGTCTTGTATCACCAATTAGAACGAAGCCTAAAGTTATCAGAGGCTGAGGACCAAATTAAAAAGTTGTTCAGGGCTTCCCTGGTGGCGCAGTGGTTGAGAGTCCGCCTGCCGATGCAGGGGACGCGGGTTCGTGCCCCGGTCCGGGAGGATCCCACATGCCACGGAGCGGCTGGGCCCGTGAGCCATGGCCGCTGAGCCTGCGCGTCCAGAGCCTGTGCTCCGCAACAGGAGAGGCCACAACAGTGAGAGGCCCGCGTACCGCAAAAAAAAAAAAAAAAAAAAAAAAGTTGTTCAATGAATGTGCAGGAAAAGTTCCTTAAAGAGTAAGAATTTTCTCATAAGTAAATAAACCTTACCCTGCAATTGGTAGCCAACCCTTTTTCTCAGTGCAAGGGAAGATATGTAAGACATTCCTTTCATGGCAGCCAAGATTTTCTTTTTCTTTCCTATAGTCTTTCTAACATCTCCCACTTCTCTGGACTCAGGCTAGTCACACCAGGGAGGCCCTTTCTTCTCATCCTGACATAATCCAAAGTTTATGTTCCTGTCAAGATCTGAATTGCTATTTTCTTAAAAAAGACTTCTCTGAGTCTCTAATCAAAAGTAGAAATTTCTTTTGATTAGATAAAATGTGAGTATAGCTGAATAAAAATGTAGACATGTTATTTATGGTACTCTATATATAGAATTATACTATTTTTTTCAAAATACTTATATCTTATCAATGGTACTTACTAAATGATAAATATATGCATATATATATATCCATCCAAAATATACATTGGAAATTTTGCATAAAATTTCTTACTTGGCTGCCCTATCACAGAGAGTTCACTGTCAGATGTTGATATTCTCCCATTTCCTTATCTATGATTAAAGGACAAAGAGGAAAGTGGACATGTTAATATAGCACTAGGGCTAAAAATTTGATTTCAGAACAGAAAGCTGAGAATCACTGCTCCTTAAACAGCCCTGTTTGCTTTTGTGGAATGCCGTTAATAGACTATTAGAAAGCGCATATGTGGAGGTTGGAATTCAATTTAAAAAATTAATTGTGAAACTTGGGAATTACTTTTTTAATAATTCAACGAAACCAACCTTCAATGGAATCTATTTATAACTGTAGTTTATTGGAAAATTATAATATTTGAGCTATTACAATTGAGGCAGCCTTTTCTTAACCTCTTATATCTTAGGTGTGCCAGTCATCCAATATAGAACAGAAGAACATAATCAAATTAGATTAATTAGTATATTAAAAAGCACATCTCCAAACAGAATGACAGTTTGCATAACTGCAAATAGCATTTCGTGGATTGCAAAGGGTCCAACACTGCATGAACTCTTCGGGAGAGAAAACAGAGAAAAAGGGTTAATTTCACAGTCATGCAGTAAAGTTAGGTTTCCAACAAATATTGAACCAACTTACTCTCTATTGAGAGTTCCAACACAGGGGACAGCATGCAAAAGGAAAAAAAGAAAAAAAAGAAAAACACACAAATTAGTCGCCATCAATGCCAAGTTCCTGTACGGAATAAAAACACTTAGAAAATAAAAGTGACAAATGTTTTTCAAAGTTTTACGATAAACTCAAAATAGTTTTTAAAACAAGAGTTAAATGAATAGTATGGGATAAGAATATGTGATTTTCCTATATTTCTCTCTCATCTTCTTGCCAAGGAAATTTAAAAAAAAAAACTCCCTTCTTTTCCAGACCCTACTATTGTTGAGGCTCAACTTCTGGAAAAAATCTAAGACTAATAGACACCTGCCAAAATTTCTGTACAGTGCAAACATTTGCTTCTAAAGCACAGTATCTAGAATTTTTCTTTTATCTTTTTTTTTCCTCTTCAGAAGCAATGCATTCACAAGTTAAATTATTTCTGTGAAGGCTTGGAATAATTACTATTGTTTGGAGGTAAAAAGTAACTATACAACAACTTTTAATTTTCCCCAGGTAAGATGTATGTTTTGGCCTCCTGATCCTAAGACTGCAGACACTCTTCAGGAGACCAGATATGTCCTTCTAAGCAGGGCACTCAACTGTGTTGCATTTTAGTAGCCACTGATTGAATTCCTACCCCAGATGTTCAAGACTTCAAGAGGTAGGACTACACAGACCATACAATGTGAAATCAAACCATGCACTTTAGTGAAGGTGGCTCTTCTCAAGTAGGTCCTTCAGAGTCAAATGTCAGAATCACAGGGGATAGCTTTTGGCATCTGACACTCCTTACATTTGAAGGAAAAAATGGGTCTAGAGCAATCAAAATAAAAATCTGCCCTGAATTCCTTAATTTTTCAAACTTATTTATTTTTTAAAAACTTATATAGTGCTTGGTGTGTTGTAAGGGCTTTACATATATTAACTCATTTAATCATCATCGCAATCTTATTAACTCTATTTTACAGATTAAGAAACCAAGGCACACACTGCTAATAAGTCATGGAGGCAGAATTTGAACCCAAGCAGTCTAGCTCCACTACCCATAGTTGTTATCACTGTGTTGCACTGCCTCTCTTAGAAAAATATTTAGAGGCTTTACAGAGTCATACACTGTGATTGTATGTGTAGTATCTGAAAGTTTAAAAAGTTTATTTATCAAGTTACGGACATCAAATAATTTCAGCTTGTAAACTATTTACCAACCACATTACTCCTGTCCCAGGAAAAAACCCAGCATCTATTTCAACTGTATTCAGAAGTTGAAATAGAAGCTCTTTTCTAGCCCTTCCTTTCTGGGATGTGTATTGGAGCTCACCTGATATTTCAGCTGGACTCAGATGCTTACTCTAACACATATAAGAGAAACATTCTGGGGGTTGGAGGTGATCCTAGATGAAAGGAGATGGGGCTGCTGCTCACACCCTGGTTCTCTAAGTAACCTGTTGGGGACAGCAGGTGGTCTCAATCATGTTGGGGAGAAGTAAGGACAGCTTCCAGTTAACATGGAAGCCAGCTACTATTCAGAAGCTGTTAACACAGCTTTAAGTTGACTTCAACTTAAAAGGACATGGGAGGGCTTCCCTGGTGGCGCAGTGGTTGAGAGTCTGCCTGCCGATGCAGGGGACACGGGTTCGTGCCCCAGTCCAGGAAGATCCCACATGCCGCGGAGCAGCTGGGCCTGTGAGCCATGGCCGCTGAGCCTGCGCATGTGGAGCCTGTGCTCCGCAACTGGAGAGGCCACAACAGTGAGAGGCCCGCGTACCGCAAAAAAAAAAAAAAAAAAGAAAAGGACATGGGAAAACACACCCAACAAACCTCATGGTATGAGGTGTCTCCTAAACACTACGGCCCATTCTGGGGTCAAGGCTTCAGATGATTTCTGCCCTGTGAGTTTCAGGATAGTTAAGGTTACAGATAAGTGATTCCAATTCAGAGTGGAGAGCTAACCCACACTTGAGGAAGAAAAGAGAAGTCTCTTTGATGGCCTATTTCAAGGCTATGAGGAAAAGCACGTGGCACATTTGGGGAAATGAACATAGTTTCCAGGATTGAGAGTGAGAGTGAGAAGGGAATGACAAGCAAAAATGATAGGCTTTGTTTGAATATTTTCTTGAAGGTAATGAGTAGTCACTGAAGGGTTTTAAGTTAGTAGAGAAGATTTACCTTTTAGAAAGGTTATTCAAATATGCAGCGTGGAAGAGAATTTAGGGATAGGAGGTGGGGAGGAGGTGCAGCTGGCCAAAGATGATTGTGCCCTGAATTAGCAGTGAGAATGGAAATGTTTAGAAGGTTGAATCAATTAGGACTGAGTAAATTTCTAGAATAATGCCCAAATTCTTCACTTGAGCAATGAGAGGATAGTGGTTTCATCTAATGAGATAAAGCAATGCAGGAGGAAAAGTAGTTTTGAGGTTTAAGATGACCAAAAGGCATGTAACTAAGTAAGTGCAGGAGAACAATGTGGGCTGGAAGTACCATATGAGAGTCACTAGGATAAAGTGGGTGACTTAAGCTTCAGATAAGGTACAGAAGTGAAAAAGGAGGGCCTAAGGCAATGCTCTAAGCAACAGCAACATAAGTAAAACAAGCAGAGAGATAAGTATCTGAAAAGAGAGGGTGTCTACTGTGAGGAAGACTGGATCAGGCACAACAGAAAACACCCCTCTTCCACCTCTCCCACATCCCTTTCCTTAAAGTGTCAGAAAAGATATGCTGGATAAACTCACAACAAGGCTGAAAAATAAAAAGGGATGTCAAGCAGCAAACTGAAATTTATGAAAAATTCCCGGTGGCCAAGCAGATGAGACCATGTTAGCAAAAAACAGAGTACATGTTTATGTGGCTATCAACAGCTTCAAGGTAAGACCTCCAGCCATTTCCATAGAAGAAAAGGTAGAAAGAATGGGCTTATGTGCGGTTAACTTTGCCAGTTTGGAGACAGGAAATGGGAGTTTCTGCTGGATGGCTTCTATCTTCTTGGTAAGCTAAGAGGCCAGGACACATGCTTGGGGCATGAGATGGGTGGAGAGGTGAACAGGGATGGAGTTCTGAGGAAAGACTATATGACACAGTCTCTGTGGAGGACAGAAGAAAAAAACTAGAGGAAGAGGAAAGGCAGCACTGGGCTTTTAGACAAAAATCACAGATCAGAAATGGAGAATGGCACAATATACAGGAATAACAGGGCTGATTTCACCCAGCAGGGGCCAGTACATTGTTTCCCTTCAACAGTCTTAACTTTCAACCAGTGGCATGAGCATGAGCAGAGGTTCTTGAACATATTTCTATTTTAGTGTCAATGACCAGAGTTGCCTGTATAGAACAGGGGTCGGGAAACTATGGTCTCAGAGCTAAAAATGGTTTTACCTTTTAAAATTTTTTTTTTTTAATCAAAAGAAAAGGCTATTTCGTGACAAAATTTTATGAAAATAAAAATTTCAATGTTCATAAGTAAAGTTTTATGGCAACCCAGCCATGGCCATTTGTTTAGATATTGTCTATAGGTACCTTTGTGCTACAATGGCAGAGTTCAGTAGTTGTGACAGAGATCATTATGGCCCACAAAGCTACAAATATTTACTACCTGGCCCTTTATAGGGAAAAACAAACAAACAAAAAAGGCCAACACTTGACAGAGAACAAAATTTTACTTGGAAAGAAAAGAAAGCATCAAAAACAGCTGCTTGATCCAATGATTGGACTGTTAGTACTTTATAAAATTAAAAAGGGGGGGATATCTACTATTTTAATAATATAAGGATATGATGCAAAAGCTCAAATCAAACCCTGATATTTTTAACTCAGCACAGTATGGTGATATAACCAGTTTATTCTTTTTTTTTTTTTTTTTTTTGCGTTACGCGGGCCTCTCACTGCTGTGGCCTCTCCCGCTGCAGAGCACAGGCTCCGGATGCTTAGGCTCGGTGGCCATGGCTCACGGGCCCAGCCGCTCCGTGGCATGTGGGATTCTCCCGGACCGGGGCACGAACCCGTGTCCCCTGCATCGGCAGGTGGACTCTCAACCACTGCGCCACCAGGGAAGCCCCTATCCAGTTTATTCTTAATGAATTACATTACTGGTAGAGTCCCTGATGGACAATCACCAAACAAAAGCTGAACAAAAACGAATTAAAAATAATCTTCCCTTTACATGTGTATTCACTGAATTAACCAAAAAAACAAAAACAAAACCAAACAAACAAAGCCAATGGATCAATAAGAATTGTATGTTCTTATAAAATCCCACAGAAAAAAAAAAGTCTCCTTCCTGAAAACTCTCGGAAGGATTGTGGCTGGTTCTCTGCATCTACTAAGGGAGGCCAAACATCTGTGCTTTCACCAACATCAAACTTGGTTTTCCTACTTGATCTTCAAGAGACTTTTTTTTAAATTTTGACATTCACTTTATTTAAAAAATTTTTTCTTCAAGAGACTTTTAAAAAAAGTGTTTCTCTTTATTACTGTGCAAATCCTAGGATCCAACTAAATTGCATTATTGTCCTAACAAAAAATTAAAAACTGTGACTTCAAGAAATAATCTAACCTTACACTCTCATACCTTCCAGCAGAGATGAATTATATTACTTTTGAAGATGTTTTAAAACTCTATTTTTAAAAGTTGTAGAGATTATTAACTAAAACACCATTTAATAAAACAGGTCCACCCAGATCATAATTGTCTTGTCCTTTGGCTCATACTGCTAACAAAAAATGTCAACAGCTAATTTGTTCAGGATTTTCAGAAATTTTTCCATTAAAGCAATTCCTACAGCTGTAATTAGTGGTAGCAATATCACTATAAAATGGTATGGTTATCTACATGCTCAGTTTGAAAGTTATAAACTTAGTGTACTTTAATCTTTGTCTTTAATGGGATCTTGCATTCTTGGATAAAATAAATATACCTTCTGATAAAAGGATAATCTTTAGAAGTTAAAGTACAAGCAATTTATAATTCTTAGCTGGATTTCAGTTTATGTATAGAGTAGGATTTTAGTATCTTTAAGTACTGTCACAAGTAACGAAAATATTGAAAACAGAAAAAAAAATGAGGGGGAAATGACATGTGCAACAATAAAATGAAGACAATTAAAAAAACAATAAAGTGAAATTTGTTAATATGTTTCTTATGATTTCCCTTCCACATCTCCCTCTCACTTAGGTTAGAAATTCTCATGTAGACACCTGGTGTCCTAAAGGAAGATACTGAATAAAGTTTCACCATTGTCAAACACACTGTTGAAAACAGAATAAATGAGTCCATTTTACAACAAAATTTTACATTTTAAAGCAAAATTTCACAGTATACATGCAGACTATGCATAAGTACTTAAATACATTTTAATCCACATTAAAAACTAAACAAAGTTCTGATGATTTTTATGAACTATTTCAATATATGAAATGCTTCTTTTATATTACTAACAAACTATGGGTGAAGCCATATTTTGTGCTTTTTGTTATTTAATGGCAATTCTTTTCACAAAATTGCTCTTTTAAGAATATATTTATGTTAATAGAGAAGGAAACTGAATAAAAAGTTGGCAAATTTTTTCAACTTACCCCAATTATTTCCTTTACAAATAGTAAAATGTTTTTAGAAATACAAATACTCACCCTAAGTGTATAAGAGTTTTGCATGTTACTATATATTCTTCAGTTTATAGTCTTAGATAATCTCTCTTTGGAGAAGCTTAAACAGTTACTAGAGAGCAATTTCTAAATTAAGTATGATATCAAATACTCAATTTCAATTATGTTTGAAAAGATCATTGCCATTTTAGAGCAATAACAAAGCAAAAATGGCTTATAGTTTTTTGTTATTATTCACTTCTTTTTTGGGGCAATACAATAATGACACCTTATAGGAGTAATCTTAAATACTAAAACATACCTTGCCATGAGGATCAGCAAACATTCTTGTGAAAATTTCACATAATCTTTTCAGTTCAACTCGACTGTCAAAATAATAAAGTGGAATTAATATCTTGCTGTAGGAAGAAGTCATTTAAAAGTGACCTTACAGGGACTTACTTCCCTGGTGGCGCAGTGGTTAAGAATCCACCTGCCAATGCAGGGGAAACAGGTTTGAGCCCTGGTCTGGGAAGATCCCACATGTCGCAGAGCAACTAAGCCTGTGCGCCACAACTACTGAGCCTGCGCTCTAGAGCCTGAGAGCCGCAACTACTGAAGCCCGCTCGCCTAGAGCCCGTGCTCTGCAACAAGAGAAGCCACTCCAGTGAGAAGCCTGCACACTACAATGAAGGGTAGCCCCCACTCGCCACAACTAGAGAAAGTGGTGTGCAGCAACGAAGACCGAACACAGCCTTAAAAAAAAAAAAAAAAAAAAAAAAGTGACCTTACATATAACTGGGCTTCTTAAAAAAAAAAAGCTAAAAAAATCATCCCTCCTAAATGAGAAATTAGTGGGATTTACTAGTCAGGGCTAAATACAAATTTATCAAATGCAACAATAATTCTATAGTAACAGACACTATTTTAAAGGTTGAAAGTTATATGAAAAGAAATACAACTGTACTTCATTAATGTAAGCACAACAGAGGAAAGTATACAGATGACATTCCCAGCACATGAATCTTATCCTTTTAAATGCTATGATGTTTTCTTAAATTTTGCCACCTGAGGGCTAAAATCTTTCTAAACTATGACTATTTCCTTGCCATTTAAAATGATATACTGAACCTAATACTAATCTAATCTTGATGGGGTTGGGAACAACAGTATGATGATTTATTGTAGTGATTCACGAACTGTGACATGAAAGCATTAAAATATATTAGGAAGTATATAGATAAACACTTATTTTAAATTATATAGTTCTAATACTTCCTAAAATAAACAGCTAGTAAATCAAACTCTGAGTGTAGTGGAAAATAGTGGGCCACTTCCTGACTTGATACCTGAAATCAAACTTATGAATTTTCTAAAACTATGCTCTTAAAGGGATAGGCCATAGAGATTTAAAACATTACACAGATAAAAAAACAATAAAGAGGGGTTTCCCTGGTGGCACAGTGGTTAAGAATCCGCCTGCCAATGCAGGGGACACGGGTTCAAGCCCTGGCCCGGGAAGATCCCACATTTCGCAGAGCAACGAAGCCCGTGAGCCACAACTACTGAGCCCGTGTGCCACAACTACTGAAGCCTGCGCACCTAGAGCCCATGCTCCATGACAAGAGAAGCTACCGCGATGAGAAGCCCGCGCACCGCAAAAAAGAGTAGCCCCCTCTTGCCACAACTAGGGAAAGTCCACACACAGCAACGAAGACCAGATGAAAATAAAATAAATAAAATACATTTAAAAAAATAAAGAATTTAGAGAGGAAAAGCAAGCAAAAGCCATTAGGAAAGGAAACCGAATCAAACCCAACTAAAAACCAATATAAACTTTTTTTTTTTTAACTTTATTTATTTTTTGGCCACACCACACAGTATGGGGGATCTTAGTCCCCCGACCAGGGATCAAACCCACACCCACTGCAGTGCAAGCATGGAGTCTTAACCACTGGACCACCAGGGAAGTCCCTAAATTTCTGTTCTTAGAGAAATTCACTCCAAATCCATTTCATATTATACCAAGATTCAAATATTACACAAACATCAAGAATATACCTTCATTTCCAAATGAGCATAAATATTCTTTCATCTCACTGAAAAACTTATCAGGAATGAATTTTAATAATGAGTCAGCTTTAATATTATGCATATTTTATTATTTTCATTAAAAAAATTAATAACATTTTTCATTTAACATCTATTTGTGAATAAAAAGTTTCCTTTTAGAAAGTTTCTTTAAATAGAGCAAGTTAATTAAAACTTTTAAAAGTAACAATAGTATAGATGGTCCTAAAGGATTAAGGCTTGGGAAAATATTTTGATGCCACCTTCTGAATTCAGGACACGTATGAGCCCATACCAGTATCTTTAAAGTGTTATGAAAAAGTCAAGTCAAGTCAATTGTCCTGTCCTAACCAGACAGGACAATTATTTTAAAGACAATATAACTCACCTTAGCGTTCTCTGATTTTTTAGTAAGTTCTGCAGACCCAGGAGGCCTTCTTTCCTTTCTGACCAGTTGGAGCTAGCACATCTGTTGAGGACTTCTGCCACATCTTCTGTCTGCCTCATGTATGTAGGAATACTACCATTCCGAGAGCTATAGGAGCGTTCTGAACAAGCACTGGATGCATCGCTGTTGGCATCATCATCTGAATGCATCCCATATGATTCATATCTTCTTCGAGCAGGTTTTTTCTGTTACACATAAAGACTCTCATTAGTGGTAGCTAAAATAATATGCTGGTATTTCACAAATTTCTACTGACCATAAAAAGACTGGTTTTTGTTTAAAAATCAGTGTAAAGCATGCTGCTAATCATTGTAATAATAAAATGTTGATATTTAGTTTTTCTTCAAAAAACATGTTTTAGGAGTTAGTAGATGAAATATTCTTTAACTATGGCGAGTGATAAAAGCAGAATAAGACTACTGTATGAAAGTCAGGTATGTAAAGTGGGGAGCACTAAAAACATGGGGTTCTCCCTTTTCTTTTCTCTGGAAAACCAAAAAGAACTACAAGAGTATAAACGAATGGACTCTGTACTAAAATTCTGAGTTGTTAAGAAGAAATTACTACCTTTTTAAAGGATGAGAATGGATCAGAAAATGGGCAATGGATCAGAAAAACATTTTTCCCCATGTAAAGTTCTATTTTTTTCTGTCTCTCAACCTTCTCTTTCCTCTATTCTCCTTTCACTTCTACTATCACTTGTCTTGCCACTCTTTCTTCTCTTGTACGCAACCCTGACATTTCCTAGAGAAGTAAAATACAGAGAATGATGAGAGCCTGTTTTGCTTACTCTTACTTTTAGGAGGCAAGCTCCTGGAGGGTCCTCCATGTTCTTCCCAATGTGTCTATACTATCTATTTCAATATTTATGAGAAAGCATATTTAGATTCCTTTGATTTCTTTACATCTGAAGCTTATTATTTAATAAATGTAACTGCTAATTTTACTTTGAATATTAAAAGTGAAATGAGACAGAATAAATAGCTTATTTGAGATTTCTTTGGAAGAATTAGAAATAAATCTTTATGTAACCTGATATTTGAATTTAGGCTGGTGAGCAGTGAAGATATTTCTAAGAAACATTTAAGCACAATAATTTTACACAGTTCCAGGTGACTTAAATTCTCCAAGTTTAAAATCTAAAAGAAATATAATCTGAACTCAATTAAAAATAGTTTTATAATGACATTCCCATCACTAAATTGATTTTAGAGGCACCAACTTAATTTAGAATGGCAAAAATGTGGTATTTCCTGTGTTGGTCTTCAAGACCAGTTTTGTTATAGACATCAGTGTCGATGACATCATTGCATTTGTATAAAGTAATCAGGCTTAAAGGATGAGAACCCCCATAGGACACTCTGTTTAAGCACTATCTCCCTGCTGATAATCATATAATCATATATACAGAAAAATTATGTATATCTAAGGATTTTATTACTTCCATTTGAATTTTTTATAGAAGACTATCATCTGTTAAACTGATGAAGGAAAGAAAAAAAAGTTATGGTATCATAAGATGTCAGAAAACAGCAATGTCTATACCTTAGTCCGTATGTCTCCTAAGAGCTGAGAGCAGATTTTTAAAGAGAAAAATTGAAAATAATGAAAAACATTTTGCTAAACAGCACAGTGAAGTAGGCATAAACAATGCCCATAATTAGAAACATTAACTTTTAAAATATATAGATACATAAGAACTGCTTATTAGGAGAATATATCTTTAACTTGTCAATATCTTTTAGTCCAAAGAAAAAAATCTAAGCTACAGAAATACTCCCATAACCAGTTTTCCAAAGAAACTCAAGTCTTCTTCCTATTTGGATCCTTTTGTTGTTTCCAAAGTTAATTTTATTTCTATGATTTTCCCTAGGTCCAATTAGACTTAATAGTTGGATAGTCTTTTCCTAAAAACTGGTAGTTACAACTGGAATATCTATGTTATGCAAATAATGGAAGTATTCACAGTCAAATGATTGGGATTCAGCTTTTAGCCCTGGTGGCTAAATATTCCTCATATAAATCAAATACAACATCTTATAACAAGTAATAGTTCAAGAATAATCCATTCAATTCATAAAATTTATGCGAGCAGAATTTAACTAGTAAATCATCCATTTACAAGAAACTAAAAAACATAATTTGAGAAATACACTGATGAGGAATAGTAAATTTAAAACGTATGACTAATTTAATATCACCAGAACAAGATGTGATCAATATGTCCCAAGCTCAAGAGAACAAAGTTCCTACTTAGTTGTATTGATTAGAAAAATCAGATGGCTAAGGTAAAGAGAAAAATTCAGCACATACAGACTGTTAGAACAGAACTGCACGTGATTACATTTAATATATTATAGCTATGATCAATGAATATTTTTAAAAACTTGTTTTTCAAATATATGTGGCAAATATTGTATCAACACTGGTTAAGAGGTGATATGTGGTTTTAAAAGGCATAATGTATTTTTAAATTTCAAAACAAAGATGACACCTTTATAAGTTCTGTGTAAAAAACTGAGTAAATGCTTACTTCTCAAATATAGGATTAATATCATAACTTGAAAGAGAAATTATCATGTTGAATTGACTTGGGAAAAAGGAAAAAGCAATTATAATCACTGTTTCTAATACTTCCTTCATAATTTTAAGTGAGAAAAACTACAGTGACATCTGAACAGCACTCTTCTGACAAACCATCATAGATCTACGGATTATGTTTTTAAGCCTCACTGTTTAATGTGTCAGGTATAAAGAGCCAGAAAGATATCTTAAATATAATTTGTTTTGAAGGTGTACTTTCTCTCAGCTCAGAAAATACAAATAAATAAAGACTAAACAAAACTGTACCCCAAACTAAAACAATCCCTAAATACCCAAGGTTAAGCTAAACTTGAAATTACATACTTGTAGTGTACATATTTATATACTAATCTATCTGCCTTTATTCTCAGTGTATTACAGTATATAAAAAACATCACCATATTAACAATATCAATATTTATATTCCTGACATCCCATCAATTACTATGGGCCCTGGCTTAAAAATTTGGCAATTAATAAAGATCAAGAATTAATTATACTGTTTTGTTTTTTACATTGCCCACATTTGATCTTCCTAGATTTAATACCAAGAATTTTCCCATCTCCTTTCCCACACTTGTGGATTGGCTCACTCATACATTAGTTTCACAGTTGGAACATCTGTAAAGATAAGGAAATGGAGGAAAGTACCAAGGCATCTGCTACTGCCTCCTCCACGTCGGAACCTGTGTTCAGGACTCGCATGGCACTGACAGAGGATGACAGTCGGCTTGATTGGCTGATCCCATACCCTGGACCTAATTCATCAGAAGAAGGAAAATAGCTTTGAGAGAGCCATAAATGTAACAGGGTCACGTTGGAAACTTTAAGATCCTTAAGAGGAGGAAAAAAAAACCAATGGGGCAAAGCATTTTAAAAGCAATACTGTATTCTCTGGGTACATTTATTTTTAGTCAAATAAAAGGGCAAAGGCAATTAAAATCACTGACAGTGTGTGGGAAGTAAATTTAAAGAATAGTAGCTATGATATACTTTTCACCAGAAAATAGAAGAAAGCATGGCTGGCCAACTAAGGGCTTGCAAGTCTATAGCCCTGTAATTAATCTAGCTCTATCAGTCAGGCAAATCTCATCTGTTTGCTTGAGCCACAGAGTAGCCCAGAACAAAGATCAATTCTCAAACCAGTAACGATTAGGCAGCTCAAGGAAGGCACACCAGGAATTTACAAGGGAAAACCCCTCCAATTATTATCTCTTCTCTTTCAAGACAGGCTGATTCATTCTGTAACTAAGATGTATCATTTGATATTTGTCAAGGACCTACTATTGCCCGACACTCTGAGGTATGTAAAGACAAACCATAGATGGGTTCTTCCTCTCAACTACTTTCTACAACATATCATCATTTACAATTAAAACACTTCATCCACCATTTTGGTTTTTTTTTTTAAACATATATACAAAGATGAAGTACATAACTGAGAACATAAAACAATTTTTATATTTTAAAATGACATAACTTAGGTTATACAAAAGAAAAATGCCCATCTCCAGTGAGAAAAATGTTCAAATAAGATTGCTGAAGGGAAAAAAGTTACTTTGGGGAAAATTTTTTTAAAAACCCACAAATGACTTATTCTCCAACAAATTAAATGTAAATAAAACAAATCAATTTTAAAACATGATTACTCAATGGAAACTGACAAGGACAAAAAACTTAAGATGAATGCACAGATGATAGTGAAAATGTACTCATCCTTCACCTGAGGCCCCATACACATCGGGGGCGTAGAGGGCACCAGTAGATCTGGAATGGTGTCTGGAGGCTGGAATAACAGGACCATACAAACCTCATCTATTACTACAGAAACAAGGAATAGTGGCAGCACTACAGTCAGGCAAGGAGAGTTAGTTCACAATGGTATTACTATTAATAGTTAAGGATCAGAATATTGCCTTAGACTAGGGCAAATGAACACTTGCATTGCAATATCTTCCTTGACACACAACAGATCTTACACCTAAGGGGACAGACATAAGCTCACAGGAGACAAAAAAGTAAGTATTCAAATGGAAGGAAATGTCAAAAGTACAAGCATGAGACAAAAAAATGAACACTGTAGTTTCAAAAAAAAAAACCACTATGGTAAATAGTAACCAATAATAATCCCATCTCCTCTAATCCTGAACCCAGTGAGGCAGTTGTTACTATTCAATTTTACAAATAGCTAAACTAAAGCACAGAGAAAAGTTAATTAATTTGATCAAGGCCACACCTCAGTATTTGTAGTCTTTCAAGGCCTTTGCTCCTAAATAGTACACATACCATCTTTACATTGTTTAAAAGATAACATACCTCATTTATGTTAACATAAATGTTTTCTATAATGGTTCACAGTATATAAGTTCTGCATTCAGTAGATTATTTAAATATCAAAGCATATTTTGAGCACCAAAAAAGGGGAGTATTAACAATTTAATCAAAAAACCTAGAAACTTGTGACTTCTTATATTTATGACATCTCTCTAAATCTAAATTTAGGATATTTAAAATTTTAGATCTTAAAATCCTGATTTTCATAACATCATAAAGTCAGTCTTTTTCTTACACACACAAACAAATAAGCCAGGAAAAAATCATTTTATTATTTAATGAAACATATTACTCATTTTAAAAGTTACTCTGCTTCAGATATATTAATGAGAACAGTTAAAATACTTTTATTACATGAATTACTCTTTCCTTTGCCACAGGACCTTAATGAATAAGAAAATGATCAAAAAGATTGAGAGATAGGATTAAAGAGAGAATGTTGCATAAAATGTTTTAACAGACCCTGAAAGGTGATTGGTATCATTAGTAAAACATACTAATATATAGTTTTAATTTTACCCAACAGAATAATTTCTAAAAGGATAAGGAAGAGTTGAAGCAATATGGAAATGCTTTAATAGATGAAAAAATTTTGAAAACCTTTTGATATCAATAGGTATCTGTGGCTGAAGGTAACACTCACGTGCTTGTAATAATGTAAGCCTTTTTTTGAATCTTGGTTCCAGAAACAGATGGAAACTAAGAGTGTGAGTTCCAGAGTTCATCTTTGTTTAGCCCTGATTTATTTCTGGTGTTTTAGGACCCTGATGCTGGCCTTGTGTTACAACTGAATAAATGGCAAGCTATGGGATTCATCTGCTGAATGGCCATATTCAAGTCAGAGGTGACAAAAGGATTCACCAAATAAAGAAAGAGAAAAATGTAGGCAAATATGGCAGAAAATGGGAATGAAAAGGACAATCTGATTTCTGGGAATGCTATCTTCATCTCTGTGTAATAAACAGGACTAATCTGCTACCTTTACTATGCAATATCCATATGTAAATAAAGGGCTACAAAATTCAATTCTTCTAAAACTATATGATTAAAAGGTTTAACCACCTTTAAACCAAATAGGATGTTTCATCACAATTGGGAAAACTGCCTCCTTTAATAATAAAATTTAAATGATTTAAATTGCCAAATGACAGCTTTGAGATAAATCTAGATCAATGACTAAACAACGTATCTCTTTAAAATTAGGCATGACCACCTAGAGGAGTGGGATAGGGAGGGTGGGAGGGAGCAAAAGGGAGGGGATGGGGGATATATGTATAAGTTCTTACTCACTTTGTTATAAAGCAGAAACTAACACAACATTGTAAAGCAATTATGCTCCAGTAAAGATGTTTTTAAAAAAAGGCATATTAACATGTTTATTTTTTAAGTAATTAGAAGTTGGTTATAAATTTCCTCTAATCTCTGACTATTGTACACTTTTAAATGGTACAGAAACCTATTTTTGTTTCTTCCCGATATCTCACATTTTCTACTAATTGTACATTATACAAATATAAGTATTATACCGTTAAAAAAATCTAAGATCCTTGCCACTGATGTGTCACACAACTAACTGTAGGTAAGCAAGCACTGTTCCAGGGGGAAGACTGGGAAGAGCAGTCGCAGCAGTGACGATGACCGTGATAACCACATGCTCACTGTGTGCAAACACTGCTCTGAGGGACAGTTTTCATGTATTCTCTCCTTTACAGTGTCTTCAAAGCAATGCTAAGAACTACATGCTAGTATTATTCTAGCTTTACAGATAAGGAAAAACCCAGGTATAAAACAGCTACAGAGCTGGGGTATCAACCAGGCCATCTGGCCCTAGAACATATGCTCTTAAACTATCACACACCCACTCTACTTCCTTTGACTCTTCAAGGTGGCATGCTTACTTTATACAAATGTAAGATTTATTTCATTTTTAAACATATATGCATGAGGATGTACCATATATATATGTATATGTATGTGTGTGTGCATGTATACACACACATACACAGATACTCTACAGACTAAGCCTACTGTATATTGTGCATGAACTAAATCTACCTCTGGCAGAGTATAGAAGGAAACTCTTTGGCACCTGGGACTGGAACACAAACAAGGGTTGAGGATACCCCTGCCTGAGTTCCTAGCTCAAAGGGTTAGTACAGGATAGTCTAGTAGTGATATGGTTGAGCCAAATGGCCCAAAGAACTAGAAATTAATCTCTAGAAATTCTATACTAACGTGTCTATTGAAGGAAATAATAATTCCAATAAATAATGAGTGGAACTATGTTCTACGTAAGTGTCACAAAGTCTGAAGTGCAACTCTCTTAAGTATTACAGTAACCTGCATTTTATGGAATTAAAAGAAAAAACCTGAAATGGCTATAAGTAAGTGCATATAAACAAAGTATTAGTTAAAATGCTGAGGACCACAGAGAAATTCTAAAGATTTTCAACATAAAAAATTCTGCCTCTCCAATTACTCTAAAATATTTAGTTTTTTAAAAATCATTTAATATTTTTATAATTGAGGTAAATATAGTATTATAATCAAGGGTATAATAAAATCTCTATAATCAGGGACAGACAGGTTTCACAGCAATGACATGATAGAAGCTAATGCATGGGAAATGTTGTTAAATTGTAAAATACTGTAAAAATATTAATCCCTCCTATTTTAATAAGTAGTTCATATATTGTTTTGTAGCATTCTTTCTAGTAATCTGAAATATCTAAGGTGAAATGTTAATCTTTCTGCTAAAAAGGACAAAAGTCTTTATTTTTATCAAACTAAATAGTCCATATTTCACTTAACAGTAAATATTTAAATATTGTCTTTAAATTTTATAGGGAGAGTTGTTAAGAAAAATCTTGAATTCAATATTCTGTAGTTTAAATCTGTATGATATTTACTTGATTATGAAGGCAATTTGTTTATCCAATGTCTAACTTGCTCATTTAAGACAGATAAATGTCAAAGGAATTGCCCAAACATATAATTTCCTTCTGACTGTTCTTGAAAAGAGATAGAGGAAAAGATACAGTTGAAGAAATCATCAACTAAATCCAGGGTGTGTTGTGGTTATCAGATGGTAGGAACACAACAGTGAAGCAATATGCCTCACACCTGCCCAAACACTTACCAAGGGGCTGAAAAGAGCGAACAGGACTCGTATCCCTGCTGCTCTCCCGACTGGCTTCCCGGCTGCACCCTTGGCTCACACTTGGTCGAGGAATACGACTGCTTCGGGCTGGTATGAAGCAACAGCAGCACAGAAGGGGAGTAAACAGGAGATAGAGTTTGTATTTTTGATATTTTGGTTTTATTCTTTTCTTTCTTTCTTTTTTTTTTTTTTTTGGCCACTCCATGCAGCATGCGGGATCTTAGTTCCCCGACCAGGGATCGAAACCATGCCCCCTGCAGTGGAAGTGCAGAGTCTCAACCATTGGATCAGCAGGTAAGTCCCTATTCTTTTCTTTCTTAAAAACTAATAAATAAGTTTTTTCTAAGGTTGAGAAGAAATTTTTCTTGATGAAGCATTACCAGGAATACAATTAAAATTCTTGAATACAGTCTTCTAGTTTGTATGTGATTAGAAGAGTAAAATGATATTTTTCTAAAATAAAAAGATTTAAAATATAAATGAATTATACTTTCAAGATAAGATATCTAATTCCATTTTTAACCTATATTTCAGTTGTCCTTGAATTTTAAGTTGTTTTTCTCTAACTTAAAGTGCCTAAATTGAAGTCTTCAATGCCTGAAATACTAAAGAAATACAAGGTCCCAAGTTTTGCACAAAAATCTTACCCACTGAGAGCCTAGATGGACTAGCCTCTCTGCTACAGCCCTGGCTTCGTGGTATCTTGCTTCTCTTCTGTGCTGAGGCTGAATTGACCAGGACTCTTTGAACACCAGAGCTCACAGTGGAGAGGGCTGTTGTGGTCAGAACTCTTCCCGGAGACCCAGACCGGCTGCCAGCTAAACACCAAACATACATACAAATGTTAAGATATGAACTCCAAGAGAACTTGTTGAAAGGATAAAAATTCAAGAAGTACACCTGAGAAAACTGTGATGGAATGGCAGTTCTAAGTTCAAAGGAGTTAGACTGAGGAAGGTTTATATATACTCAAAACCTGGAATAAAAAGGTATACTATATATACTAGGATTGAATGGTAAATCATGTAAATATATTTTCAGTTTGGGGAGTATAAGATGCTATGTTTAATAAGGACAACACTATTATGATTTTCAGAACATAAACAGTAGAAAAGATTTCCAAAGAAATAAACTTATCTAACAATACATTTCATGCAGCTAAAGCTATATGTTAAAATGCTATATATTAAAGCTATACATTTAAAAGGAAAAAATTAATAATTCTATTATTGCTATCATTTTTGTTAAGAATATGGTAATGAAAATGTGCTTCCTGTTAAAAGTTTGCCTGCTGAGATGCCTCTAAATGGGCATAACAAGGTTATCTTGCAACTATGTATATTTTTAAATTTTTACAAGATTTAATTTTAAATGTTTACAAAGTTAGGCCAGCTGAAAAAGAAACTTGCATTTTGTTATTTGCCTTCAAATAGCGAAGGGGTCTTGGGTGGCCAGTCTGCCAAGTTGATGTATACTGAGGGTAAAACACAACTAATGGGCAAATAAATGTCAAAGAAGGCAGACCCTTTCTAAACTAGTGATTTTCAGTCTTGGAAGACAAAGGATACGTGGTCAGGGATAGAGAAAGGGAGCTGGACAAAATCTCAGAGATTGGGGTAAGAGTTAAAAAAAAAGTTAAGAAACATGCTTTTAAACTAGAATTGCACGCGTTAGTGTTTAAGGGGATAAGCTCCTTGTCAATCAAAACATTTTTTGTCTGCATTGAAAAGGAAAATGAACTAGATAACTCCAAAGTATAATTTAACTCTAGATTCTGGATGGTAGCATTATAAAAGTTAAACTTGCACTTAAATAAAACGTCATAAAAGCAACGTTTCCTCTTTGTCGGGGACTTCTCCACAGTCACTGCTCACCTGGTATAATCTTACCCAATGACACTTCACTTCCACAGAGCAAAGATTAAAGAGTCAAAGCCAATGGGGACAAGCAGGGAACATCAGCCAGGGAGCAGTGCTGAGTGTAAGGCAGGGAGTGGTGACTTTTTAGTTCAAGCCAGCTCCGTCTTGAGGTAATACTGGCTACATTTTGGGACTTTTTTGTTTTTTAAATGAAAGCTTTGACGTGTCCTGATTTTTATTATGTTGTGTAGACCAAATAATACATGAATAGAGGCAGGCTGAATGTGGTTCATGGGCTGCTGATCTGTGACCCTGGCTACCATTTTCTTGGCATGGTCTTCCTGAATACAATTTAAACTCATGCTTAATTCCTAAACTTTATTAGTACACAAAATGAAACTCATCTTCCGCTGGTTATAGCAATACTGTAAAACAAATCAATGTTTACAATGACGTTAGCAATTTATTATCTGTGTAGAAGGAATTCTAAATTGTTGCAGGGAAATTATACAAGTGTACTTTAAAATGATGAGTCATTTGAATTGTTTCATGGTATTTCAGATGAAGAATCTTTAAATCAAGTTTCTTTCAGTTATAACCTTAGAGATACTCACAAGGCACCTATTTTCTCCATGCAGCATCTAAACTAAACATACACACCAAAACACCCAAACACCCAACATGCTACAAACTCACAATGCAAGATAAGCTGATGGAATATTTTATGGGAACACTTGCAACAATATAAAAAGTATAAATTATGAACTGAACACATACAACACGTTATTCTGTTAAAACTAATGTAAGTTTAGGGGGTGACAGTGTTGGTAGGAGACTGGAGAATTCCTTGAAATGTGGATCTATTCAGCAGAGAGGAAACATATAGTATAGAAGCAGAGTAATCACGCTACCTATTCTAGATTTATTGACTTTATCAAAACTATGCAAGCTCACTCTCTATATATTTAAATTCATTCATGCCCTCTCCTGGGAAATAAAATTGGCAGTGTTAATCATTACCCGCTCTTCTCCAATGGCCGCCCCGGCCCCAACCAACAGCACGTTAATTACAGTGACTACAACCCATTTTGGAATTATTTATACTTAGAAGAAAATATCAAGGCTCTTTCCCCAGCAAAAGAACTACCAAGGCTAATTATTTCTTCTAGAAAAACCACACAGTTGATGAAAAAGAGTATGATGTACCTAGGGAATAGCATGCTACTAGAAAATACTCTTATTTATGAAGTTTGGAATTAGATATCTAATTTCTCTTGTGCTGCCTAAAGTTTTCAAATTACCATTTTATACTTTTTATGAGGTGTTTTCAAGGCATTACTAAAGCTCCTTCGTTTTTGAATGTTTACATCTGTGGCATCAACATGGATAATTTAAAAAACCCAGGGTTTTGGTAATAAATAAGGACAGGTCAAAGAAAAATCATAATTGGTGATTTTTACCCCAATAATGGCTACAGAATGATATAATATTAAATGTTAAGAATTTCTGCTGAATAGAACCCATTCTTGATAATGAAAATAGGTGATCAAACAACAGATGCACACATAAAGTCTATATATTCTTACCACCAATGGTATTAGCAGATTGTGATCCTGAACAAGTGTAAAGGCAGAATTAGGGTAAGGGTTATAATCCATGAAGAGGGAAGAAGCAGATTTAAAATGAATGGCAGATGGAAATAAGAAAGCTTTAATCAGTTCTTAGAAAATAAAAAATTCTAAAGCAAAAAAAGCAAACTTTAAAAAAAAAATCCCAAAACCATTGATGCCTGTAACAAAAGCAGAACATTTAGTAGTTTTTAGCTGATAAACTGAAATCAGACACTCATGTACAAAGCAGATGAAATGAAGGTGCAAAAGTAAATGTAAATTCTTCAGCTTTTCTTCTACTGATAGTCTAAAATCTAAATAATTAAATGTTTAAATTTTTATAATTTAAACATTTAATTTAAAACTACAGGTAAGGAAGAACAACATCTTCTAGCTGAAGAAAAATTAAATGAAAAAGCTACGGGTTTTATCTTTCTTAAGACACACAGGGGAAAAAACCAAACAGTAGAGGGGTGGGGTGGAGAGACAAAATTTCTGACAGGCTGTACAATCATTTGTACATAATCAGTCACTACCAACAACAAAAGACACAATCTTTACATAAACATTTAAGTCTGGAAGTCTCTCCACTGGGTCTGTTTTTATTTATTTTTGGTTAGTCATCAGAACATACCTGCTTTGACCCAAGAGATTTTTTTTTTTCCTAAATGGTGATATAAAAATATGGAAAAGACCATGCAAACCCTAATGAATTACTTCAAAGCAAAGTGAAGATGGAGAGCACAGCAATATTTCTGTGCAAATATGTGTAAAGAAACTTGCATCAAATTATACAAGGCCACAATATCTTTTTTCAAAAGAATTTGAAATGAAAAAAACAGTCATTCAAATAAATAAGCAGGCAGATAAACAAAAACCTCACCAATATGATTTAAAATCTAAGTGATTTTATGGTGGGAACGTCTTCTGATCTTAAAATCCTACTAGGCCTAAAAATCTATCATTATGTTCTCACACTCTAAGAGAGGATTTCAAGTATTGTGGATTGGGTTTCAAAGTGAAAAACCAAATGTAAAAAAATTATTCTATATTCTCTTGAAGTGATCAGTAGTTATAATACACTTAAAAGGGAGTTCCTTAAGTAATATATTAAAAAAACATACACAAAGCACTTTGAATCTCTGCCATGAGTTCAGTCTTAGTATTACTTTAGAACTCAGTAAAATATCTCATATAAAATTGTTTTATCATTAAGATGCTGTATACAGTTTCTGGTTGCTACCTTTATTTTTCTTTCTGCTTTAAATTTCCTAACTTCACCGTTATTTTTGCTTCCTGAAGTCCATAAGAAATAACAACAAAGAAGTGCACAATAGGAGTATAAAATTCAGTTGACATTAGGTTAAGAAAAACAAGGACATCAATTTCACCAGCTAAAATATATAGCACATACTTTGTGCTCAGGCAAAATACTAATTTAATTCTCACAACAATCCTGTGAGATTATCCTCTTCATTTTACTGGTTACAGTAGAAGTATATAGAAATACAGCAACTTTAAATAACCTGGAAAAGCCATGGATCAAATCCATGATCTAAATCAATACTTCTCAGACTTGATTGTAACACAAATCACTTGATGATCTTGTTAAAGACTGAATTCAGTAGATCTGTGGTGGCATGAGATTGTACATTTCCCAGGTGATGCTGATGCTGGTCTGGGCACCCCATTTGGAATAGCAAGGCTCTAAACTACTATGCTATATACTGCTAAAGATTAAGTTAAACAGTTACCCTAAAAATACACAAGATCTGGGAAGAATGTGGTATGATCTATTCCTAATTTGGTTGGGAGAAGAGCTCTCACCCAGAGGGCATTTGCCATGTTTTCCTATTCGTAAATAACCCTCAATTTGCAAACCAATTTTACTAAGGATTTCTGCTTATTTTTAGGACTCTTTTTGAGTGCTCCCATCATTACTCTGTCTAGATTTTTTGACTTTGTAAAGAGGAGAATCTGCTAGGCCGGACTTGTCTAATCACTGCCCTGACCCCCTCTAAGCCCAGCTCCTTTCCCTGACTCGACGATTCAAGAATCAAGTTAAAAAAACAGACAAATTGGGCATCTATATCCTGGAAGAGTCACCTAAACAACAGTGGAAGATAGCTACATCTATTTCTTTCCAAAATGGCCAAGTATATAGAAGAACCCCAGAATTACCTCCCTAGAAAAAATTCCTGTTCTAAGAGGTATGTGCTAAGGAAAATCTCTTGATAAAGAAGGAATGTGAACTCTTTTAAATTAATTATGCCTTAAGTGTATATATTACTATTCTGGAATATATAGGAATGGATCATTCATTTTACCTAGAATTCAAAATTGTGCTTTTTAATAATTGTGCTTATGAGAAACTCAGCTTCCAATGAAATGGCAAAAACATAAATCTTAAATTTAAAAAGGAATATAATAAAACTGGTCATTTCAATTTGTTTCCTCTTTATGAATCAGTATGTACCTGCCAAAAATGCTAACTTCATTCTAACAGATTTTAGGGAGAGTACAAAGATACCACATATCTGCCCTTGAACAACATTAGCTAGATGCAACCAGATCTGATGCTAACATATGGCAATTATTTTGCCTCTAAAAAGCACAATTTTCCACATTTACAAGTTTCTGAGTAGACTGTGAAAACCTTAATGTTAAAAGATTTGTGCTATTTAAAATATCTCCATGCAAAAGTCTGTATAGCAGATGAAGTTTTTCTTACTAAGTGCAGATATCAATGATGCAGCCCTAATAACACACCAAAGACAAGACAACACCCACTCCAAAAATTCCAAAACATGCACAACAACTGACCCAAAACATTGAAAAAAAAATACCTTCATTTTTGTCAGGTGATGATGAACCTAAAGTACAGAACAAGAACTCAGTATGTGGCTTGTCTTTTTTGAAATTAGTTTTGTCTTTTTCCACTGGTCAATCTCTTCACACAGTAACATACAAGGAATACACTTATCCTAACATATTAGAAATAAGGGAGAACAAATAGGCAATACGTACGCTGTGACTGAGACACCATTTTTGTTCGACTTCTTCCTCTGGAATCTGTCTTGGCATTTCCCATACTAGCAAGTGGTGCTGAAAGCTTTGCTCTCACCCGGCCTAAGGAATAAAATTATTTACATAATTAAAGACTTTTTTCTATAATATTTAGTAATGAGGAAAAAAATCTCACTATAATTTTCTAATTGGGTGTGCTTTTCAAGTATTGTTAAATTCTGTAATAATGTAACCTTCACTTACAGATTATAAGATTATAGTTCTCTTAAAAATTTAAAAATACATACTGCTTTTTACGTGTTGCACCATAAGCTAACTTTCCTTTACGGGTAAGAATAAAGTCAAACTAAAGATCTCCATTCTCAGTTTGATATTATTAGTCCAGTAAAGTAGAGTTATAATTAAGATAATTACTACAGGCATGCACTTAATTGGTAGTTCCAATTTTAAAATTTCCGTTTCCATGAAATTTAATTTATTCTCAAATCCACCCTGTAGTTTAAAATACAAGCTAATCTTGCAAACAACAACCCAAACAATCTTTCTGACTGAAAATGTACTTCTAAAGAGATCTGCAAGAAGATACAATACTAGGTAAAATATCTCATCTTTTTATATCCTGTGCTGAACATGAGATTACTACAGGTGTACATGGACACGTTTACTCCTCTCTTCCTCCAACTAACCAATTTCATTTATAAAATTATTTGAGGAAATACCAATCCTCAAAGAGATGGCACTTTTCTACACACATTTCCTTCTCTATCTCCAAGTTGCATTCCTTTCTTCTCTTACTACTGCCTCATCCCCCTCCACAAAACCAAGACGCAAGATGTTTCTAGAGCTCTTGAACCAAAGGAGATAATGCTTACCAAAGTGCTTAAGTAAACTGCATTAGAAAGAACAAAAATATATTACTAGCAGGTACTTTGGTATTCTCAAGCAACAGTCTCAATCACTATCAAATCAGAACCAATACCAAACATGATCATAAAGAAGGACTCAAAATACTTTTTAGTTAAAAGTCACAACTTTTAGGGCAACCACAATATAGAGGCTGGGGACTTCCCTGGTGGTGCAGTGGTTAAGAATCTGCCTGCCAATGCAGGGGGCACGGATTCAAGCCCTGGTCCAGGAAGATCCCACATGCTGCAGAGAAACTAAGCCTGTGTGCCACAACTACTGAGCCCACGTGCCACAACTACTGAAGCCTGCGTGTCTAGAGCCTGTGATCCACAACAAGAGAAGCCACCTCAATGAGAAGCCTGCACACTACAACGAAGAGGAGCCCCCGCTCGCCGCAACTAGTTCTGTCCGCACGCAGCAACAAAAACCCAAGCAGCCAAAAATAAATAAACAAAATAAATTAAAAAAAAACCCAACAATATAGAGGCTAGCCTGATATGGCAATATTAATTAGGAAAACATACAGTAAAGAGTAAGGAAAAATTAAGAAATGAGTGAGGGAAGATAAGAGAATAATTAGGAACTAGGAATAAAATGAAGCAAAAGGAGAAGTACAGTTGGTAGACCCTAGCATTCTATCAACTTCTTTGAGGCCCCTAAAAAGCCCATAATTCAGGACTTTCACCCTTTTACAGAGTCTGTTTAGAATAGGACACAGTGTTCTCCTGACTAAGAAGTAAAATAGAAAAATATTATTATTTTTGAAATGCAGAATGTATCCAGTACAACAAAGAAATTAGGATAAATTAAGTATTTTGATACTACCATTCTAAATTACAATGCCACAGTGCCAGAAACTAGTACTCTAATTTAAAACTTAAAATATGAAAATATTTCAAATATATCAGAGTAAGTATGAGGCCTCCAAAATGTTAAATCTACTTAACTGTATCACAAGAAAATGTCATCCATGTAAAATTTAGAAAAAAAAAATGTGTTTCATATCAGAGGCTTAATAAGACAGTCTTCAGGCAGGATAAATATAAAAACTGAATTTTTTCCTTTCTACAAATTCAAAAGCAATAAATAATTTTTTAAAAGGTAAACTGGCTCAGTAAAATAAAGTATTATATCTAGCAAGGTTTTTGTAATCCCAAATTCAAATCATATTCAATTCTTCAGTCACTGATTCAAAATCAAAGATACATTTAAAAGCTGACAAAATAAATGCATTTAAATGCTGAGGATATTTAAAGACGATAAAGCAATGGCACGTGCACTCTCAAAGTATAAATGAATTGGCATAAATTAAAAAACAAAAACACAAAATAAAAGCATTAATGTCACTACAAGAAAAAAATGAAACTATGTAACTTTATACTAGGTATTATTAAACATGTTAAGCATTTATGTTTTTCTAGTATGAGATGATGCAAGATACAAAGCAAAACTCCAGGATGAAGGATTAAAAAAAAATCCACATGTATAACTAACACAACCAAACATGAAATGTAAAAGCTACCACAGCTCGCAAATTATATAGATTTGCAAAGAAATTAGCCTATTTTAGTTCTTAATATTTAATTCCTACCAATGAAAATATTAATGTAGAGGTATTTGTGTTACTAACAAAATGTATAATTCTTACCATCTTCAGATGCTGTTCCTAAATAAGAGAAATAAAACAATAACATTTCAACAAAGTCTGCCAATGCTGATGTTAAAACCTTCCTCGTGCCTCCCACCCAACGAAAACAAAAGGGCAAAAGAAAAAATTTCTAGTTTGATAGCCTTAAATTAGCTTTTAAAAGATTCATTTTGAGATAAAAGAAAATTTGAGGTAACCTAATGACTCATAGCACAAAAAAGGTTAAAACTAGACAATTAAAAATAGCAAAATTCTATAACAAACACATTTATCTGCTATACTTCATACTTAAAATTTTAAATGGTGAAGAAAATTAGAGAAATTAATTACTCAAGAAAGATGCAACTTTCATTGCTCTCTCCAAAATGAAGATTTTTATAGATCTTTCCAATGTAAGAATTCTTTCTGTGCATTTTCAAAAGGTAGTCCATAAAAGAACTAGAAAACTAATTGACAAACATGGGAATCAAATCCATGACCTAGGTCTCATTAACCCAGTATTTTCACCAAAGCATTACAAAGACCTATCAATCCATTAGCTATTTATTCAAAAATTCTTGTACTCTCTAAGATGTCAATGAAAACTAGCAAAAATGATCAAGTAAATGGAATTCCCTGGCACTCCAGTGGTTAGGACTCCACACTTTCACTGCTGAGGGCCTGGGTTCAATCCCTGGTCAGGGAACTAAGATCCCACAAGCCGCACGGCATGGCCAAAAAAAAACAAACTCACTACTACTATAGGGCAATAACAGATGTTTCTCCGTGTGTGTGTATATAGATTTTTTTTTTAAAAACAGAATTAAACATCAGTGAGAGTAACACATCACATAACACAGGTGATTCCTCAAATAGGCTAATGTTTCTGACCCAAAAAAGAAAACATTTTGATCTGGAATGTGAGAATAATTTGTTTTTAAAGGATCTAGAATCTCAGGGTTAGAAGTGATATTGAATGGTCTGAAATATAGAAACTATCTCTTGGTTAGGTTTTCTTTCATTTAATAATTTCTTAAATTTATGAAATACATTAAACACACACAGAAGCACAGAGACTAACTGTAAGTAACACTCATGTACCCAACCCAAGATTAAATAAATCTTCCATTTCATCAGAATGGAAGACATAACAATTTCAGAGTTTATGTAATAATTGACAGAAAAACATAGTTTTCCATTTTCCCTAGATCTCATACTGTGACTTACAGATTCAGGATCTTCTTACAAGTTCTTATAAAAAAGCTCAAGTTCTTAGATAACATTATGGTATCTGATGAAGTGAAGGGCAAGTGTGGATAATACACAGTCTAGTGTTAGACAAAAATACCATACAGATAAAAATTACCACACTGGATCAAGCAACTAAAGATAAACTAAATACTGAAATTAAAAAGGCATAGCTCAGGGCTTCCCTGGTGGTGCGGTGGTTGAGAGTCCGCCTGCCGATGCAGGGGACATGGGTTCGTGCCCCGGTCCAGGAAGATCCCACATGCCACGGAGCGGCTGGGCCCGTGAGCCATGGCCGCTGAGCCTGCACATCCGGAGCCTGTGCTCCGCAACGGGAGAGGCCACAACAGTGAGAGGCCCGCGTACCGCACAAAAAAAAAAAAAAAAAAAAGGCATAGCTCAAAGTAAGTTCAATTTTGATTAAATGTTAATTTAAAACTCACTCTCTGAAAGACAGCATCTGTGACTTGCATTTCATTTTCATAAATAACCATATGAATCTGTAAAATATGTCATTTGTCTCTCTCTGTATCAGAGTTATTAAACTACAGAACCGAATCAAATGACTTATGAGATTCCTTTCCCTTCTTCTGAATCTAATATTTCAGAGAAAGACTTAAGAAATCAAGAATATTCTAAGAGCTCAGGTATAAAAAATTAAGAAAATTGATTTACCTTATAACAAACAGTAACCTAGTACTTGAGTACTTGAGTAAACTGAGAAACCCAAAATGGATATGTCTAACCCAAAATTCAATCAGAGAATTACGTAGCCATTTTCACATTAAGAGTGCTGCCAAATAAGCAGCCTATTTTCAGAGCTTAAGAGAATGAACAAAGGTATCATGTAGAATCCAAGAGCCATAAAATTTTTTAGGTGAATTAGAAAAGGAAGTTCTTACCATCCATCTTGTCAGAAGTATCCTCTGATGAAAGAGCAAGCAAAGAATAGAACAAAACTTAGTATATTAGAAAAGGATTTTATAACCCCTGGAAAACATTATTTTTAAGAACACAGGATTCATAGCACACACGTATATATGAAGCTTGTTTTCAACTAAAACATACTAGGAGATTAAACAAGACGAGGTTTCTTTGTGAGATAAAAATACCAAAAAAAAAAAATATATATATAGAATTGAATTGACAATAAGTCTGATTTTCACTAGCCTAAATAAGTTAGAGAAGCCCATGTCCCAACCTTGGACCCCTGCACCATCAGACAAACCCTTTGCTTGGGTCTGCTGAGTTTCTCGTAATCTAAGAGTCACCTTGCCCTGCTTTCTCTTTTCCTCTATAGGCTAGAGCACACCCCCAAATTCTACTCTAAATTTAGCTGTCTCATCATTATCCTCTGTCTACTGCGTTGCTGCTTCCTCACCCCATCCTTTCTTAGTACTTTCAGTCCCTTTAAGACCTGAAATATGGATAAATCTAAAAACTAAATTTCTCTACCCCGCTACTTTGAGGTGCCCCAATAGAGAAAATTACAAAACTAAGAAGTCATGCATACTGGCACTACTAGAAACTGGGGTAATTATCAGGCTTGGCCTTTAGTGACTGTGCAGAAAAGCGTTAATAAACCAGGTCTGATACTCTTAAGAGTCTAGTTACAGGGCTAGCCCTTAGCTGGCCTTTGGGAATTTAGTTTTGGATCCTAATTTTCTCAATGATGAGGTTGTTTTGTGTGTTTGAGTGTTGGGAACGGGGTATTGAACTCCTGCTATACCAACTTGCCTGAATTGTTTTTGCAGACAATGTGATTTATGGGGAATACCTGTTATCTTTTTCGGAGTACGGAATTCTGGTAATTGTGGCTGGTTGTGCAGCAGAGTGCTTGCATAATGACTGCCCTTTTACCCTCACCCTGGACTCTGAGTCTTAAGGAAGCTTCTCTGGACAGAAACACTATGCACATGTTCTACACTCATTGCTGGAGGAAGGAGCATGTTCTGTGCAGCCTGTCATTTTCGCCTCTGGGAAGGATAACTCTGAAAGCCTGTGCCTGGACTCCTCCAGACTACCGGATGAGTCTTTTTCCCTTGCTGATCCTGCTGTGTGTCCTTTTGCTATAATAAACCTCAGCCATGAGTACAGCTAACAGTCCAGTGAGTTCTCTGGTGAGTTTCTCAATGTGTGGGTAGTTGCAGGAAGCCCGGAAGAGAGCCCCTCCTCTTGTGCCTCCTGAACTGCTATTCCAAACCTCAAGCCACCTCTCAGACACCCTGCTTTCTATTAGCTCAGTGTCCTGACTCTGACTCCTCAAACATGAAGACATAGCTACCTCCCCATTACATGGCTCTTAATGCTCACCTGCCCAAAATATATCTGAATCTACCTCCTTCATTTCTTTCCCTTCTACCTCAGTGAAACTGATGACCCTTCCACATCCAAGGCTAACTCCCCAGCTCTTCTCTATACATCCTATTCCTTATGTCTCTCATAAGAACTTTGACCGTAAACAATTTCCTTGCATTCTTCCATTTTTTACTTTTCCTTCTCTACTGACTCTACCATCTTAGTAGGCAAACATATTCAACTCCCTCAATTTTAAAAAACAAGAAGTTCATTAACCTTTAACAATGGATAATTCCTACAATCTTCTTTCATCTCCTCTCAACCGCTAAGCATAGGAATAATTTATACAGATTCTCCTTCCAACTTCTTCCTCAATCAACTGAAATCTGACTTCTGTCCACATGACTCCAACTGAAAACATTTATTTTCTTTTTCATTTAAGCAATCCCACAGACCTAGTTGTTGAGAACAAATATTCATAAATATGCATAGATATATCAAGGTTTCCTTAACAGAAATTCCTGTCTCCCATAATACCAAGCTTACCCTTCAGGATAAAGTTTTCAAGGGTAAACCTCAAAACACTCATCATATCCCCGTTGCCAAAGGATTCAGCATTTCAGTGGACGAAAAATCCTGTGGCAACTGCTTTAAGTAATGTATTGAGTTTAATATTGAAAGATTACAGTATCTTAATTACAGAAGATTACAGTAAGAACAATCCTCTAATGACTTCCAAATCTAATCTCAAGCACAGATCTCTCTCCTGAGTTCTCTACCACTGTATGTAATTCTTTCATATACTACTATGCCTGCGAACACTTCCAGTGTGATGTCTCAGGGATTTCAAACTCAAAATGCATAAAACTCAATGAGCTTTTAGCTGCTCATCCTTTAGCAACCTACCAATAGACTGAGAGATTCTTTCAATACAGAAGCATATATCTCTGGATCCATAAATGTTCAGCCATGATAAACAAGGCTCAAAGAGAAGAAAACAAAGAATACACAAGTCACATCTGTATAAGAAAGTTGAGGAGGGGGGGGGAAGGGGGTTTAGAAAGAAAAAGGAAGGAAGGAAGGAAGGGGGAGGGGCAGAGGGAGGGAGGGAGGGAAGAAAAAGAAAAAAAGACATAGAAATGGAAAGAATGAGAAAATCTATTCTCTAAGCCCTGGAGAGAGGCACAGACAAGTATCTCATTGTGCCTGAGTGTGAACCTGGGCCAGATGAAGAAAAGAGGATAGAGGGACACCTTTCCCTTCTGTAAAGAAGCAAACATGCCATTCAAACCTTAAAGAACCAAAAGAAACAAATTAAGCAATCTCATGGCACTATTATGACTTTCTTATGAAAAAAAAAATTGCTGCTGGGAATTTCCTGGCAGTCCAGTGGTTAGGACTCTGCGCTTTCAGCCGAGGGCTTGGGTTCAATCCTTGGTTGGGGAACTAAGATCCCACAAGCTGCGTGGCGCGTTCAAAAATTAAAAAAAAAGAATTGCTGCAAATGGCTTTCGAGTTCATATTAAAACATTTCAAATTCAGTATTTTCTTCTGGTACTAAAAAATAATGGATACTAAATATAATGTTTATTTTTAAGACTCAGGATGAATGTTTTATTTCTGTTTTCCATTTTCCCCACTTAAAAAAATTAATGTATAAGTCATGTACCATAAAATTTACTCTTTCATAGTATACAATTCAGTGTTTTTAATATATCCACAAGACTTAACAACCCTCATAAATATCTAATTCCAGAACATTTTCATCACCCCAAAAAGAAATCTTATACCCATTGATGTCATTCCCTATTTTCCCAACTCCCAACCCCTGACAACAACTAATTTACTTTCTGTTTCTGTGGGTTCACGTATTCTAGGCATTTCATGTAAATGGAATCATACAGTATGTGGCTGTTTGTGTCTAACTTTATAATGCTTTCGAGTTCCACCCCTCTTAGAGCATGTGTTAGTATTTCACTTTTATGTAATGTGCTCCTTTTTATGGCTGAGTAATATTCTGCTTCATTGTATGCACATACCTCCCTAACCATTCACCAGCTGATGGACATCTGGGTTGTTTTCACTTTTGGGCTGTTATGAATAATGTTGCTATGAACATTCATTTGTGTACATGTTTTAATGAGAACATATGTTTCACATGTCTTGGGTATACAGCTAGGAGTGGAACCACTGGGTCACATGCTAACTCTATGTTTCACTTTTTGAGAAACTGTCAAACTGTTCACATAGTGGCTCCACTTACATTCCAGGAGCAGTGTATGATGGTTTCAATTTCTCCATATCCTCACCAGCATTTGTTATTGTCCATTCTTCGGATAACAGCCTAGCAGGTGTGAAGAGGTATCTCATTGTGCTTCTGATTTGCACTTGCCTAATATCTAAGGACGTTGAGCATCTTTTCATGTGCTTTTACTGGCAATTTGTATATTGTCTTTAAAGAGATATGTATTCAAATCCTTTGCTTATTTTTAAATAGAATTGCCTTTTTGTTACTGAGTTATGAGTTCTTTATATACTTGAGATGTTAAGTCCCTAATCAGATATGTGATTTGCAAATGTTTTCTCTCATTTTGTGTGTTGTCTTTTCACTTTCTTGATGGTGCCCTCTGAAGCACAATGTTTTTAATTTTGATGAAGTCCAATTTATCTAGCTTTTCTTTGGTTGCTTGTGTTTGGTGTAGTATCTAAGAAAACATTGCATCGTTCAAGATTATGAAGATTTACACCTGTGTTTTCTTCTAAGCATTTTATAGTTTTAGCTCTTACATTTGGGGGTTTTTTTGTTTTTTTTTTGGTACACGGGCCTCTCACTGTTGTGGCCTCTCCCATTGTGGAGCACAGGCTCCGGACGCACAGGCTCAGCAGCCATGGCTCACGGGCCCAGCCGCTCCATGGCATGTGGGATCTTCCTGGACCGGGGCACGAACCCATGTCCCCTGCATCGGCAGGCGGACTCTCAACCAATGTGCCACCAGGGAAGCCCTACATTTGGGTTTTTAATCCATTTTGAGTTAATTTTTTGGATATGATATGAGGTAGGGGTCCAAATTCATTCCTTGGCCCCTGGCTATTGAGTTGTTCCAGCAACATTTGCTGAAAAGAATTCTTGCCTACTGCATGGTCTTGGCACCCTTGTTGGAAATCAACTGACCATATATATACGGGATTATTTCTGGACTCTCAATTCTATTACATTGGTGTGTATGTCTATCTTTATGCCAGTACCACACAGACTTGATTACTGTAGCTTTGAAGTAAATTTTGAAATTGGGAAGTGTGAGTATACCAAGTTCGGTCTTCTTTTTCAAGATCGTTTCATCTATTCCGGAAACTTTGCTTTGTCATTTGGATTTTAGGAACAGTTTGTCAATTTCTATAAAAAGGCAGCTGGACTTTTGATAGGGATTGCATTGAATCTGTACGTCAATTTCCCATCTTAATATTAAGTCTTTAAATAACCTGTGTGTCTTTCCATTTATTTAGAGCTTTAAATTCTTCTAACAATGTGTTGTAGTTCTGTGCACAAGTGTGAAATAAAACATATATATGAGCCCAATTCCTGGCACAGAGCTCCTAAAACCCTTGTAATTTCTCAAGTGGTAAGAGCACTTGGTGTACCTTTTTCTCTAATATTTGCTCCTTGACCCTGGTACCTGACAGAGCTCCTAAATCCCTTGGAATTTCCTGGGTGATAGGAGTGTCTTTTGTTCTAATAAGGCATTTCTTGGTGGTCTCCTCGACAGCCTCAGGATGGGGGATGGTCACCAGAAAGATGAAACCATGATTAAAAGCTTGGAATTTTCAGCCCCATCCTCCATCCTCTTGGGAAGAGTTGTGAGGTTGGAGACTAAGCTAATGATCAATTATGACTATGTGATGAAGCCTCCATAAAAATGCCAAAAGCACAAGACTCAGAGAGTTTCTGGGTTGGTGAACACACCCATATGCTGGGAGGGTGGCACACTGCATCTCCACAGGGAAAGAAGCTCTTGGGCTTGAGACCTTTCCAGACCTCACCCCCTGTATCTCTTCATCTGGCTTTTCATTCATACCCTTTAATATCCTTTGTAATAAACCAGTAATCTAGTAAGCAGACTGTTTTCCCAAGATCTGTGAGCCACTCTAGCAAATTAATTTAACTCAAGGAGGGGGCAAGGGAACCTGTGACTTAGAGCCAGTTGGTCAGAAGCACTGGTAACAACATGGACTCGCAATTGATGTCTGAGGTGGGGGTGAGTGGGGGTGGGGGTCGTGACAGGCTAAGCCCTTAACCTGTAAGGTCTGTGTTAACTATGGTTAGGGCCACAACTGAATTGAATTTTAGGACATCTAGGTGTTGTCTAAGAATTGCTGGATGCGAAAATCCCACACATCTGGTGTCAGCAATATTATGAGTGTAAGAGTAAAGGAGAAACGTAAGAGTAAAGGAGAAACATAAGAGTGGTTCATCCTAGAGAAGTCTTACACTTCTTTTGTTCTATCGATTCCTATGTACAATGTATTATTCTTTTTGAGGCTATTGTAATTGGAATTGCTTTTTAACTTTATTTTCAGATTGTTCATTGCTAGCATTTTTTGTAAAGGTTTATTATTTTTTTTCTGACTCCATCAACTATCTTTATTTTATTTTTTTTATACAGCCAGTTCTTATTAGTTATCCTATACATATTGGTGTATATATGTCAATCCCAATCTCCCAACTCATCCCATAACCACCACGACCACCGTCCCCTGCTTTCACCCTTGGTGTCCATATGCTTGTTCTCTACATCTGTGTCTCCATTTCTACCTTGCAAACCAGTTCATTTGTACCATTTTTCTATATTCCACATATATGAGTTTGTATACGATATTTGTTTTTCTCTTTCTGACTTACTTCACTCTGTATGAAAGTCTCTAGGTCCAACCACGTCTCTACAAATGACCCAATTTTGCTCCTTTTTATGGCCGAGTAATATTCCATCGTATATATGGACCACATCTTTTTTATCCATTTGTCTGTAGATGGGCATTTAGGTTGCTTCCATGATCTGGCTATTGTAAACAGTGCTGCAGCGAACACTGCGGCGCATGTGTCTTTTTGAATTATGGTTTTCTCAGGGTATATGCCCAGTAGTGGGATTGCTGGGTCATATGGTAGTTCTATTTGTAGTTTTTTAAGGAACCTCCATACTGTTCTCCATAGTGGCTGTTTCAATTTACATTCCCACCAACAGTGCAACAGGGTTCCCTTTTCTCCACACCCTCTCCAGCATTTGCTGTTTGTAGATTTTCTGATGATGCCCATTCTAACCGCTGTGAGGTGATACCTCATTGTAGTTTTGATTTGCATTTTATCTAATGATTAGTGATGTTGAGCAGCTTCTCATGTGCCTCTTGGCCATTTGCATGTCTTGTATGGAGAAATGTCTATTTAGGTCTTCTACCAATTTTCTGATTGGGATGTTTGTTTTTGTAATATTGAGCTGCATGAGCTGTTTATATATTTTGGAGATTAATTCTTTGTCCATTGATTTATTTGCAAATATTTTCTCCCATTTTGAGGGTTGTCTTTTTGTCTTATTTATACTTTCCTTTGCTGTGCAAAAGCTTTTAAATTTCATTAGGTCCCATTTGTCTTTTTTTTTTTTTTTTTTTTGCGGTACACGGGCCTCTCACTGTTGTGGCCTCTCCCGTTGCAGCAGAGCACAGGCTCCGGACGTGCAGGCTCAGCAGCCATGGCTCACAGACCCAGCTGCTCCGCGGCATGTGGGATCTTCCCGGACCGGGGCACGAACCCGTGTCCCCTGCGTCGGCAGGCGGACTCTCAACCACTGCGCCATCAGGGAAGCCCTATTTTTGTTTTTATTTCCATTTCTCTAGGAGGTGGGTCTAAAAGGACCCTGCTGTGATTTATGTCATAGAGTGTTCTGTGTATGTTTTCCTCTAAGAGTTTTATACTGTCTGGTATTACATTTAGGTCTTTAATCCATTTTGAGTTTATTTTTGTGTATGGTGTTAGGGAGTGTTCTCATTTCATTCTTTTATATGCAGCTATCCAGTTTTCCCAGCACCACTTACTGAAGAGACTGTCTTTTCTCCACTGTATATCCTTGCCTCCTTTGTCATAGATTAGTTGACCATAGGTGCATGGGTTTATCTCTGGGCTTTCTATCCTGCTCCATTGATCTATATTTGTTTTTGTGCCAGTACCATATTGTCTTGATGACTGTAGCTTTGTAGTATAGTCTGAAGTCAGGGAGTCTGATACCTCTAGCTTCGTTTTTTTCCCTCAAGATTGTTTTGCCTATTTGGGGCCTTTTGCGTCTCCATACAAACTTTAAGATTTTTTGTTCTAGTTTTGTAAAAAATGCCATTGGTAATTTGATAGGGATTGCACTGAATCTATACATTGCTTTGGGTAGTACAGTCATTTTCACAATATTGATTCTTCCAACCCAAGAACATGGTATATCTCTCCATGTGTTTGTGTCATTTTTGATATCTTTCATCAGTGTCTTATAGTTTTCTAGGTACAGGTCTTTTACCTCCTTAGGTAAGTTTATTCCTAGGTATTTTATTGTTTTTGTTGCAGTGGTGAATGCGATTGTTTCCTTAATTTCTCTTTTGATTTTCGTTGTTGGAGTATAGGAATGCAAGAGATTTCTGTGCGTTAATTTTGTATCCGGCAACTTTACGGAATTCATTGATTACCTCTAGTAGTTTTCTGGTGGCACCTTCAGAATTCTCTATGTATAGTATCATGTCATGTCATCTGCAAACAGTGACAGTTTTACTTCTCCTTTTCCAATTTGTATTCCTTTTATTACTTTTTATTCTCTGATTGCCGTGGCTAGGACTTCCAAAACTATGCTGAATAAGAGTGGTGAGACTGGACATCCTTGTCTTGCTCCTGATCTTAGAGGAAATGCTTTCAGTTTTTCACCATTGAGAATGATGTTTGCGGTGGGTTTGTCGTATACGACCTTTATTATGTTGAGGTAGGTTCCCTCTATGCCCTCTTTCTGGAGAGCTTTTATCATAAATGGGTGTTAAACTTTGTCAAAAGCTTTTTCTGCATCTATTGAGATGATCATATAGTTTCTATTCTTCAATTTGTTAATATGGTGTATCACATTGATTGAGTTGCATACATTGAAGAATCCTTGCACCCCTGGGATAAATCCCACTTGATCATGGTGTATGATCCTTTTAATGTGTTGTTGGATTCTGTTTGTGAGTATTTTGTTGAGGACTTTTGAATCTATATTCATCAGTGATACTGGCCTGTAGTTTTCTTTCTTTGTGACATCCTTCTCTGGTTTTGGTATCAGGGTGATGGTGGCCTCGTAGAATGAGTTTGGGAGTGTTCCTTCCTCTGCAATTTTTGGGAAGAGTTTGAGAAGGATGGGTGTTACCTCTCCTCTAAATGTTTCACAGAATTCACCTGTGAAGCCAACTGGTCCTGGACTTTTGTTTGTTGGGAGATTTTATTACAATTTTATTTCAATTTCATTACTTGTGATTGGTCTGTTCATATTTTCTATTTCTTCCTTGTTCAGTCTTGGAAGGTTATGCCTTTCTAAGAATTTGTCCATTTCTTCCAGGTTGTGCATTTGATTGGCATAGAGTTGCTTGTAGCAGTCTCTCATGATGCTTTGTATTCCTCCAGTGTCCGCTGTATCGTCTCCTTTTTCATTTCTAATATTATTGATTTGAGTCCTCTCCCTCTTCTTCTTGATGAGTCTGGCTAAAGGTTTATCAGTGCTGTTTATCTTCTCAAAGAACCAGCTTTTAGTTTTATTGATCTTTGTTATTGTTTTCTTTGTTTCTATTTATTTCTGCTCTGATCTTGATTTCTTTCCTTCTAATAACTTTGTATTTTGTTTGTTCTTCTTTCTCTAGTTCCTTTAGGTGGTAAGGTTAGATTGTTTATTTGAGATTTTTCTGGTTTCTTGAGGTAGGACTGTACTGCTATAAACATCCAATAAGTTTTGGATTGTCATGTTTTCGTTGTCACTTGTCTCTAGGTATTTTTTGATTTCCTCTTTGATTTCTTCAGGGATCTCTTGGTTATTTAGTATTGTTTAGGCTCCATGTGTTTTGTGTTTTTTACGTTTTTTTAACTGTAATTTATTTCTTCTCTCATAGCATTGTGGTTGGAAGAGATGCTTGATATGATTTCAATTTTCTTAAATTTACCAAGGCTTGATTTGTGACCCAAGATGTGATCTATCCTGGAGAATGTCCTGTGTGCACTTGAGAAGAAAGTGTAATCTGCTGTTTTCAGATGGAATGTCTTATAAATATCTATTACATCTATCTGGTCTATTGTGTCATTTAAAGCTTGTGTTTCCTTATTAATTTTCTGTTTGGATGATCTGTCCATTGGTGTAAGTGAGGTGTTAAAAGTCCCCCACTATTATTGTGTTACTGTCAATTTCCTCTTTTATAGCTGCTAGCTTTTGCCTTATATATTGAGATGTGCCTATGTTGGGTGCGTATATAATTGTTATATCTTCTTCTTGGATTGATCCCTTGATCATTATGTAGTGTCCTTCCTTGTCTCTTGTAACAGTCTTTATTTTAAAGTCTATTTTATCTGATATGAGTATTACTACTCCAGCATTCTTTTGTTTACCATTTGCATGGAATATCTTTCTTCATCCCCTCACTTTCAGTCTGTATGTGTCCCGAGGTCTGAAGTGGGTCTCTTTTAGACAGCATATATATGGTTCTTGTTTTTGTATCCATGTCTTTTGGTTGGAGCATTTAATCCATTCACATTTAAGGTAATTATCGATATGTATGTTCCTATTACCATTTTCTTAATTGTTTTGGGTTTGTTTTTGTAGGTCCTTTTCTTCTCTTGTGTTTCTCACTTTGAGAAGCTCCTTTAGCATTTGCTGTAGAGCTGGTTTGGTGGTGCTGAATCCTCTTAGCTTTTGCTTGTCTGTAAAGCTTTTGATTTCTCCATCAAATCTGAATGAGATCCTTGTCAGGTAGAATGATCTTGGTTGTAGGTTCTTCCCTTTCATCACTTTAAATATATCGTGTCACTCCCTTCTGGCTTGTAGAGTTTCTGCTGAGGAAACTGTCAACCTTATGGGAGTTCCCTTGTATGTTAATTGTTGTTTTTCCCTGGTTGCCTTTAATAATTTTTCTTTGTTTTTAATTTTTGTCAATTTGATTACTATGTTTCTTGGCATGTTTCCCCTTGAGTTTCTCCTGCCTGAGACTCTCTGCACTTCCTAGACTTGGGTGGTTATTTCCTTTCCCATGTTAGGGAAGTTTTCGACTATAATCTCTTCAAACATTTTCTCAGGTCCCTTTTTTCTCTCTTCTCCTTCTGTGACCCCTAAAATGTGAATGTTGGTGCATTAAATGTTGTCCCAGTCTCTTAGGCTGTCTTCATTGCTTTTGATTCTTTTTTCTTATTCTGGTCCGTGGCAGTAAATTCCACCATTCTGCCTTACAGGTCACTTATCCATTCTTCTGCCTCAGTTATTCTGCTATTGATTCCTTCTAGTGTATTTTTCATTTCACTTACTGTATTGTTCATCTCTGTTTGTTTGTTCTTTAATTCTTCTAGGTGTTTGTTTTTTAATTCTTCTAGGTCTTTGTTAAACATTTCTTGCATCTTCTCGATCTTTGCCTCCATTCTTTTTCCGAGGTCCTGGATCATCTTCACTATCATTATTCTGAATTCTTTTTCTGGAAGGTTGCCTATCTCCACTTCATTTAATTGTTTTTCTGGGGTTTTATCTTGTTCCTTCATCTGGTTCATAGTCCTCTGCCTTTTCATTTTGTTTATCTTTCTGTGAATGTGGTTTTCATTCCACAGGCTGCAGGATTGTAGTTCTTCTTGCTTCTGCTGTTGGCCCGCTGGTGGATAAGGCTATCTAAGAGGCTTGTGCAAGCTTCCTGATGGGAGGGACTGGTGGTGGGTAGAGCTGGGTGTTGCTCTGGTGGGCAGAGCTCAGTAAAACTTTAATCTGCTTGTCTGCTGATGGGTGGGGCTGAGTTCCCTCCCTGTTGGTTGTTTGGCCTGAGATGACCCAGCACTGGAGGCTAAAGGCTCTTTGGTGGGGCTAATGGTGGACTTCAGGAGGGTTCATGCCAAAGAGTACTTCCCAGAACTTCTGCTTCCAGTGTCCTTGTCCCTGCAGTGAGCCACAGCCACCCCCCGCCTCTGCAGGAGACCCCACAACACTAGCAGTAGGTCTGGTTAAGTCTCCTATGTGGTCACTGCTCCTTCCCCCAGATCCTGATGCACACACTACTTTGTGTGTGCCCTCCAAGAGTGGAGTCTCTGTTTCCCCCAGTCCTGTCGAAGTCCTGCAATCAAATCCCACTAGCTTTCAAAGTCTGTTTCTCTGGGAATTCCTCCTCCCTTTGCCGGACCCCCAGGTTGGGAAGGCTGACTTGGGGTTGAGAACCTTCACTCCAGTGGGTGGACTTCTGTGGTATAATTGTTCTCCAGTTCGTGAGTCAACCACCAAGTGGTTATGAGATTTGATTTTATTGTGATTGCGCCCCTCCTACCATCTCATTGCAGCTTCTCCTTTGTCTTTGGATGTGGGGTATCAGTTTTGGTGAGTTCCAGTGTCTTCCTGTTGATGACTGTTCAGCAGTTATTTGTGATTCCGGTGCTCTCACAAGAGGGAGTGAGCACACATCCTTCTACTCTACCATCTTCTATTTATTTTATTTATTTTTGGCTGCGTTGGGTCTTAGTTGTGGCACATGGGATCTTCACTGAGGCATGTGGGATCTTTCGTTGTGGTGTGTGGGCATCTCTCTAGTTGTGCCACATGGGATCGTCATTGAGGCATGTGGGATCTTTCATTGTGGTGTGCCGGCTTCTCTCTAGTTGTGGCGTGCAGGTTTTCTCTTCTCTAGTTGTGGCGTGCAGGTTTTCTCTTCTCTAGTTGTGGTGCACAGGCTCCAGGGTGAGTGGGCTCTGTAGTTGTGGCACGTGGGCTTAGTTGCCCCACGGCATGTGGGATCTTAGTTCCCTGATGAGGGATTGAACCGGTGTCCCCGGTGTTGTAAGGCGGATTCTATACCACTGGACTACTAGGGCAGTCCCTCATTGCTAGCATTTAGAAATACAACTGATTTTTGTATATTGATCTTATCTTTGGTAACTCTGCTGAACTATTAATAAGCTCTAATCTTTTTTTGTGAATTTCCTAGGATTTTCTACATGTAAGACCATGTTTTCTACAAATAGCTTCAGTTCTTTTCCAATATGGATACCTTTTATTTCTTTTTCTGGCCTAACTGACCTGGCTAGAACTTCCATGATAATGCTGTTAGGAAGGGCAAGAATGGAAATCCTTATCTTGTTCCTGATTTTGGGGGAAGCAGCCAGTCCTTCATCATGACGTATATACTACCTGTGGATTTTTCACAGATGTTCTTTATCAGGTTCAGAAAGTTCCCTTCTATACTAGTTTGTTGAGTATTTTTATCATGAAAGGGTGTTGAAATTTGTCGGATGCCTGTTCTGCATCTACTAAGATGATCATGTGATTTTTGTCCTTTATTTTACTATATGGTATATTATATTGATTAGTTTTCATATATTGTAATAATAATGCATTTCCAGGAAGGTCATGTTTCTACCACAGAAAAGTTTTCTGAAAATTTAAAAGCACTAATCAACCCATTGTTGACATCTTTGTAAACATCTCTGTCCAGTCCTATATATAAGAATGTTCATGAGTATTATTCATAATAATAAAAAAACAGGAAACAACCAAGATGCCCACTATCAGTAGAACAGAAAACTAAATTGTGATATATTCATACCATAGAATATTGTACATAGAAATATAAATAAATGAACTTTAGCTACATGCAACAACAGAGATGAATCTTAACAAAAAAACAAACAAAAAAACCCATTTTTGTCCAGTTTTTCATCTATGTATAATTTTATACAAAATAATGAAAGTATCACACATTGCTTGGTAGGCCATATCATTTGATCTTTGCTAAAAATATGACTTGTTGCGGCTTCCCTGGTGGCACAGTGGTTAAGAATCCACCTGCCAATGCAGGAGACATGGGTTCGACCCCTGGTCCAGGAAGATCCTACATGCCATGGAGCAACTAAGCCCGTGCACCACAACTACTGAGCCTGAGCTCTAGAACCCTCGAGCCACAACTACTGAGCCCACGCGCCACAACTACTGAAGCCCGAATGCTCTAGGGCCAGCGTGCCACAGCTACTGAGCCCACGTGCAGCAGCAAAGACCCAATGCAGCCAAAAATAAATAAAATTTTTTTAAAAATATGACTTGTTAATGGCTGCACAGTATCTGTAAGGATATACCATAACTTAATCACTCCCTCTTTGTTACACATCAAGGTTGAAGCTAATACATCTATTTTTAGAAACATAATGAATATTCCTTTTATTTCTTGGCATAATTATCTCTAAACTTCTGAATTACTGGCTCAAAACTCTCAACATTTAAAAAAGCTTCATGGGTATTATTAAAATGCCACTCAGATAAAGTATTCCATGATTACTTCACATCAGCACTTTCAAACACATTCTTTATGAACAGTAGGCACTAACCTTAACTTTCTTGCTGCATTTACCGGTCTTTCAGTTTGCATTTGTTTGATTACAGTGGAGGTCCAACATCTGTTTGGGGGTTTTGGGGGCAATTCTGAAATATGCTTTTCTTGATATATGTAAAATTTTTTTCTATAAAAATAAGCTCATCTGTTTCTCATAGACTTATAAAACTTGTTGACATTTCAGCTTTTTTTGTAGTATTGGCAAAATTTTTTTCCCTTTTAATTTTCAGTCACTTGATTTTATATTTTCACACTTAAGATTTCGATCCTAAGGGATGTTCCCTCATGGTTTTCTGGCTCTTTATGCTTAGAAATTTCTTCTCCAATCTGAGATTAGATGAATACTCAACCACTATGTTTTTGTCAAGATGCTTTATATTTTTGTTCAACTTCTTAGTTATCTGGAATAAATTTTTATATGGTATGAAACATGGTTCTAACTTAATTTTGTACCAAATTGAAAGCCATATGTCTAAACACCATTTACTGTATAATTTATGCTTTCCTCATTGAATGCAGCTATGCCACCTTTATCATGTACCACATTCACACCTAGAATCTCTGCACTTCTTATTGTGTTCCAATGATCTGCCTGCCTAGTGTTCCCTGAGTACTACCCAAGAGAAAGAAAAATGAAGCACTTTTAAGGTTGATGGATATAAAAAACAAACCCTGAATAGCTTTGGGAATATATGTTTTAAGTTTTTTTTTTTTAAACATCTTTATTGGAGTATAATTGCTTTACAATGGTGTGTTACTTTCTACTGCATAACAAAGTGAATCAGCTATACGCATACGTATATCCCCAAATCCCCTCCCTCCTGCGTCTCCCTCTCACCCTCCTTATCCCACCCCTCTAGGTGGTAGCAAAGCACCGAGCTGATCTCCCTGTGCTACACGGCTGCTTCCCACTAGCTATCTGTTTTACATTTGGTAGTGTATATATGTCAATGTTATTCTCTTACTTCATCCCAGCTTACTCTTCCCTCTCCCTGTGTCCTCAAGCCCATTCTCTACGTCTGTGTCTTTATTCCTGTCCTGCCCCTAGGTTCATCAGGACCATTTTTTTTTTTTAAGATTCCATATATATGTGTTAGCATACGGTATTTGCTTTTCTCTTCCTGACTTACTTCACTCTGTATGACAGACTCTAGGTCCATCCACCTCACTACAAATAACTCAATTTTGTTTCTTTTTATGGCTGAGTAATATTCCATTGTATATATGTGCCACATCTTCTTTAACCATTCATCTGTTGATGGACACTTAGGTTGCTTCCATGTCCTGGCTATTGTAAACAGTGCTGCAGTGAACATTGTGGTACATGACTCTTTTTGAATTATGGTTTTCTCAGGGTATATGCTCAGTAGTGGGATTGGTGGGACATATGGTAGTTCTATTTTCAATTTTTTAAGGCACCTCCATACTGTTCTCCACAGTGGCTGTATCAATATACATTCCCACCAACAGTGCAAGAGGGCTCCCTTTTCTCCACACCCTCTCCAGCATTTATTGTTTGTAGATTTTTTGATGATGGCCATTCTGACCGGTGTGAGGTATTACCTCATTGTAGTTTTGATTTGCATTTCTCTGATGATTAGTGATGTTGAGCACCTTTTCATGTGTTTGTTGGCAATCTGTATATCTTCTTTGGAGAAATGTCTATTTAGGTCTTCTGCCCATTTTTGGATTGGGTTGTTTTTTTGATATTGAGCTGCAAGAGCTGCTTGTATATTTTGGAGATAATTCCTTTGTCAGCTGCTTCATTTGCAAATACTTTCTCCCATTCTGAGGGTTGTCTTTTCATCTTTTTTATGGCTTCCTTTGCTGTGCAAAAGCTTTTAAGTTTCATTAGGTCTGATTTGTTTATTTTTGTTTTTATTTCCATTTCTTTAGGAGGTGGGTCAAAAAGGATCTTGCTATGATGGATGTCATAGAGTGTTCTGCCTATGTTTTCCTCTAAGAGTTTTATAGTGTCTGGCCTACATTTAGGTCTTTAATCCATTTTGAGTTTATTTTTGTGTATGGTGTTAGGGAGTGTTCCAATTTCGTTCTTTTACATGTAGCTGTCCAGTTTTCCCAGCACCACTTATTGAAGAGGCTGTCTTTTCTCCAATGTATATTCTTGCCTCCTTTATATAAAAATAAGGTGACCATATGTGCATGGGTTTATCGCTGGGCTTTTTATCCTGTTCCACTGATCTATATTTCTGTTTTTGTGCCAGGACCATACTGTCTTGATTACTGTAGCTTTGTAGTATACTCTGAAGTCCAGGAGCCTGATTCCTCCAGCTCCGTTTTTCTTTCTCAAGATTGCTTTGGCTATTCGGGGTCCTTTGTGTTTCCATGCAAATTGTGAAAATTTTTGTTCTAGTTCTGTGGAAAATTCCATTGGTAGTTTGATAGGGATTGCACTGAATCTGTAGATTGCTTTGGGTAGTATAGTCATTTTCACAATGTTGATTCTTCCAATCCAAGAACATGGTATATCTCTCCATCTGTCTGTATCATCTTTAATATCTTTCATCAGTGTCTAATAGTTTTCTGCATACAGGTCTTTTGTCTCCTTAGGTGGGTTTATTCCTAGGTATTTTATTTATTTTTAAGCTTTGATTATGATTCAGCTTTGCGGTTTTCCCAGATTTCCAAAAGGCTTTAACTTCTTGGTAAGGGAACTGAAGTAGGAGAAAGAGGATAGAGAAGCTGGGTACAACACCAAACTCCCTTAGTATCCAGCAGCTGGATGTGGCTGTAGTGCAGAACTTTGAAAATTCTATATGCAAATCATGGAATAAAGAATTGTTCCTTTGATTAAGATGGTTAGGAGGACAACAGGGGGAAAAGAGAAACAAGGTATTTCAGATACCTCAGAACTACATTGCAAGGACAGAATCATATAAAACATATGGACTATCCTTAACTAGCAAGAATGAAATAGAAATGATAAATATATCACCATCATCAATCACTGAAACTGATGATGATTCACTGCTTCCCTGAGACCAGGGAGAAAATGTTGTACTTTCCCATAGTTAGCTGTCTTACCTAGTGATGCGTAGGAACCTGGATTCAGGGCACCTGCACCTAACCGCCCACTTCGTACAGACTGCCCAGCAGCATGATGTGCCTTGGCACCAGCAGCAGCATTCACATCAATATCACTTCGTGAACGCTGTAGGCTTCCTGGAAGGGAACTGGCTTTGCTGCTGCCTGCTGATACTATGAAAAACAAAGCAAAGGTAACCTATTATTTCAGTCACTGCAAACGGCACAAAAATTATATAAACTTGAAATCACCATGAGATTAATCCATGATGACAAATGGTCAAAAAGGAAGTAGTGGCCAAATGGATACTAGAAAGTACTTTAGCATATTTTAAAATCAGAATGCCTCAGTTTCAATGCTGTCATAACTAATTCTTCTTGGACAATTTTCTCAATATTTCTCTGCCTCATTTTCTCCTTTCATAAAATGGGAAAAATAACTATACTTTGTAAAGTTCATAGGACTGTTTTATAGATGAAAGGATGATGTTTATGATTGATTCATGAAAATGAAGCACTGTTACAAGATAAATAGATGACAGCGGGGCTATTTTTTAACTATAAGAATAATGCAAGTAGAACTAGCCTGGGAATAGAATAATTCAGAAAATAATGCAGGTTCTGCCACTCTTAGGTAATGCCAATTAAGTCATTAAATTTCTGGTCTTTAGTTTTTCAGTTTTAATGAGGAGTTTTATAAACTCTGAGTTATGACCCATTAATAGGCTGTGAAATCAACTAAGTGGGTCATGACAGCACTTTAAGGAAATGAAACACAGTAGAAAAGAGAATGCATCACAGGTAAGGGTAAGTAGGCTTCCTGGAACTTTGGATTACACTATATATGTATACTTATATACAATATACTACACAGCATATGTATATTGTATGTATATAATTATATACACTATATTGTATCTATGACATGTAGTATATGTATATGGTATACAAACACAGGTACAGTATATAAGTGTGGTATTTACTATGTAAAATGATTTTCTCACTGTGGGTCATATTAAAACAGTTTAAAAGCTACTGCTTTAAACTGCTTAGCTTTAAAACTGTTCTAATGTGCTTTTAAAACTTTTAAAGTGTAACTCTGTGTTTTAAACTTTTCAACTCTTGATGTGACCCAGAGTGAGAATATCTTTTTACATAGTAACTTTTAAGTTATTTATAAATCACTTTTACTCTATTAAGTAAAATATGCTATGACTCTTAGTTAAAAAGGCAATTTACCTCTTCCAGCAACAGTTGATGGGTTTGCTGTAGACCATTTGGAAGAAAAAGGGCGGCTGCAAGGTAAAAAGAAATACTTTTAGTAAGACGACATAATTTATCACTCCTCTGACAAAAATTAATGAAATAACATTGAGTTTTCCGAAGAGTTGAGAAGTATTTCTGATTTCAACTTTCCTTTTACAAATCACTTTAGAACAGTTGTTGTCATATATCAGTGGTATCTAAGTTAGCTGTGAAGCAAAAATGAAATAACTAGCATTGAATAAAGACTGTAAGCTCTACAGAAACAGGGACCAGGTTGCTGTTGTTCACTCTGGTCCTCAGCACACACTACCACAGGGAACTCAATAATAGCACTCTCCAACACTTCTATTCTGAGAAATTTTACTTAGAGAAAGGTAGTATTATTGCTAGTACACAGGGAATTCAGTGTAACCAAGGCCTGTCTCACCGAAGTCATATGGTTGTGGCCATTGGTAACTCGTGCAGTTACCCTGTAGGTATAACACGGTCAATAGCAGTTCTATTAAGTATTACTGCATGGGGCAACAGAAACAAAGCTAAGGACTACTGCTGAGGATAACATGTATGATTAGAAAGGAAAACACCTAGAATCAATTCAAAGAATCCACTGCCTCCTTTAATATCTTTTTTGATTATTTATCTTTAATTACTATGGTACTCTGAGGCCCATAAATAAATATCTAAGTATGTGAGAGAGTCTGGAAAGTATATCTATGTATGTATGTATGTATGTATCTATCTGCCACGCTGTGTGGCTTGTGGGAGTTTTAGTTCCCTGACCGGGGATTGAACCCAGGCCCTCGGCAGTGAGAGCATGGAGTCCTGACCACTGGCCCGCCAGGGAATTCCCTGTCTACAAATTTTAAAGGTAAGGGGAAGAGAGGTTAATGACAGAGTGTTGAAAAACATTCTTTAAGTTATTATTATCAAATGGTAAATTTGGTAGTTGGTTATTAAACCCAGTATTATATTATTTTTATAACTGTCCCCTAAAATTGTTACTCTAATAGGTTGAGGCAGACCACTTCAAGTCCACAGATTTTAAAGTCGTTTGTTTATGTTTAAAGATGTTCTACTAGAGTAAGAAAATATCTTGTTTAGATCCTTGCTATTCAAAGTCTGGTCCACAGACAAAAAGCATGACATCACCCAGGAGTATGTAAAAAATGCAAAATCTCAGGTCCCATCCCAGATTTACTGAATCAGCTTCTGCATTTTAACATGATCTTCAGGTGATTCATATACACTTTAAAGTTTGAGTAGTAAATCAAAGTAAAGGGAAAAGAAGCAACAAACCTCATTTGAGGTGAAGGATTTATCACAAATTTAAAGAGAAGTTTAAATAGGTAATTATTCCTACAAGAATTGTTTTTTAAAATCAAATCATATCTGCTTTTACTCCGAAAACATGTAAGTCACTGAACTTTTATTTAGTACAGTACTCACAAGACCCTGTGAGTGCTTCCTTGAATTTTGTGCCCTAGGTGCCTCCCAGTCCCAGTTCTGTACCAGAGAGCTGCAAAGGCAAACAGCAATCATTGTGGGGTTAAGGTCCTAAAGAGACAGGAATTACAGGGAGGTAAACTGACATTCTGTGAGCTGCTCTTCCCTGGGGAAATCTTCAGATAGTTGTGGCCACTGCTAGGTATCTTAGCAGTCTCATAGGGCTACAGAAACAGAAAATAGGGGTAAGCCAAGGAAGCAAGGGTTTGAGGTAGCCAACATAATGATGAGTGGAGTTACAGAGAAGTGAGTCAGATACTAGATAATTTTGCCCCCTTGAGGGATGTGCTGAAATCTTAAACCGTGCAAGAGGTGAGGAAAGAAAGCAGTGGAGTTTTTACCAGTTACACTGCTGTGTAAGAGTTCTGAAGATGACTTCTGAATCTCCATTACAGTTCTTCCACTACAGTGCCCTAGAAATGGGCTACTTACTATATTGACTATTTTCCAGGTATTAAGAAAAGTATACAAATTAATGCTTTCCAATCTTTTTCACAGACACGAACATATTCAAACAAAATTTGAATCCCTATACTCTTTACCTAACGAGAAGTTATACAAGTATGTAATCCAACCCCTGAGAAAACAGGCCAAAGAAAATAAGCACATTCAGTCATCATCTTTCAAAAAGGCTTCAAGTGAAAGCAATCAGATATTCAACCATCCAACATAAGGAACTTTGTGGAGCTGGAGAGACAAAGAAATCAGTAATTATCATTTATATGACCTTACTTGAGACTTTCTTGTGAGCTAGATGAGGACCTGTCTGATTGTGGAAGAGATGCTACACTGCCAGAACTCTTTAAGTAAGTTTGAAGACTCTTCTGATAAGATGGCTCAAGGGAATTATACAGTGTTTCAGCTTCACCAGGAAAGTGGTTTCTAAGACCCATGTAAGTCCTGTAAAACAAATGAACAAACAACAAAAAGTAATAACTTTGCATTATTAGACATTAACCGTAAAATGTGTACGTTCAAGAAGAACAAAGGTTTTTAAGCCCATAGGTTTTTTTTTTTTAGTTTTTAAATTTATTTTTGGCTGCGTTGGGTCTTCGTTGCTGCACGCAGGCTTTCTCTAGTTGCGGCAAGCGGGAGCTACTCTTCGTTGTGGTGCACAGGCTTCTCCTCGCAGTGACTTCTCTTGTTGCAGAGCATGGGCTCTAGGCGCGTGGGCTTCAGTAGTTGTGGCTTGTGGGCTCTAGAGCTCAGGCTCAGTAGTTGTGGCACACGGGCTTAGTTGCTCCTCAGCAATGTGGGATCTTCCTGGACCAGGGATCGAACCTGTGTCCCCTGCGTTGCCAGGTGGATTCTTAACCACTGTGCCACCAGGGAAGTCCCCCATAGGTTTTTAATACACCCACAATGTGCCAAGTAGAATACTTTCTATATTTAACAAGTTTTGGTAGAAAGACGGCAAGCTTTTGAGAAAAGGAGATCTCAGTTCAAAAGCTGGCTGTAATCCTTAGGGTCTGTGTGGCCTTGGGTAAACTCCCAAATCTCCAAACTTCAGTTGCCAATATAAGGAGACAACACCTTTGTGGGATCATTTTAAGGATTAGAAAATAACATACACCTACTGCCCTAAACAGTATCAGGTACATGTTAAATGTTCAATAAATTAGTTATTTTTATTCACAGCAAAAGTGAGTATGTTATGATGGAACGGGAATACTGTTGAATGTACAAATGACAATGCTAAGTGAACTGTTAAGACACCCAGTACAGATTTAATGGAGACAAATCAACCTCCATTTTACTAAAGAGCTAATCAAATAGAATACTTGGGACATTTGAATGATATTTTCATTCTCCCAATATAATTCCTGTCAAAGAAAAGACCAAAGTATGTTTAAACTGTCAAAAACTACATTATAGACTTACTTTCTTGCCTCCACTCTGGCCTCTGCATCAGCATCATGAATTCCCTTCTTAATAGTTTCAACCAAGACGGCTGCATGTCTATAAAATAAAACACCTTTAGATTCATATGTAAACCTATGTATTTCACCATAAATGATACTGCCTATACATTATGCATCAATCACAAAGGGGCAAGGGAGATAAAAACATAATTAGTACACAATAATAAATCTAAGATTGCAAGATTTCCTAATAACCCATCCCATACATTTCACTCATGTATGGTTTCCTTCTGACAAGTCAAACATTATAAACCTGGACATAATTATTTTCAGATGGAGTCCAGACATATAGCACTCAAATCTCAAATTTTTTATGAATTAAAAAAAACCTTTTGTGTGGTTCCTCACTAATCTACCAATGTATAAAATTATTTGCTAATAGTACAATCAGTTATAATCTAACCAAACTGAATAGCAGCTGCCACAAAAGAACTTAAAGAAAATTTGGAATTATGTCATGCCTGCAGTAAACAACAAATTCTATGTTTTAGAAATGGGTTATGAATAGATTTAATGATTTCCATGAGAATGGAAAATCAGCAACGTGTTCAACATAAATGCATGTATATCCCAAGCTTCAAACTTGAAATTAATGAGAAATACAGCCATGCAAATAGCCACTGACCAACATTTTCCTCTTGTTCATCTTAGAGCTTCATTAGATGCTGCCCAGTGTATACTTGACCAATGACAACTGACAACTGGTGTGGAAAAACTTTCCAACAAATCTCTCTCACCTTTTTTTTTAATGGCCGCGCAGCAAGGCTTGCAGGATCTTAGTTCCCTGACCAGGGATCGAACCCGGGCACTGGCAGTGAAAGCGCCAAGTCCTAACCACTGGACCACCAGAAAATTCCTCTTTCACTTTTTTAATCTCTTTCCTCTGAAAGGAAGTGCCTTTCTTCTATCTTAAATAATTCATTACTTGGTTAACTGCACCTCAGGAAACCTATCTCACGTGACTAGAAATACATTTTAAAATATTTGCCCAATTTAACCTGGAATACCTTATATAACCCATTTACTAAGAGACCCTCACTCACCCCACAAAGAAGAAAATCATAGCTGTAATGAATAAGAGGAGCACCACAGCTTTAAGGGAAAATCAGTGCTAATAACTTTTAAAGCAAAATGAGAAATAATGCAAAACCAGTCACATCAATTTCTAAAGAACCGGTGACAATGGGGAGGGGAGGGTCGTGGGACAGGAATAGTCAATGCATACCTTTCCAATGAATGAGTCTGCCACTCCTGCAACAACAAATCTAAAAATTCAAATGAACGCCTGAAAAATAAAAGTTAATTATAACTAAATGTCATAACATTATATTGTTATATTAATTTATAACTAAATGTTAACACTTTCTTCTATAATATTCCACTTTGCCCCCTAAATTAAAGCATAAGACATGTTTTTAGATATCTTTACTGTCAAATAATTAATTAATTTAAAAAATAAATTTCTTTATTTATTTAGTTTTGGCTGCATTGGGTCTTCGTTGCTGGGTGCGGTCTTTCTCTAGTTGTGGCAAGTGGGGGCTACTCTTCGTTGCAGTGCACGGGCTTCTCATTGCAGTGTCTTCTCTTGTTGCGGAGCACAGGCTCTAGGCACGCAGGCTTCCAGAGTTGTGGCTCACGGGCTCAGTAGCTGTGGCTCACGGGTTCTAGAGTGCAGATTCAGTAGTTGTGGTGCACGGGCTTAGTTGCTCCGTGGCATGTGGGATCTTCCTGGACCAGGGCTCGAACCCATGTCCCCTGCATTGGCAGGCAGATTCTTAACCACTGTGCCACCAGGGAAGTCCCACTTAACTTATTTAAGGCTCCAACTATTCCTATGCTTAATAGTTCAAAAAGACCTTAAGGGTTCCCCATAATTTTAACTTAAAATGTTTGTCAAATATACAATTTAACTTAATTTAAAAGATATTTACCAAACACCTACTGCGTACTATAAACTGAAGACATACAATGGTGACCAAGAAAGCTGGGATGGATCTTCCATTTCTACATTTGTTCCCTTAAATATATATGCAAATGATTCTTAATCAAGTATTTGGTGTTTTCTCCTTAGGCTTCTGGTTCTTAACTTCTTCAACTGTCTCGTTCTTGAGCTTTTGTTCTTTCTTGGCATCTGACGACACAGCTCTGCCCTGTTTTTCTTCCTTTATTAACACTTTCCCTCCACCTACCCTTACATAGGTGCCCACCTGGTTGGTGCTGATCTCAGCCCACTTCCCTTTTATTATCTTTTCTTGGGCAGTATCACCTGTACCCTTAGCTCTATCAGCTGTACTTCTCACACCTAGTCCTTTATCTCCAGCACTGGCTCTTCAATTCAGCCATTAAGTCAGAGTGTCAACCAGCTCACAGACATCTCTACACAGGCAGTGAATGTCAACTCAAACACTACATATTGATACAGAACAACAAATTTAATTCTTACCCTCTCAATTCTACTCTTCGAGCCCATATGATACAGATTAGAAAAAAGAGAAACATGGAGGTTAAATTAATTTGCCCAAAGGATAGAGCACGGCCTTAAACCCTGGCATTCTGACTCTAGAGATCACAGTCTGAAGCACTTGACATCACCTTCCTCATCCATATCCAATTATCAAGACTCATTTCTATATCTGAAATCTCCTGAATGTATTGAATAAAACCTCCTTCAATCAATTATCATAAATACAGCTCTAGTTCGGACCCTGCCTCTCTTACATGAGCTGTAAGAAGTCCTACTTAATTAAACCAATGCTTCTCATTGTCCCTTTTTCTTTTTTTTTTTTTTCGGTACGCAGGCCTCTCACTGTGTGGCCTCTCCCGTTGCGGAGTACAGGCTCCAGACGCGCAGGCTCAGCGGCCATGGCTCACGGTCCTAGCCGCTCGGCGGCATGTGGGATCTTCCCGGACCGGGGCATGAACCCGTGTCCCCCGCATCGGCAGGCGGGCTCTCAACCACTGCGCCACCAGGGAAGCCCTCATTGTCCCTTTTTAATTGCTGTTCATAGCTGAAATAAAAACTAGGATGGATGACATTACCTCCTCACCAAAAACTGCTAATGGAACAATATCAAAATTTCTCTTCCTGATATTCAAAGCCTTCTATACTTTGACTTCAACCTATCCCCTTCTTCCCCTCAGTCAGCCTCTTTTCCTACTGAATCCTCCCATTTATCATGTGTTCTGGCCTCAGTGGTCTGTCCGATGGCTCTGCAGCACACAGCATAGCTTTCCATCTCTGTGTACATTATACCCCACTCTCTTCCCTTACAGGTATTGAATTGCTCCCCATTTTCAAGGTAATTTTCTGATGCATTTCCTGACTTCCTCTTCTCTGTCACATTCCTATTTCTCCAATTACCATTTTCTTCAGTGTAAGACAGAGACTGGTAAACCCTTTCTGTAAAGGGCCAGATAGTAAATATTTTAGGCAGTAAATATTCTAAACTTTGAGAAGCACATACATAGTCTCTATTTTATATATTTTTCTTCCCCCCTTTTTAACTACCCTTCAAAAACGTAAAAAACAGTCTTAGCTTGTGGGCCATAGAAAACTAGACTGTTGGACAGATTCGACCAGTGGGCTGTTGTTTGCCGACCCCTGACATAAGAGAGAGGTAATTAAACAACTGTCCCAAAACTCCGAATCACTTACAGGTAATAATGATGTCTTATTTTTCCTAACATTCAAAGTACTTAAATAAACATATTTATCAAACAAAAAAGGGGAAAGAGTTCTTTACAATTTTCTTAAATATCCAGTGCACAAATCTTGTTTTTGCTGTCTTTATTATTCGTGGAGATAGTGATGATATTAAAGATTGTAGAAACCATAAGGAGAGAGAGAGATACTGACAGACTGACGTGTTATGGCTGCATACTCTGTGCCAAACACTATGTTCAATTCTACCACTGTGTTTCTCATTTAACCCTCACAACTCCATGGGGTCCACATTATTAGCCCCACTAACATACGAAAACACTGAGGTTCAGGGCAGTTAAAATAACTGCCTGCGGTAGGACAATCAGTCACAGTTGTAGGACTCTAGGTAAGGGCTGACTCTAGACTCCATACTCTCTGAAAACCAAACAACTAGTGGCCCAAATAAACCAAACCTTAATAGGATAAAACTGAGAAATGTGCATAGCCATAATAAGCACTTCGTTCCTTTTTCCCTTATATAACATAAAAATTATGTTAAATTTTATGTTAAATTTATGTTAAATGATTAAAAAATTTTAATAAGGTTTCTAGAAGGCAAGAAATTGATGACAACTAATTTTTGCACCCAACTAAGAACTAAACATAATGCAATATCCAATATAAAGCTATAGTAAGTTTTTTCAAAACTTACCTCCTTACAGGAACTGATTTTGATGTGCAATTGCTTGTTATTAAAGGTATAAGTCTGGGTACATGAGTATGCTGAAAAAGATATTTTAGAAGAGGTTGAGAAATACTGTGTACTTTACATAATCTCTTCTTCTATTTGCCTTGCATTCAAGTATTTAGCTATATTAGAACAGAACAAAAATACCATAAAATCAGATTTTGAAAGAAATTAAGACCAGTCAAAAAGTTTCCCCAAATTAAAGTAATAGTAATGATATAGTTTCACAAGGGCAGATGTGATTGTAATATTAAATAATAAAGACAAGTTAACTGTATAACTACAGAGAACTGTTAGGACAGTGTACTTTGAGGGGATGGAGCACTAAGAGGGACCAGGCATGTACTGGTCTTATTTTCTGACGTACTGCTACTGCTGGAGAAGACAGTAACTGCTGTGTCATCAAAGCAGGTTATCAGAGTGAATCTACATAACTACTGTGAATGTACTTTGAAATGGTGATTTTAATTGAACTTTCATCCTGGCTGAACCACAGCTCTCTAGAATTCAGGTAAAGGTCAGTATATACAATCTTCTGGTTTCTATTAGTAATTCTTATGTTTTTCTTTAGTGAAGCAAACACTAAAAAGTTCATAATTGACACAAGAATAAAATAGTAACCTAAGCATACGTATTTGATGTTTTAAATCTCCTATTTTTCTTCTGAGCTAATGGTACAGGTTGGGTTCTCTAGGAGGCAGGCTCTGAGATGGAGTTTAGCATTCAGGATATTAAGAAGTGCTCTTGGGATCAACACCAGTGGAAGTGAGGAGAAGAAAGCAGGAGTGAGCAGAAGAAGAAATCAATCTGTGATATGGCCCAAGGACATCTTTGCCCAAAGCCGAAGCTTTGGGAAGCTCTGGAGCTAAAATGGTCCTTCAGAGTAGTCTCAAATTGGTCTAAGATAGCCACAGCACTATACTTCCACATCAATCAGTTATTAGATATGGGCCATAACCAGGAAGGGGCAAGACCTTGGGAAAAGCAGCTCTCTGCAAGCTGAGGCAATCCTTGAAGAGGCTGGCAGCTGAAGACTGTCTGCCCACATTGTTTCCAGTCTTGGGGAAACAAGTCTTTCAGTGAAGGAGAACGTGAATGGCACATCAGTGTGTGCCACAACTAACTCAACCAAAATTAGAGGGAAAACTTTTTTCAGTTCCTACAGAGGGAAACCACCCACAGACCTGAAGCTGTTCAAATGAGGATAATGCAACACAGTGCTGACCTGAATATTATTCAACTGTTACATTCAGCGTGGAAGGGCTCTGTGGACCCGGCTCCCTTAGAGCATCCAGAAGAGCCCATCCTCAAACATTACTGTGGCGTTAAAGCCCAAGGAGACTCCCTAGCCACAACATACTACATAGGAGGTCTCATCTACATTCTTCCTCCTCTCTCATAACCTCCTCAAAACCCTACTGCTGACTGATTAACCCACATCCAACACAGTGGCAGCGATGGGGCAAAAGACTAACCTAACTATTGCTACACCACATTCGGGGGAGCTATACCAAAGGAAAATAAAAAGTGACCCTCACAATTACAGATGACGCATTCACCCAAACACCAAGTCAGAACCTGGGAAACAAAATATAGAAAACAGGAAATAATGTAAAACAACAACAACATAACACCCGATTTGTATTTTCAGTGAGATAATAAGATAGTAAGTAGAATTTAAAGGAATTTTTCCTGAGAGCATATACAGCTGTAAGACAGAAAACAAAAAAATATTTAGGAAATGATAAATGACAAACAGAAGCAATAAATAAATAATCCATGAAAACTAACATAAATTTAAGGAAACTTCATTTTAGTCAGAAATCTGGCTCCACTATGTAAAGAAAGCACTAATGAAAGATGATCTACTCCAAGGGCTGCCGTGAGGGAACTCCTGACACAGAGACTCTTCTATAAAGCCTCCTAAGGTGGTGTTTTGTTTTAAATTAAAAAATCAAATGATATCTAACTTATTATAGAAACAATAAAAAGTTAAGAAAACAATTGAGTGAAAAGGACATAATTCTGAGGGAAAAGAAATGTGAACCTAAAGTCCAATTTTTGAGTTCTTGTATAAGGGCAAAGAAAAGTCATTTTGAAATATACAAAGATAAATATATATGAAAATTGAGAACACACTAAAATCAAACAAAAATTTTAAATGGGAAGAGTTTCCTAATAAAGCTTGGGCAGGAATAAAGGCAGCCAAAAAAAAAAAAAAAAAGCAATTAATTTCAATTGCTGAAAATGAAAATGTCTTTGGTTCAATTTAATTTAATGGTTAAGGGGAAAAAAATGACATGAATAAGATAAAATATATACTTTTTAAAAGGCTGGGGAAGTAAAACAGAGGTTTTATTCCTGACACTGACAATGAGTAAGAAACTTCTAAGAAAATAATGAAACAGGTAAGGAGCAAATACAATGAACATAAAACAGAAAAGACAGGAAAGAAAAAATACTATTTCAAGATGGTAGTAGTCAAAAACTTTCACCCATAAAGTACATGAAGCAAGAATTGTTAGGAAAATAAAGTTGATAAAAACTAGAATCAGAATTTGCCAGATAAAGCAGTTTTTTAAAAAATGAGACCATGAAGAATTTGAACAATAAACAAACTAGATTTAGTAATGAATAAAGTACCCTATAAATGAATTTCATACTTTGCAAATACTAAAAGACTATTTAATTTATGATGTATTAGGATACTAACAAAATTCAGGTTATTCAATGAAGAAGAAATTGTATTATCAGAATATCATGAGATTACAAGATGATAAGAACAACAAAAGAACCATCTGCAAATGCAAACAATATCCTTATGTAATTCAAAGAGAAAGTTGAAATGGAAATTACAAATGATTGAGAATTATAAAATAAAGAGAATGTGATAAATCTAAATCACTGGATGCTGCTAATGCCAAACTCAGAAGAAAACATTATAATAAGAAAGTGTTATAATATTAAACAACAAAAACTATGACAAATTATCTAAGGATATACCACAAAAATCTAGGGGAAAAAAAAGAGGTAAGCCACAGCAAGTCAAAGAAAGGAATTAAGAAACACAAATGTAGAAACTAAAGAGCTAGAAAAAATTAAAGAACCTCATTGGTACCAATAAAACAAACTTGAAGCTTATAAAAAATCCATAACAATACCTCTAGCAAGTGTTTTTTTTTTAAAAGAACATATAATAATATAATAAGAAAAAAATGGCAATATAACCACAGTGGAAGAAACTTTTTTTTAAATTAACAGTATACAACTTCATGCCAAAGAGTCTTAAAATCTATATGAAATAGATATTCTGAGAAAACACAAATAACCAAGAATACTTCAAAAAGAGATGTAAGAACGCCCAGTCTAAACCACTAGAAATGTTATTGGATAACTTTGAGTCAGCAAACCCTAATAACAAAATATGTTAAACAACAGAAAAATTACAGAAAATTCTACAAAAGACTCATATTAAGTAAATACCAAAATCTTAATTAGCCAACTGCATCTAGCAGCATCGTATGGTACAATGATCAAGCAGAATTTAGCTCATGAATGTACAATGGATAAATGAAAAGAGACAACCATTTCTAAAGATATTAAAGGGATATATGACAAGATTCCACATCTATTGCTGACCAAAATTTAGCAAAATAGAAATAGGAGGAAATTCTCATAACCTAATGTAAAGTATCGAGAAAGTTATCCCAGACATCATATTTAAAGCACTCCCATTAAACACAGGGATAAAACAAAGATTTCAATAATTTCCACTATTTTTGAACACTGTTATGAAGGTGCCAGATTTAGTGAAGCTTACAAAAATATTAAAACAGAAAGAAATGAACATTTCCATAGATAGATTCATAGATTTCTTCATAGGCACTGGATTTAATTGCTGAAAAAAACCTTCTGGTACAGCAGTATTAGAAAAAAACATCACTTAACAGGAGAGGACAAACTGATCACAGAAACTGAAAAGGCATTTAAAAAACAGACCCATATATTTAGGGAAATTTACTACATGAAAACAGTGGTATTTTAAGAAAAGACTGAACTGTAATTCACTACGTGCCACTGGGTCAAATGGCTTTGTATTTGGGGGAAAATGAAGTTAGATACCTGTATTTCGCACAGAAATAAAACTGAGTTAGACCTAAACCTAAGAAACAAAATCATGAAAGTTTTAAACAATTGAATATTTTTATAATTGAGAAATGGGGAAGGTTGTTTTAACTATAACAAAAACCACAAAAGGAGCATTGTCTCAAAGCAAAAAAATTTCAAAGTTCTATATATAACAAACGATAACTTAAACAATATTTGAAGAATTGACAAACTGGTAGAAAATATTTGCAACACAGAATTAATTTACAATCATCCTACAGTGTCCACAGGGGTGGTTCCAAAATCTGTGGATGCTCAAGTCCCTTATATAAAATGGTGCAGTATTTGCATAAAACCTACACACACCCTCCTGTATACTTTAAGTCATCTCTAGATTACTTATTATAGTTAATACAATGTAAATGATAAGTAAATAGTTGTAATTACTGTAAATGTTCTATAAATAGATGCCAGCAGGAGGCAAATTCAAGTTTTGCTTTTTGGAACTCTCTGGGATTTTTTCCCCCCAAATATTTTTGATCTGAGGTTGGTTGAACCCACAGATGCAGAACCCATGGATAAGGAGGGCTGACTGTTCTTAAAACATATAAAAAAGGCCTTAGAAACAAGTGAGGAAAAAAATGCACAAAGTATAAACTGGCAATCCAAAGAAAAACTATTAAAGGAAAAAAAATACCTAATGTCTCTAATAATGCAAGAAATGCAGAGTAGAATATGAAATAATATTTCAATTATTAAATTTTTAAAACCTTTAAGATACTAATAATGCTCAATGTTGGTAAAGGGTGGAGAGAAAGAACTTCATAAACCTCAGGGAGAAGAATGGTGAGGACAATTTAATATTATGTTCTTTAATAGAGAACTGATTTAGACATTAAAAAGAATTATATGTATGGACAAGGGGAGCTGCCCAAGTACATGAAGTTTAAAAAGCAAGTGTAAAAAAACATTATTTTTACATATATGTAAAATATAAATGCTACATTTACATTTTGTAGTAAATACAGTTTGTATAGGCAAGAACAGAAGTTTGGAAAAGTACATACTGAATGGCTAGTGTGGTTATTTGCAGAAGAGCAGAATTCAAGTGTGGAAGATTTATTCTTTTTAACTCTGTTCTTTTGGGCACCTTCAAGATGTGGATGATGAGAAATATTAAGAATTTGTCTGTCATCTTTTACCACTGCCTGTAACTTTTTTATTGTTTTACATTTGCCTGCTACCACCTATAACATGGTTATACACACACACACACACACACACTCACACACGTACATGCATATTATGTCTATTATATTCTGTATGCAAGCATGTTTACTTTGTAATCCTCTGTACTATTTAAATGTTCAATAATAACTGTGTATTACTTTTATTATCAGAAAAATAATTCAAATGTAATTTTCCTTTGGGGTTTAAAAAAATACTAATGATTTATTTAAGTACACTGAGAGAGAGACATACAGACAGAGAGGTGGACAAACACACAGAGAGAAAGATAGAAAAAAGAGAAGAAAAGAAAAGAAAAGAAAGGAAAAGAAAAGAACCTACCCGAATTATGAATCTGATTGCTGCACATCCAGAAGTTGCCATGACTTTTGCACTATTGGGGACGAGATTAAAAAGTGTAGGTACAATGGCTTCAGCGCCATGATCAAACTTGTTTCCCAAAACTGTTGAAAGATGGCTATAAAGGAAGACAGAAAAATGTTTTTTAAAAAAATAGTTTAACATTAAATATAGGTAGGACCATACAATTTTAAAATATTCTTTTACTGAATTAACAAAATTTTTATTTTAACCAGTTCCAATGGCAGAAAAACAAAAGAGAGAAAGGCAAGTGCAGATATTACCTATTTCCTTCTTTTCCCCGTCCTTTTACTGTCTAGTGCAAAGTTGAAATTTGGCATTTTAACCATCTCTTTGCAATGGAGAAGTCATCTGATCTCAGAATTTAACCATTAACATGACATGTAAAACACTCAGCTCTGACTGTCCTGAACTTTAGTCTTTAACCATCGGATATTTCCATTCTGATGCCCCAATATCAATCTTAAATTCAACATATTTTACAAATAAGTAAAATCTTTCCCAAATCAGTACTCCTCTATTTCTTTCTTTTTTTTCTTTTAATTTTATTTTTGGCTGTGTTGGGTCTTCATTGCTGCATGCGGGCTTTCTCTAGTTGTGGTGAGTGGGGGCTACTCTTCATTGCATGCGTGGGCTTCTCATTGTGGTGGCTTCTTTTGTTGTGGAGCATGGGCTCTAGGCGCATGGGCTTCAGCAGTTGTGGCGTGCAGGCTCAGTAGTTGTGGCTCACGGGCTCTAGAGCACAGGCTCAGTAGTTGTGGTGCATGGGCTTAGCTGCTCTGTGGCATGTGGGATCTACCCGGACCAGTGATCAAACCCATGTCCCCTGAATTCGCAGGCGGATTTTTAACCACTGCACCACTAGGGAAGTCCAGTATTTCTCTATTTCTATTAATGAGAAATATTAATATTTCGGTCACAAATACTCCGACATCTTTGGTGTAGGATTTCAGAATTCTTGATTGAAAACAGAACTCTACCATACATTGATTAGTTGGGTGACTCTAAGGACATCTGTCTTCTCTTTCCAAATTTGTAGTTAAACAACTAATCCAGGCTAATTAATTTAATACAATTTTGGGTAAAACACTTAGGAAGAATGCTGTAATTACAGTTCTGACAATGTTTGTGGAATTATTTAATTTCTATATACTTATATCTTATTTAAAATACATGGTTGGGGTACAGTTAGTTCCAGAATTTCAGGTTCCTGGTTCAAAGAGGTACTCAGACTCAGACTTACTTACTAGTGTTCAGTTATACCTTCAGTTTTCCCATGTGAAACTCAAATCAGAAGCAGAGAGGTGCCACCTGTGCCCAGATGTTGCTGTCTTCCTTTAAAGAGTGTAAGAGTTTTGTTCTGGTAGGCCAGTGATGTACTTTGGAATCAGCTTGATCCTTATAAGCTTACTGGGAGGGGTGGCCTGAGAATACTGCAGAGTACTCAGCCTCCAGAGTAGCCTGAACAGTCCTATTCCTATACAACAGCCTTTCTGGGGTCTCTACTGAATGCCCTGGGTGTTCAACAACGTTTCTCCAGTCTGGCTCATCAGAACTTGAACCTCTCCCGGCCCAGGTGAACTCTGGGAATTGCTGTTTATCTTATAGCTTCCAGTAGTTCTTTCCAGTCCTCAGGGAGTTGTACCTTTCCCATGCACAGATTAGTATTCAACTAGACTCATGGGATCCCCTATGCAGATTTCTATAGCTCTTTTTCTGTATGTCTCTCCTCTCCAGTGTTCTGCACTGCAAATTTTAGCCACTTCAGCTTTCGGAACCTCCAATCTGTTTCTTCTTCAACTCAGTAAGACTCCCTTGCTCTGCCTGCGTTCTCCCTCCCTCTCCACGGTCCAGAAAATGCATCCAGGTCAAAACTGTGCTGATCATACTGTTCAACTGACTTGTTTGTTTCAAGAATTACACTCCCGCTCTGCCTGCTGTCCATCATCTGTACACAGTTGTCTTAACATATTTTCTCCAGTTTTCTGCAAGGGGGCTAATCCTGTACCAGTTGTTGCATCATGGCAAGAAGCAGAATTCTCATCACGGACTATTTTTGAAGGTTACAATTTGTGGATTTTTGTTTTGTTTTTCTATCAAGAGATATTCAATTATTTTGATATATTGACTTGTATCTAGCAATCTTGCTATATATTCCCTTAATTATAATAATTTATCTATCAATTCTTATCATTTTCTGCATGGATAGTTATATCATTTGTTAATAAGGGCAGTTTTGTTCCTTTTCTTGCAATCCTCATAGTTTTTATTTCCTGAGGGGTTTTTTATTTGTTTGTTTATTCTGTTCTGACTAGGACATCTAGTACAATCCAGATTATGAATATTAATAGTAGGCATCTTTGTGTTCCCTCTCTTCAAAGGAATACAACAACATATACAACAAAGTATTCTGGTCGGGAGAAGTGGTAAAAGGAGTTTAAGTGTTCTACCATCCTTAAATTTTAGAAAAATATAAACATACAGAATAGGTTTAGACTTTGATAAGTTAATGATGCATGTTATAATTCCAAGACAACTGCTAAAATATCAGAAATAAAAAGCTTAATATCCAAATTAGCAAAGATAAAGTTACATATAGCCAGTTCTCAGACCCATTCACTTTCTTCTTATACTCACAGAGTTAGTGACCAAAAATCCACCAGTAGATTTTAGACATATAAACATATTTTAAGGTTGGTATAAAGTGCTATTAAGAAAGATTTTTTTTAAATCACACAAATTTAATCCTTATATATATGATTTTTGGAATATATATATGCTTTTTTGGGGTTATCCTGCTAATGCTTTACTGAATAATCACTGAATCAATGAGTACGAAATTCATTCATAAAAAATACTCATCACAAAAAAGAATATACTTACGCCACAGTAATGCAAGCTTCTCTAACCACCTGGGATCTAAGATCCTTAGCTGAAAGTTTAAGTGCTCCATCCAACAAGCGTAAATGTTGGAAAAAGCAATCATATTGTGCAGCTCCAGCAACAAGCAATGATCGAATTTTCTTAAGCTGAAATAAAGAGAATTCTCATTACTGACATTAAAAAGTGGCCGTGCAAAAAAAAAACTACCTAAACTTCACTACTGGAACAAAATTAAAATTTTTTTCATTATATTTCATTATATATTCAGACATTTTAACAGCATTAAATGTATCTTTATTAAATAAACATGCAAACAAACAAAAAAGCTTTCTGGAAAAGAACATTATAGATTTAATTATATGCATAATAGACATGTAATGTATGAGTAGGTAAGTAAATTTTAAAGTTTTAAGGGAGTCTTTTCAAAATTGTCACAAAATACACATTAAAATAAAGTTTACCATTTTAACCATTTTAAAGTATACAACTTAGTGGCAATAAGTACATTCAAAATGTTGTGCAACCGTCACCACTATCTACTAAGAAGCCTATTTTTAAAAGAACCAAATTTGTAAACTATATTCATCCATAAGCAAAAGTAAAAAATCAAAAGGATCAACCATTAAGTCATCACCATCTCCAATATTTTAACATTATCACACTTACTTTGTAACACAAATAGCTCTTTCTCCCTATTTCTAAACCTTTAAGAATAGGATTGCCAAATGTTTTCCATATAAACATCATACATACCTAATAAAATTAATCAGTCAATTGAGATACACTCAGGTACACATCTGTGCTCACACATACAAGCTAAAAGTTTACCTATCATACCCATTATTATGTATAATTTCATATTAAATTCTGTGGTTTTCTAAATTTTTAAAGATATCTTTAAAGTTAAAGATGAATTAAGGATGGAAAACATAAAAATAAAATACTGTGGATATTAGAAAAACATCTGAAAGAATAGTTATACAATCTTAGGGTATATAAGGTAGGCAAACTATCATAAGCAGAAGAGAAATCAGAAGGCATCTAAACAACTAAAAAAATTACAATATGGTAGGAAAAAATTATCTGCAATATATAAGTACAATACACAAGGAATGACAGTAAAATAAGAAAAAGACAAATAACCAAATATTAAATTGGGCAAAATAAATATAAGAAAATGTGTTCAACCATACTAGTGATAAGCAAATGCAAATTACAACAAAGACACATCATTTGCCTTCATTAGATTGGCAAAAGTTAAAAAGACTCGATAGCACCCAGTAATAGCTCTTACTGTTAAGATCATGGATGCCTAATACCTTTGTTCAAAATATTTTGGCAATGTCTACTAAAATAAAATTGCATCTACTCTTTACCCACCAATCCACTTTTAAAAATTTAACCTACAAAAATAAAAACACCATTGTTATAAATATGTGCAAGGATGTTTATTGCAATATTGTTAAAACAGCACAAAATATAAAAACAAGTCCATCCAAGTTTCTAGAAACATACAGCCCACCAAAACTGAATCAAGAATAAATAGATAATTTGAACAGTCCAATTGCTAGGAGTGAAATAGAATCTGCAATAAAAAAAACTCCCTGCAAACAAAGTCCAGGACTGGATGGCTTCACTGGGGAGTTCTACCAAATGTACAAAAAAGAACTTATACCAATCCTTCTCAAACTCTTTCAAAAGACTGAAGAGGAAGGAATACTCCCAAAATCATTCTATGAAGCCACCATCGCCCTGATACCAAAATCAGACAAAGACGCTACCAAAAAAGAAAATTATAGGTCAATATCTTTCATGAATATAGATGCAAAAATCCTCAACAAATATTAGCAAACTGAATCCAACAACACATAAAAAGGATCATACACCATGGTCAGGTTGGATTCATCCCAGGGTCACAGGATGGTTCAACATACACAAGTCAATGTGGTCAAAAACCATATGATCATCTCAACAGATGCAGAAAAAACATTTAATAAAATTCAACATCCATTCATGATAAAAACTCTTATCAAATTGGGTATAAAAGGAACAGATCTCAACATAATAAAAGCTATTTTTGCCAAACCCACAGCCAATGGTTTATGCCAAACTCAAACCCAATACTCAATGGTGAAAAGCTGAAAGCCTTCCCACTAAAATCTGGAACAGGACAAGGATGGCCTCTCTACCACTTCTATTCAACTTAGAAGTCTTAGCCACAGAAATCAGACAAAAAAAGAAATTAAAGGTATCCAAACTGGAAGGGAAGAGGAAAATTGTCACTACATGCAGATGACATGATAATTCATATAGCAACCCTAAAGACCCCACACAAAAACTATTAGAACTGATAAACGAATTCACCAAGGTACCAGGATACAAAATTAGCATACAGAAATCTGTTGCATTTCTTTACATTAACAATAAACTATCAAAAAGTAAAAAAAAAAAAATCCCTTTATAAATCACATAAAAAAAAAAAACAAACCTAGGAATAAACCTGAACAAGGAGATGAAAGACTTATATGCTGAGAACCATAACACGTTGATAAAGGAAACTAAAGATGATTCAAAGAAATCATCCCATGCTCTTGGACTGGAAGAATTAATACTGTTAAATGGCCATACTGCCCAAAGTAATCTACAGATTTAATGCCATCCCTATGAATTTACATTCCCACCAACAGTGCAGGAGGGTTCCCTTTACTCCACAACTATGTAACCCTAAGGAGAGTCATGGTCCCTGGGCATCAATGAAGTTCAGAAAGTAGCACATGGGGAGACACTAACAAATGGGTGAGATAGGCTCCACCTGATTAGCAAAACAGAAAAAAATGGACCCTAACTAAGAAAAGGCCTATTATCTCAATGTGTTTTCCAGAAAGAAATGTTACCTATCAGACTCTCTACTTCATAAGCAAATACCAGATAGTACTACTATTGAATTTCCAAGTTTTTGAAAAAGAACATTGAAAAAACAAGGAGAGGGATAAGAAAATAAAAAATAAAAAACTTACTGCATTGGCACGCTGATCCCAGTCATGTTTGTCATCTGACAAAATTTCCCTGATTTTATTTAATGTTTCTTCAAGTTCTCGACTAGAATAGATCTTAAAGATGCAAAATTATAACATTAATATTTCTTGCCACAGCAAAATTATGCCCTCATGTTCAAATAATCTTTCCAGTAATAGTATTATTTCCCATTCTAGCACCATTTTTAAATGGAGAATGAAAATACATTATAGATAATAATAAAATAAAATGCTTTGTCTTCCTTACCTGTTACCCAGGTAAGGGTATTTCTCCGCTCATGAGTAACTTCAAATATACTTTTAAAGTACTTTGTCATTTAAAAAACAAAATGCAAATATCCTACAGATTAGTAAAAACAGGACTGAGTTCTCAAAATGACTTCAGGTATATAACATATCTATTGCATCCGTATACTTATTATACAATATTGCAAAAGGACATGTTTTAGGTTAGTCCCTCCTCCGACCCTCTCAATAGACTGTAGCCAGGAGAGCTACATGCTTTATTCCCTCTGGAGCTAACTGTCTGCCAAACACCATTATCCTTTCATTCACTTAACAAATATTCACATAACAGGGATGTAACATTCTAGGCACTAAGGACACTATGGTGAGCAAAAAATAGGCATGGTCTTTGCCTTATGGAACTTATAATCTAGTCAGGGAAAGAAAAAATTAATCAAATGATATAAAATACGAAATTGCAAATAGAAAGTATCACCAAGGAGAAGTACATACTGCCATGAAAGTATACATACAATAGGGGGTTTGAACTAGTTAGGAAAGTCAAGCTTGAACTGAGAGCTAAAGCATGAGGCAGACATCATTAGACAAAATAGAGAAAGATCAGCCTTCCCTGCAGTGAACAGCACGTGCAAAGGCTCTGTGACTGAAAGAAACTGAAAGAAGGCCAAGTACAGTAGTAAAGAGTGCAAAGGGGATCAGGGGAAGAGACAGTGACCCAAGGCCTAAGTCAGTCAGTGCACAGTATTTCTCTACATCACAGTCAAGGTTCAGAGGTGGGCAAATGACCTAAATTAGTTCAGAGTGAATTTCAAAGTTTTACATGGTCAACTGCGGAAGAGGCAGAGGGTACTAAGGGAGTGAGGCTCGGACAGCTGCAGCCATGTTGCTGACCATGAGGGAAGACGATGCAGAAGAATCCAGAAATGAGACATAAGAAAGAATGGGGTCCTACATACCATCTGAGTAGTACAAACAGATACTGCCAACAAATAGGCCCTATTTATATTTTCCACTTTCAACGGCCATTAAATTCCCCTTTTACTTAAAACAAAAACTTGCCAAAAACAAGAGTACAAAAGGGAGCAAGGCATGAGACAAGGCTGAAGAGGCAGGAGGGGAACCAGATAAACATTTGTTACAGAGTGATTACTGGAGGCTTCTGAGCCTTTCCTGCCTCCCACTTTCCCTTCACAAAAGTCCTTCTGCCATATTTAAAAAGAAAGGCAGGTTCCTCTCCCACTCCTAATCTTATTATGATGCTTTGCTCTTGGAATACAATGCCAGGCTCCCCCTTCCCTAACAAGGGAAAAAAGGGCCGACTCAAAAATTTACTTCAGTGAGGGGGTACATAATTTTTTAAACATTCTTTTAGAGGGCGTACAGAGAGAAGAAGTTTGAATACCACTAAGTTAGGAATTGGCTGCAATAAAATAATTCCTAGGTTTCTAACTTGTGTAACTGATTAGGTTTCCACATATAAAACACTGGAAGAGTAGGTTTGAAAGGGGAAGATCATGAGTCCAGTTGTGGGCACGTTGAATTTGAGATGCCTCTGAGACATCTAAAAGGAGATGTCAAATAAACAATCAGTGGAAAAATTAGTTTCGCACTAAAGAGAGTTCTGGCTGAGTGATAAAAACCTGTGCATTACCTATGTAAAGGCAGGAAGTAAAGCCATGGATTTGAAGGAAGGAAGGAAATTGAGAGCGAGAAGAGAGGCCCAGAACCAACCCTTGAGAAATCTCAGTATTCAACAGTCAAGTAAAGAAGAATGTGTTTAAAGGAGAAAGAGATGAAGTGGACAGAAAAGTAGGAGGAAAAAAAATGGAAGAACATTGTATCACAGGCACCTTTAAAAAAAAAAGTGGATGTAGTTGGACACTGCAATGTAATATGATTCAATGATATGGATTCAATTTTATTTCAGCCTCACTGAAAAAATCACTTGGAAGTCTAATTGTACCAACAAATAATAGTTTGGTAAGTCAATTCAGGAAGAAAAGAATTTGGAAAACAGGGACAAAAATAAATAATATTACGAACAGGCACATAGGCAATATTCATGGGGAATGCCACTTCACTGGCATCCTTACCTGTATAGAAGGGACATCTGTAAAAGCCTTTATAAAATCATCTTCATCAACTGCTCCGGCACCTCCTTCCTTAGAAGCACCTGATAATTAAAAATAAATTTATTTTTTAAAGTTTACTTTTAAGCATTTTAGCACTGAGAACACCATGAAAAATATTAACTCTTTTGATATGAAAAAGGCATAATTTTGAGACATTCCATTTTATAAGAAGGCATTAAAAAAATCTCCAACTTTTCAGAAAAGAGAAGGTACTTAGCAGTAGTTGATTAACTCTCTATAAGGTACTAGATGAGGCTGGTAGTAGAATCCAAACTATAAGAACACAGCCCTCTCATCCCTCATTCAATGCAAGACCAAGGACACAAGAAATACAGGTGAAAGGATAAACATTTAAAAAGCTGAGCAGTCAGTTTATATGACCCTAAATGTCAATAATGATGCCAAATAAGTGAGGCAGAGGATCCACATGTGCTGCAGTGGTCAGGAAAGCAAATGTGAAAGAAATGAGGGTCTTGAAATTAACTTTAAATACACAAATGATTTTTTTATTGCACATACACAATAAAAAAGTAAACTTAATAGGCAGTAGTTGTTTAACAGTCAATAATTAGCTATTGTCTTTCAGCTCCAAATACACTCTTTTATATTGTGATGCTGGGTCTAGGACTGAGCAAACCATTTTTCTGCTGATTCTAATGGTTTCCTGTTAAACTGTGTCAATAGGATGCTGGAAAGAATGAAAGCTGAAGGAAGAAGGGACCTGCTCCTTCCTAACTACTTCCTCTTCTTGTCAGTAAAACCCTAGCAACTCTGGCAGGTTGCTCATTTCAGTAGCAGTTCCAGACTGCAGTTTTTCTAACATTCACTGAAACCAGCTCACTATGCCTGACAGAGACACCAGACAGCTAGTACCTGCTCCTCAGAGGTCAAGTCACAGCTCTGCAGGGCCTCTCCTCTAAGCCTCTATGTTTCAATAATTTTAACCTCATTTTGTTCTTCCAGCTTTAGGGGTAGGAGCTATTTACTGTGATTGCTACATCCATGATACTTTATTTTTTATTTTTATTTTTTTCAAATTAACCAGTATTTAAATGGGGAGGGGAGTTGTTTAACAGAAGTAGTATGAATTATAAATATTATTTCCCGGGTAGTCAGCTGCTATATGTAATTGTTGTGCAGAAGACACTAAAATAGTGTCTTTGCTCTTAATGACAGTGGAGAAACCAGAATCAACAGAGGGAACTTGGCTTCATGGAGAACTGTCGTCACAAAGCTCAACTAAGGAATCTTAACACAGCCGCTGAGAGTACTGTGGTATAGGTAGCTGGGGAGGAGACACCTGTTTGGGGGGGAAGGAGAATAAAGCCAGGAAGGCTCTGCACTGATGGACTGTGAAGCCGGCAGAAGGGTCAGTAATCTTCTCGCCTCCTTGGCCTCTTCCATGATACTTTAGTGTTCTCTTCTTGCATTCTTAATTCATCAATACCCATTTAACAAATTATATTAAATTCTCTCTGCAAAAATAACTTGTGGATTCTGTGTTCTGACTGAAATCTGGCTGATAACTCTATTATTTATTTTCTTCGTGGTAAAAATCCAACACATGAAATGGTTTTCAAATACCTAAGATGTACATTCCAATGGACAATTCACTTAAAAAATCTCTCTGGTTAAAAAATTAAACAGAAAATATCTCTTCAATTAAGTTTATCATCTACCAAAGGAAATATTAATACTGCAAAACTGGACTTAAAAAAATCATCCTAAAAAATACTCAGGATTTCCAAAGGTGTATAAAAAGCTCCTTATCTTAAAAACAAACAAAAACCTCAGAAGGTCTTTGTATATGAGTTTTAACAGCAATAAGAGATGGACCACAGAACAGCATAAAGTTTAAGGCAATATAAACCTGCAAATTAAAAGCAATGACAATTTCATAAACTAAAAGAGGAATGGATGTATGCTTGCTATAGGAAATTCAATTAGAAGAGTAAATAAATTATAGTTACTCCCTAGATATTAAAAAATCCAATAAAATAATTAAACTCCCAACCCCATGCCCATAATCAGTACTAGTAACTAACTGATTACCTGAAAATAATCAGCTAAAGCAAAGAAACAAAAAGATAGCTAACCATATTATCTTAACATCTTATAAGATACTACATTCATTTACAATCTCTTAATATGGCAGGGTTTATTACTTTCGACAGTGGGTCCTCTGATAGGAGTGCATATGCCTAGATTTTTACAATTTCTTCCCAATCTTTCACAGTTGTCTTTGTCTAAGCCACTGAACAGAAATTTCCTTAGGGACTGGTCCTTACCAAGCAGTTCCTAAACATTCAACACAGTTTTCATAAAAACAAAGTTCTTTCCACATTCATTAATATATTTTGTTCCTTTATATTACCACTTCTTGCAAATTACTTTGTTACAATAATAAGAGCAAGCATTAGGCAAGTTTGAGAACAAACAACTGACGCCTAGAAAGTATACATCTCAAGTGGTAGAGGAGACCTGTACAGATGTACCAGAGCAGAGCCAGTTAACAACCTTAGTGTACTACAGTGTGGAAGACAGAAAGTTTTACAGAGGAATGGAGAAGTGAAGGGGAGATCAGTATGAAGGATTACTACAGTGTATATGCAGTTTACTAAGGTATCATACATACAACAGAATGCTAACGTCGATACATTAACCCACCAGCCATAACACAATGTCAAAATCCTTCAAGGGGATGCAGAGCATCTGAACAGATCCCAGATAAGGCCAGAAAAATGTGCCAATGACTAAGGACATACATAGGAAAGTCTAACTTTGAAAGTCACAATTTACTCTAATCATAATTTCTTTATTATGCAGTAATTTCTTATGACTAGGGCCAAATAAGCTAGTAGGGAGTGGTGGGGGAGTAGAATATAATGGCTTTTAAAAGTCCCACAGAAGATGCAGAGACAAATAAATGCAGCCTTGTGACTATCTCAGATATGACAGTTAGGTCTCTAAACCTAGACATGGGCATTACCAAATTTGGTAAGAACTTGCATGGTCTGAATAGTTAACCCTAATCTACCTCACTCTTACCTTGGAGAATCACTTTGTTTAAGCAGAGGGGCTGCTAATGGGAGTGTTTGGGATATACGAATAGTGTAAAGACAGGACATTCTGAGCTCCCCATTCTAACCTTGCTTATACCTTGCATGTATTACAAGTAAACCTTTTTACTATCCATGTTTGCCTAATGTTTCCCCTCACCTTGGTTTTGACTGTCTGGCCTACAAAGTAGGAAAAGGATCCCTGTATAGGGAATAAACTGTTGAATGAACTGTTTTATCTCACAATCATCACTCCATTTTCTGATACAGCTTTAAAAAGTTCACCCAAAAATACTATAAAATCCCTTTAGCGCCAGCAAGGAGAATGAATTACATAAGAAGACAGTCAAAAAGAGTAATGGGCCACGAATAAACTGTTGAATGAACTGTTTTATCTTGCAATCATCACTCCATTTCCTGATACAGCTTTAAAAAGTTCACCCAAAAATACTATAAAATCCCTTTAGCACCAGCAAGGAGAATGAATTACATAGGAAGACAGTCAAAAAGAGTAATGGGCTTTAATGTCAAATATTACTGCAAGAAAAGGATAATGAGTGTGCACACCAAGAGGAGATGTGTTTAGATAAATTACGTTTGAGAGCAGGAGCACAAGTAGAGGTTGGGCTGAAGGGACAAGCGAAGCTGGCTTCCAATTCTACTAAAGCTCTTTCAAATATAACTGTGTTAACAATCATCCCAGAAAATATTAATGGGCTGAAACAGAACAGAAGAGCTTTGCCCAGCTGTCTAACCACTCTAAAACAGAGGTCAGTAATTTTTTTCTGTAAAGGACAAGAGAGTAAATATTTTAGACTTTATGTGCCATATGGTTCCTGTTGCCATTTCTCAACTCTGCCATTGTAGCCTGAAAGCAGCCACAGACAATATACAATGAACAAGGTTGTATTCCAATAAAGCTCTATTTGTGGACACTGAAATTTGAATTTCATATAGTTTTCACACGTCACGCAATATTATCCTTCTTTTGACTATTTTTAATCATTTAAAGATGTAAAAAATATTCCTAGCTCATGGGTGAAACAAAAACAGACAGTTGGCTGGATTTGGCCTGTGCACTACAGTTTGCTGATCCCTGCTCTAGAATCCACTCTAAGCTGGTAATCACTTGGTTGGGAAGCAGAGGGAGGGGAAGGGGGATTAGAGGGTACTGTCATTCAGGAGATACCATGGTTTCTAGTGTGCCAGACTGCCTAGATGAGGCATTCTCAGAAATCCTCAAATACTACTTTAAAAGGTTCAAGTATAAAGAGAAAACTCCATTCTACTTAGTCCTTAACTACTAATAAGGTGAAGTGCTGGATACAATGGTGAATGAAACAAAGGGTAAAGTACAGGTACAGGAGCAAGGAGAGCAAAGTTTTAGAGATGGAAAGAGGCAGATTCTTCTCATGCTACAGTGAAGCGACTAGCACTGAAGAGAAAGATAAATGCTGGAAAAACAACATGGAGGGAAATATGGCAGGAACCTTGATGAAATTCATACAAAATCTATAATTTTTAAAGAGTTACACTAATGAAAGCACTATCAGTGCTTTTGAAGAGTGCTATGAAAAGACAGAAAAGCTTTCTGGATCCCCAACTTTCTAAGGGAAGTAGGTTGAAAACGACACTCAGCTGAAAACACAGGACACTTTGATACAAAAGAAGAAAAGATTTCGGGGGCAGAGCCCAGAGTCCAGGGTGAAACCAAGAACAGAAGAAAACACTGATTTAGAGAAGCACACCCAAAGAGAGAATGAAACCTTCATGATGGAACATTCATGACCCCTGTAATAAGGGAACCTGACAGCAGGTTCCTGTTGGATTTCAAAATTGCTATAAATCAGTGACTACTATGAAGTTCCCGTTCCTTCCCCCAACCTTTTTAAAGAAACTTATTTATTTAATTTATTTTTAAAAATTTTTTGGCTGCATTGGGTCTTTGTTGCCGTGCGCAGGCTTTCTCCAGTTGCGGCAAGCTGGGGCTACTCTTCGTTGCGGTGCACAGGCTTCTCATGGCGGTGGCTTCTCTTGTTGCAGAGCACAGGTTCTAGGCACACGAGCTTCAGTAGTTGTGGTTCATGGGCTCCAGAGCGCAGGCTCAGTAGTTGTGGTGCACGGGCTTATTTGCTCCACGGCATGTGGGATCTTCCCGGACCAGGGCTCAAACCCGCGTACCCTGCACTGGGCAGGTGGATTCTTAACGACTGCGCCACCAGGGAAGCCCTCCTCCCTTTTTTTTTTTTTTTGCGGTACGCGGGCCTCTCCCGTTGCAGAGCACAGGCTCCGGACGCGCAGGCTCAGCGGCCATGGCTCACGGGCCTAGCTGCTCCGCGGCATGTGGGATCTTCCCGGACTGGGGCACGAATCCGTGTCCCCTGCATTGGCAGGCGGACTCTCAACCACTGCGCCACCAGGGAAGCCCCTCCCCTTTTTTTAATGGGAGTGTCTATTATGGTTTTTCTGTCCTGTATGTTGAGTATGTGGGGTGCAAGTAGATGTCTTTTTAGTTCAGAGGTCTCTGCATGGAGAGGAGCCACACCAGAGGATAGAAACTTCATGCATCTGGACCTGATGCAGATCAAAGGATCACAGACTTTGAGCCTGATGGTATAATTAGGATGAGACTTCTGGGAAATGTCCATGAATGCATTTTGTGTGTAGGAGGCATGTAAATTATCGTGGTCAGAGGGCAAGCTGCAGTAGGCTGGCTGCAAGGGTATCAGCAACAATTGCTCTCATTCTTGACAATTGCTCCTTTTACAATGTGACTTTGCAGATTTCCCTGTTGAAAAGTGGAGTTTCCAGTAAAGAGGTGGAGAAGAGTAACTGAGAATTCTGGTTGAGACAAGACCTAGGAGAGGCTGAAGGGGTCCCTGATTGGTTATTCCCCAGTGTCCAGCAGAAAAAAAACTTCTCAGAGGAAAGCTTCTAGAATCCCCAATTTGGACCTAAAGGACTTCCACTAATTAAGTTCAAGCAACAAGCTCACAATCAAAGTTTAAATACATTTGATCCTTGAACAAAACAGATTTGAACTATGCGGGTCCACTTAAACAGTTTTTTTTTTTTTTAAAACACTGAGCTGTACCTATCTATCTAGCTATCTGTCCATCTATCTAACTATTTTTGGCCGCAGGGCCTGCAGGACCTTAGTTCCCTGACATTCCAATAAACCTTTATTTCTAAAACCAGATAGCAAGGACACATTTGGCCTGCTGGCTGTAATTTGCCAAATCCTGGTGTAGATAGAAAACCCAAAATAATATATAGTAAAATCATTAAAAATTAAACTTTAGCTAGGTGACTAGATATAAAATCAAAATATTTGATTTCATTTCTATGCATCAGCAACAAAGTTAGAAATTTTAAATTAAGAAAATACTATGTCCAGGAACCTTGAGGGCATCATGCTGAGTGAAATAAATCAGACAGAGAAAGACAAATACAGTATGATCTCGCTTATATGTGAAATCTAAAAAACAAACAAACAAAAAAACAAGCACACAGATACAGAGAACAGATTGGTGGTTGCCAGAGGCAAGGGGTGGATGAAATAGGTGAAGGGAGTCAAAAGGTACAGACTTCCAGTTATAAAATAAATAAGCTACGGGATGTAAAGTACAGCATGGTGACTAGAGTTGACACTGTACTGCATATCTGAAAGTTGCTAAGGGAGTTAATCTCAAAAGTTCTCATCACAAGGGAAAAAAAGCTCTGTAACTGTGTATGGTGACGGATGTTAACTAGACTTACTGTGGTGATCATTTTGCAATATATACAAATATTGAATCATTATATTGTACAACTGAAATTGATATAACATTGCATGTCAACTATACCTCAATTTAAAAAAAAAAAGAAAATGCGTTGACTCTATAGAAGAATTTGGGAAGAACTCACATCTTTGTAACACTGTTTTCCTATCCAGGAATGCAGTATATCCATTTATTTATGACTTTTAAATTTTCTTTCAATGAAGTTTTACAATTAAAAAAAATACTATGCTTTTTGGGACTTCCCTGGTGGCACAGTGGTTAAGAATCCACCTGCCAATGCAGAGGACATGTGTTTGAGCCCTGGTCCGGGAAGATCCCACATGCTGCGGAGCAACTAAGCCCCTGCGCCACAACTACTGAGCCTGCACTCCAGAGCCCATGCTCTGCACCAACAGAAGCCACCTCAATGAGAAGCCCACGCACTGCAACGAAGAGTAGCCCCCTCTCGCCGCAACTAGAGAAAGCCCGCACACAGCAGTGAAGACCCAACGCAGCCAAAAAAAAAACGTTTTTTAACATAAAATAAAAATATTCTGAGGTATCTAGAAATAAAACAAACAAAAACAAAACAAAAAAAGTGAAAAACCTTGAGGTGGAAAAAAGAATAAATTTTAATGAGACATTTAAGAACACTAAAATAAATGGATAGATATTCTGTGTTCATGGACAGGAAGACTCAGTATCATAAAGATGTCCAGTCTTCCCAAAGTACTGCCATAATCAAGCCGCCAACAGGATTTCTTGTGGAAGTTGTCAAGCTGATTCTAAAATTTGGAAGGGCAATGGGCCAAGAACTGTTGAGACAATCCTTATAAGAAAAGGGAGGAAGTACTTGCTCTAACAGAAATGAAGACTTACACACCTAAGATAATGATGACAGGTTTTAGTGCAGGGATAGGCCAACTAATCAAATGAACAAAATACAAACTTCGAAACAGACCCACAAATGTACAAAAATTTGAGACACGACAAAGAAGTGATTCAGATCAACAAGGAAAGTAATTCAATAATAATGCCTAAAATTCAACAAAATGCTGAGATAATGGATTATCTAGTTAAAAAAAAAAAGGTTATTTCCTTACCCAATTTTAAAACTTACAGTAGACATTCTGATTCCCATGGGAAAATGGTAGTCATCCAAATTCAAATCAAATGTTTTACTAAATACTCCAAAAACCAGAGATCAAAAAGAAAAACAAATAAAACTGTCCACAGCACATACTTGTAATACAAGTTCTCACTTCAAACTTCAATTTACAGGTAAATGGGGAAATATAAACATGCAAAACCAGCAATGTCAATTACAGAGTCCTCACTGGAGAGAAAAATCCAAGGAATTTGTATGGAAGAGGAGGATCTTGGCAGTGGAGTACGAAGACATCAAATATGGTTCCCCTCCGAACAAGTGGTAAGTAGCACTTAGAAGGTGGAGGTATTCCTTCAAAGCTTGGCGGATAAAGGAAAGGAAGAAAAAGATAACAGTTCTACTGAAATGAGATGGTATCACAGAATCAGAAGCACTGAATAGAAAGCCTTCCATGTATCATTTAGAAAAGAAGTTGTATTTCACTATACCAACAGAAGAGGGCATTCCTAAACTAACAAACAGTAAATTTTTCTTTCTGGCCCCACAGAATCACTTATTAAAAAATATTTTTAGGACATTTGAGGAAATTTGAATATAGAATGGAAGTGCTTAAAAGTAGGTATATAGTTAGAACAAACTTACAGAAAATAAAAGGGCTCAAAGGAACAAGTTAAATATCACCACAAAGAAATCAGACAAATCCACAGCATGGGACAATCTAAAAGACAACTAGCATAGACTCTTTAAAAAAAAAGTCAATGTCATGGTATAAAAATTGGTGAAGGGATTTTTTTATACATAATATTATGGAATTTTCTGGCATATGATAATTGTATTATGGTTATAATGAAGCACACCTTTAAGTCTTAGGAGGTGTATATTAAATATTTATGGCTGAAATGTCATGATGTCTACAATTTACTTTCCAACTGTTGAGTTTTGGAAAAAAAAAGAATACGTGTGGGAATATATCTATATGGAGATGGTTAAAACAAATATGACAAAATGCTAGTTATTAAATCTAGGTGATGAGTGTTTACTGCATGCCAACTTTTCTATATGCTTAAAAATTTTCATAATAAAAAGTTTGGGAAACCACTCACTAAAAAGTTAGAATAAGTACAGATAAACATCAGGAACATCAGTAACCAAAATATATCCAGTTAGTAGTATCTCAATTCAATGGAGTAAAGAATGCTTTATCCAACTGCATCGACATTAACTTGCCCATGCATAAGGAAGAAAAGAAATTAAAATGAATATACTGTCATTTTATACAAAAAAAATTCCAGATATACTTAACAAATTAAATGTAAAATAATTTATGTTTTAGAATAAATTAGACTATTTGTATAAACTTTGGGGACTAGACAATAGTCCTTCTTATTCAAGACAGGAAATTGGGAAGTTAAAAAAAAAAAAAAAAGGATAGATATTTTACCTACCAAAACAAAAAATTTTTAATTTTGACATAAAAATGCCATAGACAAAGGAGGAACTGAAGAAATATTTGTAACTTTTAATAAAAGCATAAAAGGTCTAATATTTTAAAAACTGTAACAAACTGAGAAGACAAAACAGCCCAATTAAAAAATGGGCAAATAATAACAAATTACAATTCACACAAGAGGATATGCTAATCCCTATTAATGAATTTAAATATTCTGAATCTCACTGGAATATAAACTCTGGGAGGACAGGGTCTTTGTTCTTGTTCACTGATATTTCCCAGAGATTACGAGAATAGCAGCATACTAAAAGCTTCCAGTAAACATTTGCTAGCTGCTGGCTGGCTGGATAGACGGATGAGGATTAAGAAAAAGAAGTACCATTTTTCACCCATCAAAATGAACCTGTTATATTCAAGGCCGGAGAAGGTAAAATAATGTCTTTATTAAAATTAAAAGCACATGATTCACTTTGTTATAAAGCAGAAACTAACACACCATTGTAAAGCAATTATACTCCAATAAAGATGTTAAAAAAAAAAAATTAAAAGCACACACAACCTTGACCAAGCAACCTCATTTAGAGGAGTCTATTCTACAGATCAGAAGCACCAGAATGACCAAATACATAAGTACATGGAGACCTGCATTCTTTGTAATGGCATAAAGTTGCGAACAACCTGAATGACACTGACAGAGAAATAGTTTATTAAATCATGGTACATCAATAATGTGGAACACTGTATAGCTATTAAAAGAATGTGATAGCTCTCATTCTTGATGCTGAAGGACGGAAGGATGTTTTGTGAAAAAAAAGCAAGTTGAAAAGTTTACTAGTATGCTTAATGGGGGCAAAAATAAAATCTAATCTAAATACCTACACAAATAAAAATGGAGTAAGATGTGGAAGGATATCATACATAACACTGGGCAATGAGATTAGAAAAGCAAGATGGTATGAAGTGTTTTTTTCTAAACATTTCTCTAATGTTAGACTTGTTAACAGTGAGTATACATTTTATATTTAAAAAATCAAATTATGCCATTCAATTTATTAGTAAGAAACACATAAATTGGTTCTAAAAAAGAAAAATGCCAAGTTAATGGAAAAAATTAAATTTACAGCATGCCCATCACAGAAATAATGCTTCTTACCAATTCAGTAATATAATGTAATAAATATAAGTTGGAATTGTAAGTTATTACAAACTTCTACTTTATATGGATCAAGTATAACAAATCTAACTAATGGAAAATCCCTCACATGTGTGATCTATATTAATGATATTTCACTCTTTTCTGAGGCAAACCTTGAAATCAATTTGCCTACCTATATGACACTATAATTTTCTAACACTTAAATCTCAGTCAAAAAGTATAGGCAAATGAAGTATGGAAAGGCCAAAACACTAAAAACCACTAACACTGGTTGGTGGGATAATGAGCATGGACAGATATTGTAATTTCTTTTCCAATTTCTTTTCTGCTTTCTTTCTTGAGCATTCCTATGGTCTCCTCAGTGCCTAACATGAAGCCTCGCACACAGTAAGCTCTACATACAGATGTAGATAAAGACAATAACTCATCTGTGAAGAGACTGGGTCTTCAATATATCTACTAATTTTAATCACAATAATTTGGCTGTTTATATTAATTTCCTCCCTTCTCAAACATTCTGAATGCTTCAGAAAATAAACCTTGCACAATGAAATTTCTTTGACTTTAAGTCTTGCACAAGAGGTAAAACAAAACTGAGGACAAGGAAAATAACTACAGCAAAACACACATATTCTTAGACACAGTAGGCCATTGGGCAGTTTATTGATTTATATTTATAATAACTTATTGGTTAATTATTCAAATCTTATTTACCTTAAAACCACAGTTAAGAGAGACAGCACCAGGGCATCTTATGATGAATGACATGGGATTCACAGAAATTTAAGACAGAATGGTGACTGGCCAATCCTTAAATTCCAAATGTCATTAATAGTGTTTTGCTATATGGGATAAAAATACGAAATATGTATTATACGTGGTATTAGTGAGGAGATGACCCAGAGATAATCCAAAAAGCCCTTGACGGTGGGCCAAACACTGGGCCCTTGTTTCATCTCTGCTAATAACTAACTGATCTTGGATACATCATTTAGCTTTCTGAGGCTTAGTCTCTTCATCTGAACTGTGGTCAGATCATCTTTTAAGATCCCTTCAAGGCTAAAATCTTTTGGGTTTAGTATCATTCCCTGTCATTAAGGGGAAGAAAGGAGGAAGAAAACGAGCAAAACAAAATACACAAACAGAAAAGTTATTTGGTTTTACATAAGTTCAAAAACAAGAAATTTAGGTTTATGAATTAAAAATTTAGATTTCAAGATTAAACAACAAATTCTGTGAGATTTGTTTTATTAAATACATACTGATTTTCATGATCTTTATTTGTTTAAAAGGAAAAGCATCTTTGTTGTTTGCATCACAGGAAAAAATGGGAATGATTAGCATAATTTGTGGAAAACAGATATTTAGACATTCTTAATAAAACCTCAGGTAAGACATAAAGTAAAACTAATATAAAATACCCTAAAGACAAGTAAGTACTACTGAATTTGAAAAGACAGTAATTAACCAATTGTAAGAATTCAAAGTTAAAGCCATTTCAAAGTAGTCTTTGATATGAGATGGAAACAATTGAGAGAAAATACTCTGTCTGCTTGAATGAATGGGCAAGTGAGAGAGAACAACAGAACTTTGACAATTGATGATTTGGTTAATGATGTGTTTCAATGATTACATACAAGCCTCAGTGACAAATCACTAACGTCAGAATCTGGTACTAATGATAAACAAAAACAATTATATCATCATCTAATTCAATTTTTATTTTTAGAAAAGAATAGCAGCCAAAATAATTGGTACAGGAATAAGGACATTATAACTCAGTAAGCTTTAAAAAGGCAATTTCAAAAAGAAAACTCTAAAAAGTATTTCCATTTATAATGAAAAAATTACCAGTTTGCTTACTTCCAAATATTCTATTTTGCTGGGAATCATACTAGTTGAGGTTTAAAATGACTAATTTGTGGACCCTGAAAGTAGTGATCATTCCTGTAGATTATAACCTCAGAGCTTTAGGATCTAGAAGAGTTCTTATTTACCCAGTGAGATTAGTGTTGGTGGCAGTATAGCAACGTGATTTTTGCGCGTCATCTACTTGTTAGATGCATGACCTGTTCAAGTTGCTTAAATTCTCTGAACTTTAGTTTGCTCATCAGTAAAACTGAGATAAAGTATCTAACTCAAGAGTTCTGAGGTTTAAATGAGAGAACATAAGTAAAAACATCCCCCAATTTAAAAAAACCATTACCTAAAATACTATAGAGATGTAAGTATTACAAATAATCTGGTATAATCAGCAATTGTATTAAAGCCATTAAGCCAAAAGGGGGGAAAATATGTTTATCTAAATTCCTATTATGAAGCCACAAATGTTATTCAGAAAATGGACTATTTAAGGGAATTCAATTTATCCTTATTCTAATTAGCAAAGCACAAAGGTAACACTTTTGACATCCACATAATATGGATTTTTATAGCCATGATATATTTGGAAAAGGTTATGGGAGCAACCCATAACCTTTTTCTTTTTTAATTCTCCTTCGTTTAAAAGCCCCACAATTACAATATGAGTAGAAAAGGTTGGCACACCGAGGCAAAGAACAAAACAAAACTAACACACACTAAAGATTAAACACAGGTCCTACTGGCTTTAACTGGCTAGGATACTTTGCTAAAAATAGCATACATCTCTTTAATCTTGACATATATCTCCTGGAGAAGTGAAGTAAATTAAACTCCAAAACTTCAGAGTAGATTCAATCAGGATTCCAAAGAAGCTCACTTTATTATTTTGGTAATCCTTCTGAAAAGAAATTTGTTAAACTCAGTGGACTGTGACTGGCTTATACCACTATTGTATACCTCCGTCTACCATACTCCTCTAATTAGGAACCAATCATACCTGTTTATTATATACCAAGGAGTAGCAAATAAAATGCCTGGACTAAATCACCATTATTCCATGTAAAGTTATGAGAAAGAAACTGTACAGTCTAGAAAACACAATAGTTATATAAAGAGAGACAGGACAACCTTCAAGAATTTGAAAGTATTATGTTAACAGATAATTCATCTTCCCTGCCTAAGTTACAAGGAGGCAGATTTTAATGCAATATAAAAAAATAATTAAATTTATCCAGAATTGAAATGGCTTATAACTTTTCTGGAGGATACTACGCCAAACTGAAAGAACACAAGAAATCCCTGTAACTTTTGATTAAGTAAACTTTAAAAATTTATTCCAAGGAAATGATTGGAAATATGCTAATAAAATATATACTTAAAAGAATGATGGCACCGTTTATAACTGCAGAAAACATGAAAGCAGCCTAGATATGACTACTAACCATGAATAGTTTTAAATTAATAATTTTAGACCAATGAGGAAATGATCAGGGTAAAATATTAATGAGACAAAAGGTATACAAAACTACAAAAGGAAGGGTGCCAATTCTGTCCTCCTCCTGAGAAAATATTTGTATGTGTAAAAATAGTTAGAAAAGTTATTATAAAAATAACTGGAACAAAGTACATCATAATTTATCAGTTGATTATGTCTATACGTAGTGGTACTGCAGATGGTTTTTGTCCCAAATTTTAATCCATGAGCACATATTTCATCAGATGCTGAATAATCATCTATCGGAATATTTTGAAAGGGATTGCTATACTTGAATAGTAAATTTAACTATATGACTCCCAATGTCCCTTCTAACTCAAAGATTCTACAACTCTAAGAAAACATTCTACAACTGATTTAAAAATCAATAAGCTTCTGCCAAGAACAAAAAGATCTAAAGTTAAATTTTCAAAGAAGGGCTGACAGCCAAGAATAACAATTTCTGAAGCAATATCAGTATCCTTTAATAGCTTTTTTCTTACAAAAATGGGTAATGAATGAACCTAAATGAGCTATGGCAAACAAAAGAAATAAACTAAAAATTGCAGAATGAATACTCAACTGCCAAAAGACTGAGGAGGAAGAAGTGGAGGAAGAGAATGAAAAAAGAACGAAGGTCTCTCCCTTATTTTTATCAAAAGGGCCACTGCCAGGATGGATAATATAATCTGTATGAGTGATTAATGACTACAATCATGAAAGCTACCTACATTCTCATATCTGGTAGGACTACAAATCAGAGAAGGGGGGAATGGCATTAAGAAAGTCTGCTGTTTCTTTAAAAAGAAATCTGATTTTATCAATTTGATTAACATCAGAATTAAGTGACCTTTGGTAGGTAAACTACAATCTTCAATTTTCATCTAAGAAAAGAAAGTAAAACATGAAAATCAGAGCTAATTATAAACTACTGGCTCAGATTCACAAAAATGTTAAATATTTTCACCATGAATTTCAAATATTAATCCATTTTAAGTCAAATAAGACAATTTCATAAAATAATTATCATAGTATCATAGATTGGAAACCTATACCTCAAAATAAAAAAATATTCCTTGTAGTAAGTGAAGGTAGTCATTTGTTACAAAAGTAAGAAAGCAAAGAATGCCATTTACTTTTTACCAGAAATAAGTAAGAATGCATAATAGACATCATGTAATAGGATATAATAACTAAAATCTGAATGAGAATACACTCCTATAATTGCAAAACAAAAATAAAATAATTAAAATACTAAAGTATAAATTACCCGAAATATCCAGAGAAATCAATAAGACATTTCTATTAAACAGTATTTTATTTATCTATTTATTTATATGCATGCAAATATGTGTGTGTGTATACCTATACCATACCATCTTTCTTGTTGCTTACATGACATATTAGTTAAAGATATTTAAGATGAAATATTTATAATAGTTTTCCTATATTTAGAATATCATATAACATAGAAAATAACGTTTGGTTGTATAAAAAGATCAAGAGCACACAACTTAGAGAACCTGGTCAAAATATAGTTTATTTTTCTTTCCTTTTTGCTTTTACTAAAAGAACTACAGACAGAGAAAAAACAAAATCCTGAAGACCATGACCTTCCCACCAGCTATCATAAACAAGGAAAAATCTGTTTTCCCAAATTATAACTAACACACAAATTTATTAACAAAAAAGGGAAAGAAAGGAACTACTGTCCTTTTAGTATTAAATATTTACCCTTTTTCTTATAGGATTCATTTTACCATAAAAACTTGGCAAAACTAGCACCTGAAAAGGACTCACAACTTTCTAATTAGTATATGAAAAAATACTTATTAAAAATTCAAAGATTAGACAATATGCTAGAAATAGTTTTAAAATGATCAAAGAATGTACTATTTTCTGTATAACTGCATAAAACCTGTTTTTTCCTATTTATTATTATCTAATCCATAAAATATTTTTGAGGCAATTTTACTTGACCACCACCCATTTCCTATTGTGACAAACTATTCAATACCCAGTATCTTCAAACATTTTTCCAATGTTAGAGTATTTAAGACTCATGCCCTAGATGAATATATAACATTACATATATCAATATTTCTTTAACAACTAAAGCATCTGAAAATAGCCAAATTCTGAAAAACCTGCTCTCTCCTTAAAAACAAAAAACAAAACAAAACCCAAACCCAAAAAATTCCCTTAAATATCTTTTCATGGCTTCTGAAAAATAAATACTCTCAAGAAAACACAAACTCACATATGTTCTGACAGGAAATATCAAAATACAATATTTTAAACATTTTCAAAAAGGCAGCACATTCTTCTGTGTGTTGCAACAGACTCTCCAGACCTGCAATCCTGCTGCAGTCATGAATAAACATATGCCTCTAAAGTTCTAAGTACGTGTGGCCATATCAAGGGCATGAGGCATGCACATCAGATTTGAAATGGATTTACATTACCTCCAACCTTAGGGCCACCTGCTGAACCAGGCTTCCTTGCACTGTTGACAGGATTTCCGGATGTTTTAGGTGCAGGAACCTTGAAGGCTGAAGCAGCTGATGACGGCCTATTTCCATCCACTGATTCTTCATCATCAAAGCTTTTATCTGCACAAATCATTAGAAAAATGTATTTTAAGAGAACTAAGCTTTGCTCAATTTTCCATAAGACTCAACATCAAATAAAGCTATATATAAAGTCATTAATTTCTATGATATATAATATAAAATAAAGCTCCTTTGAATAAGCATTTATGTATTGACTAACACTATATAAAATAACCCAGTATAATTTAAAATCAGTCTGCAATATTATATTTCCTACCTATATATATTAAGTCAAAACATAAAACCGAATACATTAACTCTAAGAACAGTAAAAAGCATTTTTCATTTCTTTGCTACTCATATAAGCATTTTCTGCCAGCTCCTCCCATACTGCATCTTCCAGCACACCCTGCCTTATTCCTTATACCCAGATTCTGCAACTTACAATCACAGATCCGTTTGCAAATCAGTCGCCTCATTCCTCTGAAAGCTCTTAATTTTCCTCACCCTAGGATGCTCTGAATAGTTCACATGGCCAAATACAATAGATTTGATACTAATCAAAGATTCTATCAAAAACAGACAGCAACAACCACAGAACCACCACTGAGGTTTGTGCCGGCATTTTTCTTTCTCTTCCCTGCCCTAGGTGCTGTAACAGCCAATCAGCTACAAGGTGACATCATCTTATGGCAGCTACTGCCAGATGAAAGGTAAAAATTCTCCATGTCTTTTAAAAAATCCTCCATGTAGTTGCAATCCTTAGTCTATATCAAAATTTCAAGGGCATTCAATACTAAAGGTTTATAAACCTACATTTGTTTTCTCCTATTTAATTCACATGAAAATTTATACAAATAGAAAATGTTTTCTGCAATATTCAATCTGCTGGAGTGCTTATTATTGCATCAGTAAAAATACGGAGTATCACAGTGCTCATTACTGGCATAATTAACTGTAATCTTACAATTTGCTGTTTATTTAGGCCACAGAAACCAAACTGAACAATTTGTTCTCATAAATGATTCTAAAATACTCTACAAAGCTCCTTTTGGAATATTTATGAATAACCACACAAGTATAACCTCCTTATATAAAATGAACCCACCCACCCCTACCCCACCCTCCAAATCACAAGATGTATGCATTTTACTCGTCCAAGAAGATGGTTTTCTCTAGGACCCTGCACAAACCAACCATGACAAACAAGATGGGCGAGGCAGAGAAGGAGCTTTACCACAGGCTTCACAACAACGTGCCAGAATCTCTTCCTTTCAGTCTGCATCCCTTACCTATGCAAACACCCAAATCCAGCAGAATAAAATCATCCCTACAAAGGACTGCAAGTCCAACTATTGAATATATTTTAAAATATATATACCAGACAAGTAAGACTGTTTTATTTATTGGAAAAAAGAATCAAATAGATACCCATTAAATTTACTATTCAGTAGACACCCATAAACCACATTCCTTTTCAGCAAGTGTTTTTCTTAAATAGCACAACTTGTAGGAAAAAAGTATCTTCTAGTTAAAAAAATATATATATATATATTTTTTTAGCATAATGCTATTGGGGAGCCAGTTTGGATCAATTAAAACCTATGCTCTATAGAGACTGCTCTGTTAAAAAAACTAATACAATCCCAGATAAGCTTTTATTTGCCACTACCATATTGAAACAAAAAAATGTAGCTAAGAGGGACAGAGTATATACACAAATCTACAGAGAGAGAGAGGTACTAAAACTTGAGTAGCCAGAAGTTCCCATGGAAACAGTGTTCTCTGTTCCCACACACACACACACAAGAATTAAAATGAGTAAATATCTCTACTGCTTAAAAATAACTCAACATTCTTAAACTCTTAGGAAATTAATTTTTACCTTTTTATCAAAACAAGGTAGAGAAAAGTATATAGATTAAAGTACGCAGCTCAATTAATTTTCACAAAAGGAATATGCCAGTGTAACCAGTCTCCAGACCAACAGATCCCTATCAGCATCCTGTAAGCACCCTCACTGACCCCCGCAAAAGTCACTATTTCCTACCAAAGCTAACTAGTCTTGACTTGTAACACCACAGTCGGTTTTGCCCATTTTTGATCTTTATATAAAAGGAATCATATAATAGGTACTCTACTACCTAGCTACTTTTCACTCAATATAATATTTGGAAGATGCATTTTCATTGCTTATAGTTTTATAGTGTATGAATGTGCCACAAGTTATTAATATCCATTCTACTGTTGATGGACATATGAGCTGTGGCCAGTCTGAGATTATTATAAAATAGTGCTCCTAAGAGGTAAGCAAACAAAGTTAAAGAGTTCTAATGCTTTTAGTATTAATATGGAAGTAGTAAACACAGTAATTTATTTTAGGTTGTATAAAGTCAAAGATGCGTATTATAACTTCTAGCGCAGTGGTACTCAAAATGTGGTCCCAGATCATCATCTGGCAATTTGTTAGAAATGCAAATTATCAGGCCCCAACTCAAATCTACTGAATCAGAAATTCTGGAGATGGGGACCTTGCAATTTGTGTATTAACAAGTCCTCCTAGTGATTATGATGCATGCTCAGTTTTCAGAACCACAGCCCTACGGCAGGAATACGCCAACTTTTTCTATAAAGGGCCATATAGTAAATATTTTAGGCTTTGCAAACCATACATATATGTAGTCTCTCTGCACAACTACTCAATTATGCTACTGTAGTGTTAAAGCAATTATACCACGACATGTAAACAAATGGGTGTGGCTGTGTTTCAATAAAATTTTATGTACAAAAACAGAAGGGCATCTGGATTTGGCCTGCAAGCAACAGCTTGCCAAACCACTAAAGTAAGAGTAAATATATACATAAATAAACAACTAGAAGAAAAATAAAATAATAAAAAGGATTTGATTAATTGAAAAGATTCAGGAAGAGACAGAAAGATAAAACAAGTGGATAAAAATAGAAATAAAGGGCTTCGCTGGTGGCACAGTGGTTGAGAATCTGCCTGCCAATGAAGGGGACACGGGTTCAAGCCCTGGTCTGGGAGGATCCCACATGCCACGGAGCAACCAGGCCCGTGAGCCACAACTACTGAGCCTGCATGTCTGGAGCCTGAGCTCCACAACAAGAGAGACTGCACGCCGTGATGAAGAGTGGCCCCGCTTGCCGCAACTAGAGAAAGCCCTCGCACAGAAACGAAGACCCAACACAGCCAAAATTAAAAATAAATAAATAAATAAAAATTTAACCTGAGGTGCCAAAACTCAGGTTAAGAAAAAAAAAAAAGAAATAAAAGATAAAGTGGCAAAAATAAAATCAAATACATCAGTAACTGCCTTAAAAGTAAATGAACTAAATATTCCAAGTAAAAGACCAAGACTGAATTTTTAAAAACAGGTTGCTTAAATGAGATATACTTTACATATAAGGATCACATAAAATTTAAAAAGTAAAATGATGAGAGAGACAGACCATGGCAAACACCAACTAAAAGAAAGTTGCCATAGCTATACTAATTTCAAACAAAGCACCTTGAAGAAGCATTACTAGAGATAAAGAGAGACTTTTTAATAATGATTTAGGAGCCCAATCCAATAGGGGGAAAAAAATTAACTCTACATTTTTACGCACCCATAACTCATCTTCAAATATATAAAGCAAAAAGAAGAACTAAAAGGAAAAATAGACAAATCTACAAATACAGACGGAAATAGATTTTTACCCACTTCCCATAAGGTTATACCTTTCTTGACCATAAGCTAGATAGAAGAATTCATAAAACTAGGAGCTTCCTTGGTGGCGCAGTGGTTAAGAATCCGCCTGCCAATGCAGGGGACACAGGTTTTAGCCCTGGTCTGGGAAGATCCCACATGCCATGGAGCTACTAAACCTGTGCACCACAACTACTGAGCCTGAGCTCTAGAGCCCGCGAGCCACAACTACTGAAGCCCACGCGCCTAGAGCCCGTGCTCCGCAAACAAGAGAAGCCACCGCAATGAGAAGCCCGTGCACTGCGATGAAGACTAGCCCCCACTCGTCCCAACTAGAGGAAGCTTGCATGCAGCAACGAAGACCCAACACAACCAAAAATAAATATAAATTAAAAAAAAAAATAAAAGAGTTCATAAAACTAATTCATTATCACAAGCCCCCAAATTTAAAATGTTCTGCAGTTTAGTTTATATATAGGTTATAAATATTACAGGCTTAAAAAGATTTTCTTAATAATTATAAAATATCAGAACAAATCCTATATTTCTTCATAGCACCTACCACTTCCTGAAATAATAGTTTCTTCTGAGTGAACTAGAAGGTGGACTGGAAGTCAGCAGGAACTTTGTCTTGTTTATACTGTAACACCAGTACCTAGAACAATCCTGGGATAACTGTCATAGCTAACTCTTCCTCCTGCTCCCCACCTCTGTCCCCCTAGAGTTTATTCTCAACATAATGTCCTGAGTTGAACAAAGTTACATCACACTGCTGCTCAAAATCCTCCTATGACTCCATAAAAAGGCCTACCAGGACTCCAAGATCTGTGAGACCTTAGATACCACGTAGGTCTCTCTAACATCATCTCCTATTCACTCTCCACCTTTCTCTCCAACCAGTCCCATCAGTCTTCTTGCTGTGACTCATATCAGGGGCTCTGCACCTGTCTGCCAAGAATGCTCCTCCCCTCCATAGCCACACTGCTTACTCACCTCCTTTATGTGTTTATTCATCTATCATTTTCTCAATTAGGTCTGCTTTGGATACTAAGATTATAAACTTTCCACCATCCTGATGCTACTGATCTATCCCTACCTCCCTGCTTTATTTCTCTCTCTAGCACTTACCATTTACATATTTTACTTATTTCATTACCTGCCTCCTCCCAAGGAAATGCATTATCTATTAGAGTGAGAACTTTGGTCTATTTTGCAGACTACCATATCTCCAACATGTAGAACAGCACTCAGAATGCATTTTTCATAGTACAGAGACATTCTGTCTCCAGTAAAAGTGTTACTAGGTTATTTGAAATGAAACACCAAAGACAAACAACTATAAACACTGGATAAAATGTACATTTACAAAAGTCTTCTTAAAAACCTGGACCTAAATAGACATTTCTCCAAAGAAGATATACAGATTGCCAAAAAACACATGAAAAGATGCTCAACATCACTAATCATTAGAGAAATGCAAATCAAAACTACAATGAAGTAACACCTCACAACGGTCAGAATGGCCATCATCAAAAAATCTACAAACAGTAAATGCTGGAGAGGGTGTGAAGAAAAGGGAACCCTCTTGCACTGTTGGTGAGAATGTAAATTGATACAGCCACTATGGAGAACAGAATGGAGTTCCTTAAAAAACTAAAAATAGAACTACCATACGACCCAGCAATCCCACTGTTGGGCATATACCCTGAGAAAACCGTAATTCAAAGAGTCATGTACCACAATGTTCATTGCAGCTCTCAATAGCCAGGACATGGAAGCAACCTAAGTGTCCATCAACAGATGAATGGTTAAAGAAGATGTGGCACATATATACAATGGAATATTACTCAGCCATAAAAAGAAACGAAATTGAGCCATTTGTAATGAGGTGGATGGACCTAGAGTCTGTCATACAGAGTGAAGTAAGTCAGAAAGAGAAAGACAAATACCGTATGCTAACACATATATATGGAATCTAAAAAAATGGTCATGAAGAACCTAGGGGCAAGATGGGAATAAAGACACAGACCTACTAGAGAATGGACTTGAGGATATGCAGAGGGGAAAGGGTAAGCTGGGACAAAGTGAGTGAGTGGCATGGACATATATACACTACCAAACGTAAAACAGATAGCTGGTGGGAAGCAGCCGCATAGCACAGGGAGATCAGCTCGGTGCTTTGTGACCACCTAGAGGGGTGGGATAGGGAGGGTGGGAGGGAGGGAGATGCAAGAGGGAAGAGATATGGGGACACATGTATATGTATAACTGATTCACTTTGTTATACTGCAGAAACTAACACACCATTGTAAAGCAATTATACTCCAATTAAGATTAAAAAAAAAAAAAAAAAAGAAAAGGGCTTCCCTGGTGGTGCAGTGGTTGAGAGTCCGCCTGCTGATGCAGGGGACACGGGTTCGTGCCCCGGTCTGGGAGGATCCCACATGCCGTGGAGCGGCTGCGCCCGTGAGCCATGGCCGCTGGGCCTGCACGTCCGGAGCCTGTTGCTCCGCAGCGGGAGAGGCCACAGCGGTGAGAGGCCCGCGTACCGCAAAAAAAAACCCAAAAAACAAAAACTCAGTAGGCTCACACTGGTAGTACTCCCAAGCAATAGCAAAAGCAAATGCAAACTTTTCCTGGAAGACATTCTCTGGCCTCACATTATTTGCACAAATAATTTTCCAAAGATCACTTGGCATGACAGGAAACAAGACACCATGAGCAAGAATAAACAGAAAGAAATGGACAATAGGAACAGATCCTAGAATTATCAAGGTCCTAGAATTTCAAATTCAAATTTTAGAATTATTAAGCACAGGCTATAAAACACCTGTACTGGGAAGCTTTTACTAGGCAAGCTGAAAATAACTCAGGGATAAGAAAGTTATTTTCAAAGTGACATAGTTTTTTTTTTAAAACAACCAAACAGAACTTCTAAAAATAAAAATACAATAACTGAAATTTAAATTCAGTAGGCAGGCATAACAGTAGATTTTAGACACAGCTCAAGGGATCATTAGTGAACTAGAAGATAAATCAGAAAAAAAATCACCCAGGATACCTACAGTAGGTGCTTCAATATTAACTGAATAAACAAAAAAAAAGATCAAGGGACTTCCCTGGCGGTCCAGCGGTTAAGACTCCAGACTTCCAATGCAGGAGGTGCAGGTTTGATCCCTGGTCAGGGAACTAAGATCCCACATGCCACGTGGCGTGCCCAAAAAAAAAAAAAAAGGATCAAATACAAAAAGTAACCTATAAATCATGATTATGTTGACACTTCTCTTCTCACTCCAATGTTTCAAAATGACAATACTATGGTTTGGTGCAGAAACTGAAAAGGATGAACATATTAACAAGTACTAGAGGACATAAACTAATAAAGTGAGCAGGCTGGAGTGGTTATGTGTATGACGGAAGAGAAAGAGAGAAAAAGGAGGAGAGGAGCTGATAAGAGTAGGAGAAAGAGATGAAGATGGAGGAGGAGGATAAGACTGGGAAGAAGAGATGGTGATGGAAGGAGGAGGCAGAAATAAAGGAGGAGGAGAAGGAAGAGATGGAAATAGAGGATGAAGAAATGGAGTAGGAGAAAGGAGGAAAGGGATAAGAAAAGGAGGGGGAGGGACAGGCAAAAATTGAGGGGGGGGAAAGAAAAAGAAGCCCAAGTAGGATAAGGCTTTACCTTTTGTTCCCTTCATATAACACTTGGAAACTGCCCTCAGCAAACACTGAGCTATTACAGGCCCACAATCCCATACCTGCATACGTGAAAGCCAAAAAGCTCTTAAAGTCCACCTTTACTTGTTTTGTCTTTTTAAATTCATTTGGTGGCAAAATCTGAACTGATTTGAACTCAGTTTATAGCAAAACATGATGTGAACTGACAAGAGACTATTTATTATGTGTATTTTACTCATTGTGAATTTGTATACATTTAACTGCAAAAATATTAATATGTTTGATTACAAGGTATAGCCTCAGACCCAGCTGGAGTTGTTATACAATGTATGGTGTATGGCCATATTAGTTTTCTAAAATCTGACATATTCTGAATTCCAAAACACAACTGGTCCCCACGGTTTCCGATATAAAATAGTAAATTCATATTACCATAATCAAGTCCCTTCCCTTTTTTCTTTTTCCCTTCAAATGAAAGCCATATACTTAAACATTCCACTTCACTTTTATGGGTACATGTATGTGAAAACCTGAAATTTCTGCTTCTGAATTCATACAAAATATGAAAAACTGCTCCATCTTACATGGCAAACAAAAGAGCAAGCCAAAACTTTATACCATTTCTCAAGAAAAAAAGAATTCATTTGGTATTTTCTTCAGTGAACCAACCCGTTCAGTAAGAACCCATGTCACAGATTTTCATGCAAAAAATATACTCTTTCATATTAAGTAGTTTCTTATACCAAAGTTCTGCTTTTCACTTGAAGCTATATCCTTCCTTATTCTAATTAAAACAATTGAGTAAAAGGGCTTTGGATTTCTAAACTTTTATACACTCGCATATCCAGCAATGACCATGGTCATAGCTAAATTAGCAACTGAGACTAGGAAACAATAATCCCTGTAAGCTATTGTACCACAGGTGTCTCAGAAAACTCAAAAACATTTTAGTTGGCCACTCTCCACTCTGCTTTTACAATAGGATACTCTCCTTGGCTTTCCTCTGACCTCACAAGTCCCTGTAGCTCAGTATCTTCCTCCTTTACTCAACCACTAAATGTTGAACATCCTCCTTCTCTCTAAACACACTGTCTAAATGGCTTCATCCATTCTCAACAGTTTTAAATATCTTCTATATATGCTGGCAACTCTCAAATGTTTTTTTCTTCAACAAATAAATGGCAAGTGGAGAAAAAAAGAGATGAACAGAGGGTTAAGAGATATATCAACTAACTGCAATGGTGAGCCTTGTTTGAATCCTAATTCACTGTCAAAAGATATTTATGAAACAATCGAGGAAATGTGAACACTGAACATTTGATACTATGGGTTAATTTTTTTAGATGTGAAAATGGTACTGTAAGTGTCTCTTAAAAAGATGTTTTACTTTATTTTATATATGAGTAGGAGTGCATGTGCGTATGTACACACAAACATATCCCACTCCAGCAGGATAGTAGGGCTTGGGCAGATAGGTAGGAATACAGATGAATAAATATTGGCTATGTATTGATAATTTCTTGAAGCTGGATAATGGGTGGTAAGGAAGGTCTGTCATAATATATTCTCTATTTCGGGGTATGTTTGAAGTTTTTCCTTAAAAATTTATGGTAATTTGAACACTTGCCCAGAACACTTGAAAGTGTGTTTACTCTCTTGCCCAGAACCCTGCAATGGAACACAAAAAAATGATAAACAACATCATAAGAGCAAAGAAAATGAAGCAAGGCACAGAGTATGTGAAATCAGCACCTAAAGATAGCAACAATTTCTTATAAGATGCAAATAAAAAGGATGGAAGGCTTTTGAAGAACACCATAGCAAAGCTGCAACTTAGAATTCTCAGAAGCAGAATCAAACAGCAGAGAGAACTGATCTGCCTTGTAGAATGACAGAAGTGACAGTTTCTGAGCCAGCAAGTACAGAGCTGATTAGCAAGGAACAACTGAAAACCTATGGAATGATTTCATCATTAAGCTCTTCCCACCCCCAACTCAGGGAGCTCCATATTTTACACACAGGTGTGCACGTGCATTCTGTAAAAATGGAACCACCAGAAAAGGAAAGACAGTTTTTAGAACCATTTAAACTTTTGTTTGCCAAAATTAAAATTTAATAGAAGAACTGGATAAGAAAGTCAAGGAAATCTCCCAGAACACAGAATAAAAGAGAAAAGCATAAATGGAAGAAAGAATACAAAACATAAAAGACACAGTGAATCAATCTAGAAGGTTCAATATCTGACGAATAATAATTCCATAAGGAGAGACTAAAACTAATGAAGGGGAGAAACTTACCAAAAAAAAAAAAAAAAGATTTCCCAGGGCTAAAGAGAATCACAAGCTTTCAGAACTAAAATAATCAAATAGTAAAAACTAAGAATGTCTTCAGTTTAAACTAAAATGAAAAATTTCAGTAAAGTGATTAGAAACTGAAAATCAAAGTGCTTCAAAATAAAATAATCACCAGATTTTAAAAATATAAATTTTATTTATTTATTTAGTTAGTTAGTTATTTGGCTGCATTGGGTCTTCGTTGCTGCACATGGGGTTTCTTTAGTGCGGCGAGCTGGAGCTACTCTTCGTTGTGGTGCATGGGCTTCTCATCGCGGTGGCCTCTCTTGCTATGGAGCACGGGCTCTAGGCACATGGGCTTCAGTAGTTGTGGCACGCAGGCTCAGTAGTTGTGGCTCACGGGCTCTAGGGTGCAGGCTCAGGAGTTGTGGCACACAGGCTTAGCTGCTCTGCGGCATGTGGGATCTTCCCAGACCAGGGATTGAACCCGTGTCCCCTGCATTGGCAGGCAGATTCTTAACCACTGCGCCACCAGGGAAGTCCCTAATCACCAGATTTTAATATTCACATGAAGATACTGTTCAACAGCACAGTTAATCTTAAATAGTTAACTATTTTATTTATTAAAAATAAAGTTTATTCCATACAAAGTTTAAGAGAGGCCAAGAAAGTTGATAAACTCTCTTAAAATTTCTAGGTAGATATTAACTCACTAGTTAAAAAATATTTGAAGACTTTTACCCTCCTCTTTAAAGGGGCCTTTAAAAATTTAAGACCTTCAATAGTTCAGTGAAGTAAAAAGCTAAACACAATTTAAACCGTTATTTGGTATTAATAAAAGTAAATAACAACATATTTCATGATACCCATGATATCAAACTAAACAATAAATGAGCCTCATAATAAGGCTTATTTAGAACCTTTACAAAATGTAGTCATTTCAGGTAGTTAAAATTTCATGACAGCTACAGCTTGGTTATAACAGCTGTCAAGAACATCTACTATACATCCTACATGTATACAAAGAAAAGATGTAAATCTTTTCTTGAAGATTCAGGTTCATTAGCAACATCATGTTTGAGGATAACTTGCTACTGATGTCCAACACTTTGCACCCAGATGGGTAAATGGGTCTGTATCAAGAAGATTTTCAATCTTAGTTCCCACTACTTATCTGCCTTTATTGCTGCTGAATGCCCATTTTTTTTCTCCCTTGTAATTTACTTTTTCTCCTCATAGACTCTTTTTTTCCCTTACTGCTCCTAGAAGAAAAGCTTGGCCTTTTGGCAAGTTAAAGGGTTGCTTTCTTTCAGTGACTTAAATTACCCAATCCTAGTGTATCACATAGAATATTCAAGGGTTTCGAAGAATAGAGATCTATTCAAATTAATTTCTTGCTATTGTTCCCTATCCCCCAAACCAGTAGTTATATGTCAGTTTGGAGTGGTCCCAAAAGGCTTGCCTATAGAATGCCAAGGTTATGTCATCGCTTGTATGGATTTTTTAAGCGATTCAGTGTTTGGAATAATAGATTGTGTTGAAATATTTAAAGTTTAGAAACAGTCTATTTGCAACAAAATCTTATTTCTTTCCAGCCACTCTGCAGCATAACAACAAAAGGCCAAATTCCTCTCGTGAGCTTTTGAGGCAGATTTCAGGGCTCAGAGCCACATAATAATCCTACAGGTTTTTAACTCTATCTGGTTTGACTGCCCAGAGCTACTTCACAATCATCTGACTGCCTGGTTTTATATTCTTAGGTGAGGATAAAGACAACTAAACAGAAAGGCACCTGAAAAAGCCACCTCTGACAACTCTTCAATCGTTAGTCATTACAGTACTTCACAAATACGAATTTGTCCAGAAATAAAACTGTTAATAAATAAAATCTTTCATATGGCCTTGAAGTTAAGCTTATATATTTAATAGATAACAGATTAATAGCCAGAACATACAGAGCAACTATAAGTAAACAAAAAAGTCAAAACCAGAAAGTTGGCTAAAGATGCCAGAAAGCAATCCACAAAAAAGAAAATACAAACAACCAAACGTATGAAGATGATCAACCTTATTAGAAAGAAGAGATGTTTTTTAAAAGGGTGAGATATTTTTCACCCATCTGATAGGCAAATTTTAAAAAGATTAATAATAATGAGAACTCAAAAGAATGCAAGATAGAAGGCGCTATTGGTGGGAATGTAAGTGGTAAAGCCTCTTTGGGAGGAAATTAGAGATAGCTAACACAATTTGAAATGAATAAAAACTTTGATCCAGAAATTCAACTTCCAATTATTTTAAAAAATATATATGTGCACACACACACGATTTGTACAAAGATGTTAATTTCAGAATCATTTAGAAAAGTTACATGTGATTAAGCAATCTGAAATTCCACAAAGAAATGGTTATGATATATCCATACTATGGAATACTGTGCAACAGTTCAAACAAATAAAACAGTTACACATGATGGCATAAAAAAAGATCACTATGCGATATTGAGTAGACATAGTAAATGGCAAAAATATGTTAAGAATGATGCCATTTATGTAAACATGGTCAAAAACAAAATAATTCATTTTGATACTTAATATATATGTAAGGCAGAGTAAAAGGTATAAAAAGACAAACTCCAAACTAATAAAAGTGCTCATCTCTGCTTATCCCTGGCCTTGGGGCTTGGAGGTGGTTCTGAGAGGATTTTTGCTTTATCTGCATTGTTTGAATTTTTAAAAATAGAAGATATTTGTGTATTAAAGAATAAGAAACAAAATAGGTTAGGAATAACAATCCATTTGTTGTATGTGTTCACATGATACTAGTATGATGTATGTGTATTACGTGAGAGAGACTAATATACAGAGAAGTATATATGAAACTGTTAAGAACTATAAATCCCAAGATAACCTGTTACTACTGTTTAGGTGTTTAATTTTTTAATAAAGATATATTACTTTATCAATAAAAATCCAATAAAAGTATTTCCATTTTAAAGAAGAGAATATGCAAGGTTACCCTCTGAGCTTTATGAGGTTGTTACTTTGATTTTTTAAAAATCAGTGCATTCCTATACAGTCTGAATGTATTCAGTATTACTTGAAAAAAGAAAAATTAAATAAATATACATTGATAGCCATTGAACTTATAATGCTTAAAAAAGAAATAAAATCTGGATACAACCCAAATCAAATGCAATATTTAGAGTTGCTTGTAAATTAAGGTTTAGAAATAGCAATCAAACAAACAAACTTGGCAATGCCATTAAGTATATAAGAACTTAATTTGTTAACTTTGATGGCTTTTGCCTTAAAAATTAGAAGTTTATATTGTTATTTATTTCTATAAGGACATATAAAATATTTATGTAAATTCTTGGGATAAACTATAACAATATGCAAAACCAGATTTAGTATCATATTTCCATTAACATGTGTATAAAAGTTTAAATGACTGTTTACCAATATCATCCTTTTGGTAAGTTTGCACCCTATTCCACATCGTCCCAAGGGGGCAAACTCCTTAGAGAGAAGTCATTATACAGTCATAAAGGAAGCTGAAACAGAGTTAAAACTCCCAAATACAGACCAGTCTTCCTAAAGAACATAGTGAAAAATACACAAAACATTTTTGAAGTAACCTCAAATTCCCCTTCTTACACATCTCTGGTGTTGATGTAATTATAAAGTATACCTCTAAGCATCTTAACAAAATGTTTAATAATGAAAAAAAATGCTCAAGTATTAAGTGTTATGAAGGACAATACTGAATGCACATTTGAGGCTCCAGATTTGATTCTGGTTTGCTTTGTGCCTGGATCTGGGACTTATAATCTCAACAAGCCTTAGTTTTCCAATCTGTGAAATGGAAATACCCAAATACTCTGTACGCTTCACAGTTATTTGTACCTTAGGAGTTAATGTACAATAAGTATACTCAAGTGCTTTGGAAAACTATACAGCACTATATATGTTTTTAAAATTATTCTTATCACAATAAAACACTGGCAAAATCAATTTTTGATCAGATTACACCTGTATAGAATTTGTAAAAGACTAAATATTTTCTAGAGAACTATTTACTAGGGACACTGACAAATCACAAGCATATCAATTGAAACAGTGCCCATGGCAAGCCATTTTGCTTCTTTATATACTTTATCACCACAGAATTCTACTTGTTGTCAAATACAACAGGAAAGATATCAAGCTAGCTAACTAAACCTTCCTGCCAAATCTGTCATTCTTCCAAAGGCCATGTTCTCTCTTCAAAGCTTTTATATTATTCCATGTTTCTTCCAACATCCCTTTATATCCACCACCAAAGACAGAGGGTTTGCTTGGGTTGCAGGATAAACTGTCATCTTGTATTTGCCAGATCCCATACAGACATATCAAGTAGAAAAAGATACCAAATGACAAGTACGCACACACGTGCACACATGAACATACGAGTGTGTGTGTGTATATACACACACACACATACACACACAAAGTGTCCTTCGTTCTTTAGGGAGAAATATATTTCTTATACAGCAGATGACTGTCACTTTAAAAGGAAGTGTATAGCACAAGCAAAAAAAAGAAAAATAAATCTTACTCACCATCTCCCATAGCCATTCAGATGGTCCAGGGAGCTCTCTCAAACCAACAGGTCAAACAGCACAGCAAATAAATGCAGCTCGGTGCCTGCGCCACTGGGCTCGGCCTGCAGCCTGCAGACACCCTGCAGACACCCGGAGCTCTGTGTGACCCAGGCCGCTGCAGCTCTGCACCGCAATAGCCAACAGCTGCTACTCCACTTCAAAATAAAAGTCTGGGGTCTTGCTGAAAGCCCTCGTCTATTTAGCAAAGCCTAGCAGAGCTTGATCAAGATTATTCTTTAACTGCACATATGAGGTTAGATATACGTTATGGTGTTTCTCCTTGTGCTGGCTGCCTGAAATTTAATGTCAGAAAAGCTCTGAGAGCCAATAAATGCCATCCCACTGGGGGACTTTTAATGCAATCATCAAAACACAAGGCATGTGTTCAGCAATCATTTTCTGCTTCCCTAAAGATATCCATGTAATCAGTAGCAATCACATGATCTGATGAATTAACTGATTTGTGCCTTTTTAAAAGGTTTTCATCCTTTTGCCGTTACCTTTTAATATTTACAACAGAAGACTGCTAGAAGTGCACAAACAGGAAGAGCTCAGTTTCCATGATTAACTGCTCTCATTATGCAAGAAGCATTTCTGTCTGCCGTAAACAAATCACGTCAAAGGCAGCCCATCAAAGGCTGCTCTGTATGCAGACGGCAGGGCCACACGGAACAAAGCTTGCTTCTGGTGGAGGAGACAGAACCTGGCCAGTGCGCAGCTGCAGGGACACCGAGCACCCTCCATCCAAGCTGCACAACCATCAGCACATTGGCAAGCTCCAAGAAGGCCCTGGAGCTCATGGTCACAAACAGATACATTTTTAAATCAACCTAAGAAAAGGGCTACTTTGCTTTTCACCAAAGGGTATGTTATAAACTAGACTGCAAGTTACCTCATTACCTCTTTTGCCAAATATCAAGGTAATTTCAAAGCCTAATTTCTGTGGTTTCGTTTATTGCCAGCCTCCTAAAACAATGCTTTTCCTAGCAACTGTTTTCAAAGAGAGAAGCTGGGAAATATTTTACAATGATTACATGCCAAGACTGCATTAGGTCCTACACACACTTGACAAATCAGAATTACGCATAGTTTTTTCAGTGAAAAAGAAAAAGACTTGCAGTCACAGCCACCAACACGTCTGTGCTTGTATCTCAGTTAGCATAGGAGCCTGTCTAGAAAACACCAGACCCTGCCATAATCACAGGGGGGCCTGCAACTTTCAGTCTTTTCCTTCCTACAGGGCTGGTGTTGCCTTCTTTCAGCCATGATTTGATTAATTTTAAATCCAGTTTCCTTCTAATAGCAGAGCTAATTCCACTGCACTTAAGGATTCTGCCTAACTTACTCTGTAATACAAGAATTAAAGTGAGGCTTGAAAAACCCTCGACAAAAAAAAAAAAAAAAAAAAAAATGCCATGCATTTCTCACTATTCCCAAATTAAACGACATGCTCAAATCTCTGATAATAGAATTTACTTTGTGTTCTTGAGTGTGCTGAACTAATGCTCTAGAAAATCAAGTCAAAGAGTTCAATCAAAACTTAAAAGCGTAGATATGGCAATAATGAAAGAAATCAGAGACAAAAGCATGAGATGTAAAGTTATGTATCAAGACATGTATAAGGGGAGAAGAGGCAGAAGGAAGAGGAAATAAAGTAACAGACAATTTTTCCAAACAATAAATGTATGTAAGATAGTGTTGGGCCATGTCACTCTCACTTACCACATGCCTCTCCAGCCTAAAACCCTTCCTACTCCCAGAAGTCTACCAAACTCTTCCCAAGGCCTACAAGACCCTCATATAATGGTTCCTGCTTACTTTTCCAATTTTTCTCATACACAGTCTCCCTTCCAACAGAGCCCTAGCCTCACTAGGCTCCAGTCAGCCCTGGCCTTCCTTCCTTTCTTCAAATACACTAAGACCTTTTCCACCTCTTGGCCTTTATGGTCACATTTTCTCTGCCCAAAGCATTTTTCCTACCATGTATCCAATGGCTAGCTCATTCTCCTTTATCAAGTCTCAATTCAAATATGTCAACTCTGAGAGACGCTTGCCCCACTATTCTATCTAAAGTGGCATCACTGAGTTACTTCACATCTCCATACCCTATTTACTTCACTTAATGACTGTGTAGATGATAACTTTTAACTGCAGTGGCTCTTAAAAAGTTATACCACCTTTACAACAAATCCTCTGGGTTTTTGTTTGTCTGTTTTTGTCTGTATTTAGTAAAATGATTTTTTCATCCCCAAACACCCTCAATGAATATATTATAAGAAGTGTGATATTTTATTATTATGGTTTCAGGCAAAGACACATTAAAAAGTTTTACTTACCATAATAGTTTCTAGTCACAGAATATCAGATGAAACAAATCCGAATAGAATGCCATGTTTGGGTGAACTCACAATAATTTGCTTTGCATATGTACACCAAGTGAGAGAGAAAAGAGGTGGTATCTTTAATAGCTCTTCAATCTGTTGTGTGCATGAACTATTTCCACAAGTTTCCATGATGAGCCTTTATTTTGTCCTAGATGTTTTCCTGGTCTATAACTTTATTTTCAAGTTTTAGTTTGAGTGCACAATAACAATGAGCCAAGAGGGACTGAAAATTATGTGGGGAAAAATTGTGCAGAAATAAAAAAGGAGTTGAATAAACCTTCATTACACTATTTTAGGTATAAACTATTTATTTGCCTTCAAATTGCTAGTTATAAAAATTTGTTTTCAGTGCTCAATTGATGTATTTTTCTACCTGTGAAAATTATTCAAGCATCTTGGGTTGGGATGAAACATAACATAATGTTAGGAAAAATTAAGAAATAACTTTTTCATTTAATGGCTTTTCACTTAGCAGCAAGGATTTTAAGGAATAATTTAAGTTAATTTCATTAAATTCATTAAACAAAGAGTAGTTGTATTTCTTTCATTACCAACTGTAATCACTCTGGATATCCATTTGTTTACTTGTTTATGATCTATCTCTCTCATTAGAATGTAGGCTCCTCGAGGCAAAAACTTTAACTGTCTTCTTCACTGTTGTGACATAATCCGTCTATATTTTAAGAAGACCACTCTCACTTCTGGGTAGAAAATAGATTCCAGGGGTCAAACATAAAACAGAAATCTATTGCAGTGATGCAGGTAAAAGCTAAAGGAGGGCTTCCCTGGTGGCGCAGTGGTTGAGAGTCCGCCTGCCAATGCAGGGGACACGGGTTCGTGCCCGGTCCGGGAAGATCCCACATGCCGCGGAGCGGCTGGGCCCGTGGGCCATGGCCGCTGAGCCTGCGCGTCCGGAGCCTGTGCTCCGCAACGGGAGAGGCCACAACAGTGAGAAGCCCGCGTACCGCAAAAAAAAGGGAAAGAATAAAAAAAAAAAAAGCTAAAGGAGACTTAGAGTAGGGTTTTAGCAGTGGAGATGGAAAAAAATAAGCAAATTTGGCATATATTAGAATTTCAGAGGCAAAAATGACTAGTTAGAATGGGAGATCAACACTAACTAATTCTAATCAGGAAATTTCCTAGCCTGAGCTGATGGTGGTACCACTGACTGAAATGGGTAAACTGGGGGAAGAACAGTTTTGAAGGAAAGGAAGAGACAACAGGCTTTAACTTTTGGGCCTGTTAAGCCTGAGATGTCTCTTAGACATCCAAATGGAAATGTCATCGAGGCCACAGGCTCCCAGATCTAGAGCACAGAGAGATAAATGAGGGCTAGAACTACATATTTAGGAGTCATCAGCAAATAGTTATCATTTGAAGCTTTTGGTCTGGATTAAACCACTGAAAGAGAATAAAGACAAGGGGAAAAAGAGGCTTGGGCCCTGGGACCTACCAACATGATAAATGGGCTTTCCTCTTATAGTCTCATCCCTTATTAACAGAGCCATTAAAGTATTTTTCAATGACAGCTTAATACTGTCATCAAAATCATCATGACCAATTTTTACACACCAATAAGTATTATAGACTTTAACGTTCACATTTGACTATACTTGCAATATTCAGATTATAATCTCCAAAACAGAAGGGTTTCTGAAAACTCTCTCCAAGAGAAATAAATGCCAGATACTAACCCTAAACGTCCCTGTTTGTGGAGAGATAACGAAAAGAAAAAGAAATGGGAGCTAAAAGAATAGGAAACAAAAAAATCTTCTATTTTGAAGGTAACAGAAATAACCTCACAAAATACAAGGACAATACTTTCAAAATAAACCATATCCAAATAATAAATATCTTAAATTTTTAGTACGCATTATACTTTTCTTCATAGGGCTGTAACTACAGAGTCTGGAATACATAAATGAGTATGTAGTGTAAATGATATGAAAACACACAATCTTAATTCAAGGAATTTTAACAATTCTCCATCTTCTTGCTGTTTCTGGTTTCTATGGAAATGGACAGTGGTAACGGCTGGAAAAATAAGGACAAGGTACTTAAAACACCTTCTATTTAGAGAAGAGGAGTGAGAAACAGCTGGCAATCAGGGTGAGGACTGGTAGTGCTGAAGTTAATTTATGCTTCTGTAACTAAGTTTAGATTAAGGTAGACACAATCTTTTTAACACTAAATTCTCTCACTCCATCTGCCTTCCTGCAATACAACAAGGCTTGGTCTTGGTTTATCCAGCAAAAGAGAACCAAATTATATTAGTAACTAGCTTTCTTATTATTTGACTATAACAACTCATATACCAAATTTTTTCTCCAACATCATGCACATTACTAAGCTAAGCATACTATCTTTAATATGAACCTACTTTCCCAGGTAGAAAAACCACCTATACTATCTTTGGAAATAGCATATATTCTTCACATGTATGGTTAATTAATACTTAAGGATTGAAGGTAAATGCTACCCAATAAGACCAAACACAATTTAGCAACCTTACAAAAAGAAGAGCAGCCACAAAATCAAATAAATGCCAGATACCAACTCCAAACCTCCTTGAGTTCCAATTTGGTCTCATTCTAATTAAGAAGCCAAAAATGATTACACTGGTGAAGTTCCTATGGCTGTGTCTCTTCACTAGTATGATCACTGATACTCTACACATAGGTGTAACAGAGTAATCAACCCTACAATTTCTACTAAAAGCATCTAACTAAAACAACTACTCTGGGATCATAGGCAAAACATTCTCTGACATAAATCATACCATTGTTTTCTTAGCAGTCTCCCAAGGCAATAGAAATAAAAACAAAAATAAACAAATGGGACCTAATCAAACTTACAAGCTTTGGCACAGCAAAGGAAACCATTAAAAAAAAACACACACACAGAGAGAAAAAGACAACATATGGAACGGGAAAAAATAATTGCAAACGATGCAACCAACAAGGGCTTAATTTCCAAAATATACAAACAGTTCATATAACTCAACAAAAACAAAAAAAAAACCAATCGAAAAATGGGCAGAAGACCTAAACAGATATTTCTCTAAAGAAGACACACAATACAGATGGCCAAGAGGCACATGAAAAGATGCTCAGCATCACTAATTATTAAATAAATGCAAATCAAAACTACAATGAGGTACCACCTCACAACAGTCAGAATGGCCATCATTAAAAAGTCTACAATGAAAACAACCTAAATGTTCATTGACAGGTGAATGGATAAAGATGTGGTACATATATACAATGGAATACTACTCAGCCATAAAAAAGAACAAAATAATGCCATTTGCAGCAACATGGATGCAACTATAGATTATCATACTAAGTGAAGTCAGAAAGAGAAAGACAAACACATGATATCACTTATAAATGGAATCTAAAATATGGCACAAATGAACCTATCTATGAAACAGAAACAGACTCACAGAGAGAACAGACTTGTGGTTACAAAGGGGGAGGGGAGGTGGGGAAGGGATGGATTGGGAATTTGGGGTCAGTAGATGAAAACTATTACACATAGAATGAATAAACAACAAGGTCCTACTGTATAGCACAGGGAACTATATTCAATATCCTGGGATAAACCATCATGGAAAAGAAAATAAGAAAGAATGTAGAGGACTTCCCTGGTAGTTCAGTGGTTAAGAATCTGCCTGCCAATGCAGGGGACATGGGTTCGAGCCCTGGTCCGGGAAGATCCCACATGCCGCGGAGCAACTAAGCCCGTGCACCACAACTACTGAGCCTGTGCTCTAGAGCCCGCGAGCCACAACTACTGAGCTCACGTGCCACAACTACTGAAGCCCGCGCGCCTAGAGCCTGTGCTCCGCAACAAGAGAAGCCACCGCAATAAGAAGCCCGTGCACCACAGTGAAGAGCAGCCCCCACTCAAGGCAATTAGAGAAAGCCCATGCGCAGCAACAAAGACCCAACGCAGCCAAAAAAAAAAAAAAAGCATATATGTATATACTGAGTCACTGTGCTATACAGCAGAAATTAACGCAACACTGTAAATCAACTATGCTTCAATTAAAAAAATAAATTGGGCTTCCCTGGTGGCGCAGTGGTTGAGAGTCCACCTGCCGATGCAGGGGACATGGGTTCATGCCCTGGTCCGGGGAGATCCCACATGCCGCAGAGCGGCTGGCCCCGTGAGCCATGGCCGCTGAGCATGCGCGTCCGGAGCCTGTGCTCCGCAACGGGAGAGGCCACAACAGTGAGAGGCCCAAGTACCGCAAAAAAAAAAAATAATAATAATTAATTAATTTTTAAAAAAACACAATTACTCTGGGAGTAAAAAACACATTTTGTGCACAGAACATAGAAGGCAAGAGGGTCATCATACCTTCAACTCAGAAGATACCAAATATAAGGCAAAAGAGTAGTATAATTTTACACAATTAACCCATTATTAAATTTTCACTTACTCCAAAAGAATCAGAGGATAGGTAATGATCAGCAGGATGTAAAGACTTTGTTATCCTAAACAAGTTTTAAGCCACAAAGTCAAATCTGCTGAATCAGTGATATAATAGTTGACTAGAAGACATATTTTAGTGTCTAAGACTTTGCTAAATAATCTTAGAAATGTTTGAGAACTGGAATAACTTAATTATTCTTACCTTTGCAGGCACTCAAAATCACACCACCTGAATTTTGCACTTCATCAAATTTGCCAAGTATCATTTCTAATCTGGGAATAAAGAATAAATTTTATTTGTTTGTTTTACATACAGTTTTAATTAGAAACAATTTCCTTCACCATCTCCCTGAGAAAAAACAATTCCAAGGATTCAGTTAGCTCTATACAACTCTCTTTTACAATTAACTCACTGAAAGCAGACACAAAATGCATCTCTTCAGTAGAGCAAAGCAGTCAAATACAGGTAGCACTCTACACACTCGCAGGTGTATTTGTGAAAAGGTAACCTTCAAGTGTAGGGGTTTACAATGTATAAAATAAATAAGCTACAAGGGTACATAGTACAACACAGGGAATATAGCCAATATTTTATAATGACCATAAATGGAATATAACCTTTAAAAATTGTGAATCACTATGTTGTACCCCCAAAACTTATATAATATTGTACCATCAACTATACCTCAATTTTTAAAAAAAGATAACTTTCACACAAAGCAGTTTCATATTTTCATCATAAAATTATTTCCCCAAACCCATCAAAAATATTGGGTTGGCCAAAATGTTCATTCGGTATTTTCCATACGATGGCTCTAGTAGCACTTAGTTGTCTTTAACTTCATTTGAAACAATTTTGTTAGACTGTATGTGACAGCTGTCATACCAGCGTGCATTTAAAAAAAGACATCAAGGGGCTTCCCTGGTGGCACAGTGGCTGGGAGTCCACCTGCCAATGCAGGGAACGCAGGTTCGTGCCCTGGTCCGGGAGGATCCCACATGCCACGGGGCGGCTAGGCCCGTGAGCCATGGCCACTGGGCCTGCTCGTCCGGAGCCTGGGCTCCACAACGGGAGAGGCCACAGCAGTGAGCGGCCCGCGTACCACAAAAAAAAAAAAAAAAAAAAAAAGCAACATTTTCGGCATATTATGCTTTATTATTTCAAGAAAGGTAAAAACGCAGATGAAATGCAAAAAAAAGGTTTGGGCAGTGTATGGAGAAGGTGCTGTGACTGATCAAACGTGTCAAAAGTGATTTGTGAAGTTTCATGAGGGAGATTTCTTGCTGAACTATGCTCCATGGTCAGGCAGACCAGTTGAAGTTGACAGCGATCAAATTGAGACATTAATTGAGACCAATCAACATTGTTCTCAACACAGGAGATAGCCAACATACTGAAAATATCCAAATCAAGCACTGAAATTCATTTGCACCAGTTTGATTATGTTAATCACTTTGATGTCTGCGTTTCACATGAGTTAAGCGAAAAAAACCTTCTTGACCGTATTTCTGCATGCGATTCTCTACTTAAACGTAATGAAAACGTTCCATTTTTAAAACAAATTGTGATGGACGATGGCAAGTGGATACTGTACAATAATGTGGAATGGAAGAGATCGTGGACAAGTAAAATGAACCACCGCCAACCACACCAAAGGCCAGTCTTCAACCAAAGAAGGTGATGCTGTGTATATGATGGGACTGGAAGGGAGTCTTCTATTATGAGCTCCTTCCAGAAAACCAAACGATTAATTCCAACAAGTACTGCTCCCAATTAGGCCAACTGAAAGCAGCACTCGACGAAAAGTGACAAAAGAAAACGCATGATCTTCCATCAGGATAACACAAGACCGCATGTTTCTTTGACGACTAGGCAAAAACTGTTAAAGCTTGGCTGGGAAGTTCTGATTCATCTGCTGTATTCACCAGACATTGCACCTTTGGATTTCCATTTATTTAGGTCTTTACAAAATTCTCTTAATGGAAAAAATTTCCACTCCCTGGAAGACTGTAAAAGGCACCTGGAACAGTTCTTTGCTCAAAAAGATAAAAAGTTTTGGCAAGATGGAATTATGAAGTTGCCTGAAAAATGGCAGAAGATAGTGGAACAAAAGGGTGAGTACGCTGTTCAATAAAGTTCTTGGTGAAAATGAAAAATGTGTCTTTTATTTTTACTTAAAAACCGAAGGCACTTTTTGGCCAACCCAATACTTTAGTTCCAACCTTATAATGAATATACTCAGTAACCAAGACATTTTTAAAAATTACATAAAAATCATGCTAAGGAAACTTAAGGCAAACATAAAAACAATGAAATATGTCAGAAATTAAAGTGATGCTGATATGACTGATAATCTGATGTTTTTCCTGTTAACCTATTTTAATTCAACAGCAATTCTATTAGCACTTCTGATTTTATATTCAGAATAATACACTTCTACTATCACTTCTTTAAAAAAAGTGTTTCTTATTACAAAAGCAATGTATACTCATTATAGAAGAAAATTAGGAAATATAAATAGGAACAAAGAAAAAAACCACAATCCCACCATCCAGAGAACTTATTTAACTGCATGCTCTCCGATGTTTTATATTTATATATAAATTTTTTTCAGACCATGATCATGGGATCATGCTGACAGCACTAATTTTTACTTTCCAATATTATATCATGCTATGATTTATTCTTTTTTCTTAAATTTATTTATTTATTTATGGCTGCATTAGGTCTTTGTTGCTGCACGCGGGCTTTCTCTAGGTGCGGCGAGCTGGGGCTACTCTTCGTTGCGGTGCACAGGCTTCTCATTGCAGTGGCTTCTCTTGTTGTGGAGCATGGGCTCTAGGCACGCGGGCTTCAGCAGTTGTGGCACGTGGGCTCTAGAGCGCAGGCTCAGTAGTTGTGGCACATGGGATTAATTGCTCCATGGCACGTGGGATCTTCCTGGACCAGGGCTCGAACCTGTGTCCCCTGCAGTGGCAGGCAGATCCTTAATCACTGTGCCACCAGGTAAGTCCCACTATGATTCTTAAATTATGACTTAGAGATTTGGGTTAAGTCTTTAATTGCCAAATGTTTTTCTCACATCAATGGTTCTGTCATGATTTCACTTCTAAAACCTTAGTTAAGCCTTGGTCCACATCCTGTCATTTTTTACTTGTAAATTGAGGTTGAAAATACTGTTTGGTCTAAAAAATTTTTTTTTAGTTGAAAACCTTCTAGGAATTCATTATAATGGGATTTCTAAACCTTAACTTCAGCTCTTACCCCCATTAAATTCAACAAATGTTCACACATCTGAAAGCACTGCAGTCAAAAGACACAGGTCCCTTCATCCTACAAAGTAAGTTACCTTCCAGAGAATTGAGCAGACACTAGACAGGCTGCCCAGAGACTAGATGGACAAGATGAGACAGGGGAGGGAAAACTGGAATTGGAAGATGGGACTTCAGAATGAAGACCAGACAGCCCAGAAACAGAAAGGAGAGGATTTAGGAAAGCTCTCTGGGAAAAAAGGCAGAACAAGATGTTAAGAAGCATGAAATTAACACTCAGCTATTCAGTAGCAAAAAGGGAGTAGGAAACTCAGGGCTGGAAGCTCTGAGAGAAAAGAGGGTTGGTAAGGAATTGAGGTGGGACAGATAAAATATACAGCAAGGAATGTAGATACAGGCAGCATTAATGGGAAGAGGGGTCAACTGAAAGATCAGGCAAATATAACAGTAACAGGGAGAAAGAAAGGAAAAAGAAATAAAAAGCTATTATAAAATAATAATACAGCTATTTAGAAAAACAAGCTTATTCATAATGGAGGATCATTACACATACAATCTGATGGAAAAGGAGGAAAGGAACAGTGTAAGAGTAGAAAGAAGAGACTGGGATCTTTTAAGTAATTCAGGAAGAAAAAGAATTTAGGAAATTCAACAGATGGCAAATACAACAGAGGCTGGAATATCTAAAACACAACTTAGGAGGCCAAACAACAGAGGCCTGTAAAGCTCTGGGAGGTTCTGATTCAGGATAAGGATAGAGAACAGTAAAGCACTAGGATAAAACTGGAAAAGCAACTCTATCCAAAGTCCATATTTAAGTTTAGAGTCATAATAATAAATCTCAAGTACAATATGAAAGAGGTAATTAGGTATCTCAGAACTTATCTTTCTTTATAACAGCCAATTATTGAGATAAAACTCATACCATATAATTAACCCCTTTAAAGTGCACAATTCAATGGTTTTTAATATAAAGCCAGAGATGTACACAATCAATTTCAGAATGTCATCATCATCCCAAAAAACAACCCTGTACCCATTAGCAGTCACTCCCCATTCCTCCCAATTTCCTCAGTCCTACACAACCATTAATCTAACTTCTTTTCTATAGATTTGCCATATCTGGCCATTTCATATAAATGGAATCATCCAATATTCCAGCCACTCTGGAAAACTGTCTGTGAATATCAACTAAGGTAAACATACCCTATGGCCCAGCACTTCCATTCAAATATATTCCAAGAGAACAAATACGTAAGTATACCAAAAGACATGCATAAGAATGTTTCTAACAACATTAATTCATAAATGCTACAAAATGAAAACAACTCAGAAGTCCGTCAACAGTATGGATTCATAAAGTATGACCTACTCATACAAAGGAGAACTGTAAGGCAATGAAAATGAACAACTATAGCTCGATCCAACAACCCAAATGAATCTTAAAGAGATAATGTTAACTGAAAGAAGAAAGACACAAAAAGTATACACTATATGATTCCATTTATATAAAATTCAAACAGAGGCAAAACTAACGTATGGTGATAGAGTCAGGATTATGGTTACTTCTGGGAAGGACAGAAAAGACAAGGATTAAGAAAGATTTGGGGAGGATTCTGGAATGTTGTAATGTTCTCCTTCTTCACCTGTGTGGGAGATACATGTGTGTATTCACTTTGTGATAACTTACAGAGCTGCATACTTACAATTTATGCACTATTCTGTATGAATGTCAAAACTGAATAAAAATTCTAAATACTTAAAAAAAATAATCTCAATATAAATTTAAAAATATATAATGTAACATATATACATACACTCACACAAAATATGTCAATATATGCTAATACCATTTCTTTCATAAAATGATACAGAATTTATTCAAATAAAATTTTTGTTAACCCTGGAAGTAGAAAGCAAATGAATAAGTAAACAAAATGCATATTTTTTAGATGACCTTATTACCTAAAATATAATTCATACTGGAAATAATCTACATGGTAAGAGAGGCAGCCAGATCTGATGAGACTTATGTAAACAGAACACACCACCACCTATGAAGTAGTCTTGCTCCTCCTGCCACCCCTCACCGAAAATCTGATCAAGTCTATAGATCCAACTACCAATTTACAGGATATAAAGACAGAAGAACACATTAAACCACACCACAGGAAAAGAATTAGTAATATCCAGGATATGGGAAACTTTTCAGGATAAACTACCCAACTTATTCAACAAATAAAACACAAGGAAAAAAGTACTTGGAGGTACACAAAGATTTAAACAGGCTTGTAATACATAACAACTAATTGTTGGACTTTATTTGTATACTGATTCAAACAAACTGTTAAAACATATATATAGGGCTTCCCTGGTGGCGCAGCGGTTGAGAGTCCGCCTGCCGATGCAGGGGACGTGGGTTCGTGCCCCGGTCCGGGAAGATCCCACATGCCGCGGAGCGGCTGGGCCCGTGAGCCACGGCTGCTGAGCCTGCGCGTCCGGAGCCTGTTGCTTCGCAACGGAAGAGGCCACAACAGTGAGAGGCCCGCGTACCGCAAAAAAAAAAAGAAAAAAAAAAAAACATATATATACAACATTTATAAAACATTATGACATTTATGAAAATTTGAACCCTAACTGGATATTTGATATTACAGAATTATTTGCAAAAAAATGTAAGGTGTGATGATTGCATTGTGGTTGTGATTGGAAAAAAAAATTTTTTTCCCTTTAGAAATATGTTGAATAACAAAAAGGACCTACTGTATAGCACAGGGAATTATATTCAATATCTTGTAATAACCTATAATGGCACAGAATCTGAAAAAGATTATATATATGTATATATATGCATATAAACTAAATCACTTTGCTGTAAACCTGAAACACTGTAAATCAACTATACTTCAGTGAAAAAAAATTAAAAAATAAAATTAAAAATATATTGAATAATTACAGATGAAATGTTATGAGTTGGATTTGCTTGAAAATAATACAGGACAAGAGTAAGTAGGTAAGGGTGTAACAAACAAAACTGTCCACAAGTTAGTTATTGAAGATGGATAATAGGTACATGAGGTTCATTATACTATCCTGTCTAGAACAGTATAGAATCTTAAGAATTTTTTAAACAGTAATAACCTATATGTCCTTTTATATCTTTTGAATATTAAAGCATTCCAGAAAATTGAACCTATTTTAAATAAGCACATGAAATTAAAACCTTTAAAACCATTGGCAAAATAATAAATTTAGCAAGACTTACCTAGCAAGGGGAATTCCTCTCTTATAAAGGTCCACTCTCACTTTCTCTCCCACATGTCTATAAATCTCCACCACAGCCAATACTGCAGCATCTCTAACCTGCCAAATAATTCAGAACTTTAAAAACTTACATGAGACAATAAAATACTTCACCTCAAGGTAACATTAAATTCACAGACCAACTTGAAGCTCCAAGTTGGTTTTAATGCCTCTAAACCCCTGGGAGATTATGGCAGGTCATTAACAAAAACCAAGACGACCTGCCAAGAAACCTTGTAAAAGTTTTACAGAAATCTAAGAAACATGCAAATAAATGTGGCTTTTAAAAAATCTTCTATTTGTAATAATATTGTATAAAGAACTGATAATAACTATATGACTACAAATCATTATCGTGGTTAACATATTTTCATAGAATAAAACTGCCTTTCAAGAATGTGGCCTGAACGCAAACAGATACACCAATGTTCACAGCATCATTATTCACAATAGCCAAAAGGTGGAAACAACCCAAATGTCTACCCATGGATGAATGGATAAACAAGATGTGGTATATACAGACAATGGTATATTATTCAGCCTTAAACAGGAATGGAAGGAAATTCTGACACATGCTACAACATGGATGAACTGTGAAGACATTATGCTAAGTGAAATATGCCAGATACAAAAGGACAAATATTGTATGGTTCCACGTTTATGAGTAGTCAAATTCATTTGGAGAGAAAGTAAAACGTGGCCACCAAGAGCTGAAGGACTGGGGGAAATGAGGAGTTATTGTTTAATGGGTAGAGAGTTTCAGCTTGGGAAGATGAAAAAGTTCTGGAGATGGGTGGTGGTGACAGCTGCACAACAATGTCAGTGTACTTACTGCCAATGAACTGTACACTTAAGAAAGGCTGAAATGGTATATTTTATATTGTGAATATTTTACCACAATTAAAAGAAAAAATAAATGTGGCCTAAAGACGGGAATGTGGAAGACAGCTTTTAGTTCCTTTGCATAGCTCACTGTCGAAGGGCAAACGAAGAGACAGTAGAACTCTCTACAAACCTCTAGAGGCGCAGCTAGGGCCTAAAAGCAAGGAAATATCCAGGGTCATTCCAAATGCCCAAGCTGTGCCAAAAGGGTTACAGCCAAGATTCAACTCCACCACAAAGAACAAGATCCAGAACACACCCCTATTTATGCCTATAGTATTTGAAGCTCAGGGAATGAAATTTCCAACAAGTGATATACCACTGGCACAAACAGGGTTATGACTGTTGCAAAAGTTGTTATGCAGGAATGAAAAGGAAGCTGAAAATCTGCCCTCACAACTAGCTTATAGGAGGACTAGAGAAGGAAATTCAGGTTCTTTGTTAATCAATCTTTCAAACTCAAGAACTATCCTTTAAGTCCCATCTATCCTTAATACTAGCCAAACAGCTAACAAACTTAAGCTACGTTTGTGAATATAATGTGTTCTTAAAAACTAAATGTGGTAGACTTTAAAAGAAAAAAATGAAGTGGAATCTTGATTTTACCACCCCCCTCCACCCTCTCTCTTCTTTTTAAAAATGGAACAAGAGCATTAGAAAACAAGAGGTGGCTAAAAAATTAGTCAGTGCTTAAATGTAGATAAAATTTTACCTGACTGTTGGAATCTCCAAATAGGATACACAAATGTGGTACCAACTTGCTGAGGACTAGTGGCTGAGCCCCAAAACTAAATATAATTTGAAAAAAAAATAAAGAGAATTTGGTTTTAATCAAACAGTAAACAAAATATCCTTATACTTTTATCTGTCTCGATAAGACAAATACGGTGGAGAGCACGGGCACACATCATTAAAACATGAAGGATATGAGACACAAGCAAAACCTAATTCTAAACAATGTGAGATATGTAAAATTGAATAATCATGACTGACAATGAAAACTGTCAACACATGATCCAACAGAGCAAAATGTTCAACCAATGGCACTCTTAAACCTAGCAACCTATCAATCACTTAGAAAATTTGAGCTTTTGCATTAAAATACTGGTTTTTTAGACTCTGGGTCTCAAACAAATTTGCATTCCAGTACAATAAGTAAATTAAAAGATCTTTATTTATGCTTATTAATATTTTGATGAGGTCATTGGTTGAAAGCAAATGACAAGACAGCCAAAAACCATGAAAGTTGTGCAGGCTGAATGCACTTACAAGCTCTAGATGGCAGAAAGGACCATAGAGGAGTAAAAGAAAATAAAATGAAGGTATAGTTAGAGAAAAGGAAGTAACACTACAAAAAAAGTTGAAAGCTACTATATATTACCTATCTTGTTGCAGAGAACTTGAAAAAATCATCCAGAAAGAGAACAAAAGCCCTAGTTTACAATTTCTTCAGGCTGGAGTTCTGAGCTCTGTGGCATTTATGCTGTCAGAGCTCTGCACACTGCTGTCAGCTTCACTGTCTGGTTACCTGGGGGAGTCTTATTCAGTCTATGATTTTGGTAACCACCTGCACTGCTCTAGAAAACCTAGGGCCAATTGGCAAAAGCGGGCTGGGGAAAATGGCTACAATTGTTGAAATACCACTGAGCTTAAAAAAATTCCAAACTGGGTCCAGAACAGAGGTAGATCCTAAGTTATATCAGCATATTTGTTATATGACCATCTACTTGGTTGGCAACTATTAACATACTAAAGAGAAAAAAAGAAACTCTTCTTATCAATGACTAATAATTTTAAATTAACAACATGAAAGATAACATATATACAAAAAAATTAACAGATAAAGCTATCAAATAGAAAAACTCTGGTGCCAGAGATAAATTAATAACTATTTAAAATTTGTTATTTCCATAGCTTTCCTTGAGCTTTGTGAAATGGATTTTGCTTTTTCTTTTTTAGAAAAATGAAAAATATACTCCAGTAATCATAAAACTTACATGTTTAATGTTTCAATAAGACACAGACACACGCCTTCTCGAGATCGAAAATTCTTGTGCTTAAAACCAGAAGCCAACTGTTCCCAAATGTACTATTTGAAAGAAAAGTAAACATGTATAACAAAAAATTAAATTACTCATGTTATAATCTTTTATCTATTCCCAACTTTACTACCAACCTTATTGGTAGCTAAATTTTCCCACAGATTTCTCTACAAGTTTTTCTAAGCCAAATTTGCACTGATGCTGCTCTCACCCTTTTTTTTTTTTTTTTTTTTTTGCAGTACGTGGGCCTCTCACTGTTGTGGCCTCTCCCGTTGCAGAGCACAGGCTCCGGACGCACAGGCTCAGCGGCCATGGCTCACGGGCCCAGCCGCTCCACGGCATGTGGGATCTTCCCGGACCAGGGCACGAACCCACGTCCCCTGAATCAGCAGGCGGACTTTCAACCACTGCGCCACCAGGGAAGCCCTCTCACCCATTTTTAAATATCTTAATCACATTTTCAATTTTTATTTTATATCTTTCACTTTAGATTTCAATTATTCTCAGAAAAACTGTGTCCAACATTTAAAAACCTTAAAATTTCCAAGGACATATAATTTCTTCTAAACTTTAGAAACCTTCAATAACAATGTTACCATTATAAGCCTAGTAATATTGTAAGCATTTAAAAGGTCCAATGTTGCCTAGCAACTAGTACAGACTGTCACATGGAACAGGCTTTTTCAGCATTTTATAATTCAGGGGTTTTTTCCTTTAAACACTGGATCCAAATACAGAAACATAATCATTCTATTGCTACCCACTATAATCTTTTTTTTTTTTGAAAAAGCATAGATAAACCTATACAAACAATCCAGAACAATTATACGGGTTTGTTATAAGAAGGAATTCAACTTTGTTTTTCTAAACGTATAGCCAATTGTCCCAATCAATCCTTTCTCCACATTTAAGAAACACCACCCTTACCATTTACTAAACTAATGTGTACATACACACATACTCTCACACATACACACAAATCCCTACTCCTGAACTCTATTCTCCCTGGACTCTATATTCAGTTCTACTAATATTATTTCCCTCTGCCAAACTTTGTGGAGGGTAACTTGGAAGTTTACCAAAAAAGTCTTAAATGTGAATAACCTGATCCAGCAACACTGTCTCTGTAACTCTGTTCTATAATTACATTTATGTCCAAAGACACATGTACAAGGATGCTCTTTACAGCACTCATAATAACAGCATGTCAAAAACAAGTTAAAATTTGAACTGCTAAGCAAGTGTCAAAGAATACCCATCAAATTATAAGGATTATATATATATCTTTATACTCTATGGTATAAAAACTCTGAGGAAGTTTACTTTCACTACTATTTGGATTTTTTATAAAACATACGTAATACAATTCTTAAACTGTATTTTAAATGATAACAATTAGTATCACTATTATTTTGTAAATTCTGGTTTTTTTCCCACTTAACATGAGCTACTCTTTTATTTTTTTTTAATAAATTTATTTATTTATTTTTGGCTTCATTGGGTCTTCATTGCTGCGCAAGGGCTTTCTCTAGTTGTGGCGAGCGGGGGCTACTCTTTGTCGTGGTGCACAGGCTTCTCATTGCGGTGGTTTCTCTTGTTGCAGAGCACGGGCTCTAGGCATGCGGGCTTCAGTAGTTGTGGCACATGGGCTCAGTAGTTGTGGCGCACGGGCTTAGGTGTTTCACGGCATGTGGGATCCTCCTGGATCAGGGCTCGAACCCGTGTCCCCTGCCTTGGCAGGCAGATTCTCAACCACTGCGCCACCAGGGAAGCTCCCGGCATGAGCTACTCTTTAAATCTTTGTTTACGTGTCAATTTATTTTTACTCCTCTTTCAAAATACGTCCGTAAGGGCAATTTTTTTCTACCATATTCATAAAACACAGGTCACCGTCATCTAATATATGCCTTATATAATTAGTAGCCATCTGTTAAAATAAGAAATTTTCTCCTTGTTTCAGTAAGAGTTGCAGAAATTCATATAACATTCAGTAGTTCTCAAAATAAGCTTTCTCACTGAACATTGTATTATTTGTAGGTAGCAAAAACCAGAAAATCCTAACAAATAGTATAATCAGTACATTGTCAAATCACTTAAATCTATGAGTTAACTTTTTGAAAAAGCATTAAAAGAAAAGTAAGAAAAAGGAAAGCAAAAAATCAAAAAGTTAAATATTGACACTTTATCTTAGATTTCAACTTCTTTAAAGCATTAGCAATAATTTACTGTTTAAAATTTTAGCTTTTATGTCCCTGGGGTTTTACTGACTTGCAGTGATTACCATCTATCTTTACTGTTATTTAATCATTAATTAGCAAAATCTGAATTCTAAAATGTAGGCCTACCATAGGTGGTGCTACTTGATCCATTAACTTCAGTATCAGAGTCTGAGCTTCATCTCGAACCTTGTCTTTGGCATCTCCCATTCTGTCTATTAAAGCTACAATAACTAGAGAAATTAAGGGGGAAAAGAATAAATATTTATAATTCATCTCCATTATAAACTGTATTTTACAAAATTACAAACATCAATTATTTCCATAAATGAAAAGTTATGAGGTAAGCAAACTGTTTCAAGTTCTTTACTCATGAATACAATCAAAAATAAATGAGAAGCAAGTTTCAAAAGAATACAGAGTATGACATCCACTTATAATAATAATGTTCAAAAAACAGGCAAAACTTAATATTATTCTGTTTAGAGATACATATAGACAGTTAAGCTCTACAGATCAACAAGGGAGTGATTATCACAAAGGTCATGACAGCAGTCATCTCTGGTAGAGGGTGGGAGGTGTCATCAGGAAATGCAGAGGGAGCATATAAGGAACTGGCAGAGCTCTAGTTCTCTGACCTGGGCACAGGCAGGTGTTGGTTTTATAGTTATTCTTTAAATTGTACATGCTTGATACGTATTATTCTATATGTACAACATATTACTCAAATGACAAAAACAAAGCACGGGTCCATGGGACTGAGGTCTTTCTCTATTATGTCCAAGACTTTGACACTATTCCATGAAAGGAGGCAGGAAAGGCAGGTTAGAGTCCATTCTTAGAGAGTTTTCATGAAACAGGTTGCTGTAACTATAAATCAACAAAGCACCACAAAGAAATCACATCTATTAGGTGTGGGGGGAAGGAAACGGGAGGGGGGCTAGAACTGAGGTTATAGTTTCTAAAGTCAGCCCATAGGGCAAAAACATCTCATAGTCAAAATTATCTTTTTGTAATCCCTTAAATTACCACTACCACTCTGTAGTATTACTAGGTGTGTGACCAAACTATTTAATCTTTTTGTCTTTATCTCCTCAACCCATAAATATGTGCAGCAGTACTCACCTCAGAAGATTACTGAAATATATGTAAACAACTCAGAGAGTGAAGGACACTGGGTAAGCATTCAATGTGTCTCTAGTTTATTTATAGACACATATAATTAAATGTGTATGTAATGTAATGCAAATGAATGCTGCAATGTTAACATTGTCTATAACATAACAACCAGAACTGATATAATAATCAACAACATTTAAGGAAAGAAGGAACACATCCTTCTGGAAGAAAATGATTCAAGCGAGAAGCCAACCATACAAAATGGAAAGATCATCCAAAAATCTAAGCTTAATCAAGGAAATGATTGTGTAAGAAAACAAAGTGCTTGTCATAAAAATCATAAGCCTAATCATGAGGCAACTGAAGTATCTGTCAGTTGAAACAATATAAATCCTTCTCATTTTGCTCAGATGCATTGTTAACACTAGAGAAATTCACCTATATCTACAGGATTGGCTATTGTGGGACTCATTCTGATAGCTTCTGACAGACAGAAGACAATACTAAACACTAGTAAATGTTAGATATTATTATGTACTAAGCACTGAATTATCTCACTTAATCCTCATAACAATCCTATGAAACAGAGTAGGCCCGTTTGATAGAGAAGGCCCAGAGCGATTAAATACTTTGACCAAGGTCACACAAGTAGCAAATAGTGAAATCAGGATTTAAGTAATCTACACAGTGTTAGGCTACAGTTATAACTACTTCCATTTATTTGTGACTGAGGTGTTTTGCGTGTGTGTGTGTGTGTGTGTGTGTGTGTGTGTATTAACAACCACATAACAATAATGAAAAAAAAAATAGACACTTCATTCCTGAGAGGTAAAGTTTAACTCCAAAACAAAATAAAGGGACTTCTCTGGTGGTCCAGTGGTTAAGACTCCGTGCTTCCACTGCAGGGGGCACGGGTTCAATCCCTGGTTGGGGAACTCAGATCCCACATGCCGTGCGGCACAGCCAAAAAAAAAAAAAAAATTTTTTTTGGCCCAAACGGGGCTCACTTCAATTTAAAAACTAAAATTTGTAAAACATAAACAACTAAAACAAAAAACCTCACACTACATAAACTTAAGATTTACAGCTATTAAATTAAACAAAAAATTTCATAATTTTTTTCCTTTTTAACATATAAACTCTTGGAGTCAAACAGAACAAGATTTACTTCTAGCTCTACTGGTTATTTAATTATGCAAGATAGTAAACTTCTCTTAACTTCAAAGTTTCTTTGTCTGTAAAATAAGGAGGGATCCAGGTCTATACCTCACACAGCTAGTGAGAGAATAAGTAAAACTGGTAAAAAGCACCTGTGGCCAAACCCATAATAACCATTCAGAAGTGTTAGCACTATTCCTTAAAGATCTGTAGATAATGAACATGCAATCAATAATTATTGGGAATACAAAACAGAGCTTTTCACTCTGTAAACCCTCAAAAAGAACTTGTTAAACAAACAAATACATCTATCATAGACTGGAATTTGGACAGTGAAAACACAGAAGAAATCTGAAGCATAGGTGTTAGCATATTTTATTCTCTTAGCATTGTACAAGATGCAAACCATTGTACAAGATGCAGAGCTGATGACCAGGCATCCTGACTGTTCTAATACCCTTTCTACAAAACCATTTTGGACTAAAACTATCTGTTTAAGATTTGTAAAATATGAAATCCTTTACTGTTGTCATAAAACCAGGCTTGGGGGAATCATAAAACCAGGGTTGGTGGTCCAATGGTTAGGACTCTATGCTTTCACTGCCTAGGGTGCAGGTTTAATCCCTGGTCAGGGAACTAAGATCCCTCAAGCTGCGTGGTACGGCAAAAAAAAAAAAAACCAAACTTGGTTGGTGATCAGTGTTAAATGTAAATTGTATTTTTTTTTTTTTTGGTTTGAACATTAAATTTTTCCACAGTACATGTAGTCACAAGAGAAAATGTAAATACATTAAAGAATTACATTAATAGAGTCCATACTTTTTTGGTACTTTGTCTATAACTGAACATGAACCTCAATTTTCCTAAAACTTCACTTTTAATGTAAAAAGATAAAAAATATCTGTAATGATAATAAATAACCTAAGTGTACCAAAAGGAAAACAATATCACCACATCAAGTTACATATATCTAAGGTTACATTATCAAAAAAACCCTTCAGCACATAACTTAATTCAATTCCCTCCTTTTACGGAAAGGCTCCTAAAATGGTTTGGCTAAGATCTATGATGGAGTAAAACAAGAAAGCTAACTCTGGGATTCTTAGTCTAGTACTATATCTCTTTAAGAGCACACAGATATACTGTAGCCTCTCTTGTAGAGCTGTCATACAAATTAGAAATAATTATTTGAGGATTATCTTTCATATATGTAAAGTAGAGAAGCCCAGTAAATGGATAAAAAGTGGGCATTCAATAAATGGTAGCAAAACTGGGATGAAATTTTCCTATTATATCACACTGACTCTCAAGTAGTAACAAGTTCAGGTTTCACTAAGAAAAATAATGAACACTTGGGGTTCAAAATGAAAACAATACTAACAGTAAATGCACACGGATAACCAGAAAGAGTTAGGAGATTAAAAGATAAAGTTATACATATGAGAATATGTAGATATGTGGGAAACATACAGAAAACACTAACCAACAAAAACAACTTAATGCAATTTATTAATATTTACAGGTATAAGAATCATGAAGTAAAAAAAAATTCAGTATATGGTAAGATTAATCTGCAAACCTCCCAGATATTGAAATCAGAAGTAAATCGTTAAAACAGAAAGGAAGGGGGCTTCCCTGGTGGTGCAGTGGTTGAGAATCCACCTGCTAATGCAGGGGACATGGGTTCAAGGCCTGGTTTGGGAATATCCCACATGCTGCGGAGCAACTAAACCCATGCACCACAACTACTGAGCCTACGCTCTAGAGCCCACGAGCCACAACTACTGAGCCCTCGCGCCTACAGCCTGTGTTCTGCAACAAGAGAAGCCACCGCAATGAGAAGCCAGTGCACCGCAACAAAGAGTAGCCTCCACTTGCCACAACTAGAGAAAGCCTGCACACAGCAAAGAAGTCACAACACAGCCATAAAAAAAAAAAAAAAAAAAAATCCAAAAAAACCCCAGAAAGGAAGGACCATGGAGAAGAAGAGAGGATTTCAAAAAGAAATAACAGCACAGCAGAGGCATAAACAAGCTAAGCCAGAACTAACAAGAGTGAGCAAGTTTTTGACAGTGGAGAGTATTTACTGACAATCACAAATAAATAAGGCTGCTGAGGTGGAGAAGAGCCATACACGCTGAAAGAACTGAAACACCAAGGACAGAAAAACAGAAATAAGTTTTGAAAACAGGACAGTCCTGGGAGGCAGCAAACTAGGGTTCTGGTCCTAATACTCCTACTGCCTCAATATGAGCAGTCAGTAGGTATATCAAACCCCATCTGGCCCTCCTTGTGTCTGAAAAATAAGTGAGATATGTGATACCTAGAATTACTCTCAAGTCTAAAATATTGTCTGTAACAACTAATAATAGGGAGGTACTCCAGGGCAGGGGTGACAAACAGAGGTGCCTACAGTCAGGGAGGTACCAGAAATGCCAAAAATGAACCAGACGTAAGAACTGCAGTATTCCAACCTCTGTGTATTATAACTGAAATTCTCAGTTATGAGGAAACAAGAGGAGATGGGAGGGACTTATGGATTGGAAAGCTCATGACCCAGACAAAAAGGAAGCTACGACAGAGCTTCTGCCTTTATTTACACGTGGAAATGGAAGAGCAGGGTTGCCACACTGGCCAATTTTTCAAGACAGCTACAAATATGAATTTTTACTAACAATGATTCAAAATACATTAACAGAATACATAAGCAAGTAACACATGTTTGCAAAGCACAGTTTTTAACATCTATCATAGGATTTTAAGCAGGAGACTGACAGCTTAAAAATCATCTTTTCAGAAGATATTCATACAAAGATTGAATTGGAACCAGGTATTGATTAAAAAGGAAATAATAGAGATAGAGAAAGTCACTAAGATGCTTCTGCTGAAAGGATAGACAATAAAAATAAAAGAAGAAATTGGCAGAATTTAGTGGCATACCGAACATGAAGCTGACCAAAGATAATTTGAAAATAAGGGTGATGATACATTATGAGGCATTAACTTAACCCATAGAAGAAATCACAAACATCTGAGGTTACCCCTAAATATATTTCTATATAATAGGACCAAATCCACTCACTGAAGCACTCCAAAAGGCACACAAAGGTCACTTAGGTTTAAAAGATAAGTCAAAGCCAACTTTGCAATCTAACTACTATACAAAGAGCTTTATACTAGCACATCGTTCTGGACTGCAAACACACTGTAAGTAAGTGCTGCTCAAAGTACAGCCAGCAGCCCAGGACCAGTCTACAAACTACTTGTGGTAAAGAAATTGTAAGTTTTTCTAAAACAAGGTTTGGAAACAATCTGGCCAAAGTAAATTATACATTTGTTGAATCTACCAATAAAAAACTGAGCCTTGTATTTTCTTCATTTCATTTTGCTGTAATTTATTTGTATTGTATTTTACAAAATATTGGTCTGCAGTAGACGAGCAATGAAAAAACTGGTCCTTCACCATAGATAAGTGAAAAGTGGTGCTGCGAATTATATTGTAAATTATTAATATGTTACAAAAAAGTAAAAGATAAGTTAAAAATTTGAAAATACAAAGTAAAAATCTATTAGCAGTATATTCGGTAAGTTTTTTGCCTTTGTTTTTGTCTTAAAAGGAACATATTTATTTAAATAGGCTTAAAATCTTTTTATGTTCGGCAAATTAAAATGCTAAGTGGCAGATCTCTGGGTTGTATAAAATTACATTTTTGCATTTACAAAGAACTAATTCTGTTAAAAATTATAAGAAAAAAGTATGTCAAACCCTACAATAATTTTTAAATAAAGTTAACTTACCCATTGCTACATAGGACTTAAATCGTGTTGATAATCTGTCCACGAAGGCACTTAAAATTTCCAATCCCATTAATGACACCTACAGATTGAAAGAAATTTTAATGAATACAAATTATTGATGCATATTTTATTTTATTTTTTATTTTTTGCCGTACACGGGCCTCTCACTGTTGTGGCCTCTCCCGTTGCGGAGCACAGGCTCCGGACGCGCAGGCTCAGCAGCCATGGCTCACGGGCCTAGCCGCTCCGCGGCATGTGGGATCTTCCCGGACCGGGGCACGAACCCGTGTCCCCTGCATCAGGAGGCGGACTCTCAACCACTGCGCCACCAGGGAAGCCCACTGATGCATATTTTAATATCAGTATGTAACTGCTGACATAAAGATCTTCATATATTACCAAGTTTTTTAAAAAATAAGGAGATTGAAATATTCAGGGTGAACAGTCATGAGGGTAAGGCACCCTATTCTCAAATGGTTCAAAAATAATAATAATGATGATGACGCGCAAATGCAGGAAGATAGTGATATAGCATATTTGGCAAAATATTAATAACTGGTAAATTAGGTGAAGGGTACACAGGAGTTCACTGACTATACCTGTCACTTTCCTGTAATGTTGAAATGTTTCATAAATGAAACAGTTAAACAAAACAGCACATTTAATTACAGAGGAATTCTAGCTTCTGTCTGGGATGAAGAAACTGGAAAAAACCATCACTCCCACCATAAACAAGAAAAAGCCAAATAATCTACAAAACCATAACTATTCTTGAATTCATCAGAAAGCTAAGGTTGTAGAATAATCATCTAGGTTGAAATCTTTAGGAAAGACAGGTGCCAAGGAGAGTGGGACATAAGCAGTAGGTCACATGTGGCAGAGGACAGATGGAAAATGAAGCTGAGATGCAAGTGTGTAAAAAGAATTCAGCTATATTCAACTCACTGTTAATAGCTGAGTGTGGGTTAGCATGAAAATACAGAATCCCTATTAGCTGCAGACACAAGGAGAGTTCACACCCACTTGCCGGCTCTTTCTCCACAAACCTCCACTGACACTCATAATTAAGACTGAGGACAGGGCAGGAGATAAGAGAAAGTCTCTTGGTGGTTACAGGTCTCGTAGGAAGGGAGCAGCTGCCTCTGCAGGAAAAGCACAAACCTTTCCCGTTTCCTTGTCCTAAAAGAAACGACAGTTTGAAGCTACTGAGGGAAAGACAACGCTGTTACCCTCTAGACAGAGGTAAAAACTCATACCTATTAAGTAAAGAGAAAAGGAAAAAAAAAAAACAAGGCTTCTACTTCAAGGGTAGAAGCAAAAAACCATGCTGGGCTCCGATGATTAAAGGTTTCAGCTGAGGAGGGGCAGGATTTCTGATAAAGCCTTGCCCCCAAGATTCAGGGACAGAGGGTTCCTAAGACTGAAGCTGGACCAGGAAAACAGCTGGACCAGCCCCACTACCCATAAACCAGCCAGCAAGAACAGAATAAGAAGCAACGGCAGTCTACCACTGGGGAAGAAGAAAACCCCTCTATGAAGCATGAGAAAAAAGAAGGCCTAAAGTGTGGGGGGGTGGCGCAGAAACATTGAGGACCCAATAATTCCACTCCTAGGTATATACCCAAAGGAATTAAAGCAGGACGCAAACAGATGCTTGCATGCCAATGTTCATTACGCATCATTCATTACAGCCCGAAGGTGGAAAAGCCCAAATGTCCATCAACTGATGAATGAATAAACAAAATGTGGTATATGCATTCAATCAAATATGATTTGGCTATACATAGTAATGACTGACACATGCAACAACATGGATAAACCTTAAAACATTATGATAAGTGAAAAAGCCAGACACAAATGGCTACATGTTCTGTGATTCAATTTATAAGAATGTCCAGAATAAGCAAATCCATAGATAGAAAGTAGATTAGCGGTACTTAGGACCAGCGTATGTGGGGGATAGGAAGGTAACAGCTAAAGCTACTAGGTTCTTTTTTTTTTTTAAACATCTTTATTGGAGTATAACTGCTTTACAATGGTGTGTTAGTTTCTGCTTTATAACAAAGTGAATCAGCTATACATATATATATATTCCCAAATCTCCTCTCTCTTGTGTCTCCCTCCCACCCTCCCTATCCCACCCCTCTAGGTGGTCACAAAGCACCAAGCCGATCTCCCTGTGCTGCTTCCCACTAGCTATCTATTTAACATTTGGTAGTGTATATATGTCCATGCCACTCTCTCACTTCGTCCCAGCTTACCCTTCCCCCTCCCCGGGTCCTCAAGTCCATTCTCTACATCTGCGTCTTTATTCCTGTCCTGCCCCTAGGTTCTTCAGAACCAATTTTTTTTTAAACTTCTTTATTGGAGTATAACTGCTTTACAATGGTGTGTTAATTTCTGCTTTATAACAAAGTGAATCAGTTACACATATACATATATCCCCATCTCTTCCCTCTTGCGTCTCCCTCCCTCCCACCCCTCTAGGTGGTCACAAAGTACAGAGCTGATCTCCCTGTGCTATGCGGCTGCTTCCCACTAGCTATCTATTTTACATTTGGTAGTGTATATATGTCCATGCCACTCTCTCACTTTGTCCCATCTTACCCTTCCCCCTCCCGGTATCCTCAAGTCCATTCTCTAGTAGGTCTGTGTCTTTATTCCTGTCTTGCCCCTAGGTTCCTCATGACCATTTTTTTGTTTGTTTTTTAGATTCCATATATATGTGTTAGCATACGGTATTTGTTTTTCTCTTTCTGACTTACTTCATTCTGTATGACAGACTCTAGGTCCATCCACCTCACTACAAATAACTCAATTTCATTTCCTTTTATGGCTGAGTAATATTCCACTGTATATATGTGCCACATCTTCTTTATCCATTCATCTGTTGATGGACACTTATGTTGCTTCCATGTCCTGGCTATTGTAAATAGAGCTGCAATGAACATTGTGGTACATGACTCTTTTTGAATTACGGTTTTCTCAGGGTATATGCCCAACAGTAGGATTGCTGGGTCGTATGGTAGTTCTATTTTTAGTTTTTTAAGGAACCTCCATACTGTTCTCCATTGTGGCTGTATCAATTTACTTTCCCACCAACAGTGCAAGAGGGTTCCGTTTTCTCCAAACCCTCTCCAGCATTTGTTTGTAGAATTTTTATGATGGCCATTATGACTGGTGTGAGGTGATACCTCATTGTAGTTTTGATTTGCCTTTCTCTAATGATTAGTGATGTTGAGCATCTTTTCATGCGTTTTTTGGCAATCTGTATATCTTCTTTGGAGAAATGTCTATTTAGGTCTTCTGTCCATTTTTGGATTGGGTTGTTTGCCTTTTGATATTGAGCTGCATGAGCTGCTTGTATATTTTGGAGATTAATCCTTTGTCAGTTGCTTCATTTGCAAATATTTTCTCCCATTCGGAGGGTTGTCTTTTTGTCCTGTTTATGGTTTCCTTTGCTGTGCAAAAGCTTTGAAGTTTCATTAGGTCCGATTTGTTTATTTTTGTTTTTATTTCCATTTCTCTAGGAAGTGGGTCAAAAAGGATCCTGATGTGAAGCATGTCATAGAGTGTTCTGCCTATATTTTCCTCTAAGAGTTTTATAGAGTCTGGCCTTACATTTAGGTCTTTAATCCATTTTGAGTTTATTTCTGTGTATGGTGTTAGGAAATGTTCTAATTTCATTCTTTTACATGTAGCTGTCCAGTTTTCCCAGCACCACTTACTGAAGAGGCTGTCTTTTCTCCATTGTATATTCTTGCCTCCTGTATCAAAGATAAGGTGACCATATGTGTATGGGTTTATCTCTGGGCTTTCTATCCTGTTCCATCCATCTATAGTTCTGTTTTTGTGCCAGTACCATACTGTCTTGATTACTGTGGCTTTGTAATACAGTCTGAAGTCCGGGAGCCTGATTCCTCCAGCTCCACTGCTCTTTCTCAAGATTGCTTTGGCTATTCGGGGTCTTTTGTGTTTCCATACAAATTGTGAAATTTTTTGTTCTAGTTCTGTGAAAAATGCCATCAGGGTTCTTTTTGAGGTGATGAAAATGTTCTAAAATTGACTGTGCTGTCATGCATACCTACAAATATACTACAAAAAAAATGAGCTGTACACTTCAAATGAGTGAACTGTACAATATGTGAATTATATCAATAAAGCTATTTAAAAAATTAAGTGAAAGTGCACCAATAGACACACTCATACACAAAATTTAATAGATGATAAAAGCAGTATCTCAAATCAACAGGAAAAACATGAACTCTTAGTAAGATCTGACTTAGGAATCTACCCCGGAGATATACCACCAAAATTATGAGAAGACACACAAAGATTATTGCAAGAGACTGGAAACTATCCAATCATTCATCAGTGGTATGGGACAGATTCAAAAAATTATGGTACATCCACACTACAGAGTACTATGACACTTTAAAAATAAAAATGAGGGCTACCCTACTTCTGTTGTGCAATGCTCTCCAAGATATATTAAGTGAAAAAAGCAAGTTGGAGAAATTCATGTGTATATTTTAAAAAGGGGACTACAAATAGATTTAGTTATAAATGTTTATTTAAAATATAGCAACAATGGAAAGATAATCAGAAAAAAAATTTTATGGTTGGCAATAGGCTATAAGGAACAGAGAAAGAAACCACACTATTTTGAATATACCTTCTGTGTAGCAATAACTAATTTCATTGAAAATCAAATAAAATAAGTAAACCTAAATGTATACTCAATTAGTAGCATAACCACACAGAAGACTATTCCAAGTGACTTTAAAATACAGCAATTTGACTATTATCTCTCCAGTGGGATATACCCTAAGGACAAAAATGAAACTCTGCAAAAAAGAAACCGTCAATGTTTTGAGAAATTCTGTTGATAGAAGGAGATACAGATGGAAGATATATAATAGTAAAAACTGCAGTCCTGAATCTGAATTAGAATATCAGTATGAACTCATGATATATTTTTCTTTAAATTAAACCTAACCCTATGCATTGAAAAAAATCTGGAAACAATGATCAGATGAGTAACAATAAGTTCCATTAGTACCCACACTGTAGTTTCCACATACCATTTCCCACAAAAAGGAACCAAAGCTTCTTGGAGAAGTGGCTGATTCCAGGGCAGGAGCAGAAAATATGATCTCATTATACCAGATAGCAAAGACTCTATCAAAGATTATTAGGGTCATGTGATAGAACAGCTTGGATATTAATAAGGATAATAACTGGGGACTTCTCTGGCAGTCCAGTGGTTAAGACCCTGCCCTTCCACTACAGGGGGCTTGGGTTCGAGTTCGATCCCTGGTTGGGGAACTAAGATCCCACATGCTATGCAGCGTGGCCCAAAACAAAACAAAACAAAACAAAAAAACACCAAAGAAACCAGCCTGAACATTTAAAAAAAACAGGGGGGGGGGGATAATAACTGTATTGTCTTGAAATGCATTACATATAGTTAAATGCAAGAGTTCATAATGATAACAAAAACTATCTGGTCAACACTGGAGGATACTAGTTATTTTTACCTCATTATTTTGACAATTAGTAAATAAAGAATCATATGAACTATAAACTATAGTTTATATATAAACTATACCACTGGGTAACCAAATACTAGTAAACAGTGGAAGTTTCTCTTTATAAAAGTATTCCAGCTAATGAATGAAGGAATGACATAATTAGAATATCATATTGCAAACCCTAATGAATAAGAGATCTAAACACTGAACATTAACGGCTGCTACCATCACAGAACAAGACCTTACATGCCTTCCTAATGTTACATGCCAGCTGGTGGAAGAAGAGCACTACTTATGAAGTAGTCTTGCCAAAAAAAAAAAAAGACTGATTCTGATCAAACTTTAGATCCAACTACCAATTTATAGGAAATACAGAGAAAACATCATAGGAATGAAATCAGCAAAATCCAGACTGTGGGAAACTCTACCACAAACAAAAGCCAAGAATTTTTTTTAAAAGGCACTGAGGGAGAAACAGATTAAGAGACTTAATAAACATGTTAGGACTTCCCTGGTGGTGCAGTGGTTAAGAACCCACCTGCCAATGCAGGGGACACAGATTTGATCTCTGGTCTAGGAAGAGTCCACATGCCGCAGAGCAACTAAGCCCAAGAGCTATAACTACTGAGTCCACATGCCACGGCTACTGAAGCCCGCGCATCTACAGCCCATGCTCCGCAACAAGAGAAGTCACCACAGTGAGAAGCCTGCACACTGCAACAAAGAGTAGCTTCTGCTCGCTGCAACTAGAGAAAGCCCATGTGCAGCAACAAAGACCCAACCCAGCCTAAATAAATAAACAAATAAACATGTTAACTGAGGTAAGCAGAAAAATGGCCTCCCAATGTGTTCACATCCTAGTCCCCAGACCTGTGAAAAGATTAACTACATGGTAAAAAAAACTTTAAAGATGTGGTTAAGGATCTTAAGATGGGGAAATTACCCTAGGATTATCCTGGGCCCAAGAGTCCTTATAAGAGACAGGGTGGAGAATCAGTCAGTCAGAGGAGATGTGATGACAGAAGCAGTGGTCAGAAAGAAAGATCGGGAGGATGAGATACTGAGGGCTTTGAAGATGGAAGAAAAGACCATAAGCCAAGAAATGTAGGCAGTTTCTAGAAGCTGGAAAATTCTCTAAGGTCTCCAGAAGGAATACAATCCTGCTGAAACCTTGATTTTATACCAATAAAACCCATTTCTGACTTCTGACCTCCAGGACTGTAAGAAAATAAATGTACCTTGTTTTAAGATACAAAGTGTGTGGTAACTTGTTACAGCAGCAATAGAAAACAAATATATTAATGAATCACAACATGTGAACCTTATTCAGATCCTGATTTTTCTTAAAACAACTAATTTAAAAATCTGTACTACATTTTTAAAAACTAGAAATTTAAACCCAACATATTTTATATCAAGGAATTTTTATGTATAATAGTATTGAGGTTATGCTATTTTTTTAAAGAGCACTTATTGATATCTTTGAGACATTAATAGAAAGACTTAACTGATGAAACAATATGTTTGCAATTTATGATAAATTCAATATTATAAAGATATCAAATCTTCCCCCCAAAAGATGACATCCAATGTAATCCCAATAAAAAGCCACAATTTTTTGGTGCAACTTGACTAGCTGGTTCTAAAATTCGCATGGGATAGTAAATAAAGACCCGATAATAGCCAACACATTCCTAAAGAATCTGGTGAGTGAATATGACACAGCAAACATCAAGATTTACCATGGAGCTACAAATAACTTGCTTGAATTTCCATTTAGACATCTTTCAACTTAGCCTGCATCTTGGCTAAGGATCCTTTCAGTAGAATACTAAAACCCTGAAAAAAGAAGAAAAAACAACTAGAGCAGTATTCCAATTTGCTCCTCACCAATTTCTTAGGAACTCAAATGCCTCCATTCAGATCCTTTAAAAAAAAGAGCAAAAATAATGTACTTTCTAACATGTATATATAAAATATAAAATAAAAATATAAACATATTATATAATATAAAATATACAACAATAAAATATTTAAAATATATAATATATGGGAATTCCCTGGTGGTGCAGGGGTTAGGACTCGGCACTTTCAGTGCCAGGGCCCAGGTTTGATCCCTGGTGGGGGAACTAAGATCCTGTAAGCCTCGTGGCTCAGCCAAATTTTATATATATGTATGATTGTGTATATATATGTATGTGTGTGTGTATATATATAGAGAGAGAGAGAAAGAGAGAGAGAGAGAGAGACATAAAAGCACAAATAACATACCTTTTAACAGGTAGAAAAACAGAAACCCCAAAAAGCAAACTTTGGGCTACAACCAAGCTTAAATTTTACAGTGTTTTTAAGCCACAAAACTGAAAATTTTTAAAAATGTATGGGGAATTCCCTGGTGGTCCAGTGATTAGGACTTGGGACTTTCACTGCCAAGGCCTGGATTCAATCCCTGGTCAGGGAACTAAGATCCTGCAAGTGGCATGGCATGGCCAAAAAAAAAAAATTATGAAATTTTATTAACCCCAAGAAGTCCCAGAACCTTTAGGGTCATTTTCCTATTCTTTCTTTCTCTCTCTCACTCCCTTTTTACCTCTGAATTACAAGTGGTTGAACATCTTTGAGTAATCTGACATCAATAAACTCACACGCAAGTTGTCATCTTGGTGACAGAGTTTTAATTCAATATAATGTTTAATCTTCAAAATGATTTAAATCAGAAATGTCGTCAACCAACAACAGAGCTAAGTAATTGCACGCGATAGTAATTACCCCCAATTTAAGAATCACAACTGGGACTTCCTTGGCAGTCCAGTGGTTAAGAATCCGCGCTTCCACTGCAGGGGGCAAGGGTTTGATCCGTGGTGGGAGAACTAAGATCCTGAATGCTGCGCAGTACGGCCAAAAAAAAAAAAAAAACCACAACTTTCCATGTAAAAGTCAGAAAGCCTGACAACAAGAGTTCTTGAAATCTAGGTAGGACATAAGCTTAATTCACAGTCATAGATTTTTTCCACCACAGGTGCAACAGAGGAAAGGCATGTGTTATTCATAACAAGCATACTTTTGTAATGCTCCTTCTCTCATTAGGAAATACTGTAGGTGTACAGGACTTTTTTTCCCCACACAAATTAACTCAGCATCTAAGAAAATGAGTAAAAGAATGGGATAGAATAATTGGCAAGTGAACATGTATGCACAGATCAAATAAGTAAAACATGATGGCTTACAAATTTTGAAAACCTGAACAGAAATATCAGGTTTTTATATAAATATATTAAAAAACTATTTCCCTCAAAAAAGGAGGGAAATAAGTAACTTAAAGATACTGATAAATTCTAGGTAGGGCAAGGGGGACAAGACAGGAAGTATAACCCAATATTTCCACTGCTAGACACATAACCAAGAACAATTACTGGAGACACACAGTATTCTTCCCTGCAGCTCTGCAGCCCAAAGGTATATGGCCATACTTGGTAGCCCTGCTGCCAGTCATTTAAGTAAATAAAAGCCCTGTTTGAAGTTATCAGAGGCTAACACTTTTGTGTGTGTGTACACAGTTTTACTATATGAGGTTTCCAGGAATGCAGCCAGCAGATAAATCAAATGTGCTTTCATACACTTTCACTGATTCTACAAATACTGAGAGCCTGCCATGGGTACAAATGCTGGAAGGTGGGTACATACAGTAGTGGGAATCTTAATAAATTCTAGTTCCTTCAGTTTTCTCAGTGAAGTAGGAAGCAAGGCCATCAGCTGAAACTGATGATGGAAGCAGAACTATTGATAGGTCTGAGGGGAGAGGAACAGATTGAAAGAATGAATGAACCAAGAAAACATAGGAAGATTGCCAGGCTCCAAAGAGGACCCACTTGAAGGTCAGGAATTTAAAATGAAAGCAGGGGCTTCCCTGGTGGTACAGTGGTTGAGAGTCCGCCATGCAGGGGACACGGGTTCGTGCCCCAGTCCGGGAAGATCCCACATTCCGCGGAGCAGCTGGGCCCGTGAGCCATGGCCGCTGGGCCCGTGAGCCATGGCCGCTGAGCCTGCGCGTCTGGAGCCTGTGCTCCGCAGCGGGACAGGCCACAACAGTGAGAGGCCCGCGCACCGCAAAAAAATAAATTAAAAAAATGAAATCAGTTAGAGGTTTTGTGTTTTTCTCCATCCACCTTCAGTTGCACTGGTGCAGGTGCAGGGTAGGTAGGGTTCGATTAACTAGGATTACATTTTATCAAATGAGAACCACAAAGGAAAAGTGAGGAGGGAGAAGAGAATTAAAAATGAATGTAATGGTGTGATTGACTGACTAGGATATTTAAACTCAGACAAGAGGGATAATGGGACAGTTAAAACTTAAATGAATTGAATGTCACATGGGGTGGTCAATCTCTTTAAGATGGTATAGTCAAAGAAATAAGGTTCAGAATTTATAGTCACAGAATATCACAACCACCAACAGTAATGCCGCTGGTGAAGTCTGAATAATGAGCAACCACATACCTGTAGTGGTCTGAATCGGCATTTATAGCAATATGTACTGATGCAGCCATCTGACTAGCATTATGTCTTCCTGGGTAGTCAGGCTGGCACATTTCCATATTGAAACATTTTATCTCATTATAAATTATGTGTAATTTTCCTTTATAGTACAGTTAGGTCATTACTGGGATTTTTTAAAATGATGTGTATTGAGTATTATCTATAAATTTTATTTCAGGATTGTAAAGGGGGCATTAAAAGAAGGCACTGAATCTGACAGGGTTCAGAATCACCACCCTACAGAAACTCCCATGCACATGTACAAGGTGACAATGCAAAAGGACAATGCGAACAGGAAAAAGTTAAAAACAACCTGGATGTTCTTCCTATATGGCAGGTAAAAGGAAGAGACAACATCCATATATACAGATAGACTTCAAACTAAAAAATAGTATATTGTAAGAAATTGATGGTTTATAAGATATACAATCAAGGTGATGCTAACATTGAAAAGTAAAATCCTTCAAATGGCAAAAGGGCTGTGATTTTGGATTATAAGACTTGAAATCCTAGCACATTACTAGCCCAGCACTAGTTATAATATAAATGGTACTTACTGTTTTCTCCATTTTTAGGGTCAACTTGTTATAGTTGCAGATAGATAAAATTAAAAAGTGAGAGTAGAGCTGACAAATGATAGGATATTGAAGAGGTTTACAAAAGTATAGAAAAGGAAAGGAAAATCCTGATCTCCCTTGGTTTAAGTACTCCACCAATATACCAGGTCTAGGACCTACGCCAAGATACTTTTATCTTCTTTTCTACAAAATGAGGAAATAATACTGACTTTCTAAGGCCACCTTAAAGATTAAAATGAGATAATGGAAATAAAGCACTTAAGACAATGCCTGATACTCACTAAGGACTTTTAAAATGGTGGGTATCATATTTAACTGCATTTTATAAGGGACAGTTTATTGCTGTTGTACCATTTTAAAATCTGGGAACTCATGAAATCACAGGACTATCCTTACCAAAGTCAAACACCAGAGCATATATATTTTATATAATATACATACCTATTCCCACATTTTTAATCTTCAATTATGATTTCTCCACTGGGATGAAGACCCCAACCGTCCATTTAACATCTCAACTTGGATGTCAAACGACCTTCTCAAACCTAACTTTTTACTTCCTTCACCCAACTTTTCTCAGTCTTCCCCATTTCAGTAAATACTACCCTCTATTGGTGCTCAAGCAACGCAACTACCCCTAACTGCTCTCTCTCAATGCTCATATTCAATGCAAGAGGAGGTGCTATTGGCTTTACCACCAAGTCACATACCAAATCTTCCACTTCTCAGTACTGCCACTGCTACCAAACAAGCCTTAGCCACCATCGCTCTCCTTCTTCTTATGCTGCTTTACTGTCCACTGCCCACAAAGCAGCCAACCCTCTACATAAAAACCTCCGCCAATTTAGAATAAAATCCTACGAAGCTCTTTCTACCTGCCTCAACTTCACCTTTCTGAACACCTCACTCACTTGTAAACTCTAGCCATGCTGGCCTTCTTTATGTTCCTCCACAGAACTAGGTTCTCTGCATTTGCAGTTTCCTCTCCCTAAAGGCATTCTTCATTCCTGTATTTCTTTCCTGTCTGTACTCAAATTTCACCTCACTTCCTTTACTTCCAAAATAGTCTCATCTTCTCCTCATCCTTTCACATCAGTTGATTTACAAACACTTGTTACTTAAAACTATTCAATTTTTATACCTATCTGTCTCCAAGACAGCAGTGATCACACTCTTCCCTCCTTTATATCACTCTCTCAGTGAGGTCTTCAATGACCAACTATTTAAAATTCCAACATCTGCATCCTGCCCAACACTCCTATTCCCTTCACTGCTTTTCTCCAAAGCATTTACCACCATCTAACATACTACAGATTTTAGTTATTTTATCTTGTTTATTCCTCTGCCCCCACGAGAATCTAAGCAAGGATTTCTGTCTTTTTTTCACTATTGTATCCCAAGTGCCCAGAAGATTGTCTGCACATGGTAAGTCCTCAATTAATATCCAAATGAAGCTGAATGAATAAGGCTTTCTAGTCTTGTTCACAGGTGGGTCTTCAATATCTGGAATAATACCCAGCATATAAGTATAGTCACTCAAATTCACTGTTATTAAGAAACTCAAATTCTGAAGTACTATCAAATCCAAAGAAAAACTATATTTTGTTCAGCATAACTTGAAATTTAAGTACATTTCTATTTGTATGTATGTTCAAAAAATTCCATGATACACTTTTTCAAAAGATTTAAATATTCATTGTATCTTGAATAAAAAATGATGACCTAGCTTGGTAACTTAGTTTATAAATCCCAAATAAACTAATTAGAATGCCCTCTCCCTAACAATGTCAGAAAAGCTCTTATACTACAGAATTCAGTAGAAAGGAGAGAACTAATGATTCAAGGAGAGATCAGAATTAATGAATTAATGTCCTTGAGAAGGCAAGAGGGCATGGGATACACATGCCTTCATACCCATGTGGGGGGATTGGTAGAAGTGGGAAAGATAGATAATTTGTTCACTATAACAGAGAAGACAGAGTTATATGGGCACAGCTACAAGGAAGTATGTAGGTGAGGATGTGGGAGTTCTCTTCGGATTTCTGAAATTGTCTCAGGCTATAGTATCTACTGAGGACCATGGAGAGAATGTGTAGTAAAGAGATAAGAACTTGAGTCAGATCCCTGAAGGATTCTAACTCTTAAGGATCAGTTAAAGGAAAAACATAACACTGAGTAGAAGCAGTGCTTAGAGACAAGAAAAAACAGGATACTGTGGTATCACAGAAGCCAAAAATGTTTCAAGAGATGGGACTACTTAACTGCCATTCACTGATGGTACATCTGAGGAGTGAAATGGCCCAAAGCCAATTCAACCACAGCCAGCGTAGAGGTGACACATCAACCTTCACTTGGGAAGGATAGCAAGCATTACCAAAGAGCCGACTTTCTACAGCAGCCTAGGCTGTAACACAAAATCACCTATCTTGAGTGTGTATGCTCTTCTTACAGTGTAAGTAAATTTAGCTTGTTTCTTCCAAAGAAATAAGACTAATCCCCTAAACAGTAATGACATATTCTTAAATATTAACTTTTCCCAGTTTTTAAAAATAATAAAGAGATAGTATATAATGGAGCACTAAAGTGGTTAATTCTCAAACTGTCTATTATTCTTGTAAAACGTCAAACCCTTCCAAAACTCATATAAGTTTCACCATTAAATCTGCATAATAATTTTAGAGTTTGCTTTTCTTCTCCATGATGATAATGCTTTCAAAGTACAGCCTATTCGCTGGGTTATAAGGATCTATTACTAAGAAGAATCACTTCATCCACAGGACGTTTGGGCCAACATTTTAAAGCAACACTGCCACCAGAAGACTAGAAAGAAAAGTAACTGCCAAAAACCACAGTTCAGGCTGATTACAGAATATTTACCTGGTCTCCCAACTTGGCTACATTACAACCTGCCTACTACCGGCTCTTCAGAAACACTCATTCCTTCTTGTACCTCATCCTTTTATTTTTTTGTCAGCATCAGCTAACCTTCTACGGCACGGTTTCAAATCCGAGTCAGTCCTCAACTGCGGCAAAACAAAATGACAGCATTCAACTGCCTTCCGTCGGCCATAACGAAAAGCAAATAAATAATGCCATGAGGTCAGCATCTTTTCATTGGATTTAACAGTAAACTTAATCAGGCATGCTATTAAGCTCTAAAGATGCCTTAGACACGAAAAGCACAACCTTCCAGACACACACACACACACACACACACACACACAAACTATATAAGAAAAAAAGAAACAGGCGATTAAGTAGGATAAAAATCACTAATGAACAGGGATTAACTTGACATCTTTCAACTTAAAATTTGTATCCTCATGTCCTACGTCTTGGTCTGGGTAGTGTTTACATAGGTACGTAGAAATGTAAAACGTCTTCGAACCTTTTATGCATGTAAATGATCACTGATTTTTTAAAATACGTGACGAAACATTATATCCCACTGACAAGGAACTCCGCACGGTGCGGTGTCACGGAATCGCTGAATTTGTCACTGTTCACAATTGTGGAAAAAGTTGGTCGTGGTGGGAAGTCGGTCTCCGGCTCGAGTTCGGAGAGGCAGGCTCCCCGGTGGGGGCGCGTCGGGGGACCCCGAGTTCGCGAGGCGGTTCCGAGGTGACCGACGCCCCCCCGAGGGCTCGCCCAGCCGGCCTCGTACATCCGTGATTAAAGGGCCGACGGGGGAGGGCGTGCCCGGCCAGGCCGCGCCGCTGCCGCTTACCCGGTAGTTGCTCGAACCCACCCAGCCGGTGAGAGCGTCGACCGTCTTGCCCACACAGCCCAGGTCCTCCTCCAGGTCTGGGATGGCGCCGGGGACGCCGAGGTAGAGCAGCAGCTCCTGGCCGACCTGCAGGCGGCCGCCTACGTCCTTCTGCTGCACCTGGGCACTGAAGTACTCCATGCAGCGGGGTTCCATGGCCGCGACCGCTCGCCCGCCCGTGAGGGACCAACTTTCGCCGAGCGCCGCCCAGCCGCCAGCGCGGGGCCCCACGGGAACGGGAGGGACGCGCTGGGTTCGGCCAAGGCGCGGCTCGTGGGGCGCGGCGGGTATAGCGTCAGGCGCGGATCGGCCCCCAAACTAGTCAAACTCGGCGCCCCCCGCGCCCCAACCCGCTTCAGAGGCCGCGGCCGCCGGCGACGTCAGCGCGCGCTTGACGTCAGCGCGACGCCGGCGGGCGAGCGCCCGCCCGCCTGTCCGGACTCTAGCTTCGCGGGGGAGGCGGGGGCGGAGGTGGAGGCAGGGGCGGGAACCGTTGGGGACAGTGGGACCCCTGCGGGGAATTGGGGTCGGACCGTGTTGGCACCCCCGGGAAGCCGACAGTTCTCTGCAACCCGCCATCTCAGCAGCCTGCCCTCGCCCTGTAAAATCGAGAACACTTCCAGGTTTTCCTCCACTTGAAACCAATACTTTGGAAAGTTTCTGGTACTTGGAATTCCACTTTCCCAGCCCCACTCCCGGGTTTTTGGGTTTGTTTTGTTGTTGTGGTGGTTGTTGTTGTTTTACTTTGTAGAATACACTTCCTTATTTAAAAAACAAAAAACAAACACCATGACTCCTGCTTCTGGTTGGGTCACCATGTGATGCTTTTTTTTTTTTTAACTAAGGTTTAATTTGCAGAGTAACATGCACAGATTTTAAGTGTTCAGTCCATGTGCTTTGGCAAATGTATTCACCAGTGTGAAGAGCTACCATCCTAAAGAAGTTGGAGCACATTTTCATCACCCTAGGAAGTTCGAGGAACATCCCAGTCAATAACCACTGCCTTGCCAAGCGTTTCTAATCGGATTTCTATCACTGTAGCATAGGTTTCCCTGTTCTTTAATTTCATGTGACTTAACACAGTTTGTACTCTTATTGACTCGGGCTTCTTTCTTTCTTTAGCATACGTTTTAAGGCTGATCCAGTGCTGTTGGTGTGTCAGTAATCCCTTTTTATTGCTGAGTAGTATTCCATATATGGAAGAACCACAGTTCGTGACCCAGTCACCTGTTTATAGACAGTTGAGTTGTTACATTTTTCAGTTTTCCAGCTGTAACCAGCCATAACCATTAGTGTACAAGTCATTGTGCAGAGACAGGCTTTCATTTCTCCTGGGTAAATACCAAGGACTGGAATTACTAGGTCGTATGAGAAGTGTATGTTTAACTTTAGAAGAAACTGCCAAGCTGTTTTCCAAAGTGGCTGGACCATATTACACTCCCAGCAGAAGTACTCGGAAGTTCCAGTTGTTCCACATCCTCCACAATATTTGGTATGGTTGGGGTAATTAGTTTTAGCCATTTTAGTGTGTGTAAACTGGTCTATAATACATTCTAAATGCACATTGGGACTTCTCTGGCAGTCCAGTGGTTAGGGCTCCGCGCTTCCACTGCAGGAGGTGCTGGTTTGATCCTTAGGGAACTAAGATCCCGCATGCCCTGCGGTGTGGCCTAAAATAAATAAATAAATAAAAATTAAAAAAAATAAATGCACATTGTGTTTAGTTTCCTGCCAATTATTTCCAGCCACAATTTAATAATTATTTTATGTATCTGTCTCCTCTATTACACAGAAAGCTCCAAGATCATTTGTGTTTTCCCTTGGATGGTGTTTGGCAAATAATGGGTGCTCAGTCAATTTAAGTTGAACAAGTGAATGAATGTAATGAAATGCTTGAAATGTTCACAGTAACAAAATAATAACAACAAAAACAATAATAATACACTCTCCAGATTCAAAAAAACCTCTCTTCTGTGTTTACTCTGAGGTTTTTTCTATATTTCTCTGTTTCTCTTTGTATTGTAATGTAAAGTTTCTTCCATCTTTAATTGACTGTAATCTCCCTGCAGTTAGGCCTCAATCAAGTAAACTGTAGTAACTGTTCCTTGAGTGTCTAAAGGTTCTGTTCATATGGGTTACAGAAGAATATAAAAAAAGGGTCCAACCCAAAGAAGTTTGTTTCCTAATTGCCAGGGACCAGGTGCAGTATGTGGTATAGGAAAAAAAAAAAATGTAGGAGGCTCTGGATTCTAGGTTCAGCCCTACCTGTCCCTGTGACCAAAAGTTACTACTGCCCTAAGCCCTCTGTTGTCTCCATTCACCCTTCTGAACTTGTGTAACTCAAGGTCTTTAAGTTGATAACTAAATAGTCTTCACGTTATAAAATAATATTATGGCATTTGAGTAACGTTGGAAGTACCTATGAAATGTTTAGTAACGCTGGTTACTATTACCTATGCATACCCTCTGTGTGTTTCTTTAATTCATCGACAAATATCTTCTGAAAGCTCGTTATGTGCTACACACTGTGGCAGGGTCCACAGATACAAAGTTCATTTAGATCTGGTCTCTACCCACAACAAACCTAAGTACAGACAAGAAAATCAACATTCCCAGGATGCGAGGATGGGGTAAGCAGAAGGTATTTGGAAGCCTATATGAGAGGCTTCTTATCTAGATGGCACTGAGAATGGGGGTGGGAGAGGTGTAAACCAGGGAAGGCTTCCTGGAGAGGTTTATGTATAAATTGAGTTTTGAGAACATATAGGAATTAGCTAATTAAAGAAGTGATTTTTTTCATATGCTCCAGCAATCCTACTCCTGGGCATATACCCAGACAAAACTATAATTAGAAAAGATACATGCACCCCTATGTACATAGCAGCACTATTTACAACAGCCAAGATGTGGAAACAACCTAAATGTCCATTGACGGATGAATGGATAAAGAAGATGTGGTACATATGTATATACAATGGAATATTATGCACCCATTAAAAAGAATGAAATAATGCCCTTTGCAGCAACATGGATGGACCTAGAGATGATCATACTAAGCAAAGTAAGCCAGAAAGAGAAAGAGAAATACCACATGATATCACTTATATGTGGAATCTAAAATAAGACACAAATGAACATATCTACGAAACAAAAACAGACTTACAGATATAGAGAACAGACTTGTGGTTGCCAAGGGGGAGTGGAGGGTGGAGGAGGGAAGGACTGGGAGTTTGGAATTAGCAGATGGAAACTATTATATATAGAATGGATAAACAACAAGGTCCTACTGTAATAGCACATGATTCAACATTCTGTGATATTCAACATTCTGTGATAACCCATAATGGAAAAGAATATGAAAAAGAATATATATATGTATAACTGAGTCACTTTGCTGTATAGCAGAAATTAAACACAACATTGTAAATCAACTATACTTCAATAAAATGTTTTAAAGTGTTTTTTTGAGGAATAACATGTTTATCTACAAGATGTAGTCTTGACTATTTAAATTTAACATTGTTATTATCATTACATACCTACTACAAAATCTACTTATTTCTCTATAGCACTGTTGTCTGTCCTCAGTTAAATATCGTTAGAACAGAAAGTTCTCAAGCCTTCTAGTTCACGGCACTTTAGTATCAGTGATTTTTCACAGAACCTTAGACCAAAAGAAACACCTAAGAAATACATCTACTGAATTGTAAGAGCCAAACAATAAGTATTCACATCCTAACATCTTAGTAAGCATTTGAAAAAAAAGTGCATTTTCATTTCGTTCTTAAATAAGCACACTTACTTATGAGATATCTGCACCTGTTGGTACACTGCACAATTTCTCAAACCTGGGAATCAGACTGGACATTGCCTGTGGTACATTGCTTCTCATGTAGCACTGGCTTTTTATCATAGCAACCAGAGAAAACACAGCCTTGCAAAAATGGCATCAATGAAAGAAATGTACCACAATCTAATGCTGAAACTTCTAACTCCTTGGAGCTAGTAGTTCACTCCATGACGGACAGATGCCAAATATCACCATTTCCTTTTAAAATTCAAGCTATCCTGGAAAGCTCTTGTTGAGTTTATGGCAGCACCCTGGGGTACTTGAGCACACAATTTAGGAATCTTGGCAGACAGATATCTGACGATGCCCAAGTCATCAGAGAGACAAAGAGAACAGGAAATGAAAATAGCAGCTCATGAAGGAAGAAAGCGTGGGTCCAATGAGAACTGGGCTTCACAAACGCCATTGCCTGAAGAGCTCAGCTTGACACATGTTAGGTCTTTTAATCCTCCAAGCAACCCTATGTGGAAGGTATTACATCCCCATTTTAAAGATGAGAAAACTAAGGCTCAGAGATTAAGTCTCCAGCCTCACTCATGATTTCAGATTCATGATTTAAACACAGGATGTCTGGCTTCTCCCAAATAGATAATTTTAAAGAAAAGAAAACAAACAAACAAACAGAAAAGTTTGGAATTTACTACCAAAATAATAACACTCCTTGTATCAATATAACACAGTCTTTCTTTGAATATCCATACAGTATTTCCACCGAGAACTTGCTTTTCTCTGAACTGCTGTTAAAAAGAGAAGAGCAAGCAGGCACAGAAAATGGGTAGAAATATTAGGGGGGAAAACAGCATAAGAAACATCTACACTCTTTCGTAATCAGTCACTAAATGTATCTGGGAGCACAAGTCTATTTTTAACTGGCAACTAGACTGAAATAGATCATTTAAATACAGGAGACCGACTTCCTGACCTATTTGTTCATTATTTATGATAATAGTGGAAACTTTGAGTCGACTTTCTTCTGACACTGGACTTTATTTTCCACATGGAGACTGACAGACAAATCACGACACTGCTAGTTTGAAACCATACTTCCAATAAATACCCATCAAGAAGGGCATTGTGTTAGGTACTACAGTGGCAGTGGGGGCATTGGGTGGCTCACCAAAGATAGATCACAGTCTCTCCCAAAGGTTAAGAGGGATATGTACACGAGTGTTCAGAGCAGCTTTATTCATAATAACCCAAACTGGAAACATCCCAAACATCCACCAACTGGAAAATAGATGACTGTGGTATATAGCCATACAATGGAATTCTACAAGGCAATAAAAAACAAACTACTGATACACTCAATAATGAGGATGAATCTCAAAAACACCATGTTGGGCGCAAGAAATCAGACCCAAAAGAATATATACTCTGTGATTCTGTTTACGTAAAGTTTTAATACAGGGAAAACTTACTGATGGTGATAAAAATTAGAAGAGGTGTTATCACAAAGAATGGGAGTCGGTGGGTATTGACTAGGAAATTGACTAGGGCCTGAGAGAACTTTCTGCAGTGATGGACATGTTCTATATCTTGACCTGAGTAGTGATCATTGCAGTATATGCATAGGTATCAATTCAACAAGTTGTGCACTTAAGACTAGTACATGGTGTGTTTACTATATGTATGTTAAAACTAATAAAAAGTAGGGGAAAAAAGTTAAGGCTAAAGAATTAAAAGGAAAACAAGGGATAAAAGAGTTATAGTCTATTGCAGGGCTATCCAATAGAAATATAATACATATGTGACCATAAAATATTAATATATGTAATTAATTTTTTTCTAGTAGCCACAGTTTGAAAAGTAAAAAGAAATAAGTGAAGTTATGTTTAGTAATATATAGATTATATTTCATATTTTATTTAATGATGTTTTAAAACAAGATTGAATAAAGTTATAGCTACTGTTTTCTTACATTGTATATTTAATAATTTTATTTATTATATTTAATATTTTATTAATATTCAAATGTTATTTAGAACTGTGATCAAAATGAAAATTGTTATTAAAATGTTTTATATATTAGACAGTGCAGGTCTATTGAAAATAGCACCAATTTAGAATTAGAAAACTCAAGTTCTGATATTACTAGCTGTGTAAACTTAAGTTATCTGTTAACTTCTCTGAGCTCCAGTGTTTCAGTCAAAATAAAGGAAATTAGGGGGAATTCCCTGGTGGCCCAGTGGTTAGGACTCAGTGCTTTCATTGCCAGGGCTCGGGTTCAATCCCTGGTCAGGGAACTAAGATCCCGCAAGCCACGTGCTGCAGTCATAAATAAATAAATAAAGGAAATCAGTAATGACTGTAGGGCGAGAGGCTCCTACGTAAGTCTCACATATGTCTTGTTGGGTATGCCAAGAAAGCAAGGCCTTAACTGTTACCAACCAGGGTTCTTGGCCTTCCTTAATCAACAGAAATTGATAAGAGACCATACAAGAAATCAGGCAAGGCTTTATTGGGGCCCCTGCTGCAGCAGGGGGGAGCAAAAACAAGTAAGAGGTGCCCTTGCTCACTCCTCCAGGGGGGCGAGCAGGTTCCTTATATGGGGTGAGGGTAGGGGTATGTCATGGGTCGGGCTGGAGGGTTGGCTTAGGCGGTCTGCCCACCCCTTTGGTGGTGTTGTGTGCAGGGGGCATGTGCAGTACCCTGCTTTTGCTCCTGACACACTGTTTTTGCTCCTGGCTCTTCAGAAGTGGCAGTTGGGTTTTTTGGTCTTTTTGTATCTTATTGTCTATAATTTGCCCCAGTTGCACATGGGCACAGTTATTTTTAGTCCCTCACAGTTTCTCTGTATTTTGTTGCTCAAGGAGACATTTGTCCAGGTGCAAGCACTGCAGTAAGGGGTACCAGGTCCCAGGTGCCAGGTCCCAGCTTTTCTCGTGGCCTCTCTTTACCTGGTATGTTTTCAGTGAGCAACCTTGAGGGATGAAATAATGTCTCTCTCCAAGACAAAAAACAGGTTTACTTAGTGCTTGCTCTAAAATGGAGGATTCTCCAGCTTCTGTTTCTCTCCTGTAACACAACCCCATGAAATTTGGGAGGCAAAGGGGGACCGTTGCAAACATGAAGCTTGCACTGTGTATTTTGCCATGAGTAGAAAAGGCCTTTGTCTCTGACCCAGAAGTCTTGGGTCTTCTGTTAGCAACTAGGAAACAGCAAAAGACCAAGTTATTAGCTTGTAAGTAAGGTAAAACCAAATGCCATTACCCACCACAAAGACATTTTTTTCATTTTTTGGTAAAAATCAAATGAAATCCATTGAGAAGTGGATACAAAAGGAAAATATATGAAAAATAATATATATATGTATAACTGAATCACTTTGCTGTATGGCAGAAATTAACACAATATTGTAAATCAACTATACTTCAGTAAAAATTTTTTAAAAAAAGATTCCATCAATGTAGTAAATATTTGAAAAACAACATTAGGTGGCATATAATTAACCCCTATACAAATGAAACACAAGTATTAAGGAAGTCCAGCTAAAAAGATCAGACAAAACTTCACAGGTCGCTCTGGAAATTAATGATGAAATAGACCTACCTGTCCCAGCAATATTTGTTGTAAAATTATTTCTATGAGTAAATATTTTCTCATACATTTCCAATATAAGAAAGTCAAAAGTGGATTCCCAATGAGCAGAGTGCTTTGTTGAAGAAAGGGGCTAAGAGTTAAAATGGGGATACGTTTCAAGATGAATTGAGAGTTACAGAGTTTCCATCACCCTGCCTATTAGGAAGGCTCTACCCAACTGTACCACCAATGGCTTCAATTCTCCTAACTTCCCACTATGACCCTGGGGTACAGAAGGACTTATTTATGTAATACTTCAAATGGGAAATACCTTTGGTTTTCCTACCATTTTTAAGAATTTGAGTTAAGTTCTCTAAGGGATAACTCAAATCCAGAAGGAACTTAAATGCTTCTTGGGGAGAAGAATTTAACTCCAAACTTTCAACTCCAAAAATACATATGTTACGATGGTAAATGTGGGAATAGTCATAAATGGGTATGGTCCAAGGTGGGAAATATTATTCTCACATGGCAGATTTAAGAGACACTTTTTTAGATAGGAGCAAATGAGGTGAGTGGGAGTATGGATGTGATTTCAGCAAGGAGAAGCAGAGAAGGGATCCCAGGGGCAAGAAGGAATCTGGATGTAGAGGCAGGAAATGCCAGGCTGAGCTCAGCAATCATGGCCGGGCCAGTTTGGCTGGTTCCTGGGACCTATATGGAGGAGTTCTTGTCAGAATTTTTAAGCCCTAAAAAGGTTTTGTCACATACATTCAGTAAGGAAAATAAACAATATCCCACTTTTTCATGGCAGCCAATCTTATTTTCATAAAAGCCTGGAAAAATGTAAAATTTTATGTGTAATGAATGATAGGAAATTTTGGTGGTTTGATATTATCAGGGTGTCCAGTGATGTTTTCCCATCCAATATATCAAAGGTAAAAAAGCCCTGAAAATATCACTGGGAGACATTGCATTAATGTGAGACTTCTTGCCCAGTCCACAAGGATACACCCAGCCAGTATTTTCAAAAATAAATTTCCCACCTTATAAAACTGTTTTTAATTTTTTTGTGTGATAAAGAAAAAAGATCTACTAACTCCCATAAAATCAATTCCTGCCCAGTTGCTTCTGATGGGATATTTTGTTACAAGTGGCACTTTTTCATTTCATTTAGCAGTGAGTTTTCTAAGAAAAAAAGCACCAAAAAGTTTCTGTGCTGAAACTCTGGTTTCTGCCTGATTGTCTTTACTAGTTATTACTAGTTATTAATTACTAAGTAACAAATTACCTCAATTTAATGGTTGAAAACAACAATATATATTCATAATCTCACAGATTCTGGTGGCCAGGAATTTGAGAGCAGCTTAGCTGGATGTCTTTGCTCAGGCTCTTTCAGGAAGCTACACTTAAGACGTCAGCCAGGGCTGCTGTCATCTGAAGGCTTGACAGGGTTGGAGAATCTCCCTTCGAGGTGGCTCATGCCCATAGTTGTGGGCAGGAGGCCTCAGCTCCTCACTGCATTAATTTCTCCATAGGGCTGCTTGATTGTCTTCATGACATGGCAGCAGACTTTTTCCAAAGTCAGAGATCCAAGACAATGGAGAAGGTGACAATGTCTTTTATGGCCTCATCTCAGAAGTCACACACCATCATTTCTCCAATAGTCTTATTATTTACAGAGATGTGGGAGGGGACAATACTAGGGCATGAAAACTGAAGGCAAGAATGGGGATTATTCTGGAAGCTGATACCACACTATCTTTAATTGTAATACTTTTAAAATATTGATAATTGTATTTTCAAATGGGAACAGGAATCAATAGTGAAAAGGAGTAAGTTTTAATAGTAAGTTTGAAACAGTGAGAACAGGAGAAATTCAGAAAAACCTGAAATTATCGAAGTTACTGACAGCTCACAACTACCCAAATTTCCCTGTGCTTATTTTGACAGTGATGTATTCCAATCATCATTTTAACAAGCCAAAATCCATCTAAAATGTAGACAGATATAATCAGATGTTTAATACAAATTTCTATTATTGTGGATGCGTGAATGAGACTAAAGGTTTGTATATGGTTTTTTGAGAAAACTGAGTATTAATTGCCTGGAACCATTATATTTGAAGTGACATTTAAAAATCAAACTTGCAAACTTTTTTTAACCATAAAGAAAGAAGCCCTGGCTACAGCATTACAATAAAATTCACACATCAATTAAAAATTTCATAAAGCTCCCAGAATGACTTTTTAATTACCTTGGAAACTGATGTTTATTTAAAAAACATGAAAAATTAGTGACATGCTACATGGTAGATATTTCCAAATCTGTTTAGGTCAAAAGAGGTTGCCAATCTGGAAAATGCGTTCTTATAAAAATAGCACAGTTAATAAACACACCTGAGTATGATTTTTTTTAGTCATATGTAATCCAGTTCTTTTTCCTATAGTTGAGTGAATGCACGGTTGTTATTAATTAGGAAATTGTTTACTATATTTGTAATGGTGATGTCTGTGAAGATGTGTGTTGATAAAATAACTGATGAAAATATTTTCAACCAAATACCACACAGCATTTTCTGGAAATAAAAGTATGGGAATATGCAGAGATGAAGCCAAATATATTATGGACGGAACTCCAGAAGTGGTAACCCACATCAAGTCTCCTGCTACAAGAACACGTTTTTGCAAATAATCTGTTTTTGTATTTTTTCAAGGGCTAGTAAAGAAGTAAACGTTGTTTTAAAAAAAATAGTGGTTTGGGGCTTCCCTGGTGGCGCAGTGGTTGAGAGTCCGCCTGCCGATGCGGGGGACATGGGTTCGTGCCCCGGTCTGGGAGGATCCCACGTGCCGCAGAGCGGCTGGGCCCGTGAGCCATGGCCGTTGAGCCTGCGCGTCCGGAGCCTGTGCTCCGCGGCGGGAGAGGCCGCAACGGTGAGAGGCCCATGTACCGCAAAAAAAAAAAAAAAAAAAATAGTGGTTTGATCATTTCTTCTTTTATTTTTATTTATTTTATTTTTTTTTTTTGCGGTACGTGGGCCTCTCACTGTCGCAGCCTCTCCCATTGCGGAGCACAGGCTCCGGACGCGCAGGCTCAACGGCCATGGCTCACGGGCCCAGCCGCTCCGCAGAACGTGGGATCTTCCCGGACTGGGGCACGAACCCGTGTCCCCTGCATCGGCAGGCGGACTCTCAACCACTGCGCCACCAGGGAAGCCCCATTTCTTCTTTGGAATAAAATTTATAATGAACATGTTGATTTTGAAAGCTTTCTTTACTATGCAGATGCACACTGGCTTAGTCAGGAGTAGCAGCTGGTCAAAGTTTTCTAACTTAATATTGAATTGTTATTTTTGTTTATAAAAAAAGAAAGAAAGAAAATGCCATGACAAAGAGTAAAACTTGGATTAAGTGAATGAATTCATTATAAGTGCACCTTATCAATAAAAGTGGCTCACAAAGATGAATAATTTGCATTTTAAAAGCTAAACGCTCAAATGACAATTACAAAGTAAAGCTAATATTTTCACTGCATGTGACAAGACTACTGGAGCAAAAATAAAGTCTGAGTTAGGAGAGTTCATGGTGGAACTATTAGTTGTTTGAGACTTCTGGTTCATTTACATTAGATTTTTTATATTTATTTATTTACTTACTTTTAATTTTTTTTTTTTTTGCCATGCCCCACTGGCATGTGGGATCTTGTTTCCCCGACCAGGGATCGAACCCGCGCCGCTTGCTGTGGAAACGCGAAGTCTTAACCACTGGGCCGCCAGGGAAGTCCGTACGTTAGATTTTAAAGATTGGCAGTGAACTAAAAATCATCAGTCAGCTTTCTTCAGTGACTGAAAAAAAAGGCTTTTGACAAGTAAATATCTTAAGACAGTGGTCCCAAACCTTTTTGGCACCAGGGACCAGTTTCGTGGAAGACAATCTTTCCATGGATGAGGCGGCGGTGGTTGGGGGAGGAGTGTTCAGGCGGTAATGCAGGTGATGGGGAGCCGCAGATGAAGCTTCACTCTTGCCTGCCACTCACCTGCTGTGCAGCCTGGTTCCTAACAGGTCGCGGACTGCACCTGTCCGCAGCCCGGGGGTTGGGGACCCCTGTCTTAAGAGAATAAGGGAGCTGGAATGATCAGAAATGAGTTCCATCTGCCGATACACCAAAGCAATTCAACCCTGTGGTGCACTACGGTAGGTACCTATACATTTGTTCTGCCTAACACCCTTTCCCATCCACCTTTGGGTTGCAACCACTTTTCTTTTGGGTGATGGGGAAGAGGGACCAACTGTTTTTGTTTGCTCTGACTCAGTTTTAGCACTTACAGTTTTGTGTATGGGAAACTTTATAGTGCTGCAAAAACAGGAAGCATGGTGTATGAGATGTGGAGTGGTGACAGGCTCCTTTCTTCCCAGATGTAGGTGTGCCACTTGATCAAGGTGTGATCACTTACTGCATCCTACCCAAGTGGTCACAGTGATTGAATGAGAGATGGATTTGAGCAAAGCTTGTCCATCTCTGAGAGAGGTAACAGGGAAAATGAACACTTTTCAATTTGTACAATTCACCATGACCACCATTTTGATTGCCATGTGGAAAGATCCTTCCCTAGAAGTGGAGCGTGTGATCATTTGACCCCTGGAAACAGCCACAGATGAAGCCAGCTGCAACCCTGGACTTTAAACTTACTAAACTATAAATTCCCTTCTCGGCTTCAGCTGCTTTGAGTTGATTTTCTTTTCTTTTTTTTTTTTTTTTAACATCTTTACTGGAGTATAATTGCTTTACAATGTTGTGTTAGTTTCGGCTGTATAACAAAGTGAATCAGCTATACATATACGTATAACCCCATATCTCCTCCCTCTTGTGTCTCCCTCCCACCCTCCCTATCACACCCTTCTAGGTGGTCACAAAGCACCAAGATGATCTCCCTGTGCTATGCAGTTGCTTCCCACTAGCTATCTATCTTACGTTTGGTAGTGTATATATGTCAGTGCTACTCTCTCATTTCGTCCCAACTTACCCTTCCCTCTCCCTGTACCCTCAAGTCCTCTATATCTGTGTCTTTATTCCTGTCGTGCCCCTAGGTTCATCAGAACCATTTTTTTTTTAGATTCCATATATATGTGTTAGCATACGGTGTTTGTTTTTCTTTTCCTGACTTACTTCACTCTGTATGACAGACTCTAGGCCCATCCACCTCACTACAAATAACTCAATTTTGTTTCTTTTTATGGCTGAGTAATATTCCATTGTATATATGTTCAACATCTTCTTCATTCATCCATCGATGGACACTTAGGTTGCTTCCATGTCCTGGCTATTATAAATGGTGCTGCAATGAACATTGTGGTACATGACTCTTTTTGAATTATGGTTTTCTCAGGATATATGCCCAGTAGTGAGATTGCTGGGTCATATGGTAGTTCTATTTTTAGTTTTTTAAGGAACCTCCTTACTGTTCTCCATTGTGGCTGTATCAATTTACTTTCCCACCAACAGTGCAAGAGTGTTCCCTTTTCTCCTCACCTCCTCCAGCATTTATTGTTTGTAGAATTTTTATGATGGCCATTCTGACTGGTATGAGGTGATACCCCATTGCAGTTTTGATTTGCATTTCTCTAATGATTAGTGATGTTGAGCATCTTTTCATGTGTTTGTTGGCAATCTGTGTATCTTCTTCGGAGAAATTTCTATTTAGGTCTTCTGCCCATTTTTGGATTGGGTTGTGATTTTTTTTTTTGATATTGAGCTGCATGAGCTGCTTATATATTTTGGAAATTAATCCTTTGTCAATTGCTTCATTTGCAAATATTTTCTCCCATTCAGAGGATTGTCTTTTTGTCTTGTTTATGGTTTCCTTTGCTGTGCAAAAGCTTTGAAGTTTCATTAGGTCCGATTTGTTTATTTTTGTTTTTATTTCCATTTCTCTAGGAGGTGGGTCAAAAAGGATCTTGCTGCGATTTATGTCATAGAGTGTTCTGCCTATATTTTCCTCTAAGAGTTTGATAATGTCTGGCCTTACATTTAGGTCTTTAATCCATTTTGAGTTTATTTTTATGTATGGTGTTAGGGAGTGTTCTAATTTCATTCTTTTATATGTAGCTGTCCAGTTTTCCCAGCACCACTTATTAAAGAGGTTGTCTTTTCTCCATTGTATACTCTTGCCTCCTTTATCAAAGATAAGGTAACCATATCACCATATCTTTGTGTGCATGGGTTTATCTCTGAGCTTTCTATCCTGTTCCATTGATCTATAGTTCTGTTTTTGTGCCAGTACCATAATGTCTTAATTACTGTAGCTTTCTAGTATAGTCTAAAGTCAGGGAGCCTGATTCTTCCAGCTCCACTGTTTTTTCTCAAGATTGCTTTGGCTATTCGGGGTCTTTTGTGTTTCCATACAAATTGTGAAACTTTTTGTTCTAGTTCTGTGAAAAATGCCATTGGTAGTTTGATAGGGATTGCACTGAATCTGTTAGGCTGCTTTGGATAGTAGAGTCATTTTCACAGTGTTGATTCTTCCAAACCAAGAACATGCTATATCTCTCCCTCTGTTTGTATCATCTTTAATTTCTTTCATCAGTGTCTAATAGTTTTCTGCATACAGGTCCTTTGTCTCCCTAGGTAGGTTTATTCCTAGGTATTTCATTCTTTTTGTTGCAATGGTAAATGGGAGTGTTTCCTTAATTTCTCTTTCATATTTTTCATCATTAGTGTATAGGAATGCAAGAGATTTCTGTGCATTAACTTTGTACCCCGCAATTTTACCAAATTCATTGATTAGCTCTAGTAGTTTTCTGGTAGCATCTTTAGGATTCTCTATGTATAGTATCATGTCATATGCAAACAGTGTCAGTTTTACTTCTTCTTTTCCGATTTGGATTCCTTTTATTTCTTTTTCTTCTCTGATTGCTGTGGCTAAAACTTCCAAAACTATGTTGAATAATAGTGGTGAGAGTGGGGAACCTTGCCTTGTTCCTGATCTGAGAGGAAATGGTTTCAGTTTTTCACCATTGAGAATGATGTTGGCTGTGGGTTTGTCGTATATAGCCCCTATTATGTTGAGGTAGGTTCCCCCTATGCCTACTTTCTGGAGAGTTTTTATCATAAATGGGCGTTGAATTTTGTCAAAAGCGTTTTCTGCATCTACTGAGATGATCATATGGTTTTTATCCTTCAATTTGTTAATATGGTGTATCACATTGATTGATTTGCGTATATTGAAGAAACTTTGTATTCCTGGGATAAAACCTCCTTGATCATGGTGTATGATCCTTTTAATGTGCTGTTGGATTCTGTGTGCTAGTATTTTGTTGAGGACTTTTGCATCCTGTTCATCAGTGATATTGGCCTGTAGTTTTCTTTTTTTGTGACATCTTTCTCTGCTTTTGGTATCAAGGTGATGGTGGCCTCATAGAATGAGTGTGAGAGTGTTCCTCCCTCTGCTATATTTTGGAAGAGTTTGAGAAGGATAAGTGTTAGTTCTTCTCTAAATGTTTGATAGAATTTGCCTGTGAAGCCATCTGGTCCTGGGCTTTTGTTTGTTGGAAGATTTCTAATCACAGTTTCAATTTCAGTGTTTGTGATTGATCGGTTTATATTTTCTATTTCTTCCTGGTTCAGTCCCTGAAGGTTGTGCTTTTCTAAGAATTTGTCCATTTCTTCCAGATTGTCCATCTTATTGGCGTATAGTTGCTTGTAGTAATTTCTCATGATCCTTTGTATTTCTGCAGTGTCAGTTGTTACTTCTCCTTTTTCATTTCTAATTCTGTCGATTTGAGTCTTCTCACTGTTTTCCTTGATGAGTCTGGCTAATGGTTTATCAATTTTGTTTATCTTCTCAAAGAACCAGCTTTTAGTTTTATTGATATTTGCTATTGTTTTCTTTGTTTCTATTTCATTTATTTCTGCTCTCATCTTTATGATTTTTTTCCTTCTACTAACTTTGGGTTTTGTTTGTTCTTCTTTCTCTAGTTCCTTTAGGTGTAAGGTTAGATTGTTTATTTGAGATTTTTCTTGTTTCTTGAGGTAGGCTTGTATTGCTATAAACTTCCCTCTTAGAAATGCTTTTGCTGCATCCCATAGGTTTTGGGTCCTTGTGTTTTCATTGTCATTTTTTTCCGGGTATTTTTAAGTTTCCTCATTGATTTCTTCAGTGATCTCTTAGTTATTTAATAGCATATTGTTTCACCTCCATGTGTTTGTATTTTTTATAGTTTTTCCTCCTGTAATTGATATCTAGTCTCATAGCATTGTTGTCAGAAAAGATACTTGATACCATTTCAATTTTCTTAAATTTACCAAGGCTTGATTTGTGACCCAAGATATGATATATCCTGGAGAATGTTCCATGAGCACTTGAGAAGAAAATGTATTCTGTCATTTTTAGATGGAGTGTCCTATAAATATCAATTAAGTCCATCTTGTTTAATGTGTCATCTAAAGCTTGTGTTTACTTATTTATTTTCTTTTTGGATGACCTGTCCATTGGTGAAAATGGGGTGTTAAAGTCCCCTACTATTATTGTGTTACTGTTGATTTCCCCTTTTATGGCTGTTAGCATTTGCCTTATGTATTGAGGTGCTCCTATGTTGGGTGCATAAATATTTACCATTGTTATATCTTCTTCTTTGATTGATCCCTCAATCATTATGTAGTGTCCTTCTTTGTTTCTTGTAATAGTCTTTATTTTAAAGTCTGTTTAGTCTGATTAGGGAATTGCTACTCCAGCTTTCTTTCAATTTCCATTTGCATGGAATACCTTTTTCCATCCCCTCACTTTCAGTCTGTATGTGTCCCTAGGTCTGAAGTGGGTCTCTTGTAGGCAGTATGTATACAGGTCTTGTTTTTGTATCCATTCAGCCAGTCTATGTCTTTTGGTTGTTGCATGTAATCCATTTACATTTAAGGTGATTATTGATATGTATGCTCCTATTACCATTTTCTTAATTGTTTTGGGTTTGTTATTGTAGGTCTTTTCCTTCTCTTGTGTTTCCTGCCTAGAGAAGTTCCTTTAGCATTTGTTGTAAAGCTGGTTTCGTGGTGCTGAATTGTCTTAACTTTTGCTTTTCTGTAATGGTTTAATTTCTCCATCGAATATGAATGAGATCCTTGCTGGGTAAAGTAATCTTGCTTGTAGGTTTTTCTCTTTCATCACTTTAAATATGTCCTGGCACTCCCTTCTGGCTTGCAGAGTTTCTGCTAAAAGATCAGCTGTTAACCTTATGGGGATTCCCTTGTAGGTTATTTGTTGCTTTTTCCTTGCTGCTTTTAATATTTTTTCTTTGTATTTAATTTTTGATAGTTTGATTAATATGTATCTCAGCGTGTTTCTCTTTGTGTTTATCCTGTATGGGACTCTCTGCGCTTCCTGGACTTGATTGACTATTTCTTTTCCTATGTAAGGGAATTTTCAACTATAGTTTCCTCAAATATTTTCTCAGACCGTTTTTTTTTCTCTTCTTCTTCTGGGACTCCTATAATTCAAATGTTGGTGCATTTAATGTTGTCCCAGAGGTCTCTGAGACTGTCCTCAATTCTTTTCATTCTTTTTTCTTTATTCTACTCCCTGGCAGTTATTTCCACCATTTTATCTTCCAGGTCACTTATCTGTCCTTCTGCCTCAGTTATTCTGCTATTGTTTCCTTCTAGACTATTTTTAAGTTCATTTATTGTGTTGTTCATCACTGTTTGTTTGCTCTTTAGTTCTTCTAGATCCTTGTTAAATGTTTCTTGTATTTTCTCCATTCTGTTTCCAAGATTTTGGATCATCTTTACTCTCATTAGTCTGAATTCTTTTTCAGGTAAGTTGCCTATTTTGTCTTCATTTATTTGGTCTTGTAGGGTTTTACCTTGCTCCTTCATCTGTAATATATTTTTTTGTTGTTTCACTTTTTTTTTTTTTAATGGGTGGGGCTGTTCTCCTGTCTTACTGGTTGTTTGGCCTCAGGCGTCCAGCACTGGAGTTTGCAGGCAGTTGGATAGAGCCGGGTCTTGGTGCTGAGATGAGGACCTCTGGGAGGCCTCACTCTGATTAATATTCCCTGGGGTCTGAGGTTCTCTGTTAGTGCAGCGGTTTGGATTTGGAGTTCCCACCACAGGAGCTTGGACCCAACCTCCAGCCTGGGAACTAAGATCCCGCAAGCTGGTCGCTGGGGGTTCCTCCCATCCCCTTAGGTGTCCGTCATCCCCCTAGGTGTCCGTCATCCCCCACTGGTGCCTGGTAGGTGCCCTAGTTGTGCCTGAGTTGATTTTCTATTGCTTGCAACCGTAAAAATCCTACAACCTGTAAGCATGAAGACATATTTATTAAAATTTTAATCAACAGGAGTCTGAAAATGTACTATTCTACCTCTTTGTCGGTATTCAGGGCATCTCTACTTAATGGTTATCCCACATAGCTCTTAAAGCAGGTAAAAAAGGTATATCCATACATTTAACTGTCTGGATTCGAGAAATATTGTGACGTCAGCAGCAAAAAGAAATTGCCTAGTATGAGCTGTCAGGTCTCTGTTATTCAGTCTAATTATCCAAAATTGATGCAGTAGCTCTCATCAATTAACCAAGGACCAAGTAGGAAAAATCCTTTGAAAACTTTCCTGATAACAAGAAGTGTGAAATGTTTCTTAAGTTAAAATAAGCATGGCCATGTTATGGATTAGAATATAAAGCTGACACAATATTTTAAGAGCCCGGAATTCAAAGACATTTCTTACTTGTGCCTGGTTGCTTTATTTTATATATCCCAGGGCACATGTTCATTTTCCTGAATATTTAGGAAAGGTATTTCTGTACAAAACTTAGCAAGGTCTCACAATGGAAATAGAGACCCATTAAAATTTTTTTTAAAAATACAGAGATGTGACCAGAGCTACTAACAGCAATAAGTAAGATGGTCTGGAAAAAGAGGAGGTTAGAGATAAGACCCCTTAGGGGTTCAGTGCAATTGTCTAGACAAGGAAGAATGACAGTCTCAGGAAAGATAAATGAGTTTCTGCTTTGGTTTCCACCTGACCCATGCAAAGCACCAACCATAAAAGAGAAAGTACATACTAAATACTAAACAGTCAACATGTATAAAGCGCTTCATTTAACAAACTCCCAGACAATATTCATCAAGAGCCAGACACTATTCTAAGCGCTTTACAAATATTAGCTCATTTAGTTCTCATTACAAATTTATGAGGTAGATCCTATTAATATCCCCATTGTACAGATGGGGATACAGAGGCAAAGAGAGATTAAGTAACTTGCTCGTGTTTACCCAGCTAATAAATAGCAAAGCCAAAATTTGAATCCAGATAATCCGACCCCAAATCCCTTAGTCTTAACTGCAGTGCTATGCTCATTTTGGGAGGGAAACATAATTTGAGAGTTAATACTCAAGATATACTATTTAAGGCATTATTTTGAGAGTGAAATTGTAAACAAGTGAGCAAAGAGATGATATATAGCCCTGAATCATTCAGAACTCATAGATGGATTTGTGGAAGAGAATTCGACCCATGTGCAAAAAAATTGGTAAGCACAGCAAAACATTTTTTTTTTTTAGCAGAACATTTTTGAGGTTGTAATATTAGCCCCACCTTGTTGATGCTTAGGCAAAAATAAATAAAATGAAAATGTAAGAACATGTGTTTATTAAGGCAAACTTCAGTTAAATGTATGCAAAATATCTCTAGAAGTCTATATCGTGGTTGGAAAAATATGGATACATTTTTCGAGTTTTGCTTTGGCATTTAGGGAGAGGTGAAGTGAAAGGTATTTTAGTTGTTTTTCTACGTGTGGCAGGAGTGAGAATTCTGAGGTTTCCAGAGAACAAAAGACAGCTTGGTTAATGAAAGACCATGCAGCTAATGAATATTTATGAATGGGGGAAGGAAATTTACAAATCACAATATATCCTCACTTCCACCCCTACCTCTCCCCCACCCATTTCGAGCTATGGAAGCAGAAAGAGAACAGGATGTCTGTTTCTCACTTGGTAGTTTCAAAATCCTTAAGGAATGAAAATGGCTCAAAATAAAGACAATGTTTGGGAGGGGAAAAAAATGTAATAATGTAAGAGCCAACTCCTGTCTTCTTACTAAATATGATTTTACAAGTAGAGGGGAAAGGAGAGAGGGAAGGGATACGGGGAAATGATGGAAGTTTAAACAGATATGAGACCTTGCACCTTGCTCGCCCCTGGGCAGATCCTGGAGACCCACTTCCCAGACCCACAATGTTCCAGTGTAGCATGGGAGGAGCAGAAAGAACAGTGGGCCCTAAAGGTGTCTTGAGGGTAGGAATGAGGGACAACTCAGCAGTGAACAGCTCATGCCTGATAACCTAGGTATCAGATGCTTAGCGATGTCTCCATCAGGGGTCCTACCAAATTCTCCAAAAGGCAGGGATTTAGATGCAACTTAAGGGAAAAGCAGTGGTAGGGGAACACACAATTTGACCAAGATTAAATTTCCACCACTCCAGTGGAATGGAGGCTTACAAGAACAATTATGCAGGAAATTATACAGGAAAAAAAAAAAAAGAAAAGAATGTAGTGTCTTTTGCATATCTGAACATGTTCCTTAAGATTTGTACCCATTACACAAGCACAGAGTGTCACTGACCTGCATGCTATCATATGCCCATGGGATATGAGTGGCACAATGAAGGAATGAAGTTACATGGCAGGGATTCAGTCTTTCAGAAGACAAAGGATCCTCTTAAGAGCTTTCTTAACACCATGGCTTCCTTTATCTTCTCAACCTCACGTGCTCAACTTCCCATACTGTTTCTCCCCAGTTAATATGTGCTCTACTTCCAACTTTTTGTTTGGAAATCTTATGTGTCCTCCAAAACCCAGCATTTAAAACTATGAAGCTGTGAGCACTCCTTCCCAATCTCTTTGAGATTCCATATTCAATATTTTCTGCTTGAATAAAAAAAACACTCGGCCTGAACTTCCCTGGTGGAGCAGTGGTTAAGAATCTGCTTGCCAACGCAGAGGACATGGGTTTGATACCTGGTCCAGGAAGATCCCACATGCTGTGGAGCAACTAAGCCCATGCGCCACAACTACTGAAGCCTGAGTGCCTAGAGCCTGTGCTCTGCAACAAGAGAAGTCACCGTAGTGAGAAGCCTGTGCCCAGCAACGAAGACACAATGCAGCCAAAAATAAATTTTAAAAAAATAACACTTGGCCTCATATTATACTACTGTCTCTCCATGTCTCATCTCACTAACTAGTTTGTACTTTTTGTGAGGGTATGGACTGTATTATACACATCATCATGATTATTATTTTTTTTAATTATTCTCTTTATTTTATTTATATTTTTATTGAAGTATAGTTGATGTACAATATTATATAAGTTACAGGTGCACCATATAGTGATTCACAATTTTTAAGGGTTATACTCCATTTATAGTTATTGTAAAATATTGGCTATATTCCCTGTATAATATATCGTTGTAGCTTATTTTATACATAATAGTTTGTACTTCTTAATCCGCCACCCTTATACAGCCCCCCCTTCCCTCTCCCCACTGGTAACCACTAGTTTGTTCTCTATATCTATATGAGTCTGCTTTTTTGTTGTATTCACTAGTTTGCTGTATTTTTTAGATTCCACGTATAGGTGACATCGTACAGTATTTGTCTTTCTCTGTCTGATTTATTTCACTTTCATGATCATTTCTTTTTCTTTTTTTTGGCTGCACCGCGCGGCATGTGGGATCTTAGTTCCCCAACCAGGGATCAAACCCGTGCTTCCTACAGTGGAAGCTCAGAGAATTAATCACTGGACCACCAGGAAGTCCCTCATGATTGTTTCTTAATAGTATCAAATACATAAGAGGTATTCAGTGTATGTATACACACACACACACACACACACACATATATATGAAAGAATGAATTTCCAGGGTGTCTATGCAACAAAATAGAATACCTAGTGTCTTAGATTGGGTTCTTCCAGAAGCAGACTGAGCCACAGATTCAAGCAAAAGTGCTCTCAGGGCAGACTAGTAAGGGAATGAGGGAAGAAGGACAGGGAAGGAGAGGCAGATGAGAAAAGGGTACAATTTTTGGTGAATTGCTGGACTTGGTCTGTTGCTGTAGGGAGCTCTGGAGCATAAATTATACCTTGAGTTCCTGCAGTCTTGAGGCTAGGGAGCTGGGCTTTGTTCATGAGTCAGTGGTTGGCTACCAGCCACCTTGGGGGATGGGCACTCCCAGGCATCACTAACCTTCCAACTGGAGGTGGCTCCACTAACACAGGGGCAATCCTTTGAAGAAGACTGCTGGTGTAACCTGAGGAGATTCTGAGGGGTTCTGAGCAGGGTACCTATGTGTTCCCCGAACCTGGGGTTCTGAGCAGGGTACCTATGTGTTCCCCGAACCTGGTACCTATGTGTTCCCCGAACCTATGTGTTCCCCGAACCCAGGGTACCTAAGTGTTCCCCGAACCACAGTCTTTTAGGGCATCTTTGATTCACTTTGAACAAGATGTTCCTGTTAATCTTTGTTTTTTTAGTTTGTTGATTTTTTTCTTTTCTGGTCCCTTTGCTAATCTATATCCTACCTCCTTGTGTTTGTTTATACAAAACAATAAAAAAAAATTTTAATATTCTTAAACAAAACCAAATACCAGATAGTCTAAAGATTTATGTCTAAAAAAGGAAACCATAAACGTCCAGGACGAAGGCTCAGAGCTGCTTTGGGAAGCAGGGGCTTGAGAAGGTCGCATTGCTCTGCAGAGGAAATGGAAAGAATTTTTTATGTTTTCTTTTTTCTTCTGAGAGGGCAAACGCAGAGGAGAGAGGAGTGAGTACAGAAACAACAGATGTAGCCAAAAGACTCCTGAGAACCAGAGTGTCTGACGTTTGATTTTTAAGATTCTTGCGTGGCTCCCTAAATAGTCATTGTAGACAGCTACATACTCCAAACCTTGGGTAAATAGGAGCTGCTTTTGGTACAAAAACTAAGGAATGGGTTGAAAAGTAGAGATGAAGGAACAGCCCCAAGTTGCACAATGGAGAACAAGCGTTCAGGGGCGGTAGCTAGCGCCAGCCGGGCCGTGAGACGGGAACTCCGCAGAGAATTCACAGCGGCCTTGACAGAGGCACTGGGTTTCTTTTTCCCCAAGGCATGGAATATGACCAAGCCAATCTTCTCTAGATCCTTCTGATAACTGAACTGCACTGAGGAAGCTAAAAGCACTTCAAAGTACATTTATGAGGTGCTTTTATAAAATAATATGCAATCATAGTATGGGAGAAGTAAATTGGGTGAAAGCACAAAATAAGGAAGAGACAAAGGCAGAACCAGAACCCAAGAAGTTCCCAGTCCAGGCTTCTGTTATATATTTTTCTTCCCAGCAGCAGTTTGCAATGGCATGAGCAGAGTTACTGATTGCACCTGGTGCTTCTCTGAAAACCTTAACAGTGAAACAGGGAGTCTCAAAAATGGGTTCCTTTAAATCCCCGCTGTGTCATACATGCCTGAAAAGCAGGAGACTTGGGGAATAAGAGAAATATATAGTCACCATAACAAATTTCATGTTTTGTCCAAAGCAGTAAGATGAGTGTGTACCCTACCAGGGGGCTATGGTGACAACCAGCTCTTAAGAGTGCATAGCTATGCAGAGGTTGGGGTTGGGGGAGGGGGCATTGATGCATGAAGTGATCCCTGGAAGGGTGATGAGTGAGTTGGAAAATGAGACGCGGAAGGAAAGAAAGCCCAGAAAGGGGACATTAATGAGTAAGTTACTACAGAGAGTAACCAGAGCTCAGTTCCTCTGCGGACTGTGCAGAATACTTAGAATTGTCTCACAGAGAGGCAAGGAAGTTGGGGTATTTATTGACCAATTTCTGAATCTCTTTGGTTGAAGGTTGTTCTTGGGGTCTTAACTCCACAGCATGCCCTCATTGCCAGGGAAAACCATCAGGGAGAGAAATTCAGGACTTGAACTTATAAAACTGTCTGTAAGTAGGGACAGTGAGAGTTTTGAATGTCCTTTCCCTGGCTTATTTATTAGTTATGTGACTTTTATTATCTGTGCTTCAGTTTATTCACCTATAGAAGCATGGTGATAATAATCGAAACTTATAGTGTTTTCATGAGAATTAAATGACAAAAGACATGTATGTAAAATGCTTAGAAAATTCCCAGGAACCAATTTAATAATACGATTATCATGTTCACTCTGCCATGTTCGTTAACTAATTTGTTAAATGAGTTATAGCTACCTCTCATTCTTTGGGAAAATGATAACTTATTTGGCATTAGTTGTCTTTTTTTCCTAAAGCAATCTAATGGTTTTTTCTTAACAGATTCTCAGCTTCATTCAATTGTGAATTTTATAATGTTCATAATGAATAGCTATAAAGGTTGTTATCCATGAAGCAGATGACATACAAAGGAATTTCTATACAGCCTGAGCTGCAGATCAGGTTTTATATACAGTCAGGTTTTTATTTTTATGTTTTGGTTTATTTTCTGATGTTATCTCTGCTAAAGGAAATGACCAAAACTCTGCTCCAGATCACCAGGACTGGCACCATGTTTCGGGTGTCACTGTCAGCTACCGCTAGATATTATGATCAAGGGTGAACCCTGAAATTGGAGCAATTTCTAACTGATACCATTTCCAGCCTTCCACAAAGTCAATGAACATATACACAAAACTGGAAAGGAAGATATTTCAACTTGGAAAACAGAAAACAATGGATTCCTAGGACTTCCCTGGTGGTCCAGCGGCTAAGACTCTGTGCTCCCAATGCAGGGGGCCTGGGTTCGATCCCTGTTCAGGGAACTATATCCCACATGCCACAACTAAAGATCCCGCAAGCAACAACGAAGATCCCCCATATGGCAACTAAGACCCGGCGCAGCCAAATAAATAAATATTAAAAAAAAAAAAAAAAGAAGAAAGAAAAAGATGGATTCCTGGGACTTCCCTGGTGGTCCAGTGGTTAGGACTCGATGCTTTCACAGCCAGGGCCCAGGTTTTATCCCTGGTCACGGGGAATTAAGATCCTGCAAGCCACAAAAAAAAAACAGGATTCCTAATCTACTTTTTGGTTGCTTTTTGCCTTGGATTTCTTCATGTTCAGGTACAATGTTTAGGTGTGGTTTATAAATGTGCCCCATGGTATGCCATCTATTTATATGTCTGTGTTGTGCACAGAAAGTCATCCATTGCTGAGAAAGTACTGAAGCTCAGAGATTGATCTCAGTTTGATTTTCCTGAGAAATTGCATCCTCAATATTAAAGATTGTAATACATTGGCTGTGTGAAAGCCTAGTGAAGAGAGTAAATATATCCCTGAAAGTGTGCCACTCGAGCAAGCCACTTGAAAGCTGGCATTAAAAATGGCATGCAGAAATGTGTTCAGGTGATCCTTCATTAAAAAGACCGATGTGAACACTTCTCCCCTCAACAGTAAAGATGCTTCAGTAGGGAAACTCAGTTATATTTGCTGCTTTTTTCTCCTCTTATTTTTTGGCAGCACCATGAAACTTACAAGATCTTGGTTCCCCGACCAGGGATCGAACCCGGGGCCCCCGGCAGTGAAAGTACCGAGTCCTAACCACTGGACAACTAAGAAATTCCCTTTTGTTTCCTTTTAAATGAACAATTTTTAGAGCAGTTTTAGATTCACAGCAAAATTGAGTAGAAGGTATAGAGATTTCCCATATACCCCTGGCCTCCACATACACACAGGCTTGCCTACTATCAACATCCCCCCACCAGAGCTGTACATTTGTTACCATCCATGAATCTACATTGATACCTCATTATCACCGTAGTTTATGCTGGGGTTTACTCTTGGTGTTGAACATTCTATGGGTTTGGACAAATGTATAATGATATGTATCCACCATTTTAGTATGGTACAGAAGCTTCACTGCCCTAAAAATCCTGTGTGCTCTATCATCCCTCCCTTGCCTCAACCCCTGGCAACCACTGATCTTTTTACTGTCTCCATTGTTTCTGGGAATCATACAGTACGTAGCCTTTTCAAACTGGCTTCTTTCTTGTGGTAATACGCGTTTAAGTTTCCTCCATGTCTTTATAGCTCATTTCTTTTTAATGCTGAACACTGTCCATTGTCTGGATGTACCATAGTTTATTATTCATTCACCTAATGAAAGACATCTTGGTTGTTTCCAAGTTTGGGCAATTATGAATAAAGCTGCTATAAAGATCTGTGTGCAGGTTTTTGTGTAGACATAAGTTTTCAGTTCATTTGGGTAAATACCAAGTAGTACAATGGCTGGATCATAGGGTAAGGATGTATTCAGTTTTATAAGAAACCGTCAGACTGTCTTCCAAAGTGTCTGTACCATTTTGCATTCCCATTAGCAATGAATGATAATCCCTGTTGCTCCACATCCTCGCTAACATTTGGTGTTGTCAGTGTTTTGGGTTTTAGGTGTGTAGTGTTATCTCACAGTTGTTTTAATTTGCATTTCCCTAATGACATACAATGTGGACCATCTTTTTATACCTTTATTTGCCATCTGTGAGGTATCTGGTGAGCTTTCTATTCAAATCTTTTGCTCATTTTAAAATCAGGTTGTTTTCTTATTGTTGAGTTTTAAGAATTTGTATATTTTGGAAAACAGTCCTTTATCAGACATGTGTTTTGCAAGTCTTTTCTCCCAGTCTGTGGCTTGTCTTCTTATTCTCTTGACAGTTTCTTCCACAGAGCAGAAGTTTTAAATTTTAATGAGGCCCAATTTAACAATTATTTCTTTCATAGATTGTGCCTTTGGTGTTGCTTCTAAAAATGTTATCACCATGCCCAAGGTCATCCAGATTTTCTCCTTGGTTACCATCTAGGAGTTTTATAGATTGACATTTAATTTTATGATACATTTTGATTTATTTTTTTGTGATGGTTCTAAGTTCTGTGCCTGGATTTTTTTTTTTGCATATGGACACCCAGTTGCTTGTCATCATTTGTTGAGAAAGATTATCTTTTCTCCATTGTATTGTCTTTGCTCTTTTGTCAAAGATCAGCTGACTATATTTATGTGGGTCTATTTCTGGGCTCTCTATTCCATTTCATTGATCTATTGATCAATTGATCTATTCTTTCATAGTGTCAGTCCTCTGACTGTTCTTTTCCTTTAATATTTTGTTGGCCATTTTGAGTCTTTTGCTTCTCCATATAAACTTTATTTTTTTAACATCTTTATTGGAGTATAATTGCTTTACAATGGTGTGTTAGTTTCTGCTGTATAACAAAGTGAATCAGCTATAAATATACATACATCCCCATATCCCCTCCCTTTTGTGTCTCCCTCCCATCCTCCCTATCCCACCCCTCTAGGTGGACACAAAGCACCGAGCTGATCTCCCTGTGCTATGCGGCTGCTTCCTGCTAGCTATCTATTTTACATTTGTTAGTGTATATATGTCTATGTCACTCTCTCACTTCGTCCCAGCTTACCCTCCCCCCTCCCCGTGTCCTCAAGTCCATTCTCTACGTCTGTGTCTTTATTCCTGTCCTGCTCCTAAGCTCTTCAGAACCTTTTTTTTTTTTTTAGATTCCATATATATGTGTTAGCATATGGTATTTGTTTTTCTCTTTCTGACTTACTTCACTCTGTATGACGGTCTGTAGGTCCATCCACCTCACTACAAATAACTCAATTTTGTTTCTTTTTATGGCTGAGTGATATTCCATTGTATATATGTGCCACACCTTCTTTATCCATTCATCTGTCGATGGACACTTATGTTGCTTCCATGTCCTGGCTATTGTAAATAGAGCTGCCATGAACATGGTGGTACATGACTCTTTTTGAATTATGGTTTCCTCAGGGTATATGCCCAACAGTAGGATTGCTGGGTCGTATGGTAGTTCTATTTTTAGTTTTTTGAGGAACCTCCATACTGTTCTCCATAGTGGCTCTATCAATTTACTTTCCCACCAACAGTGCAAGAGGGTTCCCTTTTCTCCACACCCTCTCCAGCATTTATTATTTGTAGAATTTTTATGATGGCCATTCTGACTGGTGTGAGGTGATACCTCATGGTAGTTTTGATTTGCATTTCTCTAATGATTAGTGATGTTGAGCATCCTTTCATGTGTTTGTTGGCAGTCTGTATATTTTCTTTGGAGAAATGTCTGTTTAGGTCTTCTGTCCATTTTTGGATTGGGTTGTTTGTTTTTTTGATATTGAGCTGCATGAGCTGCTTGTATATTTTGGAGATTAATCCTTTGTCAGTCGCTTCATTTGCAAATATTTTCTCCCATTCTGAAGGTTGTCTTCATATAAACTTTAGAATCAGTTTGTTGATATCTACAATATAATTTGCTGGAATTTTTACTGAGATTGTGTTGAATCTACAGATTAAGTTGGGCTGAACTAACGTCTTGACAATATTGAATCTTCCTGTTGATGAACATGGAATATCTCTACATTTGTTTAGTTCTTTTTTGTATTCTTTTATCAGAGTTTTGTAATTTTCCTCATATAGATCTTGTTGCTGATATTTTTAAAGTACGTATATGAAAACATATACATACTAGTTGCAAGTTTATCATATTTAAATTTTTTCCAGCTATTCATTCCCTTATTTTTATGACTATATTTATATTATACAGTAAAACACAACCAAGCTATTGGTCCATTTCAGAAAGTTTCCAATAAATGTCAGTTAAGTGGTGAAAAATAGCTACAAATGATAACAACTTTTGATCAATACTGACATGGAAGAAAGAGTTCTTTGGATATTGCTCATCCCCAGTAAGAATATAGCTCAATGACCAGCACAAATTATACTAACATTGACACTTAAAGCTAGTCACAACTTTGAATCTCTTTTGTGAAGCTAGCATATTAGGTAAAATAATTTTTTTCAGTGTCAAGGTCAAGAAGTACAAAAATACAAAGAAGTGTTGTTGAACTGTTCTGAATTAAAGGAGACTAAAGAGACATGACAATTAAATGCAATGCATGGTCGTGGATTGGACCCTGGACTGCGGGAAGAACAGCTATAAAGGTCAATATTGGGAAAATGCATGAATTTTAATATGGGTTAAATGATAGTATTGCATCAATGTTTCATTTCCTGATTTTGATCATTGTACTGTGCCTATATAGGAGGATGTCCTAGTACTTTGGAAATAGACACTGAAACATTTAGAAGCCGAGGGCATGATGTTTTCAGTTTTCTTTCCTTTTTTTAAAATTTCTTTTTCTTTCCTTTTTTTAAAACTATAGTCACCATGCTGTACATGTATATGTATAAAAATGTACACATACATTTTTATATAGAGGGAGATAATGAGAAAGTTAATACAGGAAAGTGTAAACAAACTGGGTAAAGAGTATATGAACAATCTTTGTACTCATCCTGAAACTTTTCTGTAAGTTAGAAATCATAACAAAATTAAAAGTCACCAAACCAAAAAAAAAAGCTTTAAGTCCAAAAAGTTTAAAAATCATGTATTTGACGTATTTTCCTGACTTCATTCTAATAATTCAGACTTTTTTCAGCCCATTCAATAGACTATTTGGCCTAAGGATGTAAACATAAGGGGAAAACAGTTTAAAATACTACATAATCTTCTCTTAATACATGGCTGCTAGATGGAAAATATAAAATTGAAGAGAAAGAAAGACTTCATCTTAGATTCTTATAATCTTTTGTTTCACTATTCGTGAAGTTAACTCTGATGGAAAGATGACAGTGTAAGTAGATTTTTTTCTTCAATGAAAGACACCTCGGAGAAGATGATATGTCTCTGTCTTCATGAGAAATGGGAAGTGTTTAGAGGTAAAGGGGCGTATCATCAGCAACTTACTCTCAAATGGTTCCGAAAATGACAAATGAGAGAGAGGGAGGCTAATAAAGTAAAAGGCTAATAAAGTAAAAGTGGCTTAAGGTTAACAAATGGTAGATTGAGATGAAGAGTGTATGGGAGTCCTTTGTATCGCTTTCTCTCTCTCTCGCTCTCTCTTTTTTTTTTTTGGCTGCAACTTTTCTGTAAGTTTGAAATTATTATGAAATACAAGATTACAGAAAAAGTCCCTGAACATATATTATGAGTTATCAGATGGTCCTCCTCAGAGCGCTTCCTTTCTAGTGCCAGAACAAATTCCAGATCACACGATCTGCTTTCTGAGGCAGCTGTCCACATGGGCATATGTCTGGATCCACCCCAGTTGGCAATGCATATTTCTGCAGCCTGCGTCTCCAGCCCCGTGACTACCTGCCAGTGAGCCTGACTCAGGCTAGGACGTCACTACCCTGAGAAACTCAGTTGGGACTGGTCAGACTGGCTAGGGTCTCTGGCTGTATATACAGCTAGGCAGGCGAGTAGCACCAACAGGCCCATTAAAAAATATGTGCTGTTTAGTTGAAGCTCTGAAAACAAAACAAAACAAAACCCAGTTTGCTTCAAAAACAGGAGACTAGACTGAGGTTTTCTGTTTGCTGGTAGATCCTGGGCAGCTGAGCCTGCTGATCCTTGCAACGGTTGCCTGAAGCCTGGCTGGCAAGAAGCACTGTGGCCTCTTCCCCAGCCCCGGTCTCTGTGATTACAGTTTTTATTTTCATGATTTCCTTCAGTATAAAATCAAGGTCAGGGAGCACATTCTTCCCCACAAGGACAGTGATTAAAGCAATGTGTGGACTGACATTCAGTCTGATCTTTTTATTTGCATATCCTTTCTTGCTTCCTATACAGCTGGTATGTCACACTTACTGATATGAAAGAACATTTTCCAGACTCTCAATATTATTATAAATATTAGGTAACATTAATTAGAAGGGGAATTTATTTGATTGGATTTAGGATATTTAGTATATCACAAATGGGGTAGCTAAGAAGTGTGTAACTTGTAGTTAACAGAGGATTTGAAAGGAAGACATACATTCATATGGTGATGTATGCTTAGTGAAAATTTTTTGTGAATCATTTAGTGAAAAAAATAATTCATTGAATCAGTAGAATTAGATAAATATGTTTTGATCACCATGATACTTAAGGGCACAGGCATTGATAATGAGGAAGAAGTAGTTCAGTTTCTGCACTCTTTTAGTCAAAAAGTGAAGTGAGACAAGAACTGAGATTGTACCAAGGGGAACGGAGGCCTTGACTGAGAACAGATTGCATAACCTTATGAGTGCACACGAAGCACCTCTGCCTATGCTAATTACATTATAACGAGCAAAACCACGTGAAAATAACATAAGTTGTATACAAGAGCCAATGGGACACTTGTAAGGACTATTGGGCATAACATTTAGAAGGAGTTTCAGGAAAAGATAAAGCAATTAAATCATCTGGGGGAAAGGCATAGATTTTATTTAATTTATTTTTTTAAACTGTATTTCATCAGTCTTACCTAAGTCATATAGAGAAAAGAAATTCTTTCCAGTAAGCCTGTTTCCCAGAATGCAAAAACGTGTGTGTGTGTGTGTGTGTGTGTGTGTGTGTGTGTGTGTGTCGGATGGGGTGGGTGCGGGTGGGAGTGATTTTCCTAACTCTCCCTGTTTCCCAGGAGCTCAGGTAAAGTTAAAATTTGGCGGTGTCTTTGGGGCAATTTCATCCACTCTGTGAGCCCCCCTTACTTTATCGTCAAAATGAGACCTTGGAGACTTTTAGGCGAGGAATTCTAATGACCCTAGGACACTCAGGAGCACAGAAATAGCTCAGAAGCTCCAGTTCCGGTAGCAGGTAAGAAGCTGGAGAGCAGGGCAAGGAGCAGAGAAATCAACAAAGGGAGGGGAGTTACTGTTAAAGTCTCCCGAGTACTCCTTAGTACTAAAGTACAAATTGCAGAACCTTTCAGAGACACTTGACTTCTTGGGGAATCAGAAAGACCCTCGTTTTCAGGGAGAACTACGGTTCCTCTGTGGGCATAGATTTTAGGTAAAAGGGATACACTGTACCTGTGAGTTCCTAGCACATTATTGACCAGGGGATTTTTGCAGAAACTAATGCCTGTGGCCGGCGATTTGTTATGTAAGTGAATATTGAAACACCCACGTTTGAGTAAATATCAACAACTTTTTTTGCACTTAATGTGTTTATTTGAAACTTTGTACATGTCTTACTAAAGCATTCTAATATTTCGTTAGAGTGTGATAGGCAGTACAGCAGGCATCCCTAGGCAGGGGAACAGAACATCTATTACAAATATACTGTGTTTCACTTAGCTTTCCCCTGGAAGAGCAGACTCTCTATACTTTCTGGCAGCATTTTTTTTTTTTTTAGTCCTGTGGGTATTATTTCCTCTAGAATATGTTCTTTTTTTTTACCTGATAGTCGACAAGGTGGATCTTTGCTGGGGGCTCTTTTAGAAATGCCACAAAAAGGACCAGGTGCGGGACTACCACTACATTCACCAGGATGGTCAGTTACCCATTCTCTAGCTACTGCCAACAAAAATTGTTTGTAAGTCATTTTATTCTGTGCATTACGGCTACAATAAATTTTATACACATTGAATAAATTACAATTACTCAAATAGAAGCCCACTTTCTTACACCATTTTCGAGTTTTCCGGAGGATACTGAAGTTTGCCAGATATTGATCAGATCAGCCAACTTCTTTCATATATTTATTATACTCTAATATACAAGTGGGCTTAGTTATCTGATGGCCAGTCCTCCTGTCTTCCTTGCCTGTAGATGCTATGGAGGCGTCATGAGTAGTTGTAACCATGTGGACTAGCCTCTAGTCTTTCCATATAAGAATAATCACTTCTCCCTTCCATAAGAATGTCATTTCTGGGACTTCCCTGGTAGCAAAGTGGTTAAGAATCTGCCTGCCAATGCATGGGACACAGATTCGAGTCCTGGCCTGGGAAGATCCCACATGCCACAGAGCAACTAAGCCCGTGCCCCACAACTACTGAGCCTGTGGTCTAGAGCTCGTGAGCCACAACTACTGAGCCTGCATGCTGCAACTACTGAAGCCCGTGTGCCTAGAGCCTGTGCATCAAGAGAAGCCATCACAATGAGAAGCCCACACACCACAACGAAAAGTAGCTCCCACTTGTCGCAACTAGAGGAAGCCCACGCACAGCAATGAAGACCCAACGCAGCCAAAAGAAAAAAAAAGAAAAAAAAGAATGTCATTTCTCCCCTCTGTAGATTTTTAGATTTCTCCTTTAATTGGTTTGGTAGACCACGATTCTCTCTTATAGTCCCATAAACTCTGGTTTTATTTTTCAACAGTGCTTCAGATGTGGACACACTGTTGTAATAATTGTCGTGGTAAATATGGTGCCGTGAACCAAGAAAAGGTTGTAGGACTGATGATATTGTTTCTTGCATTTTCTTTCCTCCACCCATGTAAATCTCAAGGTTGCATATATATCCAGTTTCACTTTTGCTAACCATCCTGACCAAAATTCCATATTTTGTAAGTTTTCCGGGATTATAGGTTTTGAATCTGAGTCATCCTCTCCACTTTATCATTGCCTCTTCAAGTGATAGCTCTTGTTTGAGTATACAGATCGATTGAAATTTTGGTAGAAAAGAATCCAGAAGAGGTTTAACTTTTAAAATTCTGCCTGCAGGAAGTGGAGTTTCCGAGTTATCGTTAAAGTGAAGAGATGTCATTATTTGTTCGAAACCTCTTCTCGTCATAATCTTCGGGAAGATAGGTGTTTCAAGTAAGGGATCAGTCAACCAATATTCTTTCCAGTGTGACTTTCTTATTTGTCTCATCAAAATTATTAATCCATTGGTTATAAAATTCCACAAGACTTGGGTGTACAAATATTCAACATTCTCCACTGGATTTAACCTCATCTCAAGCCATTAAAAAAAATTCTCCTAAAAAAATTTATGAATCCAAGAAACTTCATGTCACTATTGGTTACATCCGTCCATTTTAAAGCCTTATCATAGTTTTTATATGATTTTTCATTCTGTTGGTGATACAAGTTTGTTTGAGAAGCAACCAACTCGAGAAAGTCATTACCAAAAATTAATTCTGTTATTTCACTAACACTTTGCGGGTTATTACATTCAATAGTTATACCTGACACACCTGTAAGTAAAGTCTTCTAATTTTCATGAAATGTTGTCTTCAATCCATTCTTCTGTAGAAGTAAAGGAGCATTCTCCAGCATCGTGAGTTTCATTTTCAGTTTCCGTATCAGAATCAATCACTAAGGTTTTTTGTCTTTTTGCTTGGTCAAATATTCACAACGTTCAAATCAGAACTATATTCTGAAGAACTATCATCTTCTGAGACACCAGCATATATGTCGCATGGACAGTCAGAGAAAGTATCTGCATAATTTTCACCAAAAAATTCCTCTTCACTCAAAATTTCACGGTGCTTCATTTTTGAAAATTTTACAGTAATAAACTTGCGTTTACAATATACACAAGGTTAGAACAAAAACCTAAGAGACCAAAATGCGAATGATAATGACAATCATGAGCTGTCTAATGAACGCTTGATCAATTTTAAGCTCTAACAACTTCGCAGGGCGATGTTAATTGTATCACTCTCTAAAAATGTATGGATACATCTCTGGTCAATAACGTGAGGGTAACAAAACCCGTATTAATTATGTCTCCGGTCAGTAATGTGCTAGGTATCCTGCCACTGCACATACCTATCATTTCTCCCACTGGCATAGCTACAACCTGTGAAAATCAACCAAGGATCTCTGGATCCACATGGCCTCGCCTGTCTTGCTTCCCAGTGCTACTGCATGGAAAACACCTGGAAATGGAGACACCAAGCTCTCTCTTCTCACAGATTTTAAGGATTGCTTTTGATATGCACGTGAGAGGAGCCAGCCACTCCTCCCCGATCCAGAGGAGGATGAAGATGAAGGTGAGATGCGTCAAACTTAAAACACAAAATGTTCTCCTGGAATGTGGGTTTGAGATGATAAACAGAACAAGAAGTCATTGAGCACTTTTCCCTTGTATATGCCAAGAGCTGACTCCTGCTCTGCATAAATAGTTTTGACCAAATAAAGGGCTAAATATCTATGAGAATGCATACATCATGGCCATTTATTTTCTATGTACCACAGTGTCATTTAATAAATAAATGTTGCCAATAGTTCATTTTGCTAGCTCTCCAAGCCTAATGCTTGTCATTTGTTGGGTGGATAGCTAAGATTTTTGATGATAATTTAATTTACTCCTATTTTGTTACTCACAATGAAACTTTGAATGATGTTTTTCTATTTTGCTCTCTTCCCCTGTGTTTGTAACAAGATCTATTAGCTACATTGTTCTGAAATTAGATAGTCGTGGTGACACCTCTGCAAATATACCCCAAACCACTGAATTGTACACTTTAAGTGGGTGACTTTTATGGTATGTAAATTATATCTCAATAAAACTGTTCTTTCAAAAAAAAGTGCCAACTTTTTGTTTAATATCGCAGTTAAAGAACAGAGAGAGACTTGCTTATGAAACATAGCTCACATGCGTAAAGGAATTATGATTGGATATTATCCCTGCCAATCTTTACTGTCCTAAAGACAGGTTTTATATGGGGCTGGAGCAACCATCTTCTTTGAAGATGAAGCAGGTGTCTTACGGAGAGGGAAATCTCCCTTTCCCAAAAAAAGGTGGGGGATCAAATCTTGCTTGGACATCTCACAAGCAGAAGGCTGAGATTATTTAAGAAAAGGACTGAAACCAATGCAGTAGTGCCTAAATGTTGTACATTATGGTTTTTATAGAGCAGTAGTTCCCAAACTTCACAGCACATTGGAATCACCCAGGGAGTTTTAACAATATGAATGCCTGGGTCTCACTTCAAGAGATTCTGATTTACTTGGCCTGAGGTATGGCTGGGGTTTGGAATTTTAAAAGCTTCACTAGTGATCCTAATGTGCAGACAAGGTTGAGACGCACTGCCGTGGAGAAAAAGGAGTAGCAGAATATCTGACTAGTTTATTAGTCCCTTAGTGCTCCGAAATTTCCACTTACTGCTCATTTTTAAAAGCTTAAATTTATGCCTAGCCCAGATGAGTGATGTTCGCAAGGGCCTAGAACAGCTAAGTTATTCTTAGTGGCTGTGTTTAGGTTACTATTTTCATTACTAATTGTAAGCTTCCGAGAACCATATCTCCATGATTGATATAATAGATGGCTTGGGGATACAGAACACACAACACAGAGCATCAAAGCTCTTAAGTTTAACAAAAGTAAACAACCACATAGAAAGAACTCAGAACACCATGGCTGAGATAAACTAATCTGGTTAATTGAACTTTAGCCAAAATAAGTTGTCCTTTAAGAACTATCTAAAAGCTATCTTTGGGAATTCCCTGGTGGTCCAGTGGTTAGGACTCTGTGCTTTCACTGCTGAGGGCTCGGGTTCCATCCCTGGTCGGGGAACTAAGATCCCATAGCTGTGCGGAGAGGCCAGTAAAGAAAAAAATACATGAAATAAATAAATAAATAAAAGCCATCTTTTTGTGTGTGTGTGTGTGTGTTTCTTGTTTGTTTGTTTGTTTGTTTTTTGCGGTACGTGGGCCTCTCACTGATGCGGCCTCTCCCGTTGCGGAGCACAGGCTCCGGACGCGCAGGCCCAACGGCCATGGCTCACGGGCCCAGCCGCTCGGCGGCATGTGGGATCTTCCCGGACCGGGGCACGAACCAGAGTCCCCTGCATTGGCAGGCGGACTCTCAACCACTGCGACACCAGGGAAGCCCAAATAAAAGCCATCTTAAAGACTGTTAATGATTTTGAAGAACCAGCTTTTTGAGAAAGTCACAGTTAATCCTTTATCCTAAAATTATGAATAACGTGACATTACTTTTCCTCAGAAACCTCAAAGTGCTTGAGAATCACAGACCAGTGCTCTTGATATCTCAACTTCAGAAACACTTGCAGTGGTTCATTGTTTCCATCAACAGTGAATTATACCTAACTCCACACCTGTAGTGCCTGTATGGCTCCTTTGACTTTTTTTAATTTGATTTTTAAAAACCAAACTTTTCCATGTAAAATGTGCGTAGTTCTGTATACATATTATAGTACAATAAAAATTAAAAAAAATTATACCGATAAGTAATGTAAAAAGTCAAATAGGTCAGTAAACCTGATAGCAAGAAGCAGCAATCAGCTACCTCCTACCCCCTTTTCCTATTCTTGCTTTCCACTTCCCAGGAGTAACCTCTCACTTAGCTGGTTCTTTAGTATTTATTGCCATATTTCTAATTACCAGTTTATGAGGTTATTTCTTTGTTTTTCAAAACTAAACATTAGCTACCATCTTTTCAAAATGGAAATTGAAGACTTATTTTTCTTACACTCCCATCTTCCTCTCCTCATCTCCGCTTCCTCTCATCTCATTTTCCAGTTATAATTACATCACGATTTGTGGTTAGCTGAATATTTATGGTTTATTTTATTATGGACTACGTAACTTCTGTTTACTATTGAGCCACATAGAAAACTGTGATTGTATTTCCTTTCTTGTGTAACTTTTTGTTCATTCAACCTATGAATATATAACTGCCTCAGTTTTTTTGTTTGATTGTTTAATATTTTCTACACTGATCATTAATTTATCCTCAAAATCTTTGTCAGAGTGGTAAAACTCCTCCCAATGACCATAAACACTTAGTAGTTTATCAATTCAACTGTTTTCTTTAAAGGCATCCTTCCTGGAGCCCTCTGTCCTGTTCTAGTCTAGGGTGGTGCATTTCTGGGTGGGTTACACAGCAGCCATGAGACTTCATTTCACCATAAGTTAAGGAATTCCCTTCTTCTGTCCCTGGTGTCATGTTTCCAAGATTTTCCCTTTCTTGGTTTACACCCTTGCCTTGTAAGCACATCCTCCACTGAAGGATAAATTATTTGAGACCTGGCATCTCTGATTGTGTATTTATTCTACCCTCATACTTTGGTGGTTCAGTTATAGAATTCTCTTAATTAATTTTCTCTTTCATTTTGGAAGGCATTGCTCGAAGATCTTCTGGAGTCCATTCTTTTTGTTGAGAAGCTTTATAATGCTTTATTTATTTCAATTGCAGGGAAATTTCAGGTGGATGTGTCTTGAAATGGTTCTTTGTAACATGTTTTGCTGAGCACTCTGTTGCAATCTGGAAACTGAGGTCCAGATAAGATAAAACTTATTTCTTTGAAAAATTTCTCATTTATATTGCTCTGTTTTTTCTGTCCAGAACTATTTGTTAGACATTAGACTTCCTGGATTAGTTGCGCTCAATAATTTTCATATCTTTTTTTTTCCTTCTATTTCCAATATCTTTGATTTTTGTTCTACTCTCTAGGAGAATTTTTTCTATCTTATTTTCCAAACTATCTATTGAATTTTAAAAATTGGTTGTTATATTTTTATTTCTAAGAACTCTTTCTAATTCTCTTACTGTACTTTTAAGAAATCTGCTCTTGTGTCATAGATGTAACTTCTTCTGTTATCTCCCTGAAGGTTCTTAAAGATTTTTTCCTGTTCCCTGCATATCCTATTTACCTTAACTTTCTTTTTTTTATCTGTCTTTCATTATAGGATGTTTCCTTAAATGTTTATTTAAGCAGGATAACAAAAATCTATTGGAAGCTTTGTATGTGTGAGTCAGATAACTAGGGGGTGATCAGGCAAGAAATAGATGTTTGATTGGCACTTCACCAAATGTCAGGACCTGTAGGTTTTTTTCCTTTTGGCTAAGTCAGTTTTCCCAGAGAGTAATCCTTCAACATCCTGCTTAGAATGAGGTTATGGGTTGAACTGTGTTCCCCAAAAAATATGTTGCAATCCTCAACTCCAGTACCTCAGAAGGTGACCTTATCTGGAAATAGGGTTGTTGCAGATGTAATTCATTTAGATGAAGTCATACTGGAGTAGGGTGAGGCTTTAATCCAATATGATGATGTCCCTATAATAAGATGAGACAGAGCGACACACAGACAGGAGAGAACCACCATGTGAGGCTGGAGACGGAGGTTGGAGTGATGCATCTGCACCAAGGAATACCTTGGGTTACCAGAAGCTGGAAGAGACAAAGAAGGATCCTAGAAGCTTTGGAGAGAGCATGGCCCTGCCAACACCTTGATTTCAAACTTCTAGCTCCTAAACTGTTGGACAATACATGTTTAAACCACCTAATTTGTAGTACTTTGCTACAACAGCCCTAGGAAACTAATACAGATGCATAAGCCTGGTTTTCAGGAATCAGCAGGGAAAGGATGCTAGAGGTTGATCCCATTCAGTATCTAGACTTTTATTTATTCCTCCCTTCTCACTGTGGCACTTTTCCCCTGCCCTCAGCTCTGCCTCAGATCCTCTTTCTCTCAATTTTTCCAGTATCTAAGCCTCCACTGTTATGCTACAGTGGAGGAAGGATAGCCTTCTGTTGGTACAGGGTGGGGGAAGTCACCTTTTATTCTAAACTGGTGTTTTAACTGCTCTTTATACATATAATCAGCCAATCCTCCCACATTCTCATCCTACCTTCGGAAGTACTTGGTCCTTCTGAGTTCAAGTCTTTTCTGAGGTTTTTGCCCTTCGACTAAGTTTGTTCTAAACTGCTCCCCCCACAGTTGAAGGGTAAGTAGGCTTTCAGCTTTTTCAGTGCTGTTAGGTCTGCTTTTTTGGTTGTCAATATTTTGGGTTTTATTTTTTATTCTTATGAGTCTATATCTTAAAAAAAATCATCTATGATTATTTCGGTGAGGATTCAGGAAGGAGCATAGAAATGGATGTGCTCAATCAAGCATGTTTAGCTGGAAATCCAACCATATAACTTTTTAGAGGATCTAGTTGCCAGCTAAGTAGAAATAGAACTTGTTCAACTTGATAAAACCTACAGCTAATGTAATATTTAATTATATATAATGGCAAAGGTATATAATAAGTATATAATATACTTAATGGCAAAAGATTGAATGCTTTCCCCCTAAGATCAGGAACAAAACAAGTATGTTTACTCTCACCACTTTTACTCAGCATTGTATAGGAGATGCTAGCCAATGCAATCAGGTAAGCTTTGCTTTTTGGAACTTTCTGGAAAAGAAAATGTTTTTTTCTGAATACTTTGAGATTGGTCAAGTCTGTGGATGTGGAACCTGTGGATACAGAACCCATGGATACAGAAAGCCAACTGTAGTTAATTGTATGTCAAGTGTACCTCAATAAAGCTGTTAAAAATTCAGCTCAGAGAAAGATAAATATCATATGATATCACTTGTATGTGGAATCTAAAATAATAATACAAATGAACTTATTTACAAAACAGAAATAGACCCACAGACATAGAAAACAAACTTGTGGTTACCAAAGGGGAAAGGGTGGAGGGAGGGATAAATTAGGACTTTGGGATTAGCAGATACACACTACTATATATGAAATAGATAAACAACAAGGACCTACTGTACAGCACAGGGAACTCTACTCAATATTTTGTAATAACCTATAATGGAAAAGAATCTGAAAAAGAATAACTGAATCACTTTGCTGTGCACTTGAAGCTAACACAACATTGTAAATTAACGATACCTCAATTTTTAAAAAAGTGCTGCAATAAAAAAACTCAACTCCAGTCATTTTGGTGAGGTTTCTGGATGCAGCAGAGAAAGAGATGTGCTTCATCCACCATGTTTAACTGAAAATCCAATCACATAACTTTTTAAAGAATCCCATTCACATTTCAAAAACATACAAAAAAAAATGTTTGCTTGCTGTATTTCTCTCTATTACTCATTAATACTCCCATTCATTTATGCCTCATCTTGTTCCCAACCCAACCAAGTTCTGGGTTGGGTACTAGGGATGGGCTCCAATGCAATGAATTACCGAAGGTGCCTGGAATGTTATTGCCTGAGTTAAATCAAGTACAAATCTGTCCCTGAAGCAAGAGAATAGACCAAGCAATGTTTCAAGTTCTTTTCTTTTCAAAAAATGCATTGAGTAGTCATGTTATAAATGGTTACTCTCGAAAATGAAGGAGGCAAGTAAATTAGATAGCGTGTCTTAGCATTTGCAGTTTCATAATGTGCCACCTCCCTCCTCACCCCTTTGTCCAACTCTTATTCAAGTCTTAATAGTATCAGAAAAATACCTCGACTCTACAGGTTCCTGGGATGGGTGGAGTGAGCATGAATGATGTACACATGTATGGTATGCCCAGGACATGTGTGGGCATGTCGGAGGCATGCCTATACCATGATTGGTGAATCTAGATTGGAATTCTTTTCCTCAGAACTGCTTTAATCATGCATTACTTCTTTTTAATAAAGGGAGCCTCTGGTTTTACCAGTTATATTTTCCTTACAACCCCAGTAGACAAATAATGGTTTTCATTTTAGATGTTTTTGTTCTCACAGTTGAAAGGGAAAGTCTCAAAATGATAGGGAATTTTTCTTGTATATAATTCAGAAACAGAAACTCCCAGATCTCAAAGATCCTTAAAATAGAAATCAGAAGGCTCCAGTCTGGACTAGTACCTTACAAATGAGGTAAAGCAATTTACTAAGTTGTTAAAAGAAGGAAAAGAAAGAAAATTGGGGAGAATGAGCCCTTTGAAGGTACTGTCCGTGTTTTATTACCTCTGTACTCATAGTGCCAAGCATAATAGGTAGACATCTGTTGTGCATCTATCCTTTGGGGTGTCATTTGCATTCCACTCCTCTTACTCTGATACCAGACCACCTCTTTCCTGTGGGGAAGTCCTATCATGTGGATCTGGTGAGATTCTCAGTGTTCGCTCCCCCACAGGTGAAATTTCTTGGCTGAAATTTTCTATTTTTTCATTTATCTCAAGCATGTTCAAAATTTCTCATTGAACCATTCTTTATGATGGTCTCTTTAAAATCCCTGTCGGATAGTTCCAATGTCTGTATTATCTTGGTCTTGTCATCTGTTTGACTGTCTTTTCTCATTCTAGTGGAGATTCTCCTGATTTGTGAGAAAAAGATTTCTTTTTTAAATTAGTTCCAGACATCCTGGTTATTATGTTTCGAGATCCGTCTTATTTAAATCTTCAGTTTTAGCAGGTTTCCTCGGACACCACACCAGTGGAGGAAGGGTGATGCTGCCTTTCACCGCCATGTGGGAGTGGAAGCCAAGCTCTCCACATCATCTCCACGGAAGCTTTGGAGGATGGAGGGCTTTTTACCTGGATGACTAGTGTGAAAGTCCTGGCTCCTCACTCGGCCTTCTCTGACACCACTCCAGTGGTGGGGAGAGGCATGGAGGAGCAGGCCTCATCCCAGCAGGGTGAGGATGGAAGTCTAGGCTCTCCACTCAACCTCTGTTGACAAGGGTGGAGGTGGGGCCTCAGTTTTTCCTGAGGCATTTGCCTGCAGTAGGGCCATTATTGTCTAAAAGTTTTCAGTCTTGCCAGACTGCCTCTTTCCTGTCCTTTGGCTAGGAAGAATGGGTTTTTCTTGGACTTTTTTCTTTTTTAATCTACATCTGTTGGCATTTCTAGGTTTTAGCTTCTCCAGGACCGAGCTGAGAATATGAGGGAAAAAGAAAACCTAGGGAATTCAATGCATGTCAATCCTTGAGTCCTGAGGTCCCTAGCCATTCTGTTTTCTTTGTTCCACCTTTCAAAGCCATCTTTATTTGTTTTAAATATAACGTCCAGGGTTTTTAGTTGTACTTAGTGGAAGGAATAAGGAGAAGTGTGCCTATTCCATTTTTCCCACAACCAGAAGTCTCTTTAGTTTAATTTTCATACCTAAAAGACCAAGGTGGGAATCTTATCACTTGTATTTAAATCCCAGCTGTGCCATCTTGGATGATTCTTTTTTTTTGAAAAAAAAATTGTTTTAATTGGAATTTTTAAAATAAGTTTCCTCTCAATGTTACAAAACTCATTTTGAGAATGCCCAGCCAAAGCTTATGTTCAGAATCAGTGAGTTATAAGCAGAGAGCAATAATTATTTATTTACATAAAAGAACATCTGAAAGGGAGAAAATTCAGAAATATAAACATATGTATGCTATATATTGCTGAAGGACAGGCATGTGGCTCAAGTAAAAATTTTTCTGACTTAAATTAATCATGCAATGTGGTATCCTAGATTAGACCCTGGATTATATAAAAGACACTGGTAGAAACAAAGGTGAATCCCAAATATAGTCTGTAAATTAGTTAATAGTATTGTAGCAATGTTAATTTCTTTTTTTGTCATTTAATTAATTTATTTTTAAATTTTTAAATTTAATTTAATTTATTTTTTTATACAGCAGGCTCTCATTAGTCATCCATTTTATACACATCAGTATATACATGTCAATCCCAATCTCTCAATTCATCACGCTACCACCCCCAACCCCTGCCCCTTTCCCCTCTTGGTATCCATACGTTTGTTCTCTACATCTGTGTCTCAACTTCTGCCCTACAAACCGGTTCATCTGTACCATTTTTCTAGGTTCCACATACATGCGTTAATATACGATATTTGTTTTTCTCTTTCTGACTTACTTCACTCTGTATGACAGTCTCTAGATCCATCCACATCTCAACAAATGACCCAATTTCATTCCTTTTTATGGCTGAATAATATTCCATTGTATATATGTACCACTTCTTCTTTATCCATTCTTCTGTCGATGGGCACTTAGGTTGCTTCCATGACCTGGCTATTGTAAATAGTGCTGCAGTGAACATTGGGGTGTATGTGTCTTTTTGAATTATGGTTTTCTCTGGGTGTATGCCCAGTAGTGGGATTGCTGGATCATATGGTAATTCTATTTTTAGTCTCTTAAGGAACCTCCATACTGTTCTCCAAAGTGCCTGTATCAATTTACATTCCCACCAACAGTGCAAGAATGTTCCCTTTTCTCCACGCCCTCTGCAGCATTTGTTGTTTGCAGATTTTCTGATGATGCCCATTATAACTGGTATGAGGTGATATCTCATTGTAGTTTTCATTTGCATCTCTCTAATAATTAGTGATGTTGAGAAGCTTTTCATGTGCTTCTTGGCCATCTGTAAGCCTTCTTTGGAGAAATGTCTATTTAGGTCTTCTGCCCATTTTTGGATTGGATTGTCTTTTTAATATTGAGCTGCACGAGCTGTTTATATAATTTGGAGATTAATCCTTTGTCCGATGATTCATTTGCAAATATCTTCTCCCATTCTGAGGGTTGTCTTTTCGTCTTGTTTATGGTTTCCTTTGCTGTGCAAAACCTTTGAAGCTTCATTAGGTCCCATTTGTTTATTTTTGCTTTTATTTCCATTACTCTAGGAGGTGGATCAAAAAAGATCTTGCTGTGATTTATGTCAAAGAGTGTTCTTCCTATGTTTTCCTCTAAGAGTTTTGTAGTGTCTGGTCTTACATTTAGGTCTCGAATCCATTTTGAGCTTATTTTTGTGTATGGTGTTAGGGAGTGTTCTAATTTCATTCTTTTACATGTAGCTGTCCAGTTTTCCCAGCATCACTTATTGAAGAGACTCTCTTTTCTCCATTGTGTATCCTTGCCTCCTTTGTCATAGATTAGTTGACCATAGGTGTGTGGGTTTATCTCTGGACTTTCTATCCTGTCCCACTGATCGATATTTCTGTTTTTGTGCCAGTACCATATTGTCTTGATTACTGTAGCTTTGTGATACAGTATGAAGTCAGGGAGTCTGATTCCTCCAGCTCTGTTTTTTCCCTCAAGACTGCTTTGGCTATTCGGGGTCATTTGTCTCTCCATACAAATTTTAAGATTTTTTTGTTCTAGTTCTGTAAAAAATGCCATTGGTAATTTGATAGGGATTGCATTGACTCTGTAGATTGCTTTGGGTAGTATAGTCATTTTCACAATATTGATTCTTCCAATCCAAGAACATGGTATATCTCTCCATCTGCTGGTATCATATTTAATTTCTTTTATCAGTGTCTAATAGTTTTCTGCATACAGGTCCTTTGTCTCCCTAGGTAGGTTTATTCCTAGGTATTTCATTCTTTTTGTTGCAATGGTAAATGGGAGTGTTTCCTTAATTTCTCTTTCAGATTTTTCATCATTAGTGTATAGGAATGCAAGAGATTTCTGTGCATTAATTTTGTATCCTGCAACTTTACCAAATTCATTGATTAGCTCTAGTAGTTTTCTGGTGGCATCTTTAGGATTCTCTATGTATAGTGTCATGTCATCTGCACACAGTGACAGTTTTACTTCTTCTTTTCCAATTTGTGTTCCTTTTATTTTTTTTTTCTTCTCTGATTGCTGTGGCTAGGACTTCCAAAACTATGTTGAATAATAGTGGTGAGAGTGGACATCCTTGTCTTGTTCCTGATCTTAGAGGAAATGCTTTCAGTTTTGCACCATTGAGAATGATGTTTGCTGTGGGTTTGTTGTATATGGCCTTTATTATGTTGAAGTAGGTTCCCTCTATGCCTACTTTCTGGAGAGTTTTTATCATAAATGGGTGTTGAATTTTGTCAAAAGCTTTTTCTGCATCTATTGAGATGATTATCCGGTTTTTATCCTTCAATTTGTTAATATGGTGTATCACATTGATTGTTTTTTGTATACTGAAGAATCCTTGCATTTCTGGGATAAATCCCACTTGATCGTGGTGTATTATCCTTTTAATGTGTTGTAGGATTCTGTTTGCTAGTATTTTGTTGAGGATTTTTGCCTCTATATTCATCAGTGATATTGGTCTGTAATTTTCCTTTTTTGTAGTATCTTTGTCTGGTTTTTGTATCAGGGTGATGGTGGCCTCATAGAATGAGTTTAGGAGTTTTCCTTCCTCTGCAATTTTTTGGAAGAGTTTGAGAAGGATGGGTGCTAGCTCTTCTCTAAATGTTTGATAGAATTCACCTGTGAAGCTATCTGGTCCTGGACTTTTGTTTGTTGGAAGATTTTTAATGACAGTTTCAATTTCATTTCTTGTGATTGGTATATTCACATTTTCTATTTCTTCCTTGTTCAGTCTTGCAAGGTTATACCTTTCTAAGAATTTGTCCATTTCTTCCAGGTTGTCCATTTTATTGGCATAGAGTTGCTTGTAGTAGTCTCTTAGGATGCTTTGTATTTCTGTGGTGTCCTTTGTAACTTCTCCTTTTTCATTTCTAATTTTATTGCTTTGAGTCCTCTCCCTCTTTTCTTGGTGAGTCTGGTTAATGGTTTGTCAATTTTGTTTATCTTCTCAAAGAACCAGCTTTGGGTTTTATTGATCTTTGTAATTGTTTTCTTTGTTTCTATTTCATTTATTTCTGCTCTGATCTTTATTTCTTTCCTTTTGCTAACTTTGGGTTTTGACTGTTCTTTCTCTAGTTCCTTTAGGTGTAAGGTTAGATTGTTTATTTGAGATTTTTCTTGTTTTTTAAGGTACGCTTGTATAGCTATAAACTTCCCTCTTAGAACTGCTTTTGCTGCATCCCATAGGTTTTGGATTGTCATGTTTTCATTGTCAATTGTCTCTAGGTACTTTTTAATTTCCTCATTGATTTCTTCAGTGATCTGTTGGTTATTTAGTAACGTATTGTTTAGCCTCCATGTGTTTGCGTTTTTTACGTTTTTTCCCCTGTAATTGATTTCTAATCTCATAACGTTGTGGTCAGAAAAGATGCTTGATAAGATTTCAATTTTCTTAAATTTACCAAGGCCTGATTTGTGACCCAGGATGTGATCTATCCTGGAGAATGTTCTGTGCGCACTTGAGAAGTGTAATCTGCTGTTTTTGGATGGAATGGCCTATAAATATCAATTAAGTCTATCTGGTCTATTGTATTTTTTAAAGCTTGTGTTTCCTTATTAATTTTCTGTTTGGATGATCTGGCCATTGGTGTAAGTGAGGTGTTAAAGTCCTCCACTATTACTGTGTTAGTGTCGATTTCCTCTTTTATAGCTGTTAGCAGTTGCCTTATGTATTGAGGTGCTCCTATGTTGGGTGCATATATATTTATAATTGTTATATCTTCTTCTTGGATTGATCCCTTGGTCATTATGTAGTGTCCTTCCTTGTCTCTGGTAACATTCTTTATTTTTTTATTTTTTATTTATTTATTTTTTTTGGCAGTACGCGGGCCTCTCACTGTTGTGGCCTCTCCTGTTGCGGAGCACAGGCTCCAGACGCACAGGCCCAACGGCCATGGCTCACGGGCCCAGCTGCTCAGCGGCATGTGGGATCTTCCCGGACCGGGGCACGAACCCGTGTCCCCTGCATCGGCAGGCGGACTCTCAACCACTGCGCCACCAGGGAAGCCCAACATTCTTTATTTTAAAGTCTATTTTATCTGGTATGAATATTGCTACTCCAGCTTTTTTTGATTTCCGTTTGCATGGAACATCTTTTTCCATCCCCACTTTCAGTTTGTATATGTCCCTAGTTCTGAAGTAGGTCTCTTGTAGACAGTATATATACGGGTCTTGTTTTTGTATCCATTCAGCCAGTCTATGTCTTTTGGTAGGAGCATTTAATCCATTTATATTTAAGGTAATTATCGATATGTATGTTCGTATTACCATTTTCTTAATTGTTTTGCGTTTGTTTTCATAGGCTCTTTTCTTCTCTTATGTTTTCCACTTAGAGAAGTTCCTTTAGCATTTGTTGTAGAGCTGTTTTGGTGATGCTGAATTCTCTTAGCTTTTGCTTGTCTGTAAAGCTTTTGATTTCTCCATCGAATCTGAATGAGATCATTTCTGGGTAGAGTAATCTTGGTTGTAAGTTCTTCCCTTTCATCACTTTAAGTATATCATGCCACTCCCTTCTGGCTTGTAGAGTTTCTGCTGAGAAATCAGCTGTTAACCTTATGGGGATTCCCTTGTATGTTATTTGTCATTTTTCCCTTGCTGCTTTCAATAATTTTTCTTTGTGTTTAATTTTTGCAATTTGATTATTATGTGTCTCAGCGTGTTTTCTCTTCGGGTTTATCCTGTATGGGACTCTCTGTGCTTCTTGGACTTGGGTGGCTATTTCCTTACCCATGTTAGGGATGTTTTCAACTATAATCTCTTCAAGTATTTTCTCAGGTCCTTTCTCTCTCTCTTCTCTTTCTGGGACCCCTGTAATGCGAATGTTGTCCCAGAGGTCTCTTAGGCTGTCTTCATTTGTTTTCATTCTTTTTTTAAAATTCTGTTCTGCAACAGTGAATTCCACCATTCTGTCTTCCAGGTCACTTATCCATTCTTCTGCCTCAGTTATTCTGCTATTGATTCCTTCTAGTGTATTTTTCATTTCAGTTATTGTATTGTTCATCTCTGTTTGTTTGTTCTTTAGTTCTTCTAGTTCTTTGTTAAACATTTCTTTCATCTTCTTGATCTTTGCTTCCATTCTTTTTCTGAGGTCCTGGATCATCTTCACTATCATTATTCTGAGTTCTTTTTCTGGAAGATTGCCTATCTCCACTTCATTTAGTTTTTTTTCTGGGGTTTTATCTTCTTCCTTCATCTGGTTCATAGTCCTCTGCCTTTTCATTTTGTTTACCTTTCTGTGAATGTTGTTTTCGTTCCAGAGGCTACAGGATTGTAGTTCTTCTTGCTTCTGCTGTCTGCCCTCTGGTGGATGAAGCTATCTAAGAGGCTTGTGGAAGTTTCCTCGTGGGAGGGACTGGTGGTGGGTAGAGATGGCTGTTGCTCTGGTGGGCAGAGCTCCGTAAAACTTTAATCCGCTTGTCTGCTGATGGGTGGGGCTGGGTTCCCTCCCTGTTGTTTGTTTGGCCTGAGGCGACCTAACACTTGAGCCTACCCAAGCTCTTTGGTGGGGCTAATGGCAGACTCTGGGAGGGCTCACGCCAAGGAGTATTTCCCAGAGCTTCTGCTGCCAGTGTCCTTGTCCTCACGGTGAGGCACCACCACCACCCGCCTCTGCAGGAGACCCTCCAACACTAGCAGGTAGGTCTGGTTCAGTCTCCTATGGGGTCACTGCTCCTTCCCCTGGGTCCCAGTGCACACACTATTTTGTGTGTGCCCTCCAAGAGTGGAGTCTCTGTTTCCCCCAGTCCTGTCGAAGTCCTGCAGTCAAATCCCACTAGCCTTCAAAGTCTGATTCTCTAGGAATTCCTCCTCCCATTGCCAGACCCCGAGGTTTGGAAGCCTGACGTGGGGCTCAGAACCTTTGCTCCAGTGGGTGGACTACTGTGGTATAAGTGTTCTCCAGTTTGTGAGTCACCCACCCACCGGTTATGGGATTTGATTTTATTGTGATTGAGACCTTCCTACTGTCTCATTGTGGCTTCTCCTTTGTCTTTCGACGTGGGGTATCTTTTTTTGTGAGTTTCAGTGTCTTCCTGTCGATGATTGTTCAGCAGTTAGTTGTGATTCCTATGTTCTCGAAAGAGGGAGTGAGAGCACGTCCTTCTACTCTGCCATCTTGAACCAATCAGCCTTGGATGATTCTTTAAGTCTCTGTTCCCTCTCTCTAAAATGAGGATTATATGAGCATTTGCCTCATGGGATTGTAGTGAGGGATTAAATGAAAATTTTACATATATATATATATATATATATATATATATATATATATATAATCAGCCCAGGGCCAATGGCTGGCACATAGCAAGTGCTCAATAGAGCACTAAGCTTTCGTTACTTACAATGGCATAAAATAAATATCTGCTGGATAGATTGCCCCAACCCATGGGTTAGGAGGCTGTAGCTTCTCTTCTCAATGTTTTGTGCTATCTGATACATTCCAGGAGAATGTATGTCACCTTAATTAACGTACACTTGAACCCAATTTCTCTACTGCATTGCACCTTAAGGTCTCAATCCTCAGTATCAAGGTCAGGCCTTTTTCTGCTGGTCACTATTGCCCATATCATAACTGCTCCAGGTAGTTGCAGCTCTCCACTGCCTCAAGTGTTCACAGAGGTCTCTCCTTAGTTTACCCCCAAACACCTCATATATCAGGCTTACCAAAAGTTTTAACATAAATGAGTATTAGTACAGAGAAAATGGAATTTTAAAACTGTATGTCAATCATTACTACTCCTAAATCAGCCATGCTACAAAATTTTGGTAATTTTGTATCAACTAAAGGCTCTTTACAGCTCTTACAACCTATAAAGCAAAAGGCAAACATTACAGCTGTAATTTTTAAAACAATATTTTCTCTTATCCCTAAAACACTAGGAACAGTGTTCCTACAATACTCTTAACAACAAAGGAGTATGAAAACTATCTTTTAAAAATATTTATTTCCTGTGTCTTTCCACAAGGGATTCAAACAGCTTAAGGCATAATTAGGTAGCTCTAATTTATATAACTCTATACTTTCCAAAGATACATCTTCTTTTTATGTGTCCAGGAAATATTCACAAAATGTGATTTTAAAAAGTTAATAAATTTCAAAAAATAGGAATGATATAGGCAACATTCGTTTTTGACCATATTATTTTGTGCCTAATGCAATTAAATTAGAAATTAATAACAAGACTATACCAGTAAATCATAAACATTTATCGGATCAAAGAGGAAATTGAAACTGAATTTCACATAGGAAAACATCTGAGATACATACAAAATGCAAAGTCCTAATACTTACATTAATTTTTTAAAAAAGCAAAACTGACAATAAAAGAATTAATTGTTCAAATCAAGAAATTAGATGCAAATCAATCAATGTGATACACCATATTAACAAACTGAAGAATAAAAACCATATGATCATCTCAATAGATGCAGAAAACGTTTTTGACAAAATTCAACACCGATTTACAACAAAAACTCTCCAGAAAGTGGCATAGAGAGAACGTACTTCAACATAATAAAGGCCATATATGACAAGCCCACAGCACGCATCATTCTCAATGGTGCAAAACTGAAAGCATTTCCTCTAAGATCAGGAACAAGACAATGATGACCCCTCTCACCACTATTACTCAACATAGTTTTGGAAGTCCTAGCTATGGCAATCAAAGAAGAAAAAGAAATAAAAGGAATACAAATTGGAAAAGAAGAAGTAAAACTGTCACTGTTTGCAGATGACATGATACTATACATAGAGAACCCTAAAGATGCCACCAGAAAACTATTAGAGCTAATCAATGAATTTGGTAAAGTTGCAGGATACAAAATTAATCCACAGAAACCTCTTGCATTCCTATACACTAATGATGAAAAATCTGAAAGAGAAATTATGGAAACACTCCCATTTACCATTGCAACAAAAAGAATAAAATACCTAGGAATAAACCTACCTAGGGAGACAAAAGACCTGTATGCAGAAAACTATAAGACACTGATGAAAGAAATTAAAGATGATACCAACAGATGGAGAGATATACCATGTTCTTGGATTGGAAGAATTAATATTGTGAAAATGACTATACTACCCAAAGCAATCTACAGATTCAATGCAATCCCTATCAAATTACCAATGACATTTTTTACGGAACTAGAACAAATCATCTTAAAATTTGTATGGAGACACAAAAGACCCCGAATAGCCAAAGCAGTCTTGAGGGAAAAAACAGAGCTGGAGGAATCAGACTCCCTGGCTTCTGACTATACTACAAAGCTACAGTAATCAAGACAATGTGGTACTGGCACAAAAACAGAAATATAGATCAATGGAACAAGTTAGAAAGCCCAGAGATAAATCCACGCACCTATGGTCAGGTAATCTATGACAAAGGAGGCAAAGATATACAATGGAGAAAATACAGTCTCTTCAGTAAGTGGTGCTGGGAAAACTGGACAGCTACATGTAAAAGAATGAAATTAGAACACTCCCTAACACCATACACAAAAATAAACTCAAAATGGATTCGAGACCTAAGTGTAATACTGGACACTATAAAACTTAGAGGAAAAAATAGGAAGAACACTCTTTGATATAAATCACAGCAAGATTTTTTTTTTTTTTTTCAGTACACGGGCCTCTCACTGTTGTGGCCTCTCCTGTTGTGGAGCACAGGAACGAAATTTGGTCATTTGTTGAGACGTGGATGGATCTAGAGACTGTCATACAGAGTGAAGTAATTCAGAAAGAGAAAAACAAATATCGTATATTAACGCATGTATGTGGAACCTAGAAAATTGCTACAGATGAATCGGTTTGCAGGGCAGAAGTTGAGACACAGATATAGAGAACAAACATATGGACACCAAGGGGGGAAAACCATGGTGGGGTGGGGATGGTGGTGTGCTGAATTGGGTGATTGGGATTAACATGTATACACTGATGTGTATAAAATTGATGACTAATAAGAACCTGCAGTATAAAAAAACAAACAAACAAAAAACAACCAATACTAAACTTTCTTTGGGTTATTTGTATGGAAATATGTTAATATAAATGTTTCAGACATTACATGAAATTTCTAAAAATCTTATATGTTCTGGTATAATGTTATAAGTCATAATTCTAGTTATTAGGTTAAAATGTATATCTCAGAAATAACTAAATTTCCTTGTCAATTGCATTATTATGAACTTTTATCAAATCTTTAACCATGGTCTTTTGTCATTTACAGACAGTTCTGGGTGTACTCTGATGCTTTTGCAAATATGTTCCTATAAAAGTGTTTCATCTTCAAGGAATTCATGGAAATGACTCTGACAAGTACAGGTTTCTGGTAACTGACTATACTGCTGAACTGAATGAATAAGCATTTTCAGAACTCTAATGGAAAACTGATGAATTCATAAAAGTGCTAACAAAAGATCAAGATGAAAAAAAATTAATTACATGGGACTGAGTGAACTGATGAGGATGATTATAATTTTTGTGACTTTCTGTTTGAATAGAAAAAAATATCCCACAAGGACTCAGAGGAAAAAAATATAGAAATCAATTTTCACTGCAAAGTAAAGGAGCTGTTACAGTGGAGGATTACTGGACTGAATGTCAATATTATGACATAGTATGAGTGTGTCTCATGTTTGGTAATTGCAATCATTGTTGCTTTTGTTGTTGTCATCCATTTACAATGCTTGGTGTCAGTTTATCTCTTGTAAAAGTAAAATACAGTGTGTGTGTGAAAAAAAAGAAATTAGAAAAACACAAGAAAACAATCCTAGTGTTATAAAAATTAATGAATTAAAGATAAAAGCAAAATTAATAACTTTTTAAAAAGTGTCAGATCTGAGAAATAAATCCAAAACTGAATTCTTCAAAAAGTAAAGCAAGATAAATGAACTGTTTTTTAATTTAATTGAGGTTAAAAGAGTGAAATCATAAGTACATAAAATAAGAATTTATATGAGGGAATTAAACATAGATACAGGAGAACTTAATAGATTCAGGAGAGACTACCTTGTATATCACTAGAAAAGAAATTTGAGAACCGGGTTCAAATGAGTGATTGCCAAAACTGACCTTAGAAGGGATAGAAAATATAAATAGACTGATTACCATAGAAAAAATGGGGGGGAAATATTAAAGAGCTATTCCCCCAAAACCACCCTGGCACAAATATTTTCACTGGACTTCTACCAAACCTTTAAGAAATAATGACTCTGTGCTGCTATGTTCTAAAGTATGGAAGGAAAAGACTTCTAAATTTTTAATGAAGTGAATATAACCACAAAGATAATACCAAAAAATAAAACTATAGCTCAATATCACTTATGAATATTTATATAAAAATTCAAAACTGCATATTAGCAAACAAGGAGTATATTAAAAGAATAACACAACTTCACTGAGTGGTATCTACTGCAGGAATTTGAAAATTGTTCAATAACTCACCATTCACTACAGAAAAAGTGGGAAAATCATTTCATTTCCACAAGTGCTGAAAGCGTTTGATGAAATACGACATTCATTTTTTATAATAGCTATTAATAAGATAGGAATAACAAGGTGGATTATTTAATAAATTATATTGAGATTACTGGCTATTCATCTGAAAAAAAGAGAAATGGATTTTTTCTTCTCAGATTAAACCAAAACAAATTACAGATGCATTAGATTAAATGAAAAAAAAAAAGGAAATTCATAAAAGTATTAGAAGAAAATGTGGGAGAATTTCCAAAATCATTTGAACCAGGGAAGAACTTGCCCAGTAACACAAAAATCAAGAACCATGAAACAACAGGTTTATATATTCAAGTACCTAAAAACAACAATAACAAAAAATTCTGCATAGCACTGAAACTTCATAAACAAAAGAAAAGGATAAATAATAAACTTGGAAAAAATATTTATGTCACAGAGTTAATTTTTCTTAAATATAGAGTGCCTATAAATTAAACAGCAAAATCCAATATAAAAATGGAAAAGAACATAAATAGTGCACAGAAAAGGAAATACAAATGGCTCTTAAATGTATAAATATATGCATAATCTCATTCATTATAAAAGATACCATTTTTTACATTGCAGATTGGCAAATATAAAACATATAGCTCTACATCATGTTGGTGAGGGTTGGAGAAACAGCCATTCCCATATATTTTCAGTGGTAGTGAAAACTGATTTAACTTCGGTGGAAAGCACTTCCGCAATATCTGCCAAAATACAAATGCATGTACCCTTTGACCCAGAAATTCCACTAATAGGAAATTATCCTACAAAAATATTCGTAATTTATGATATTTCACACAAACAAGGATTCACCGTAGCATTGCTGTATATATTTATTTAATAGCTAAACTTTGGAAACAACCTACATGTCCATAATTAGGAGACCAATTTCCTAATTACAGTAGATACATACAACAGAATACTGAACAGCTTTCACAAATGGAACAGCACTGTGTATACTGGTTAGGAACTACTTCCAAGATACCTTATCAAATAAAAAGGCAAAACAGTGATAGTGGATGATACCATTTGTTTATATAAAACAAAAATAAACCCACAAACATGCATATTTCATATATCTATTTTATATTTACATATTATGTATATATATATATTTTAATATTTCTGTTAGTTTACCCAAGACACTGGCAACCTGGTTACTTCTTATGAGTGAACTGGGTGCCTGAAGGGAAGATGCAGGAAAGAAGCTTACTATTCACTCTATCCTCTTGTCTTACGTCAGGTTCCCTAGATGCAGAGACAGGGATTCTTGAGTATGTGCTTTCAGGAAAAAGGGCGTGCAGGAAGCAAGATAGGGCAAGGATCAAAAGCTAAGCAAGAATGTGTCTTACCTGGAGTCTAGCTTCTGCCTGACACCTTGAGGAGCTCTGGAGTGTTAACTGTGCCTTGAGACAGAGGGTACAGGCTTTTGTATCCTTATCAGTCAGTCACTGGTTGTGAGCTGCCTTCAGGTGGAGGAAATATCCTCTCAGGAGAAGTGGCTCCGAAGGCAATTCTCCAGAAAAAGGGCTGCTCTAAGCAAGTCACAATCAATCTTTAGATCGGCCAAGGAACTAAACAAGAAGAAGGGATCTAGGCCCAATAGGTGTCTACTACAAACTCATTGTACTACCTCAGATCTGTAGAGTATGTATTTACCTCCTCAAGAAAAAAAAAAAATCAATTAAAAAGTCAATATTACAGAAGGATCTCTTATTGTGGTTTGTCTAGATTCTAAATCCAGCATGAATGCCAAAATTTAAACAGTAATAGTTAGCCTTAGAAATCCTTAGCAAGTCTCCAATTTCAGACAACATGTTAGTCAATTTTCCCACCAGTATTGGAACAAACTGTTTTTCTGGATGAGCACCACATGAAATAGTTGGCTTGCATTTAGGTGACCTTCTGTTTGAAAACCCCACAACTTTAAACACTGGACTCATATTCATTGACCAGAGTTGCCAGCATACAAAGAGGAACTGAGTGAAGGGTAGATTTTTATCTCCTTTCCCAGGCTCACCCCAGGACGAATGGTAGGGGGACCAAGCATATCATTTGTCTCTATCCTTTATTTTTCCATACCAAATATAATTATGAATGTAGTAGATGTTGCACAGAAAAAAATTATCCAGAAATTGGACAAAAGGCAAAAAGACAATTAAGGGACCTTTTAATATCATGTTAGAGCATTTTCTAATAGACTCACGTGAGATCATGTCTCTCAGAAAGTGTAACTTTTTTGGCTAGCAATTGATTAGGGCCTAGATGTCTCACAACTCTGTAAGGTTAGATGTTAACTTGCAAAAACTGGTAAGATAGGCTTTTTTCCCCCATCTGGTAGACAAGACAATCCAAAGGCTTTGGTTTTATTGCTTCATAGGAGATAAACCAGCTTCATATCTAACTCAGCAATCTGATCTCAGCATTCCTTTTCCCACTGACATTTACACCCCGGGTTCTCATATCCTTATCCAACTATTTTCTCTGTCTTCTGGTTCCTTCATTAGTGAGTTAAATAAAACTTTGACATGTGCTCACTATTTATATGAGGATCATGCTTCTTAAATAATTTGAGAAAATATGCTTTTTCAGTGTAAATTAATATAGTGTAAAATTATATGGTTGAATGCACATACAATGTAGCTTGCTATAAAATAATACATCAAGTGATAGTGAATCCCTGTGGAATAAAATGCTACCAGATTCATTTTACATTATCTTCTCTCTTGAGGGCAGGATTGTATTTGTGTTTAAATCTGGGTTTGTGACTGTTAACCTGGCTGCTGAAATACTTAACATACTGATACAGGTAGTGATTTGAAAAATGGCTTCACCAGGAAAGAGAATAAAAATAAAAAATATTCATATATTTTTTCCTGGTGCATTTTCCCCCCAAATCTCCTTGGCAGAGCCCTGGAGCTAGGGTTGCCAAATTTAGCAAATACAAATACAAGACGTCTAGTTAAATTCGAACTTCAGATAAACATTTAGTAATTTTTAAGTATGTCCCAAATATTGTAAGTATTTTCTGTGAAGAGCCTACCTGGAGCATCTCAAAGTACAGGGGTTGTAGGAAGCAGGTAAGCGGTTTCCAGTAGTGCCAGAAATGCAAAGGATCATAGGCAGAGTTTGAGTCCTGTGCTAGGGAATCCCAAAAGCCAAACCCAGCAAGTGGAATCCTGTTGTCAATTCCAAGGAGTGAAAGTTGAAGCCTTGGCTCAGAAGCTGGGTGACACTGTAATAGGGCAAACAGCTAGAGCCAGGAATGGGGCCAGTCAGGGGAACTGACAAAGCTGCTTTGAAGGTTAATGTGTTTAAAGTGGGTTTTTACTGCTCAAGGACTCTGGAGAGTCCATCCAGATGAGTGAGTTGACTACACATATTTAAAAAATTCAGACTCAAAGAGGATATATTTTTAAAATTGTGGTAAAATGTACATAACATAAAATTTATATGATGCCAACCATTATTAAGTGTACAACTCAGTAGCAATAAGTACATTGACAGTGTTGCACAACCACCAACACTATCTATTTTCAGAACGCTTTCACCTTCCCAGATAGAAACTCTCTACTCACAAACAATAATTCCCTAGCCCCTGGTAACCTCTATTATACTTTCTGTCTCTATGAATTTGCCTATTCTAGGTAGCTCATATAAGAGGAATCATACAACGTTTGTTCTTTTGTGTCTGATTTATCTCACTAAGCATAACATTTTCAAGTTTTATCCATGTTGTAGCATGTATTAGAATTTCATTCCTTTTTAAGGCTGAATGACATTCCATTTGTGTGTGTGTGTGTGTGTGTGTGTGTGTACACCGCATTTTGTTTATCCATAAAGAGGACATATTTTTGTGGACATTTCATTTTTTCAATTTGCCTATACAGTAAGTCTCCTACGTACAATCTTTCAAGTTACGAACTTTCAAAGATGCGAACATGTGTTCGTATGTCCAATCACATAAATTAGTTCTCGTGTCTGGTGTACATTGACACATGCGTGCATCCTCTACAAGTGGTTGTGCTTTTGTGTACTTTACTGTACAGTACTGTATAGAATACAGTAGTACAGTATCTTTATTTCAAGCCCAGGATGTCTGGAAGCAAGTGTAGAAGCAGTGGTGATGAAGCTGGTAGAGCTAGGAAGCGCCAGGAATTGGAGGCCCAGAGAAAGGACGAAGAGAGACAGGAGGAAGAAGACGTAACTGAAGAACCAGAGAGATTCACGATGCAGGAAATGGCAAGGGGATTTTCTTTATTTGAGGAGGCACTGTTAGTTTTTGAGGCACAGGACCCGAACGTAGAACGGTACATGAAGGTTGCAGCAGCAGTTCAGAATGCAATCCAGTGCTACCATGTCATCTATGACGAGAAAAAAGGATCTACTACCCAGACATCACTGGATCATTTTTTCAAGAGGGTAGATAGATTTGAATCCAGCAAGGAACCAGAACCTGTGCCATCAACATCAGGCGTGAGTGAACTTGCAGCTTGCCCTCCTCCTATTGCTGGCGATCCTTCAGCTCTACCATCTCCCACCTCCTCTCCCTCCTCCAGTCAGTAACTCTTCTTGCCTGTTCACCTGATGCCAGTCCCTGTATGCCAGCTGTTGTACTGTACCATTGTACTTTTCAAGGTACTGGACTGTAAGATTTAAAATGTTTTCTTTATTTTTTTTGGTGTGTTTTTTATGTATTATTTTTGTGAAAAGCATTATAAATCTATTACAATACAGTACTACATAGCCAATTGTGTTAATTGGGTACCTAGGTGAACTTTGTTGGACTTACGAACATATTGGACTTATGAATGTGCTCTTGGAACGGAACTCGTTCGTATGCAGCGGACTTACTATAAACAGTTATTTATTGCTATATACAAAAATCACACCGTAATTAAGTGTATTAAAATAACAACTTAAAAACAATTGCTCTTGAGTCTTTGGATAGACTGGGCAGTTCTGCTGATTTGGGCTAGGCTTCAGTGATCTCAGCTGGCTTGCCTGTCATATCTGCGATACCTTCTAGGTTGGCTTGGAGCTGGCTGGTCTGGGGCAGCCTCATCTGGGTGGTCTGTTTCTGCTCCATGTGCTTTCTCATCCTCCATCAGGCTAGCCTGGGCTTGTTCATATGGTAGTAGAATAAGGACTGTACAAGGTATCTTTAAGCCTAGCACAATGTCACTCTTACCTCATTCTTTTTGGTCAAAGTCAAAAGGCCAGCCTGAATTCAAGTGGTGGGAAATAGATTCCACCATTTGATGGGAGGAACTAAAATATCATAGCATCTATCCATAGGTATGGGAAAGAGTATAACTGTGGCTATCTTTGCAAACAGTCTGCCATGACCTAGTAAGCTAAAGTTATTTTAAAATTTTGTTTTGTATTCCCCAAATTGATCTACAGATTCAATGCAATCCCTATCAAAATTCTGTTTTTCTTTTTTTGCAGAAATGGACAAGCTGATTCTAAAATTCATATAAAATTTCAAGGGACCCATAATAGACAAGAGAATCTTGAAAAAGAAGAACAAAGTTGGAGGACTCACACTTCCCAATTTAAAAACCGTAGCCAAGACAGTATGGTATTGGCATAAGGACAGACATAGAGAACAATGGAATAGAATTGAGACCCAGAAATAAACATATACATCATTGGTTGATTGAAATTCGACAAGCATGCCAAGACTATTCAATGGGAGAAACAAAAGTGTTTTCGACAACTGGTGCTGAGACACCTGGACATCCACATGCAAAAGAATGAAGTTGGATCCCTATCTCACATCACTTACAAAAATTAAGTCAAAATGGATCAAAGACCTAAATGTAAGAGCTGTTAACTACAATGTTCTTAGAAAACATAGTAGTAAATTTTCATAACCTCAGATTTAGCAATGGATTCTTAGATATGACACAAAAAGCATAAGCAACAAAAGAAAAGATAGATTTTATCAAAATTGAAAACTTCTAGTGTCATGCTTCAAGTGACACTACCAAGAAAGTGAAAAGACAACCCACAGAATGGGAGCATACACTTGTAAATCATATGTCTAATTACGGATTTATATCTAGAATATACAAAGAACTCTTAAAACTCAATAATAAAGACATAAAACCCATTTTTAAAAACAGCAATGAGTCTGAATAGACATCCAAAGAAGATATTCAGATGGCCAATAAGCACATGAAAAGATACTCAACATAATTAGTCATCAGGGAAATGCAAATCAAAACCACTAGGATGGCTATAATAAAAAAAAGTCAGATAATAACATGTAGGTGACAGAAAATAGTCACAAAAGATCACATATTGTATGATGCCATTTATATGAAATGTCCAGAATAGGCAAATCTACAGGGACAGAAGATAGATTATTGATTGTTTGGGCTGGGAGGAATAGCTGGATAGGAGGATCATAGCTAAAAGGTACAGAATCTCTTCTGGGGGTGATGAAAATATTCTAAGATTAACCTTTATGATGGTTACATATATCTGTAAATATACTAAAAACTATTAAATTCTACACTTTAAATATGTGAATTGTATGGTATTTCAATTATGTACCAGTAAAGCTGTTATCTTTAAAAGGTCATATATTGTATGATTCCATGTACATGAAATGTCCAGATAGGCAAATACATAGAGATAGAAAGTAGATTAGTGGTTGCCAGGGACCAAGGGAAGAGGGAACCAGGATTAACTGTTAAAAGGCATGGAGTTTCTTTTGGGCATGATTTAAATGTTCTGGAATTAGACAGTGGGGATGGTTGCACAATATGTGAATATACTCAACACCACTGAACTGTACACTTTCATATAATGAATTTTATATCATAGGAATTTTATATTAATAAAAAGATTGTAGCTTGTTTTGTTTGTGACACAGAAAGACTAATGATTCATATACTTCTATTTAAGGTGAGCTATTGAGTAATTGATTAATTCATTAAATTGAAACAAATCTCAAAAAGTTTAAGTAAATCACTCTAGTTTTCTAACTTTCTGACTTAAACAGATTATAATTTGCATCACTATACATTCTTTTTTTTAACATCTTTATTGGAGTATAATTGCTTTATAATGGTGTGTTAGGTTCTGCTTTATAACAAAGTGAATCAGCTATACATATACATATATCCCCATATCTCCTCCCGCTTGCATCTCCCTCCCACCCTCCCGATCCCACCTCTGTACGTGGTCACAAAGCACTGAGCTGATCTCCATGTGCCATGTGGCTGCTTCCCACTAGCTATCTATTTTACATTTGGTAATATTTGTAAGTCCATGCCACTCTCTCACTTTGCCCAAGCTTACCCTTCCTCCCACCCCGTGTCCTCAAGTCTATTCTCTACGTCTGCGTCTTTATTCCTGTCCTGCCCCTAGGTTCTTCAGAACTCTTTTTTTTTTTTTTAAGATCCAATATATATGTGTTAGCATATGGTATTTTTCTGTTTCTGACTTACTTCACTCTGTATGACAGACTCTAGATCCATTCACCTCACTACAAATAACTCAATTTCGTTTATTTTTATGGCTGAATAATATTCCATTATATATATGTGCCACATCTTCTTTATCCATTCATCTGCGATGGACACTTAGGTTGCTTCCATGCCCTGGCTATTGTAAATAGAGCTGCCATGAACATGGTGGTACATGACTCTTTGAATTATGGTTTTCTCAGGATATATACCCAGTAGTGGGATTGCTGGGTAACATGGTAGTTCTACTTTTTAGTTTTTTAAGGAACATCCATATGGTTCTCCATAGTGGCTGTATCAATTTACATTCCCACCAACAGTGCAAGAGGGTTTCCTTTTCTCCACACCCTCTCCAGCACTTATTGTTTCTAGATTTTTTGATGATGGCCATTATGACTGGTGTGAGGTGATACCTCATGGTAGTTTTGATTTGCATTCCTCTAATGGTTAGTGATGTTGAGGATTCTTTCATGTGTTTGTTGGCAATCTGTATATCTTCTTTGGAGAAATGTCTGTTTAGGTCTTCTGCCCATTTCTGGATTGGGTTCTTTGTTTTTTTGATATTGAGTTGCATGAGCTGCTTGTAAATTTTGGAGGTTAATCCTTTGTCAGTTGCTTCATTTGCAAATATTTTATCCCATTCTGAGGGTTGCCTTTTGATGTTGTTTATGGTTTCCTTTGCTGTGCAAAAGCTTTAAAGTTTCATTAGGTCCCATTTGTTTATTTTTGTTTTTATTTCCATTTCTCTAGGAGGTGGGTCAAAAAGGATCTTGCTGTGATTTATGTTATAGAGTGTTCTGCTTATGTTTTCCTCTAAGAGTTTTATAGTGTCTGGCCTTACATTTAGGTCTTTAATCATTTTGAATTTATTTTTGTGTATGGTGTTAGGGAGTGTTGCAATTTCGTTCTTTTACATGTAGCTGTCCAGTTTTCCCAGAACCACTTATTGAACATGCTCTCTTTTCTCCTTTGTATATTCTTGCCTCCTTTGTCAAAAATAAGATGACCATATGTGCGTGGGTTTATCTCTGGGCTTTCTATCCTGTTCCATTGATCTATAGTTCTACTTTTGTGCCAATACCATACTGTCTTGATTACTGTAGCTTTGTAGTATAGTTTGAAGTCTGGGAGCCTGATTCCTCCAGCTCCATTTTTCTTTCTCAAGATTGCGTTGGCTATTTGGGGTCTTTTGTGTTTCCATACAAATTGTGAAATTTTTGTTCTAGTTCTGTGAAAAATGCCATTGGTAGTTTGATAGGGATTGCATTGAATCAGATAGTAGATTGCTTTGGGTAGTACAGTCATTTTCACAATGTTGATTCCACCAATCCAAGAACATGGTATATCTCTCCATCTGTTTGTATCATCTTTAATTTCTTTCATCAGTGTCTTATAGTTTTCTGCATACAGGTCTTTTGTCTCCTTAGGTAGGTTTATTCCTAGGTATTTTATTCTTTTTGTTGCAATGGCAAATGCGAGTATTTCCTTAATTTCTCTTTCAGATTTTTCATCATTAGTGTATAGGAATGCAAGAGATTCCTGTGCATTAATTTTGTATCCTGCTACTCTACCAAATTCACTGATTAGCTCTAGGAGATTCCTGGTGGCATCTTTAGGGTTCTCTAAGTATAGTATCATGTCATCTGCAAACAGTGACAGTTTTACTTCTTTTCCGGTTTGGATTCCTTTTATTTCTTTTTATTCTCTGATTGCTATGTTAAAAACCTCCAAAACTATGTTGAATAAGAGTGGTGAAAGTGGGCAACCTTGTCTTGTTCCTGATCTGAGAGGAAATAATTTCAGTTTTTCACCATTGAGAACGATGTTGGCTGTGGGTTTGTCATATATGGCCTTTATTATGTTGAGGTAGGTTCCCTGTATGCCTACTTTCTGGAGAGTTTTATCATAAATGGGTGTTGAATTTTGTCAAAAGCTTTTTCTGTTTCTATTGAGATGATCGTATGGATTTTATCCTTCAATTTGTTAATATGGTGTATCACATTGATTGATTTGTGTATATTGTAGAATCCTTGCATTTCTGGGATAAACCCCACTTGATCATGGTGTATGATCTTTTTAATGTGCTGTTGGATTCTGTTTGCTAGTATTTTGTTGAAGATTTTTGCATCTATGTTCATCAGTGATATTGGCCTGTAGTTTTATTTTTTTGTGATATTCTTCTCTGGTTTTGGTATCAGGGTGATGGTGGCCTCATAGAATGAGCTTGGGAGTGCTCCTCCCTCTGCTCTACTTTGGAAGAGTTTGAGAAGGATAGGTGTTAGCTCTTCTCTAAATGTTTGATAGAATTCGCCTGTGAAGCCATCTGGTCTTGGGCTTTTGTTTGTTGTTAGATTTTAAATCACAGATTCAATTTCAGTGCTTGTGATTGGTCTGTTTATATTTTCTAGTTCTTCCTTGTTCAGTCTTGTAAGGTCATGCTTTTCTAAGAATTTGTCCATTACTTCCAGGTTGTCCATTTTATTGGCATAGAGTTGCTTCTAGCAATCTCTCATGATCCTTTGTATTTCTGCAGTGTTGGTTGTTACTTCTCCTTTTTCATTTCTAATTTTGTTGATTTGAGGTTTCTCTCTTTTTTTCTTGATGAGTCTGGCGAATGGTTTATCACTGTCGTTTATCTTCTCAAAGAACCAGATTTTAGTTTTATTGATCTTTGCTATTGTTTCCTTCATTTCTTCTTCATTTATTTCTGATATGATCTTTATGATTTCTTTCTTTCTGCTACTTTGGGTTTTTTTTTGTGTGTGTGTGGTATGCGGGGCCTCTCACTGTTGTGGTCTCTCCCGTTGCGGAGCACAGGCTCCAGACGCGCAGGCTCAGTGGTCATGGCTCACGGGCCCAGCTGCTCCATGGCATGTGGGATCTTCCCAGACCGGGGCATGAACGCGTGTCCCCTGCATTGGCAGGCGGACTCTCAACCACTGCGCCACCAGGGAAGCCCCTACTTTGGGTTTTTTTATTCTTCTTTCTCAATTGCTTTAGGTGTAAGGTTAGGTTGTTTATTTGAGATTTTTTTTGTTTCTTGAGGTAGGACTGTATTGCTATAAACTTAGAACTGCTTTTGCTGCATCCCATAGGTTTTGGGTCATAGTGTTTTCACGGTCATTTGTTTCTAGGTATTTTTTGATTTCCTCTTTGATTTCTTCAGTGATCTCTTGGTTGTTAAGTAGTGTATTGTTTAGCCTCCATGTGTTTGTATTTTTTACAGATTTTTTCCTGTAATTGATATCTAGTCTCATAGCATTGTGTTCGGAAAAGATACTTGATATGATTTCAGTTTTCTTAAATTTACCAAGGCTTGATTTGTGACCCAAGATATGATCTATCCTGGAGAATGTTCTATGAGCCCGTGAGAAGAAAGTGTATTCTGTTGGATGGAATGTCCTATAAATATCAATTAAGTCCATCTTGTTTAATGAATCATTTAAAGCTTGTGTTTCCATATTTATTTTCATTTTGAATGATCTGTCCACTGGTGAAAGTGGGGTGTTAAAGTCCCCTACTATGTTTGTATTACTGTCAATTTCCTCTTTTATGGGTGTTAGCATTTGCCTTATGAATTGAGGTCCTCCTATGTTGGTGCATAAATATTTACAATTGTTACATGTTCTTCTTGGATTGATCCCTTGATCATTATGTAGTGTCCTTCTTTGTTTCTTCTAATAGTCTTTATTTTAAAGTCTATTTTGTCTGAGAATTGCTACTCCAGCTTTCCTTTGATCTCCATTTGCATGGAATATCGTTTTCCATCCCCTCACTTTCAGTCTGTATGTGTCCCTAGGTGTGAAGTGGGTCTTTTGTAGACAGCATATATACTAGTCTTGTTTTTGTATCCATTCAGCCAGTCTATATCTTTTGGTTGGAGCATTTAATCCATTTACCTTTTAGGTAATTTTTGATATGTATACTCCTATTACCATTTTCTTAATTGTTTTGGGTTTGTTATTGTAGATCTCTTCCTTCTCTTGTGTTTCCTGCCTAGAGAAGTTCCTTTAGCATTTGTCATAAAGCTGGTTTGGTGGTGCTGACTTCTCTTAGCTTTTGCTTGTCTGTAAATATTTTAATTTCTTTGTCAAATCTGAATTAGATCCGTGCTGGGTAGAGTAATCTTGGTTGTAGGTTTTTCCCTTTCATCACTTTAACTATGTCCTGCCACTCCCTTCTGGCTTGCAGAGTTTCTGCTGAAAGATCAGCTGTTAACCTTATGGGGATTCCCTTGTATGTTATTTGTTGTTTTTCCTTTGCTGCTTTTAATATTTTTTCTTTGTATTTAATTTTTGATAGCTTGACTGATATGTGTCTTGGTGTGTTTCTCCTTGGATTTATCCTGCATGGGACTCTCTGTGCTTCCTGGACTTGACTATTTCCTTTCCCATGTTAGGGAAGTTTTCAACTCTATAATCTCTTCAAATATTTTCTCAGTCCCTTTCTTTTTCTCTTCTTCTTCTGGGACGCCTATAGTTCAAATGTTGGTGCGTTCAATGTTGTCCCAGAGGTCTCTAAGACTGTCCTCCATTCTCTTCATTCTTTTTTCTTTATTCTGCTCTGCAGGAGTTATTTCCACTATTTTATCTTGCAGGTCAATTATCCGTTTCTCTGCCTCAGTTATTCTGTTATTGATTCCTTCTATAGAATTTTAAATTTCATTTATTGTGTTCTTCATCATTGTTTGCTCTTTAGTTCTTCTAGATCCTTGTTAAATGTCTTGTATTTTTTCCATTCTATTTCCAAGATTTTGGATCATCTTTACTATCATTATTCCTAGTTCTTTTTCAGGTAGACTGCCTATTTCCTCTTCATTTGTTTGGTCTGGTGGGGTTTTACCTTGCCTCTTCATCTGTTCTGTGTTTCCCTGTCTTCTCATTTTGCTTAACTTATTGTGTTTGGGGTCTCCTTTTTGCAGGCTGCAGGTTCATAGTTCCCATTGTTTTTGGAGTCTGCCCCCAGTGGCTAAGGTTGGTTCAGTGGGTTGTGTAGGCTTCCTGGTAGAGGAGACTAGTGCCTGTGTTTTGGTGGATGAGGCTGGATCTTGTCTTTCTGGTAGGCAGGACCACGTGCGATGGTGTGTTTTGGGGTGTCTGTGACCTTATTATGATTTGAGGCAGCCTCTCTGCTAATGGGTGGGGTTGTGTTCCTATCTTGCCAGTTGTTGGGCATAGGGTGTCCAGCACTGTAGCTTGCTGGTCATTGAGTGGAGCTGGGTCTTAGCATCCAGATGGAGATGTCTGGGAGAGCTTTCACTGTTTGATATTATGTGGAGCTGGGAGGTCTCTGGTGGACCAATGTCCTGAACTCGGCTCTCCCATGTCAGAGGCACAGACCTGACACCCGGCTGGAGCACCAAGACCCTGTTAGCCCCATGGCTCAGAAGAAAAGGGAGAAAAAAAGAATGAAAGAAAGAAAAAAATAAAGTTTTTAAAATAAGAAATGTAAAATAATTATTAAAAATTTAAAAAATTAAAAAGTAATTTAAAAAAGAAAGAAGAGAGCAACCAAACCAAAAAACAAATCCACCAATGATAAGAAACATTAAAAATTGTACTTAAAAAAAAAGACAGACAGAACCCTAGGACAAATGGTAAAAGCAAAGCTATACTGACAAAATCACACTAAGTAGCATACACATACACACTCACAAAAAGAGAAAAAGGAAAAAAATATATATATATTTTAAAAAAAGGAAGAAGAGAGCAACCAAATCAATAAACAAACCTACCAATGATAATAAACTCTAAATACTCAACTAAGATAAACATAAAGCCAGGAACAAATTAGATGTAGAAAGCAAACCCCAAGTCTACAGTTGCTCCCAAGCTGTACCGCCTTAATTTGGGGATGATTTGTCATCTATTCAGATATTCCAGAGATGCAGGGTACATCAAGTTGATTTTGGAGTTATAATCCGCTGTTCCTGAGGCTGCTGGGAGAGATTCACTTGAGGGCGTCTGTTCTTTGCTCACACCGGAGGGAGTTAAAGTAGCAGCTGTTTAGGGGGCTCTGGCTCACTCAGGCTGGGGGGAGGGAGGGGTGCGGAATGCTGGGCAAGCCTTCAGCGTCAGAGGGCTGTGTGACGTTGCAACAGCCTAAGGCACGCCGTGTGTTCTCCCAGGGAAGTCGTCCCTGGATCACGGGACTCTGGCAGTGGCGGGCTGCACAGGCTCCCGGGAGGGGAGGTGTGGATAGTGACCTGTGCTCGCACACGGGCTTCTTGGTGGCGGCAGCAGCAGCCTTAGCGTCTCATGCACGTCTCTGGGGTCCGCGCTGTTAGCTGCGGCTCGCGTCCGTCTCTGGAGCTCCTTTAAGCAGCCCTCTTAATCCTCTCTCCTCGCGCAGCAGGAAACAAAGAGGGAAGAAAAAGTCTCTTGTCTCTTCGGCAGCTCCAGACTTTTCCCGGACTCCTTCCCGGCTAGCTGTGGCGCACTAGCCCCCTTCAGGCTGTGTTCTCGCCGCCAACCCCAGTCCTCTCCCAGAGATCTGACTGAAGCCGGAGCCTCAGCTCCCAGCCCCCGCCCAACCCAGCGGGTGAGCAGACAAGCCTCTCGGGCTGGTGAGTGCCGGTTGGCACTGATCCTCTGTGCGGGAATCTCTCTGCTTTGCCCTCCGCACCCCTGTTGCTGTGCTCTCCTCCGCAGCTCCGAAGCTTCCCCCTCCACTACCCACAGTCTCCGCCCGCAAAGGGGCTTCCTAGTGTGTGGAAACTTTCCCTCCTTCACAGCTCCCTCCCAGTGGTGCAGGTCCCGTCCCTATTCTTTTGTCTCTGTTTTTCCTTTTTTCTTTTGCCCTACCCAGGTACGTGGGGAGTTTCTTTCCTTTTGGGAAGTCTGAGGTCTTCTGCCAGCGTTCAGTAGGTGTTCTGTAGGAGTTGTTCCACATGTAGATATATTTCTGATGTATTTGTGGGGAGGAAAGTGATCTCCATGTCTTACTCCTCCGCCATCTTGAAGGTCTCCGTCTGAATTCTTTAAATGACCGTGCTCACTTATGGGAAGAATAAGAAACCCAACAACCATTCTAGGCACGTGGTTTTAGTTAATGTAATTACATCAATCTGAGACAATTTTGAAAAAGCATTTACTGGACATTAAAGTGGGTGTTAATAGTTATAATTTTCAGATTTAATCATTTGGCCTAAATATCTACTTACTTTTTTTTTAAGTGTTTAAAATTTTTTTAAATTTATTATTTATTTTTGGCTGCGTTGGGTCTTCATTGCTGCGTGTGGGCTTTCTCTAGTTGCGGTGAGTGGGGGCTACTCTTCGTTGCAGTGTGCGGGCTTCTCATTGTAGTGGTTTCTCTTGTTGCAGAGCACAGGCTCTAGGCGCGCGGGCTTCGGTAGCCGTGGCACGTGGGCTCAGTAGTTGTGGTGGGCTTAGTTGTTCCATGGCATGTGGAATCTTCCTTGACCAGGGATCTAACCCGTGTCCCCTGCATTGGCAGGCAGATTCTTAACCACTGCGCCACCAGGGAAGTCTCTCTACTTACTTTTTTACATATATAAACTACCAAAAAGAAAGAACAAATTATAGTTACTTCTGTTTTTGGAGTCCTTTCCTGGGTCCACATTTTGACAAAGTTCTTTTATATTTAGGACAAAGAAGATCAATATAGAGTGGCTCAATACCAAATTGCTCTTGAATTCCAAGTATTGTCATAGTTACTTTACAGCTAACATTACAGAGTAATAGCATACCCTGCTTTGTATGAGAGGTTATGCAAATAAAATTTTAACTTGTTACTTTTTCCTTAACTAAAGCTTATTGCCTGAGAATTGCATCTATTGAAAGTTACCTTGCTGAATGTTTGAGCAACTATTACTATTTTATACATTTTTTAGTTCTTTTTTTTAAAATTGAAGTATAGTTGACTTACAAAGTTGTGTTAGTTTCAGTTGTACAGCAAAGTGATTCAGTTACATATATGTAAGTATATATTTATCCATTTTTTAAAAAGTATCACTGGTATCTGGGACTGGGAAGATTCTTAACATTTTGAGTAAGAAATGAATTTGTTAATTTAAAAAATGATAATACCCAGAATTAATTAGAATGTGGAAAAAATAGACACTGTTAATACTTTGTTGCTCAAATATAAATTGATACTAAACTTCTGGAGAACAACTTGGTAGTAAGCATTAAGATTCTAAAAATTTCTGTAATCTTTGACCCAACAATTCCAATTTTAGAAATATATCCTAAGAAAATAATTGAATTAGTGTGCAACGTTCAATGTTCATTGTATCACTGTTCTATACAAAAAGTCTCTGCAAGCAATCTACATTTCTATCAAGAGGCATTAAGTTTGACATATTTACAAAAGGAAATACTATGTGGCCATAGATTGATATTCATTATCATGAAAAGATGTCCAGAATATATTATGATGAAAAAAGCGGGTTATCAATCAGTATTTGTCAACTAATCCCATTGAAATGCTACACAGAGTTTATACTTTTCTATTATCTTCTTAATTTTTGCAATGAGCATGTGTTACATTTACAATTCTAAATCAGTAAACTAATTGCTATCTGAAGAAAAAGATGCCTTTCTTTGCCTTATCCTCTGTAACTACTAGACAGCATTTATATTCTGGCACTTCTCTGAGCTTCCCCACTACACTACCCTTCAAGGAAGGTAAAGTAGTATCTCCCTCCTCCATGACATCTTACGAGATGCCAAGATCAGGCCAAAGGTCACACCAGAGAAGGGCAACGATGGCCAATTCCAGGGTCAATTAGCCAGCTGCCCTATTCAGGGTTCTTCAGTAGAAGGTTGCTGCAGTGTTTCACAATTAAGTGTGGGTGACACCCTCTCAGGAGCTTTAAGAAGCTAAACACAGGTCACCCCACTGACCTCACCAAATCCTATGCCTCCCTCAGCCTTGGGGACTCTCTGTGTCCCCCTACATCACTCTCTACTAAACTGGTCCATTCCATCCCTCCTGTTCTCTCTCCAGGGGAATCCTGCATAAGCTTCCTTCAAAGAGCCTTTAATAACAGTGTTGGCTTCATTTTGGGGTTGGGGGGGGTGTAAAAGCAGACAACTCTATTTCCATTCTGGTAAGTACCAGGTATACTGAAACCACATATTAAATGCATTTGGTCACCTGGATAAAAAGTTCATTTCACTTGGCTACTCTCAGGAAGAGAAAATCCTATCCCTATGATTTTGTTCTGTAAACTTAAGCATGATTTATAAAATGTAAAAGGATAGGATATTCCCAAGTTTGACATAGCTGTATTAGTCATAGCTGTCCCTCCTCCCAGAAAGAAAAAAAAAAAAACAGAAAAGAAAAAAAAGAAGGGGGAATAGTAGGGAGCAGATAGATCAGACTCAGAAATGCCATTTGTGCAAGAATTGTGTGCAAGTCATCACTGTTCTTATACATTGTGGTACCCCCACTGTTTACTTTCAGTGAATGTCTATTAAATATAAATGGAGGTAACATTGCACAGAGACTTAAGATGTATTTTACATATTCAGTTGTGCACCACAGTTGGATCTTGATATGCTGAATGTTTGCAAAAAGGGCTCTACTGTAACCAAGTCAGATCCAAATCTGTAAACAGACTGACAAAATTTCTATTTATTAAGAGGAAAATTGCATCCTACAGAAAAGACCAAAGTCCATAATTCTGTAATTAAAAGCAGGATTTAGATAAGAGAAAAAAGTTTTAGTGATCAGGAGACATGAAAAAAGTGTAAAATTTGTTTGTCTCAAAATAGCCAAGCTTGGGCATATTTCACAAAGCTTCCACCAAAAATGGGTTAGAAAGCTGAAAATTAATGCAATTGAGTCCTAGATTATAAAAATGAGGCAAATCTCAGTTTTTAATGAACTATTATAAGCAGTGTCTTAGCGTGATTTTTCATGCTCGCTCTGGGGCAGTCTGAAATAGGTAGTGTCTCCCTTGGGCTCCTCTAGTTTGCCCTACCCAGTTATCTTCCCAGAACTGCACTCTTCATATGACCTGTGATGCACTCTTTTCCTATCGCCTTTCCTGGATAACCTGATAAACAGCCCCAGGTTAATGGAGAGTAGACTTCTTTCACCTAGTGATTAAGTGCATTTTAAGCAGGTGATTGTTCTTGTCAATGATAATTTGAAGTTTGTTACTTTCAGTTTGTTTCTGGACATGGGCTCCCTGTTGTGGTTCATAGGATAGGACTATGACATACAAGATATAGGAAACTATATCTTCATTTTTGCAGCTGCAAAGATTACTTGGGCCCTGATAGACAAATGATTATAGCTGAATAGATCAATAATTTTTAAGGAAACATTGTAAAGACCTAAGTTAACTTATTTCATCCAGAATTATACATGTATAAAGACCCAGTATGTAAGAAATTAAACCACTTGAATAAAGAAAAATCTGGCTTATTCATCCTTCCAAAAATAATAACCAGCATTTATTGACTGTTTACTATGTTCCAGGTACTGCTATAAACATTTTATGTAAAAAATTATGTAACTTTTTATTATGGGAAATTTTAAACTTAAGAAATAAAGATCATTATGAATAAACAATAAGATCCTCCTGTATAGTACAGGGAACTATATTCAATATCCTGTGATAAACCATAATGGAAAAGAATCTGAAAAAGAATATATATATCTATAACTGAGTCACTTTGCTGTACAGCAGAAATTAACACAACATTGCAAATCAGCTATACATCAATAAAATTTTTAAAAATTAAAGATCATTAAAAAACCTTTGTGTATGCATTGCCCACTTTATTTATTTATTTTTAACATCTTTATTGGAGTATAATTGCTTTACAATGTTGTGTTAGTTTCTGCTGTACAGCAAAGTGAATCAGCTATACCTATACATATATCCCCATATCCCCTCCCTCTTGCATCTCCCTCCCACCCCTCTAGGTGGTCACAAAGCACCGAGGTGATCTCCCTGTGCATCGCCCACTTTAAATCATTATCGGGGTTTCTCTGGTGGCGCAGTGGTTGAGAGTCCGCCTGCCGATTCAGGGGACACGGGTTCGTGCCCCGGTCCGGGAAGATCCCACATGCCGCGGAGCGGCTGGGCCTGTGAGCCATGGACGCTGGGCCTGCATGTCCGGAGCTTGTGCTCCGCAACGGGAGAGGCCACAACAGTGAGAGGCCCACGTACCGCAAAAAAAAAAAAAAAAGAAAAGAAAAAAAATCATTATCATCAACATTTTGCCATATATGTTTTATTTACCACCATCATTCTCCTCCCTCAATTTTTTTTTTCTGGAGTATTTAAAGCAAATGCCACATGCCCTATAATTCACTCATAAATATCTTAAATACATTCTTAACTTTTAAAATATATTAGCTCTTTTAGTCGTCAAAAGCAGATACTATTATTATTCCCATTTTACATATGTATAAACTGAGGCAAAGGTTATTGAGTGATTCAAACCCTGGAGTCTGATGGCCAGCCTCCAAGGTGGCCCCCGCCCCCGGCCTCCTGGTATCTATATGAGATGCTATGTCACTTCTGAGATTGGACTTGGGTGCCTCTCCCTTTTTTGGGAGACACCCACGTCCAGCTGCCATGTCCCGCAGCCCCATGGCGGGGTCCCGCATGGTGAAGAATGCAGGCGTCCGGTCAACAGCCAGCGAGGAGCTTAGGTTTGCCAACAACCACAGCAGAGAACTCGGAGGCAGATTCTTCAGCCCTATTTGAGCCTTGAAATGACCGCAGCCGGAGCTGACAGTTTGACTGTATCCTCATGAGAGACCCTGAACCAGGACCATCCAGCTAAACCACTCCTAGATTTCCGATCCACAGAAATTGTGAGATAATAAATATTCATTGTTGAAGTCGCTATATTTTGGGGTAATTTGTTATGTAGCAATAGATTACCAACACATCCTGTATTCTCAATCACTGTTGTATTCTGTCCCCAGATACAAGTCTGGGATGGCTTTTGCTTTGCCAGTACTCTGATACTTAAATGACAATGCTGAGGCAATGAACTGAAAGGATATATTTAGGGAGTTTAATATCACACACTCATTTAACTGATATTCTAATCTGTGAGTGGTGAATGTAATAAGGGGACTAATTAATTAAACCAAATATCCCACTTGCATATAATTTCCGTATCAGCACAAACTAAACTACTTCATACTTTAAATTAAAAAAAAAAAAAAAAGACTGCAGAATATTCTCTTTTTTTTTTTTTTTTTGCCATGTGCCTTGCCGGATCTTAGTTCCCCAACCAGGGATCCAACCCTGCCCCTCAGCAGTGAAAGTGCAGAGTTCTAACCACAGGACCACCAGGGAATTCCCTCTCTATTAGTTATTAAAACAATACCCTATTAATTGCAATTTGATTGTTTCCAGGTTTTTTTTTTGTGGTTGTTACAAATGATGCTTCATTGAACATCTGTATACATCCTATTTTAATGAACTTTTGCAGGTATAGCCTTATGGAATATTTCTAGCAGTGAGCTTGATAGGCCAAGGGTATGTGCTTTCTACATTGGTAGTGACTGCCAGATCACCTTCACAAAAGTCCCACTAGTTACAATACCACCAATCCTATGCGAGTTTCCCCATCTTCCCACACATTTGTTAGAACTAGATACCATTAAACTTCTCAATTTTGCCAATCCAAAAGGTGTTAAATATCTTCCATTCTTTGGATCTACATTTTTTTTTTTAACTGTGGATGAAGTTAAGCCTCTCTTTATGAGTTTATTGATCATTAGTATTTCTTTTTCTCTGAACTATCTGCCCTTACAAGAGCTCTTTGTAAAGTATGGACATGTTAATATTTTTCTCAGTCATTTGACCCTTGACTTTGTTTATGATTTATGGTTTTTGGACTTTAGATACTACTTAGTAAGGCTCCTTCTTCTACAGTAGCAAATATATGTTCCCATGCTTTCTTCTAGAAGTTTCTGTGTTTCATTAGTTACATAACATCTTTGCTCCCTCTGGAATTTACTTTGGTTTAAAGAATGAGATAGGGATTCAGTATTTTTGTCCTCCTCCCCATATATATAATAATATAGTTGTTTTGATACCATGTACATAATAATCTCTCATTCCTCATCAATTTGACATGACACCTTTATCACAAACTAACTCTCCATATATATTTGGATCTATTTTGGACCCTTTATTCTATTCCATGGATCTACCTATTTCTTTACAAGTTCTAAAGTACTTCAATTATTACAGCATCAATTTGTAGTAGGACCATCCATACCTTGTTTTGAATTTTCCTGGCTACCATGAATTATAGAACTATTTTTCAAGATAAAAATATCCTTTGTATTTTAATTGGGATTGGATTGAATTTATATGACAACTGAAGAAGAATTTATATACTTAACATATTTAGTCTCTTGATCCAAGAAATGTTGTCTTTCAATTTACTTATCTTCTTTTATGTCCCCAAATAGAATTTTGAAGTTTTCTTCATTTAAATTCTATATATTTTTTGTTTGTGAATGCTTAGATATTTGATCAGTTTATAGTTTTTAAAATAAAATATCTTCTTCCACTAGATTTTTTCATAGTTATTAATTAGGGATATGTTGCTGATTTTTATATACTCAATGTATAACCTTCCGTTTTGATGAATTCTATGATTGCTTCTAATAGTTTTTAGTCATTCTCTAGGGTTTTTATTTTCTAGATATATATTGTAAACACTGTTGGTGTCCCACCCAGACTCCCTTTACAAGCCCAATACCCCCGTCCCCCAGCTGCTGTGAATGTTGACTACTAACTACTCACAGTTTGCCCCTTCTCTGGAGAATTGCCTTTGGTTGGATGGGAGCTGAGTTGCCTAGGAGATAACATTTCCCTCCACCGTAACCAAGCAGCTCGTAGTCAATAGCTAATGACTCATAACTAATTAATTTGGGTGAAAAATAAAATCTTGCCCCCTTGTTTCAAAATGGAACCAACTCTGTGGTGCAATTCATAGTCTAGAGCTCTCTAGGGATCAGGCTGAGTATAAACTTCAGCTGAGACCACATCCCTCCTGAGTTCCTCTCCCTGCCTTACCCTGCTCCTTGAACTACCTTTCTCCAAAGAGCACTCCTCCAATAAATCACATGCTTGTGCATCCCTCTCTCAGGCTTTGCTTCTAGGAAACCCAATCAAAGATGATATACAATTCTATGAATTAAACAAATATTTATTAAACAAATATTATTGGGCATCCGTAATGTGCTAGCACTTTCTAGGCAGGCATCTGAACAGACCAAGTTCCCTGTCTTGTAGAGCTTACACTTTAGTGGCAGACATTGACAATAAACAAGTAAACAAAGAAATAACTACATAATAAGGAGGATGAGGGGGCAGTGTGTTCTGGGGTGGGAGCACTATTTTTAAAAGAGCAATGAAAGGTGTATCACTTATTTTACTTTTGGTACAAGTAAACAGAAAACCCAACTCAATGTGGCTTAAGCAAAAAAGGCAATTTATTTTATCACAAAACAAAAAGTCCAGAGATAGGAAGGCTCCATAGTTAGTAAAATACAGATATCATCAAGGAACCAGGTTTTTTCTGTCTTCCTGCTTTGCCATTCTTGGTGTATCAGTTTTGACCTGCCAACAAAAGAAACAAAGATTCCGAGGCAGAGTAAGTGTTAAATTGCAAAGAATACTTTGGAGACAAATTTAGTGTGAAGTCTTCGGGATTTACTCATTTATAGGTATATAAGAGAGAATACAGCCTTCTGAGATGGTGTCTCTGATCAACGGCAAGGAGGGGACCTATAAAGGCAGAAGTCACAAGTTTTCACAGAGAATAATGATTACGTGGTTTCAACAACTACTTCGATTGCCAGTTCAAAGTTGATTGGTGATAGTGGAGCTTGGCACAGCTGACTGCTATGCCCCAGGTCAGTTTGTTGAGTCTAGATAGTACAGTCACAAATTCCCTATCAGGTCGCTTTTCTACTGACTGACTAGTTTTCTGAAAACCAGTTGCTCTGGTTTCTTCTTCTGCGGAAGCAGTTGCTCTGATTCTTTGCCATATTACAAGCTCAGGGTGCAGTAAGCAAGTCTGAATGCATATATTCAAGGTTCAGCAAAAGTTTCTTTAATCACTTTCCTCATGGTCACAAGATGGCTGCAGCAGTTCCAGAGGCCAAATCCATACACACAGTATTAGGAGGCTACCTTTTGTCATGCTGTAGCATAGCAATTTATCAAGTCTTCACAATTTCTTTCAATAGTTAAGACTAGATACAGTAGATAAAATGTGCTGGATTCAAAATGCAGTACTCATTCCCCCCCAAGCAGTGAAGCAGAAAAATATTGGTCAGAATGAGAATCATGGTGACTCATAGTTTTACAAAGGGCAGGTTGAATCATGAAAGGGCAGAAGATTCTAAATAAATTGCCCAAAGAAATACCCAATTCTGTTTGCATTGAATTATCTTCTTATCTAAGTAAATTTTTTTTAGGAGCTGTTGATTACACATTGAATAGTCCCTGAACCCCAGAACTTTTGTAATCACTGAACATTTTAAAAGGCTAGGGCTTCCCTGATGGCGCAGTGGTTAACAGTCTGCCTGCCAGTGCAGGGGACACAGGTTCAAGCCCTGGTCTGGGAAGATCCCACATGCCACAGAGCAACTAAGCCCGTGCACCACAACTACTGAGCCTGAGCTCTAGAGCCCGCGAGCCACAACTACTGAAGCCCGCGTGCCTAGAGCCCGTGCTCCACAACAAGAGAAGCCACCTCAAAGAGAAGCCTGCTCACCACAACGAAGAGTAGCCCCTGCTCGCCGCAACTAGAGAAAAGCCCGTGCGCAACAGTGAAGACCCAACACAACCAAAATAAATAAATTTATTTTAAAAGAGGCTATACTTCTCTGCACTGCCTCCCCTAACCAATCCATGTCAAGTTCTAATTGCACTACTTGAGGAGGGAGCTGGGCTTTCAACAAGCACACTTCTGGAAAAAAAGTAGGAAATAAAGGCCAGAAATCCCAGCTCTTTCTTCTAGGAAAAATACTGGATTTTACTTCAACTCATCGGTGATGCCTTCACTGTCTATAGCCTGGGAAATTTGCCCTGAGGCCACTACAATACATGGATTAGGGGTATTTTTGGAGCTAATTTCAACCTATCACCATTGCACTTTCCTTGTAATGTTAAAAAAAAGTTAGTGGGAGAGTGGAGAAAACCTGAAGGTATTGTTAGCCTGGAAAAGGGTTGAAGGAAAGAGAAGTTTGGGGACCACACAGACCAAACCAGTTTCATAGTTTTACCTGGGGCCAGGTCGAAATGGTTTACTTCAAAGCTCCTGTAATTGGTTGAACCACTTCTTCTCTGTCCTGACTTTATAATGTCTTTGGTTATAAACTGCATTCATAATTACAATGTAGCTTGTCATTAGCTAATTCAATTCTTCTTCTTAAAGTTCTTAAAGCTTCTTATCAAATCTACATTTCTAGTTTGGGTTATGTTTTTGTCTCCTTTTCACATAAGCAACACTTATCTCTTTCAAAAGATTTAAGAGCTTTACAGTCCAGTTTAAATTCTGGTTAACTAGTTACGAAGACTGTACTGGCAGAACAGATAAAACAGTTGGCATAACATTTATTCATTCAAGAAATGTTTGCTGAGTGTCTGCTGTGTGCCAGCAGGGGTTGAGACAAGCAAGGTAGCTCTTTCTTTCAGGTGTTCAGCAATTATTCTTTATTGCTACTGGAGTTGATAGATAATAAATCATTTAGGAGACACCATTTCATAGTGAGTATACATCTATTAGTAAACTTCGTTGTTTTGGGGCTAGAATTCAAAAGAAAGAGCGTCGTGCCAGCCTCTTCGGCTTTCCAGAGGAACTTGGTGCTTTTCCCCAAGGTATCCACCTCCATCATACAGTGAGGGCACAGCAGCAGGAAGCTTGGGTCTGAACGAAGTGGCATTATGCAGATGCACTGAATAAGTCCGTATTACGTATCTTTAGTTGACTCAGTCTCCCATCAAATAGTTTAAAAACTTCAATTCACATGTGGGAACTTTCATTCGTTCTTCTATTTATTCATCCAAAAATATCTATTAAGCACCATTTGTGGATGGATGAGAGCTATCAGCATCATTCCCAAGATGGAGGCTTTTGGGAAACTGATCATTTCATTTCTGGTACCTCCACAGGCTGACTGGCTTTAGTTTGAGATGCTCTTTGAAATAAATGTTATCTCCACAGGTCTGAGTTTTGGGATGGGTCCCCTCAGCTTCCTGCAAATGAGTATATGGTAGTAAAAAGGAAGAGGGAGTGTTTCTGATGAAATCTTGAAAATATGCTGACCATGCATATATCACCACTAGAAAGACATTCATAAGGAAGAAATGATATGCTGGTTGTTGTATATTTTCAAGCATTATCTCTTACTGTGATGTCCCTGGTGTCCTCCAAAGACCATCTTCCTTGATTACTGTACCCCAAGACCCAAGCTACCAGGTGCTTTGGAGACTTCCTGCCATATCCTCTTTCTGTCTCTCCTTAGTGTGGAAACCTGTAGTGATCAATTGTGTCATCATTGTCGTAGGTGCCCGGTTGTATAACCATCTTCCTCACTTTTGCTGAGCTCCATCTAAAAGACATAGATGGCCAAACTGTACAAAATAACCAATCAGCATCCAAGCTCAGACAAAAAAAAAAAAAGGCAATGGATCTATTTGCTTAATTGTTTTCTCTTTAGGTTGTAAGAGTGAATCTTTATCTGTTCAATAAACTGTTGAGCATTTTTATATATAAGGCAAAATACTCTGCCTTTAGTAACAGTTTCACTGTTAAAAGTACCTCTTCAGAACATTTACTCCTGTATGTGGGGCAACAGCAAGAATCCAAGATGGCCTTCCAGTGATGTTCACCTCCAGGTATTCCCACCTTTGTGTAGCCCCTTCCCATAGTGCATCAGGTCTGGTCTGTGAATATGGCAGAAGTGATGGTAGGTGGATTTCCAAGGCTCAGCCATAAAAAAATTGTGGCTCGGCCTGGCCACCCATATGAACTATAACATAATCAATGTTCATTGTTTTAAGCCACTAAGTTTTGGGGTAACTTGTCATGCGGCAATAGTTACCTCAGTATGGTGTGTGAGGCCAGAATTAATCCATTTGAAGCTTTAAAATGGGGTTTAGTGGGTCAAAATGATTTGCCACAGTAGAAATAACAAGTTGATAATTGCTTATAACAAAAGTAGTTTAGCAAGCTATATAGCTTTGAACAAGTAATTTATCTTTTATTGCTAAAGATACCATGAAAAAAATGACTTTTTTCCTATAATAATCAACATATAGGAAGTACATAATGAAGTTATATATGCCAACGTTATAGGAAAAATTACCTGAAGATTTTAGAAATTGTAATAAATGGAGCCTGGTTTAGTGGACTTAAAAAAGATTTTTAAAGCAGTTAATAGTAAATATGAAAATATCAAAAAAGAAAATTGATTTTCAATTTTTCAAAATTTAAAAATCGGTTTTCTTCTCTTAATAAGAGCTATCATTTTTATTAAGTCCTTAAAATAGCCTTGTGAGGAAAGTATTATGAGGCCCAAATTTTAGCTAAGGAAACAGGCTTGGACAACTTAAATAACTGGTTTAAAGTCACCCAGATAGTAGGTAATTGAGCTAGAATTTGAACCCAGTTTTGCCTGTCTCCTTATCCTATACTTTTTCCATTATAACAGGACACTTTTCTAAAATTAGCTTTAAGGTTTGACATGCGTTGAATGTCATTTAGTCTACCACTACACATGGAAAATGAGTAGACTTATCAAATACTTATAATCTGGGTTTAAAAAAAAGTCCTACTGTTAAGTACAAAGAAAGGGGTTGTTCTTCTCAATTATTCAAAATGTCTTCATCTTTTATCCATTCCTTCCACTGGTTAATTGCTCATCTTCTTGTTTACCACATACAACTGTAAAACTGATAAGAACTTAAGCTTACATAGAGAGTACTTACCCCCAATTAACATTTAGTTGATAAAGATACTGTTATATAACATGTATAATATATGACCTATAACATAATTTACTCATAACAAGAAATTATTCCCCAGCTAACATTTAGTTGCTACACTCTTATTATCTGCCTTTTTTTTTTTTTTTTGGTAGCAGATGTGATATTTTGATGCTTGGTAATCTATGCACAAGGAAACCTCAGAAGTGGCCACGTTAACCATGATATACTCATATGAATTAACAAACTTTCTCTTGCTTGTTTAGTTTTACTAGTCTGAATATAATAAAACAATCAATGTCTATTCTGTAAGTATTTTTGTGAGTAAAATTGTCTATTCAATAAATATAGCATAACCATAGTATATATTTCATGATCCTATTTCCACAGAGAACTTCTGTTGTTTCTGTATGATGAGAACACCCTGAAGATGATGTGCTTTGCTGAAATGCTTTGGTTTTTGCTCATGAATTTGGCTTTTACTTTCTCTCAATGTGTTGTACAGTTGTCTATATATTTTTCCACACTGCTTTCTCTAGGAAGGGCCCACATTTTAGTTTTTTTACATCAATCACAAGTAAGTACTTTGAAGTACAATACTATGCTGTGACATTAATATAGTTTAGAGAAATAAATACAGTTTCACAGTGTTTGTGACCATAAGATGTAAGTTAAAGGCTTTTTGTTGAATAATTAGAATGTTCACTTAACATGAAACTCCTTTTCCTCCCTCCCTCCATATTTAACACCATCCATTACACCAATCCATCCCTTACTGCCAGCCTCAGTAGATGTGCGTTTTTGTTTGATGCATAAATCTGTGTGCTTGGCCTCACCTCCCCCATCTCCCTGTGGACTTTGGTTCATCAATTACCCCTTTCATTCCTTGGCCTCATTCTATCCCTCTCTGCTAGCTTTTGGACTGCTGCTTATAATTGAGCTCAAAATTCCCAGCCTGATAACAAAACCAAAGACCTCTCTACAAAAACTAACTCAAGAAGAATGTTTTCTACAAAACATTTGTAGGTCAATAACTAATAGAAGAAATTGAAAAAACCATTAAAGAAAAAAATAACTGATGATCATTAATGATAGTAACTACATTTAATGGTAGTGAAACATTTAGCTATATTTAAGTGCCATGCTGAACACAATAAAATTATCTTATTTAATCCTCAATAACAATATGAGTTAGATATTAACACCATTTTATAGAAAAGGAAATTGAGGTTCAAAGAAGTAATGTTGCCCAGTGTTAAACAGCTTTATAATTTCACTTACGGTGAAAGAGCTGGAGTAGGACCCAAGTTTGTTGGATTCTCTTACCTGTATTTCTTCACTTGGTCCAGCCAATCTAATGAATAACTTAACATCTTTGTGTGTCTTTTGAACACAGAAAACAATAAATATCTTTCTAATTTTCTTAGGAAAACTAGCTTATTCTTCCAAAGCTATACTATACATAGATGCAAAAATCTTAAAATTTAACAAATTAAATCCAGGATCATTTTAAATGATTAATGCTGTCTAACTTGAGTATATTTCAGGCATATATGTATATAAATCACATACCTGTCCTATAACATAATAGGTCATTCCCATCAACATTCAAATATTTTCATTTGAAACCATACACACAGACTCACACTTAGATGCACAAAGCTCCCTGTTGACATACAAATACCCATCCTCTTTTCCTTACCAGTGAGTCGCTGTTCTTGCCGTTTTTACTTGTCATTCTCACTATACTCTGTAGAACTCACTTAGATGAGGCTTTCAACTCCAACAAAATTGCTCTTGAAGATTACACTTGATGGTATCAAATTCAATGATCAATTTTCATTCTTTTCTTTTTAATTGAAGTATGAAGTACAGTTGATTTACAATGTTGTGTTACTGTCAGGTGTACAGCAAAGTGATTCATATATATATATTTGAATAATACATTAATATATATTGCATATATTAATAATATAATATATATAATTATAATTATGTTACAATTACAATACAATAATTTTATATTAACTATATTATAATGATAATTATATACAATAATTATTATAATTATAATATAATATATTAAATAATATAATATACATTAATGATATATATATTTGAATACATATTTATATTCTTTTTCATGAATTTTCAGTCTTACTAATCGCACTTGGCATGCTTGACCATTCCCTTCTTCTTGAAATATTTCCTTCACTTGGTTTCCAGGCCACCACTCTCTTAAGTCCTCCTGTGATTCTGGCTGCTCCCTCTGTCTACTTGGCTGGTCCCTCTTCATCATCTTCCTGAGCTCTAAACATTGCAAGGGCCCTGGCTCAGGTATTAGAGTTCTTCTGTTCTCTGTCTACCTCATGATCTCATCCAGTCCTGTTTTTTTTACTTTTTAAATTAATTTTTGTTTTATTGAAATAATATGTACATATTTAGAAAAGTCAAATAGTACTTGTGAGATAATGGAAAATATATATATTGGCCTCTGCCCCCATTTCCTGACACACAGCTCCTAAAACTGTTGTAATTTCCTAAGTGATAAGAACACTAGGAGCATCTCTTGTTTTACTATTTGTCTTTGATCCTGTCCTGACACAGGGCTCCTAAAACCCTAAGTGATAAGAGCCATAGGAGAATCTTTTGTTCTATTGAGGTGACTCTGAGTGAGCTCCTGGCTGGCTCCTGAATGGGGGCTGGTCACCAGGATTAGAAGCTTGGAATTTCCAGCCACACCCCTCATCTCCCGGAGAGGAGAACATAGCTAAAAACAGAGTGTATAATTGATTATGCCTACATGAGGAAGCCTCCATAAAATCCCGACAGTATGGGATTCGGAGAGCTTCCACGTTGGCGAACTCATGTGCACCTGAAGGGTGACATACCCCAATTCCATGGGGACAGAAGCCCCTGCGATCCGGACCCTCCCAGACCTCGCCCTATATATCTCTTCATCTGGCTGTTCATCTGTATCTTTTATCATATCCTTTAATAAACTGGTAAAAGTGTTTCCCTGAGTTCTGTGAATTGCTCTATCAAATTAATCGAACCCAAGGAGTCTCTAATCTACAGCCAGTTGGTCCGAAGCACAGGTGACAACTTGGGCTTGCCCCTGGTGTCTGAAGTGCGGGGGGTAAGAACAGTCTTATGGGACTGAGCCCTTAATCTGTGGGATCTGACACTACCTCCAGGTAGATAGTGCTAGACTTAAGTTGTAGGACATCCAGCTGGTGCTGGAGACTAGCTTGCTGTTGTGGGGAAAAAAAACTCAAACATCTGGTGACCACAAGTGTCAGAAGTGAAGTATTCTCTGTGAAGGTAAAGGCAACACACAGGAAAGAAAGACACAGTAGGGAAGAACTGGGTTTTTCCCTACATAGGAAAGACAACAACAACTGAGTTTTTCCTTTTCAGGACTACAAAGGCTTATGACAAACTATAGCATTTCCCTTTTTCCATCCCTCCCTAGTTTCTTCATTCCTCTTCTCTGGAAGCAACTAATTTTTACTCCTTTAGCTGTCTCCTCTGGCATTTACATCTCTACCTATTTGTAAATAACATGCACATGCTACTTTAGACGTTATCTACCAACTTCATATTATGGTAGATGCAAATTTATTCTCTCACAGTGCCATTTCCTCTCCTACTATCCTTCATCTTCTTTTCTTTTCTTTACAAAAAATTTTATTTTATTTTATTATCTTTTTACTTAGGTAATATTGATTTATAACATTATATGTTTCATGTGTACAACAATCTATCTCTGCTTCTGTATACCCTACAGCATGCTTGCCACCTAAAATTTAGTTTCCATCCTCCACCAGACCATTGATCCCCTTTACCCATTTTGCCCACTCTCCAACCCCTCCCCCTCTGGTAACCACTATTTTGTTCTCTTTATCTGCATGTTTGTTTTTGTTTGTTTTGTTCATTTATTACAAAAAGTTAATTTTTATTATTAGCATGGAGTCAATATTCAATAAGTTTATATTAAAGTATTTGGAAAAAATGTTAAATCAATCATTGAAAAAGACCATACTCCTAAAACTGAGCTATCAAAATTTTGATATATTAATTGAATACTTTTTTGAATATCATTTTACCTTTGAACTCTTGGAATAAACCCAACCTGGCCATGATGATTATCCATTTTATATATCACTGCATTCAATTTTAAAATATCTTAAAAGAATTTTAAAATTTATTTGCATCAGAGGTATTGACATGTAATTTTTCTTTCTTATAACGTCCTTGGCAGATTTTTTTTTTATGTGTTATTTTGATAGCATATAGTGAATTGGTAAACATTCTCCCATTTTCTATTCTTTGAAAGAGTTTGTGTGACGTTGGTGCTATTTCTTCCTTAAATGTTTTCAAAAATTCACTGCCATCTGGGGCTGGAGTTTTGTATGTGTGAAGGGGGGGAGTTTTTAACTGCAAATTCAATTTCTTTAATACATATAATACTATTCAAATGTCCTATTTCTTGTGTGTTTTGGTAAGTTGTGTTTTTCAAGGAAGTTTTCTATTTTATCTAAAATTGAAATTTATCATAAGTTTAAAATAAACTGTTATCTTTTTAATAACTGTAGGATCCTTAGTGGTATTCATTTTCTGAATATCGTTATAATAGTTGGTCAAATCAACATGCAGTGTTTATATTATTATATATATGCAAATGTAACTCTCACCAGACTGTTGTAATGCTTTATGATTCGGTTTTTAACATATCTTCCAGTTTATCTGCTCGTAAACTCATTCACTTAACAAATTTGGTTATAGTATTTTTCTCTTGTCAAATTCTATTTGGTTCTTTTATAAGTGTGGTATGTCACTATTTATAGTTTCCAGTTTCCTGTTGAAATTTTCCAACATGGCTTGTGCATCCTTTAGCATAGGAAGTGCCCTTGTTTTACTATTTGTGTTTGATAATTCCAAGATTTGGAGGCATCCAGGGCTGTGTCTGATGTCAGTTATTTCTGCTGGTTCTTGTTCATTTTATCTTGGCTCCTCACATGTCTAGTTATATTTGATTGTGTGTTGAACAATGTATTTCAAAAATTAGTTATAGAAATAAGTTAAGACTCAGGATGATGTTATCTCTCTCCAGAGAGGATTTCTATTTGTTTCTGCCAGGCTCCTGGGACCGCTAGTAATCTAGGATCACTTTAATCTGATTTCAAAGTCTTAGATTTGGGGCCCACCTCATCATTCAAAGCTGGTGACAATCTGTGTGAAGGCTGGTTTACTGTCAATTTACTCTGACTTCTAGGGTGCAGTACTTTGAGATCCTAATCCAAAGCAGGAGACTATTTACCAGGGTACACCACCCTCAGTGGGCTCTGAACTCTGATTTGTATCCTCTAGTTCTGGGAAGCTTTCAAAAGTGTCACAACTCAGCCACCCCTTTAGACTGGCAAATTCCCAGGATGTAAGCGCCCTGAATACTATGTTCACCTTCTAGATTCCATCCTCTCCTGCATCCTACTGTAACCGAGCAGGACCCTATGGGGCCTTCCCAGGACAGGACCCCACCCCCACCATGTCTTCCGCCTGCCTTTTTGTCTGTAAAAAAAACTTTAGTCAAAGAATAAATGTAATCAGAGAAGTGATAAAATGCAGAAAGAAAGGGAAACAGTCAAACAAGACGAAATAATAATAGTTTAGCCGTTAAACAAAGTCAAGCACTTCTAGTTCCTCCTCAGGGCCTATAGAGAATATTCTGAGCCATGTCCTTTGAGCTGTTTTGCAGACACTGAAATCCTGACCGGGTGGAAGAAGTGAACTGTATGCTGCCCACAAGCACAGAGACCTCAGACCTGTTGGAACCAGAAGGTTGATGATGTTGACCCCCGGTGACCTCACCACCAACCAATCAGAAGAACGTCCATGAGCTGATCATACACCCCCCCACCCCCCACCCCACCCTGTCTTTAAAAACCTTCCCCTGAAAGCCTTCGGGAGTTCAGGTCTTTTAAGCACTAGCTGCCCTGGACTCCTTGCTTGGTGCCCTGCAATAAAGGCTACGCTCTCCTTCACCACAACCCTGTGTCAGTAGATTGGCTTTACTGCGCCAGGGCAAGCGGACCCACATTTAGTTGGGTAACACTACCTCAGAGTGTTGTTAGCTCATTAGTGCCTTAAGAAGTTTAATTTAAATATTCTATGCAGATGTTTTATTTGTCTTCGGTGGTAGGGTTGATCTGAATAAACCAGTTCTGCTATTAACAGACACTTAAGTCTTTATTTGGTTTCCTTTCTCAGTTTTTTTCCTTGGATATGTTAATTGCCTTGGAATGTATTAGTTCCAATCTTTTGGGAAATGTTTCCTCTGTAAATCTCCTTGTCTTGTCTCTGTTGGTTGCTCTCTAGGTGTTCTGTACAACCATAATCCTAGGACTTTCTTCTGATGTCAATCTTGGAATTCCCTTTGTTTTTCTTCTGGGCTAGATTCCCTGGGTCCTTGATCTGTATTTTTACATTTAGATTTATTCCCTGTTTGGTGAAGCAGATCCTCTAGAAGTTTCATCAGGTTAAAAGTAAGTTACAGGGCTTCCCTGGTGGCACAGTGGCTAAGAAACTGCCTGCCAATGCAGGGGACACGGGTTCGAATCCTGGTCCGGGAAGATCCCACATGCCGTGGAGCAACTAAGCCCGTGTGCCACAATTACTGAGCCTGTGCTCTAGAGCCCGCGAACCACAACTACTGAGCTTGCGTGCCACAACTACCGAAGCCCGTGTGCCTAGAGACCGTGCTCTGCAACAAAGGAGGCCACCACAATGAGAAGCCTGCGCACCGCAATGAAGAGTAGTCCCTGCTTGCCGCAACTAGAGAAAAGCCCGTGCAAAGCAACAGACCCAACACAGCCAAAAAATATATATATAAAATAAAATAAATTTTTTAAAAAAAGGTAAGTTACAATGGCAGAACCATGGTGAGGACCACAGTCGATCTGCCTGTCACACTGCCCCAGTCAGGACTGTTGTGCAGTTGTTATCTGGACATTGTGACTTCACCATCATTTGTGACAACATGGATGGACCTTGAGGGCATTACGCTAAGTGAAATAAATTAGAAAGACAAATACTACATAGTACCACTTATATGTGGAATCTAAATGCTGCTCTTCACAACATGTCCTTTAGTACAGGAGTTTGAAGGTTGATAGAAGAGGGTCAGCAAATTTTCCCAAAGCCTAAGTAGTCTTCTGGGAAGGAAGTTATTGAGATCCTGACCACTTTCTTTGGGAGGATCAGTGTTAATACATCACCTCTGATGCACTGAAGCATCCCTGACCTGAGATGGCAACAAAAGACACCAAGGCTTACCCAGGAAAAATTCACCACGAAGGAGAGGGAAGCCTGGGCTGCTTACCTGTGCTTAACATTGCTGGTTGTGAGAACAGGTTTCTAGCTCAGCCCTTATAAATTTCCCTCTAGCACCACAGGTGTGCCCTAGGAAAAAGAGTCCTTCAAGTTTGTAACCTCAGACTATCAGAGCACTCAAGTTTTAATAGCTCCATCTTGTGAACAGTCCTGATATAGCAAATCTTCTGTGTTTCAATAGTGACACATTGTGGGGCAGAGGTAGGAGAGACTGGGGTCTGTGTGAACTGCAGCAGTTTTCCATCTTTTAGTCTTTCATATTTCATCTCTCCATTTTTCACTTTTTCCCAGCCTTATTGAAATATAATGACAAATAAAATTGTAATATTTTTAAAGTGTACCTACACACTGTGAAAAGTTTCTCACCATCAAGTTAATGAACACAGTCATCCTTTTTTTTTGTGGGGGGGGCAGTGAACACCTAAGTTCTACTCTCTTGGCCTATTACAATCATACAATACTGTATTATTAACTACAGTCACCGTGTTGCACATTAGATCCTTAGGCATTATTCACCTTATAACTGAAAGTTTGTACCCTTTACCAACCTCTCCTTATTGTTCCTATCTCTCCTGGCAACCACCATTCTACTCTCTGTTTCTATGAGGTCAACTCTTGTTAAAATTTTTTTTTGATTCCACATGTAAGTGGTACCATGCAGTATTTGTTTTTGTCTGGCTTATTTCACTTAGCAAAATGCCCTCCAGATTCATTCATGTTGTAGCAAATAGTGGAATTACCTTCTTTCTTAGTGTATATATATACACACACATATATGTTATATATAAAATGGAATATTATTTGTATATATTATACATAATATTTTCTTTATCCATTCATCCATCAGCAGAAACTTAGCTTGTTTCCATACCTTGACTCTTGTGAATAATGTTGCAATGAACATGGGAGTACAGATATCTCTTTGAGATGATAACTTCTGGATGAATATATATATCCAGAAGTAGGATTGCTGGACCAGATGGTAGTTCCATTTTTAATTTCTTGAGGAACCTCCATATTGTTTTCCTAAGCGGCTGCACCAGTTTACATTCCCATCAGCAGTGTACAAAGGTTTTCTTGTCTCCACATTCTTGCCAGCATTTGTTATCTCTTGTCTTTTTTACAATGGCCATTCTAACAAGTGTGAGGTGATATCTCATTGTCGTTTTGATTTGCATTTTCCTGATGATTAGTGAGCATATTTTCAGACACCTGTTGGCCATTTGTATGTTTTCTTTGGAAAAAATGTCTATTGAGGTCCTTTGCCCATTTTAAAATTGGGTTGTTTTTATGTTTGAGTTTTTTATATACTTTGGATATTAATCCCTTATTGGATGAGTGGTTTGCAAATATTTTCTCCCACTCCATAGGTTGCCGCTTCGTTTGGTTGATGGTTTCCTTTCCTGTGAGGAAGTTTTTAGTATAATGTAGCTCTACTTGTTTACTTTTGCTTTTGTTGCCTTTGCTTTAGGTGTCAACTTAAAAAAAAAAATCACTGTCAAGACCAAGGTTAAGGAGTTTACTCCCTATGTTTTATTCTAGGAGTTTTATAGTTTTATGTCTTACACTCAAGATTTTAATCCATTTTTGAGTTGATGTTTGTGTACAGTGTAAAACATGGATTCAGTTTTGTTCTTTTGCATGTGGATATACAGTTTTCCCAACACCACTTATTGAAAAGACTATTCTTTCCCTATTGTATATTCTCATCTCCTTTGTCACAGATTAATTGACATATATGCATGGGCTTATTTCTGGGCTCTATTCTGTTCCACTGATCTATGTGTATGTTTTTATGCCAATATCATAATATTTTGATTACTATAGCTTTGCAATATAGCTTGAAATCAGGAAGTGTGTTATACCTCCAGCTTTGTTCTTCTTTCTCAAGACTGCTTAGCTATTCAGGGTCTTTTGTGGTTCCATACAAATTTTAGGATTTTCCATTTCTATTTTCTATTTCTGTGAAAAATGCCATTGGAATTTTGATAGGAATTGCATTGAATCCATAGCTCACTTTGGGCAGTATGGACATTTTAACAATATTCATTCTTCTAACCCATGAACACTGAGTTATCTTTCCATTTATTTGTGTGTTCCTAAATTTCTTTTATCAATGTTTAATAGTTTTTAGTGTACAGAGCTTTCATCTCCTTCATTAAATTTATTTCCTAAGTATTTGTTTTTGATTCTATTGTAAAATGGATTGTTTTCTTAGCCCATAGTTCATTGTTAGTGTATAGGAATGCAACTGATTTTTATATATTGATTTTGTATTTTGCAACTTTACTGAATTCATCCATCTTTCATTATTAAAGCCAGTTATAAGCAAGATTAAGACTTTGGACTCTCTTCCTGAGTCTACTATGGAAGGACACAAACATACAGTACACATAATGCACTGTGTACAACTGTTCTTCATGTATATTATTAAAGCCTATAGCACCAGATATTCCCACCCATGAACTAACCAGGTCCAACCCTGCTTAGCTTCTGAGATCAGGTGCATTCAGGGTGGTATGGTCATAGACACACCAGTTTAATTTCAATGTTAAAAACAGATATGTATACCAAAAGACAAATGACAAAATGGTAATGCAAAATATATGACAAAAGAATGATTTTATTAATAAAGAATGCTTTTTTTTTTGCGGTACACGGGCCTCTCACTGCTGTGGCCTCTCCCATTGAGGAGCACAGGCTCCGGACGCGCAGGCTCAGCGGCCATGGCTCACGGGTCTAGCCGCTCCGCGGCATGTGGGATCTTCCCGGACCGGGGCACGAACCCATGTCCCCTGCATCGGCAGGTGGACTCTCAACCACTGTGCCACCAGGGAAGCCCAAGAATACTTTTAAGTCAATAAAGATGAGTAATCCAATAGAAAAATGGACAAAGGATAAAAATAAGTATCTAACAGAAGAAAAAAAAACACTTAAAGAGTTTTAATTTTACTTATTAAATATTAAGACTAAAAGCATAATGAGATACTACTTTTCATCTAACAGGTTAATAAATATTTAAAAGTAGGATAAAGTATAGTGTTAGTGATGGTGTGAAGAAACTCTCACAAACTGTTAGTGGAAATAAACATTAATGTAAAATTTTGGAAGGTAATTGACTCACATATATCCACATTTAAAATGCACATACCCTGTAATCTAGTAATTCCATTGTTAAGAATTCAGGAATATTTTCCAATTATTTTTTGTTTACATATCGCTTTGGATGCATTTATTTGTAAGTAACAGAAAATCCAATTTAAACAACAATGGAGGTTTACTAGGCCCTGGACATAGATCCCAGACACAAGGTGGGCTTAGCTCTGGTTTGATTCAGCATCTCAGTGATATCTTTGTTGACCCAGTTTCTTTCTAGCTCTCCTCTCTGACTTCTGGCATGTGAATTTCATCCGAAGCCTAATTCTCCATCAAGGTCATAAGATGGTTGTCAACAGCTTCCAAGGTATAGTGGACATATGCATGCTTAATGGCTGCAAGGCACCTTTGAAACCTTTCCTGGGGTTGTGGGGAAGTTCTCCATCTTATGAGTCCTTACTTCACCAATGTGGAATTCAGAAATTGTTTTCCAGACTCTCCTGTAGCTCTGCCAGTATGTTCAAATGGTTCTTGGTGTCAAAAAGTTGCAAAAACCATGCAGAGACTCCCTGGCAGAGGTGACAGTACTACCTTCAGAAGCAGCAGTGGTGGCGGTTCAGGCCCCCCAAGGGCCCCCCATTATCTGCTAGCGGGGTAGTCGTGCTCAGTGGGGAAGCAGTGGTGTTTTCCCCGGAGCAACAGGATATATTCTGCCGTGTGTCCTATAATTCTCTGGCTTTCCCAGAGATTCTGCAAAGTTTCTGATATACTTTAATAAATTCTCTTGCTGCTTAAACTATCCACAGTTCATTTCTATTGCGCACAATAAAGAACTCTGACGTACAGAAACATGTTTCCTCATCCACATCTAGGGAAAGAAAGGTCACTTTCAGAAATTCTCTCAAAACAGCAAAGAAATTCCCTTCTCTGAGACCTCTGGCAAACCTCTTTCATACCTCAATAGCTAGAATTGGGTCATTTTTTTTTTTTTTAATTACTGAGGCTTGAGGATGGGATTATACTAATGATCTAAGGCCTGAGCCACATCCTTATCTGTTAAGGTTTAAGACAAAGGACAAAGAAAAAAAAAGGACAAAGAGAGAGGTGAGGATACCCAGATGAGGATTAGGATACTTAGAGAAGGGTGAATAGGTGAAGGTATACAGGAGGTAGGAAGACCTCAAAGTCTACTGGACAGAGTACAGTGGTCCCTTGGTATCCATGGAAGATTGGTTACAGGACTCCCATGGATATCAAAATCCACAGATGCTCAAGTCCTTTATATACAATGGTGTAGTACTTACATATATCCTATGCACATCCTATCATATACTTTAAATCATCTCTAGATTATTTATAATACTTAATACAATGTAAATGCTACGTAAATAGTTACCATCATGGTAAATTCAAGTTTTGCTTTTGGGAATTTTCTGGACGTTCTTTTCCAAATATTTTCAGTCTACTACTAGTTGAATCCATAGACGGGGAATGCGCAGATACAGAGGGCTGACTGCATGACTGCATGATTCTCAAGAGTGACTCTCACCCTCAGTACAACTGACATTTTGGGCAGGATGCATTTTTGTTGTGTAGGGCTGTCTTGTGTATTGTAGGTAACATCCCTGGCCTTCACCCACTATACACCAGTAGCAACCCCCCAACCCCCAAGTTGTGACAACCAAAAATGTCTCCAGACATTGCTAAATGTCTCCTGGGGGGCAAAATTACCTGAAGTTGGAACCACAGGGCTAGATGAATACCCTGTGGGGGAGTGTGGTGGGTAAGGGCAGTGGAGTCCTCTCATACTCCCAAATTAGGGTGGGGAACTTCGACTATTCAGATCCTACAAAGTACAAGGTAGGTGAACAAACTCACTCCTACTGGGAGTTGTAGATGAGATTCTTCTTGTTTCTACGAAAGGTGCTGCAGGTGGCTGTTGAATCACCATCTCCGAAAAGCAAATATTATTTTTCATAGAGAATACAGCCTAACTGCAAAGTGGAAAATATATACTTTCTCAACTGCCCTGTAATTTGCATGGCCACATCTCTCATAATGAGGTATTACACATTATTCAGAGAGGATATTATTCATCTATCTTGCCTCCAGATGTATCCTCTTTGCATCACCCCTGAGTGATATTCCTTTTAATTCTCTTAGCTACTCAAACATTTGGCCAAAAGATTTGAAATTATTAGATTTCAAAGATTTGAAATCAAAATTTAATCTTGTAGTTTCTCTTTTGTGATGGTGGTTGCTGTGTTGATACATAGATTTTTGGGTTACCCAACACATAGATATTAAAAACCTGTAACTGTAGCTTTAGTTACACTTTTTTTCTGGACAATTTTATCCTTTAGCATTATGAAGTGTTCTTATTCATATTTATATCCCCTTGGCTTGAACTGTCTGATATCAAGATGATAACCTCTGCATTCTTGTTGTTTCTATGTGCCTGGCATATCTCTATTTCTATTTATCCTTTCTGAATCACTTTGTTTAGGTGTACTGCTTATGTGTGCCATGTTGGGGTATCAGTTAGCTTTTGCTGCATAACAAACTGTGACAAAACTTAGTGGCTTAAAACAAGAGCCATTTATTTAGCTCATGATTCTGTGGGTTGGTTGGGCATTTGTGGTCTAGGCTGGCTCAGCAAAACTGATGGGCTTACTCATGTAACTAACAACAGCTGGGGGTTGGCTGGTGGCTGAATGATCTACAATAGCCTAATTCTCTTGTCTGCCAATTAGTAGACTATTGGCTGAGGATAGGGGGATGACTGGACCACCTTTCAGGCTGGTCTCTACAGAGAGATCACAGGGTTTCAAGTGCAGCAAGAAGGAACAAGCTCTGATGGCTGAAGTGTCGGCTTGCATCACGATTGCTAATGCCCCATTGGCCGAAGCAATTTACATCAACAACCCAGACTTAAGGGTGGTCAAACAGACTCCAGTTCTTGATGAGAGGATCTACAACATCACAATGCAAGTCATAGATGAAGGGAGAAGAATTTGTAGCCAATTTTACAATCTATCATATTTGGGTTTTCCTTTTTGATTCAGTCTAAAAGTCTTTTTTCTTTCAATGTTAATTTAAACCCAATTACATTTATTACATGACTGTTAGGTTTCATCTCAATTTGTTATATCATTCTGTGCTGTATTTATTGTGTTGCTATTTTTATTATGTTTTTGCCTGTGTGGCCTGTTTGCTCTTTTAAATTTTCTTTTGGTTTTAGGAAAGTTTATATTTTTGTTTCAATGGTTATCTTTATAATAATGCCTTTTAGAAAATTATTTGGTCCCCTTTTTCTTTCCTTCCTTATACTATTTGATTTGTCAGCTTTAAATGATATTTGTTGATATAATTTAGATAATATCTTTTGACTCCCATCTATTACCTATTCACCAATCAAGGTACTTATTTTACTTTTCCTGTCTGATGTTTGCAATGTACTGTGAAATGGATCCAAAAAAGTAAGGCAGATTAATGGATGGATGGATAGAGGGATGATTAGATAGAGAGGGGTGTGATAAAGATAGATATGTGTGATAGTAAGATGTTAATGTTAGAAGCTAAGTGGGTGGGTATGTAGGTGTTCACTGTAAAATTCTATGCTGTGTTTGAAATTTACAAAATTAAAACGTTGGGAGAAAAAGAACATAGGAGCCAGCCTAAAGGTGCTTCCATTGGCCAACTCCTGGACAAGGTAGAGTATCAAAATAAATAATGATAGCAGTGGATTATAATCTACTGAATAAAAATCCATGAGTCTGTGCTGATATAAATAAATATGTAACTGAATAAATTAATAAATTGGAGAGAAAGGAAAAGTTTTCCTTATAGAATAATGCCTACTAATAAACATAGGAGAAATGATGGATTAGAAAATCACCATTTTGCCACTATCATAGCAATAATAGTGTCAGGTGAGAATCATCAAAGGATGCTAAAACTAGTAAAAAAAAAGTTTAATGAGGAACAACACATTAATATAGTCTCAAAGTATATTTCCCCAAATTATTTATTAATTACAAAGAGAAAATAGTAATTTTTCAAACAACAAGGATTTACTATATAGTACAGGGACCTATAGTCAATGTCTTGTAATAACTGTATTCAATGTCTTGTATAATGGAAAAGAATTGAAAAAAAGAATATCTATCTATCCGAATTACTTTGTTGTACACCTGAAACTAACAAAATATTGTAAAGCAACTATACTTCAATAAAAAATTTTTAAAAATAGGAATTTTTCTAGAAAGAAACCTGGTAGACACAACCTTAAACAATTAGTGTTTATTATGACTGTAAACACCAAGAGATGCACAATGATTTTATTTCCTTTGCTTTTCTTAGTGTCACAGTCTTTTGTTCTTCTTTGTAATAACTCTTAGTTTTTTCTGAAAGCTCCATCACATCAGGTATTCTATCTAATCCCCCTAATCTTTCTTTTTTATTTTTTTGGCCACGCCACGTGGCATGCAGTATTTTAGTTCCCCGACCAGGGATCGAACCTGTGCCCCCTGCAGTGGAAGCGTGGAGTCTTAACCACTGGACCGCCAGGGAAGTCCCTCTCTAATCTTTCTTTTTTTCTCTATGGGACCTTCCTTCTGCAGCCCTTCATTTTCCTGTTTTAATCTGGTCTGGCTACTCTGCTGCACAGCCACCATTGTAGGGCTTACCTCCTGTCCTAGACCCCATCCTATAAACCATCTCCTGAACTATCTTCTATGAGTGTGGAACCAAGAACTTTGTAAGTATATACAATAGATTGACATATTGGTTACAGAATTCTCCTGATTTAAATTTTGCTTGGCACACAGTGGAACCTGAACAGATACTTGCTGAATAACTTAGTTTGGCCATCCACATGTTATTGATACTTTCCTTTGTACCATGAAGCTTACGGGGAGGGTTTGGTTTTTTTGTTTTTTTTTTGCGGTACACGGGCCTCTCACTGTTGTGGCCTCTCCCATTGCGGAGCACAGGCTCTGGACGCGCAGCTCAGCGGCGATGGCTCACGGGCCTAACCGCTCCGTGGCACGTGGGATCTTCCCGGACCGGGGCACGAACCCGTGTCCCCTGCATCGGCAGGCGGACTCTCAACCACTGTGCCACCAGGGAAGCCCTTGGTTTTTAATATATGATCATAAATATTAAATAAGTAAAGATAAATGAAATCACACATGTCTGTGTACATGCATAATTTTCTTACAAGGAAACTCAAGTATGTTTAATATGAAGAAATACCAATAACCATTTACTTACTGCTCCCTGAATCTGAAACAGAAAGCTAGTGTATGCCTGAGTGAACAGACTAAAGAAACCGCATATAACTCTAAAAGCAAATTAACAAAAGCAAGGGAGAGACGGTGAGGGAGCTCCTCTTCAACTTTGGATACTACTTAAACACATACTGGATTTTGGTGAAAACAGGAGAAACCTGCCCTCAAACGTCGAGATACACACAAGCTAATACGCACAGCTGTCCAGAATTATTTCTACTTTGTAAAGCAATTCTTTCAAAATAATGCTGATATTTATTCTCAGAAGTTATCTTCTGAGTAAAACAAGTAAAACAACTCCTGTCTAAGAGACACTGGTGGCAAAGGGCAGGTTATTTAAATAGCCGTGAATGGTATTAGAGAACTGGCAGCTGGTGGAAATATGATCATTAGTATATGGGATGAGAATGGGCTTGCACAGGGAATAATTCTACATAAAAAGTTTAATAGTTTCCCTATGTCTCTTAAAAAAATTCGAGGCCATGTGGACCTCAAAATTTACACACCCATAAGTGGAAAGTGGGTAATTTTCTCTTCTTGCATTTTAAATTTTTTAGAAATATGCAAATAGATTAAGGAGACAAATAGTTCTCAAGCACGTTATATGTTGCAAAAAACTGAGTGCCCTGCCCCACACCATTCCCCTTTCCATTCCATACACATGATGTGTCTCCCAGGTGACATGTGGCAGTGGGATCTTAGTTCCCCGACCAGAGATCGAACCCTTCGCCCCGTGCAGTGGAAGCACTGGGCCGCCAAGGAAGTCCTCTCCATCCTAGTTATTGGTTTCAGCAAGTCTATTTGAACTCTTCTACTCCATGCCTCCTTTCCTGTAGGTCCTCTCCCATGACCCCCCAACACCCTTAAGTTTACCCCGAGAGAGTGGAGTAGGGGAGTGAAGACACCTCATTTACCTTTTGCCCTTCACTTTCTCTCTCTTAGACTCTTCCTCTTAGCACCCAAAAGGGCTTTCTCTTTCTTGCATTGCAGGGACTTCCCTTACATCAAATCCTTGTACTATTTACCCTCTCATTTACTGTAAAAACTCTTTGTTACAGTCCTCTGGGCTTGGCTTTGATAAACTTCTTTTCTCCTCAACAAGGCTTCGCTCCTCCCCCAAATCACAAGTGCTTACTTTCAGGCTACTGTCTCAACATGGACTTGAAAAGCTCTATTTTGAAACTCAAAGCTGTTTTCAGCAGGGTTCTGTCCATCCAGAGAGGTTTATTTCCATTGGTTCAATCAGTGGGGGTAATGATGGGCTCACCGGAACCAGGGATTATCAGGGAGGAAAAAACCTATAGATTTAATATTCCCTGAAACGTTACACTGCGGATACACTCTAAGAACACATTTTATGAAGTTTCATCACACAGATGGAAAATCAATGTTACCATAAGCGAGTTTGGAAACAGTGAAACGTATCTTTGGAAAGCATCACTAGGGCTCCCTAACATCCAGTTCTCCCTTCCCTCCTGGGCATACAGAAGACCACCCTTCCTGATCCCATTCCAGTCTGACGGAGCTATGTGAGAAGTTCTAGACAGTGAAAGGTAATGAAAGTGAGAGGGTAGAGGCAGTGAACAGTTGCTATGTGATGCTACAGATTCCCTCCTCCCATTTGAAATTGGAGTCTCAAGACAGTTAAGCTACAAGATCAAACTCGTCTGAATGACTGAGACACTGCTTGGAGGGCAGCGACCCTGGACAGTTGCTTGTCCCACAGAAGACTTTGCAAGAGCAAGGAACAAATGTTTATTATGTTAAGATGCTGAGATTTTGAAATTGTTTATTATCAGAACATGAGCTAGCCTACCCTTATATACCCTCCTTCTTTGGCCACTGGCCTAATGCCTATTTAATGAGGGTATTGAGGGGAAAGCTGTGTTATTTTGATAGTAGAAACCTTTTTATTTTTTTGCAAGCAGCGAAACTCATTGACTCATTCAAAAATATTTACTGCGTTGCCTACTAAGTGCCAAGTGCTAGAGACTTAACAGTATACAAAACAAACACAGTTTTTGTCCTTAAGGAGTTTACATTCTAGTGAGAAAGTCAGAAAAAAATTAATCAGGTAACAAAAAACCTGCTAGTTAGGATAAGTGTTATGAAGCAAATAAACAATGGCTGAGTTAGACATTAACAAGGGGGGAATCTACTTTAGACGGTGTTATGGGGAGGAGACATTTCTTCCAAGATATGAAGAAAGGGGTAAATTATTTCAGGTCATATGAGGAAAGAAAGATCTTAGTGAGAGTTTGAGAAACTGAAGTAAGACCAACATGACTGGGCAGTAATACATGAGGAACAAGTGGCAAAACATAAAGTTTGAGAGACATGCAGAGACAGATCATGTTTTATCACATAAGATCACCTTAATCTTTCCTCGATCAATGCCACACTTAAACACATCTATATTCATTTCCTTTTTCCCTCCATCTGCCTCAACAAATGACACATCCCTCATCTTTCTGACAGTTAATCCCTTCTCTTGTACCCTCCCTACTCTGGTTACCCTTTCCTCTCCTCTTTTCATGCACTTGGCTCCTTTGGTTATCCTCGGCTCTTCTGAATCTTCATTCTTTCCCCAGTGGATCAGTCCTGTCAGCCAACCTACAAAATACTATCTTCTGTTTTAAAAAAACACATAATCTGATATTCTATTTCCTGACAGCTTCTGATCTATTTCTATTTCTTTGTGTTCCTTTCTAGGCCCAGAGGCTTAAAATTAATTTGTGTGCCGACTGTTGATTCCCAAACAAGATCTCTTCTTGGAGCTCTAATCTCATATACCCAATTGTCAATTTAATGACTCCACTTGAATGCTTGGTATAAACACTTCCCATCCTCTGGGCCCATCAGTGGATTATCCATCAGTTTTTTTTATTTTATATTTTTTAAATATGTCAGTAAATGATTCCACTGACAGCTCAGATGTTCAGGCCCCAAATCTGGGAGTCTGGCTTACTACTGCTAATGCTAGCTTTCATGATCCCTTGCCTGGATTTCTGAAATGGTTTCATGATTTGGCTCCATGCTTCTACCTTGCCTTCCTCTAATACATTCTCTACATAGCACCCAGAGTGGCTACTTTATTTATTTTAACCTGGAACATTTTAACTAAAATAAACTTTTAGAAACTAAAAAAAACTGTGGCCAAATAAACTTTTGTAACAAAAGTAGTATATATTCTGTAAAAAATTACACAAAAAAGATAGGCAACAAATAAAGAAAATAAGACATTTCCACTTCTAAAGATTACAACTGCTAATTCCTTAGGGTATAATCCTTCTAGATCTTTTTTCATAGTACATAAATACACATATGTGCATTTTATAATCAGAATGAGATATTGTAGCATACATACTGTTTTGTGACTTGCTCTTTTCAGTTAATGATCTCCACCTTTCCATGGCAATACATTTTCATCTCATATTCAGTCCATCTATGTTCAAATTTCTTCAATTGTCCTGAAAACGCATTTCATAGCTGGTCTGTTCAAATCAGGATTCAATCCAGATTCTATGTCCCTCAAATTTCTTTTACAGAGCAGTGGCTTTTTTATAACTATAATTTTTTAAAGAGATGGGATCAGTTATTCTGCCTAATGTTCCACCTTCTGGATTTGTTTGGTTACTTTTCATGGTATCATTTAGTTTGCTCTTCTATCCCCTGTACTTCTTTATAAATTGTGTGTTAGATGCAAAGAATTGACAGATTCAAGTTAAACATTTTTGCCTGGAATAGATCATAGATGACGATATTGTATACTTCATATGACATCCCATCAGATTGACGCACAGGGTGGCCTTTCAAAAATGTATCAATAAATTGTATCATGTCACCGTTTCTTAAATGGCATTTATAGCTTCCTTTCCATTTATTCTACAATACAAATTCTTTAACTTGGCTTACAAGGTTCTGAACGATTTGATGCCTGTTTACTCTTCCAACTTTATTTCATCCCATTCTCTACTTGTTTATTAAGTTTTTGCCACACTGTTTGCTTCCACTCCCTGAACATGGGAAGTGCTTGCCTCCTAGGGCCGTTGCTCCTTGGTCTGGGAGGCTCTCCCCAGCCACTACTCTCCCGGCCACTCTTCCCTTCTCCTAATGTCAAGCATCTTCTCAAACGGCAGGTCTTTTAAAGTTCACCTCCTCAGAAAAGACTTCTCTTATTATTTAATAATTATTATTGTTTAAACTAGGTTCTTTCGAGGGACCCTCATACCCTTACATGCCAAGCACCCTGCTTTTTGTACCAAGATACTTTTTTGGTCCACCTTAATATCTGTGTCCTTACCTGACATTAAGCTGCACAATAGCCAGGACCTTGCCTACTCGGCTCACTGTGCACACAGTATTCATACACAGCAGCCCGCTGAATGAATTACCATAGGTCACAATAACCCTGAGGCTGCCAGGTCTTGGACAGGTGGCTGCAAACTCGCGCACGTGGAGGTAACTGGAGCACTTCCCCGGGAAATTGTTAGAGCGGAGGAAGAATTATCTTTACATGAAAGCACTCTGCCCACCTGCCGAGGAAGTACGGAGGAATGAGAAAATTCCGCCTGTGGAGAAAGCCGGCGCCGTAAGGCTGGGCGCAGGAAGAGTGGGGGCCCAGGTGAGCAGCGCCGGCGCCCGGTCTCCCTCACGTGACCGGAGGCGGCGCGCCGACTGCGCCTGCGCGATAGCTCCCGGAAGTGGCCAGACCCGAAGCGCAGGCCGAGCGGAGCTCTGTCAGCCCGTCAGTCCGTCCGTCCGGTACGCCGCGCGCCTCGGCCTTCGTCGCCGTCCCGCGGTCTTTGGCCTGAAGGGCGGCCGAGGCGCTCGCCATGGCGACGTTCGTCTCAGTGCAGCTGAAGAAGACCTCGGAGGTGGACCTGGCCAAGCCGCTGGTGAAGTTCATCCAGCAGACGTACCCGAGCGGCGGGGAGGAGCAGGCCCAGTACTGCCGCGCGGCGGAAGAGCTCAGCAAGCTGCGCCGCGCCGCGCTCGGCCGCCCGCTGGACAAGCACGAGGGCGCGCTCGAGACGCTGCTGAGGTGGGCCTGGGGCCGGGCGGGGGGAGGCCGTCGGCGGCCTGCTGCTCCCCTTGCTTCTTTCTCTCTTCCTGCCTCCCTCCTTCAAACCCACTGCCCGGGCCGGCCGTCCTGCCCCTGCTGGCCGGGCGCGTAGGTGTGGTCTGCATTCCTTCCTGCTGAGCAGGAGCGGCCTCGAAGGCCCCGGGGACCCGACCCGCTTCCCCTAGCTGCCCGCCCTAGCCCTTGGTCCACCGAGGCTCGGGCCGTCGGCCACCTGGGAGGAACGGTCAGCCACGTACTGATCTCTCTTGCCACATTTACCCAGAACTGGTTTTCTTCACTTTTTGGTGGGGGGAGGGGGTCTCTGAGACTCCTCTCTTCCCCAGTTTTTGCATCACTGCAAAACTTTCTTGGCCAGGTTTGGATTTCGTAATCGTAGTTGCTTCAGGGAAGTGGCAGAATTGGAACACTGGAACCCATGTTTATTACGTACTACCCTGTCCACTTCGGAATGAGCCATCTTCCTAGGTTCATCGTAACCGAACGACAAATGGAGAATTCCATGGGTTAGGAGCTGCCATTATTTGAAGTTAAACTTGAGTGACATTAACGTTCAAGATAGGTTGCTTTTAATCAGTTTGCTCACAAACAGGTATGCAGATATTGGAGTAAATTTGTTATCTTAGCAAATGTTTATTGAGTTCAGGCTGTATTTAAGGAGAGTTCCTTTTGTAGTTCTTTCTAGTTAGGATGGCAGAACATTTTTATAGCACTTTATAGTTAAAAAAATTTATTTCACCCATCTTGTTAATGATCTCATTACCTATGTGTAACATAGTCTCCTTGTTTCACAGGAAAAACACAGCTGTATTAGGATGCAGGTAGGAGCAGCTCAGGTTAAACTAGCTTAGTAACTGCAAAGTCAAGGAATATTGCTTCCTTATCTTTAGGTATTCCAGGAGATCATCCTGCCTCTATGATGATTACCTCTTAGGAGAGCTTTGTTTCTCTATTGGGAGAGATGGCCACTGGCTCTCCTGTAATTACAGTGGTCTTAGCACTCAGGATCTTGGCTCTCCTGTAATTACAGTGGTCTTAACACTCAGGATCTTAGGTAAGAGTGCTTTTCTCCTACACCCTGGTGAAAGTCCATGGAGGCCTCTGATTGGGTTGGCTTGTGCCCATGTATGATGGTGGGAAATGGCCTAATTTAATTGCCCTTGTCTGAGTCACTCTGCTGGTTTAATTTCTCCATGCAGCATGGATTAAAGTAATATTAGTATGGACTGGGGAAGAGCTGGTTCTCCAGAAGGAGGCTACTGAATAGATTGCTTAGAGAGATGATGACCCCTTGGTGTCAGTTTTAAAGATAAGACTGTTGGGTTGCAAAGATCACTAACTTGATACTTACTAGAAGCTTTTTTAAAAGCTAGGGCTTCCCTGGTGGTTCAGTGGTTAAGAATCCGCCTGCCAATGCAGGGGACACGGGTTCGAGCCCTGGTCCGGGAAGATCCCACATGCTGCGGAGCAGCTAAGCGCCACAACTACAGAGCCTGTGCTCTAGAGCCCATGAGCCACAACTGCTGAGCCTGCGTGCCACAACTACTGAAGCCCATGCACCTAGAGCCCATGCTCCGCAGCAAGAGAAACCACTGCAATAAGAATCCCGTGCACCGCAGCAAAGAGTAGCGCCCACTCGAAGAGTAGCCCCCGCTCGCCGCAACTAGAGAAAGCCCGCGCGCAGCAACAAAGACCCAACACAGCCAAAAATAAATAAAATTTTAAAATATTTAAAAAAGAAACAAATATAAAAAAAAATTAACCTATGAATACTTAGCCATTCTTTAGAATTAACATACTTAAAAAAAATCTCCAGTACAATTCTTATATAGACATGAGTGGCATTCAGTGACGATTTTTCATTAGTAGTAGTAAAAAAGCATGGGTTGTGTATAATGTACATATGAATACATTAGGTTTGGTCTCAGCCCTTAAGGAGTGTGTAGTCTTCAGAGACTAAAAGATGAGAGAATAGTGAGTAGTGGTTCTGTGAAGTTTAACTTTGTTCATTTGTTCATTCCTTTAGTCTTTTCCAAGGTGTAAATGTGAGAACTGTTCCTAGGTTCTAGGGCTGTTGAGCAGATAGTCTCTTTGAAACTGTGTTTCTTTAGTTGTCTGTATTATCCTCATATTAACACATTCGTTCAACAACTACGCTTTTTTCACTTCTTGCTGTTCTAGGAGAGTTAGGGTAAACTAATAGATATTAGTACAGTCTATTAAATGGAGGTGTGTACAAAAGTACCTTTGGTATACATGCTGTAAAAATGAAACAATTGTGGGGTGTTCATCCAATCAAGCAGATTGTCTTACTTTTAATAATTATATTTGGATAATTGTGTAAACTGAACATTAATTTACATATTTTAAACTTAATGAACTTTTAAATAAAATTTTAAAAAAAGAGGGCTTAATCTAATTCCTAAAGAAGAGAAGCTAGCTTGGTAATGATACACAGCTCTACATATAGGTTCAGTGACTTGCCTTTTTTATTGTTACTAACTTCTAGATGACCTATTAAAATTTCCTAAAATACACATTTATGAGTTATAAGAGTGAATGTCATCCTTTGTAAAGTGACTTTAACTACAAATTGATTAGGAGAGCCTTGGTAAATAGTGAATTTTACACTAGGTGATCAGATGGGAACCCTGCTGGGTTTTTTTGGGGGGGAGGGGGAAGCTCCAGATACCACCTTCCATGTCTTTTGTTGTGATTAGTCTGTTTAGAGAGAAAGCTTCCAGTCTCCTTCCATGAAAAAGCCTGGTTGTCAGCTTTCTGAAATTTGGTCAGGGGGAATGGAGGTTGAGGATCTCAGCAGTCATGTATGCAGTTTTTTATATTATCTGTTTTAGTTTTATATTATTTATGTTGCTGTGTTAGGGGTGAAGTCATCTGCGTGTGGTAGATCTCAAATTGTCAGTGAGTTAAATTATGATTTTAGGACTTCCCTCGTGGCTCAGTGGTTAAGAATCTGCCTGCCAGTGCAGGGGACATGGGTTTGATCCCCAGTCTGGGAAGATCCCACATGCTGTGGAGCAACTAAGCCCGTGTACCACAACTACTGAGCCCGCACGCTGCAACTAGTGAAGCCCGTGTGCTCTAGGGCCCATGTGCCTCAATTACTGAGCCCATGTGCTGCAGCTACTGAAACCTGCATGCATAGAGCCCAGTGCTCCGCAGCAAGAGAAGCCACTGCAATGAGAAGCCCGTGCACCACAACGAAGAGTAGCCCCCACTCGTTGCAACTAGAGAAAGCCTGCGTGCAGCAATGAAGACCCAATGCAGCCAAAAAATAAATTGAAAAAAAATTATGATTTTACTCTGTGTGAAAAGTTGGTGGATGGGTAGTTCTGGTAGCCTAGGGATGGTGTAGTGGTTCTGTGAAGTTCATCAGGCTCAGGCTCTGGCTCCTCCAGTGAGCTGCTCTGTAAAACCTAGAGTCTTTGCTCTCAAGGTCCAGATAGCAGTCATACCCAAGTTTTAGGAGGATGGAGGGAGGGAGGAAGAAGGCAGAGGGCTCAGCCTCCACGATGTTTCCTGGAAACTGCCCCGGAATACCCTGCTCATATGTTATTGGCCATTATGTGTGTCCACATCTAATAGAAGGGTAGGATAGGTAAAGGAATTTTTTAAAAAAATTTTATCAGAGTATAGTCACTTTACAGCGTTGTGTTAGTTTCTACTGTACAGCAAAGCGAATCAGCTATATGTATACATATATCCTCTCTTTTTTGGATTTCCTTCCCATTTAGGTCACCGCAGAGCATTGAGTAGGGTTCCCTGTGCTATACAGTAGGTTCTCATTAGTTATCTATTTTATACATAGTATAAATAGTGTATATATGTCAGTACCCATCTCCCAATTCATCCCCCTCCCTGTATCCATATGTTTGTTCTCTATGTCTGTGTATCTATTTCTGCTTTGCAAATAAGATCATCTATACCATTTTTTTAGATTGCACATATATGCATTAATATACAATATTTGTTTTTCTCTTTCCGACTTACTTCACTCTGTATGACTATCTCTAGGTCCACCCACGTCTCTACAAATGACCCAGTTTCGTTCCTTTTTATGGCTGAGTAGTATTCCATTGTGTGTGTGTATGTATATATATATATATATGTTACCACATCTTCTTTATCCATTCTTCTGTTGATGGATATTTAGGTTGCTTCCATGTCCTGGCTGTTGTAAATAGTCCTGCAATGAACATTGGGGTGCATGTGTCTTTTTTTTTTTTTTTTAAATAAATTTAGTTATTTTATTTTTTGCTGCATTGGGCCTTTGTTGCTGTCCCCGGGCTCTCTCTAGTTGAGGCAAGCAGGGCTACTCTTCGTTGCAGTGCGTGGGCTTCTCATTGCGGTGGCTTCTCTTGTTGCAGAGCACGGGCTCTAGGCACACGGGCCCAGTAGTTGTGGCATGCAGGCTTCAGTAGTTGTGGCTTGTGGGCTCTAGATCATAGGCTCAGTAGTTGTGGTGCAAGGACTTAGTTGCTTCGCGGCATGTGGTATCTTCCCAGAGCAGGGCTCGAACCTGTGGTACCCTGCATTGGCAGGTGTATTCTTAACCACTGTGCCACCAGGGAAGTCCCCGGTATATAGTATTCTTGTTGACATTTTTTAATAGTTTGTAATTTTAGTTTTCTTTAACTCAAGAGTCCTTTATATAGATTTTGTAAAATTTCTAAATAGATTTGTGTGTCACTTTTTTGTGGGTTAATACTTAGTTTGCTGCATTATGGTAGTATCTTTTTCATTTGTAAAATAAAGGTGATGGAATTAGTTTCATAATTTCTGAAATTTTATCCCAGCATTGGTGTTTTACAGATCAGGAAAGAAAATATTGCTGTTCCATTTTACTTCTCAAGCTGTTGCTTACATTCTGATTGTTGCTTAAGATATTGAGATAATATTAGTCCTAATGACGTTGCTACAATTTGTTAATAAAACAGTGTGGGGAATATAAAGATATATAATACCTGACCCTTGGTCTCAAGGAATATCTGTAGTAGCCAGACCTTAAATTGGCTCAGTAATTTTATTGTGCATAAATGAATAAACTTGAAAATTTAAAGGAAAATTTTAAATCTCTGCTTTTCTGTGTTCTGACTTTTCTAATATTTAATAAATAAAATAGCTTGTCAGGATTTTCTTCACTCTTTGTAACCCTAGAGAGAACCTTCTCTCAGAATCTTCTGCACACAGGAGGTTTAAGCCATGCAGCTAGCTTTGTGGTAGAGTTAGACTAAGATCTTGACTTCTTGACTCCCTATTTACTTTCTGCCATACTCTTCTGCAGTAGTGCTTCATTAGTGATTCTTCATGAGGTAAATTGGGCAAAGAAAGAAGTGTGAAAATAAGGTTCAGGAGGCATCTGTTAACTCTGATCAATATCTGGCCCAGCTCTCTTGTTTCTGTCTCTGGTTGGTGGGCTGGGAGTTGCCCAGCCCTCAGTACTGGCTGGAGCTGGATGGGTTATGTGAATTTGCATTGCAGTATCACTTTGCCTAACGTAGATTGGTTGTTCTCGGTCTTCACACCTTCCCCTTAAAAAAAACTTTAGAACTAGAATTTCTAATGGGAATTTGTCCTGTACCTATCACTGGTATATTAAAAGAAATATATTCATTTCCTTTTTATTTCCCCATGAGATTTTAAACGTTGAGTTCTTAGATATGTGCTCTAAAGTGATTGAGTTTTATGAAATACTGGAGAACATGTAAAAAACACTTATGAATAGTTGTAAAATAAGAATCTGTAGCTACCGTTTTTCCAACATGTGCAGTGTGTCCAGGCAATATTTTAAGCTTTGAGTATATATTGTATCATTTGTCCCTCATGCTTAAATTAAATAAGGTTTTGCCCTCACTTTAGGAAGGGCTTAGAGAGGTTGAGGAGTAACTTGCATGCAGTCACACAGCTAAGAGTTGGTGGAGTTGGGATTCAAACTCAGGGTTGTGTGACTTACCTTTTTATGTTTAGGATTTTATAGTTAATTTTTACTTATTTTTAAAATAAAATCTTTAACGGTACAGATTCTTTTTTTTTTTTTTTTTTTTTTGCTACACCAGTACTCTGGTGTAGCATACTGGCTTTCTCTCTCCCCACTTGTGGAAAACTTGCAGCCTAGGTCTAATTTGTTAGAGGTATACCCTGGGATAGAATCTGCTGATTGAGTAAAGCATATTTAAATGATAAAGAGAGGGGTGTGGTAGATTCTCTTGTTCCGTCTCTAGAGAGCTTTGATAGCTGAGAATTAGGCTGAACTATGAGGGGTCGTATGTAGTGGAATTATATTGAAAGGATAGCTTACTGTACTTCGTACTGTAGGAACAGCATTTTCCCTGTGGTACCTGCAGTTAGCAATGGCTATTTTCTTTTGAAAAGCATTAGTTGGTCTCTTTGTTGGAGTTTACTCCATATTATGAAGTCAGATGTTATTGATTTCCAATGAGTGTTGTACAGTACTTATATTTCATTTTTTCATACTTATATTTCATATTATATAACCTGTCTTAAGACAGCTATTTTACTTTGAAGATTCCATCGCGTATCTTCCTAGTCATTTAAATGTAGGATATACATGCGCTGTTACCCCACATAAGTTTTCAGAGTTGACCCCAAAAGCTTTGGAGTAAATAGGGTAGGTATAAAATTTTAGTACATTCTCTTTAGCCTTTCTTTTTTTTCCTGATTCACTTGCAGAGCAAGTAGCTTCATCTCCTCCTACTTCCTACCTTGCTGTCTGTAGAGCAGAGGCCTGCCTAGCTGCCTGTTTTTGTATGGTCCAGGGCACCACTCTAGCGTTGTGAGCCTTGGAGAGCTAGCTGGGGTGCTCCCCTCTGCCCCATCCTCCCCTTTATTCCAAGTGTTTGCTTCTCTGGCCAGTAGCCGTGCCTCACTGCTGCCCAGGGCTTGCTCAGGTGCCCTACACGTTGGGTTTTCTGCTTGGCAGTGGCTTGGCAGTGAATGGTGTAATCTCACACCGGAACTTGGTGACTCAGCAAATTGCCCTCTCTCCTGCCAGCTGTACCAGCTGCCCAAGTTTGAGATGGCTGGACTCTCTGGCAGGAGAGAAGGGCGTGCTGATATTTGAGTGTCACTGGGGCAGAGAGTGAAACAGACTGTATTCACCACTACTCACCTCCCTCCCCTGGGCTTCTTAACACCAGACTGGATCCTCTTCCCTCAGAGAAGTCTCCAGCTAATGGCAATTAGATAGCTGTGTACTTAGTGTACCCACCATCTGAGATGGCCCAACCCAGGTAAAAAGCGCCCAGGGCAGGGCAGGAGTTTTCTTTCTTGTTATAACAAGTACCTACATTTTATCCTTGATTTTGCCTCTTTTTTGGCAAAGCCTAGAATAGCCCTTTTCAGAAAAAGTGTGCCAGTCCCCGCCCTATAGCCCTGTCGGCCTCCTTGCACATTGTTGCCTCAGGGTCTTGGTACTTGCTAGTCTCTCCTTATGGACAGGTTCTTTGGTAGCTCCTGTTTATTACCAAAACAGAGAATATCAGGTTTTACTTTTCAGAGATTAAAAAAAGTTGCCTTTTAAAAACTTTGCATTTTACTGATTCATTTGTTTGGAGCTAGCAATGAAACGGAGCAAATAGACCCAGTTTCTGTTACAGTCCTTTGAGAGAAAAGACATTAAACAAAGTCCCGCAAATAAATATATTACCAACTGTGGTAAGTTCTGTGAAGGAAAAATTCAGGGGCCTAAGATTATAAATGGAGAGGGGAACTAATTTAGAAAAGGAGTGAGATTGAGTGCCTCTATCATTTCTGCCACCACCGTGGATCATCTGTTTACTGGATTACTGCAGTAGCTTTCTGACTTGTCTGTACTTATGCCCTGGCACACCTGCAAGTCAGTTTTCTACATAGCAACCAGGGTGACTCTGAAAATGGATTAGCTCGTGTTACTCTTGTCCAAACCCTCTGGATGGTTCCTCCTCTTACTCTATAGTAGAAGCCAAAAGTCACGTTGCACTCAAGGCATCATTACTTCCTTGATTTAATCTCCCCCTATTTTCTCCAGTGCTCACTCTGGCCATATGCCTCCTAATCATGGCAGAGATCTTTTCAGGCATACTCTGGTCTCAGCTTTTTGGCACTTGCTCTTCCCTTGACTGGTAATGCTTTTCCCTCACATCCCATCACTTCCTTCATGCCCTCTCTATTATTCATGATTGTTAAAAAAATTTTTATTTATTTTATTTATTTACTTTTGGCTGCCTTGGGTCTTTGTTGCTGCGCATGGGCTTTCTCCAGTTGTGGCAAGCGGGGGCTACTCTTTGTTGCAGTGAGTGGGCTTCTCATTGTGGTGGCTTGTCTTGTTGTGGAGCGCGGGCTCTAGGCGCATGGGCTTCAGTAGTTGTGGCACATGTGCTCAGTAGTTGTGGCACATGGGCTCAGTAGTTGTGGCTCGTGGGCTCTAGAGTGCAGGCTCAGTAGTTGTGGCACATGGGCTTAGTTGCTCTGCGGCATGTGGGATCTTTCCGGACCAGGGCTTGAACCCGTGTCCCCTGCATTGGCAGGTGGATTCTTAACCACTGCACCACCAGGGAAGCCCCCAGGATGTTTCAAAATTTTTTATTTTTTACTTTTATGTAGTCAAATGACCATGTTATCTGAAAAAACTACAGCCTTCTCACCTCACCCCATACACATACCTTATTTCTCTCACTTCTTTAAGTGCCACTACACTTAGCACTATCTACTTTACTACATTTTTACTTTATCTTGTTTTGTCTCCCACTCAAAAAGTAAGCTTTACAAGGGTGCAAATTTTTAAATGCTTATGTTCTGCTGAATTCCTATGTCCTAGAACTGTGTTTTGTGCATAGTAAACTTGTAGTATATGTTTGTTGAATGAGTGAATATGAATGAGGACAAGAAAAATGGGAAATTGTGATGGGAAAATTTCCAGGTATGGGGGAAAAAAATGGGTGAAAGCCCTGAGCCAGGAGAGAGCATAGAATTTTAGTGCCTAGAATGTGTAGTGAATATTCTGAGTTGAGGCTGTAGAGTTGAATGATGTCAAAAGTTTTGGATGTAATTATAAGTATAATGGGAATGCAAGAATACTCTCCTACATAACCAAAGTACAGCTTTCAAAATCAGGAAATTAACATTGATTGAATATTACCATTTAATCTACAAAACTCATTCAGATTTTGCTGATTTTCCCAATAATGTTGTTTACAGGTCCAGGATCTAATCCCAGATCTTGGCATTGCATTTAATTGCCTTTTTAGTCTCCTTCAATCTGGAATAGTTCCTCAGTTTTTCCTTGTCGTTCACCATGTTGGCATTTTTGAAGAGTACTGGCTGCTTACTTTGTAGAATGTCCCTCAATAAGGGCTTGCCTCATATTTTCTTGTGTTTTACGCATTTGGGGGCTCTAGTACCACCCAAGTGATGCTGTGTTCTTTTTAGTGCATATTAGGAAAAACACGAGGTTGATTTGTCCCATTGCTGATAATGTTTAACTTTTATCACTTTGTTAAGATGCTGTCTGCCAGATTTTTTGGCCTTACAATTAATAAGTTATACTAATTAGTATTTTGTGGGGAGGTACTTTGCAGCTTTGTAATATCCTGTTTCCATCAAACTTTTGTGTTTTAGCTTCCATTAATGATTTTACCTGAATCAGATATTATATTATGAAAGATGCCAAATGGTGACATTTCTCACTTCATTGTTTCTTCTAGATTTATTAGTTGGCATTGTACAGTAGGGTAGAGCTTTCCCTATTCACCTGTTTGTTTTGTTTACTTTAGAACGGTGTTCTTATTTTCCTTAGTGGGATATGATTTGTTATTTATTTGAATTATTCTGGACTTGGCTAGTAGGAGCTGCTTAAAGCTAGTTCCTGTGTTCTGACATATCCTCATCATTTTTTGAGTCCTTAACTTCCTAGCATAGCTAGATGTTTTAGGCTTGCCGCTTGAATTTTCTCAGTTGCAGCCATGGAGCCAGCAATTTCTCTAAGGACTGGCTGGCTCCGTTTAATGCATAGTACTATTTATCTGGCCTCTAGGTGTGCTTATTGCTACTTAGGTATTATTGCTTCTAGGACCTCTCAGCATATACACTTAGGAAATACATATACACACACATTTATACCTCTTTTGTATCTGTATTACATTGTATTAAAAAATGAGTTCACACTGTTACCTCCCGTTCCAATCCAAAGCCAGCATTTCTTCTAGCTGTCCACCTTCCCATGTTTGTAACTCCTTTCTCTGGTAGTTAGAAGCCTGACTCCCATTATCTTCATTGTATTTACCTAATTGCTCAGTTCTTCCTCTGTGTAACCAAACTTGTGGCCATGGCAGCCCCAAACTTGATCTCTGACATGTTGCTCCCACCCCTCTGGAAAACTTGGCCTCAGAAATAACAATTGCAAAGAGCCATGGTGATGGGGGTGGAGGAGCAGGGAGGTGATAAGGGAAGGAAGAAAGATTACAGGCCAGTTAGAAAGCTTGGCCTTGGACACCCCCCCAACCCCCTGGCTAGCTCAGAGTTCAGCCTGATAGGGGAAGACTGCCTCATGTTTGATAATCATTCTGGCTGCTGTGTGGAGAACGCATTGAAGAGAATGAGAAAGGAGAAGAGGAGACAGGGCGACTGGCTAGGGAACTTTTGGATTAGTTTACATTCAAGGGAGAGTGGAATTGTTGACTGTGTAGCAGTGGTGGAGATGGACAGGAGAGGACATACCCAAATCATATGGGAAAGTTGGTAAACCTGTTTTTAATCAGTAGTTTACCAGAGGTGTTAATCTGCCCAATGGATATAAAGTTATCTTAATAAGAAATAGTATTTTAAGATATACATTGGTTACCTAGGCAGATATTAGTTTGCTTTTAGCCAATAATAGTTGATAAGTATTTTTCTTTGGTGGTAAGAGTTTTTTTTTTGACAGTTTTTTCATTGCATGCATTTTAGATACAGGTTTACACATTAAAAGACTGTGTGGGACTTCCCTGGTGGTGCAGTGGATAAGGTGCTGCGCTTCCAATGCAGCGGGCCTGGGTTCGATCCCTGGTCAGGGAACTAGATCCCACATGCATGTCGCAGCTAAGACCTGGTGCAACCAAAAAAAAAAAAAAAAGACTACGTTAATTAACTTTAAAATGGCTGATTGAAATCTGATTTGTGGTCCACTCAAAGTTAACACGTATAATTTTAGTGTACTCCAGTTGTATTTACATAAATGTGTGTAATATTTAGCTTTGGTAATTTTAAATTTTGACCAGTTTTTATATTTAATTAATAAATTATTTTTTAAGGTTCTTTTTTCTTCCTGTTTTATTGAGATATAATTGACACATAGCACTGTATAAGTTTAAGGTGTACAACATAATGGTTTGACTTATATGCATCATGAAATGATGACCACAATAAGTTTAGTGAGTATCCGTCATCTCATATAGATACAATATTAAAGAAATAGAAAAAAGTTTTCTTTTCCTTGTGATGAGAACTCTTAGGATTTACTCTCTTAACTTTCATATAGAACACACAGCAGTGTTCATTATATTTATCATGTGGTACTTAACAATCCCTAGTACTTATTTATCTTGTAACTGGAAGTTTGTACCTTTTGACTGCCTTCATCCAGTTCCCACTCCCCTCAGCCCCCCACCTCTGGTAACCACACATCTGATCTCTGTTTCTATGTTTGTTTTTGGAATATAATTGACCTACAACACTATGTTAGTTTCTGTCACACAACATAGTGATTTGATATTTTGGTACATTTCAAAATAATCACCACAAGTCTAGATGCCATCTGTCACCGTACAAAGATATTACATAATTATTGACCATATTCCCCATATTGTGCATTCCATATTCGTAACTCATTTATTTTGCAACAGGACATTTATACCTCTTAATCTCCTATGCAGTAAGGAAAAGACAGCCTCTTCAATAAATGGTGTTGGGAAAACAGGACTACTTTCTCACACCATGCACAAAAATAAATTCAAAATGGATTAAAGAGTTTTAAATGTAAAGCTTGAAACCATAAAACTTCTACAAGAAAACATAGTACGCTGTTTGACATGAGTCTTCGTAATATTTTTTTGAATATGTCTCCTCAGTCAAGGGAAACAAAAAGAAAAATAAACAAATTTGCTCTGTTTTTTAGATACTATGATCAGATCTGTTCCATTGAACCCAAATTCCCATTTTCTGAAAACCAGGTAAGTCATTAATTTTAATTTGTTTTAAACTTATATGATAATGGTAAATAACTCATTTCCTCCTACCCATGGTATTTTATTAAAATAAATGGTGCCTCTTCACTATCCCTAGGTTTTTATGAGACTTTAAAAATACAAATTAGAAACTTTTAAGCCCATTGTAAAGAGTCTCTTGGAAATTCTATTCATGCCATTCCTCAGTCACTTCTGGGCTCATTTAGTGCATTGGACTGCATTTTTTTTCTTGCAGTTTTTAATCAATAGGATCTTTTGACTAATATAATCTGTGGTGCCCTTTCCTTTGGTTTTTACAGAATAAAGAAAACTGTATGATTCAGGAAGTACTAGTCTCATTTTATGTGCTTTAAAAATTATTTGCACAAGTTATATTTGCATATGAATTTGCAGATACTATGATTAGATGTTGCACTATAAGAATGTCAATCTTACTTTCTCTTAAAGGCTAGATATTGAAAATGCTGATGATTTATTACAGTTTTATTTGGGAGACTTGTTAAAAGTTTTTAATTTGTGTGGCATTTCTAAATTTTAAAATAGTTTATACAAAATACTTTAAACGTTCTTGTACTAAAGTTTTTACAAGTCAAATAATATGGTAAGATTTGCTTTAAAATATTCCAGGAGAAAAAGTATGTGTGTAGTGGGGTTGGGGTCAGGAAGTGAGGGTAGATGAACCAAGAAGGGCAAAAGGCTAAAACTGCTGATGGGTGTATGGGAGTTCCTTGTGTTATTCGCTCTAGTTTTGTGTGTATTGAAAATTTCTCTAATCTAGAATTGAAAAATTTTGTATTGGATTGCAATACATAATTTAAAAGAGGCCAAGTTCTTTTTAACCTTCATGTGTGGAATATTTTAGAGTAGAGTGAGATGCAGTTTTTAATTAAGTAAACTTTTATTCGTATACATACATAAAAGTGAACAGTATCATGTATATAGCTTGAATCTTCAGAAAGTGAATATATATGTATAACCACCACCCAGATCAAGAAATAAAATATTGTCTCATTTTATCCTGGAAAGGTAATCATTCTCCTACTTTTGTCATCATGGAGTAGTTTTAAATTTTATCCTCTGGGAAACCTGTAGAGCTTACTTCGTTGCCTTTACTTCTCTTGGCTTATTTGATGATCGTTTATTAAGTATCTGTTCTGTTCAAGCCATTGTGTGTTTGTAAAGATGAGTAAGATTGTGTTTTCTGAAGAAGACAATATGTATTCAGTTACTGAGGGAGAATGACCATTTGAAATATCCTAGTGCCAGTATCTTACTTTCAAAAAAGAAAATTTTATGGTCCACAAAAAGGAAAAGGAATTGGTTAGTTAGAGAATATAGTATTTTAGATGGGTTGAAGCTTTTGTCCTTTTCTTCACTGTGGATTTTTCTTTGAAAGAGACTTAATATTTAATGAGATTCAGGAAGGTAACATGAATTTCTTTTCTTTTTTTCCTCTTTTTATCAAGATCTGCTTGACATTTACCTGGAAGGATGCTTTTGATAAAGGTTCACTTTTTGGAGGATCTGTAAAATTGGGTATGTAATTTTTAAATAAAAAATGATAGGAAATTTGTTCTAAATACTTTGTATTGTTGTAGGTTTCTAAAATTGCTCTCCTTATGACTCTTTGTAAATAATAAAAATTTTTATGTTTTATTTTCTTTCTAACTTCAACTTTTAATGAAATTTCCGAATATTTGTAGAGAGCCTACACCTTGCCAGGCACTGTCATAGTTTTAAAAATGAATAAGATAGTTGTACTCAGTCAGGTTGGGAAGGTAGCTATCATTCTAAAATATTGTAGAGAGTATATTAGTCTGTGAACAAACTTCCGGGAGCATAGATGAGGAAGTGGTTAATTCTGCCTGTTTGAATGCAAGTGATGTTTGAGTGAGGCCTTGAAGGATGAATTTGGTTTTTCCAGGTAGAAAATAACATTACAGGTAGAATATTATAACTGAAAGTCACAAGGCTTTTTGATCTACCAGCTCATCATGTTAACCTTTCTGTGTGTTAACTTTCTCCTCTGTGAAGTGGGGAATAGTACTGTGAAGTACTGTTTATTTCATTGGGTTCTTCTGTGGATAAGATGAGTGAATATGTGTAAAGTCCTTAGAACAAGGCTCAATAACTATTAGCTACAATCAATAATATGAGTATTATATTACATATGAAATACATATATATAATGTGTATGCATCATAGAATATATACTATATAATATTATATAACAGTGTCATATAGTGTGTTACTATATGTAATACATATTGATATAATTATTGTTAAGGCTTGAAACCTTAGGTGAATTGGGGATTATGGAGGGTGAAGATATTGGAGAGTAGATTGTGAAGAGCTGCAAGTGTACTGTGAATTTGTGCTCTTTCCTCTTATATGTTTATAGCTTATTCCACCTGGGCACTGTGGAAGGGGCTTTACACATATTATCTTAGTAAATTCCTTCTCAGCCCAATGAAGAAAGGCACTGTTATCACCAGTTGCACAAACTGGTTTAGAAAGATTAAGTGACTTTCCAAGATCATATGGCAAAGATTTAATGAAGCCAGATATAACTCCAGAAAGCCTAAGTCCAGAGACTAGAGAGAAATAGACCAGTTAGACTGGTGAGAGATGAAGAGATTTGACTAGGTGTAGTGTATGTGGGTCAAGGAAGGGATGGGTTTGAGAGAGGGTTCAGAGATGAAACTGATGGATCTGCTGGCTGGCTGTCAGAAGAAAGAGTAGGAGTTGATGTTTGACTCTAAGGTTTGTAACTTGGTTTGACCTGTGGCTAATTATTCCTTTCAATAGACAGGTTGAGTTTGACTTTTCTGTGTTATATCTGGGTAGAAGTTTCTCTTTGGCATTTAGAAATAATATATTTAAAGCTCAAAAGAGGTCGAGATGTAGATTTGGGAACAATTTTCATTAAATGATAATAAATTTATCTCTTCTGGTAGATTGTAGATTGGGAAAAATATGAAAGCCAAGCTAGGGAATACAACGTTCAGCGGAATGAGAAGAAGAGGTTCCTGGGAATGAGGTTGAGAAAAGACTTTCAAATCTCAGAGGAACCAGGGTAAAATAGAGACAATGGGATTGAATGCTGGAAGAGTTTCAGAGATTGTGTCCAGTAGTTCCCAAATCTGGCTGCATATTACAGTTATCTGGGGAGAATGTTAGAAATACAGATTATATCTTTACAGACAAAGATACAGAATGCCAGATGTGATAGGAGGACATTTCAGGGTGGGCCACTGGAATTGATACCTTTGAAAATACCTTCAGGTGACTCTGATGTCGAAATGTCATTGACAGAGTCATTGTGGCCGAGGTCAAGAAATAGAAGGTTGTAGAATTCACTGGATTTGGCAGAGAAAGAAGTGTCACTAGGGGCATGCTGAAGTCAGATTGCGTCACGTCAAGGGGTGGACTGGAAGTGAAGTGCAAGCAGCAGGTGTGGGTTGCTCAGTTCAGAAAATATACAGTAAAGAGTTGGGGACAAAGGGAGCGTTATGCTGAGAGGGAGGCAAAGTCAAGAAAAGGACTTCTAGTGCTGTTGTGACAAGCAAGTTGTTTGGCTGAGAATAAGGAGCAGGTAGCAGGAGAACCAGGAGACATTTAAGTGAGATAGGTTAAGTTGATGAACTGAGGTCCTAGAGGAATTGGGACACACAAAAAATTGAGAGCATAAGTAAAGCTGCAGGTAGATCATCAAGGCATTTCTAGTAGCAAATATTGGGAATTAAATGTCCATCACTAATGTTTTGGTTAAATAAAGCACAGGCTGCCCATTCATTAGAATATTGTATAATTTAGAATATTAAGAATGATAATGCAAATATATATTTGTTGACATATACATCTGTGTCCATTGAATATCCAATAAAAGACCTGTTACAGGTGAGAGCTGTTGCCTTGAATTGATGTAACTCGGGGCCCCAGAGCTGGTCTCTTTGGAACACCTTTTATATAGAAACCAGGGTGATTGCTGCTTCCTGGAGTTGTGCATTCCAGGCACCCTGAATACGGTATAGTGTACTACTTGTGAAAAATTGGGTATGTGAGCATGTATGTACTTATTTGTCAAGATATTCACCAAAAATTAGTGGGTAACTCTGGGAGGATATTGAGTGATTTTTAATTTATTTTCTTTTTCTTTTGTGTGTGTGTGTGTTTAAACAATTGTTTGAATTTTAGAACAATTATTTTTATTTATAATCAAGCTTTTGTCATTTTGAAAAGCTCAGGTAAAAAAACAAGAATGAAGTTCAATATTAACAAAAAAGAGCTCTTTGAAGAAAGGAGAGTTGAACATTTATTTTAAAGAAACCCTGATTTAACTTTAGATGTGATAGAAGAAATCATAAAGGAAAAAAGATTTAATTACAGGAAAAAGTTTTCACAAAATCTCTTATGCGTGAGAAATTGTCAAAACAAAATGAAAGACAACAGTCTGGGATGATAATGTTCATAGGAAATATAATAGGCTGGCATATATATCTTATATATAAAAAGTTTACTTTTATCTGTTGCTTGGAATATATTTCATTCTTCTTTAAGTTCACTGACTGTCATATATACTGGATGAGTTGCTTCATATTTAGACTGTGACTTTCTTGTATGGCTCTGCGTGCGTGTGTGTGTGTTTTTAGAAGTTTTAATTGCTCCACCACCACACACATTCTGTGCTTTTATCATATTCTCAGGACTTTGCAAACTCTTGGTCTTATTATTTATCTCTCTGGACTCACCTTTTCCTGAGTGACTCTTCTGTTCCCTTTGGCCTCGACTGTTTTCTTGCTTGAATCTGGACTGTTTGCTATCTAAATCTGCTGTATAACTATTATCCCTTAGTTTAGAGCCATTGTTTTCTGGCTACTGTGTCTTTCTCTTTTGCTGGAATATACTCTTAAGTAACTTTCTCAGAAAAGGTCACATTTCTGAATCTCTTCTTTGTCAAAATGTCTGTATTTTGCCCTCACATGAATTTGGTTTGAAATTCTGCTTAGGTCAGAAACCTTGGAGGCACTCTTGACATTGTTTCACTTCATTCCCCACATTCAGTGAATTCATCAGCAAATCCTATCAGATTTTCTTTTGAAAGGTATTAAAAATCCAGTCACTTCTCAGCACCTCTGCTCGTGCTGTTGTGGTCAGAGCCACCATCACCCCTTGCACCTATTGCAGCAGCTACCTGTCCTAATCTCTGGCCTCCACCAGTGCTGCTTCCCCACAGTCTGTTGTCCACCAGGCAGGCTGAATGTGTCTCTGTTCAAAACTCTGTTGACTTCTTGCCTCACTCAGAGTAAAAGCTAAAGCTTTACAGCAGAGTTGGCTCTCTTACCTCCCTGACATCATTGCTTCCCATTAGTCCCTTGTTCCCCCTTTTTTTAGCCATACTGGCTTTAATATATGTTGAATTAATTAGAATCATGTTTCTTCAGAACCTGAAGGCATTGTTCCCTTGCCTTTTACTATCCAGTGTTACTGATGAAAAGTCTGCTGAGTATTCTTTTGTAGGTGACCTGATCCTTTTTTCTTGGGAAGATTTTTACAATTTTCTCTTTATACTTCATGGTTAGAAATCTCAAAAGATCTAATTGGCTTTCATTTGGGGTATGGCATTTTATTGTTGGTCCTTTCAGTTTGAAGACTCATTATCTCCCTTCAGCCCTGGGAAATTTTCATACATTTCTTCGATAATTTCTTCATTTTTTACTCTCTTTTCAGAATGCTGTATTAACTGATATTAGTTGTTCTGAGCTACTCACTCACAACTTTTACACATTTCATTTTGTTTTCTCTTTACGGGCTGCCTAGATATTTTCTAACCTTTCTTTTGAAAAACTTTTAGCAATCAAGTTTTTAATTTCCAGGGGCTTTTTCTTATTCATGGATTGTTCTTTTTTTAATAACATCATGTACTTGTTTATGGATGTACCATCTGTTTTTTGTTTTTTTTTGTTTTTTTTTTTTTTGCGATACGCGAGCCTCTCGCTGTTGTGGCCTCTCCCGTTGCGGAGCACAGGCTCCAGACGCGCAGGCTCAGCGGCCATGGCTCACGGGCCCAGCCGCTCCGCGGCACGTGGGATCTTCCCGGACCGGGGCACGAACCCGTGTCCCCTGCATCGGCAGGCGGACTCTCAACCACAGCGCCACCAGGGAAGCCCTGGATGTACCATCTTTGAATCTCTTTAAGGATGTTAATGTGGATCTTTGAAATGTTTTCTGTTATTAGAATTGTTTACTCTGGGCTTAGATTTTTAGTTCACCTTGATCTTTATTTTGCTGCATATTCTACTCATATCCTGGTTATTCTAGATTTTTAATACATTTATTTAAGAAAGTAGGTTAGAGTAGCTGGTGTGTATGTCTGCTTTACTTTATGGTGAGGAGGCTAGAATTAGGTTGGAGGCAAGCTAAAAGCTGACCGTAATTACAAGGGAGACTACTAAAATGCTACATAACAAGGAGGGTTTTACTTTATGGCACTATTGTGTGGCACAGACACACAGCTGTAGTGTTGTTCTGATTTTCCTAGATGGTTTGTTCAGTATTTTTTGTAAGAAGCCTTCTGATTATTTTGCTTGGTGTTCAATACCTGGCACATTATGTAAGCCTTTTGAATGTCACTATGATTTAATTTGTTCTTTTTAAAAAATTTTTTTGTGGTTAAAAAAAACCCGTAACATAAAATTTACTGTCTTTACCAATTATTAAAAATTCTTTATTTTTTTTTTGGCCGCACCACTTGGCTTGCGGGATCTTAGTTCCCCAACCAGGGATCGAACCTGAGCCCCAGCAGTGAAAGCGTCGAGTCCTAATCACTGGACCACCAGAGAATTCCCTGTCTTAACCAATATTAAGCGTACAGTTCAGAGGTGTTAAGTATATTCACATTGTTGTGAAACAGATCTCCAGAACTTTTTGATCTTGCAAATCTGAAACTCTGTACCCTTTAAACAACAACTTCCGTTTTCACCCTTTCCCCAGTACTTGGTAACCACTATTCTACTTTCTGTTTCTGTGAGTTTGCCTACTTTAGACACCTCGTATGGGTGGGATCATAGAGTGTTTGTCTTTTTGTGACTAGCTTGCTTCACTTAGTATAATGTCCTCAAGGTTCATCCATGTTGTAGCATGAGACCCGATTTCCTTCCTTTTTAAGGCTAATATTCCATTATAAGTGCACACCACATTTTGTTTCTGTTCATGAATCAGTGGACACTTGAGTTACTTCCACCTTTTGGCTATCATGAATAATTCTGTTACAAACATGGGTGTACAAATATCTCTGAGACTGAGACCCTGCTTTCAGTTCTTTTGGGTTTATGCCCAGAAGTGGAATTGATGGATTATCTAGTAATTTTATTTCTAATTTTTTGAGGGACCTCCATACTGCTTTCTACATGGCTGCAACATTTTACATCCCCACCAAACAGTACACAGTGGTTCTAATTTCTCCACATGCCTGCCAACAACTGTTATTTTCCATTTTGTTTGATAGTAGCTATCCCAGTGGATGTGAGGTGTGTAGATTCTTGGTTAGAATTGTATTTTAACCATATAATCTTCTCTACCTCTGAGAGATGTATTAGCTGGCCTTCCATGTCTCCTTTACTCTAGGAGGTACTTGCATTGGCATAGGTTTGTAGTAGTGAGGAACTGGCTTGAATGTCATGAGAAGATATCATTTTGAGAGAGGTGATGGAAGAATGGAAAGAATTTATTCTAATTGAATTTGAAATGACTTGAATGACTTTTCATTTTGAATCTGACTAATAGCAGTGTGGATGTAAAGGGAAGGAAAGATTAATTTATTGATCCTTGAGTTTTAGGTGATGAGAATATTGTTGTGGAAATAGATGCCTGGCAGGGCAGCTAGGAATATGGGAGTGGTATTATGGGTCAGAAAACAGGTCTGGAAACTTGTTTTTGTGCGAGCCAGTGGGATAGAGGTCATAGTATTTCTCTTTGAAACATTTGTTTTCTTTAGAACAAAAATAATCTGATAAATTTTTCCTTCTCAATTTTTTTACAGCTCTTGCAAGCCTAGGATATGAAAAGAGCTGTGTGTTGTTCAATTGTGCAGCCTTAGCTAGCCAGATTGCAGCGGAACAGAACCTGGATAATGATGAAGGATTGAAAATCGCTGCTAAGCATTATCAGGTACGCAGAACAGAACATCAACACTAAGTTGGATTAAATTGAAAATAATTTGCGTTTAGGTTTATAAATGTTTCTTTACACACAGATGCTTTCTTGAAAAATAATGTACTTTTTAATGAATTGATACATATTTTTGAAGCCCTTAGATAAACTACTTACTTGTGGACCCAGCTCTGTTTTTCCTCACCATTGTATACCCAGCACCTAGCACAGTGCCTGGCACATAATAAAGGCTCAGTAGATGTTGGGAGAACAAATGATTAAATGTTTTGAGGTGAAATCCTTGGCAAATCCCTTTTAAATAAATGACCTCATTTAAAATATTTGTACGTTATTTTTACATAATTTTTCTTAGACACACTAAAAATTGTTACCAATGTCACAAAAATTAAGACCTTTTGGCCAGAAAATTTTAACTCTGAGCTTGTGGAGAGGTCATAGTTAAATGTGGTCAGATGTGTAATGTTCTTAAATTAGCTAAATTTAGATTTTAGATACAGTCATTGACTAATATGGCATATTATTTGGCGGCAGTATGTTATTTACTCAGCTTTGCTTTTTTGTTTCAATTTAAAAAACAGTAAGTGATTATTGTTAAGTGATATCTGTAATTATGTTTTTATGTTTTATGTTCCTTTATAATTTACAGAGTATGTTGATGTTCACATAAACTTTTTGATGCATGTTATATAATGCCGTTTTCATTTTACAGACAAGGAGACTAAAGGGCAGAAGTGTTACTAAAGTGGTAGATTGGGGTTTCAGGTGTTCTGATTCCAAATTTTATGGAATTCCAAATGCTTCTTACACTGTCCCTCATGGCTCTGGAATTTGCTTGTCTCAGAGGTGGAGTTTGATCTTTCCCATTGTTTAAGTTTAGAAGAGAGGTGAAGAATGCTGTTCTAAGAAAGTGAGAGGAAAATGTACTTTAAGCACACAACATGCTCCCAATTTTAGATGGGCGCAGATGACAAGCATGGTGCATATACCTTTCCTTTGTGAGGCTATAAATGGCAAATATTTTAAAATGTGAAAGTGAAGTAAAATTTTATTTAATTTTCCATTCATTGTAACTCCATTAGTTGGCATGTGAAATCTTAGAGGGCATTCTGAATTACTGAGGATATGTTCCATTCTGTGAGTCACCTCTGTGATTCACAGCAGGGTCCCCTAGTGTGATGGAAAGAGATCCTGTCTGGCTGTTTGCTACCAAGAAGCTCTGTGCCCTTGGCTAAGTGCTTTAAACTCTGTAGGTCTCCAGTCCATATTTGTGAATGAGAGACTGGATCCCTTGCAGTTCTAGTCTGTGATTCTGTGAGTTTACTAAGCAAGTCAGCTGATCACTCCTTGGAGACATTCTAGTTTTATGATACTTCATGACTGCAGTAATCATTGATGTTTACTTCAGTACAGTTAACCTTGAGTAACCAGCTCCTTAGTTGAGGCTCCAGGGCTCCTTAGTTGCAGCACATGGGCTCCTTAGTTGTGGCATGCGAACTCTTAGTTATGGTATGCATGTGGGATCTAGTTCCCTGACTAGGGATCGAACCCAGGCCCCCCCTGCATTGGGAGTGCAGAGTCTTATCCACTGCACTACCACGGAAGTGCCCCCCAGCACTTTTTAATCCCAGACTGCCACCTTTCTTTTTCCCAGGGTTATTTATTTCATAAAAGCGAAGTTATCTTAGTGTTAACCTCAGCGAAATATAATTGAGAAGAAAAATCTGATGGGGAACATGTCAGTAGGGAGCCCTGAAAGCCAAATAAAAAATCCGTAGCAATGGATAGTCATGCTGTTTCCCAGAGGACTAGGTATCAGTACTATTTAAGGTTTCCCCTAAGTATGGCATGTTTAATTATTTGAGAGATGAATTTGGGACCAAAGCAAGAGCATTTCAGGACTAAAAACATTTTAATAATGTTTTATCCCTGCCTTTGTTCTCATGTTAGTTTTGAGGGAGTATTTCTAAAAAGTTTAATCAGTTTTTCCCATCAGTTTACTTTGTTTGTTACTGCACTTGACTTTAATGTACGTTAAATCTCTTGTTATTCTATAGTGTTTTAGAAAACTGTCCTTATTGTCTGTAGGTCAGATGTAAGTGGTTTTGTGTGTAACAGTAGAAAATTGTCTTGCTGAATTCTTACAGATTTAAAAGAAATTCTTTTCTTTCCTCTAGTTTGCTAGTGGTGCCTTTTTGCATATTAAAGAGACGGTTTTATCTGCCTTGAATAGAGAGCCTACTGTGGACATATCTCCAGATACCGTTGGGACTCTCAGTCTTATCATGCTGGCACAGGCCCAAGAAGTATTTTTTTTAAAAGCCACAAGAGGTAATTCCAGTTTGTCCTATATTTTGTTGCATGTGAAAAGAAGTGACAGGCTTTTAAAATAAGAAGGTGATTGTAATATGTTCAACACAGAGCTTTCCTCTTTGAATTTGACCCACGGATTATTGAAAATTTTCAGCTTTCCTTTTCTGACCTTAAGGTGGTACAAATGCACATTTAAGAATGTAGGCTGTGTTTGAAGTCTTTTATGAAATATATAGTTACTGTATTAAAACACTGAAATCTGGAATAGTATTTATATAGGTTTGTAGTGTGTCAAAAATTCGTTAATTCAGCAAATAAGTATTGGGTACAACTGTGTGCCAATCCCTGTGATAGGCTTTAGATAGAGTTAGCAGACAAACAAGATTTCTGTTTTCTGGAAGCTTAACAATTTATTGTGGGGGAGGTGATAAACAAGAAATTAAGTAGCCAAGGTAATTTTAAAGAGAGATAATTGCTGTGAAGAAAATAAGATGTGATAATGACTAGTGGTCTGGCAGTTGGGTAAGTATGTAGGGGGAGTCATGCTATTTTAGATTCATCATTCAAGAAGAGTTTCTTTGAGGAGGTTTTGTTTAAACCAGACTTAACTGATAAGAAGGAGCCATCCAGGCAGAGTCCCTGGCCCTGTGAATGAGGGAATAAGAGCAATTCTTGTAAGGCTTGTGAATTAGTATGAGAGATTAGTATAAGACTGAATGAATATGTAAGTACAGAGAAATTGAAAATAAGGGAGCAGTCCATCAGGTGGAAGCTAAATGAACTGGAAAAGTTTTTCTTTTAAAATAACAGCTTATATTGAGGTAGAATTCATAAACAATAAAATTTACCCTTTTAAAGTATACAGTTCATTAGTTTTCATTGTATTCAGAGTTTTGCAATAATCACCACTATCTTATTTTAGAACGTTATCATTACCCCCAAAAGAAACCCCATACCCACTGTCAGTCACTCTCCATTCCCCTTTTCCCCCAGCTTCTAGCAACTGCTGATCTATTCTGACTCTTTGGATCTGCCTGTGGAATAATTAAGTTGTATGCAGAAGAATTGATTTCATCAATAGGAATTTTTTAAGACAGATGTACAAACTTGTGATCTCAATGTCTATACTGAGTTATTATGATATATCAGATTATTTTATATTTATTTTCATTATAATGGTCAATTTAATATTTTATTCCAGATAAAATGAAAGATGCTATCATAGCTAAATTGGCTAATCAGGCTGCAGATTATTTTGGTGATGCTTTTAAACAGTGTCAGTACAAAGATACTCTCCCCAAGGTCAGTTATTGTTTTTGTAAATACTTGGTGGTTTTGCATGTGGAAATATTTGGACATTTTTGTGTATAAAAAGCAAATTAAAAATTATGTTTTTTAAAGAAATTTGAAATTTAAGGAGAGGCATTTGTAGAGTATATTTGTAGAAACAGTTTTTTTATTTAAGATGCATGACAAATTCTCTTTCATATTTAGGGGATGCCTTTGCTTCCACTCTTTACTAAACTTGTTTTCCCGAGCTAAAACTCTTGCTGGAAAATTTTGAACACCTGTCTCCAGTAATTTTATCACATCAGGGCATTGTGTAGTTTTGAATCATTGGTTATTTGGTACAGCATGAGTACTTGAGCATGTTGATTATTCACCCTTTTAATTATTGTCCTGTTTTCTTAGAGATGAATCTTAAAGCGCAAAAACAGACATAAAGACAAAAGGAAAAGGAAACTTAACAAATTCATCCAGTACTTTGATTAGAATTAAATTTTGCCAACAGGGCTAGAAAATTGGGCTGCTATTGGACAGCTAAGGAAAACAACCATCTAAAACCATGTATCACAGGAAGTATTAATTGTTTTAATATAAACCTTTCTGAAGTGGCATTTGAAGAGACTAGTCAGTGATGATCATTTGTAAATGACAAAGCAGATGGTTAGACTAAGAAGTAAATTCAGAATGCTTAAAAACGGAAACTTACAGACTGAAATGTAGTATGATTCAACTGCTTTCTTTCAGAAATGTTCAAGGAATTAGTTTTGTCTGTATGATAGCAAATGATATTTGTTACATGCTCTTTTGTAGGGAAATTTATTGATTTATAAGTCATTCAGGAATCTTTATAAATTATGAAATTGCAGACAATTTTGTGGTGAAATAAAAAAGCATGTAAGTACATCAACACATTAGTCAGAATATGAGCACTAGGGAATTTGAAGATTCCTGGAGATTTAAAATTCACCAAGAGATCAGTAGAAATTTGCCCAGGACTCTTGGGTAGTAATAGTGTTGCTCTTAAAAAGAGACTTGGGATCTCCTCTCACCTTTTTTTCATCTGGAAGACCTCATGATCAGCTGCACAGTGTACCGTTACATCCTGTTGGGCCATTAGTTCAGTCCTGTCCCGGAGAGAAGAATGTCACCTACAAAGACTTGGAAACTACCTCTGCACCAATCCTGGTATTCCTTGAAAATCTCCTGTTTAAGTACCAAGTTGCTCCAGACTTACCTTGAGAACTGGCATGAGTACAGTTTGAGATTTAGATGTCTTTTATTTTTTGCCTTTTTACTAATAAATCTCATAAGATATTTTCATATTCTAGTTATAAAACTGGAATATCTGCAAGTAGTGACCCAGGAAGCTAGGAAATTATTCACTGGGAGACAGGAAAGCTCACAAGGTAGTAATTCAGTTTTTGATTCTCTTATTTTTTTGTCTAGACAGTGATTGTCTAGTATATTTCTTGGATAGTATATGGCATGTACTTCCTAAAAACAATGAGGTTATAGGCTAGGATTTGACATTTTAGAAGATCCTCTACTGCTTTTTTGGTTGTTTTTGGATCTTCTAAAATTAATTTTGACTGGAATTTTTTTCAAAACAAATTAGGGCAAAATAGCACTTTATCATATTAGTCATTAGCTTAGTGCATTTGTCTGTTTGCTATGTGTTTTTGAGTATGTGATACTGAGTAATTTTTATATGACTAAAAATCATCTTTATTAAAAAAGTCTCTTAGGACATGAATTTAAGAGGGAACTTACTTTACTGTCTTTTATCTTTTAAACATGTTGAAACAGTCAGCTATAGAGCAATTTCATTAGTATATGTGAGTAATGGTGGTTTAGTTAACTCTTAAGGGCTGGGTAAGGGCTCACAAGAAAGCTTCTAAAGCCCTGTGCTTGGTATTCCTCTGTGAATGTCCATTCTACTTCTCTTTCTAATGCATGCTTTCCTTTCTTCTTTGTAAACAAAATGTTGACTTCATGGCTCAATTAAAGTGAATTGTAAAAGCTTAATTGGCTTCATTTAACAGTTAAAAAAGAAAAGAACCTGAACCTTAATTCTAATTGGAAGAAAAAAACTGAATTCATTGAATCCAGTCCATGCAAAATCATGTGGTCTTCTCTGTTTACACCTGACTAACCTATCTCTAAACCATTAATGGGGTGATTCTAATTTCTGTCTCCTTTTCCTTTTTCTTCCTGCATCCCATGTTGTCTGTGGTGGTTTGTGTGGTTGGACTCTCCCCTGGTCAGTATTTTTATTTCCAGGAGGTGTTCCCTGTCTTGGCTGCAAAGCACTGTATCATGCAGGCCTATGCTGAGTACCACCAGTCTATCCTGGCAAAACAGCAGAAGAAATTTGGAGAAGAGATTGCAAGGTTACAGGTGAGTTTCTCAGAAATATTTAAGTAACTTAGATTTCTCTTTTTTGTTGTTTTTTAAATAAATTTATTTATTTATTTTGGGCCGTGTTGGGTCTTCGTTTCTGTGCGAGGGCTTTCTCCAGTTGCAGCGAGCGGGGGCCACTCTTCATCATGGTGCGCGGGCCTCTCACTGTTGCAGCCTCTCCAGTTGCGGAGCACAGGCTCCAGACGCGCAGGCTTAGTAGTTGTGGCTCACGGGCTTAGTTGCTCCGTGGCATGTGGGATCTTCCCAGACCAGGGCTCGAACCCATGTCCCCTGCATTGGCAGGCAGATTCCCAACCACTGCGCCACCAGGGAAGCCCGGATTTCTCTTTTTTTTTAGTGAGATTCCCAAGTTTGCTCGTAAAAACCTTTCCCACTCATTTCCCCTGTCAACAGAGTCAGGTGATGGTTTTTATTTTCTAGGCTATACCTACTGTGTGCTTTTTGAAGTCTCATATTTTATCTAAAAATTTCATGCAAAATTTGCATTCAGTTTTCTTTTATTTATCCATGTTCATTGTAATATAAAATATTCTAAATTAATTATATGCTCCAGAAAGGATGTGGAGTACTTAACTTGTGGCCTAGCCTTGGTCTAAATTGGGTCATTACAATTCCACAGCTTGAAAAGGACAGTGGTAATAGATACATAAATAGATTTGGTAATCAGCAGAGTATCTTCTATGCTGTTGTATCAGCACTGGGTGTGTGAGAAACTTGATGTGACATCTGGGGCAACTTTGCAGCAGGGGCAAGGGCTGTTTACATGAGTTGTTTGTATTTTGAGGGTTGGTAAGCAGAGGGTAGGAAGAGGACTGTTAAGGAAATTTAAATATGGACTGGTATTAGAAGATACATGCAAGTCTTATTTAGGAAGTTCAGTTTAATTAGTCTTTTCATGAGAAAAAAAACCCAAGTTTTATAAAAAATAAAATGTATGCTTGTATTATGCTCCACACCTCCACACTGACAAAATCAGAGACGGACACACTCAGATTATCAAACATACTTTATTTTTCCAGGGATTCACTTTGATTGTAATAACTTAGCATCATATGAAAGCATTATATGAAAATGCTTCTGAGAAAGGGGTTTCTGGGGGAGAGATTTTTTTCAGGGTAGCATATTTAAAGTATTAGGAGTACTAGGAGTTTTGACTGAAAGAAGAACGCACAACATAAGAGTTGGAGTTTAAGTTTTATTCAGGGACTTTACTGAGGACTGTGGCCTGGGAGACAGCCTCTCAGTAGCTCTGGGAAACCACTCTGAAGAGGTATGGGAGAAACCAGCTTATATATGATTTTGGCTAAGGAATATGTACAATCGGTCAGACTTATGTCTCAGTAACATTACTGTTAGTCACAAAGAATAGATATCTCAAGTTAATGATTTTAGTGTTTTTCTATGTATGGGAAGATGTGGGAATCTGGGTTCATTAAAATTCTTCCTGAGATACGCATCTAACTGTCTAAGGGGCCTGTTTTTCGAAAGCATAGAGTGCCTCATCTTGTTTTTCATCCTGAATTCCTCTCTCAGGGAGCAGTGTTGGTCAGCCACTGCAGTGGATAATGACTGGGTGATGAGCACTGCTGTTTGTTTTACAGAAGTTTAGCTTTTTTATTTTGGGGGAATTCTGGGACTATTATATTCAAATAAGCCTTTATTCTCTATAAACCAGTTATATAAGAGGCTCTTTTGAAATTTTAATCTAATTTTTAAAACCCCTCTGGAAAAAGGAAACTTTCAAACTCACATAACAAGAGATGAAGACTTTTTTCAGTTATAGACACACAAGAGTTTATAACTTCAGTTTTACACCTTTAGTCATAGGTCAGAAGTTAACATATAGAACACAAATACTTACTGATTCATATCTCCAAGGGCTGTTCCTCTTTCCATGAAGTATGAGATATTTTTCTACTTGATTTGAGCTCAGAAATAGGCAAACAGAACAAAACAGACGAAAAAGTTGACCAGCAAGTCATATTCTCCATAGTCTCTCCTGCCCCATGTACCTGATGGTTGCACCATTCAGTCAGCTTTGCAATCATTGTTAACAATAATGGGGAAAAGCTTATTAGCCACGAGCAAACCAGATATAAAAACAAAATCACAAGAGTCAGGAATATCACAACAGTAGGTAAAATAACAAAGGGAAAATTGTTGCTTGTGATTCACTTCTGGGGCCAAGAAAAGTTGAACCTGGACTTACACAGCTCATGAAGTGCGCTTATTGGACAGTGCAGTTCATTTGGCTCCAGAAGGTGGGTCCACTTGATCATCCTGGTGGAGTCTCTAAAGTTGCCAAGGTATGATCTTCAAAAAGACATAAAAATACAGTTGACCCTTGAACAACACAGGCTTGACGTGTCCAAGTCCACTTATATGCAGGTTTATTTCAGTGAATAAATATTTGGCTCTCCGTATCTTCACGTTCTGAATTTATGGATTCAACCAAATGCTGGTCGTGTGCTATGTTTAATCTGCAGATGCAGAGTCTGTGGGTACGGAGGGCCAATTGTGGGACTTGAGAATTTGGATTTTGGTGTCTGTGGCAGGTCCTGGAACCAATCCCCCGCAGATACTGAGGGATGACTCTATATAGATAAAAAAATGTGACTCAGATAGAATGAATACGTACATACATACAATAAATGAATTTGTTTAATTCATTAATGAGGGACCTAATGAGAGGATAAAACTGATTTTGTGAAAGTATTGTTTTTTTCTCTGTTATGATAGTAGCTTGTAGATACTAAGGAGATTGTTTATGCTTCTGTATGAATTTTATTTAAGTATTTACTATGGAAAATTTCAAAAATATATATATATAAAAGTAAGAATCATCAAATATCCATTACCCAGCTTCAGTGATTATCAATATTTTGCTTTGCGTTTCATGTTTCCCCTTCCCCTCTTATTTTTTTGGAGCACTTTCAGCTGTCTTATGTATCATTTCATCCTTAAGTTACTTCAGTATATGTAAGTCTTAAAAAAATTAAAACCACAATGTCATCCGATCTAGCACAATTAATACGAATTAATAATTAATTCTAGTAATCTAATAGTATCCAAACATAGTTTAGCTTTCGCTGATTTTTTCTAAAATGTGTTTTTACAGTTGGTTTGTTCAAATTGAGGATTCATACATGGTCTTCATGTTGCATTTGGTTGATATGTCTCATAAATTTTTAATTTGTAATGGCCTCTGCTCCCCAACTGCCATGTTAAATTGTCCTCACTTTTTCTTGTTTTGTATGTTTCTTACACTGATTTCTGTGATGTCTGTTATCTCTTTCATGTTCCTTGCATAAATATTACAGTCTTCCTTAAACTATTTTCGTATTTTTCTTCACTTCCTTTCCTGAGTTCTGCAGGTCCCGTTTCACATTTTCTTGCTATCTATCACCCACTGTTATCTGGGCCATCTGGTCCTCTGTTCATATTTTGTGTGTCTTTGGTACTGTGATTGCATCCTTAAGTTTTTAGCTTATTTTAGTTTTTTTAGTATGCTGTGTTCTTTGCTTTGTGGCAATATTTCTTTCTTTCTTTTTTTTTTTTTTTTTGGCTGTGCTGCGAGGCTTGTGGGATTTTAGTTTCCCGACCAGGGATTGAACCCGAGGCCACAGCAGTGAAAGTGCGAGTCCTAACCACTGGACTGCCAGGGAACTCCCTGTGGCAGCGTTTCTTCAGTGAATTTTCATTATCTGTTGGAAAGTTAAACTGCTCTTTTTCATCCTTTTCCTTATGGTTTCTTAGTGTTGAGGCAGATGGGATGCCTTTTCAGTCACTTGTGTTTGAATGAGCTTGATTTTAGTCGGGGAATAGCAAGAGGTTCCTGGGTGGGGGAACTGCAGGGTATCTTTCCCAGCCTCCTTCTGTAGGGCCCTTCCTCCTCTCCTCCTCTCTGCTTCTCAAAGCCTGGTGTAGGAAGGATTCCACTTCTGTGCCTGTATTTCCCTGAGTTCCTCACAGCCTTTGCTTTTCCAGGTGATGCATCTATTTTCAGAGTTTGTATTTTGTTGACATTTTCTGAGTGCTCATCCCCTTTCCTCCTTCTCCCCACTTTCAGTCCTCTGTTCTGCTTCCCCCAGCATCCCTGCCCTTGTAATTATCTGCCTCTGTGCTCAGCAGCTCCTTGGGACCAGGCTCCTCAGTATTCCATTTTTCCTGTGACCCCTGGGTGGCTCCAGGCAGGCCATTTGACTTTACCTTTATTTTTGAGCTGGCAGCTGTCACCTCATTGCGTTTCATTGTTTTTAGATTTGCTTAATTAAGCACTTTCCCCTCAGGGTGGGGCCCTTAGCCTTCCCCTGTTTCTCCTGCTGTATTCAGCATTTCTTATGCTCCTAATAATTTTTCAATTTGGGGGAGCGTTTGACCACATTTACAAATCAAATTTGATGTACAGATCACTTTAAAAAGTGATTTAAATATGTGTATTTTCCCATCTCTTGGTTTACACTAAAGGTATAGCTTTTGTTTTCCTTGTTTTGGTTATCCTTGTTTCTATTTCATGTTAATCTTGTACATATATTTTAAAATTTATTCCTGGATATTTTGTCTTCCTGTTGCTAGTAACAATGGATTTTTTCTTTAATTATCTTTTCAAAGTGGTGGTTATCTGTATTCGCTCTGTTGATTTTGAATCTAAGCTATCTCTTATTTAGAATAGTTAATTCTCTTAGCTTTTGCTGGTATACAAATATATAGCAGCAAAAGAGGGTAAATAATAATTGTTCCTTTTCTTTTCTAAATTTTATACCTCTAATTTTATCCTTTTGTCTGGTTATTTTGACATGTTCTGTGTTCTATGTTCATGACAATACTGGTGATCTTTGTTTTATTTTGACTCTAGGAATGTTTCTTTTATTTTTCTGCTAAGCGTGAGATTAACTTTGGAGGTTAAGATTTTAACATGTTAAGGAACTGGATATCTATTTTTATTTTACTAAAATTTAAAAAATTGTCAAGAGTGAATATTTTATCAAATGATTTTTCAGCATCTTTGGAGTTAATTTGATTTTTTAAACTTAAATTTATTATTTGGAGAATTACATAAGTAGCTTTTTTAATATTAAACCATTCTTGTAATTTTGGTGTTTTAGACTGCTTTATCTCTTCATGTGGTCGCTTTATATAGATGGTCTTTATATACCTGAGAATATTATGTATTCTCTAACTGTGGAGCCCAGGGTTCTCCATGTCTGGTAAATCAAACTCATTAATTGTGTTGTTCAGATCTTCTATAATCTTACACATTTTTTGTTTACTCCATTTATTTCTGAGACAGGAATGTTAAAATCTTCCACTTTAATGCTGGGTAGATTTATCAATTTTTCATTATAATTGTTTATATAAAGGCTTGCATTTTTTTTTTTTTTTTTTGCGGTATGCGGGCCTCTCACTGTTGTGGCCTCTCCCATTGCGGAGCACAGGCCCCGGACGCACAGGCTCAGCGGCCATGGCTCACGGGCCCAGCCGCTCCACGGCATGCGGGATCCTCCCGGACTGGGGCACGAACCCGTGTCCCCTGCGTCGGCAGGTGGACTCTCAACCACTGCGCCACCAGGGAAGCCCGATAAAGGCTTTTAAATACAATATTTAAGAGGTTTTATATCTTTCTGGCAAACTGGAAAGTGTTTTATATTGAATTTATCCCTAATAATGCTTTTGACTTTATTGTCTATTTTATCTGGTGTTACTATACCTAATACCACCTGAGTAATTTGAACCCTAACTTTATGTGAGGCATGTGTTCATCTTATGTATCACAAGGGCAGCCTTTAAAGAAAAAATTCCTATTGGTGCTGACACAGCATGCTTCCTTGTTGATTTCCTATGTTGCATAATTTTTTTCTGACTCACCCTTTTCATCACGGGTATAGCCCTTTGAGGTTACTGCCTTCATGTGGAGCGTGAAAGGGATGTTTCTTAGTTTTCTGTCTTATGTAGTTTCAAGACCCGTGTCTTAAGTCTCCCTGAGGGCTTTTAATGCATTTTAATAGCTCGTCCTTTGGGTACAGAAATACCCAACAGCCAGAGCCAGCTTTCCTCAATGTCAGTTTATAGTTTTGATTTCTTTTATTTTCTTGGTAATTCATTCATGTCTTTAAAGGGATATCTGCTCTGTTATTATTCTTCATTTTTGATATTTTGGTATTTTGTGATGGGAGAATTTCTAGGCTGTTCTGTTGACCACATTTCTAGTAATGCCAATCCTCAAAGATTTTTTTAAGAAAACAGTGCTTGGATACCTGGTTGAAAAAAAGAAAGAAAATATTCTCTCTTTTTCTTTTTACATTTTAACTAGCATGCGGCAGAATTGATTAAAACAGTGGCATCTCGCTATGATGAATATGTCAATGTGAAGGAATTTTCTGACAAAATCAGCCGTGCCCTTACTGCAGCAAAGAAGGATAATGACTTCATTTATCATGATCGAGTTCCAGACCTTAAAGATCTAGACCCTATTGGCAAAGCCACACTTGTGAAATCTACGCCAGTCAGTGTACCCATCAGCCAGAAATTCACTGGTAAGTCAAACTGTTCAGAGGCACTTTAATCTTATTTATTTTTTCTGCAGTTTAATCTACTTTTTGTAGCTAAAATCACGTAATTGGCGATTGTGTGCTTTGAATATAATTTGCTTTCATGTTGTTCAAAGTGAATATGAGAATAAAACTTACAGTGAAATTTTAAGATGGAAAGTAAATGGTAGTAAAGCATGAAGTATGTATACAACAGAGTCAGAAAACTTGAAACTGTGTCTGAGTAATGATAACGACCTCAGTGAGCGTTTGTCTTTATGTTAACATTTGTTATTTAAGATTCTGCTAATAAAAATAAACATACATAAATATGACTTTAAACATATAAACTTCTGGAGTCATGGTTGTATCAAATGTTATAATATCCTTGAATATTGTAGGTATATGCAATATTATGGTAGCCTCTAGCTGAGATGCCAAGGATAATATTCTAAGTTATTGGGTGGTTATTTTACAGTTGGCCATCTGTATCTGTAGTTCCACAGCCATGAATGCAAGCAACTGCTGATTGAAAAATATTCACATACAACATTTCCAGAAAGTTCCAAAAAGCAAAACTTGAATTTGCCATCCTCTGGCAACTATTTACATAGCATTTACATTGTATTAAATATCATAAGTAAGCTAGAAATGATTTAAAGTATTTGGGAAGATATGTGTAGGTTATATGCAAATACTGTGCCTTTTTTTTTTTTTTTTTTTGTGTGTGTGTGTGTGTGTGTTACGCGGGCCTCTCACTCTTGTGGCCTCTCCCGTTGCGGAGCACAGGCTCCGGATGCGCAGGCTCAGCGGCCATGGCTCACGGGCCCAGCTGCTCTGCGGCATGTGGGATCCTCCCGGACCGGGGCACGAACCCGTGTCCCCTGCATCGGCAGGCGGACTCTCAACCACTGTACCACCAGGGAAGCCCCTGTGCCATTTTTTATAAGGGACTTGGGCATCCACGGATTTGGTATCTGCTAGAGGTCCTGGAACCAATCCCCCCAGATACCAAGGGGGATAACTGTACTTATTTCTATTTAACAAACACAAAATGTCTACCATGTAGCAGAAACTCTTTTCAGCACTTTACAAATATTAGCTCATTTATTTCTCAGAACAACTCCATGAGACAGGTACTATTATTATCCCCATTTGACTGATAAGGATACTGATGCAGAGTGGTTAAGTCATTTACCCAAGGTTACAGAACCAGGAAGTGGTAGAGCTGGAAACCATAGCACTGTGGCCCACTCAGTCAGTTTCATCAACAAATAAGCATTGTTTTCTCCTGTGTAGATCTTCACCAAAGACCCTTTAAACTTAATGACTAACACATCTTTAAAAGCTAAGAAAATTAAGTTCAAAGAAAAAGCTTTCGTTATCATTGTCCACGAATATGGTGATCTAAAAATTCTCTTCATCGTATTTTCAATAGTGATTTAGTTTTGTTCTTTAAATATCTGTAGACTTTTAATGTGAATATTGGAAAGGAAATATGACTAGTCACTTTACAGTTTTGAGTTTTTGTCTTAAAATTTTCTTGAAATTTTAATTCCTAATCTTAGATCTGTTTGAGAAGATGGTTCCTGTGTCAGTGCAGCAGTCTTTGGCTGCCTGTGGTCAGAGGAAAGCTGATTTAGTTAACAGATCAATTGCTCAAATGAGAGAAGCCACCACTTTGGCAAATGGGTGAGTAGAGCTTAACTTTCATAAATTTATCTCTAAAGTTCTGATGTTTCCTGATTGATTATTTATGAACGTTGTAGTTTTCTGAGCTCAGAGCTGAATGTCAAGGATATTTGAAATAACAAATACACACACATTTCTTGGGGACACTGTATTTACTGAACCCTGGCAAATATAGTTGGAAGAAATTTAATTACTGAAACAAAGTGAAAATATTTGACCACTAATTTGTATTTTAGGGGATATTTATTCGAGGGAAATGTGAAGTAGAACTGAACTTTCAAGGTTAAGATACATGTACGTTCAGTATTCTGAAACAGTTTTTGTTTTTGGTGGATTGAAGCTAAGAAAATAATACGTTGTTTTAAAAATATATTAAGTATAATTTTCACACAATAAAATACACCCATTATAAGTGTATAGTTCAATTCTTTTTGATAAATATGTATACCCATGTAACTACCACCATCATGATCAAGATAGAGAACATATCCATCACCCTAAAAAATTCCCTCATGCCTTTCCATTCAATTCCTCCTCCTCTACCCTCTAGCCACTTCTGATCTGCTCCCTGTCACCATAGGTTAGTTTTACCTTTTATACAATTTAATATAAATGTAATCATTATAGCATGTGCAATATGTACATGACAGTATATAGTATATACAGTAAATAGTACATTATATATGATATATATTGATAGTACATTATATACAGTGTATAGTATTGCTACAGTATGTATAATATGCAATACTTGCAGTATGCACAGCATGTAACAGTATATATTAAAACTGTGTTGGGCTTCTTTCACTTAGCATAATCTATGTTTTATGCATCAGTTTGATTCTTTTTATTACTGAGCAGTATTCCTTTTTATGGTTAAATAGTTTGTTAATTCTTTCACCTTTTAATGGACGTTTCAGTTGTTATGAACATTGATGTACAGATCTTTGTGTGGACATGTTTTATTTCTCTTGCGTAAGTAACCTAGGATTAGAATTGCTGAGTTGTACGGTTAGTGTATGTTTAACTTCACATGAAATGTCCAGATGGTTTTCCAAAGTCATTGTTCCTGCACTGTGTGAGAAATGCACTTGCTCTGCATCCTCATCAGAACTTAGGATTGTCAATCTCTTTAATTTTAGCCATTTTAGTGTTTGTGTAGCAGTATCTCGTAGTGGTTTAATTTTCATTCCCCTGATGACTGACGATGTTGAGCAACTCTTCATGTGCTTATTAGCCATTCATATATCTTTGTGAAGTGTCTGTTGAAATCTTTTTGCTCATTTTTAGAAACTGAGTTTTTCTTCTTAATAATTTTTAAAGAGTTCTTTACATATTTTAGAGGCAAGTCCTTTATCAGAAATGTTACTGAGAATTTTTTCCTAGTCTTGTTTGCTTTTTCATGTTTTTAATTTTGATGAATGCATAGGTTTTGACCTCATTTTACCTTTTCCAGTGAGAAAGCAACATAAGTTTACTCCAACATCCCCTCCATTTTGTAAATGAAATAATAGAATAATAGTTATTGTGCCACAAAACAGAACAGATGAAGATGCTGTGTTAATACATAGACCAACTATGTACTCTTGAAATTTTGCTTAGATGATATGAAATTATAACCATTTTGTGTATTACTTCTGTTTTGTCACTGACAGTATAATAGGAGTGTGATAAAAGATTGCATTTTCAAAATAGAATTTTTGACTTTTAATTACTTAGACTGAAAGAAGTTAAATTTACCTGTGAGCCAAAGGTATCTAGTATATTTTAATGCATATTTCTTACCTTTTAGCTTTCAGTTCTGAACTGTGAACCTAACTTAACTCTTTAATGATTTTGTTTTAATTTTATCAATCACTGATTTTCTGTTTTTCCTCTATTTTTGCTTTATGTTTCCATTGACAGGGCTTACCCACTTTTTTGGAGTGCTAACTCTGCTGCTATTGATTTGGATACAGGACATCAGTGTTTTAAAGGAGGATTAGACCTCTAGATGACATACTATCTCATTTTTTCAGGGTGTTAGCTTCACTTAATCTTCCAGCAGCAATTGAAGATATATCTGGAGATACTGTACCTCAGTCTATACTGACTAAGTCCACATCTGTGATTGAACAGGGAGGCATCCAGACTGTTGATCAGTTGATCAAAGAGCTACCTGAACTTCTACAAAGAAATAGAGAAATCCTAGATGAGGTATGTTTTAAGAGATTTGCTTTTCAAGTAAAAACTTTTCAGCCCCATGGTGTCCAGCAAGGATTAGGACTCAAGGCTTCTTCCTATTGGGTTTCACAAGGTAGCACTCATCATTTAGGTGACTTTGCTATGGCCCAGACAGAGTCTGCTCTTCAGCCTCAAGAGGAATTCTGATTGAGCGAAAATGGGGTCATGTGTGTCTTAAGGGTATATAAATGCACATTACTGAAACTCGTACGACCATTGTGTAAAACTAGTATACTGTGAGAAATTACTGTCACATAAACTGTTCAAGCTTTTCATAATTAATGATTTTTTTTTTCCTATGAAAGATTAGGTCTCTGGTGAACAACGAATCAGACTAAGGAAGTTAGGCTATCAAATGTTTTATAAGCCGACTATACCTATCTTTTAGTAGAAAGGAGATTTTATCAATAAGAATGGAACACTCAAGTTTTTTGGCCAAAGACAACTCTTTGCCAATGTTATTCTCCTTTTACTGTGCTTTCACCTCTTTCCCCTAATTGATACATTTGTTTCTTTAGCTATAAATATATTCAGGCTGGTTATTTTGGCTTTTGTCAGTTTAGGAGTCACATCTTTTTTAGGTGACTTCTGTTCTCAATGCTTTAATTCATATTTTGATCTTTCAGTTAACTATCAGAGGATGTTGTATTTACATCATATCCCAGTACTTTGGGGGCAGAGATGACAGTGTGAACCTTGGGGATAAGAATATATACCTTCCAGGGTTATTTAAAGGATTAACTAAAATAAAACAAATATTAATGTGAAAAAAAGCTCATCTCATAATTAAGGAAAAACTGGCTTTATTAGTGTATATGATATGTCTGTTGTCTGCCTATCTTAATATGAGGTATTTTTATTTATTTTATTTGATGTTCCTAACAGCCTTATGAGTCAGAGTCACTGTTATTCTGTCAGTTGTACTTGGAGAGTCTCATTTTAAGTAAGTTGTTAGTTGTGAAGCTGATACTGTTTTTGAGTGTTTATCTCTGTGGTTGCAAATTTAATTTTAGTCTTGATTTTGAGAAAATTTAAAGTGTCCACTAATTTATTTTTTAAATGATAAATTTATCTTGCTTGGAAGCTGTTGGGCCTTTTCCATCTTAGATTCATGGATTCTGTTTCTTCAGTTACTCTTTTTTCCTCCATTCTCCTAATGAATTCCTCTTAGATTGATTGTGGTGCTTCTGGGTCAGTTCTTCACATCTCTCTCTCTTTTTTAAAAAAAAAATAATTAATTTGACTGCACTGGGTCTTAGCTGCGGCACTCGGGATCTTTGTTGCCACCTGCGAGATCTTCATTGCGGCATGCAGGATCTAGTTCCCTGACCAGGGATCGAACCCAGGCCCCCTGCATTGGGAGCATGGAGAGTTAACCACTGGGCCACCAGGGAAGTCCCACACCTCTTAAAGTTTCTATTACATTTTCTCTTTGTGCTCTTGTTCTTTCTGGGAGGTTGTCTCAGGCTAGCCGTCCAGCTTATTAATTGGCTGTTTAGCTGTGCCTTATTGTTTTTTCCCCCATATTTTTCATTTCCAAGATGCCTGATTGGTTCTTTTAATAAATCACCTATATTAATCTCACAACTACATGTGTCTTTTTTTTTTTTGAGATAAAATTCACATAACATAAAAGTTCACCATTTTAACCTCTTTAGACTTTTAGTACATTCACAGTATTGTGTGAGCACCAACACAATCTGATTTCAGAACATTTTCATCACCCCCAAAAGAAACCCTGTACCCATTAACTCCTCATGGAGTTGAGTCACTCCTCATTGTCCCTTTCCCCTTGCTCTTGGCAACCACAAATCTAATCTCGGTTTCTATAGATTTATTTATTCTGGACATTTCAGATAAACGGAATCATGCCTTTGGAGTGTTTTTGTCATAAAAGGGTGTTGGATTTCGTCAAATATTTTTTCTGTATCTCGATGATTATATGGGTTTTTTCCCCTTCATTTTACTAATACAGAGTATTACATTAATTGATTCTTAGATGTGAACCACCCTTGTATTCCTAGTATATCCCACTTTGTCATGGTGTAGAATCATTTTTGTTTGTTTGTTTGTTTTTTTGCGGTACATGGGCCTCTCACCGCTGTGGCTTCTCCCACTGTGGAGCACAGGCTCCGGACACACAGGCCCAGCGGCCATGGCTCACGGGCCCAGCCGCTCCGCGGCACGTGGGATCCTCCCTGACCGGGGCACGAACCCGCATCCCCCGCATCGGCAGGCAGACTCCCAACCACTGAGCCACCAGGGAAGCCCTAGAATCCTTTTAATGTGCTGCTGGATTTGGTTTGGTAGTATTTTGTTGAGCATTTTGCATTTATATTCATAAAGGATATTGGTCTGTAGTTTTCTTGTTGTGTCTTTGACTTTCAACTTGTGTGTCCTTATGGTTGTGTCTTTTGTAAATGGCGCATAGTAAGGTTTTTCCTTTTCTTTTAGTTTGACAATCTTCATCTCTGTTTGTAGAGGGTTAAATCCGTATATATTAGCTGTGATTATTCATATATTTGGAATCATGTTCTTCTGTATTTTGTATTTTCTACTTGTCTCACTCTTTTGATTTCCTTCTTTTTTTGTCCCTCCTCACCCTTACGTTTTCCTGGTTTTATTGAGTTTCCTCCATTTCTTTCTTTTTTCTTTTCTTTTTAACAGCAAGGAAGTTGTACACTTATTTTTCTTCTTTAAAGTTCATTATGATGTGTCTGGGTGTGGGTTTATTTTCATTTAAATTGCTTGATATTCTGTTGGATCCAGTGAATTTGAGGAGTTGTGTCTTTCATCCATCCCAGAAAGTTCTTAGTTTTCACTTCTTTCAATATTGCTTTTTCCCTATTCTCATTATTATCTCTTTCTGGATCTCTGATGTTGAATCTTCTCCCTTTATTTTCCAGGTCTTTTAACCACTTGTATTTTCTGTTGCTCTGTGCTTCATCTTGTGTGATTTCTTCTCGTCAGTCTTACAGTTCACTGGTTCTCTTCAGTTATATCTCAGCAGTTTTTAACTATCCATTAACTTCCTAACTTTTTCATTTTATTTTTTTCATTTCCAGAAATTTTATTTGGTTCTTTTTCAATTCTTCTCATTCTCTTTCTCCTGTCATACTTTTATCTCTTATTCTAAACGTAGTAAATATATTTATTTTATTTTCTTTATTTTATCATCTTAGTATCTGTGGTCTTTGTGGTTTGGTTTCATGATTTGTTATTTTTGCTGATTTTTTGCTAATTGTGGTTTGTTCCTCTTATTTCAGTGTTTTTTGTTTTGTTTTTGTTTTGTTTTGGTGTGTTCCTGTATTTTAAGACTGTTAATTTGGAGGGTTTTTTCTTTTTTTTTTTCTTTGTGGTTAATCTTTTACTCTGAAATTCATCTTAGGACTTTGTGTCAAACAGGTTTTATGATTTTCAGTTCTAAGTTCCCTTCTCTTGGGCAGTTTTCCTTTTTAAAAATTTGTCCACCGAGAGTCACCCATTTGGAAGTGACCGAAGTGACCCAGTTTGAGGGAAGATCGTGCCCTTGATCTAACCTCCTCCTCTTATTAACTCCACCTGTGTTTCTTGTCTCCTATTCACGTTCTGTTAAATTCACACTCTAAGCCATTAGAGAATGTGTAGGAGGTGAACTATGGACAGTAGGCCAGTTCTACCTTGTGGCCTGTTTTTATATGGTTCACTAGTTAAGGATGATTTTTACCACTTCTAGAGAATTGTAAAAAAAAAAAAAAGGAGAAGAATATTTGACAGAAACTATAGTCCGTAGAGCCTAAAATATTTACCCTAATGTTTGACACAAAAGTTTGCAGACCTCTGCTCTAAGCTATCAGGAATTAGCAGATACCAGTGACTCTAGCACTTGTGTCCATTGGTGGATTAGCACTTGTGTTTCAGGCTCTCTACTATCCTGTGCTCTCAGCTATGCATTAGAAAGGCATTTTTTTATATGTTAATTTTCAGTTTGTTGTATTGGGAGTGAAGTCTAAATCTTTTATTTTCATGAATTAATCAGTTTTCTCTGTTTTGTTTATGGCTTCAGTGGTCTAAAGGCTTTCTATTTGTTTTAATCTTAAAAACATCTTTGTTCAAAGTAGTCTTGGTACATGAATGTGCATAATCTCTTAGTCTTCTTAATTTTACTGAGTAATGTAATGGCTAACCTAGTCTTAAGTTTTTACAAGATTTTTTGTTAAATATAACTTGGGTTTCTGCAACAGAAATTATTGTACTAATTTATATTCTAACCAGTACTGTAGGAGGTCACTAATTCTCACCTGTATTGAGTATGATCATTTAAAAACTGTTTTAAATTTTTTACACCAGAAATATTTCATTGTTGCTTTACCTTCTTTTAAAAGTCATTAAGACTGTTGGATGAAGAAGAAACAACTGACAATGATTTAAGAGCAAAATTCAAGGAACGCTGGCAAAGGACGCCATCCAATGAACTCTATAAGCCCTTAAGAGCAGGTAAGAATGTGCATAAATGACTTTGACTTGAGTAAGTTCTCAGTTTGGATCTGCGTTTTTTGCTTGATTGAAGTAGGCTCTGATGTAAACGTGTTTTTATTGAAACTGCTATTATGAAAATCCAGGTGTTTTTCTTCAGTTCCGTGTAAGACAGAAAATAACAAAGGTAATCGACGTTCATTATGAGAAGTTCGAATTCTTAAGAAAGTAAAAATTAAAATGATCCTGTAATACTCATTTCCTATTCCAAGCTCTATGCATATTTTAAAAACATAAATGAGATTATATTATATATATGGTTTTGTAATTTCATTTCACTTAGTAGTGGGTAGTAAAAGATGAGTTTTAACAGTTAACCTGAAACCAAATTGTTATTATTTTTTTATTTTTTTTTTTGCGGTACGTGGGCCTCTCACCGTTGTGGCCTCTCCTGCTGCAGAGCACAGGCTCCAGACGCGCAGGCTCAGCGGCCATGGCTCACAGGCCCAGCCGCTCCGCGGCATGTGGGATCCTCCCAGACTGGGGCACAAACCCATGTCCCCTGCATCGGCAGGCGGACTCTCAACCACTGCGCCACCAGGGAAGCCCCAAATTGTTATTTTTAAGACTTTGAATATTAAGATTTTGTGCTTGTTAAGATAAATGATGTCTAGACTTGTTTTATTTCTCTGTAAAAGTAATTAATACTATTGAGATTTTTCTAAAAATATATCCGCCTTTCTTTTAAGTTAGATTTAAGAAGTGATCCTTTGAGAGAGGAATACTTTTGAAATAACTTGTAACAATTTTTGGAGTAAATGTTATCTTTCTATATTCACAAGTTGTAGGAAAAGATTAGACTAATGTCGATTGGCTTTTATTTGGTGGACAGTAACCGCAAATGTATTTTAAGATATAACTGTGCTTTTGCTTTATAATTGATTTTGTCATTTTTCCAAAACCGAAAATGCAAAGACTAATAGGAGTTCAGTTTCTGTTATCTAGTGAATTGGGACTTATCGAAGGGGGAAACAAGTAAAGTTGGAGAACAGAATTAAAAGTACAACCAGCTCATATACATTACTGTTAAAATCAGTACTGTGCTCTGGTAACATTTTTTTTTTTTTTCCCTCCACAGAGGGAAGCAACTTCAGAACTGTTTTGGATAAAGCTGTGCAAGCAGATGGACAGGTGAAAGAGCGTTACCAGGCTCACCGGGACACCATTGCACTTCTGTGTAAGCCAGAGCTGGAGCTGAATGCTGCCATCCCGTCTGCTAACCCAGCGAAGACCATGCAGGGCAGCGAGGTGAGGACATGCATTTTGATGTGGGTGATCATCTGCTTATGAAAACTATGTTCAAGTCATTATATACAATGAATTACCAATTTTTTTTCTTACTGGCATCTTTTTAAAAATGCTGATGTACATTGAGGTGGTTGTTTTTAGAGTAGCATGATATATACACCGTGTAAAAAGTAATTATATTAATAATACTACTGTCCTGTAGTAATAATTTCCATTTATTGAATGCCTCCTATGAACTGGGTACTGTATTCTAGGTACCTCATATGTTCACAGGTTTAATCCAAATTTTATAAAAGGGAGAGGCTTGGAAGTATAGGAACTTCCTTGAAGTGGAAGGACTGGATTGGCCAGATACTCTTCTGACCACAGATTCTTCGTTTCTTACATCATTCTATACCACCTTCCACCATATTCCACTGGGAGTACCTCTGAAGGGAAAGTTGTCAAGGTGTGCTTGTTAATCTAATAAATGGATAACGTCATCATGACATTTCTACTGGTGACAGGAAGGAGAAAATCAGTAGTGGGGCGTGTGATTCGCTAAGTCCCAAAAGGGGAGTGCGGGCTGAACACTGTGAAGTTGTGTAGGAGAAGACGAGACCCGAAGCACACAGGAAAATAAGCCAAAGGGCAAGAGATAGCGCTGAAAACTTCTTGAAAAAGGTGAATTTCCTGGAATAGTAGTTCTCAGAAGTTATCACTGTCATTCCTTATTTGTCTTTGCACAGAAACATTTCATGTATTTACTCAGCCAAGACTTAATGGATAGCTACTGTGTAAGGCACTATGCTACATGCACATGATAACCAGCCTTTACCTTCAGTTCACGATCCAGTGTGGAAGATGAGACGTATACAAGGATTACTGTAATACAGGGTAGAAATTGAAAAGTGTCGCAACTATACGGTGAGAATTTAGGTGACGAAGTAGTTATGTTTCAGCATTTGGAGCTCCTTAAGCTTAGGAGGCTTAAGAAATTGGCACTTTATGAGAACAGTAGACAGGCAGGAAAGTGGACATGTGTAGGATCCGAGAAGATTGAGTGAGTGGGTGTGTCCAGAGCGGTTTCTGAGGTTCTGTGGAAGCAGCCCCCGAAGTGAAGAGAAGACGGCGCTGGTGGATGGGCACAGAGCCTGCGTCTCAAGGCAGGGGTGCCTGAGGGAACAGTGACTGTCAGTTAGATGCTTTGAGGACGTGGGGGAGAAAAGGAAGGTGGTTAGAAGATTAACTTGTGAAGAACAGAGCCTGCAGACCCATAGAACAGCAACACTTTCTGGCCCCTTTTTATTTTAGAAAAAAACATCTCTGTTTAGTATCCTCGTTTTTTCTTTTTAGTGTCACATGCGTGACTCAGAACTTATAGGGCTTTTGTCCTTTTATTCTCCTGCTTTCTATAGAAAAGCAAAAATGGTTCTTGCTAAGCAAAATCAGAATGAGCATGTACTGATATGTTATTTTATTCAGTAATAGCTGCTTTGTTAATTCACAGTGGTATTACATAGGGGAAGAAAACTTTTATAGTCAATATGAAGTTATTTTACTGAAACTAGATTTTCTGCATAGAGGTAATCAACAATTTTCAGTGTTCTAAATATTCATTCATCATGTGCCTTTATCAGAAAAGGCAAACATCGTGTGTTTATTAAAGCTATTTCAGATAGTTGTCATCGTAGTTGGTGACACATTAGCCAGAGTTTTTATGAGAAAAACTCAAGCATTTGAATTGCTGATTATTAAAGTGATACAAAGTACATGTTTTATTAAGAGGTCCAAGCATAACAGGTAGGGCTGTTTTTTTCTTTCATTATGAACAGGCCAACTAACTAGTTATTTGTCTTTGTTCTGTTTGGGCATCTGGTTTTAGGTACTTAGAGGATCTTCGTTTTTATACTGTAAGAGACAGTTATCTATTTCAAGATAATAGTGTTCCTGACTTTCAGCTTTGTTTACTAGACTATTTTTTAAGACCAATTCTGCATATTCCTATTTCTCCCCCAGCTTTATTTCACTTGGCTACTTAAACATTTTCTAACTTTTGTTAGACATAACTTATATACAGAGGAAAATGACCTTTCTTACTCTCCTAATAGCCAAACAACCTTCACATAGGGTCATAGTCATGGTTGAGTTTCCGTTATCAGTTTAAATATGCCAACAGATAAAACTGTTGCAGCCTTTTCAAATTTATATGCTGTTACATACCCCCAATACAAAATGTGTCACATAGTTACAGAAATAGTTATAATTCAGCAAAATAAGGGATACTTAATTCTTGGTCTGTTCCTTGTTGTTACTCTGTTCTTGTCTGAGTGCTCAGATGCCTAAGCCTCTTTAGTCCACAATGCACATGAAGTATAGAGTTAAACCATGAAACCTAACTAACAGTTAATAATAATGGCTACTACTGACTGAACACTTAGCCTATGTTAGAAATTACATTGAGCACTTTATATGGATTGTTTCAGTCTTTACAACAGTCCTGACATATAGGTACTATTATTATTCTTGTTTTGCAGATGAGAAAATTGAGTTTTCCAGGTAAACTGCCCTTGGTTACACAGTAACTAAGCCCATTATATTCACTAAGGGAGTGTAGTCAGAGTTGAAGTATTTTTTTCTATGTCATCATATTTCACTTTGCTAGACAACTAGTTTCATTTGTTTCTGTATTCACGATTTGATTTAATTTTGTGTTTTGGATGTGTAAAAGAATGTTCATGATTCAAAAGGTTCATGCAGAGAAATTCACCCCTTTTCTTTCTACCTTCTTCCCATCTGCTCTATGTAAGTAACAATATTCATTAGTTTTTGGTTTGTGCTTAGTGCTTTTATTTTTGTGAAAAATACATATGCATACAGATACATATCATATATTATGTGTGTGTATAGCTTTTATATACTGATTTCCCTTCTCACTCAAAATGCGACATACCATACATAACGCTTTTGTACCTTTTTTCATTTAACAATATGTCCTGGAAGTCATTTGGAAGCAAGACTTTGCTCCACTTTGTCTAACATCAAATTCTACTAGATCCCTTTAATAGACTTTGCCATGTCCATCCAGGTATGATTCTTTCTCCTCTTCCTTCCTTTTAAGAGTGTCTGTGGTTTGATGCTTCTTGGGCCTCTAAGACCATTTCTTTGCACTGCTCTGCATGTTAAGAGAGTGAATTTAAGATAGGAAGGACACTTAGGAGATACGGTGGTAACAGAGGCCAAAATGTAGAAGAAACTTGAGACTTTTCCTCAGGGCTTTGGTTTTCACATGGGAAGGTCGCTCTGGACCCTCTTGTCAGGGAGCTAACTAAGGCCATGGACTGAAGAGCCGGACAGAGCTTCTTAGAAACAGGCAGTAGGTGAGCAGATCCTTTGGAGCTGGAAGTGCTGCTGGTAAGAAGACAGACAGAGGTGTAGGTGGGGTTCATGGACGGCCCCTTCTTCCTTTGTCTTTCCGCACTTTCTTTCTATAAGCATCCCTGGGGCAAGCAGAATAGAGGGCTTGGGGTTGCTGTTCTCCCTTCTGGTCCTAGCAGAAGTGTGAAGAGATGTGAGTGAAAGGGGGCAGCTCATGTGTGGCCTTAGAGGGCGCTTGAACACTCTAACACTGTTACTACAACGGGGTGTTTATGAATCATGTGGGTGTTAGAGACTGCCTGGACCGAGTAAGAGGCAGAACTCATGATGCGAAGAGAGATACAGAACCCGCCCGCTCTTTCTCTCCCAGGATATAAAAGAAACATACAGCTTATAGCTTTCTGTCTGTCTGTCTCTCTCGAGTGCTCTCTCCGTGTATATCCGTATCTCTGTTTCTGTCTCCATGTCCCTCTCTCTCTCAGTCTCGCTAGGTCGGCAAAATAGGGTATCTCTTTACTTGACAAAAACATACCTTCTGGGGACTTCCCTAGTAGTCCAGTGGTAAAGAATCCGCCTTCCAATGCAGAGGACATGGGTTCAATCCCTGGTCAGGGAACTAAGATCCCGCATGCTGCGGGGCAACTAAGCCTGCGTGATTCAACTAGAGTGCCCGTGTGCTGCAAACTACAGAGCCCACTCACTCTGGAGCCCACCTGCCACAACTAGAGAGAGAAAACCCACACGCCACAACTAGAGAGAATCCTGTGTGCTGCAGTGAAGATCCCACATGCTGCAACTAAGACCCAACGCAGCCAAAAAATAAATTAATTAATTAAATTAAATAAATATTTAAAAATATATATATATATACTTTCCTCTACCTCGTGACAAGGATGCAGTGTAGTGTAGCGAGGTTAAGAGATTGGTTTGGAGTTAGGCAGGCTTAGGTCTCAGATTTCACCTCTGCTCCTTTTAGTAGCTGTGCAACCTTAGGCATGTTAACTTAATTTTTCTGGGATGCAATTTCTCCGTCTGTGGAATAGAGGTAATAAATATATACCCTATAGGGTGTTGCAAGGAATACATTAAATTATATTTGTAAAGTGTTTAGGACAGTGCCTCGCACATAATAGATGTTCAGTAGATCTGTTTTCATTATTGCTGCTGCTATTGCAATCTGAATCCACTAAAGGTACAGCAATGTCTGTATCTAAATAAACCTGATGTACAATTTATACTTGACTCTCTGAGAGATCGTCTCTCCCTGACCCTGGTGAACCTTTATATATAATTCCTTTCTTGAAATTGGCTTCTGTTTTTTGGGCGGTTAAACTAAGTTTCTTAAATTGTTTAGGTTGTAAATGTCTTAAAATCCTTACTGACAAATCTTGATGAAGTAAAGAAGGAAAGAGAGGGGCTGGAGAATGACCTGAAATCAGTGAATTTTGACATGACGAGCAAATTTTTGACTGCTCTGGCTCAAGATGGTGTGATAAATGAAGAAGCTATTTCTGTTACTGAACTGGATCGAATCTATGGGGGTCTTACAACTAAAGTCCAAGAATCTCTAAAGAAACAAGAAGGACTTCTTAAAAATATTCAGGTAAAGTTTATATACTTTAGTAAGATTTTTATTAAAAAAATTACAGGAAGGATAAACCTGGACTAAATCTGTATCCAATTAGGATTGTGTTTTTTGCAAATGTTACATATTAATAGAAATCTGTAAACGTTATTGGTTATATTTTCATGCCCACTGAATTTGTGGTATTTTTTACTTAAGGAAAGCTGTAAAGTACTGTGTTACTCCAAAAGGAATATATTAGGTAAATATCTAGTAATAACTGCAGGAAATCATATATGATTTTCGTAGTTGGGAAAGTATCAGTACAAATGTTATGAGCTATAGTAAGTTGATAATAAGTGTAACTGCATAAATCTTTCTTTTAACAAGGTCTCACACCAGGAATTTTCAAAAATGAAACAGTCTAACAATGAAGCTAATTTAAGAGAAGAAGTTTTGAAGAATTTAGCCACTGCGTATGACAACTTTGTTGAACTTGTAGCTAATTTGAAGGAGGGCACAAAGGTATGAAGCACAAAAGAAACAAGAGCTAACTAACCAGTGTGGATGTGAGGATATAGTTTGGGAAGTTAATTGGTATTTCCAGTTGGACCAAATCATTCTGTCTTGAATTTCTTAGCTTTAATGACTTTGGCTCCTGAGAGCTTTGGTATAAATGGGAGAAAGCTTAATGAAGGTGGGAGTATTTCATGGGAACTTTGCAGAATGAATTTTATATTTCACCAGGCAGAAAGAGGATGTGTAGGCATTCATTTCAGGTAGCAGGAATTAACACAGAGAGGTCAAAAGGTCAGTGACACTTTGTTGGGGGGTAGAAAGTTGGCCAATCTGAGTGAATTATGAGGGGAGAGGAGTAGTAGTCAAAGCTGATACGTGGTGGGGAAGGGGGTGTGTATGGCTTTTGTATTCTGTGCTGGTGGTGCGGATTATGATAGATTTGTGATCTGCTTATGACTCAGAGTGCTTACTAAATATGTTTAAGTATTTTCTTGCCTTTCCTTTAGATATTTTAGGGAAATGCTTATATTTGTTTTTACCAATTACTTTTGAGGGAACAAGTGATTTTTAAGTTTTTCAAATACATAATTCCTTTTGGTACTTTAACTCCATAATGATCACTTAATAAAGTTATCTTGATGTAAATACGGTAGATATAATGTAAAACCCTCTGAAGAGAGCATAGAAATACTGCCAAAGCCTTCCAAAGAGAGAGGATAGTAAAATGCCATTTTAATTTGGTTTAAAATGCTTTGTTGAAATAGATAAGCTGAGAAAACTCACCAGAGTGCCTTTGGAAATTCTTCTGAGGATTTCTGAAATGATGCCTGCATTTCTGAAGTGAATGTGCAGATCTAATACTTCCACTTAAATAGGTTTAGAGTGTTTATTAAGAAGTTGACTTTTCTCTAGGAATTGGGAACTTGTTCACGATCATGAAACTTTTAACTTGTTGCCACTTAATTTTTGGTGGCAGTGCTTTCTAACGATGATTTTATTATTTTTATTTTCTTAGGGAATCTTAGGTCATATTTAATATTAAGTTACTGGACTTAAGTGGTATGACTGTCTCTCATGCATAGGATTTTAGCTCTTTAGCTTTAACTGTTACTGACACAGGAGCTTTAGATTGTGTTCCTCTTAGATTAAAAATTGTTCTGGTGTATCACTTGTGTTTGTTCTTTACTTGTAGTTTTACAATGAGCTGACTGAAATACTCATCAGGTTCCAGAACAAATGCAGTGATATAGTGTTTGCACGGAAGACAGAGAGGGATGAACTCTTAAAGTAAGTTTATTTTGTGTATTAAATTGTACTTCTGAAGTATTTTTCTTTAAAAAAATATTCTTGCTACCTCTTTTAAAAAAATCATATGTGGAGACTTTTGTGGTGAGTTGGCAGTTTCTTTCGTTTCCTCCATGGTGTTTGTTTATTTGCTTTTTTATAAATTTATTTATTTATTTTTTATTCTTGGCTGTGTTGGGTCTTTGTTGCCGCACGCGGGCTTTTTCTAGTTGTGGCGAGCGGTGGCTTCTCTTGTGGAGCGTGGGTTCTTGGCATGCGGGCTTAAGTAGTTGTGGCATGTGGACTCAGTAGTTGTGTCTTGCAGGCTCTAGAGCGCAGGCTCAGTAGTTGTGGTACACGGGCTTAGTTGCTCCATGGCATATGGGATCTTCCCGGACCAGGGATCAAACCCGTGTCCCCTGCATTGGCAGGTGGATGCTTAACCACTGCGCCACCAGGGAAGTCCCCTCCATGGTGTTTTACAAAGCAGCAAGGAAACAACTGCATGATCTGAGAACCACAGAAGTGATAGCAGAATAGCTCATGGTAACAGATCTTAGGAAATGCGAATAAGCATAAGCAGTTTACTTTGAAGTGGCAAATAGATTCCTTACATGAAGCTAGAGGCACAGAACATGAGGGAGAGAGGGTTTACAGCTCAGAAAATGTCAGTAAAGTCACTTTCTGCAGGGGCCTACTGGGAAAGCTGGGCGAGTAACATAGGACTCATTCCATGTGGAGTAATGAATAGAGAGTTGACACAGCATCGATACAAATATACTATATTCATTGAGGTGAGAAAGAGAACAAAATTCTACTAAACTTAATAGATGAAGAACATTCACCAGAATAATGTCATCACAGAACAGATAAAAAATTTACCATGAATTAAAAAAAAAAAAAAAAAGAAAAGGCTAGGAAACAATCATTAAGGATCACCACAAACAAGTGCCAGAACTCAAGGAAAATGGTAAGAAAACAGGAGGCACTAAAACGTGAGGTGTCGGGATTCAGGAAACAAGTGGAAGAGAAGAACAAAGCCATCACAGGTATAAGATGAAATGGGAAGGAGCAAAATGGAGGATAGACGATGAAGAAAACACAGGAGCACAAAGTAGAAAAGAAGAAATCAAAGAAAATGAAACCAAAGTAAGGAAAGGATTAGAGAAAGTGGGCAGAGGAGATCCAATATATGTAAAATTGAATTCCCTTCAAAGAAGAAAAACCAAAACAGTGAACAGAACAAATATTTAATGATATTACTCAAGAACATTTTCCTAAAATAAGGCTTGTTGAAAGGGTATATAATATGGTCAGGAGAAATGAACAAGAACTGTCAACACCCCAGCATATAAATTATTAGTCTTAAAAGATAATGGTAGGATCCTATTAAGGCAGTCAGGCAAAAAGATCAGGTAAGTTTATAGAAAGGTGAAAAAAATTCAGGCTGGCAGCACTGCATGCTAGAACAGAGTGGAATGATTGCTTGTTGGAACTCGAAGCAAATGTGAGGCAAGGATTTTATATCCAGTCAACCTGTCCTTCAGGTGTATACAGAGCCATGTGCTCAATTAGTAATGAATGTAAAGGACCCAGAGACTATTATACTCATGAGCCTTTCTTGAGCCCTTCAGATGACCTGACCATTATTCTTGTCTCTGTCCATGTTTATACAGTTTCCCATTGAAGAAGTGGACGAAGTTAAGAGCTACTTTCTTCCACCCCCCAAGAAAGAGCAGGGCCAGTTGTTTGCAGTTTTTCTACTAAACCTTTAAAAAGCAAATAATTAGAATGCTTTTTAAATGGTTCTAGAGGTTAAAAAAAAAACCCTCCAAGTTAGTTTTACTGATAAGTGAATCTGACAAAGATTAAAACAAAAGTCTTCAGACCAGTTTCATTTATGATTATGGATGCGAAATTTCTAAATAAAATACTTGCCATTGATATTCTTTAGTATATTAATAAAGAAGCATGACCAAGGGGGAGTGGGTGGTTATTCCAGTAATGCAGTGATTGGTTCAGTATTTTTACATCTAAGGAGAAAAAGATTCTCTTCATAGATGAGGAAAAAGCATGAGAAAATAACTATTCTGGTACTCAAAATAGGAATTAATTGACTTCCTTAACATGAAAATATATGTGTATGTGTGTATATGTACAATAGATCTGTTTATCTGTTTATATCTGCACAAAACTCAGCTTCATGGTTAATGGAGAAATGCTATAAACATTTCCCCAAAAAACAAATGCCCATTATCAATGCTATTATTTAATATTATATTGGCAGTACCAGACTACACCATTAGAAAAGAAAAAGAAATTAGAGATAGAAAAATTGGAAAGAAGGAGGTAAAATTATCACTACTTACAGACTTTATGATTACACATCTTGAAAACCCAAAAGAATCAACCCTCAAACTCTGCAAATAATAAAGGAATTGTTACTGAAGATAGGTGATTATAAAAATAATTTGTAGAAATCAATAGCCTTGGGACTTCTCTGGTGGTCCAGTGACTAAGACTCCGCACTTGCAAGGCAGGGGGCCTGGGTTCGATCCCTGGTCAGGGAGCTGAATCCCACATGCAGCAACTAAAGAAAGGTCCCACAGTGCAGCCAAATAAATAAATAAATAAATATTTAAAAATAAATCAATAGCCTTCATACAAATAAACACATAGAAGATATAATGGAGGAAAAGACTTCACTTAAAATAGCAATAAGGAAGATAAAATACATAGGAATAAATTTGTCATTTATTAGACCGGTATGAAGAAAACTTTGAAACACTATTCAAGGACACAAAAGAGGACTTGAGCAAGCTGAAAGACGTATCATGTCCTTAGATAGGATGAGACAGCTTCATGAAGATGTCAGTTCTAAAGAAACTTATGTATTCAACATAATTTTTTTTTTGTGGTACGCGGGCTTCTCACTGTTGTGGCCTCCCCCACTGCGGAGCACAGGCTCCGGACGCGCAGGCTCAGCGGCCATTGGCTCATGGGCCCAGCCGCTTCGCGGCATGTGGGATCCTCCCGGACCGGGGCATGAACCCACGTCCCCTGCATCGGCAGGCGGACTCTCAACCACTGCACCACCAGGGAAGCCCTCAACATAATTTTTTAAAATATTTATTTATTTATTTTCTTTTAAACTGTTTTGGCTGCATCAGGTCTTAGTTGCGGCATGCGGGATCTTTCGTTGCAGCACGTGGTCTCTTTGTTGCAGTACTTGGGCTTCTCTCTAGTTGTGGTGCGTGGGCTCTAGGGCGCATGGGCTCTGTAGTTGTGGTGTGGGGGCTCCAGGACACGTGGGCTCTGTCGTTGTGGCACATGGGCTCTGTAGTTTGCGGCATGCAGGCTCTCTTGTTGAGGCACGCAAGCTCAGTAGTTGTGACGCGTGGGCTTAGTTGCCCCGTGGCATGTGGGATGTTAGTTCCCTGACCAGGGATCAAACCCGCATCCCCTGCATTGGAAGGCGGATTCTTTACCACTGGACCACCAGGGAAGTCCCTCAACATAACTTTGATTAAAAAAGGAATCAACAGATTTTCATGTAAAACTAGACAAGTTGATTCTAAAGCTCAAGTAGAAAAACAATTAAACAAGATTAGCTAGGAAAACTGAATAATAATAACAGTAAGGGGAAACTAATTTGCCAGACACTAAAATATGTAATAGTGTCTCTAAAACACAGTGATACTGGCACGTGATTAGACCAAAGACAGAATAGAAGATAGGAGTAGATTCAAATACATATGTGAATTTAATGAAAGAAAAAATCCTAAATCAGTAAGAAGTTAGAAACATGTGCTTAGCCATTTAGAAAACAAAAGTTACTTTTACCTCAGAATAAGTTCTGAAAGGATCATAATTGAAATGTATAAAATGAAATGAAGAGAGAATATGAGAGAATTTCTTAGTAAAGCTGAAATAGGAAGGGTCTTTGTAATTCTGCCTTCAAACCCAGAAGCCATAAAAAAAAAAAGTTCATCATAACATGATAAGAAGAGTCAAAATGTAATAAACTGGGGAAAAATATTTGAAACTTATTCATGGGCAAAAGGCAAATATACGTAATTTATAAAGAACTCCTAGATACTAATGAGGAGGAAAAAACTCAGTAGAAAAATTGGGAAAGGATGTGAACAGAAATTCTGCAGATGAAATATGAGTGGTTCTTAAGCATATGAAAAAATACTTACCCTTGCTCAATATAAAATAAATATGAATTAAAATTACTCTGAAATAACATTTTTCAGGGATTTCCCTGGTGGTCCAGTGGTTAAGACTCCACGCTTCCACTGCAGGGGTCACGAGTTCGATCCCTGGTTGGGCTGGTGAAATAAAGCTACATCTGTGCAGTGAAATACTATGCAGCTATTTAAAAAAAAAAAAAAGAATGTTTTCTATTTACCCATGTAGAAAAATCTCTGAGATAAATAATTAATGGTAAAAAAAAATAAGGTTACAGACAGTGTAAAGTATGCTTCTTATGTAAAAACGGAGAAGATAAAAATACAGGGCTTCCCTGGTGGCGCAGTGGTTGAGAGTCCGCCTGCCGATGCAGGGGATGCGGGTTTGTGCCCCAGTCTGGGAAGATCCCACATGCCGCGGAGCGGCTGGGCCCATGAGCCATGGCCGCTCAACAGTGAGAGGCCTGCGTACCAAAAAAAAAACACAACACATTTGAATTGGTTTATTTCTGATAAGGAAGCTCTGGTCAGGTTCATAAGAAATAAAAAATAGTGGCTGTCTGTTTGTGGTAGTGAATGGTGGAATGAGAATTTGTAGATAGCGAGTGGCCTGTCACTTTTTAGTTTTTGAATCAAGTGAATATATTACCTTTTCAGAAAATTATATTAATCTAAATAATTATAGGGATTTCATATTTTTTATAGTACCACCAACTAGTCTAACTTTATTTTTGACATTTTATCTGTACCCCTGGCCTTTTTTTGTTTTTAGCCATAGAACCCTTTGTTCAGACTGAATCTTGCAGAGAAGCCCAGTTTGTGAAACAAACAGAAATGGCTCTGTGATTTAATAGCTTTGATTTATATAATTAGTAAGTGGCTAGGAAATTCTCATTTGTCCTATAAATGTGTTATTTACTGCAACCATCTCTGGAGTCTATCAAAGGAAAAAATATTATGTCTTATGTGCTTTATAATATAATCATATAGGCTAGATACTGTGTTTATGATTAAATATACTCAAAATCTAATTAAATAGTTGTAAAGATAATTTTATAATAAATAAGTAAAATATTTAAAATATTAAATATAATTGTTATATTTATTATATGTGAGTTATATATATACACACATATATATTAGATGTTTCAAAGTTTGACCTTTTTCAAATTTTAATATTGACTAAAAACTTACAGTTTATATTGTAAGCATTTATTACAAATTTACAAACATTATGAAGTAGTTTTGATTTCTTGATGAATGTGTGTAAGTATTCTTTCTATTTCTTTCTTTCTAATTTATCTTACAACTGGGATTGTTTTTGACAGTGAAAGTGTGGTCTGGGGGACTCGGAGTTGCTGTTAATTGTTACATCAAGACAGTAGGTCCTGTTGCAGACATTTCAGGACACGTCATGTTTACTGCTCTGTGCTTGTGAATCAGTACAGTGAGAAGTTGATCAATACCAAGCATTTCATAGAGTGTATTTTACTTTAGGGTTTTGTTTAGTGAGATTCCAATTTACTGTTAGAGGAGACTTTAAAACATTAACAAAATTTTTAATACTGTATTTTAATAGTCCTTTCAACCTCTATGTTTAATGAATTTACCTTAATAATAGATTATGAGGTATCTTTTAACATAAACTATCTCAGTGCCACATTTCGAATATCTTTCAGAAAGCTTTCATCAAGAAATTTGCACAATGGTTTTAAAGTTTTCATCAAGAAATTTGCTCAGTGGTTTCGAATAGGTTGTTGTTTTTTGTAAACACTGATACAATACAGCGATTAAAATATTAGCTGGGTAACTATGTACAGTTGTAGTTTTCTGATAATTATTAGATTATTATGTTACGAGTTTCTCATCTAGGGGACGACCTCCTGTTAGAGAGAGGGCAGTTTCTTAGGCTCACTTGCTCAGTTTGACATGTTCCTTAGTCTGGCTCTAACTATGATCTCTGAAAAAGTTTACCTTTTTCCCTGGTCTTCAGAAACAGAATAAGAACTAACTTTATTTTATTCAGTAGTAGGAAGAAAGAAGATTTCAGTTAGTTCTAGTCAAGAACAGAAATGTAGTATATTTTAAAATACCGTCATTGTTTTGAGTATATTTTCTGTGTTTCATATGTGAAGAAAAGAAAGTAAGAAAAAGATCTGGTATCTTGTGTGTGTTGGTTTTCAAAATTGTGTTAATTTCTAACACTTCTGTCTTTAATAAGGGACTTGCAACAAAGCATTGCCAGAGAACCTAGTGCTCCTTCAATTCCTACACCTGCGTATCAGTCCTCTCCTGCAGGGGGACACACGCCAATGCCTCCAACTCCAGCGCCGAGAACCATGCCGGTCAGTGAGCAACCACATTGTTAAAATGCAAGTTTTATGTGTTCTTGACAGCTTGCTTGCTGTAAAGGATAACACAGACTTTACATTGTAGAGGTCTGGTGGTCACCACTTTGATCAGGTGACCAACCTCAACTTTCTGATGTTTTGCAGTATAAAGAATACAGCATCACTCATGGATTCTTGCCTAAAAATGTTTAACTAAATCTAATGAAGTCTTTAGAATCAACTTTCAGTTTATAGCAAATACAGTGATAAAACAAGAAATTAAATTGTGCTGTTAGGAACAGTTGGACAGTCTAGAACTGGAACATTCTGTGAGACACCTGGCTTGGTCTTTTCTAAAAGCAAATGTCATAGAAAAAAATAGACAGGGGGCATATTCTAGATTAAAAGAGAGGGACGATTCATAATAATCAAATGCAATACATGAACCTCAGCTGGATCTTGGTTCATAAAAACGCCTAGAAGAGATTTTGTGATAAATAGGGAAACTTGAATGTGGAGTGGATACTCAATGATATTAGGAAATAATTATTAATTTTCTCAGGCGAAATGGTATTGTGATTATGTAGGAGAATATTAGGACTTGTATGCTGAAGTCTTTCGGGCTGGTGTCCTGAAGTTTGCAACTTAACTTTCAAATGGTTCTGCAAATATATAGATAGATAAATATATGGATATAGATAAAGCAAAGATGGCCAAATGTTAATAATTAATTTAATTGGTAAACGTGATTGTTTATAATACTATTCTTTTAAGTTTTCTGGTGTTTAAAAATTTTCATATGAAAATTCATGGGGCCAGGAAGAGATAACAGGAATAAACGGTACCTGACCTGCTCCTTCCTCCCACCTCAAATGTCTAACCATTGATGGGAGCAGTAGTGAACAGTAAATGATTAAATATTAGGCATCAGGGAAAGAGCAGTGGCTATGGAGTATCCACAAATTGGAGAATTACTTTTCAGCTACAGTACATTTCTGGAGTAATAAGCCCACATTTAAGAATGGGAATTAGAAATATATTTGGTTGGATTCTAGAGTTTCTCATATGCCCTTTTATTTTGATTGATAGCAATTTGACAGAAACCTGACACATTTTGTCAGTGCTGACTTTTTCTTACAGTCTACTAAGCCCCAGCCCCCAGCCCGGCCTCCACCTCCTGTGCTTCCAGCAAATCGAACTCCTCCGGCTACTGCTCCAGCTCCAGCTCCAGCGAGCACTGGGACCACTGCACCAGCTCCATCACAAACTCCTGGTTCAGCTCCCCCTCTGCAGGCCCAGGGACCCCCATACCCCACCTATCCAGGGTATCCCGGGTAAGGCTGAAACTTTGTATATCCCAATGAATTGGCTAATGTTTCTAGCTCTGGTTAGTCTTTTAAAAACAAGCTCACCCCTTCTCTGAATGGAGGTGTCATGAATGAGTAAGCTACATTGTCAGCTCACGTAGAAATAAAAGTAAGTTATAGTCACTTTTTTTGAGTCGTTGAATAGCCATTTCCCAGGCTTATTTAATTTTAGTTTTTACATACTGGGTTTATATTAAATATATCTCTTCTGTATGGAATTCAGAATGTTTCCTTGGTCTTCTTTATTTAGGTGACAAACAGGTAGGTGCCTTTTCTGAGCTTAGCATAGCAAGGTTGATAAGGCCTTCTTTACATACCTGTACTTTGATGTCTTGGCATTCTGATCAACTCTTAAATAGAAATCTATCTAATTATGGCATGTGTTTTCTGAAAGATCGGCTGCCTTTGTGATAGTTTTTTTAGTCTTAAAAATCCAGACATTTAACTATCTTTTAAAATGTCTTCCAAACTTAGTAAAGTACATTGTATCTTCCAAACGTTAAAACTTTGTAAATAGTAAATTTATGAGCCTTACAGTGAACATTGAATCTTGTGAAACAGAAGTGTACTTAGATTGCCACATTAGATTTAAGGGCTTCCGTTTTTATTCCTTGTTCATAGTTGAATATTTAGTCTTATTTCCTTCAACAATCTTATTTTTTGGGTAGCATTCAACACTTTTTTCTTGCATTTCAATTAATAACAGGATAGAACACTTTTCTCTAGCAAGTACCTTGAAACAGCTGTTTTTTCTCGCCATTGAATGGCTTTCTTGAAAAAACTTCATTTTAGAATAATTATTGTATGTTTCATTTTCTAGTGTTTGATTTACCAATCCAGCTTTCTTGTGTTCTTCTTCCCATCAGGTATTGCCAAATGCCCATGCCCATGGGCTATAATCCTTACGCGTACGGCCAGTATAATATGCCATATCCGCCAGTGTATCACCAGAGCCCTGGACAGGCTCCGTACCCAGGACCCCAGCAGCCTTCATACCCCTTCCCTCAGCCCCCACAGCAGCCTTACTATCCACAGCAGTAGTGTGTCAGCTCAGAAGCTCAGCTGGTTCAGCTCAGAGGGAAAGAAATACCAACCCTGCAATAAGTGTACTAAACCCTACGCTCTGGTTAATATAACGTACTCCGATGTACTGAGTGCAGTGTGTAATTTCTGTCTGCGGCTAGAAGCTGTGCCCCAGTTCCACATTTGATTGCACATGGGCCATTTGCTGCTGTTGCAGTATAAAGACTAAGTTTAATAGGATTTGAAATAAATTACATTACAGTTCATAAAAGTTGAAAATGAGAAATTAAACCCACAAGTGAAACGTTTGAAATTATTATACTTAGTTCTACATAAGACATGATGGGAACATCAGAGGCTTACAATGATGGTTTCAGTACTGATACTCAAGAAAGCTAAGTTATCTTTCTCTTTTGGTTTATTGATTTGGTTTAATTTTCATTATGCTATTTTGCATAATCAAAACATTGTAAATCTTATAATTTAAAAATAAATTCCTTAAGAACAGTTGTCATTGTTATGTTTTGTCATTGATTCTCATTCCTGTCTAATTTCTTTCTGGTATTAGTCTCTCATTTTATGTGTACACAAGTTAAACAGATCATGAGTTAAGTGCATGATTAATGCAAGTTAATAGGCTCAAGTACATTTTATAGGAAAACCAAAAGAATAATAACCATAATTTATCCTTCATATGCTGGTTAGTAAATTAATTTTGACATTTATTTTGAAAAATCCTATAATGTGGAAGAAACACAATTGCTACTAAAGATTCTTCAAATAAATATACAAGTAAATATGTATATTTAATGTTTTATTATTAGCTTCTCCAAGAAATTGATACAAATTCTGGTAATTTTTTTTCTTTTTTTCATAATCTGGTTAAAATAAATACATGTCATTAACAATGCTGTCTAATGTAATGGAATTGTTTAAAGAAAATTTACTGTACCCTTCCGTTCCTTTTTTTCACCTTACTGTCTTAACCTACTAACATTTAATGCACAATGTATATGAATAGATCTAAGCCCTTTCATTTTTATGCTCCTAAAAGATTGGACTATTTTATAATTCAGGGAGTGCACAAAACAGTTGTTGGGAGCATATGCCAATTCTGGAATAGGCTGTGTATTTAATATTAGTCTCCGCTGTTAGGATAAACTAATCACTGTATAAACCTCAGTGAGACTTGCCTAGTGGAGTGCATAGACATGCCTCATGGAATGAGAAAGTGAGAAAGGAATGAGTTGTCTCATATCCCAGTGGGGTCTGTTCTGTGTGAGGTTCATTTCAGAACATACCAGGCATATGAGTAGATGTCCAATGAATCTGTTTATTTTCTAAGTTTTAATGCTAACCTTCTCTTGAATTACTGTTTCATTTAAATGATACTATCAGTTGGTCCGCTGTTGTTTTCATTTGACAGTTTGGGTTTATATTTTAAATGTGGGACTGAAGGTGTGATTGTAAAGGGAGTGAATTGGTTTAAAATATATGTATATCTTTAAAAATCTTTGTTGTTGTATGTAGAAAACATGAAGGCATGTTACTTCAATATAAATGACCTTTACATGGAATACTGAAATTGGTTTAAAGTTCAGTAGTTAAAACCTTGGCAAAAATAGTTTTTTACATATCATAGCTAAGTTCTATTAATGTGGAATCATGAGAATATGACATGGGCTTGTTTGACTTGTGTAAATGGCACTTAAGTTCCTTCTTATTATTACTCAAGTTATCATTTCTATCGGAAGATACTCAGTGAGATTAGGGGTATTCCAAATTGCTAGTTTATAATTCTCACTAATGCAAAAACAAAACAAAACAAAACAAAATTGGCCTGAATATTCTCTTGGGGAAAGAAGGCACTAAAGAAAAGAGTAAGTGCATCGGAGGGCCACCAGAGAAGTTACAAGGCCATTTAGCCCATTCCCTGTGCTAGACTAGGCCTCCTCTGTTCTCTCAGAGGGCTCAGGAAGGTGGTTCAGAAACTTTAGGGAAGGAGGCTCCACAGCCCCTCGTGGCAGCCTCCTCAGCATACCCAGCTCGTTCAGCTGTTAGCAAACCCAGGCCTATTCCCTCTTGTTGGTTCACTCATCTTTTAGATGATTGAGGATGCTTTCCTTTGGTCACCTAGTGTCTTAGGTACAGATGACCAAATTTCTGCAGCCCTTCATTGCTGGGTGTGTCTTCATAGGACTCTAGTTTCATTAAGGTGGCTCATGGAAAGAAGTTTCTCTTATGTCCGTTTTGCATTCTAGCAAAGAAGAAGCAAGCCCTCACTGGGATTATTTTTCTTACCAGACTTTTTTATCCTTTGCTTAACTTCCTGTATTCCACAAAATACCCTAAAAAGTTGTTGTGGATAATGCTTTTTATTTAGAGGTACGAGAGTTATCACTCTGGTTCAGGTATGTTGTACCTATGTTTATAATTAGGCTTTTTGATTATCTTCCTAAACTAAAGAAAGGACACTATTTGTTTTATTTATTTATGTCAGGCTTTGGAATACTATTTTAAAATGGACTATAAGTAATGAAGCTCTGCATAAAGGAGCTGGTCTGAAGTGGGGAAAAAACTAACTTATTTCTTATTCCTAGTTGGAGACAGATGGCTTGACTTCTCAGTCTGGTGTAAAGTATTGGTCTACTCTTGTGCCTCTTGGTCTTTATTTACATTTAAGAAAAATAGTCATACGTCACTGCAAACCAGTCAATCTTTGTGAGATCTGTGCATCCAACTTCTTTGCAATTTATAATCTCTCCCCAAATTTAAGTAGTTACCAAAAAAAAAAAAGTTTTCACAGAGCCTCTGTCCCTGGTTTTCTGTACCAGTCAGCAGCCTATCTAGTCAAAAAAGATTAAAAAGATATTTTCCATTAGAGCTTTACAGTTTGCAAAAGTGCTTTTTCTACACATTTTCTAATTTCATAAACATGGCAAAATGCAATTTGTTAAGTAGACTTCAGTTTGCTGATGGGGAATTTTTTTTTTTTGGATGATCAGGATATCTTGGAAAATCTTGCTACAACCTAGCAGCATCTATTTTTGTTTTTTTTGTTTTTACACTTCCACAATTATTAGTTGATTCACAATACAGAACAGGATACAAAGTAGGAGAAAAACAGTGCTATAGCATTATAATTACTAGTTTAAAAATAGACTTTAGAACTAAATGGTTGATTATAAGATTTACATGGAAGAGCAAAGAAGGAAAAATTATATTTTTAGAGAAAAAGAGAATATTCAGGCTTTATTTCTGGTATGAAGTTTATATTTTTTAAGAAATCCTATATTATCACACCAGAGATTTTAGATTCTTTTCTGCTTACAAACATTGCTGGTAGTTGGATGATATTTTTATTGTATTCATTTCTCTTAGGGGGAAATTGTAAAGAAAACAAAAGGTTCCGGATGAAATGTATCCTAGAAATAAAAGTTGAAAGATTCTTACTTCCTTGTAGTATGAATTCTTATTTAAAGTGTTTATGCTTCAGCTTTTATATTTCTCTAATTTCTTTGACAAACAGTGGGTTGGGAAATAAAAAAATACCCACTTTGACTAACTGCATGAGACAAGAAGACGGTGTTGTTTAAATGTTTTCTTACAGCTGTCAACCCTATAATTGATCATGGATGGACCATGATTTTCATCGCTTACGATTTGACCCAGATCTTTCAGATGAGTAATTTCTTCTTCAGGTGTCATTTTTGGGTTAAATTTTGGAAATGTTTGGCGAGATTACCACAGTCAATTGACCAGGGAAAGGGGGATGGTGAAATGTGTTCGTCTTTTAAAACATTTATATTCTTTTCTTCCTACTTCTCCCATGTTTTAAGGTCAGATGCAGCTGTTCTCCTATGTAGCTCAGGATACACAATTTATCAGAGAATGTGTTGGCTTTGTATGTCTTTGAAGTGTGTTGAAGTTGAACAAGCTACCTCCAGGAATGCATCTATAGTCTGAATCCCTATTATATACATTTAAGATACATAACTATTGGGTATAGTTAAATCTTTTTTGTTTGTTTTCACTTATCTGGCATCTGGGTTGGACAGTAGAGTTCTCACGGAGGGGCTTGGGAACCTAGGCATGTGGGGTGGGAGAACACGGGGAACTAAGGGACCCTCCCATGAACTGGAGTTCAGCTGCAACCTAAATCTAGGACAGTGACTTGAGCAGCTCTGCTGCTGGGGCTGTTTCAGTTTATGACCACAGGGTGGGTGGGGTTGGCCTGGGCACTGCCTGTGAGCAGACAGGAGCTTGCCTAGAACCTGTGTACCAGAGAGCCGCTGGCCCCTGCTAACCAGGGTCCCCATCCACTGACCGGTCTTGCCTTTGTAGTTAATTCAACTGGGGCACATCCAAGTTGTTTGCCTTAGTACTCTACCTGCAAGGGATCCTGGCTCGTGTCATCTCTGTGGCTCCTGATAACCTTCCTTTTTGCTTAAAAGCTGCTTACGTCCTTTTCAACTAGTGACACCAAGTGATACAGGTGGATATGTTCAAGTCTATAACCTTTGTGTTTCTTTTAAAGTTTTCCTGTATTTGTAACTCTTCTAGTCTCTACACATTTTGAAGCCACGTGATTCATATTCAAGCCAATTATTGTGAACATGAAGTGATCCTTTTTAATATATATTATTATTAATATCTCCACTGTTTTTTCTAACTGGATACATTAGTGTTTTTTGTTTCGTTTTTTTTGTTTTTGTTTTGTAATCTAATAGGAAAGTTTAAAATAATTTGCAACTTTGTTAAAATTATAATCATATAATCTTTAGACATTTTGTCTGTTTGGAATATTTTTGTCCTATTTCCTTTTCCTGTGTTTCATTGCTTGGATTATGCTTTCTTTTTTTCTAGTTATTTGGAACACTAATACTCTTATTTTCTTCCCTCCCATCCTCAGCTAAATCTTGTCTTTTTTATATGTATTTTTGTAAACAGGGTTTGCACTTATATTGTTAATGTATTATTTTCTTATGACTTTTGGAATGTCAGCTTTGTTGCTTCTAGTTTTTGGCGATTATGAATAAAACTGTTTTGTGCTCAGGTTTGTGTTTTCCTCCAGGATTCTGCCTCCAATGGCTTCTGCTCCCAGTAACCTGTGATTCTCTGTCTTCGTCTGTGTCTCCAGTTTTGGGAGTTTTACCCCTAATGACTTCACATCTCATCTTTACATTCTGATGCCCTGTGTACTGATCTCACCTTTCTCTCTCTAGTCCACTGCTGGCTGTGTTCCACTGATAGCATGGCTGCCTACTCTTATTTCATATAATAACTTGCTCAACATCAACTGTGTACTTACTGGTTCTAAGGACTGTACTGAGTCTTCAAATAATAATTCATTTGTTGCAGAAGAGCCCTATGAAATTGATATGTTTATTCATACGCTACACAGAGGAGTCAACTTGTTGGAGAGAAGTTGATCAACTTGTCCATGGTCACATGGCTGCCGAGTGGCTGAGCTGGGGATCTTTTCAGCGGCCATCTCTGATCTGAACATCTACAATGACAAACATAGCTCCTCTTGCGTGCTGTTGTTACTGCTAAAAGTAGCTGACATCTACTGAGTGCCTGCCACATTCCAGGTCCTCTTCTAAGCATTTAAATTCCATTAACTTATTTTAGCTGAGCAGTCACTAGTGAGATGGCCAGTGACTTCATCCCATTTTGCAGGACAGGAGGAAAGAAGGCACAGAGGAGCTGAGTGATGGAGCTGGGATCTCACTGAGATGAAAAGTTAAAGGCTTTTTAAAGTTTATCCTGTCTCTTGGAGTATTTGTTTTATAGTAGGGCATTTGCTCTCATTCCTCACATCCATCTCTCCATTCACCTATTCATTTTTTTCTCCCCAATAATTCAAAATTGTATATTGAGAGATTATTGATTATTCTAGGTGCTGCGAATACAACTGTGCCCTCAAGGAATTAATATTCCAAGGAAGAGTGAAATTGAACTGGGAACAATGATAGGTTTAAGTGTGAATTTGTGGGAGTTCTCCATTTCCTTCTCCCTCCTTTCAATGCCAACCAGGTAGCTAAACCCCTTGCATGTTCCTATTCCAGGGGTTGTTTGCAGGGTGGAGTCTCTGGGGCCAGGAGTTAAAGGAAGCAGCAACACCTCGGAGGGGTTAGCTTTTTTAGAGGGATCACTGCAGGCCCAGTGGGTATCACACTCCAAATGAGGTGGAGCTTCCGTAATGAAGGGACCATGAGTCTGGGCAGCATGGAATGGTGACCCAGGACTTGGCACCACATTGGGTATTTGTGTGGGAAGCCAGTAATGACTGAGACTGAATTTCTCATCACCCTGTGGGATGGGCTTCAGAGTCAGAATTGAATCAATCAATAAATAGATATTTCTTATGTACCTGGGCTGATCAGCTTCAATTCATAGCTAGCTGCCTATTGCATTCAGGCCATCTCTGGGAGGGCAAAGAATGTTCATGCCATGCATGCCATGCCGTGCTCCAACAATAGCACTGCATTCGTTTGGTTGAACTGGCTGAGACCCCACTGGAGAACTGGTGAGCAGAAATAACAGGGCCCCTGGAAGCCTCTGCTGATGTTTAAGAGTGATCTGAATGCTTTCACCTGCTGGTCAGATATGGGGGTTGGCAGGATGGAGAGAAGGTAAATCACTCATTAGACAGTGCTGAGGAGATTCATGTTTCTCATTCCCAGCTGAAAGTGCCCTCTACCTCACAGGGAGCCGCCTGAATCCTAAAATGGCCCCAGCCTGGTCATGCCATGTAAGGCCCAGGCCAAGGGGTTGCCCCAGTTGTGGGGAAGCCTGTTTTGCTATGGTAGAGATGAGCCCACTAGAAGCTGTGGGTGCTGGGGGATGAAGCTCCAACTTGGTCCCAGAAGAAGAGTCTGCCTGTCTTTGGGGCTCATTCCTGAGATGCAGCAGGTTGGTAGCTGAGAAACTGTAGAGTTGAATGAAATCCCAGGGGTGACGTCCTGGGCCTCCGGGGCTCTCGGAGCAAAGGAGGCTCAGTGGGTGATGCGGACTCCCCAGCAGGCTCTCAGGGGCTGCACCCCTTATGAGCACACAGCAGTCTGCTGGAACGTGTCTGCACCCACTGGTCAGAGAGTAGGTCAGAAGGGCCTTCTTCCCCAGAGCTCTGGACTTCACAGGCAAGGCCTGGACACTCAGAACAGGTGTTGACAGACCTGAGTGGCACCTCCCATCCCAAGCTCTATCTGACCGACCCTCACACCTTCTCCAACCACTGATGCCATAAAGGCTGGTACTAGAGGGTGGGGAGATCCAGGCCCTGCCACTGAGGCCAACACATGGGGATATGTCTCAGACTCTCAGGAAATGGGTGTGGAGCCTGCATCCCAAGTGTGAGGGCAATCCTCAGCCCGTCCTCATGGGGTGGCCTGGGCACTCTGGGGAGATACCTGCTTAGGACAGACAGCGGGGTGAGACAGGTAAGGGACACCCTGCTTCAGAAAGGGTGTCCTAAGGAGGCAACTGTGTGCCTGTGGGGAGGCCTGGGGCATTTCACGAGGTTTCAGCCATGGAGCTTGCAGCTGGTGAGCTGGCTGAGGAGGACTTGGGGTGGATCAGGAATCCAGGGGGTGCATGCAGAGCGTGGGCGGTGGGGCACCACTGCTGTTACTTCCCGCCATGCTTATCCGAGACCTTGGCTCGCTTTTACTATCATTACTCCGAATTCTTTATCAGGTAGATTGCTTATCGCCCCTTAACTTAGTTGTTCTTCTGGGGTTTTATCTTGTTCCTTCGTCTGGAACATATTTCTCTGTGGTGTTTTTCTAACTTTCTGTGTTCGTGGTCTTGGTCCTGCAGGCTGCAGGATCACAGCTCCTCTGGCTTCTGGTGTCTGCCCCATGGCGGGTGGGGTTGGTCCAGGGGCTTATGCAGTCTTCCTTGTGGGAACAGCCAGTGCCTGTCTACTCTTGTGCGGAGCTGGGTCTTGTCCCTCTGGTGGGCAGGGCTGTGTCAAAGGGTGTGTTTGTTTAGAGGTGGCCTTGGGGTCAGAAAGACTTTAGGCAGCCTGTCTGCTGATGGGTGGGGCTCTGTTCCTGCCCTGTTGGTTGTTCGGCCTGAGGCATCCCAGGCTGTTGGGTGGAGCCAGATCTTGGTGAGAAAATGGCAGCCTCCAGGAGAGCTCACGTGGAGGAATATTCTCTGGGGCTTCTGCCACTAGTGTCTTTGTCCTAACAGTGAGCCGCAGCCACCCCCGCCTCCCCAAGAGACCCTCCAAGACCTGCAGGTAGGTCTGGCCCAGGGTCCTTTGGAGTCGCTGCTTTGCCCTGGATCCCAGTGCACATGACACCTTGTGTATGCCCTCCAAGAGTGCAGTTTAACGGGAATTCCTTGGCGGTCCAGTGATTAAGACTCCACGCTTGCACTGCAGGGGGCACGGGCTCGATCCCTGGTCAGGGAACTAAGATCCCGCAAGCTGTGCGGCATGGCCAAAAAAAGAAGCGTGGCGTCTCTGTTTCCCCCAGTCCTGTGCAGCTCCTGCACTCAAGCCCCGCTGGCCTTCAAAGCCAAATGCTCCTGGGGCTCCTTCTCCCGCTGCCGGACGCCCAGGCTGGGAAGCCAGACGTGGGGCTCAGAATTCCCACTCCTGTGGGAGAACCTCTGCAACAGAATTATTTTCCAGTTTGTGGGATTTGATTATATTGCGATTGTGCTCCTCCTGCCGTCTGGTTGTGGCTTCTTCTTTGTCTTTGGAGGTAGGATACCTTTTTTTGGTAGGTTCCCAGTCTTTTTTGGTTGATGGTTGTTCAGCAGTTAGTTGTGATTTTGGGGTTTTTGTGAGGAGATGAGCTCAAGTCCTGCGACTCTGCCATCTCATCTCCATCCCTTCCCACCGTGTCTAGACGGCCAAGGGAGAGCCCCCTCACCGTGTGTGTGTGTGTGTGTGTGTGTGTGTGTGTGTGTGTGTGTAGCGGGCAGGCGGTGGTGGGCTGGTTGGGCAGTGTTTAGACAAAGGCAATGTGTGAGGAGTCCAGGGGTGAGAAAGGGCAGCAGTGAGAGAGCTCCGTTGGCAAGAGGCCCCAAGAAGGTTTGGGCAGGAGAGGGGTGCAGGCAGGTGAGGTCTGGGGAGTCCAGCAGGGAGAAGGGGCACATTTGGACGGGCTGTGGAATTGCTTGGTGGACGAGAGGCTTGTGGAAAGTGGGCGGGACACTCCAGCCAAGGGGTCCTTGGTTGCCCATGTTGTTGTGTCATTCTCCACGGCTGGGAGGCCCTCCGCTGAACGCCGGGTTCTGCTCACGTGCTGCCTTTCCCAGAGGACACACTTCCCCTTCAACTTCTCATTCCAAGTTGTGGGTATCACTGGGGTCTCCTGGGGTCAGGGTCCCTCCCACTGAGGCAGCTTTTGGGGGAGGTCATCTAGAGACCGGGACCTGCAGTTGAGCCAGGCAACAGGAGGTTCCCCACCCCCTCCAGTCCTTGAAATGCACGCGCCATCTGTGGTGCCCACAGTGGAGAGGGTTTCAAGGATGCAGCCTTGAGAGGGTACGCGGTGTTGAGACCCTCTAGACGGTATACATGATCAAACCCAGTATGCCTCTACATAAGTGTGTAAAATTCTGGTGGGTGGGTGTGCAGACCCACTCACCCTGCGGCGCCCAAGACCGACCTCGCAGGTAAGCTCTTGCGCTTGTTAACACGCCGCCTAAGATCTGGACTGGCTGCCGCTTTGTTTGCTCTTCCCCTGCCCTTGAGTCCGGGGCTAGTTTCAGATTTCATCCCTGAAAGTCCCAAATTTACAAACCACCAGCAGCGCTGTGCGAAGGCTAAAGGCTGGTTGTTAGAAGCAGCCTGACCTGGTCTGGATCCTTTGTGATTCTGGCCTTTAGCCTCCATCTCCCTGATGGTGCAGCAGCAAAGGAGCAGCGCCCGAAGGACCGACCCGGGTAGGTGCTCAGAGCTGCTGGCTGTTATAATTGTTCTCAGCACCTGCAAACTCCCCATAACTTGGGGAGAATTTGGTGAGATTGTTGGCCCTTCTCTGACTTTAGGCTTATATGTATTTTATCTTGCTGAAATTTGCTTCCATTTCTGCCAGTTTAGCCAGGATGGAAGAGAAACTGGTGTCCTGGTTTTCAGAGCAGTGTTGTTTCAGTTACATGAAGTGTTGGAATGGCCATTGCATTCAGATTCCCCAGTTGTCACACCCTGGAGGTAACAATAGCATTTTCCCCCTGAAATACTACAAAATTGGTAACCTCCTTGCCTCAGGTGCGGAAACTGCTCCATGAATAGATTAAGGTGGAGAGACTAGCTGGGCTCCACCAACCCCAAAGGGGTCCCCAAGGGGATGGAATTCAGGAGGTCTCTTCCTCTACTAGAATGGGAAAAAACTGAGGCTTTGTGTTTACTACGCTCTAACTGAAATACAGAATTCCTTCAATTATAAATGGTGACAAAAGGTCAAATATTGACCTTTGTGGTATTACTAGAACCTGTGATTTTGTCCCGTCTCGAAATCCTAGCTATTTGTATATCACGTTAAAGTTGCCACTGATTTCTCAAAACGTCATTTATACTTATCACTACTTTGCATTTATGGTAAATAGACCTGCCACTAAGTCTTTGTTATTTACTGTCAAAAAGCACATATATTAGTATAGACCCCACTTGTTTAATAATTGGATAAATAAATCTAAATATAATTGCTTTCCTTTGTAATTTTATGTATTTTACTTTATGCATTTGGGAAGAGGTCCACAGGCTTTACCTGACTGCCCATATGGTTCATAGCAGCACACAAAATTTATTAACCTCTAGACATTGGAGAACTTTCCAATGGGTAAGAGCGGCAATTTCCACTTACACCACAGGAGGGAACTATTTCCCAACTAATGCTTTAAAAGATCACGGCGGGGATCTTTATTCCTCTTAACTCTTGTTCTAAAATTGGTTCAAGCTTTCTTCTTTACTGTTAACAATGTAATTGGGGTCCTGTGATAAGGCTCTGAAGCTGATACCCCGCCAAGAGCTGAAGCATCCTTTATTGTGAGTCCAGGAAGACGTGATGCGAAAAAGTGAGTCTCCCAGGCACCAGATGAGAACTAGTTTAGTGCCCACAGCTCATTTGCTGTCTCCCCCCCGCCCAAAGAAAAACAAACAAACAAAAAACAACCAAACTTGTGAAGCAGAGAACATAATTGGTTTGTTATTCTGGTAGGAACAGATCCGCTGTTAGGGTAGAAACAAAGCTGAAGGGTTTTCATTAAGTCAGCGGCTGTTGGAAGTGGCTGCACTTGTGTGTGGGAGGGGAAGGGGCAGAGGTGGGAGATGCGGTAGGAGAGAGGGACTTTGTAAAACCGGAACTTTACAGGCGCAGAGAGACCGCGATCCTATACTACAAACCGAGGACCCAGCCAGGCCTGCCACTTGGCGACGCGGTGGTTGCCCCAGGGCTGATTTTAATGGGAACAATTTCACATGTTCCTCCTTCTTTGGCTACATCAGTGCATAGGTCACTGTATATATTTAAGGGCTCAGAATGGAGGTCTGAGAGTGTCTAATTGAAAAGGGCAGCAGCCACTTTTACAAGTCAGCCTGGGACAGAGGAACAGCTATGCAAACCCTCACTCGCCCAGAAGTAGGTCGACCTGGAGGAAAATGACTTGGTGGGCGGGGTGATTCTGTGTTCCAACCTCCCGCAGTGACTCTAAAATTAACCTTTGTTACACTTCCTGCTCTTCTGACCTTTAAGGATTGTTGGCTGTTATCTTATTTTTTAAATTATAAAATACTAGCTTTATTTAATATCACAACATTAAATAATCTCTAGGATATGGGTACTCTGTACTTTTTGGTTCAATATAAGCTCGAATTTTTCATTTCTTTTTCTTTTTAAAAAAATTTTTTATTGTAGTATAGTTGATTTACAGTGTTGTGTTACTTTCTGCTGCACAGCAAAGTGAGTCAGTTATGCATATACATATAGCCCCTTTTTTTAGACTTTTTTCCCCATATAGGTTACAGAGTATTGAGTAGAGTTCCTTGTGCTATACAGTAGGTCTTTATTGGTTATCTATTTTATAAATAGTAGTGTGTACATATCAATCCCGATCTCCCAATTTATCTCTCCTCTGTTTCTCCCCCGGTAATCATGACTGCTTTCTACATCTGTGACTCTATTTCTGTTTTGTAAATAAGTTCATTTGTACCATTTTTTTAGATTCCACGTATAAGCGATATCATAAGATATTTGTCCTTCTCTGTCTGACTTACTTCACTCAGTATGACAATCTCTAGGTCCATCCATGTTGCTGCAAGTGGCATTATTTCATTCTTTTTTTATTCCATTGTGTATATGTACCACATCTTCTTTATCCATTCATCTGTTGATGGACATTTAGGTTGATTCCATGTCCTGGCTATTGTAAATAGTGCTGCAATGAACATTGGGGGTGCGTGTGTCTTTTCTAACTATGGTTTTCTCCAGGTATATTTGGCTCTTATTTTAATTATGAGCAACACTGTTTCATTCAATCATTCATTCCTTCCTGCAAGCATGCATGCCTTCATCTACAGGAGCTGACCTTTCAGGCTCCATCCTGGGTGCTGAGGCCATAGCACAGACCGGACCCAAGGGCTGTGGCTTCTAGCTCCTTATAGAACTCAGCACAGGTTGGGTCCAGGTGACCGCTCTGAACAGGATCTTTTCAGGTGTGTCTATTGCATGCCCATCAGGCAAGTTGTTGATCTGCGCCTCAGTTTCTTCTTGTATAAAGTGGGATCAGTATCACCTACCTCACGAGATTATTGTGAGAATAAAGAAAACCAAGTGTGTACACGGTTAGCGCCATGCTTGGCTGTTACCACCGAGGATCGTAGCTTTGTCCTTGAGCGTGTGGTGTACTTGGGGCATGCAAATACCAGTAGCCCAGAGTGTGAGCGGCTGCAACTTCTGCTTGGCTTTCTGGCACGGGTACCCCAATAACCCGGTGAACTTAACAAATGCTCTTCACTAACGTGCCCTAGATTTATTTTGTGAGATGACAGTGTGACAAAGTGGGCAAAGTCATGGGCTCTGGGGCTGGGGGTCTGACACTTTATTAGTTGCAGGACTTGAAGCAAATGACTTCGCCTCTGTGCTTCCCCAGATCCAAAATAGGCGCAGTAATGGCGCTTTCTGCCTGAAGTTATTATGAGCTAATGCATGAAAAGCTCTTAGAATGGTCTCTGACACATAGTAAGCTCTCAAAATTATGAGCTATTATTATTATTGCCCTAGGCAACTTGTTAAATGTTGTCTGATGACAAATGTAAAGGTTTGTGTGAATCTACTAGACAGTCTGGACCAGTGGTCTCAGGTCCCTGGACCCTGTTTCCTCTGAGGTTGACATGAGAGCTGCACCCCGTCCCCTGTCCTTGGAATGTACCTTCCACTCGCCATCCCCCAGTGGAGCCGGTTTCAAGGACACAGCCTTGAGAGAATAAGGTGTTGGAACCATCTGGACAGTATATGTGACTGAACCCAGTTAAGGCCTCTGTATAAACTTGTAAAATTCTGGCAGGCGGGCGGGAGATCCCCTTGTGTGGTGCCCAAGACCAGCCTCGTGTGCAAGTTCCCTGGCTTGTCACACCTGCTGCCTCCTCATCTGGAGTGGCTGCCTCTAAACTTGATCCTTCTCTGCCCTCCGTGTGTAGGGTTAGTTTGCAAACCAGCATGTGCTGGTGGGGGTGGGGAGGTGATGGTGGGTGATGAGGGGTGTGGGTGGAGTGATGGTGCATCTTTGCTGGTAGTCTAGGTGGGGAATGATGATGACTAGCTGGTGTTGACGGTGAAGCAATGAGTCATCAGCAGTGGTGCTCAGGCACCAGGAGGACTCAGTGGTGAGGTAGGAGGACGGACCCTCCCCTCTGACTCCCTGGAGGCCCACCATGCTGTGACTACAAAGCAGACCCATGTTCAGGAATCAGGTTTGTCTCCGATTCCAGTGCATTTCAGGTGCAGAGCTCTGTGGGACGCTGGGCAGTGCTCCCCAGGAGCCCAGGTGTTTCCCCAGCTGTGGTCAGTCGTGGCCAGGCTGGCATTCTGAGCAGCAAGGCCAGTGTGGCATGTAGTCTAAGAACTTGTTTCATTTGCTTTTGGACAGGCCTACGCTTTATTTTACAGTCTCACCTCATATTCAATTTTTTTTTTCTCTGAGAAATCACAAGCACTTTAAAGATTTTGTACCAGGGCTTCCCTGGTGGCGCAGTGGTTGAGAGTCCGCCTGCCGATGCAGGGGACACGGGTTCGTGCCCTGGTCCGGGAGGATCCCACATGTCGCGGAGCGGCTGGGCCCATGAGCCATGGCCGCTGAGCCTGCGCATCCGGAGCCTGTGCTCCACAACGGGAGAGGCCACAACAGTGAGAGGCCCGCATACCGCAAAAAAAAAAAAAAAAAAAAAAAAAAGCTATTGTACCAATGTTTCTTATAACATCCCTTTGATGTTGGGGTCAGATAAAAGAACCCAGCTTTACGGGTGACAAAACTGAGATGATCCTCCAGATCCCATGTTTCTTAAACTATTGAGAGGAGGCATCTGGTTTACAACCCTTCCCATGGCTGCAGAATTAATTTTTGTTGAAAAAAAAAAAAAGAGGCCATTTTGTTATATTTCAACTTCCCCTCAACAACGGCAGAAGAGACAACAAGAAAAACTCTCTTCTTTTTCAGAGAGTCATCCTGGGCCCCTTCTCTCCGGTGTGTGTGTCTGTGACCCTATTTCCTTTCTGATGAGGTACTGGAGTATGGGGGCTGATACTGCAGGAGTGAGTGGGGAAATGGGAGCAGACAAGAAATTTTCTTTTTTAAAAAAATTTATTGGAGCAGAGTTGATTTACAATGTTGCGTTAGTTTCAGGTATACAGCAAAGTGATTCAGTTATACGTATATATACGTATTCTTTTTCAGATTCGTTTCCATTATAGGTTATTACAAGATCTTGAGTAGAGTTCCCGGTGCTGTACAGTAGGTCCTTGTTGATTATATATATATATTTTAAAGTTTGCATTTTTCTGATTGTGGGAATTTGTAAGAGTAGCTGACCGTTGAAATTGGAACTCTTTTTAAATTTTTATTTATATATGGCTGTGTTGGGTCTTCGTTTCTGTGCGAGGGCTTTCTCTAGTTGTGGCAAGCGGGGGCCGCTCTTCATCGCAGTGCGTGGGCCTCTCGCTATGGCGGCCTCTCTTGTTGCGGAGCACAGGCTCCAGATGCGCAGGCTCAGTAGTTGTGGCTCACAGGCCTAGTTGTTCCGCGGCATGTGGGATCTTCCCAGACCAGGGATCGAACCCGTGTCCCCTGCATTGGCAGGCAGATTCTCAACCACTGCGCCACCAGGGAAGCCCGATTATCTATTTTATATATAGTAGTGTGTATCTGTTAATCCCAACCTCCTAATTTATCCTTCCCCCACTCCCTTTCCCCTTTGGTAACGATAGTTTGCTTTCTATACCTGTGAGTCTCTTTCTGTTTTGTATATAAGTTCATTTGTATCATTCTTTTAGGTCCCACATATAAGCTTTATCATATATTTGTCTCTCTCTGTCTGACTTAAGAAGTTTTCATTTTAAGCTTTGGTAAGTGAGTGGTGTTTGCACTACGCCTTGTCATCTAGGGAACCATTTTGGAGAGGGAGAAAAACCCCAACCAAACCTGTCATTTTTTTAAAAAAAGTATTTGTTCCACATTCCATAAGGCTGAGCAAAATCACATTTTCCTTGGTAAAAGCAGATGCGGTTTCTCGCAGAGAGCCTTTGAAGATGGGCTGCTGCCGCCGTTCCTGGTGGTGTCCTGTCGTGCCAGGGCCAGGATAAATGCAGCTGGCCTCCACGTCGATGTGTTTTAACTGAAAAAGAAATAGAAAGGTACACTTCAGGCCATACTGATCTCTAAAAGGCTGCTTCCTAGAATTGCTGTTTGCTAGGCTGCCAGCAGCCCCTCTGACTCCTCTTTGCAGATGTTTTATGGACGTGATTTAAACCTCAGGACTCTTCCTTTCTTCCCTCTGGTGAAGGAGCTTGGTGCTCTCAACTCATTAACTTATGTTCCTGTTATTTGCCTGCCGTTGCAATCCTCTGCTTGCAATAACGTGGCATCGCACTGTCAGGGGAGGTTCATGTCACAGAGGTGGCCTCGATGGGCGATCAGCAGTGATGGCAAATTTGCAAGTTTAAGAACAGCGCACACGGCAAAAATGAGATGCAGTATGGGAAGTGCTGATGAAGACAGACTTTCTAATATTCCCGTCCTGTGGTTCCACGTGATGTGTGGTCCGGGAAGGGGGAAGAGTTATGAACATTTTGGTGCTTGGGGTTGAGACTCTCGGGGGCCTAGCCATGCTGATTTGTGGTGTGGGGTCTCGGGACATTTGTTCCACAGACACCCGAGGGACCTGCTCAGTGCAGAGGAAGATGTGAACCCTGTCATGAGAGGATGAACAGGCTTTGGGGAGAGGTAGTGAGACAGTGGAACTGAGGAGAGATGTTCCAGCAGAGTGTTCCAGCAACTAGAGGTGTGCACAGGGGATGTAGATGTCCATGGGAGAGGAGATTTGCTCTGCTGGATTAGAGCAGGTCAGAGAGGAAGAGATTGTCACTGACCACCTGCCAAGGGCACCAGGAATACACATGTAGTTGAACTTGGGTTTGTAACCTGCTACATGAAAAGAGAACATGCACCCCACGGAACCATGGAGTGTCTGGGTAAGAGCGGTTCGGAGGGGCTTCATAGAGGCTTGGGCTTGTGTTTGGTGATTTGAGTACAAGGAAGTGGGGTCTCTTCTGGGTCAGTCTTGTTAGAAAGAGGGGCAATTTGGTGACTGGGCATCTTAATACCTTTAGTCTAGGAGATGGGATGAATGGAGTGGGGATAGAGATGTCCTTGGAAAAGAAGCCATGGCAGCTCACGTCAGCCTCAGGAGGGGAGGTGTGGTCCTTCTCCTTGTTGCACAGTGTCTTTGTTTTCAATTTCTACTCAGGTATGATTCCCAAGTGGTATCGTTTGTGTCTTGTTGGAGTTCTCGACTGGCGTTGATAGTCTATGAAATTGTTAATTTCATCAGGGGAACATCACAGCCTAGCTGGTAGCACCTGGGCCAATGACTAGCTGCTTTTATTCTTCTCAAAATGCTCGATCTGGGCACTGAAGGGTGAGTAGGCTTTTTCCAGGTCAAAGAGGGAAGGCGTCTCCCGTGGAGAGGGGGTATAGCTGGAGGAGATTGAGGGAGGCGTGGAGTATCACAAGAGGCTGAGGGTGCTGTGAGCAGCTTGAGTGTCAGAAGTGAGGATGTGTGTGGGAGATAGGGGGAGAAAGGCCCTGGATTAGAGGGGGCCGGGTGGGGAGGACTTTGCCCCTGGCTACGGAGCTTAGACTGTATTCTTTGGCCATCTTCATCGGAGTGCTCAATTCAGAGCAGCTGGTCAACAGATGTTTATTGACGTGGGATGGCCTTCATTTTCCCTGCACACGCTTCTTTTCTTCACACCATGGATTGCCATCAAAGCCCAAAAGGAAGGCTACCCAAAGGGGGGATATCCTTCTAGGAGTCTAGATATGCTTCTCTTGCTGTAACGCTTGGACTACTATAGGAACCGAGATGGAAGGCTTCTTCCGGCACGTTTGATCTGCTCCCCTTTTTCACAAAGGGGGACCTGAAGCCACACTTGGCAATGTACTGGCTTGAGATTCCACAGCAAATCATGAAAGGATGAGGACTTCACCTCACATCTCCCGCTGCCTTGTCTCTGCTCTTTCAAAACTTCCCTGAATTGATGCTTACATAACCCTAGTAAATCCTGGGGCTCTACATGGCTGGGTCACTGCAGAGACACCCCCCTCCCCCCACCAATTCACAAAAATAAAATGAAGCAGCCAGAGGTAATTGAGAAGGAATTCCATTGTTACAGGGCTCTGTTGAAGACCTTTAAGGGGATGTGATTCCTGAGCTCTAGTAACACTTCCAAAGGACTTTCCTCCTCTCCCCTCTCAGCTTCTCCAGGTGGCCTCTGTGCCAACACCGACACGGCTCCCTAACCACAGACTGGGGCTGGATCTTCTCTTGCTCCTTCCTTCCTCTCGTCTACTTCTTTCATAAATGGATTGGCCTGGCCTCTCTGTCCATACCCTCTGTCCCATCCTCCTTTTTCTCAGTGCCCATCCCACCTTTATATCAGTCAGGGTTGTGTCTGGTTACATGTTACAGAAGCCTCCCTACGGTGGCTAAAACAAGTAAGAGGTTTCTTTTTCTCCCCGCAAAAAAGTCCATAGCAAGGTGCTCCACAGCTGGTCCAGCAGGTCCTTCTGCTTTTCTGCTCTGCCATTTATGCTGTGTAGCTTTCTTCATTCTCACAGATGGCTGCTGCGTCTGTAGGCATCGAGTTTGCATTCCAGGCCAGAAGAGGGGAAATGGACAAAGGCAGAAGACATGTGCCTGATGAATAGTTTCTTTATTAAAAAAAAATTTTTTTTTTATTGAAGTATAGTTGGTTACAGTGTTGCATTAGTTTCTGGTGTACAGCAAAGCTATCCATATATATATATGAATATATATATATGAATATATATATCCTTTTCCAGTATGGTTTATTACAGGCTATTGAATAAAGTTCTCTGTAGTATACAGTAGGACCTTGTTGTTTATGTATTTTATATATAGTAGTTGGTACCTGCTAGTTCCAAACTCCTGTTTTATCCTTTCCCCACCCCCTTTCCCGTTTGGTAACCCTAAGCTTGTTTTCTATGTCAGTGAGTCTGTTTCTGTTTCGTAAATAAGTTCATTGTGTCATACTTTAGATTCTACCTGTGTTATCATATATCTGTCTTTCTCTGTCTGACTTACTTCACTGAGTATGGTAATCTCTGGGTCCATCCATGTTGCTGCAAATGGCATTACTTCATTCCTTTTGGTGGCTGAGTAGTATTCCGTTGTATATATGTACCACATCTTCTTTGTCTCTTTATCTGAATGGTTTCTTTATATTGGGAAAACAGTTACTTTCCCTGAAGCCTCATCCAGTAGATTGATACTTACATCCCATTGGCCAGAAATGGTCACATGGCCATCACTAGCTGCAAGGGATCCTGGGGAAGTAAGTATAATTTTCACCTTGCAACCCTGGGGAAAAAAATGAGGGTCCTGTTAATAAAGATGGGAAGAAGAGATATTGGGTAAGAAGTTGGCAATGTCTGGTATACTCATCCTCTAGATTTTGCATCACAAGAATTTTGAGGGCGGATTTAGTAAAAACAGGGCTCTTGTCCACGTTGGGATGTGGGAGAGAAGCTGATGGAGCAAAGTTATCCACACGTGAATTAGTATTTGCTTAAATAAGCAAGATCTATTCTAGAACACATTGACTTAGTTTTCATTTTTTGACTTTTTAGCTTTTAAAAGTAAGTTAGAGGGTTTCCCTGGTGGTGCAGTGGTTGAGAATCTCTCTGCCGATGCAGGGGACACGGGTTCATGCCCCGGTCCGGGAAGATCCCACATGCCGCGGAGTGGCTGGGCCCGTGAGCCATGGCTGCTGAGCCTGCGCGTCCGGAGCCTGTGCTCCGCAACGGGAGAGGCCACAACAGTGAGAGGCCCGCGTACTGCAAAAAAAAAAAAAAAAAAAAAAAAGTAAGTTAGAAATCTAAGTAGACATTTAGGATATATTGCCTATAGGAAACGAAATATTTTTTTCTTAATGCATTCTACTCAATGTCAGGACTTTGCTCTGAGAAAATTCAATTCCAAGAAGACAAGTTTCCAAAATGCATTCTACTAAGAAAGATTAGAGTTGTTTCTGTCTTATTATGCACTAGAATAAAAGAATTACAGAGAACAAAAACACCAAGCTCTTGGTACTATAATTTCAATTCTCATTTTTGTCATTGTGTACATGGACATTTGATGTTATTACAGTGGGTGCATACCAATTGGTAGTGATCTGTTCTTTTCCACTTAACAGTATTTTATAGACAGGGTTTTATGGACTGACAGTTCATATGGTTATTTTTAGTGACAATGTAATATTGTGATACGCTATAGCTCACTTAGTCATTCCCCTTTGATCAGAGGTTATTTGAAAAAATATTTAATAACCGATACCTCATTAACATCGATTAGTCAGAGAGACCAGGCTATAGAAACAGAGCATGTACTGAAGGCCCCTGCTGGACCTGGCATTAGCTCTTGTTGCTGGGTGTAGAGTGGTCAGGGGTCCATTTGGTGATGGCAAATTTGGTAGTGGATATTTACTAAGTGATATGGAAGGACTGCAACAATTCAATAACCAGTTGTAAATTAGCTTTTGCTATATAGTAAGCCATTCCAAAAGCTAGTGACTTAAAAAAAAGCAGTATGCTTAGCTCATGATTCTGTGGGTCAGCAATTTGTGCTGGGGTTTGGGTGATTCTACTGGTCCTGACTAGGGTTAGTTGTATGCCTGTGGTTTGCTGCTGGTCAGTTAGAGAGTCTGCTACTGGGTGCTGCAGGGTCACCTGGTGTGATGGAGATGACTTGACTGTATGTATTTCATCTTCCAGAAGGCTAGATGGAACTTTTCACATGACTGGATGGAGTTGCAAGAAAACAAGCAAAAAACGTGCAAGGACTCCTGAGCTCTGGGCTTGGAATGGGAACAGTGTGTCTTCTGCCACGCTTAATTAGCTAAAGCAAGTTCCAAGGTCAGCCACAAGGACTCCACCTCTGTATGGAAGATGCTGCAAAATCACACTGAAAACAGGTATGGATACAGGGAAGAGCATAATTTGGGCCATTTTTGCAAAAACTACCATGCTGTTGTATACCAGAATGGCAGACTGAGTATCACTCTGTTAGAAATGAAGCATTTATAGTGTGCATTACTCTGCACATTACATGTATCACTGCTATGAACATCACATTCTTCCTGATGATTTTACCATTCTCGGCATTAGAAAAATACTTACTAAGGGAGCAAGGTGGGAAGATCTTCACTCATTCTGGAGTCATTCATTCAGCGTCCCTCTGCACTAGGTTGGGGGAGGGCAGAAGCAGCGGGTACATTTGTCTGGAGTCCAGCAGGGAAGATACACAGTAGTGGACAGCACAATGTGGAATGTGGCTTCTGCTTTGGTAGTGATGTGTGTGGAGGGGTCTGGGGCATGTGCCTGTGGCCCAGAGGGAGAGATGTGGGCGGGGAATATGTGTGTGTGTGTGTGTGTGTGTGTGTGTGTGTGTGTGTGTGTGTGTGTCTTATGTAAGGCAAGGCAGCTCAGGAGTAGGTAATGACTGACTTTTTTTTTTTTACATTTTATTTATTGGCCATCCCACAAAGCTTGTGGGATCTTAGTTCCCCAACCAGGGATTGAACTCATGCCCCCTGCAACAGAAGCGCCGACCACCAGGGAATTCCCTGTAATGACTGACTTTAGATTTGAAAAATGAGTTAGCCAGACAAAGAATGCGGTGAAGAGTGAACCCCAGTATTCACAAGGCATTTTATCCAGATAATGAATGAGGGTGCTCTGGGGCAGGGAGCCAGCCAGAGGGATATTGCACTGAAAAGCAGGGCAAGGTCAAAGTGCTTTCAGCCTGCCTTTGACCTTTATCTTGGAGGCAGTGCAGGGCCACTGGTGACTGCACGTTTTATTGTGAAGATTCTCAGGATTAGAGCTGAAGAGGTGGTTTGACCAGTGCAGGCTGTTTGATTCTCTGCAGTTGGGAGCAGGTTCTTGTCCTAGAAGCAGAGGAAGAATCACTTTTCTTTTCTGAACACACCTTGGTTCTCCGAGAAATCACACTAGGAGAAATAAACTTGGCCTCACGTCACATCTTCCATTAAGATAAGATCTAGGTGGAGCAAAGATTTAAGTATTAAAAAAATAAGGTCATAAAGTATTAGTAGAAAATATGAAAATAGTTTTAATCTCAAAATGGGCAAGACTTTCCCAGAAGTCATAGTAAAAGAGATTGATGTATTTGACCACCTAAAGCAAAATAGAAATAAAAAACACCTGCACTGCAAAAAAACACCACATACAAAGTAAAAAAACCAACAACAAATTAGGAAAAACTATTTGCAATGTGTGGCAGCCTTGCTATCTGGCTATTTAGTTTTCCTAACATTATTTTGTTGAAAAAAATATTTTTCTTACTGATTCAGAATATCATCTTTATCATATGTTAAATGTTTATCTATTTATACACACATTTATTGATGGATATTTTGGGGGGCTTTAAATTCTGTTCCTTTCATCTATCTGTCCTTTCATGTACCAGCACCATATTAACTTAATTACTGTAGTATTGTAATATATCTTAATATCTGGCAGTCCTCTCACATTGCTTTTATTTCTTTATTGAAGTATCATTGATTTACAGTGTTGTGTTAGTTTCAGGTGTACAGCACAGTGATTCAGTTACACAGATATATATACATACACACACACATATATATACTTTTTCAGATTCTTTTCCATTATAGGTTACTACAAAATATTGGGTATAGTTCCCAGTGCTATACAGCAGGTCCTTGTTGGTTATCTATTTTATATATAGTAGTGTATGTTAATCCCAACCACCTAATTTATCCCTCCCCCCCTTTCCCCTTTGGTAAGCATAAGTTCATTTTCTGTGTCTGTGGGTCTATTTCCATTTTCACATTGCTTTAAAAAAAAAAATAACCATTAAGACACACGATTCTACTTTTCTATAAAAGGCGTTGGGGGCTTCCCTGGTGGTGCAGTGGTTGAGAGTCCGCCTGCCGATGCAGGGGACGCGGGTTCGTGCCCCGGTCCGGGAGGATCCCACATGCCGCAGAGCGGCTGGGCCCGTGAGCCATGGCCGCTGAGCCTGCGCGTCCGGAGCCTGTACTCTGCAACGGGAGAGGCCACAGCAGTGAGAGGCCCGCGTACTGCAAAAATAAATAAATAAATAAAAGGCGTTTGTCGAACAGCCCTGAGTATGCCGACCGGGAGCACACCCAGCGCCGCCTGGGCCTCACCTGGCTGCAGCTTTGCCCGGTGCCCTCCAAAGCCTCCAGTAGCCCCAGTGCTAGGCCCACACCGTGCTTTGTTTCGTGACTGAGGGCTTCGGCCGTGGGGTCTGAGCCGTCCTCCCGCCGAGTGAAGGGGGCGGGGCAGTGATTCTGCGCAGAGTAAATGGTCCTATGAGGAGCACAGGTGTTTACACTTGACCCAGCTGCAGCCTCACTCTCAAAATCGGGTCCTCCCTTCAGTACGGTGAGAACTACGGGGAGAATCTGCCACGCCCCAGGTTCCGCCCTCGTGGTCTGACACGGGCCCTACCCTGGAGGCTGCTGTGGGAAGAGGGTCCGCCCTGGCGCCTGGGTGTCTCTGAAGGCCCCCGCGGTCCGTGGAGCTGATTCCTGGTAAGTTGTTTCTTTTGGGTAGCACCTTGAAAGACGCTCTTGTTCGGCTCCACGGTGGCCTGGGCCGAGCTGTTGGTGGCAAACTTTATGCAGGCATAGCCCTTGGGGTGTTGGGAGAGCTTGTTGCACAGGATGGCCACCTGGAGTATCTCGCCGCAGTGGTTGAAATAGGCCTCCAGCTCCTGGGCCGTGCCGCCGTAGTCCACATTGCCCATGTAGTTGGATCTGTGGTCGGCCTCCACCTTCTCCATGGGGGTGTCTGGCTTGGGGCTCAGCAGCTGCCCGGCCAGCAGGGCCCCGGCGTCTTCCTTTTCCCCCTCTGGGCCCTGGGCCTGCTCCATGGCCCACAGCTTCAGTTTCATGGCCTCCAGCTCCCGGTCCGGTACCGGGCACTCGGCCAGGTCCTCCTTCTCCAAGAGAGACGGCAGGAAGCCCGCGTCTTCCTCGTCCTTTTCCCCCGCTTCCCCTGTCTCCTCCTCCTCCCTGTCTCCAGCTCTGGGGCCCAGAGGGGTCTTCCCGGCCCGGCGGCACCAGGCCCCGCAGCCCTGGGCCTCGGGGTTGGAAGCCCTCTGTCAGGCCTCTGTGGTGTGTGGGAAGAGAGCGCGGCTGAGGAAGGGCCACATGGCGGCCGGGGCAGGAGGGGAGATAGGCCAGGCCTCTGCTCACCTTCACGCCCTCACACTGCTTTTATTTATTTTTTAATTAAAAAAATTATTTATTTTATTTATTTTTGCCTGCATTGGGTCTTGTTGCTGTGCTTGGGTTTTCTCTAGTTGCCGCGAGCTGGGGCTACTCTTTTTCTTTTTTTTAGCGGTACGTGGGCCTCTCACTGTTGTGGCCTCTCCCGTTGCGGAGCACAGGCTCCGGACGCGCAGGCTCAGCGGCCATGGCTCACGGGCCTAGCCGCTCTGCGGCATGTGGGATCTTCCCAGACCGGGGCACGAACCCGCGTCCCCTGCATCGGCAGGCAGACTCTCAACCACTGGGCCACCAGGGAAGCCCTGGGACTACTCTTTGTTGCGGTGCGCGGGCTTCTCGTTGCGAGGCTTCTCTTGTTGCGGAGCACGGGATCTAGGCGCGCCGACTTCAGTAGTTGTGGCTCGTGGGCTCTAGAGCTCAGGCTCAGTAGTTGTGGCGCATGGGCTTAGTTGCTCTGCAGCATGTGGGATCTTCCTGGACCAGGACTCGAGCCCGTGTCCCCTGCATTGGCAGGCGGATTCTTAACCATCTGCGCCACTGGGGAAGCTCCCTCACCTTGCTTTTAAAAGGAGACTTTTCTTAAAAACGTTTGCTTGGGTTTTTTTGTTTGTTTTGTTTTTTTGCATTTGAGGTATTTCCTATTTAAGAATATGGCACATCTTCCCATTAATGCAAGTCGTTTTTTGGTGTGCATCCCTCAGGGGTAATTTAAATTTTCTTCACATCAATTTTGCACATCTTAGGTTATTTCTGTATATTTTATCCTTCTTGGTTACTATAAATGAGATATTTTCTTCCTTGATAATTCTAACTGGCTATTAAATTCTTTACATTAATTTTGTATCCATTCAGCCTACAAATTTTTTTTATTGTCTTGGACTTTTATTGGTTGATAATCATACCAACTACAAATAACTTTGCCTCCACTTTTAAATTTTTTTATACTTTATATTTCTCTTTATTGTTGATTGCTTTGATTAGTATTTCCAGAACCATTGTAAATAATAAGGGTGATAGTGGACGTTCTTATTTTGTTCCTGGCTTTAATGGGAGTGCTTCTTGTGTTTTCCCATTAAACGTGAGGCTGGTTTAAAAAATAGATATAGATATATACCTGTTACATTAGGTAAGCATCCATCATTAGTAACCTTCAGTATAGCCAATTCTTTGGGTTAGCCAAGTATCTGTGTGTGTACCTTTTCCCTCTGTAGAACATCCCCACCCCCTAATGGGAATAGAGTCCCACTTGGGTCAGCTTCTAGGTGAACAGCCAGGATCTGTGGGTGATGCTCAGTCCTGTCCATCAGACCAGGATAGTCTTCCCTTGATTTGTTTTTCAGAAATTGTCAGTTGGTCCTATCTTTATTTTATGAGATTAAGTTTTTTTCAGTCCACAGTATGAGAAGATCAAATTTAGAATCATAATTTATTTTGTTGAGTTGTTTTGTTTTTAAAAAAATTAAATTCATTGTTGAGGTTAATTGTGTCATGGAGGGAACAATATATGCTAGGAACCAAAATAATTAAAAATGTAAAACTTTTTACAAATATATAAAATATTCAACGTTTTATTGAAGAGGTTTGGCTCTGAATGTCACAGCACAAATCCTACAGACTCACTAGGTGGAGATATCTGAGGACCAACAGAAAGCAGGCTGCTTCCTCAGAGCATCTCCCACCCATCCTCCCAAAAAGATAGTCTTCCCTTGATCTGGTGGTCTTTAAACTAAAAGGGAAATGATCTAATCACAGCATGGCCAATATGTAGTAACTCAGTGGACACAGGTTAATCACAACAGGAACTCCGTGTTGAAAAGGGAAAATGGGAGATATGATAGACATTGGTCCATGGCAGAAATTACACTGGGCTATGACAAATATTCCCTTTTCTGGCTATAGAACACATTTCACTGGTTCGTCCATTTGGACCACTTCATTCTGCTCCCTGGGAAAAAGTCATTGTCTTCTGAAATCCCCAGCTCTGCCTGTGGGCAACTTTCTTCCTTGTCTTTTATTGTTAAAGACCATAAATGCACTGACTTCCAGTCAACTTAGATTGCTAGCCACAGACAGAAAGTACCTCTCCTAGCAGAATTATGTCCTCTTCCATCTGTGTTTGTGATTGGCTGGCTTTAGACTGAGTTAATCTCCCTTGTAATGTTGGGTGGAAGGAAAGAAAAAGACAGCTAAAGTCCATCAAAATTTGGAATTTTCCCCAATGCTTCACCTTCATTGGAAGGTTGTCTGTCTTCCAAGGTACCATGAGTGATGGTTTAACCAAGAGCTCTGTGTGGAATAACAAGTCATCATATGACCAGCTTGTGATGCCATATTTTATGTGAGATGTTAGTAATTGCTGGGTACCTCTTACTCAACAATGTTAAAATGTAAAAAAATGGCCCATGGCGATTGTAATGTGCCCTCAATTATAAGATGCAAATCAATTTCAGAAATGTTAAAATGGACAAAAAAATGTGCACCTTAGATATGATGAGATATCACGTCTGCACCTTTGCCATCGGCTGTCCCACTGGCTCCACTTGGACAGCGTCTCATTTATGCTTTGCTATCTGAGGCTCCCCACCTGCGGGTACCAAATTCTGTTTAAATTAGAATGAACTATTGTTGTTCTGTCATCTACAACATTCCTTTTCCACTTGTGGTCCGAGGCAGCTGCTCCAGCTCCAGGAGTCATGACCACTTTTCCAGCAGCAGGAAGGAGAGAAGGGAATAAAAGGGACATTCTCTTTCCCTGTAAGTATATGTCCAGGAAGTTGCTCAGACCATTTCTGCTTTATATCCCATTGTGTGGAACTTAGTTACATAGTCACACTTAGCTGGGAGAATGTAATTTTATTCTAGGTAGCCAAGTACCCAGCTAATATTCAGGTGTTTGATTACTGTAGAAAGAAAGGATGAAACCTGGGGAGAACTAACTGTTTCTAAAGGTTTGTAAGATAATCTGTAAAAAAGTTCCTCTTTTTCTGTGGGCAGGGGGTGCCCATGCCATGCGGCTTATGGGATCTTAGTTCCCCGACCAGGGATTGAACATGGGCCCTTGTCAGCGGAAGCGAGGAGTCCTAACCATGAGACTGCCAGGGAATTCTCAAAAAATTCCTCTTTTTATTAAGAATGAAATCATCCTAAGAATGTATGCAATTTCATTACATGCCTTTTAAGCATCTCTGGAGATGTTTAATCCCGAGCCCCCGACTCAGTCTGGGTCCCTTGTCCTATAGTGTAGGACACAGGCTGTCACTCTGAAGTCCATAGCAGCTTTGCACAGTAGAATCAAGCTTTTGTTTTTGTGATTCCTTGATTCAAATCCAGTCTCACCAGCAGCATGCGGACCCCACCAGCGAGAAAAGGGATCATGTTTGCTTTGCTCGCCACTGGTAGTCTAGCATCTAACACAGAACCCCGCATATAGTGGGCGCTTGGTAAATTTCCAAAGAATACACGAGTGAATGAACAGTTTCGGTTTTGTGTGAGGTTTCTCAGGAAAATTGCGAATATCTCTCTGCCCTCTGCCCCCTGCCCCCCAGCCCACGGCTCCTTCCCACGTGCAGTAGCTCTGATGAGACAGTTAATAGGACAGGTGGGTGGCTTCTGGTGTGAAGGCTGCAGCTTCCAGGCCCACCTCCCAGGGTCTGTGTGGACATGAGGAGCTTTGAATTAATGGTGGAGGGGAGCCCTGAGAGCTTTTGCAGACAATTCTGGGGAGAGTGCACAGAGCCCTCGGCAGGGCCAGGCTGTGAGGCCATTAGCCCTGGGGACAGGGCCTGATGGAGAGCCCTGTCCAATTACCGGGAGTGCAGGTGGCAGGAAGGTGTGGCCAGGTTCACATGAGTCCCAGGCTGCTGGCGTGTCATCTAATGTGGCAGGCCCAGCGTGACCCTCCAGCCTTGTGGAGCAGAGCGATGCCAGTTAGCATTTTTTGACTCTGGCAGGACCAGCAAACCGGGCCGAGGCATCTTTTCTTGTCAACTCATTAAGGGTTGGGCTGGGGCCACAGGAAACCTGCAAATTCAGGCCTCTTAGCAGGAGAGAAGGCCTGGGGCATTTCCTCAGCTGCTCATCCTCTCCCTTCTTTGTGGCTTCCCTCTTGCTCTCTTGGGGTTGGCAGGGGGCTCCAGGGGAGGCTGGAGGAAAGAGAGTGTGAGGTGGTAGGGAAAAGATGGCACAGAGGCTACCTCCCTGAAGTCTCAGTGTCTCCCTGCCTTTCTCAGAGACCCACAGGTCTGAGGGGCTGTGAACCTGCAGCTGCAGACCTTTTATCAATCCAGAATGTTCTCTTGACAAGTTGGTTCAGTGTTACCAGCATTTATAGAACTTCTGCTGTGTACCAGGCCCTGTGTTGGGCTCTGGAGGTCCCGCGGTGTCCAGACATGTAAGCAGGTGTCCTCGATGTGATGAGACATGGGAAGTGATACAGGCATATCCTTGACAGCAGGTATACCCAGGAGAAGATGCTTGGGTCGAGGCAGATACCCGGGAAGCTTCTAGGGGAGTAGGGACTTGAGCAGGCTTCACAAAATGAATGATGCTTGGCCGATGGACAGGGGTGCCCAAACAGAAAAGTCACAGGGGAGCCAAGCAGCATGGCGCACTTTGAGAACTACCATACCCCGTGCTGCTCCAGGTTAAAGTGTACTGCTCACTTACCAAGCACCAGGGAGGGGAAGGTTCTCAGTGTTTTCAAGGCTCCATCTCTTTTAGTCCTCACAGTATCCCTGAGAAGGAAGAACCATTGTCCCATCTCACAGTTCAGGGCCTGGGGCACAGGGAGGTTAAGTGACGTAGCCAGGATTCATCATTAATTAGTAGTTAGTAAGGAGTGGACTAGGCTTGTTGGACCTTAAAGCCCAGAGGGATGATAGTGGTGGCAGCAAAAATCTAACAATAGTAGTTAACACTCACTGCATACTCACTAAGCGCCAGATACTGCGCTAAGCATTATTTCACTTAATTCTCAACACATGCAAGTCTGTCCTGTTTTATCCCCACCTCACAGAAGAGGACGCTGGGGAATGGTTAAGGGATTGAAGCCCTTTACCAGTGGGTGAAGGTCTGCTCCCAGGCAGCCTTAAAGCAAAGCCTGTGTTCCTAACCACTTCCCTTTTCTGGGTGTCTTTTCCTGGAAGGGCAGAGTGAGGGAAGGCGAGTCTGGAGAGGCAGGCTGAATGGCCCCAGACCCCGGAGGGCCTTGTGTGCAGCACACAGGCCCACAGGCCACGAAGCATGGCAGTCATGGAGTCGGGCTGCCCGCTGCAGGGCCCACGGCTGCAGTGGGGGCCTGCTTTGGAAGGGCGGCCCCAGGATCTCTTCCATGAGTCCAGCTGGGGTCCAGTGTCCTTGAGTTCCACTTTTCTCCTCTAACTAGACTGTCAGGATCTGCCGGGGTGTGGGCTGTGCCGTCTGTTTTGCCGTGGTCTCTTCAGTGGCTGCTGAGCTCTTAGGGTCACATCACGATCTAGTGATGGAATGACTGCAAGGGTGGAAGCAACTAGCCTCACTGCTCAGGCTTCCCTGGGTTGCCTTGGTCCCAGCCAGAGCAGCCTCTGTCCATTGAGCCTCGTGCTTCCTGAGCTCGGCACCTTAGCTCACGAGCCTGCTCCTCCAGCCTCCCCATTTCAGTAACTGGCGGCACCAGTGTTGATGGTTAATTTTATGTACCAACTTGACTGGGCCACAGGGTGCCCAGATATTTGGTCAATCATTATTCTGGATGTTTCTCCAAGGGTGTTTTTGGATGAGATTAACATTTCAATTGGTAGAGTAAAGCAGATTGCCCTCCGTAATGTGGGTGGGCCCCATCCAACCAGCTGAAGGCCTGAGTAGAACAAAAGGACGGACCCTTCCCTAAGTAAAAAAAATTCTCCAGCAGACTTCTTTGGGCTTTATCTGCACCATCGGCTCTCCCGAGTCCCAAGCCTGCCCACCCACACTGCAGATCTGTACTGTGGCCCCCATAATTGCATGAGCCAATTCCTTAAAATAAATCTCTTTCTTTCTCTCTCTCTATATATACACATTCTATGAATTCTGTTTCTCTAGAGAAGCCTGACTAATACAATTGTCCTCCCAGCTGCTCAAGCAGAAACAGAGGCGTCATCCTCTCTCATTACCTACGGCACTGAATCAGTCACCAAGTCCTGTGGCTATCACTTCTCAAAGCGGTCCCGTGCCCGTCCACTTCTCATCACATCACTGACACCTCCTAGGCCAGGGCAGCAGCCCCTCCCCCTGGGTGGCAGCAGCACTCACTAATTGGTCTCTGAGCTAGTCCTGCCCCTTCTCCACACAATGTTCACACAGCAGCCAGAGTAGTTCTTACAAAGGCACATCTCACCCTGTCACTCGGCTGTTAAATCCCTTCAAAGGCATCCCATGGATCTCAGGATAAAGCTGTGATATCAGTTAGGTTTTGCTGCCTAACAAATGATCCCAAACATAGATACTAACAGGCATGTATGGCTTATGATTTGTAACTTGGTCTGGACTCACCAGGGTGGTTCTTCTGGGCTTGTCTGGGCTGACTCATGATTCTAGGGTCAGCTGGGAACAGTCTAGGAGGGACTCAGCTTGGATGGCTGGGCTTTGTTCCACATAATCTCTCACGCTTCAGGATCTGGGAAGTGTTCTAAGAGAAAGAGAGAGTAGAGGCTCAAGGCATCTCGAGGCCCAGGCTCAGAACTGGCATATCACTTCCTCTGCATTCTTTTGGCTCAATCAAGAGAAAAGTCCAGGTCAGATTCAAGGGGTGGGGAGGTGGATTCCAGTTCTTTTTTTTTTTTTTTTTTTTGCGGTACGCGGGCCTCTCACTGTTGTGGCCTCTCCCGTTGCAGAGCACAGGCTCCGGATGTGCAGGCTTAGCGGCCATGGCTCATGGGCCCAGCCCCTCCCCGGCATGTGGGATCTTCCCAGACCGGGGCATGAACCCGTGTCCCCTGCATCGGCAGGCGGACTCTCAACCACTGCGCCACCAGGGAAGCCCGGATTCCACTTCTTGATGGGAGGAGCTGCAAAATCACATTGCAAAGGGGCTAGACTCTGGTAGGGGAATAACTGTAGCCACTTTTGCAACCGACCACAGCCCCAAACCCTTACCCTGGCCTATACAATTCTTTGTGATTTGGTCCCTGTCCTCTACTTCTTGGCATTCCAGCCCCAAAGGCCTCCTTTCAGTCCCTTGAAGCTGCCCAGCTCTTCCCACTCCCGAGACTACACACATGCTGATCCTTTTGCCTGAAATGCCATTCCTTCATTCAGCTGGACAATTGGTCGTCATCTTTCAGGTCTCAGCTCAAATGTTGCTTTTTCGGGAAAATCTTCGTTGACTAATCTGGACTAAGTAGATCAGGTTCTCCAGTTATAAATTCGCAGTGTACATCATTCTTTTCTCAGTAGCGCTCACAACAGTTGGAATTAAATAATTATTATTTTGAATGTTTGTGTCATATGTGTTTCCTCCTAGACTGTAAACTCCATGGACTTCAATTAATTAACTCATCTGTTTACCGAATGTTTATTAAATGCCGATTCTGTGCTAGGCATTGTGCTGAGGTGCTGGGGATATGGGTGGTGAAAAAATAGACCCAATTCCTTTCTCAGGGAATTTGTAATCAGATGGGGACACCAACATTAAGAAGTAATTACCAAAGCAAAAGTAAAATTGCAGTGGAGATAGTTCTACAAAGAAGGGTTACATGGTGCCATGGGGCAATTTGACAGGTAGGAGGGCAGGGAAGGTTTTGCTGTGGGCTGAGATGTGGAAAGTAAGTGTCAATTAGGCAGAGGTGGAGGGTGGAGTGGGTGGAGTGAGACAGCTGTGACCCCACTTCTGGTGGGAGGGAGAATGTGGGGTACAAAGGACTGACAAGGGAGGCTGGAGGGCAGAGACAGAGGGCCAGACATTGTTACAGCACAAGCTTTGGGAGTTAGACTGGGTGTTCTCTGCTGGGTTGGGGGATACCATGAACTTGGCTTTGAACATGATGAGTTTAGGGTAACTTGGAGATATTCAAAGGTTTCTCTAGAGCAGGCAGTTTTACAGGTTTGGAGTTCAGAGGAGGGGTCTGAGCTGAAGATATATGTGGGGTGGTCATAACTAAAGCTGCAGTCATACATAAGACCCTCTATGGGGTGGCATATGAAGGGTGGCAGCTCTTCGTTTTTTTGCTTTTTTTTTTTGCGGTACGCGGGCCTCTCAGTGTTGTGGCCTCTCCCGCTGCGGAGCACAGGCTCCAGACGCGCTCAGCGGCCATGGTTCACGGGCCTAGTCGCTCCACGGCATGTGGGATCTTCCCGGACTGGGGCACGAACCCGCGTCCCCTGCATCGGCAGGTGGACTCTCAACCACTGTGCCACCAGGGAAGCCCAGCTGTTCATCTTTTGTGTGCCTTGGATTCCTTTGGTAGTCTGGGAATGCCTATGATTTTAAATGTGTGAGATAAAATGTATAAGATAACAATGGAAACCAATTATGTTGAAATACAGTTATCAAAATACTAAAAATAAATTTGTGATATAGAAGTATAGATATTTCTTTATTAACTCATTAAATAACAATACCCAGTGGCAGTTCTAATAATTACTATAATTGTAAAGTAGTGATGAATACAGATTTCGAGAAGTCTGCTACAGCTGTTGTGTGGGATGAAGATCCCTGGAATTTTTCTTGAGGACGAGGTGACAGGTTCTGCTAATACTGCTGTGGTTTGTTGTTTGCATTCATAATTGAAGGAATTGCTAAATGTCAGTAAGAGGAAAGTGAAAAAGAAGATGCAGTTTTTTTCACATCCAAGTTCACTGACCCCCTAGGGGCCTGGGGACCCCAGGTTAAGACCCTTTGGTCTAAATCAAGAGGAAGAGAGTGCTTAGGATGCTAGGATAGGGTCTTGGGCCAAGCAGAGGAGGATAAGGCTGAGAAGGGCTGGAAGGGAGACCTGGCAGGTAGGGGGGAAAATGAGTTTTGTCTGTAAAATCCATGGAAAACCAGTGATCCATGAAGGGGGTGGTCAGTTATGTCAAATGCTGAAAGTTCCACGACGTAAGGACTGATAAATGTCTGTTGGATTTGGTGGCTTTGCAGGGAATATTTGTCTTGCTTATTGCTTAATTCCTGGTGCATTTCAGGGCTCATGGTGGGCATTCAGTATTTGTTGAAGGTGAGGATGAGTTGCTATCTCTCCTCATCAGGTCCTGTGGGAACTTGTCTGCCTGATGGAACAGTCAGTGGAGCCTGCAGACACTTCCTGAAATCGATTTCCTGACCAAGGGTACTGTCTACAGGGATCAGTGAACCCCCAGAGTTTTGGAGGCTCTCATCTGTGAGCCACGCCCTTAGGATGGAAGATAAAGCGGCCCCTCCCCATCTAGGATGGTTGGGTTTCAGGCCATGGCCCTCAGGATGGCGCTCACTCTGCCCTGTCCACAGCCACCAGGTTCTCCCATAGAGTTACTGATACTCAGAGCTGGATGTCACCCAGTGGAGGTGACTTCCTCTGAGGGCTCACCTTCGTCTCTGCATTCTCTGCTAGTGCCTGGTGCCCGCGGGGTGGACCCCTGTTTTTGAGAGGTGCTCTGTGTGTGCTGGGAGGTCTGGATTATCACTGCAGATCTCAAGCCATTTGTCCAGTCTCCCCACTCGACGGCATCTTCCTGTGAAGTGGGTCACTTCTGCTCCAGTGCTACGGGGTGAGGGAACCTCACTGAGTCGTGCAGCGTCACCGTAAGTGAAGTGGCCGTTATGAGTTTCTGTCAGGAAGGTTTTGCTTGTAGATCTGAACTGTTTAAAACAGCAGAACAGCCTAAGATGGTGGCTGTGCCAGTGGAGGCAAGAACTTGGCAATGAGAATAACACAGCTTGGGATTTAGTAAGGATTTAACACTCATTCAGTTCAGGGGTTTCAAGCTGTGCTTCAGCGATCCCAGAGGGCTCCAGGATGGGGATAAGAGAGACCCACCAGGTGGGACTCAGGACCTGCACGACCCACTGGAGCATCTCCCTTATATATTGGAACATCTCTTATATACGCTGAGCACCTCTATAATCTCATTGGTCTCAAGAAAGAATTCTGCTGCTCAAAATTTTGAAAATCACTGATTTAGTCCAACTCCCTTATTTGATACAAAAGGCGACTTAAGCCCAAAGAGATAGAAGGCTGAGCCCAAGGTCATGTAGATAGTTGGCAGCAGAGCTAGAACTGGAACTCAGGTCACACAGATAGTCTTTTTTTTTTTTTTTTAACATCTTTATTGGAGTATAATTGCTTTACAATGGTGTGTTAGTTTCTGCTTTATAACAAAGTGAATCAGCTATACATATACATACATCCCCATATCTCCTCCCTCTTGTGTCTCCCTCCCACCCTCCCTGTCCCACCCTTCTAGGAGGTCACAAAGCACTGAGCTGATCTCCTTGTGCCAAGTGTCCATCGATAGATGAATGGGTAAAGAAGATGTGGCACATATATACAGATAGTCTTTTTTGTGGTTTGATTACATAAATACTTATGAAGTCATACATATTACCATTTATTTGTGTATGTAGACACCATGCTTATACATGCATTGTTTCTCCTAACTGCACGCCCCCATGGTGAGTTTGTTTGCTCTGAAAGGTGTTTGGGGAAGGGTGCTTAGGAGTCTTAAAATCTGGAAGCTCTTTTTGACTTTTCTGGCTGAAGAAGCACAAGGTAGATTGAGCAGATCTATGAAGATGTCGAGTGTTTTCCACATACAGAGAAAAGAACCCCCAAAGAAAATGGTCCAACGAGGTTAATAAAGGTCCAGCATTCCTTGGAGACCTGGGAAATTAGTCTGCCAGTGAAAACCTCAGAGGGGTTAATGGAAATTGTGAAGCAGCAGCTCTGCATATTGAAAAGTCTAAAAGTAGCCCCGGAGCCACCTCCTGCACCGGGATAGCCTCCATACTAATTTCAGCCGCTTTGTGCCAGGCTGGCCCAACCTGGATTTCTTCGAGCTACATTCAGAAAACCCCTGCAGTGCCCTCAGCCATGAGCAAAAGAGTGGGGGGAGCTAGATGGAATGTGCCTGGTTATGAATTATGTGCCAAATCCCTTCCCACAGCAAGGGGGCTGTGCCTCTGTGTGTGTGTGTGTGTGTGTGTATATGTGTGTGTGTGTGTGTCTGTGTGAGAGAGAGAGAGAGAGAGAGAGAGAGAGAGAGAGAGAGAGGGAGAGAGAGAGAGAGAGTTTCAGTGTGTGTGGTATCTCAGTTAGCTAGAGCATACAGGCGTCCTGAGTCTTAGAACCCTATTTTTTTTAATCTTCATGAGCCTAGGGCTTGTCTCGTTCAAGCCCCTTATTTTTCACACCAGGACCCTCTAGACCAGAGAGGGTTTATGGAGTTGACCCCCTTCCTCTCTGCTTCTGTAGCTTCCTGTCCTGCTCCATCAAAGCCCATCTCAGCTGGTACCTGTCTGTCTCCCACGAGTCTTGATAGTGGGCACTCTGTCTCATTCAACTTTGATGCCCAGTGCCTGGCGGAGGGTCTTGGCACATTGGAGGTGTTCAGGAAATTTTTGTTTTTAATTAATTAATTAATTTTTCGCTGTGTTGGGTCTTCGTTGCTGCACGCGGGCTTTCTCTACTTGTGGCAAGGGGGGCTACTCTTCGTTGTGGTGTGTGGGCTTCTCATTGCTGTGGCTTCTCTTGTTGCAGAGCACAGGCTCTAGGTGTGCGGGCTTCAGTAGTTGTGGCACATGGGCTCAGTAGTTGTGGCTCGCGGGCTCTACAGCGCAGACTCAGTAGTTGTGGTGCACGGGCTTAGTTGCTTTGTGGCATGTGGGATCTTCCCGGAGCAGGGCTCCAACCTGTGTCCCCTGCCTTTGCAGGCGGATTCTTAACCACTGTGCCACCAGGGAAGCCCCAGGAAATTTTTGTTGATGGATTGATTGACTGAATGAGTGAATGAATGAATGAATGAATGAGTGAGATTTCTTAGGAGAAATCTTCTAAGAGTCAGATTTTCCACAAGGAGAGGCAGGAGGTCATGGGAAAATTTTTTGAGCTGAAGCCAAGCGCTACTTCCTTTTTACAAATTAAGAAACAATAATGGGGACTTCCCTGGTGGTCCAGTGGTTAAGACTTCACCTTCCAATGCAGGTGGGGTTTGATCCCTGGTCAGAGAGCTAAGATCCCACATGCCTAGTGGCCAAAAAACTAAAAAACATAAAACAGAAGCAATATTGTAACAAAGTCAATAAAGATTTTAAGAATGGTCCACATCAAAAAAATCTTAAAAAAAAGAAACAATAATGCCTTTCATTTCTATAACATTTATGATTTCAAAAAATGTTCATTTGATCCTCCTGATAACTTGCGAGAAAGACTGGAGGTGTTTGTTACCCATACCGTATGGATGAGGAAAGTGAGGCCCTGGGAGAATCAACGCTTCCTCAGGGCCACACAGTTGCTGAGAGGCCAGGGTTAAGTCCTCTAGGCATCAGCCAGAGCCTTGTTCTAGAAGCAGGTGTCCTGTTGGATTGTCTTAGAAAACCTTGCAGGAAATCTCTCAGTGAGAGAAATCATGGCCAGGCATTTGATGAAAGAAAACCAGAGTTAGCATCTGTTTAGTGCTTTCCAGACCCTTTGATGTGCTTTCTCACAAATCATCTTGTTGGTCCCCTCCACGCCCCTGAGATGTGTCACTCACATTGTGTAGGCAAGGCAACAGGATCAAAGCCATTGATTTGCTCCAGTCCGCTCACGGATAAATGATGGCATTGGAGCTGGGCCCAGGTCCTCAGTCACCCGAGCCCCAGCTCCAGCATCTGTAGGCCAGGCATCAGCCCAGAGATTGACAGGGCAGGTTTGAGAGCTAGAAGATCTCATAATCTAAGGAACCTGGGTCCCGCACACAAGGTGGTGGGCACTCCTGGGTTAAAGGCTGTGGTGCTGGGAGACTGGTGGGCAGGTTTAGAACCAGAGGAGAGCGGGAAGTTGAGAGAGGAAAAATCCTTTATAAGATGGAAAAGTGAGCAAAACCAGAGGGACAGGAAAGAAATCAGGGATTATACCAGCTGGACATGGGTGGGAAAGAATGATGTAAGCTAAATGCATGTAGACAAACAGAATATAGAGTTCTCCCTCTGAAATGCCTTTCAGTGGCAAAATGTAAAGAGATGTTATTTTTGTATTTGTGACATTTTAGGCTTCAGCTACTTGTAATTGAAAATGAAAAGAGAAAATCCCAAAGCAGCCTAATTTATTCGTTATCGAGTTAAGGAAAATGACAGAGGAAGGACACGGCACTTAGCTGCTAATTGCCATTCTTTGACAACTCACCAAGACCATCCTCAGCTTATTTCAAATAGGCATGTTCTTAACTCCTCATTTCTATCACTGACATCACTGCTGAGGGAAAGGTGGGTGAGAAAAGACCACAGAAACACATCAGGAACCATGAATCACAGCAAGGTGAAGAAAATTAACAGTGTCACAGAGAGGCGGCCCTGGACAGAATGTACAGCCCTTTCGGAGCAAGGGATGGGGGCCCTGGTGGGGCTTCCTGGCCTCTGAGTCCCCTCTGTTCCCCAGATGGCAAGCAGAGTTCCCTCCAGGCCTCAGCCCTGCAATCTGCTTCTTCTCTTTGTTTGAGGTTTTGACTGATCTTGGATGTAATTTTGTCTTCTAGGACTTCCGATAAATCTCCGAGCAGGAAATAATATGATTTTTTTCCTTTCTCCTCCGTGAAAAGAGGGCAGGACCTTACAATAAGTTTCTTTGTGAAAGAGGATGGATTGAGATGTTTGGAGGGTAGGAAGGAATTAAAGGAGGATTGTAAATAAAAGGAGCTTGGTAGTGACTGACGAGTGAATCCCAAACTATCGTGAATAGCTGCTATGGTCAAGTTCCCGTCCCCCAAACCCTAACCATGCATTTCAGCTGCATCCCTACCGCCTCCTCCTCCACCAAGAAATATTCCCAAACCTTCACATGAATGGGTTCAAACCCAAACTGGAACTTATATGCTGTCTAATGCTATTGGATTTGTCAAATATATAATTTTCAAAATGTTCAAAATGCCACTCAAACAAATACAGAATGAAAATGTGTCAAAGATTTGTTGAACTCATTAATTATTGAGGGGACCGAAGGATGTTAAGGATGTTCCCAAGAGAGGGTGGTGACCTTGAGGTCTAACTCTTCCCGGGCAAGGGCCCTCCTTGGCTCTACAAGGCGCCGCAGTGTGGCCGCAGCTTTTGTCTTTGGCTGTCTTGACCCCTGAGGAGGGGTCAGCTGGATGAGGCAGCATCACCCCATCTCCAGGGTGCAGAGAGCTGCCGGCACCCAGCTATTCTGTTGTTAGATTTTTAAAGGAGCACTCGCTTCCCCTCATAGCTCTGTGTTGTCATGTACAGGATGTAACAAATTCTTCCAAGAGGCAGATGAGGCTGTTCTCTTTGGAAACTGAGTTGAATGGGATTGATTTTTAGGTGGCAGCTCTTTCTCAGGCAGGTTTTAGGTAAAAACGGTCAAGAGATGAGATTGTGAGGAATTTTGAAATCGGACTCGAGCGAGTGCCTTGCAAAGACTGTTTTGGAGGCTCACTTGATTCATCTGAACACATAGTAGGTGCAGAACAGTGTCTGCATCATCTCAAGACGGTCCCTTAGGGCAGCAAGGACCCCTTTTCCAGGAGAGGGTGTAGAAGGGCTGGTAGGAAGTGGGGAGGTGTCGTGCTCATTGCTGAGAGCGATTTCTTGCCCTCTCGCCCCCATTTCATATTCCACCTCTTTTCAGAAGATGAATTCGAGAGTATTTCGTCCTATTTCCTCCTCTTTGTGATGACATCACTGTCATGATCCTCATGGTTGGCAGTTTTTGGTGACTCACCACTTTGCTATTTTGGTGGCTGTACATTTCAGGAGATAATTGCCTTCCCCTCCCCCTGAGCACCACACCTGCTCACATTTGGAGACTTCCAGAATGACAGCACCTTGCCAGGCAGCGGCTCCCTGAGCGTGGTGGTGGGAGTGAGAGTAATTATGAATGAAGGAGGGAAGTGACACAGTGGGTGAAAAGACAGGCCTGCTGCCCCAGCTGGGAGCTGTCAGTCCTGACATCACCCCGAGGCTCAGCTCTTCTTATTCAGGAGGAAAAGAGGGAAATTGCCTGGGAATGAAGGCTGCTCACCTGAAACCAAGCTCTACGTAGGTGCTCCAAGTGTTGAAATTCTCCTGAGAGAGAGGGGGCTTCTGAGGAAAACTTCCAGAGCATGGTGTTCTGGGATTTTCTTCTTAATGGGAAAGAGGGTTCCTATCCTTTCTGGGAAATCCCCTAGTTTCTTCTGAGGGAGCCCAGGTCTCTCAATAGGCCATGTTCAAGTTGGCTTGGTAAACCGAGATTCTGGCTCAAACGTGCTTCCTTTCTGACCCATCCTGCTTTAAGAGACAGTAAGTGACCCCAAGTGACCCCTGCAGCCCCCGAATCTCTTGTAATAATCTTCTCTAGAGGCCAAAAGGTAACTTTAAATATATCTGCTCATGGTATATCTTTCATGATGATTTAAAATTCTTTTTTTTCTTTTATTGAAGTATACTTGATTTACAATGTAATGTTAGTTTCAGGTATACAGCAGAATGATTGAGTTATACATATATATCTATTCTTTTTCAGATTCTTTTTTTTTGACATCTTTATTGGAGTATAATTGCTTTACAATGGTGTGTTAGTTTCTGCTTTATAACAAAGTGAATCAGTTATACATATGTTCCCATATCTCTTCCCTCTTGCATCTCCCTCCCCCCCACCCTCCCTATCCCACCCCTCTAGGTGGTCACAAGCACCAAGCTTGTGATCTCCCTGTGTCATGTGGCTGCTTCCCACTAGCTATCTATTTTACGTTTGGTAGTGTATATAAGTCCATGCCACTCTCTCACTTTGTCACAGCTTACCCTTCCCCCTCCCCATATCCTCAAGTCCATTCTCTAGTAGGTCTGTGTCTTTATTCCCATCTTACCCCTAGGTTCTTCATGACGTTTCATTTTTTCTTAGATTCCATATATATGTGTTAGCATACGGTATTTGTTTTTCACTTTCTGACTTACTTCACTCTGTATGACAGACTCTAGGTCCATCCACCTCACTACAAATAACTCAATTTCGTTTCTTTTTATGGCTGAGTAATATTCCATTGTATATATGTGCCACATCTTCTTTATCCATTCATCTGATGATGGACACTTAGGTTGCTTCCATGTCCTGGCTATTGTAAATAGTGCTGCAATGAACATTTTGGTACATGACTCCTTTAGAATTATGGTTTGCTCAGGGTATATGCCCAGTAGTGGGATTGTTGGGTTGTATGGTAGTTCTATTTGTAGTTTTTTAAGGAACCTCCATACTGTTCTCCATATTGGCTGTATCAATTTACGTTCTCACCAGCAGTGCAAGAGGGTTCCCTTTTCTCCACACCCTCTCCAGCGTTTATTGTTTCTAGATTTTTTGATGATGGCCATTCTGAGTGGTGTGAGGTGATATCTCATCATAGTTTTGATTTGCATTTCTCTAATGATTAATGATGTTGAGCATTATTTCATGTGTTTGTTGGTAGTCTGTATATCTTCTTTGGAGAAATGTCTATTTAGGTCTTCTGCCCATTTTTGGATTGGGTTGTTTGTTTTTTTGTTATTTGTTATTGCATGAGCTGCTTATAAATTCTGGAGATTAATCCTTTGTCAGTTGCTTCATTTGCAAGTATTTTCTCCCATTCTGAGGGTTGACTTTTGGTCTTGTTTATGCTTTCCTTTGCTGTGCAAAAGCTTTGCAGTTTCATTGGGCCCCATTTGTTTATTTTTGTATTTATTTCCATTTCTCTAGGAGATGGGTCAAAAAGGATCTTGCTGTGATTTATGTCATAGAGTGTTCTGCCTATGTTTTCCTCTAAGAGTTTGATAGTTTCTGGCCTTACATTTAGATCTTTAATCCATTTTGAGCTTATTTTTGTGTATGGTGTTAGGGAGTGTTCTAATCTCATACTTTTACATGTACCTGTCCAGTTTTCCCAGCACCACTTATTGAAGAGGCTTTCCTTTCTCCACTGTACATTCCTGCCTCCTTTATCAAAGATAAGGTGACCATATGTGCGTGGGTTAATCTCTGGGCTTTCTATCCTGTTCCATTGATCTGTATTTTCTGTTTTTGTGCTAGTACCATACTATCTTGATTACTGTAGCTTTGTAGTATAGTCTGAAGTCAGGGAGCCTGATTCCTCCAGCTCCATTTTTCGTTCTCAAGATTGCTTTGTCTATTTGGGGTCTTTTGTGTTTCCATACAAATTGTGAAATTTTTTGTTCTAGTCCTGTGAAAAATGGCAGTGGTAGTTTGATAGGGATTGCATTCAATCTTTAGATTTCTTTGGGTAGTAGAGTCATTTTCACAATGTTGATTCTTCCCATCCAAGAACATGGTATATCTCTCCATCTATTTGTATCATCTTTAATTTCTTTTTTTTTTTTTAATCTTTATTGGAGTATAATTGCTTTACAATGGTGTGTTAGTTTCTGCTTTATAACAAAGTGAATTCGTTATACATATACATATGCGCCCACATCTCTTCCCCCTTGCGTCTCCCTCCCTCCCACCCTCCCTATCCCACCCCTCCATGCGGTCACAAAGCACCGAGCTGATCTCCCTGTGCTATGCGGCTGCTTCCCACTAGCTATCTACCTTACATTTGGTAGTGTATATATGGCCATGACTCTGTCTCGCTTTGTCACAGCTTCCCCTTCCCCTTCCCCATATCCTTAAGTCCATTCTCTAGTAGGTCTGTGTCTTTATTCCTGTCTTACCCCTAGGTTCTTCATGACATTTTTTTCTCTTAAATTCCATATATATGTGTTAGCATACGGTATTTGTCTTTCTCTTTCTGACTTACTTCACTCTGTATGACAGACTCTAGGTCCATCCACCACATTACAAATAGCTCAATTTCATTTCTTTTTATGGCTGAGTAATATTCCATTGTATATATGTGCCACATCTTCTTTATCCATCCATCTGACGATGGACACTTAGGTTGTTTCCATCTCCTGGCTATTGTAAATAGAGCTATAATGAACATTTTGGTACATGACTCCTTTTGAATTATGGTTTTCTCAGGGTATATGCCCAGTAGTGGGATTGCTGGGTCGTATGGTAGTTCTGTTTGTATTTTTTTAAGGAACCTCCATACTGTTCTCCGTAGTGGCTGTACCAATTCACATTGCCACCAGCAGTGCAAGAATGTTTCCTATTCTCCACACCCTCTCCAACATTTATTGTTTCTAGGTTTTTTGATAATGGCCATTTTGACTGGTGTGAGATGATATCTCATTGTAGTTTTGATTTGCATTTCCCTAATGATTAATGATGTTGAGTATTCTTTCATGTGTTTGTTGGCAGTCTGTATATCTTCTTTGGAGAAATGTCTATTTAGGCCTTCTGCCCATTTTTGGATTGGGTTGTTTGCTCTTTTGTTATTGAGCTGCATGAGCTGCTTGTAAATTCTGGAGATTAATCCTTTGTCAGTTGCTTCATTTGCAAGTATTTTCTCCCATTCTGAGGGTTGACTTTTGGTCTTGTTTATGCTTTCCTTTGCTGTGCAAAAGCTTTGCAGTTTCATTAGGCCCCATTTGTTTATTTTTATTTCCTTTTCTCTAGGAGGTGGGTCAAAAAGGATCTTGCTGTGATTTATGTCATAGAGTGTTCTGCCTATGTTTTCCTCTAAGAGTTTGATAGTTTCTGGCCTTACATTTAGATCTTTAATCCATTTTGAGCTTATTTTTGTGTATGGAATTAGGGAGTGAACTAATCTCATACTTTTACATGTACCTGTCCAGTTTTCCCAGCACCACTTATTGAAGAGGCTTTCCTTTCTCCACTGTACATTCCTGCCTCCTTTATCAAAGATAAGGTGACCATATGTGCGTGGGTTTATCTCTGGATTTTCTATCCTCTTCCATTGATCTTTCTGTTTTTGTGCTAGTACCATACTGTCTTGATTACTGTAGCTTTGTAGTATAGTCTGAAGTCAGGGAGCCTGATTCCTCCAGCTCCATTTTTCGTTCTCAAGATTGCTTTGTCTATTTGGGGTCTTTTGTGTTTCCATACAAATTGTGAACTTTTTTGTTCTAGTTCTGTGAAAATGCCAGTGTTAGTTTGATAGGGATTGCATTGAATCTGTAGATTGCTTTGGGTAGTAGAGTCATTTTCACAATGTTGATTCTTCCAATCCAAGAACATGGTATATCTCTCCATCTATTTGTATCATCTTTAATTTCTATCATCAGTGTCTTATAATTTTCTTCATACAGGTCTTTTTTCTCCTTAGGTAGGTTTATTCCTAGATATTTTATTCTTTTTGTTGCAGTGGTAAATGGGAGTGTTTTTTTAATTTCATTTTCAGATTTTTTATCATTAGTGTATAGGAATGCAAGAGATTTCTGTGCATTAATTTTGTATCCTGCTACTTTACCAAATTCATTGATTAGCTCTGGTAGTTTTCTGGTAGCATCTTTGGGATTCTTTATGTATAGTATCATGTCACCCGCAAACAGTGACAGCTTTACTTCTTCTTTTCCGATTTGTATTCCTTTTATTTCTTTTTCTTCTCTGATTGTTGTGGCTAAAACTTCCAAAACTATGTTGAATAAGAGCGGTGAGAGTGGGCAACCTTGTCTTGTTCCTGATCTTAGTGGAAATACTTTCAGTTTTTCACCATTGAGGACGATGTTGGCTGTGGGTTTTTCATATATGGCCTTTATTATGTGGAGGAAAGTTCCCTCTATGCCTAATTTCTGCAGGGTTTTTATTATAAATGGGTGTTGAATTTTATCAAAAGCTCTCTCTGCATCTATTGAGATGATCATATGGTTTTTCCCCTTCAATTTGTTAATGTGGTGTATCACGCTGATTGATTTGCATATATTGAAGAATCCTTGCATTCCTGGAATAAACCCCACTTGATCATGGTGCATGATCCTTTTAATGTGCCGTTGGATTCTGTTTGCTAGCATTTTGTTGAGGATTTTGGCATCTGTGTTGATCAGCGATACTGGCCTATAGTTTTCTTTCTTTGTGACATCTTTGTCTGGTTTTGGTATCAGGGTGAAGGTGGCCTCATAGAATGAGTATGGGAGTGTTCCTCCCTCTGGCTATATTTTAGAAGAGTTTGAGAAAGGTAGGTGTTAGCTCTTCTCTAAATGTTTCATGGAATTTACCTGTGAAGCCATCTGGTCCTGGGCTTTTGTTTGTTGGAAGATTTTTAATCACAGTTTCAATTTCAATGTTTGTGATTGGTCTGTTCATATTTTCTCTTTCTTCTTGGTTCAGTCTTGGCAGGTTGTGCATTTCTAAGAATTTGTCCATTTCTTCCAGGTTGTCCATTTTATTGGCATAGAGTTGCTTGTAGTAATCTCTCATGATCTTTTGTATTTCTGCAGTGACAGTTGTTACTTCTCCTTTTTCATGTCTAATTCTATTGATTTGAGTCTTCTCCCTTTTTTTCTTGATGAGTCTGGCTAATGGTTTATCAATTTTGTCTATCTTCTCAAAGAACCAGCTTGTAGTTTTATTGACCTTTGGTATCCTTCATTTCTTTTTCATTTATTTCGGATCTGATCTTTATGATTTCTTTCCTTCTGCTAGCTTTGGGGTTTTTTTGTTCTTTTGTTTTCTAATTGCTTTAGGTGCATGGTTAGGTTGTTTATTTGAGATGTTTCCTGTTTCTTAAGGTAGGATTGTATGGCTATGAACTTCCCTCTGCTTTTGCTGCATCCCATAGGTTTTGGGTCGTGTGTCTGTATTGTCATTTGTTTCTAGGTATTTTTTGATTTCCTCTTTGATTTCTTCAGTGATCACTTCGTTATTAAGTAGTGTATTGTTTAGCCTCCATGTGTCTGTATTTTTTACAGATCTTTTCCTGTAATTGATATCTAGTCTCATGGCATTGTGGTCGGAAAAGATACTTGATACAATTTCAATTTTCTTAAATTTACCAAGGCTTGATTTGTGACCCAAGATATGATCTATCCTGGAGAATGTTCCATGAGCACTTGAGAAAAATGTGTATTCTGTTGTTTTTGGATGGAATGTCCTATAAATATCAATTCAGTCCATCTTGTTTAATGTATCATTTAAAGCTTGTGTTTCCTTATTTATTTTCATTTTGAATGATCTGTCCATTGGTGAAAGTGGGGTGTTAAAGTCCCCTACTATGAATGTGTTACTGTCGATCTCCCCTTTTATGGCTGTTAGTATTTGCCTTATGTATTGAGGTGCTCCTATGTTGGGTGCATAAATATTTACAATTGTTATATCCTCTTCTTGGATCGATCCGTTGATCGTTATGTAGTGTCCTTCTTTGTCTCTTCTAATAGTCTTTATGTTAAAGTCTATTCTGTCTGATAGGAGAATTGCCACTCCAGCTTTCTTTTGGTTTCCATTTGCATGGGATATCTTTTTCCATCCCCTTACTTTCAGTCTGTATGTGTCTCTAGGTCTGAAGTGGGTCTCTTGTAGACAGCATATATATGGGTCTTGTTTCTGTATCTATTCAGCACGTCTGTGTCTTTTGCTTGGAGCATTGAATCCATTTACATTTAAGGTAATTATCGATATGTATGTTCCTATTCCCATTTTCTTAATTGTTTTGGGTTTATTATTGTAGGTCTTTTCCTTCTCTTGTGTTTTTGCCTAGAGAAGTTCCTTTAGCGCTTGTTGTAAAGCTTGTTTGGTGGTGCTGAACTCTCTCAGCTTTTGCCTGTCTGTAAAGGTTTTAATTTCTCCATCAACTCTGAATGAGATCCTTGCTGGGTAGAGTAATCTTGGCTGTAGGTTTTTCTCCTTCATCACTTTAAATATGTCCTGTCACTCCCTTCTGGCTTGCAGAGCTTCTGCTGAAAGATCAGCTGTTAACCTTATGGGGATTCCCTTGTGTGTTATTTGTTGTTTTTCCCTTGCTGCTTTTAATATGTTTTCTTTGTATTTAATTTTTGACAGTTTGATTAATGTGTCTTGGTGTGTTTCTCCTTGGGTTTATCCTGTATGGGACTCTCTGTGCTTCATGGACTTGATTAACTATTTCCTTTCCCATATTAGGGAAGTTTTCAACTCTAATCTCTTCAAATATTTTCTCAGTCCCTTTCTTTTTCTCTTCTTCTTCTGGGACCCCTGTAGTTCAAATGTTGGTGCGTTTAATGTTGTCCCAGAGGTCTCTGAGAGTGTCCTCAGTTCTTTTCATTCTTTTTTCTTTATTCTGCTCTGCAGTAGTTACTTCCACTGTTTTATCTTCCAGGTCACTTATCCGTTCTTCTGCCTCAGTTATTCTGCTATTGATCCCTTCTAGAGTATTTTTAATTTCATGTATTGTGTTGTTCATCATTGCTTGTTTCCTCTTTAGTTTTTCTAGGTCCTTGTTAAATGTTTCTTGCATTTTCTCTATTCTATTTCCAAGATTTTGGATCAACTTTACTATCATTATTCTGAATTCTTTTTCAGGTAGAAGGCCTATTTCCTCTTCATTTGTTAGGTCTGATGGGATTTTATCTTGCTCCTTCATCTTCTGTGTGTTTTTCTGTCTTCTCATTTTGCTTATCTTACTGTGTATGGGGTCTCCTTTTTGCAGGCTGCAGGTTTGTAGTTCCCGTTGTTTTTGGTGTCTGTCCCCAGTGGCTAAAGTTGGTTCAGTGGGTTGTGTAGGCTTCCTGGTGGAGGGGACTAGTGCCTGTGTTCTGGTGGATGAGGCTGGATCTTGTCTTTCTGGTGGGCAGGTCCACGTGTGGTGGTGTGTTTTGGGGTGTCTGTGGCCTTATCATGATTTTAGGCAGCCTCTCTGCTAATGGGTGGGGTTGTGTTCCTGTCTTGCTAATTGTTTGGCATAGGGTGTCCAGCACTGTAGCTTGCTGGTCGTTGAGTGAAGCTGGGTGTTGGTGTTGAGATGGAGATCTCTGGGAGATTTTTCGCCGTTTGATAATACGTGGAGCTGGGAGGTCTCTTGTGGACCAGTGTCCTGAAGTTGGCTCTCCCACCTCAGAGCCACAGCACTGACTCCTGGCTGTAGCACCAAGAGCCTTTTATCCAAACGGCTCAGAATAAAAGGGAGAAACAGTAGAATGAAATAAAGAAAGAGGATAAAATAAAATAAAGTAAGATAAAAATAAAGTCATTAAAATAAAAAATAATTATTAAGAAAAAATTTTTTAAAGTAAAAAAAAAAACAAACCGACAGAACCCTAGGACAAATGGTGAAAGCAAAGCTATACAGACAAAATCTCACACAGAAGCATATACATACACACTCACAAAAAGAGGAAAAGGGGAAAAAAATAATATATCTTGCTCTCAACGTCCACCTCCTCAATTTGGTATGATTCGGTGTCTATTCAGGTATTTCACCGATGCAGGGTACATCAAGTTGATTGTGGAGATTTAATCCGCTGCTCCTGAGGCTGCTGGGAGAAATTTCCCTTTCTCTTCTTTGTTAGCACAGCTCCCGGGTTCAGCTTTGGATTTGGCCCCGCCCCTGCGTGTAGGTCGCCGGAGGGCGTCTGTTCTTCGCTCAGACAGGACGGGGTTAAAGGAGCCGCTGATTAGGGGCTCTGGCTCACTCAGGCCGGGAGGAGGGAGGGGTACGGAGTGCGGGGCGAGCTTGCAGCGGTAGAGGCCAGCGTGACGTTGTACCAGCCTGAGGCGGGCCGTGCGTTCTCCCGGGGAAGGTGTCCCTGAATCACGGGACCCTGGCAGTGGCGGGCTGCACAGGCTCCCCTGAGGGGAGGTGTGGATAGTGACCTGTGCTCGCCCACAGGCTTCTTGGTGGCGGCAACAGCGGCCTTAGCGTCTCATGCCCGTCCCTTGGGTCCACGCTGATAGCCGTGGCTCGCGCCCGTCTCTGGAGTTCCTTTAAGCAGCGCTCTTAATCCCCTCTCCCAGGTACTTGGGGAGTTTCTTGCCTTTTGGGAGGTCTGAGGTCTTCTGCCAGCGTTCAGTGGTTGTTCTGTAGGAGTTGTTCCACGTTTAGATGTATTTCTGATGTATCTGTGGGGAGGAAGGTGATCTCCGCATCTTACTCTTCCGCCATCTTCCCCCTCCTTTCCCAGATTCTTTTTGATTATAGGTTATTACAAGATATTGAATATAGTTCCCTGGACTACACGGTAGTTGTTTAACTCTATTTTTTAAATTTTACTTATTTTTTTATACCACTGGTTCTTATTAGTTATCAATTTTATACACATCAGTGTATACATGTCAATCCCAATTGACCAATTCATCACACCACCATCCCCACCCCGCCGCAGCTTGCCCCCCTTGGTGTCTAGACGTTTGTTTTCTACATCTATGTCTCAGTTTCTGCCCTGCAAACCTGTTCATCCGTACCATTTTTCTAGGTTCCACATACATGCGTTAATATACGATATTTGTTTTTCTCTTTCTGAATTACTTCACTCTGTATGACAGTCTCTAGATCCATCCACGTCTCAACAAGTGACCCAATTTCGTTCCTTTTTATGGCTGAGTGATATTCCATTGTATGTATATACCACATCTTCTTTATCCATTCGTCTGTCGATGGGCACTTAGGTTGCTTCCATGACCTGGCTGTTGTCAATAGTGCTGCAATGAACATTGGGGTGCATGTGTCTTTTTGAATTATGGTTTTCTCTGGGTATATGCCTAGTAGTGGGATTTCTGGATATGGTAATTCTATTTTTAATTTTTTAAGGAACCTCCATACTGTTCTCCGTGTGGCTGTATCAATTTACATTCCCACCAACAGCGCAAGAGGGTTCCCCTTTCTCCACACCCTCTCCAGCATTTGTTGTTTGTAGATTTTCTGATGATGCCCATTCTAACTGGTGTGAGTTGAGGTGATACCTCATTGTAGTTTTGATTTGCATTTCTCTAGTATTGATGTTGAGCAGCTTTTCATGTGCTTCTTGGCCATATGTATGTCTTCTTTGGAGAAATGTCTATTTTGGTCTTCTGCCCATTTTTGGATTGGGTTGTTTGTTTCTTTAATATTGAGCTGCATGAGCTGTTTATATATTTTGGAGATCAATTCTTTGTCAGTTGCTTCATTTGCAAATATTTTTCCCATTCTGAGAGTTGTCTTTTCGTCTTGTTTGTGGTTTCCTTTGCTGTGCAAAGGCTTTGAAGTTTCATTAGGTCCCATTTGTTTATTTTTGTTTTTATTTCCGTTACTCTAGGAGGTTGAGTAATGGAAAAAAGAGCTTGCTGTGATTTATGTCAAAGAGTGTTCTTCCTATGTTTTCCTCTAAGAGTTTTACAATGTCTGGTCTTACATTTAGGTCTCGAATCCATTTTGAGTTTATTTTTGTGTATGGTGTTAGAGAGTGTTCTAATTTCATTCTTTTATATGTAGCTGTCCAGTTTTCCCAGCACCACTTATTGGAGAGACTGTCTTTTCTCCATTGTATATCCTTGCATCGTTTGTCATAGATTAGTTGACCATAGGTGCGTGGGTTTATCTCTGGGTTTTCTATCTTGTTCCATTGATCTATGTTTCTGTTTTTGTGCCAGTACCACATTGTCTTGATTACTGTAGCTTTGTAGTATAGTCTGAAGCCAGGGAGTCTGATTCCTCCCACTCTTTTTTTTTCCCTCAAGACTGCTTTGCCTATTTGGGGTCTTTTGTGTCACCATACAAATTTTAAGATTTTTTGTTCTAGTTCCGTAAAAAATGCCATTGGTAATTTGATAGGGATTGCATTGAATCTGTAGATTGCTTTGGGTAGTATAGTCATTTTCACAATATTGATTCTTCCAATCCAAGAACATGGTACATCTCTCTATCTGTTGGTATCATCTTTAATTACTTTCATCAGTGTCTTATAGTTTTCTGCATACAGGTCTTTTGCCTCCCTAGGTAGGTTTATCTCTAGGTATTTTATTCTTTTTGTTGCAGTGGTAAATTGGAGTGTTTCCTTAATTTCTCTTTCAGAGTTTTCATCATTAGTGTATGGGAATGCAAGAGATTTCAGTGCATTAATTTTGTATCCTGCAACTTTACCAAATTCATTGATTAGCTCCAGTAATTTTCTGGTGGCATCTTTAGGATTCTCTATGTATAGTATCATATCATCTGAAAAGAGTGACAGTTTTACTTCTTCTTTTCCGATTTGGATTCCTTTTACTTCTTTTTCTTCTCTGATTGCCATGGGTAGGACTTCCAAAACTATGTTGAATAATAGTGGCGAGAGTGGACATCTTGTCTTGTTCCTGATCTTAGAGGAAATGCTTTCAGTTTTTCACCATTGAGAATGATGTTTGTTGTGGGTTTGTCATATATGGCCTTTATTATGTTGAGGAAAGTTCCCTCTATGCCCACTTTCTGGAGAGTTTTTATCATAAATGGGTGTTGAATTTTTTCAAAAGCTTTTTCTACATCTATTGAGTTGTTCATATGGTTTTTCTTCTTTAATTTGTTAATGTGGTGTATCACATTGATTGATTTGCATCTAGTGAAGAATCCTTGCATCCCTGGGATAAATCCCACTTAATCATGGTGTATCATCCTTTTAATGTGTTGTTGGATTCTGTTTTCTAGTATTTTGTTGAGGATTTTTGCATCTATATTCATCAGTGATATTGGTCTGTAATTTTCCTTTTTTGTAGTATCTTTGTCTGGTTTTGGTATCAGGGTGATGGTGGCCTCATAGAATGAGTTTGGGAGTGTTCCTTCCTCTGCAGTTTTTGGAATAGTTTGAGAAGGATGGGTGTTAGCTCTTCTCTAAATGTTTGATGGTATTTACCTGTGAAGCCATCTGGTCCTGGACTTTTGTTTTTTGGAAGATTTTTAATCACAGTTTCAATTTCATTACTTGTGATTGTGCTCTTCATATTTTTTATTTCTTCCTGGTTCAGTCTTGGCAGGTTGTGCATTTCTAAGAATTTGTCCATTTCTTCCAGGTTGTCCATTTTATTGGCATAGAGTTGCTTTTAGTAGTCTCTTAGGATGCTTTGTATTTCTGCGGTGTCTGTTGTAACTTCTCCTTTTTCATTTCTAATTTTATTGATTTGAGTCCTCTCCCTCTTTTTCTTGATGAGTATGGCTAATGTTTTATCAATTCTGTTTATCTTCTCAAAGAACCAGCTTTTAGTTTTATTCATCTTTGCCCTTGTTTTCTTTGTTTCTATTTCATTTATTTCTGCTCTGATCTTTATGATTTCTTTCCTTCTGCTAACTTTGGGTTTTGTTTGTTCTTCTTTCTCTAGTTCCTTTAGGTGTAAGGTTAGATTGTTTATTTGAGATTTTTCTTGTTTCTTGAGGTACGCTTGTATAGCTATAAACTTCCCTCTTAGAACTGCTTTTGCTGCATCCCATAGGTTTTGGATTGTCGTGTTTTCATTGTCATTTGTCTCGAGATATTTTTTGATTTCCTCTTTGATTTCTTTAGTGACCTCTTGGTTATTTAGTAATGTATTGTTTCGCCTCCATGTGTTTGTGTTTTTTTCCCTGTGTTCATTTCTAATCTCATAGTGTTTTGGTCAGAAAAGATGCTTGGTATGATTTCAATTGTCTTAAATATACTGAGGCTTGATTTGTGACCCAAGATGTGATCTATCCTGGAGAATGTTCCGTGCGCATTGAGAAGAAAGTGTAATCTGCTGTTTTTGGATGGAATGGCCTATAAATATCAATTAAATCTATCCGGTCTATTGTGTCATTTAAAGCTTGTGTTTCCGGGGCTTCCCTGGTGGTCCATGGTTGAGAGTCTGCCTGCCGATGCAGGGGACATGGGTTTGTGCCCCAGTCTGGGAAGATCCTACATGCCACGGAGTGGCTGGGCCTGTGAGCCATGGCCGCTGAGCCTGTGCGTCCGGAGCCTATGCTTCGCAACGGGAGAGGCCACAGCAGTGAGGGGTCCGCGTACCCCCACCCCCCAAAAAAAGCTTGTGTTTCCTTATTTATTTTCATTTTGCATGATTTGTCCATTGGTGTAAGTGAGGTGTTAAAGCCCCCCACTATTATTGTGTTAGTGTCGATTTCCTCTTTTATAGCTGTTAGCAGTTGTCTTCTGTATTGAGGTGCTCCTATGTTGGGTGCATATATATTTATAATTGTTATATCTTCTTCTTGCATTGATCCTTTGATCATTATGTAGTGTCCTTCCTTGTCCCTTGTAACATTCTTTATTTTAAAGTCTATTTTATCTGATATGAGTATAGCTACTCCAGCTTTCTTTTGATTTCCATTTGCATGGAATATCTTCTTCCATCCCCTCACTTTCAGTCTGTGTGTGTCTCTAGGTCTGAAGTGGGTTTCTTCTAGACAGCATATATTTGGGTCTTGCTTTTGTATCCTTTCAGCAAGCCTGTGTCTTTTGGTTGGAGCATTTAATCCATTCACGTTTAAGGTAATTATCGATATGTATGTTCCTATGACCTTTTTCTTAATTGTTTTGGGTTTGTTTTTGTAGGTCCTTTTCTTCTCTTGTGTTTCCCACTTAGAGAAGTTCCTTTAGCATTTGTTGTAGAGGTGGTTTGGTGGTGCTGAATTTTCTTAGCTTTTGCTTGTTTGTAAAGATTTTGATTTCTCCATTGAATCTGAATGAGATCCTTTCTGGGTAGAGTAATCTTGGTTGTAGGTTCTTCCCTTTCATCACTTTAAGTATATCATGCCACTCCATTCTGGCTTGTAGAGTTTCTGCTGCAAAATCAGCTGTTAACCTTATGGGAGTTCCGTTGTATGTTATTTGTCATTTTTCCCTTGCTGCTTTCAATAATTTTTCTTTGTCTTTAATTTTTGCCAATTTGATTACTATGTGTCTTGCATGTTTCTCCTTGTGTTTAGCCCGTATGGGAGTCGCTGCGCTTCCTGGACTTGGGTGGCTATTTCCTTTTCCATGTTAGGGAAGGTTTTGAGTATATCTCTTCAAATATTTTCTCTGGTCCTTTCTCTCTCTCTTTTCCTTCTGGGACCCGTATAATGTTGTCCCAGAGGTCTCCTAGGCTGTCTTCATTTCTTTTCATTCTTTTTTCTTTATCTTGTTCCGCAGCAGTGAATTCCACCATTCTATCTTCCAGGTCACTTATCCGTTCTGCCTCAGTTATTCTGCTATTGATTCCTTCTAGTGTAGTTTTCATTTCAGTTATTGTATTGTTCATCTCTGTTTTCTTTAATTTTTCTAGGTCTTTGTTAAACATTTCTTGCATCTTCTCGATCTTTGTCTCTGTTCTTTTTCCGAGGTCCTGGATCATCTTCACTATCATTATTCTGAATTCTTTTTCTGGAAAGTTGCCTATCTCCACTTCATTTAGTTGTTTTTCTGGGGTTTTATCTTGTTCCTTCATCTGGTACATAGCCCTCTGCCTTTTCATCTTGTCTATCTTTCTGTGAATGTGGTTTTTGTTCCACAGGCTGCAGGATTGTAGTTCTTGCTTCTGCTGTCTGCCCTCTGTTTAACTCTTAATACACTGAACTTTTATGTATCTTCCTTGAGCTGTTTTCGGCCGCTTTACTGATGCACTAGTCCCATCATGTCTGTAAGACAGCCTTGGATACATATTAAGAGGCTTGTGTCATTTGGTGAGGATGGAGGACTCTTCATCAAGTAGGGAATCACTAATTCCATAACACCAAAGCCCAGCACTCTACAGCACAGAGATTTTGTCTTAGAGACTGAAAAATCTCAGTAGGTCACAAAGGGTGAAATACTCTGTTATTGTTTATCTTTCCTGACATTCATGACTTGTCTTCCAAATAGGCTGTGTGAGTTTTGAAGCAGGGATGTTGCATTATTGCTCACTGACTTCCTTGTGGCACGAGGCACAGGGCTTTGCCCACAGTGAGCACTCCGTGACTCCTTGATGTGATTTGAGGGTTTAGACTTGATCGTGACCCCAGGCTCACTGATTCATTCATTCAGTCCACACAAACTTATTGAGCATCTACTAAGTGCCAAGCACTGTCCTAAGCACATGGGACTGAATAGTCTCTGCCCTCTTAGAGCTGAAATCAGGTGGAGGAGACAGACAATAAGCAAGGCAAATCAGGAAATATATCATATAGCAGGTAATGATAAGTGCTAGGAAGGAACAATACAGGAGCAAAGGTGGATAAAGGGTGTTGGGAGGGTGGTCAGGGAGACTTCTGGGTGAGGACCGAGAAGGTGCAGGAGGGAGCCTTATGTATCTCGAGGGAAGAGGTTTGAGAGCCCAGCACACAGCATGTGAAAAGGCCCTGAGGTAAACGTGCCAGGAGTGTTCAATAATCCCAGCTCTGGCCCACCAGTCTCTGGATAGATTATCTTGCTTCTAGTCTCTGTGACCTCACCTACCCTACCACTCACCTGGTTCTCTGCATGCCAGCCACGCTGGCCTCCTGCATGGGGGAGGGCGTGCACCTCTGCAACCTCTTTTCTTCCCCTCTTGCCAGAAGGGCTTCAAGGTAAGCAGTGCTCCTCTGACCTAACCCTTTCTTGCCTGGAGTTTGAGCTGCTCTTGCCCCTCAGGCCTCAGGATGAGGCTGCTTCTGGAGAGACAGTTGGCAGTGTCTTCCGTGCAATGACTTCAGAAGGTTGTCAGTGGTAACGAAGGAGGAAGCTGTCTTCGAGTCAGTAGGAACATGGTTTAAGTTCAAGAACAGAAAGGCATGTAGGGAGGAAATGCTGGGGAAGCTTGGGGTATCTCCAAAGATCCTCAGCAGGGGACCACCCATTGGCATCTTCTTGAAGGCAGATAAGACTAGTCTGCTGTGAGCTCACCCCAAGGAGAAGTTCTCACACCAGGGCTTTAAAGGGCTTGCCTCAGTGTCTCCTCTGTAACCCCAAAGTCATTTTTCCTAAGGCTTTTCTGGAGATTTATTATAAAATGCTCCAGGCCTGCCAAAGATTTGCAGCCATTTTTTTTTTTAAATTTTGGCTGCATCGGGTCTTCATTGCAGGCTCTTCATTGTGGTGCACGGGCTTCTCTAGCTGTGGTGCATGGGCCCTAGAATGCACGGGCTCAGTAGTTGCGGTGCATGGGCTCTGTAGTTGTGGCATGTGGGATCTTAGTTCCCCGACCAGGGATCAAACCTGGGCCCTCTGCTTTGGGAGCATGGAGTCTTAACCACTGGACCACTGGGGAAGTCCCAGACTTTTTTTTTTTTTTAAATAAGATTATTTTATCTAGGATTGCCATTCAAATATAGAAAAATAGAATGGAAAAGTCCTCAGGAAGAATCAAAACAATGCAAATGTGTTACCTCTCTGCTTCTAACACTTCAGTTTATGGCTGTTTCTCATGGCTGATTATGGCTTCAAATAACAAAGGGATGTACTAGGCAGAAAACACTTTCTAGCCATCAGATTGAGGAAGCTGGAATCCAGAATACATTTTTTAAAAAAAGTTTGTGATTTTTATTCCTTTATGTGGGAACTGTGATGCAGTTTAGTCTGGTCAAAACAATCATCTGGAATAAGCACAAATAATTCCTGCCCTTCCTAACTCCTCACTGTCAGCCCTTTGGGGCCTCAGCCTGGGAACAGAGCAAGATTACCCGCCGCCCACCTCTGTCCTAGTGCACCCCCCTCCCCACCTGCTGCTGTCCCCCGGATGGCACAAAGCCCCCCAGGGCCGGGTGCTGGCTGCCTGCCTCTCCCTCTGCCTCGTGCCCATGGGGTGGGAGCAAGGCCAGTTGTGCAGAAATAAAAGCCTTCGGCACCAAGTAGCAGAGTGGGGAGGAGGCGCGTGTGCATGGCCTGATGACAGCCCCTGAGCTGGGCCATCACTTGTCGCGTTCCCTGGAGAGCCATTCACAAGTGACAAAGCAGGTTCCAGAGGCTTCAGCAGAAATCAAAAGGCAGCAGCAGTTATTACCTTGTCTGCCTCTGACACCCCTCCTCCCCACCTCCTCGCTTTTCTTAATATCAGGGTCTGCTCTTTTGGCCTCCGGAAGCCCCTGCCTATTCGAATACTCATCATCTCTTAGAGAACAAATAACCATCCAGGGGCAGCGGGATAGGGACCTTGGAGCTTTCCTGACAATGAGAATAAGATGGAGTCATTCAGCACCAACCATGGGACGAATGATTGCTTTATGAGTATTATCCCTGAGGAGTATCATTGTCCTCATTCGATAGAGGAGAAAACTGAGGATGAGAAAGGGTCAGCGTCTTTCCCGAGGCCACACTGTAAGTGGTAGAGTCGGATATCAACCCCACCTTGGAGCAGGGGGTCCTGGGGACTGTGGCAAGGGTTGGCGGGGGGGGGGGGATGTGCAAGCAGCTCTGGGCAATTCACAGACAGAGCTGAGGACATACTTAGCTGCTAATTAATGCCGATGAGTCCCTCCTGCCTCCCTAGCACCTTGATATTCAGCGTGGTCTCTGGACCAAGGGCATCCTCATCACCTGGGAGCTTGTTAGAAATGCAGAGTCTCGGGCCCCACTCCAGAGCTGATGCATCAGAATCTGCATTTTAACAAGATCCTCCTGTGATTGGAATGCATGTGAAAATTTGAGAAGCCCTGCTCTAGATATGTCCGGGACAGCAGTGACACCAACAGGCTCCATGCCGTGTGTCCCCACTGTCAGAAATTCCCCTGTGAGTAGGGGACAAAGCCAAACCCACTCCTAGTATTTCTTTCCAGGGGAACGAACAGAATTGCTCAAGGAAATGCTCTCAACAACTGCCTGAGAGTCGGGCGGATCTGACAGCATGCGAACGCTAGGTGGCAATGGATGGACAGGCATCGGCAGAAAACAGGCACCGCGCTGTCACTGCCAAGGGTCAAGAGAAAATGATAAAGGCGTGGGTAGGGGTGGCTGAGCATAGTTGGGTCGTGAAAGGAGATTGTTGGGATGATATTAAAGAAACTGAGACGTCACCAGCGAGTCTGGGAGGGCTGTTTTGTGGAATCAGAGATTTGGGCAAGAGTAATTGCTTCTTTTTTTGCCTCGAGCTATGTTAAACATACAGTCTTCCCGTGGGAGGGATGTCAGCAGCTGGGTACAGTGAAGCTGAAGGGAATTAAGAGTGGGAAAAAGTTCCCAATCAACTTTGTTCTGCTCCCTGAGGTCAGGGAGGCAGCGGCAGCCAGTCTGCAGTGTGTGTTGGTCGAAGCTGGCCGGCAGGGAATGAGAGCATCCTTTCCCACCATGCAATGGGCTTGCAGGATAGGCCCACCCGCTGCCCAGAGGCTCTTGCTAACACCCTCCAGCTCTGTAGGGCACAGAGCGCAGATCTGCTTTCCTCCTGTGTCCAGCTGTTTGGCTGAATTCAGACTGGGGAAAAGAATATACATGGTTATCTTGGCTCCTAAGGTTCTCTCTTCTTCATCCTCCATAGATTCCCTGGGACTAAACTCTTGGGTGGAGCCCTGTGGCCCCCCATGTTTGAGGGACTGGAGTCCATCTTTGGTTTCTAAGAAAACAAGTGCAAAGGAAGGTTTCCTGAAATTCCCCAGATTGTGAGGTCACCATATAGAGTCCAGCTTCTTTTATCCTGTAGTGGTTTGTTCCAGAGACTCTCTCATTTGGTCAGTGGACCCCAAAGTTGGAGCGCTTCGTTGGAAATCCGTTCAGAGACAGTCATGTTTTCCTGACTATTTGGTGGAAGTGCCATCTGAAAACACCTTGAAGTTGTTTTCAGATGGGTGGAGACACATTATCCTTAGAGATTTCAGTGTTTAAGGTCAGGGTCTGGACTTTTTCAAGTTATTCTCTATCTTTAACCAAAATTTAGGCTTGGCTGGACAGCTGACCCCTGCAGAAGTCTGCAAGCCTACTGGTAATAGGGTTGTAGAATTACAGAATAGATGTTAGAGATTGTCCTGTCCCCAGCCTGTCTTGTTCAGATGAGAAAACTGAGGCCCAGAGAGTTCCATTCAGTTTGTTTTGGCAACCTTAAATGAGGGCCCACTCTGTGCCAGGGACCGAGGCCAAACAAAGAGACTGAAATACAGTCTCTATCAGTTCATGGATCAGGTTATGGCCCAGGTGCCTTATGGTGAGTGGTGGATACAGGTATGGAAGAATGGCTTCCTGCCCCCACCCCCCTTTTTTTCTTCATTATATTAGTTTCCCTTTCTCTTTCTCTCTTCCTCTTTTTTTTCTTTTTTTTTGAATTTTGATGATTTTTTTTTTTAAGCCCTCGGGGGCTTTGCATTTACCAGGTGGAAGTGAGTAAGCAGCAGTATTAGCAATTCCAAGGACATGTTTGATCACTTCTGTCCTCCCTATAGGCCTGGATACAAGATGTAGTGCTTTCAGACCTGAGGAAGCAAATTTTATTTTTTTATCTGTAGGAACTTGCCTTGAATTCTGACAGGATGAAAATAAATCAAGCTAGTCAACTTAAAGACTTTTTTTTTTTGGCCCGACGAAATACACCTTCTGCAGTAGATAAACTCAAAAATACTGTCCGGGTGTTGCTGTCCAAACTGTAATCCAGTCACAGTTTATGGTAGTCTGCCCGAATTCTCCAGGCTCTCACCTCTCTTTCTCTTAGGGTTTATTAGTTGAATAGGTTTTGTGGGTAGAAAGAAGTGGTGAATTAAAAATAAAGACGTTACCATCCATAACTGGAAAAGCGCTAGAGAAAGTCTGTTCCTATTACACAGTGATATTCAATAATATGAAAATTGCATGCATATAGGCCCCTAGCCTTCCTCACTGTGGCCAAATCTGGTGAAGGCCACTGTCTGGGCATCTGTGTCCCCGCTGACCAAGAGGAAGGTTTAGAGTCTTAAGCATCAGGCACCTGAAGTTTGCACATAATTGAGCTTCCGGGTCTCTCAAAATCTTACATTTTATTCACAAACACAGGCATCTGCTACTAATTAAAGTATCACGGTATAATTATACCCTTTCTTATTAGTAGATATGGAATCTGACAGTTGCTTAGATACAAAATAAGCAAGTGCAGATTGCGTTCTGCGCCCTTCACAGGCCGGGGAGACAGAAGAACAGAATTTTCAAAAGCTCTGCGTAAATGAGTCTCGTTGCCCAGAAAACGTAAAGTTCTGAATTATCATCGGTAAATTTGCCTGGGAACAGATGTTAATCCCACCACAAGTCTGTGATTTGAGTTTTAATATCATTCAGTGATCTTCCTGACTTGGTCCCCTCACCTCTGTACTACACTCCAAACCCCCCCACCCCCAACAAAAGCATCCAACTCTCCACAGGACAAAGCAGCCGCTGTGTCCTCAAGGAATTCTGGGGCCAGAAGACATCCAGCTGGAGGGATGGCGGGGCTGTGTTGTAGCCGGTTCAGTCTTTGGGTTTGTCAAAGGTTGACTTTGGGTTCAAGGATGTGGATTTGACATCCAGGGGAGTTTTCTGGGCATTCTAAGATAACCTCTCTTCCTGCTCTAAGTCTTCACATAATACAGTTAGGGAAATTCCCTGCTAACCCATGAGCTATAGGAATTCAGGGACCAGGACTTGTTTGGATCACCCAGTATATCTCCAGGATCCAGCATGGTGCTTGGCACTTAGAAGATGCTCAGTAACTAGTTATTGGAAGGATGGATTCTGTTGACTCCCTTATTTTTTTAAAATTTTTTAAAAACATCTTTATTAGAGTATAGTTGCTTTACAATGGTGTGTTAGTTTCTGCTTTATAACAAAGTGAATCAGCTATACATATACATATACATATATCCCCATATCTCTTCCCTCTTGTGTCTCCCTGCCTCCCACGCTCCCTAGCCCACCCCTCTAGGTGGTCACAAAGCACCGAGCTGCTCTCCCTGTGCTATGCGGCTGCTTCCCACTAGCTATCGGTTTTACATTTGGTAGTGTATATATGTCCATGCCACTCTCTCACTTTGTCCCAGCTTACCCTTCCCCCTCCCCATATCCTCAAGTCCATTCTCTAGTAGGTCTGAGTCTTTATTCCTGTGCTGCCCCTAGGTTCTTCATGACCATTTTTTTTTAGATTCCATGTATATGTGTTAGCATACGGTATTCATTTTTCTCTTTCTGACTTACTTCACTCTGTATGACTGACTCTAGGTCCATCCACCTCACTACAAATAACTCAATTTTGTTTCTTTTTATGGCTGAGTAATATTCCATTGTATATATATGCCACATCTTTATCCATTCATCTGTTGATGGACACTTAGGTTGCTTCCATGCCCTGGCTATTGTAAGTAGAGCTGTAATGAACATGGTGGTACATGACTCTTTTTGAATTATGGTTTTCTCAGGGTATATGCCCAATAGTGGGATTGCGGGGTCATTGTTGACTCCCTTATGTGCAGTTCCCTGTGGGAGAGGTGATACTTTCAACCCTAGTAGTCATTTACTTCCCAGTGTGTGCGACTTCACTGGATCAGGACTACTGCTGCCCCAGGGCCAGTGCTGCCTGCCAACCTGTTTTTGTGTGGCATGTGAGCTGAGAATGGGTTATACATTTTTAATGGTTGGAAAAAAAATCAAAATGAGAAGATATTTCATGACACATGAAAATGATATGAAACCCAAATTTCTGGGTCCATGAATAAAAGTGTTGTTGGAACACGGTTTTGTTGTTGGAACACGGTTTTGTTGTTGGCTGCTTTTGCACTGGAGTAGCAGAGCTGGGTCGGTGCAACAGAGGCTCATGGCCTGGAAAGCCTGAAGTATTTACCGGAAAAGTTAGCTGGTCCCTGGATTAGATCATTCCCTAGGGTTAGCCTTTGATGTTGGGAGAGTGGGATGCAGGAGAGACGGTCTAGGGGTGAGTTATGGGAGCAGGTTAGCTGGGAAGGAGAGAAGAGCCAGGAAGTCTAGAAGAGTACTTCAGCCCTCTTCACATTTCTGCCAGTCCTGGCCTTTCCACAGTGGAAGTTTCCAGTTTCTCATTGTAATTCTGATGAACGCCCTCAAGGAACGCAGTGATAATCATTTCTCAGACTGCCCTACTGCTCGGATGGATGCAAAGGACTGTATCTTTCTGCTGTCTCTTGGTCATTGTAAATCCCTAGTTCAAAATGCTCCTTCTTTGTCGAAGACATAAAATTTCGCTTCTCACTGTTTGGGTAATAAATCTGTATGTGCGAGCAAGTGTGAGCTGGAGCTTGTCGTTGGAAAGCAATCGTCTTCAGTTTTCAGCCACCCAGCAGGCACCCCATGCAACCGCACCATGCTTTGGCTTCCCGGCAGCCCTGAGCCCACTGTTTGGATACCAGGACCTTTCTTTTTCTAAGCCCCTAGCAAGGGTGGAGCCCTACCCTTCCAGAGAAGTGCCTTTGTGATTAAGCTGGCAAGGATGCAGTCAGCCTAGTTAGAGCCTTGATAATCCACTTGATTCATCTGGGTTATCCATCCAAATCCCAGGAGGCATCTTGTCGACCTGAGCCTCATTTCCCTAGGGTTTACAAGAGCACCTCCTGGAGCAAATGGCATCATACCATTCTCTTATTAGCCATCTTCTGAATTAGAGTCTAATTTTCTCCAAACCCCACACTTTATTTGGAAAGAGGTTACTTCTCTCTGGGGTGGTCCCAGCCTCTGGGTTCCTAGAGGCCTAACTCATCTACCTATGGGTATAAAAAAATGCCCCGTGTCTTCTGATGGTGTATTTAATAGGTTGGGGGATAGATTTGCTTTCTGAGTGACAGTGATTAACACTGGCATTGTTTACCTTAAGTAAACCTGGGTTTTGAAAATCATAACCAATAAGAGGATTGCCATGTCTTTTTAAAGGGTTGATTACCAGGGCTTCGCGTGGAAGCACTAGCCAGTTATCTGATCTGAAAGGGTTTATTTATTTATTTATTCATTTTTTATTGAAGTATAGTTGATTTACAATGTTGTGTTAATTTCTGCCGTACTGCAAAGGGATTCAGTTATACATATATGTATATATGCGTATATACGTATAAATATATATATATTCTTTTTTAAACTATTCTTTTCCATTATGGTTTATTATAGGATATTGAATATAGTTCTCTGTGCTGTACAGTAGGACCTTGTTGTTTATCCATTCTGTTGAAAAGGTATTGTTTTACTTTTTTTTTCGGCTGTGCTGTGTGGCTTGTGGGATCTTAGTTCCCCAGCCAGGGATTGAACCCCGGTCATCGCAGTGGAAGCGATGAGTCCTAACCATTGGACTGCCAGGGAACTCCCGAAAAGGTTTATTTTTCACTTTTAATTTTTTAAAAATATTACTTTTAAAATTTATTTATTTTTGGCTGCGTTGGGTCTTCGTTGCTGCGCACGGGCTTTCTCTAGTTGCGGCGAGCGGGGGCTACTCTTCGTTGTGGTGCGTGGGCTTCTCATTGCGGTGGCTTCATGGGCTCTAGGCGCACTGGCTTAGTTGTTCCGCGGCATGTGGGATCTTCACGGACCAGGGATCGAACTCGTGTCCCCTGCATTGGCAGGCAAATTCTTAACCACTGTGCCACCAGGGAAGTTCCCCAAGAAGGTTTATTTTTAAAGTAATGTAGGAAATTGTTTGTGGAAAGAAAATTCAAGTTTCAACTTTCTGAGTAGTACTATTTGTTTCATCTATTATGTGCCAGGCATTTCTCTAGGTATTCTGTATATATTTTCTCTAATTCTTTCCCAAATCCCACAGAACAGATGTTATTATCTCCATTTTACAGAGGAAACTGGGACTTAAATAGGATGAATGAGTTGCCTGAGATTCCGGATAGGCAATGTCACAGCTAGGACCCGAACCCATGAAGGTGTGACCTCAGCGCACATGTACATAACATCATAGACACCAGCCCTCTGAAATGACACTTCAGCCATGTCGTTCTTTAAGGACAGGCAGAACATTAGAAAGAACCAAAATACAAAGAAGTTACCAAACTGGACTGCTAGAAACACAGACCCAGCCAACGTGTGGTTATCCATCTTAACTTGTGCAGGGATCATGAAGCCCCATATTTTCTTTAGCTAAACGTTTCCATCTCCTTCCTTAATGGAATTTAAAAAAAGAGGTTAAAAAAGAGACTTAGTTGAAATTATTTGCTTATTATTTGCTTTAGCTGCAATTATTTGCTTTAATGGGTTCAAAATCCAAGAGGGATAAGAAGGCATATCAAGGAAAATCCTTCTCCCGCCCCTGGGAGATTTCTCCCAGGCCTGATCCTTATGGGAAAGCAATGCGAATATGGTGGATTGAAACATGGCCATAGTTCCTCTCTCTCCCTCTATCCAAATCTCTTTGCTCTGTGACCTTGAAGCTTCTCCCATCAGGAGGTGCAGTGTATTTCCCCACCCCTTGAATCTGGGCTTGCCCTGTGACCTGCTGTGGCTGATAGAATGTGGCAGATGTGACCAACTACCAGGTCCCGGCCTAGGCCTCAAGGGACCTCGGGTGCTTCCTCCCTTTCCCTCAGAAATTTGCTGAGTTACCACGTAAGCAAGCCCAGGTCAGCCTGCTGGAAGGTGCAGGATACAAGGAGCGATGAGTCATGTAGGAAGTGCAAAGGCCCAGAGCACTGAGGATGTTTGCTGTGTATGGAGAGCAGTCAGGAGGCTCCAGTCAAGTAACCAGGAGCCTTGTAAGCTGTGATGAGGACTTTGAGTTTTATTCTCAGTGTGTGATAGCAATGAAAGAGCAAATGAGTAAACAGAGGAGTACAGGAGTGAATGGTCAACCAGGGAACTGGAAGGGGCATGGTTCCTAACGGGTAGAATGAGCAGCCATCGCCATGGACATGACATGTCGTCTGGGATTTGAAACTCAGAGAAGAGCAAACCCTGAACTGTTCTGTGACAGGCTCAGCTCATGGGGAACTGAGCTGGTGCTCCCTTCCTTCTGGTGCTCAAGTCTAGGGTGGTTCCTCTGGGCTTCCTGGAGCATCACATCTGCCTGGGGAGGGGTTGTTACCTCCTCCAGGGCCACCCCGGAAGAGGTGTGGTCCATCTGGACTTCTGGATAATTTGGATTTCTAGAAAGGTCTTCAAGCGTAAAGAGTTGGATTGAACCCCTTCTTTGTAAGGGCAGGAGATAGAAATGCCAGGGCCTTGCTGGCCAAGAGGAGCTCCACTGAGGATAGGAAGGGCTTGACCGTGGCCTCCTGCTCCATGAGACCCACAGGTAGTGGCGTCTCCTCTGGAGTGAACACTGCAGAGGATGTTCAGCTGCAGCCCAAACCCTCCAGCTGCCTTTTTACCCAGGGCTGCTCTGCTCTTGGCAAGAAGGCACAGGCCCGAGCAGGGTCCATGGAGGAGACTGCAGCCATCTACATGATGGTCTCCACGGTGCTGCTTCCATCTCAACTGTTCATGCGCTGGTAACCAGGGAGGCTGAACACCAGCTGGCCCCAGAGCACAGCCCTCAGCTGGGAGATGGCTCTGATCCCCCACTTCCCCTCTGCCTGGCCGTGGAAGCTCGAGACACAACCTGCCTCTCACCTGTCTGCTTCCAGCACTCTTGGCTTCCCCTTCTAGTTGAGCAGTCTGTGAATACCTGATGGACACTTGGTTTACCTCCCTCCCTGGATTTGGCGAGAGGTCCTGGAGCAGCTCCTGGCCCCCTCCCTCTCCAGAGACACTGGGTCAGGGAGAGAAGTGTCACAGACTGTACAATGTGCTCCTTCGGGGCTTTCTGTTGTCATTTATGCTCATGTTATGGGGGTGAAGCAATTAACTGCCTTGAGGGTTCAGAAGGTTGCGGAAATATGCAAATTGGCCAGGTGTCATACTGTCAGGTGTGGTGGGGCCTGGGGCGAAATGCAGATGGAAAATTCCAGCTAAAGGGCTTTAAGTCCAATACTAAACACCTTGAGCAAAACCTGCTCTTGGTCATGTCAACAGGCTGCCTCTTTGAGTCCCTCAAGAATTAGAATGAGTTTCACATGAAACCAGCCTGACACATTGAAAGACTCAACCGTCAACTTTTTATGCTAGTAACCCCATGTGAATTCTTAACCGGGTCCCCAAACTCCTTTCTCGTTCTTCTTGGGATAGGGCTTTTGATTTTCTGCTTGCTGCTGAGAGTGGCTTTCAGGGACAACCTCTCAAGCAAATCTTCCTCATCGATGCTGGCCTGATTGGCTCCAATTTGGGGGATGGGTTGAGACAGATGCTGAGACTCGGGGAGGATTTGATATTCTACGATGCCAGGTTTCCCCTGCAGGGAAGGCACATCTTCCTTCCTAGGGTTTGGAGGTGTGTCCTCCGTTGCTTGGCCTCATTTTGAACTTTCTCACAGATATCAGTAAGCTCAAGGAAATTAGAGTGGATGAGGGTATTGGAGGTAGGAATGGAGAGCTGGGTGGATTTGAGAGAAACTTAGGAATGAAAATGGACTGTATTGGCTTGGATGTGTTGGAGAGGGTACTTTTTGGGCTGGTGCCCAGGTTTGTTTTGAGTAATAAGATGGGTGATGGTACCATTTTGTGAGATGGGGGCTTCTGTAAAAATAGTGGATGGCCACTACTGCCTTGAGTGACTGTCTGTTCATAAGTCATTAACTACCTCGATGCACTGTTTCCTCAAGGATAATCATATCAAATGGTCCTTGACAGGAACATGCAGAGAAGGCTGGCACCTCTAAGTAGTCACAAACAGGAAATCATTTGGAGCCTCCAGAGGAAGCCCACTGGAATGCCAAGGCTGGCTGCTGTCTCCTACCCACGGCTCTTGAGCTCAGGCCGTTGAGACGTCATTGACGTGAACAAATGAAGAATAAATTAACTTGCTTTGGAATGAATGATTGGATCCCCCCTCAGACTCGAGTGCTTGTGTTTCCTGAAAACTCAATTTAATTTTGGTCTGAGACAGTGCGTTGTTCTGCAGCACCAATCTTCCCTAATGGCTGACACCCAGGAGGTGAGGTGAAACCCTTCAGGCTCCAGGAAGAGGCCAATGGTGACACATGTGTGCCTGAGCCTAAATCTCAGAGCCTGGATCCAGCTCGGCCCTGCCCAGGCTACCCCGGCAGCCAGCAGAGGATAGAGATCCTGGTTCCAGGCACCTGTGGGCAGCCTGGGAGGGCGCCCCTCCTCGGGCAGGATCTGGCAGGAGGCCCAGCATTTTCGCCTCCCATGGCCATAGCTACCCGTGCCTTCGGCTGCACATCTTAGGGCTGGCTGGTCTATGTGGAGAGAGAGGTTATCAGTGCAGAAAGAATAGATTTGGGCCCTAGCAGAGGCAAGAGAGTTTGACATACACACACTTCCTTCCCTGCACATAAAGAAATTACTGCCAAGAAATGAGGTATTTTCAGATAAATGTATATCTTCTAGAGTATATCCTTTAAAGTACCTTCTTATGTTGTTGGATTGTTTTTTGAAAAGAATGGTTTTATAATGTATCATGTGATTTCCACCTTTTAAAAGCAGAGTACCCTTAGATCAATTCAGCCTTAAAATAATTTTTTTTTTTTTTGGCTGCGCCACGTGGCTTACAGGATCTCAGTTCCCCAACCAGGGACTGAACCTGGCCCACAGCAATGAAAGCCCAGAATCCGGACCACTAGGCCACCAGGGAACTCCCCATAAAATATCTTCTTTTTATTATGGAAAAATTCAAGCATATACAAAAATGAGAGAATAATATAATAAACCGTATATACCCAACTGCCAGCCTCAGCAGTGATCAGTTCATGACCAACTTTTATTTTGTCTATACTCCCCACTTCCCTCTACCCCAGATTATTTATATTCACCCTGTTTATGCTGACCTCCGGTCATCATTAGGGCAGCATTTTGCGGTACATGCAGCACACATCCCCTTCCATGTATTTCTCATGTCTGTATCCTTGCCTTTATGAGGACTCTCTCTAGTTTGGCTCCTATGGGTCTGGAAATGAATAGAGCCAAGGGAGTTAAAATTCTACGTTCAGTAACAGCACATAGGATTTGAGAGAGCCTTTCCTACCTGAATTTCAGTACTGGGTTTATCTTGGACGTTCACAGGCTGTTTCTGGAGGGTGAGGGTTAGGACTTTTCATCTCTTAAAAAGGCAAGTGTTTCATTGTGCTGTCCTAATGCTCTTTTTTTTTTTCTTTGAAAATGAAGTCATTATTAACAGCTACAAAGAAATGGAAAAATACTTATTTTTGAGAAAGATTTTGAGACATAATGAGGAATTCCAGGTATATGCAGTACATCATTTGTTGCATGAATATGATGAAGCTTGTCTGATTTTCACCTTCAGCACCATCTCCTGTGGCTTTGCTTGGGAGGCATTGCACTCAGTTTTGCACCAAATGCCTCCAAACTGTTGCGTTTTCTCCCACTCTTTGCTCCCTATTTGGTGTCTTTTTACTTTCTTATTTATTTATTTATTAAAAAAAATTTTTATCGGAGTGTAGTTGAGTTACAATGCTGTGTTACTTTCTGCTGTACAGCCAAGTGAATCAGTTATACATATACATATATCCACTCTTTTTAGATTCTTTTTCCATATAGGCCATTACAGAGTATTGAGTAGAGTTCCCTGTGCTGTACAGTAGGTGCTTATTAGTTATCTGTTTTATATATAGTAGTGTGTATATGTCAATCCCAATCTCCCAATTTCTCTCTCCCCCCCTTACCACCTGGTAACCATAAGATCGTTTTCTACATCTGTGACTCTATTTCTGTTTTGTAGATAAGTTCATTTGTACCATTTTTTTAGATTCCACATATAAGCGATATCATATGATATTTATCCTTCTCTGTCTGACTCACTTCACTCAGTGTGACAGTCTCTAGGTCCGTCCATGTTGCTGTAAATGGTGCTGTCTTTTTAGATTACTTGGTTGCTCACTGTCGCCGCTGTTTGCAGTGCTTCTTCGTGTATAACGTAGCAGGGAAGTGAAGGTTGCTGGGTCAACCAGATAGCCACACCTGTTACAGCAGCAGCCTATCAGTGTGTGTGAAATTGAATCCCTAAACCCCCCCTTTGCAAAAAAAAAGTGAATGAGAACTTTCTGAGCTCAGAGGAGTGTCCCCAGTGACAGGCTCTGAGGATGAAGGTGCAGACAGGTTTAAGGGGTGTAGTGGGGGTAGTTCAATAAAGTGGGGTCTTGAAGATGGGAAGTAGAAAGCTTGAGGGTCCTCCAGAAACTCTCGGTGCCTTGCAGTCAACAGGGGCTGCTCCAACCTTCCAGCACCTTCCAGCACCCTCTGCACGGGTGTCACTCCCTAGAATGTGTGGAAAGCAAGTCTGCGCATCCAAAGGTGTGAGCATTCTGGCCATTTGGGGGATGTTTTGCCCATCTTTAATGGAAGAAGCTAGGATGCAGAAGCTGCTTTCCTCACCCTTCTTTTCTTTATTATTTCCTCTTAATCTCTGCCTTCAGCGTTTTCCCTTTTTATGTTATCTGCCTTTCACAAATGTGTGGCAAAAGCCTTTCTTTCAGGAGGAAAACCTGAAGGCATGCCATCAACCCTTGGGCATGGAGGGCTCTCAGATGGGTTTTTCTGGGGAATGAAACCACCCTTAGTTTACGGAATCAGTTGCCATTCATGGGGAAAGGAGCCAGTGGAGGGGGAGTCCTGGCAAAAGATGAAGCTAGGATCATAACAAACACCTCCATGGATGCAGGTTTATGAAGTGCTTTCTGTCACATTGGGATGGGGTGGCAGGTGGGCGAGGAGTGTGTGGGAGAGATTCAGGAGTTTGGTCTGGGCGTTTACCATCCTAATGTTTACCTTTGTGTCTTCCTTCCCTGGCCTACCCTGGGCCCCCAGACTTCTTACCCTGCCTGAACACTACCCCCCGTCCCCAACCCCACCTCACTACTTTCCTTTTCTCCATCACTCTCCAGACTTCTCCCTCCCATGCTGGACTCCGCCTCCTATAACAAATCTGCTCTGTGTCGCTCTTTCCCTGTCTCCATCCGGCCCGTAAACTTTCAGGTTCCAACACTCTGTTTTTCAGGTTGAGAACAAGAGGATTTTTTCTAGGTAGGACCTTGTGCAGGAGAAAGAGGTAGGCGGGAGATTTCTTGGCTCTTTCAGCACCATCTTGACTAAAAATAGAATGGAGCTCATTGAAAGGTGCTGACACAGGGCCTGGAAACCACCGGGTGTCCTGACTACAGAGGCATCCACTTTTCTGGGCTCCAAGGATGGGCTGGTGGTGGTGGAGGTGGGGAGAGGGCAGAGAACGCAGCTGAGGGAGCCGTCCACGCCTGAGAGCAGGCCTGGCCTCAGGCCTTCCGTGGGAAGGGCAGTGAGGCTTGGACTCTGAGTGGCGGGCCAGTAGGAGCCTCTGAGTGAGGGCGTGGTGACAGCACAAAGTAGGGAGGTCACAGCAATGCCCCCTTTTCTCCTTCCTTCCTGTTCCTAGTCCTCTGACGTGGAGGAAAAATGGATCTTGATAATGAAGACACAGGGACATCCTGACCCAGCCCTGAGACTGAGGCGGGTCCCCATGCTGCCCTCAGAAGGTGATAACAAAAGAGCCAGGCATGGGGTTAGTGCCTTCTCTCTGGGAGACAATATTGGTGGTGGGGATTCTGGGCCAAGAGTGGCCCTCCAAATCCTTTGAACTCTTTATTTATCTTCATGTTAACCTGTCGTGGACTGCTTTAATTTTTTTATAGCATTTACATTTCTTTATTGGATACAAAGCTCATCTTCCTTCCTTAGTTTACAGCTCAGAAATCAAGACCCTTACAAGTTACGTACATTGTCCAATATCATGCAACTGTTAGCACTAGGGTGTAATATACTTCTGAGTAGTCCTCATGTGCTGGGCGTGATGCTCTGGGCCTTACATATATGACCAATTTAGTCCTCCACACAAGCCTGTGGTGGGCACCATGATAACCTGTACTTTACAGATGGGTAAACCCAGGCCCACAGCTGCACTGTCTCCTAAGTGTTACCCAAGTGCCGAGTGCCAGAGCTGAGAGTCCAGCTTCCGGACCCAGCATCTGGAGCAGCCCTCATCACCATCCCTCTTCTGAAGCCTGGGCCAGGCCTAGAATGGGCGGGAAGCTGGGATTAAAGCTGAGAGAGTCAAGACTGCGGATGCCAGTGTGGCCTCTGGTGTTTTTCCTCTTTCCTGTTGCCCCTGCTCTGTGGTCCCCCGATTCCTCAGTTCATTCTGGAGGTAAGCCCCTCTTCTCAGACCAGATTGGCTGTCCCCAAATTTCAGTTTGGCTCAATTCCTTCATCACACCAGCTTGTGAAGCAAAACTGTGGTTGTGTCCTCCACGGTTGTGGGTCACGTCCTCATATCCCTGTGGGAATATGACACATGGGAGAGGGTGGGATTTTTTTAAGTAGGCAAATGTGAAGCAGGCTGTGCCAGCCTTCTGTAGCTGTGCTCATCAGAGACTTGTGAAACTTGGAAAAAGAATTGGGGGAGGCCCAGTCGTGGCCATCCTCCCACTGACAGCCCCAGGGTGTGGTCCGGAGAAGCCAGATATGGGGCTTCTCCAGGACCAGGGGAGGAAGGCTTTGTGGGAAACTGGGTTTGCTGTTTGGAGCTATGGGTACAAGCTTCAGAGGTCTTCACCTAAACCGCCTGCAGGAGCTCGGACCAAGGGCACCTGCTAGAGGTGTTGCCCTCTGAATCCTGGTGATGAGATGCTGGCGGGGCTGGATGGTTTGTGAATGTGAGTGTGAGTGTGTGTGTGTGTGTGTGTGCGTGCACGCGCACGCGCGCTTGTCTAAAGGGATTGCTAAAGTTAGTTTCCTGACTGACTTCAGAACCTGCAGGCCGCAAGCCCCTGGCTATCAGAGGACAGTGCCCTGCGTCAGCATCGGTGGCTTTGTAAATACAGGCAGGGACTCGCCAGGGCCAGGTTTCTGGTGGTTGTCTAATCCATGGTGGCTGCATGCTCTGTTGGTTTAAAGAACAACGTTCATCTTCATTTTTGAAAGCCTAGCCCGTTGTATCTGAATATCCCAGACCCTGTACTCAGAGAGAAATGGTGGCAAATTTGCCCTTTATTACTTTAGCACTTTAAACAATTAACTATCAATCTTTTAACATTTTCACATGTGTAACCTTTCTCCCGCTCAGGTATTTGAATCAGCTTCACCCCAAAAGGTCAAAAGAACGCCTCTTTGAAGCAAGATAGCCCTCCTCTTCTCCCCTTCATCCCTTCTCTTGGGATATGGTCTCTCTCTCTCTCTCTCTCTCTTTTTCTCTGTGTGTGTGTAAAGTAATTGAGAATGCATTTTATAGCCAAGGTTTTTTTCTTGTCCCTCTGAGGAAAGAATCCTGTGCACACATTTACAGTTAAAAGGAAAAAGGCTCCAAAATCTGGTTCAAAGCAGAAACATGGATCCTGATGGACAGTTTTCAGTCTAAATAAGATACTCCCAATAATGGAGACCCAAAGATTAACTGCATTTTCACTGGAACTGGATTCTCAGACGTTAATTGCCTATAAAAGATTTTTCCCAGCCTGCCATCTCCATAACTAATTTGGTTTGCTTCCTGCCTATTGTAGCCTTTTAGCAAGTAAGAAAATTTTGAACTAAACAATGAGGCAGCAGTAACAATTTTTGAGACACATACAAGTCATTTTTGGACTAAGTTTGGATTATCCAAGTTAGTTCTTTTCCTCCATCACAGTTTTTAAACATGGTTTCCAGTAGCTCAGATGAATGGGATCAGTTATGGTTTCATCGTCTTGTGGACCCATTAACTTAAGTCTGTCATCTGATCACATAGCCTAACACTGACTGGTCATCTCCCAGCATCCATCCATCCATTCACCCGTTCATCCAGCAGCCATCAGAGGGCCGCATAAAGAGCTGAGAGTTCATGGTCTGGTGGAGGAGCCAACAGTCCCAGAGTGCTGAGAAGTTTATTTTCAGCAAACGGCTGGAAGGTTGGGACAGTCTGGTAGGTTGGAGGGGAAGATATAATTCAAGTTAAATGGCACCATGAGTCAATTTTAGAAGTTTTTTAAAACTGAGGTTTAATTTACATACAGTAAAATGAACAAATCTTAAGTGTCCAACTTGATGACTTTTTACAAGGTATACACCTGTGTGACCACTAGAACATTTCCATCACCCCAAAAAATACCCGTCCAGTCAATAACCCCCTTCAGAGCTAACCACTATCCTGACATGTTACCAAAATCAGTTTTTTGTTGTTTTTTTTTTTTTCCGTACGCGGGCCTCTCACTGTTGTGGCCTCTCCCATTGCGGAGCATAGGCTCCAGACGTGCAGGCTCAGTGGCCATGGCTCACGGGCCCAGCCATTCCGCGTCATGTGGGATCCTCCCGGACCGGGGCACGAACCCGCGTCCCCTGCATCGGCAGGCGGACTCTCAACCACTGCGCCACCATGGAAGCCCCAAAATCAGTTTTGACTGATCTTATACTTCATAGACATGGTATCATACAGTCTGTACTTTTTGGGGTCTGACTTTTTTCACTCCACATAATGTCTGTGAGGTTCATCCACGTTGTTGCATATGTCAGCAGCTTGTCATATTTCATTGAGGAGCAGTACTCCGTTGTATGAATACGCCACAGCTTGTTTATCCCTTCTGTTGACGGACACTTGGGTTGTTTCTAGTTTGGGGCTATTTTGAATAAAGCTGCAATGAACATTCCTGTGCAAGTCTTTTTGTGGACATGAGCATTCATTTTCAAGTGAATAAAACTTAGGAAGATAAGGAGAGTCAACAGATTTTCAGTTATTCAATATGCTGAAACCCTTTATAACAGAGAGAGAAATCCAGGCTGACTGGATTTCAAGACAGGCTAAATGTGTCCCCTCGGAGATGCATGAACTTATTTGAATGTGTTCATCACGTGAACTTGTATGAGGAAGTGAGCTAATCAGGGTGCCTTCTGCTTAGTGACAACAGTTCCCTGCTGGAAGGGGGGCCCCCATTGGACCCTACTTTCAACTTGTTGGGGGACCAGAGACCCTTGGGAGTAAAGCTAAGACATCTTGTGTGTTGAAGAGGGGAACCCCCCCCCATGCCCCGTGTGTAAGGAGGGTCCTGAATCTTCCTGTTGTTCCTGATTCCAGTTTCCCAGCAATAGTCAAGGTCAAGGGGTAGATGGTGCATCCTGCTCACGGTCGGTAGGGCTCCAGGTCAGCAGCTCCACCAAGGGCCAGGGGCTGGCATCTCCCCAGCTGTGTGTGTGTAGCCACACGGGAAGGCCAGCGCCTCACGATGGACAGTTTAATCTCACCTGCCTGCTGTGAGGTATACTTACCATCCCAGAGAATTGCAAAGTATAAATTGTCTCTTAATACTGATAAGCAGTCAGGAGGAGGACAACCCTTGACAAAATATTACACCTTAATTGTATTTCTCAGCTGGGCTCAGGAAATCTGCTTCCTCCTTAGGCTAATGCTATTTCCTATGTCTCCCAGCCCTACAATAATGATTTCTTTAAGCCTTGGTGGGAAGCGCCTTAGCGTGGGAGGGGACTGCAGTGATGAGGCTGTCTGTCTAGGTGCTCATGTGTGGGGCTGGCGGGGGGGGGTGCTCTGCCTTCATCAAGTGCGTGAATCACTGTGACTTCTCGTTTCGGGCTGGGCTGAGATGGGGGCAAGGGAGGACAGGCTGACCCTGATAATAGAGACTGCTGGGGACGGGAGTGGTGACTAGGAGGCCAGACTTTCTGCTGGCCTGGTTTTCTAGTGCACAGGTGCTTGCAGTTCTAAATAAATGTGCAGTGTCAGGGCTTAGCAGCTTCTTAGCTGAGACTTCTAATGAGGGCTGAGCATGGAAATAAGATGGGCCCTCTCTGGGCACTTGTCATATGTTGGATGAACCCAAATTCAGGCCTCATTAAGAAAAACGATAGTCTGGGAGAACTGAGCTCGGGGGTGTGAGAGACCGGGGGATGGCCGCCTGTCAGACACATTGTGTGCTCCGAAGATCCCCCTCCATGAAGCCTGGAGGCTCACTATTGTGAGCATCATTGCTTTTTCACTTTGAGAGGTGTCTTTGTGCTTTCTGCAGTGTTTTAAAAATGCTGTATTTTGAACATCCATCCCAAAAGAGAGGCCAGAGGCCCAAGGTAGCTTTCCCCTTCACAGATCAATGTCCAGCGGGGACTCACAAAGGCCCATCTAGTGGTCTTGGCGTGCAGTGGTTGCTGGTTGACCATCCAGTCCTGCATTTGTCTGTTCGTTTGTCCATTTACTCATTCAGTGCTGCCACATGCTTAGTGCAAATTGTATTGGGTTGAATAGTGTCCTCCCTAAATTGATGTCCTTCCCTGAAGGGGATTTGGTAATGGGCTGAGTTAGGGTGTGAGGAGGAGAGGGTGATATCAAGGGAGGATCTCGTATGCACAGTGGAATGGATCGTGGTACCATTTACAGAGCAAAGAAACACTGGAAGTGCGTGTGTGTGTGTGTGTGTGTGCGTGCGTGTGTGTGTGTGTGTGTGTGCGTGCGTGTGTGTGTGTGAGCAAACCTCAAATCCATGGCAGTTTCTACAGCATTGCTGTGTTACATGCCTTCCAGCAGCCTCAGTGGAAAGGAGGTGAAGCCTCAGAAAGGCCTTTGATTCTGAGAAGGCTTGTGCCCTTGTGGTAGACTGGTGTTCTCCAGTGAACCATGGATCTTGGAACGCACACCCTTGGGCATCCCCTTCCGCACTAACCTGGGACTTGGCCTTGTGACTTGCTCTGGCCAATGGGTCATTGGTCAACATAAAGCAGGAAGGGGCTAGATAAGTGCTCGCACTTTGGGGGCTTGTCCTCTTGGAAGCCTCTCTTGGCAGTTGGCTGTAAAGAGGCTCCAGGTGACCAGCCTATGAGATGATGAGATGCCACGTGGACCAACACCCTTCATCCTCAGGGACCATCTTGGAAGTCCCAGCCCCAGACAAGAGTCTGCCTGAACACAGCCAGAGGAGTGACCACAGCTACACCCCCTGGAGCAGAACTCATCCCCCCAACAAAATCATGAAGAAGAATAGATCGTCATTGTTCTAAGCCACTGGTTTTGGGTGGTTTGTGATACAGCAATGGATAATGGAAAAGACCTGTTCAGCCAGATGATGTGGGGAATTGGGCTGCTGCTGGGCTCTTCTGGGTGGAGAGTCTCTGAAACAGACATCTCTAGGCTGCTCTGCCTGCCCGGTTTCTCCTGTTACCTCTTCCTTTACTGTGACGTTAGTTGTAGCCTGTGGAGGGCAGTCTGTCTTGGCACGAGGGGGCAATGACAGACAGAATGGCCTCTGTCTCCCTGTCTCTCTTCTCTCGAGTTTTCTCCTTCACCATTCCTTCCCTGGTCTCTATCTGTGCCTGGTTTACCTCACTTCCTTCTTGCCCCCTCCTCTTGTATTGCTGTGGTGAGCCCTCGAGGCTACAGAAACTTCTGAAACCCGGTTCAGGAGATGTATCAGTGTCCACCTCCCTATTCTTTTTGTCCCCTGTCCTAGCACTGGAGCAAAATTGGGTCTCCTTTGTCTTCTTTTTAATGAACAGGTTTAACCACTGTAAGCTGGCTATTATATTGGACTGAAGATGCTGTTCGTGAGACATTGTCAACTGAGACCCGGGACCAACACTGACACCTCCTTAATTATGTGCCATTAACGAGGTACACGCTGCAGGGAGGGGGACACTGTGGATTCGCTCCCGCTTTAATTCTGTGCTGTGTTACATGAAGCGCTAATGAGTCCAGAACTCTCAAAGGTCATAATCTGAATACATTTCCTTTTCTTCTTTTTAGGGGAATGGGAATAGCATTCAAAACAATTAAAATGAGATTTACTTCATCGTTTGGCTAACAATGTCCTCGACTCTACTAATTACACTGAGATAGGTATTCATTTGCTGGTCATTTGGACACATCTGAGTGTGTCTAATTTCTTGTAAGGCCCCCATCTCTGAATTCTACACAAAGTGTTGTGTTTTTTTTTTTCCCAGCTGCTCACCCTATTGATTACGAGAAATAACTGGAAAAAAAATCCACCAAAACCTTTACAATATGGAAAGTGCAAATTTAGCAGAACCAGCATTGAATTTTCCAGGGAGTCATTTATCATTCTTACAAAGTTTTGGTTCTTTGCAAATAAAAAAGAGAAAGGAATGGTAATTGCTGTGCTCAACTAATTGACGGAACTGTGTCAGAGAAAGGAGGCATTTCAACAGTGCCTCGGATGATGACATTTGAAGGTTGTTCCCATCCTCTCTTCACTGCTAAATTAGGTAATCATTATTTCCCCATGAATCTTATTAATCTAATGCTGGCTTCTCCCCCCACCCTCAGATTTGAGATTCATACAGAAATGTGAAGACAAAATGCCGAAGGTCAGATTATAGTTTGGCCGGTTCAGGTTGTATTCCCCAGTTTGGGGGTTCAATGCCTGAGTGGGAGAGGGCTAGAGGGAGTCCATCTTTTACAAAGGACCTTCTCATTACATGAGTGGGACCCACGTTTGAAATCTCCACTGGTGGATTTGAAGAGTAGGTTAGTCCACTGAACATGCTAGGATAATGGCGGCCAGAATGGTGCTTCTCCAGCTTTTTTCTGGTTTTTGGATGGCTTCAGTGGGGGCAGAGGCTCCTCTGTGTACTCAGAGATAATGACAGTCTCCAATTGCTCACTGAAAAAAACGGTGCTCATCAGATATAGGGCTTACGATATGGCTTTCAGTGAGACAGAGCTAATAACTGGCTCAGAAAATCAATGCTTGGCTTTCACTAGCTATTATAACCAAAAGGCTAATGTCTGATGGAAACAGATAGACAGTCTGGTGGCAGGACCAGCAATTCCTCAGGAGGACAGATGGACAGCAGTCCTGGATGATGCTTGAAAAACTGCAGGATGCTCTGTGATGATAAAGGCGAAATGTGAAGGTTGTTTCAGCTGAAGACATGTGGGTCAAAAACCCTACCCTCGGTAGTTTATGACTGGGCTTGGGCAAGACCTCCTCACCCTGCCTTGATGATCTTCCTAACACTGGTAATATTCTCATGCCATCCCCACCTTGAGTCCTCTTGTCCTTCCCTCCCACTGCAGTTGGGGCTCCTCAGGGCAGCCAATGGGAAGAGCAGCTCCTCCCCCCCACCTCAGATGATGGAGCTGAATGTACGTGACAGGTGCATTCAGGGACATGTTCTCACCTCCTCCTAGCTTTCCAGAGAGGAACTGAGTAGATGGCCAGTGGGTCTCTGTAGAATCAAAACAAATCTGGAAATTAAAGATGATACAAACAGATGGAGATATATACCATGTTCTTGGATTGGAAGAATCAACATTGTGAAAATGACTATACTACCCAAAGCAATCTACAGATTCAGTGCAATCCCTATCAAACTACCAATGGCCTTTCTTACAGAACTAGAACAAAAAATTTCACAATTTGTATGGAAACACAAAAGACCCCGAATAGCCAAAGCAATCTTGAGAAAGAAAAATGGAGCTGGAGGAATCAGGCTCCAGGACTTAAGACTATACTACAAAGCTACAGTAATCAAGATAGTATGGTACTGGCACAAAAGCAGAACTATAGATCAGTGGAACGGGATAGAAAGCCCAAAGATAAACCCACACACATATGGTCACCTTACCTTTGATAAAGGAGGCAAGAATATACAATGGAGAAAAGACATCACCTTTGATAAGTGATGCTGGGAAAACTGGACAGCTACATGTAAAAGAATGAGACTAGAGCACTCCCTAACACCATACACAAAAATAAACTCAAAATGGATTAAAGACTTAAACGTAAGGCCAGACAGTATGAAACTCTTAGAGGAAAACATAGGCAGAACACTCTATGACATAAATCACAGCAAGATCTTTTTTGACCCACCTCCTAGAGAAATGGAAATAAAAACAAAAATAAACAAGTGGGACCTAATGAAACTTAAAAGCTTTCGCACAGCAAAGGAAACCATAAACAAGATGAAAAGACAACCTTCAGAATGGGAGAAAATATTTGCAAATGAAGCAACTGACAAAGGATTAATCTCCAAAATTTACAAGCAGCTCGTGCATCTCAATATCAAAAAACACAAACAACCCAATCCAAAAATGGTCAGAAGACCTAAATAAACATTTCTCCAAAGAAGATATACAGATTGCCAAGAAACACATGAAAGGATGCTCAACATCACTAATCATTAGAGAAATGCAAATCAAAACTACCATGAGGTATCACCTCACACTGGTGAGAATGGCCATCATCAAAAAATCTACAAACAGTAAATGCTGGAGAGGGTGTGGAGAAAAGGGAACCCTGTTGCACTGTTGGTGGGAATGTAAATTGATACAGCCACTATGGAGAACAGTATGGAGCTTCCTTAAAAACCTAAAAATAGAACTACCGTATGACCCAGCAATCTCACTACTGGGCATATACCCTGAGAAAACCATAATTCAAAAGGAGTCATGTACCACAATGTTCATTGCAGAACTATTTACAATAGCCAGGACATGGAAGCAACCTAAGTGTCCATCGACAGGTGGATGGATAAAGAAGATGTGGCACATATATACAATGGAATATTACTCAGCCATAAAAAGAAAAGAAACTGAGTTATTTGTAGTGAGGTGGATGGACCTAGAGACTGTCATACAGAGTGAAGTAAGTCAGAAAGAGAAAAACAAATACTGTATGCTAACACATATATATGGAATCTGAAAAAAAAAAAGGGTTCTGAAGAACTTAGGGGCAGGACAGGAATAAAGACGTAGACGTAGAGAATGGACTTGAGGACGTGGGGAGGGGGAAGGGTAAGCTGGGATGAAGTGAGAGAGTGGCATGGACATATATACACTACCAAATGTAAAATAGATAGCTAGTGGGAAGCAGCCGCATAGCACAGGGAGATCAGCTCCGTGCTTTGTGACCAACTAGAGGAGTGGGATAGGGAGGGAGATGCAAGAGGGAGGGGATATGGGGATATTTATATATGTATAGCTGACTCACTTTGTTATATAGCAGAAACTAACACACAATTGTAAAGCAATTATACTTCAATAAAGATGTTAAAAACAAAACAAATCTGGAAGATTTGTAAAAATAAACTAGATTGACCTTTCAGATGTTCCACATGTCTTGAACCAGCGGTCTGGAAACTCTAAATCTTTCTTTTAATAATCCTCTTTATCAATTTAGTTATTAACATTTAATATTTTAAACAAAAGCCTTTATGAAAAGAGAGCCTAGCCTTTTTTCCCATGGACCCAGAGAGATAAAAATTTCATGTTCCTCTGACAAGTCAGTCAGAATCAAATCTTGCATCAGTGAACAGGTTTCAAAACCTCTGATTCCCACTTCTAGAGGAAGTGGTATCTGAGCATGTCCTTATTCAGAAACAAGGTAAAACGACTCATGTTTGTATGAACAGTGTAGGAGATGGTAGGGATGCTTCCTTCATTTGTGATGGGAATAAGTCATTTTTCTCCCCTTCATAAGACATTTTCCTTTGTAACTTCAGTCTTCATAGTGAAGTTCAATAAACGACAACAAAAATGATAGGAAAAAAAATCATCCTTTGGAAATGTTCATTAGTCACCCTATTGTTCCAAGAAGGCAGATGGAACTGTACTTTTTTCTTTCTCTTCCTTTTTCTCTGCCTCACCCCCAAATTGCCCTTGTGTTTCTTGGTGTACTTTCCAAATATGGTGGAAACCCATCACCTTCTAAAGTTGTCAAGGAATAAAAAAATCAGAACCATGTGCAAGGTTGAGTAGTTAGATGGTGGTGCCCAATGCACTTCCCTTGGCCAAGAGTTACTCCATCTTTTGCCATTCTAGGGAAACCTCACTTGGGATGTTCATGGCTTAGCAGCAGAAGGTGGAGGAAAAGTTCTCGATTTCTATTTTTATTCCCTCAGCCTTCCTTTCAGTATAACTTTCACATTTATGGACCTGCCCACCAGGGACCTTATATACATTAATCACAGGGCGAGCCTCTCAGTGGGTACATCTGTACTTGTGGCTGCCGTAAAAGAAATTAATCAAATTTCATGCCTGGTTTTGGTAGCATATGACTCATTTTCATGGCCCTAGAACTAAAACATGGTAGTTAAAACAGCAAAGTGATATTTATAGGGTAATTTTGATCAAGCCTGTCATAATTTTCTTTCCTGGGTAAGTCTGTATGTCCTTTGTTATAGCTCTAATTACACTGACAGCTTTCCAGAGGGAATGTTAGGGTAGAGGTTATTTGAGTATGAAACCAAAGGTTTGACATCAGTTAAGAGTGAATGGTTTTTATTTCCTAACATATGTTTTAATGTAATGTAAGCTTATGGGCTGGTTTTCCTCCCTGAATACTATTATTTTAATTTCATTTCATCATCTATTTTTAAAAAACATCTTTATTGGAGTATAATTGCTTTACAACGGTGTGTTAGTTTCTGCTGTATAACAAAGTGAATCAGCTATACGTATACTAATATCCCCATATCCCCTCCCTCTTGTGTCTCCCTCCCAACCTCCCTATCCCACCCCTCTAGGTGGTCACAGAGCACGGAGCTGATATCCCTGTGCTATGCGGCTTTGTAGTGACATGGATGGAACTAGAAACTGTCATACAGAGTGAAGCAAGTCAGAAAGAGAAAAATAAATATGCTAACACATATATATGGAATCATCATCTATTTTATGTTATTTTATTTTTAAAGGTTAAGCTCATAGAACAGTGCTGTCTTTTTCTTGTTTGTTTTTGTTTTTACTTGGCTGCACTGCGAGGCTTGTGGGATCTTCGTTCCCCAACCAGGGATTGAACCCAGGCCCTGGCAGTGAAATTGCTGAGTCCCAACTGCTGGATGCCAGGGAATTCCCTTAATTTATTTTTTAAAAAATTATTTTATTGAAGTAGAGTTGATTTACAATGTTGTGTTAATTTCTGCTGTACGTCAAAGTGATTCAGTTATATATATATATATATATATATATATATATATATATTCTTTTCCATTATGGTTTATCACAGGATATTGAATGTAGTTTCCTGTGCTATACAGTAGGGCCTTGCTGTTTATCCATCCTATATATAATAGTTTGCCTCTGCTAATCCCAAACTCCCAGTCCATCCCTCCCCCACATCATTTATTTCATTTACTTTATCACTGAGGCAGAAGGAGAATTGTGCTGGTCTCTCTTCCCCCTGCCCAGGCCAGGGCAGCCTGAAACAGTATCCATCAGTTAAGACATGAACTGATTGTGGGCTGTTCACCTCACTCCCGCATCACCTCCCTACTGAAACTCTAGCTGCAGGCCTCTGTCAGGTTACAAATTTAGCAGCACTTTTCCAGTGCCTTTCCCCTTTCCACATCACTCCAGGGATCTCTATTAACTTAACACACTAAAAATAGCACTGCAGAACTGCTGAACAGGTGAGGGTGACGGGCAGGGCCCGGGGAAGGCTAAATATTGCTCACATTGATCAGAAACCTGGGCCCTGCTCCTGTGACGATTGCGGTTTGACACCAAGCTCATTAAAAATGTTTGTGCATCTGTGGGTTTGAGAGGCAGGAGAGAGGAGTGCATCAGGTCCAGGAGCCTGAGGAAGTGAGGATGCTGTTGCTGAGGTCTTTTCTTACCAACCTGGGGTTCCCTTTTCTTCTGAATTAATGCAGATCTTGTGTGAGCCTGAATGGGACTTGTCTTCCCTCTTGGCAAAGGTTCTTAGCTGTGAATAAAGCCAACTCTTACCTTGACTTTAATCCTGGGCACGGTGTAAAATCTTTTCTTCTGCAGAGTGTCATGGTCCCACCAAATAATAGATGGGAGTGTGTTTTAATTGCTTCAGGCTGAGCAGCTGGTGGGAAAAATTTATGATCTGAAGTCTTCTCGGTTTGAGTCTTAGTTCTACAGCATCTTAACTGTGCTGTCTTGGACTAGTAATTGAACCTTTCCAGCCTTCTATTTATAAAATAGGAATATTAACTGAAATTTTATTTTATTTTTTTTTAACATCTTTATTGGAGTATAATTGCTTTACAGTGGTGTGTTAGTTTCTGCTGTATAACAAAGTGAATCAGCTATATGTATACACATATCCCCATATCCCTTCCCTCTTGCGTCTCCCTCCCACCCTCCCTATCCCACCCCTCTAGGTGGTCACAAAGCACCGACCTGGTCTCCCAGTGCTATGCGGCTGCTTCCCACTAGCTATCTATTTTACATTTGGTAGTATATATAAGTCCATGCCACTCTCTCACTTCGTCCCAACTTACCCTTCCCCCTCCCCATGTCCATCGACAGATGAATGGATAAAGAAGATGTGGCACATGTATACAATGGAATATTACTCAGCCATAAAAAGAAATGAAATTAGGTTATTTGTAGTGAGGTAGGTGGACCTAGAGTCTGATACAGAGTGAAGTAAGTCAGAAAGAGAAAAACATATACTGTATGCTAACACATATATATGGAATCTAAAAAAAAAAAATGGTTCTGAAGAAACTAGGGTCAGGACAGGAACAAAGATGCAGATGTAGAGAGTGGACTCATTGTAGTTTTGATTTGCATTTCTCTAATGATTAGTGATGCTAAACATCCTTTCATATGTTTCTTGGCAATCTGTATATCTTCTTTGGAGAAATGTCTATTTAGGTCTTCTGCCCATTTTTGGATTGGGTTGTTTGGTTTTTTGATATTGAGATGCATGAGCTGCTTGCAAATTTTGGAGATTAATCCTTTGTCAGTTGCTTTCTTTGCAAATATTTTCTCTTGTTCTGAGGGTTGCCTTTTTGTCTTGTTTATGGTTTCCTTTGCTGTGCAAAAGCTTTTAAGTTTCATTAGGTCCCACTTGTTTATTTTTGTTTTAACTGTCATTTCTCTAGGAGATGGGTCAAAAAGGATCTTACTGTGACTTGTGTCATAGAGTGTTCTGCCTATGTTTTCCTCTGAGAGTTTTATACTCTCTGGCCTTACATTTAGGTCTTTAATCCATTTTGAGTTTATTTTTGTATATGGTGTTAGGGAGCATTCTACTTTCATTCTTTTACATGTAGCTGTCCAGTTTTCCAAGCACCGCTTATTGAACACGCTCTCTTTTCTCCTTTGTATATTCTTGCCTCCTTTATCAAAGATAAGGTGACCATATGTGTGTGGGTTTATCTCTGGGCTTTCTATCCTATTCCACTGATCTATAGTTCTGTTTTTCTGCCAGTACCATACTGTCTTGATTACTGTAGCTTTGTAGTATAGTCTGAAGTCAAGCAGCCTGAGTCCTCCAGGTCCGTTTTTCTTTCTCAAGGTTGCTTTGGCTACTTGGGGTCTTTTGTGTTTCCATACAAATTGTGAACTTTTTTGTTCTAGTTCTGTGAAAAATGCCATTGGTAGTTTGATAGAGATTGCATTGAATCTGTAGATTGCTTTGGGTAGTAGAGTCATTTTCACAATATTGATTCTTCCAATCCAGGAACATAGTATATCTCTCCATCTGTTTGTATCAACTTTAATTTCTTTCATCAGTGTCTTATAGTTTTCTGCATACAGGTCTTTTGTCTCCTTAGGTAGGTTTATTCCTAGATATTTTATTCTTTTTGTTGCAATGGTAAATGGGAGTGTTCCCTTAATTTCTCTTTCAGATTTTTCATCATTAGTGTATAGGAATGCAAGAGATTTCTGTGCATTAATTTTGTATCCTGCTACTTTACCAAATTCGTTGATTAGCTCTAGTAGTTTTCTGGTAGCATCTTTAGGATTCTCTACGTATTGTATCGTGTCATCTGAAAACAGTGCCAGTTTTACTTCTTTTCCGATTTGGATTCCTTTTATTCCTTTTTCTTCTCTGATTGCTGTGGCTAAAACTTCCAAAACTATGTTGAATAATAGTGGTGAGAGTGGGCAACCTTGTCTTGTTCCTGATCTTACAGAAAATGGTTTCAGTTTTTCACCATTGGGAACGATGCTGGCTGTGGGTTTGTCATATATGGCCTTTATTATGTGGAGGAAAGTTCCCTCTATGCCTACTTTCTGGAGGATTTTTATTATAAATGGGTGTTGAATTTTGTCAAAAGCTTTTTCTGCATCTGTTGAGGTGATCATATGGTTTTTCTTCTTCAGTTTGTTAATACAGTTTGTCACATTGATTGATTTGTGTATATTGAAGAATTCTGCCTTCCTGGGATAAACCCCACTTGATCATGGTGTATGATCCTTTCAATGTGTTGTTGGATTCTGTTTGCTAGTATTTTGTTGAGGATTTTTGCATCTATGTTCATCAGTGATATTGGCCTGTAGTTTTCTTTTTTTGTGACATCTTTGTTTGGTTTTGGTATCAGGGTGATGGTGCTCTCACAGAATGAGTTTGGGAGTGTTACTGCCTCTGCTCTATTTTGGAAGAGTGTGAGAAGGATAGGTGTTAGCTCTTCTCTAAATGTTTCATAGAATTCACCTGTGAAGCTATCTGGTCCTGGGCTTTTGTTTGTTGGAAGATTTTTAATCACAGTTTCAATTTCAGTGCTCGTGATTGGTCTGTTTATATTTTCTATTTCTTCCTGATTCAGTCTTGGCAGGTTGTGCTTTTCTAAGAATTTGTCCATTTCTTCCAGGTTGTCTGTTTTATTGGCATATAGTTGCTTGTAGTAATCTCTCATGATCCTTTGTATTTCTGCAGTGTCAGTTGTTACTTTTCATTTTTCATTTCTGATTCTATTGATTTAAGTCTTCTCTCTTTCTTTATTGATGAGTCTAGCTCATGGCTTATCAATTTTGTTTATCTTCTCAAAGAAGCAGCTTTTATTATTTTATTTTTTTTGCCGTACATGGGCCTCTCACTGTTGTGGCCTTTCCCGTTGCGGAATACAGGCTCCGGATGCGCAGGTTCTGTGGCCATGGCTCACGGGCCCTGCCGCTCCATGGCATGTGGGATCTTCCCGGACCGGGGCACGAACCCGTGTCCCTTTCGGCAGGCGACCTCTCAACCACTGTGCCACCAGGGAAGCCCAGAAGCAGCTTTTAGGTTTTTTTTTTTTTTTTTTTTTTTTTTTTGCGTTACATGGGCCTCTCACTGTTGTGGCCTCTCCTGTTGCAGAGCACAGGCTCCGGACGTGTAGGCCCAGTGGCCATGGCTCACAGGCCCAGCCACTCTGCGGCATGTGGGATCTTCCCGGACCGGGGCACGAACCTGTGTCCCCTGCATCAGTAAGTGGACTCTCAACCACTGAGCCACCAGGGAAGCCCGCAGCTTTTAGTTTTATTGATCTTTACTATCATTTCCTTCTTTGCTTTTCATTTATTTCTGATCTGATCTTTATGATTTCTTTCCTTCTCTTGACTTTGGGGTTTTTTTGTTCTTCTTTCTCTAATTGCCTTAGATGTAAGGTTAGGTTGTTTATTTGTGATGTTTCTTGTTTCTTGAGGTAGGATTGTATTGCTTAAACTTCTCTCTTAGAACTGCTTTTGCTGCATCCCATAGATTTTGGGTTATTGTGTTTTCCTTGTCTTATGTTTCTAGGTATTTTTTGATTTCCTCTTTGATTTCTTCTGTGATCTCTTGGTTATTTAGTAGCGTTTTGTTTAGTCTCCGTGTGTGTGTGTTTTACAATTTTTTCTTATAATTGATATTTAGTCTTATAGCGTTTTGGTCAGAAAGGATACTTGATATGATTTCAATTTTCTTAAACTTACCAAGGCTTGATTAGTGATCCAAGATATGCTATGTCCTGAAGAATGTTCCATGAGCACTTGTGAAGAATTTATATTCTGTTGATTTTGGATGGAATGTCCTATAAATATCAATTAAGTCCACCTTGTTTAATGTATCATTTAAAGCTTGTGTTTCCTTATTTATTTTCATTTTGGATCATCTGTCCATTGGTGAAAATGGGGTTTTATTTATTTATTTATTTATTTTAACATCTTTGTTGGGGTCAATTGCTCCACAATGGTGTGTTACCTTCTGCTCTATAACAAAGTGAATCAGTTATACATATACATATGTTCCCACATGTCCTCCCTCTTGCGTCTCCCTCCCTCCCACTCCCCCCATCCCACCCCTCCAGGCTGTCACAAAGCACCGAGCTAATATTCCCGTGCCATGCGGCTGCTTCCCACTAGCTATCTACCTTACTACGTTTGTTAGTGTGTGTATGTCCATGACTCTCCCCCGCCCCGTCAAAGCTCACCCCTCCCCCTCCCCATATCCCCAAGTCCATTCTCCAGTAGGTCTGCGTCTCCACTCCCGTCCCACCCCTAGGTTCTTCATGACATCCCCTTTTTTCTTAAATTCCATATACATGTGTTAACATATGGTATTTGTCTTTTTCTTTCTGACTTACTTCACTCTGTATGACAGACTCTAGGTCTATCCACCTCACTACAAATAACTCAATTTCGTTCCTTCTTACGGCTGAGTAATATTCCATTGTATATATGTGCCACATCTTCTTTATCCATTCATCCGATGATGGGCACTTAGGTTGTTTCCATCTCTGGGCTATTGTAAACAGAGCTGCAATGAACATTTTGGTACATGACTCTTTTTGATTTATGGTTTTCTCAGGGTATATGCCCAGTAGTGGGATTGCTGGGTCATATGGTAATTCTATTTGTAGTTTTTTAAGGAACCTCCATACTGTTCTCCATAGTAGCTGAACCAATTCACATTCCCACCAGCAGTGCAAGAGTGTTCCCTTTTCTCCACACCCTCTCCAGCATTTACTGTTTCTAGATTTTTTGATGATGGCCATTCTGACTGGTGTGAGATGATATCTCATTGTAGTTTTGATTTGCATTTCTCTAATGATTAATGATGTTGAGCATTCTTTCATGTGTTTGTTGGCATTCTGTATATCTTCTTTGGAGAAATGTCTATTTAGATCTTCTGCCCATTTTTTGATTGGGTTGTTTGTTTTTTTGTTATTGAGCTGCATGAGCTGCTTGTAAAATTTGGAGATTAATCCTTTGTCAGTTGCTTCATTTGGAAATATTTTCTCCCATTCTGAGGGTTGTCTTTTGGTCTTGTTTATGGTTTCCTTTGCTGTGCAAAAGCTTTGAAGTTCCATTAGGTCCCATTTGTTTATTTTTGTTTTTATTTCCATTACTCTAGGAGGTGGGTCAGAAAGGATCTTGCTGTGATTTATGTCATAGAGTGTCTTGCCTATGTTTTCCTCTAAGAGTTTGATAGTTTCTGGCCTTACATTTAGGTCTTTAATCCATTTTGAGCTTATTTTTGTGTATGGTGTTAGGGAGTGATCTAATCTCATACTTTTACATGTACCTGTCCAGTTTTCCCAGCACCACTTATTGAAGAGGCTGTCCTTTCTCCACTGTACATTCCTGCCACCTTTATCAAAGATAAGGTGTCCATATGTGCGTGGGTTTATCTCTGGGCTTTCTGTCCTGTTCCATTGATCTATCTTTCTGTTTTTGTGCCAGTACCATACTATCTTGATTACTGTAGCTTTGTAGTATAGTCTGAAGTCAGGGAGCCTGATTCCTCCAGCTCCTTTTTTCATTCTCAAGATTGCTTTGGCTATTCGGGGTCTTTTGTGTTTCCATACAAATTGCGAAATTTTTTGTTCTAGTTCTGTGAAGAATGCCATTGGTAGTTTGATCGGGATTGCATTGAATCTGTAGATTGCTTTGGGTAGTAGAGTCATTTTCACAATGTTGATTCTTCCCATCCAAGAACATGGTATATCTCTCCATCTATTTGTATCATCTTTAATTGCTTTCATCCGTGTCTTATAATTTTCTGCATACAGGTCTTTTGTCTCCTTAGGTTTATTCCTAGATATTTTATTCTTTTTGTTGCAATGATAAATGGGAGTGTTTTCTTGATTTCACTTTCAGATTTTTCATCATTAGTATATAGGAATGCCAGAGATTTCTGTACATTAATTTTGTATCCTGCTACTTTACCAAATTCATTGATTAGCTCTAGTAGTTTTCTGGTAGCATCTTTAGGATTCTCTATGTATAGTATCATGTCATCTGCAAACAGTGACAGCTTTACTTCTTCTTTTCTGATTTGGATTCCTTTTATTTCCTTTTCTTCTCTGATTGCTGTGGCTAAAACTTCCAAAACTATGTTGAATAATAGTGGTGAGAGTGGGCAACCTTGTCTTGTTCCTGATCTTAGTGGAAATGCTTTCAGTTTTTCACCATTGAGGATGATGTTTGCTGTGGGCTTATCATATATGGCCTTTATTATGTTAAGGAAAGTTCCCTCTATGCCTACTTTCTGCAGGGTTTTTATCATAAATGGGTGTTGAATTTTGTCGAAAGCTTTCTCTACATCTATTGAGATGATCATATGGTTTTTCTCCTTCAATTTGTTAATATGGTTTATCACATTGATAGATTTGTGTATATTGAAGAATCCTTGCATTCCTGGAATAAACCCCACTTGATCATGGTGTATGATCCTTTTAATGTGCTGTTGGATTCTGTTTGCTAGTATTTTGTTGAGGATTTTTGCATCTATGTTCATCAGTGATATTGGCCTGTAGTTTTCTTTCTTTGTGACATCCTTGTCTGGTTTTGGTATCAAGGTGATGGTGGCCTCCTAGAAGGAATTTGGGAGTGTTCCTCCCTCTGCTATATTTTGGAAGAGTTTGAGAAGGACAGGTGTTAGCTCTTCTCTAAACGTTTGATAGAATTCACCTGTGAAGCCATCTGGTCCTGGGCTTTTGTTTGTTGGAAGATTTTTAATCACAGTTTCAATTTCAGTGCTTGTGATTGGTCTGTTCATATTTTCTATTTCTTCCTGATTCAGTCTTGGCAGGTTGTGCATTTCTAAGAATTTGTCCATTTCTTCCAGGTTGTCTGTTTTATTGGCATATAGTTGCTTGTAGTAATCTCTCATGATTTTTTTTATTTCTGCAGTGTCAGTTGTTACTTCTCCTTTTTCATTTCTAATTCTATTGATTTGAGTCTTCTCCCTTTTTTCCTTGATGAGTCTGGCTAGTGGTTTATCTATTTTGTTTATCTTCTCAAAGAACCAGCTTTTAGTTTTATTGATCTTTACTATTGTTTCCTTCATTTCTTTTTCATTTATGTCTGTTCTGATTTTTATGATTTCTTTCCTTCTGCTAGCTTTGGGGTCTTTTTGTTCTTCTTTCTCTAATTGCTTGAGGTGCAAGGTTAGGTTGTTTATTCGAGATGTTTCCTGCTTCTTAAGGTGGGCTTGTATTGCTATAAACTTCCCCCTTAGAACTGCTTTTGCTGCATCCCATAGGTTTTGGGTCATTGTGTCTCCACTATCATTTGTTTCTAGGTATTTTTTTATTTCCTCTTTGATTTCTTCAGTGATCACTTCATTATTAAGTAGTGTATTGTTTAGCCTCCATGTGTTTGTATTTTTTACAGATCTTTTCCTGTAATTGATATCTAGCCTCATGGCGTTGTGGTCAGAAAAGATACTTGATACAATTTCAATTTTCTTAAATTTACCAAGGCTTGATTTGTGACCCAAGATATGATCTATCCTGGAGAATGTTCCATGAGCACTTGAGAAAAATGTGTATTCTGTTGTTTTTGGATGGAATGTCCTATAAATATCAATTAAGTCCATCTTGTTTAATGTATCATTTAAAGCTTGTGTTTCCTTATTTATTTTCATTTTGGATGATCTGTCCATTGGTGAAAGTGGGGTGTTAAAGTCCCCTACTATGAATGTGTTACTGTCGATCTCCCCTTTTATGGCTGTTAGTATTTGCCTTATGTATTGAGGTGCTCCTATGTTGGGTGCATAAATATTTACAATTGTTATATCTTCTTCTTGGATTGATCCCTTGATCATTATGTAGTGTCCTTCTTTGTCTCTTTTAATAGTCCTTATTTTAAAGTCTATTTTGTCTGATATGAGAATTGCTACTCCAGCTTCCTTTTGGTTTCCATTTGAATGGAATATCTTTTTCCATCCCCTCACTTTCAGTCCATATGTATCCCTAGGTCTGAAGTATGGCTCTTGTAGACAGCATATATACTAGTCTTGTTTTTGTATCCATTCAGCCAGTCTGTGTCTTTTGTTTGGAGCATTTTATCCTTTTACATTTAAGGTAGTTATCGATATGTGTGTTCCTATTCCCATTTTCTTAATTGTTTTGGGTTTGTTACTGTAGGTCTTTTCCTTCTCTTGTGTTTCCTGCCTAGAGAAGTTCCTTTAGCACTTGTTGTAAAACTGGTTTTGTGGTGCTGAATTCTCTTAGTTTTTGCTTGTCTGTAAAATTTTTACTTTCTCCGTCGAATATGAATGAGATCCTTGCTGGGTAGAGTAATCTTGGTTGTAGGTTTTTCTCTTTCATCAGTTTAAGTACGTCTTGCCGCTCCCTTCTGGCTTGCCGAGTTTCTGCTGAAAGATCAGCTGTTAACCTTATGGGGATTCCGTTGTATGTTATTTGTTGTTTTTCCCTTGCTGCTTTTAATATTTTTTCATTGTATTTAATTTAATTAAATTAATTAATTTAATTTAATTAATGTGTCTTGGTTGTTCCTCCTTGGATTTATCCTGTATGGGACTCTCTGCACTTCCTGGACTTGATTGTCTATTTTCTTTCCCATATCAGGGAAGTTTTCAAGTATAATCTCTTCAAATATTTTCTCAGTCCCTTTGTTTTCCTCTTCTTCTTCTGGAACCCCTATAATTCGAATGTTAGTGTGTTTAATGTTGTCCCAGGGGTCTCTGAGACTGTCCTCAAGTCTTTTCATTCTTTTTTCTTTATTCTGATCTGAGGTAGTTATTTCCACTATTTTATCTTCCAGGTCACTTATCCGTTCTTCTGCTGCAGTTATTCTGCTATTGATTCCTTCTAGAGAATTTTATATTTCATTTATTGTGTTGTTCATCATTGTTTGTTTGCTCTTTAGGTCTTCTAGGTCCTTGTTAAACATTTCTTGTATTTTTTCCATTCTACTTCCAAGATTTTGGATCATCTCTACTATCATTACTCTGAATTCTTTTTCAGGTGGACTGCCAATTTCCTCTTCATTTGTTTGGTCTGTTGGGTTTTTACTTTGCTCCTTCACCTTCTGTGTATTTCTCTGTCTTCTCATTTTTCTTCACTTACTGTGTTTGGGATCTCTTTTTTGCAGGCTGCAGGTTCGTAGTTCCCCTTTTTGGTGTCTGCCCCCAGTGGGTAAGGTTGGTTCAGTGGGTTGTTTAGGCTTCCTTATTGAGGGGACTGGTGCCTGTGTTGTGGTGGATGAGGCTGGATCTTTTCTTTCTCTTGGGCAGGGCTGCATCCGGTGGTGTGTTTTGGGGTGTCTGTTAAATTATTATGGTTTTAGGCAGCCTCTCTACTCTTGGGTGGGGTTGTATTCCTGTCTTGCTACTTGTTTGGCATAGGGTGTCCAGCGCTGTAGTTTACTGGTCGTTGAGAGGAGCTGGGTTTTAGCGTTGTGATGGAGATCTCTGGGAGAGCTTCATCATTTGATATTACGTGCGGCTGCGAGGTCTCTGGTGGAGCAATGTCCTGAACTCGGTTTTTCCACCTCAGACGTTCAGGCGTGACACCCAGCTGGAGCACCAAGACTGTCAGCCACACAGCCAAGTACATGGGGAGTTTCTTGTCTTTTGGGATGTCTCAGGTCTTCTGCTAGCATTCAGTAGGTGTTCTGTCAGAGTTGTTCCCATGTAGATGTATTTTTTTTTTTAGATGTAGTTTTGAATTTTCTGTGGGGAGCAAGGTGGTCTCCACATCTTACTCCTCTGCCATCTTGAAGGTCCCCCCTTAATTGAAATTAACATCTCTCTCACTGGTGTTTGCAAATTCAGATGGGATAGCCTTGAGTGTTTGGGGAACTATAAATAGCTGTAGTACTTCCTAAATACCTGCAGTATTATGTTAGTCTGATGGTTAATTGTATGTGTCAACTTGACTGTGCTAAGGGATGCCCAGATAGCTGGTAAAGCATTATTTCTGGGCGTGTCTGTGAGCATGTTTCCAGATAAGATTAGTATTTGAATCAGTGAACAGTGTAATGAAGATCACCTTCACCAGTGTGGGCAGGAATCATCCAATCTGGTGGAGGCTCTAATAGAACAAAATGGTGGAGGAAGGGCACATTCACTCTTTCTGCTGGAGCTTGGACATTCATCTTCTCCTGCCCTTGGACATCAATACTCCTGGTTCTCAGGTCTTCAGGCTAGGACTGGGATGTACACCATTGGCTAACCTGTTTCTCACGCCTGTCGGCTTGGACTGGAATTACATTGCCAGCTTTCTTGGGCCTTCAACTTGCAGATGAAGTTGCCTCCATAATTGCATGAGCCAGTTCCTCAAAATAAATCTTTCTTTATATCTGTATACATCCTATGGGACCTGTTTCTCTGGAGAACCCTGACTGACATAATGAAGTTGAACCTAAAGAAAATGCTAATAGTCAACCAATTTTGTCCTATGAAAATGACCATTTCATATGGTTCAACCATATATATTAATAAGAGGTTTTGGAAAGTCTTTGTTCGCTTCTCTGAATTGTTCCTGTGAGACAGAAAGATTATAAGCAACCTTATTTTAATGCCTGGGGAAATCTAGGTTTCAAAGGTTACTTGTACCAAGTTATATAAAAGTCTGTGAGTGGAACCCGTTCTTTCATTACTCAGTCTGTGGTTTCTTGACCTTGCCCTCCTCTTTAAGGGCCTGAGCTGAAAATGAGAAGCTGGAGAAAGAATGTGATAAAAAGCCATTTTCCCAGCAGTTGAGCTGAGTGTAATATGAGAGGTCACAGCCTCTATAACAAATACCATCTTAAGGAGTGGTCCTCATGTAAAGCACGCATTCTTGAACTGATGCCGACTGTCGTAAAACGATGACTCTTTCCGGCACTGAGTGAACCTCTGCTGGGCTACTGAATACTGTTACTTGTATGTCTTATCTCTCAGAATCATCAGAATCACCAATATGCATGGCTCAGGGCTGACCTGGGGATCCGAGGATGCGGCTCCCCAGTGAGAGGGCTTAGCTGGTCTGGGTCAGAGGATGGTCCATCTTGGGCTTGCCTTTGGCTCAGACAGTTCTCTCAACCTCAGAACTACTGACATTTTGGGTCAGATTCTCTGCGGTGGGGGCTGTGCTGTGCATTGCAGGACATTCAGCAACATCCTTGGTCTCTACCCACTAGATGCCAGCAGCACTCTGCCCAGTAGTAGCAACCCAAACTATCTCCAGGTGTTGTCAAATGTCCCTTGGGGGACAGAATCAGCCCCAGATGAGAACCACTGGGCCCAGGGGACTTCAGAGTATGAGTGAGGGCTGGTCAATGGTTATATATTTCAGAGCATTTACTAATTTGTCTGATGAGCTTCAGCACCTTTGAAAGAATTGCATTTCCTTTTTCTCCCACCTCCGCATGAAAGGTAGTGTTGATTAGATAAGAGATGAGTCATACTTGGGGATACTCAGTTGCATATGAATAGGAAGAGAGGGGTGCAGTGGCTTGGGTCCTCAGGTGGGAAGAAAAACAGTCTAATGGAAGACCAGGCTTTCTCAATTTCCTGGCAAAAACATCTGTCTTCTTGTTTTTCTAGTTAATTATGGATTTTCATGAGCTCACTCAGCTAATCAAGTTTAATGACACTAGACCTAAATCATATTATTGTTATTTTTTGAGGCACTGTTGGCATCATGCCGTGTTAACCTGCCAGCAGCCTGGAGACACGACAGTCACTCAAACCCCGGCACACAGCTTTTATTAGCAGTGCACACAGCCCTTTCATAACCTGTCACCACTGAGATTATGAAGACAAAAGAAAAGCAACAGAAAAAGGGCATTTTCTATAAAGAACACTTTAGGAACTTTATTACAAACCAGAAACTTTATTGTGAGATGGGCAATGAGACATGTGTCCTGTATTTACTATATTTACTACCGTTTTCAATATAACTTTGGGTTTGAAGAGACACAGAAAAACATAGGTCAGAAGCAGATATTCCCCTTTATTTCCATGTCCCTGATGACAGCTGGATGCAAGGATTTCCCAGCTGGCTGATTGTGACCTACCTTTAATCCTGATGCTGTTTGAGGCTCTGTCTATACCCTCTTCTTTTGTCCTTAAGAATTCCTGGTGGAGAATGGACATGGCTGCTAGTCTTGCCACTGCCTCCTGACCTCACTCACACTTGCCTTACCTCGGATGAATAAAAAATATTGTGTATTCAGTAAAAAAGTCAGGTTCTTTTGCCTTAGGACTTTACATTGCCCGGAGTACAATTTGTCATATTTGTCATTTAGCATTTCATTTGGTCTGGATTACAAACCAACAGTTTTTTTTTTTTTTTCTTTTTCTTTTTGGAGGGGGGAGGGAGAGGGAGCATTTAAAAAAGTAATGAAAGGAATTTTCTGGATTCTGCAGCTAGAGTGTCCTCTGTTAGATCTTTGCATTACTTTTTATTTTTTTTTGTATTTTGGGGGGAAAATACACTTTTATTTTCACTAATCTCTAACTAAAGTTTAGCATTTCCTTGTAGTTCAAATGTTGGAAACAAACCACAGTAGTGTTTGCAGAACCTGCATGACATCACCAGTAGAAATCATAGATATATTCCTATTTGATTAAAGGCAGATCTTTGCATTACTTTAAAAAATATTTATTTTATTGAAGTATAGTTGATTTACAATGTTGTGTTAATTTCTGCTGTACAGAAAAGTGATTCAGTTTTATATATATATATATATATATATATATACACTCTTTTTCATTATGGTTTATCACAGGATATTGAATATAGTTCCCTGTGCTATGCCATAGGACCTTGTTTATCCATTCTATGTATAATAGTTTGCATCTGCTAATCCCAAACTCCCAGTCCTTCCCTCCTTGACACCCCCTCCCTCTTGGCAACCACAAGTCTGTTCTCTATGTCTGTGAGTTTGTTTCTGTTTCATAGATAGGTTCATTTGTGCCATATTTTAGATTCCACATATAAGTGATATCATATGGTATTTGTCTTTCTCTTTCTGACTTACTTCACTTAGTATGATAATCTGTCGGTCCATCCATGTTGCTGCAAATGGCATAATTTTATCCTTTTTGTATGGCTGAGTAGTATTCCATTGTATATATGTACCATATCTTCTTTATCTATTCATCTGTTGATGGACACTTAGGTTGTTTCCATGTCTTGGCTATTGTAAATAGTGCTGCTATGAACATAGGGGTGCATGTATCTTTTTGAATTATAGTTTTGTCTGGATATATGCCCAGGAGTGGGATTGCTGGGTCGTATGGTAGTTCTATTTTTAGTTTTCTGAGGAACCTCCATACTGTTCTCCATATGGCTGCACCAATTTATATTTCCACCAACAGTGTAGGAGGAGGGTTCCCTTTTCTCCACACCCTCTCCAGCACTTTTTATTTTTAGACATTTTGATGATGGCCATTCTGACTGGTGTGAGTTGGTACCTCATTGTAATTTTGATTTACATTTCTCTAATAATTAGCAACGATGAGCATTTTTTCATGTGTGTATTGGCAATCTGTATGTCTTCTTTGGAGAAATGCCTATTTAGGTCTTTTGCCCATTTTTTTGATTGGGTTGTTTGTTTTTTTGTTATTGAGTTGTATGCATTACTTTTAACACATCACATGGAGTGCTCACTTTTCATAATGCAATCTCTCTCTTCTGAGGGCAGTCTATAATTCATTTCTGAGCTCCTAAAATTGCTTTGTAGACTCTTGCACCTAATAAACTAAAGTGAAATTATTCATTTTCTCTACAAGTCAGTTGTTGGTATACAATGTCAAATCGATTTCCATAAGATTCCTGAATATCATTATGAAAAGGTCTGGGTTGTTTGGGGATACATAAGAGCACTGGGCTTGAAGCCTTGAGATTTAGAGTCAGACTGATCTGAATTTGAATCCTGGGTCCATTGCTACTAGCTGTGTGACACCGGGCAAGTTATTTTGCCTTTTAGAGTGTTAGTTTCCTTATCTGTAAACTTGATGTAATAGTAATAGTTCGATCATAAAGTTTCTGTAAAGATAGAATGAGCTAGTGCATGTAAAATACAAAGCAGGCTGCCCAGACATAGTGAGTAGCATTTGATAGAGGATGATGATATATTTATTTCCAAGCTGGGATGAGTCCGGTGACATTTGCCTAATTTAGTAAATTAAGATGCCCTCCTCAATTAGTTCCTCACTGTAACTATCATGATGTCTCCTTCAAATCATAATTCTCAGGTCCCCTTTTAAGATATTTCATGGCCAGAAGACCTTCTGTAGTAATTTTGTTGCTCATCAACTAGGGAAGCAGAAGAAGATTATAAATAATAAGCACTAAAAACAGCAAGTGTCCATTCCAGAAGTCAGAAGTATCAGTCCTAGGGGAAGTCATCTGAACTTTACAGCAAAAAGATAAAGAGTAAATCGGAAATGTGGAAATAATCATGGAGCTTTAAAAAAGCTACTGTCACTTTTGGACAGAACTATTGGAATTAATTATGGTAAAAATGGATTCTTGGTTGTATTTGCTCAATGATGGCGAGTGGGATCGAGAAGGAAGCAAAACTATTTTTTTCAACAAAGAATCAAGGCTCTGAATTTTCTTGAAAAAACAAAATAAAACAGAAACAAACAGAATTCCCTCGTGCAGGGTGATTTGACAATGATGACTAAAGGGCCAAACAAACTGATTAGGGAACTAAAGAATTGAGAGGACAGAACAAGGTGTCTTAGGAAAATCCTTGGACCATCTTTTTTACACAATCCTAGGTTGCAGCCATGTTCTGCAGTTGATGAAGTCACTGAGAAATTTCTGGCATTTGGTGGGCTTCAGGTATCATTGAGGTGTTGTTTGGGTGGCAGACAGACGGGAGGTTTTCAAGGTGTTCAAGGTTTTCTGGAGGTTTCTAGAAGGATTCTTTGATGCCTTGGAGTGGGGATTTGGGGATGAGGTGGAGCTGTGTGCAACTGAGGGAACAGAAAATGAAATAGAATTAAGAGAGGGTAAGATAGGATTAGGGTTAGGGTTTTAAGGGTTTTCACATAGGCTGGCTCATGTAATCTCATCATTTTTTTTAATCTTTATTGGAGAATAATTGCTTTACAATGGTGTGTTAGTTTCTGCTTTATAACAAAGTGAATCAGTTATACATATACATATGTTCCCATATCTCCTCCCTCTTGCGTCTCCCTCCCTCCCACCCTCCCTATCCCACTCCTCTAGGTGGTCACAAAGCACAGAGCTGATCTCCCTGTGCTATGCGGCTGCTTCCCACTAGCTATCTATTTTACGTTTGGTACTGTATTTATGTCCATGCCACTCTCTCACTTTGTCACAGCTTACCCTTCCCCCTCCCAATATCCTCAAGTCCATTCTCTAGTAAGTCTGTGTCTTTATTCCTGTCTTACCCCTAGGTTCTTCATGACCTTTTTTTTTTTTTATAGATTCCATATATATGTGTTAGCATACAGTATTTGTCTTTCACTTTTTGACTTACTTCGCTCTGTATGACAGACTCAAGGTCCATCCACCTCACTACAAATAACTTGATTTCGTTTCTTTTTATGGCTGAGTAATATTCCATTGTATATATGTGCCACATCTTCTTTATCCATTCATCTGATGATGGACACTTAGGTTGTTTCCATCTCTGGGCCATTGTAAACAGAGGTGCAGTGAACATTTTGGTACATGACTCTTTGAATTATGGTTTTCTCAGGGTATATGCCCAGTAGTGGGATTGCTGGGTCGTATGGTAGTTCTACTTTTAGTTTTTTTTTTTTTTTTTTTAACATCTTTATTGGGGTATAATTGCTTTACAATGGTGTGTCAGTTTCTGCTTTATAACAAAGTGAATCAGTTATACATATAAATACGTTCCCATATCTCTTCCCTCTTGCGTCTCCCTCCCTCCCACCTTCCCTATCCCACCCCTCCAGGCGGTCACAAAGCACGGAGCCGATATCCCTGTGCCATGCGGCTGCTTCCCACTAGCTATCTACCTTACATTTGTTAGTGTGTATATGTCCATGACTCTCTCTCGCCCTGTCAAAGCTCACCCTCCCCCCTCCCCATATCCTCAAGTCCGTTCTCCAGTAGGTCTGTGTCTTTATTCCTGTCTTACCCCGAGGTTCTTCATGACATTTTTTTTCTTCTTAAATTCCATATATATGTGTTAGCATATGGTATTTGTCTTTTTCTTTCTGACTTACTTCACTCTGTATGATAGACTCTAGGTCTATCCACCTCATTACAAATAGCTCAATTTCGTTTCTTTTTATGGCTGAGTAATATTCCATTGTATATATGTGCCACATCTTCTTTATCCATTCATCCGATGATGGGCACTTAGGTTGTTTCCACCTCCTGGCTATTGTAAACAGAGCTGCAATGAACATTTTGGTACATGACTCTTTTTGAATTTTGGTTTTCTCAGGGTATATGCCCAGTAGTGGGATTGCTGGGTCATATGGTATTTCTATTTGTAGTTTTTTAAGGAACCTCCATACTGTTCTCCATAGTGGCTGTACCAATTCACATTCCCACCAGCAGTGCAAGAGTGTTCCCTTTTCTCCACACCCTCTCCAGCATTTATTCTTTGTAGATTTTTTGATGATGGCCATTCTGACTGGTGTGAGATGATATCTCATTGTAGTTTTGATTTGCATTTCTCTAATGATTAATGATGTTGAGCATTCTTTCATGTGTTTGTTGGCAATCTGTATATCTTCTTTGGAGAAATGTCTATTTAGGTTTTCTGCCCATTTTTGGATTAGGTTGTTAGTTTTTTTGTTATTGAGCTGCATGAGCTGCTTATAAATTTTGGAGATTAATCCATTGTCAGTTGCTTCATTTGCAAATATTTTCTCCAGTTCTTAGGGTTGTCTTTTGGTCTTGTTTATGGTTTCCTTTGCTGTGCAAAAGCTTTGAAGTTTCATTAGGTCCCATTTGTTTATTTTTGTATTTATTTCCATTTCTCTAGGAGGTGAGTCAAAAAGGATCTTGCTGTGATTTATGTCATAGAGTGTTCTGCCTATGTTTTCCTCTAAGAGTTTGATAGTTTCTGGCCTTACATTTAGGTCTTTAATCTATTTTGAGCTTATTTTTGTGTATGGTTTTAGAGAGTGTTCTACTTTCATTCTTTTACAGGTAGCTGTCCAGTTTTCCCAGCACCAATTATTGAACACGCTGTCTTTTCTCCATTATATATTCTTGCCTCCTTTATCAAAGATAAGGTGACCATATGTGCGTGGGTTTATCTCTGGGCTTCCTATCCTGTTCCATTGATCTATATTTCTGTTTTTGTGCCAGTACCATACTGTCTTGATTACTGTAGCTCTGTCGTATACTCTGAGGTCAGGAGCCTGATTCCTCAGGCTCTGTTTTTCATTCTTAAGATTGCTTTGGCTATTCAGGGTCTTTTGTGTTTCCACACAAATTGTGAAATTTTTTGTTCTAGTCCTGTGAAAAATTCCAGGGGTAGTTTGATAGAGATTGCATTGAATCTGTAGATTGCTTTGGGTAGTAGAGTCATTTTCACAATGTTGATTCTTCCAATCCAAGAACATGGTATATCTCTCCATCTATTTGTATCATCTTTAATTTCTTTCATCAGTGTCTTATAATTTTCTTCATACAGGTCTTTTTTCTCCTTAGGTAGGTTTATTCCTAGATATTTTATTCTTTTTGTTGCAGTGGTAAATGGGAGTGTTTTCTTGATTTCACTTTCAGATTTTTCATCATTAATGTATAGAAATGCCAGAGATTTCTGTGCATTAACTTTGTATCCTGCTACTTTACCAAATTCATTGATTAGCTCTAGTAGTTTTCTGGTAGCATCTTTGGGGTTCTCTATGTATAGTATCATGTCATCTGCAAACAGTGACAACTTTACTTCTTCTTTTCCGATTTGGATTCCTTTTATTTCCTTTTCTTCTCTGATTGCTGTGGCTAAAACTTCCAAAACTATGTTGAATAAGAGTGGTGAGAGTGGGCAAACTTGTCTTGTTCCTGATCTTAGTGGAATTGCTTTCAGTTTTTCACCATTGAGGACGATGTTGGCTGTGGGTTTGTCATATATGGCCTTTATTATGTTGAGGAAAGTTCCCTCTATGCCTACTTTCTGCAGGGTTTGTATCATAAATGGGTGTTGAATTTTGTCAAAAGCTTTTCCTACATCTATTCAGATGATCATATGGTTTTTCTCCTTCAGTTTGTTAATATGGTGTATTACGTTGATTGATTTGCATATATTGAAGAATCCTTGCATTCCTGGGATAAACCCCACTTGATCATGGTGTATGATCCTTTTAATGTGCTGTTGGATTCTGTCTGCTAGTATTTTGTTGAGGATTTTTGCATCTGTGTTCATCAGTGATATTGGCCTGTAGTTTTCTTTCTTTGTGACATTCTTGTCTGGTTTTGGTATCAGGGTGATGGTGGCCTCGTAGAATGAGTTGGGAGTGTTCCTCCCTCTGCTGTATTTTGGAAGAATGTAAGAAGGATAGGTGTTAGCTCTTCTCTAAATGTTTCATGGAATTCACCTGTGAAGCCATCTGGTCCTGGGCTTTTGTTTGTTGGAAGATTTTTAATCACAGTTTCAGTTTCAGTGCTTGTGATTGGTCTGTTCATATTTTCTATTTCTTCCTGATTCAGTCTTGGCAGGTTGTGCTTTTCTAAGAATTTGTCCGTTTCTTCCAGGTTGTCCGTTTTATTGGCATAGACTTGCTTGTAGTAATCTCTCGTGATCTTTTGTATTTCTGCAGTGTCAGTTGTTACTTCTCCTCTTTCATTTCTAATTCTATTGATTGGAGTCTTCTCCCTTTTTTTCTTGATGAGTCTGGCTAATGGTTTATCAATTTTGTTTATCTTCTCAAAGAACCAGCTTTTAGTTTTATTAATGTTTGCTATCGTTTCCTTCATTTCTTTCTCATTTATTTCTGATCTGATTTTTATGATTTCTTTCCTTCTGCTAACTTTGGGGTCTTTTTGTTCTTCTTTCTCTAAGTGCTTTAGGTGCAAGGTTAGGTTGTTTATTCGAGATGTTTCCTGTTTTTTAAGGTAGGAATGTATTGCTATAAACTTCCCTCTTAGAACTGCTTTTGCTGCACCCCATAGGTTTTGGGTCGTCGTGTCTCCACTATCATTTGTTTCTAGGTATTTTTTTATTTCCTCTTTGATTCTGTCAGTGATCACTTCGTTATTCAGTATTGTATTGTTTAGCCTCCATGTGTTTGTATTTTTTACAGATCTTTTCCTGTAATTGATATCTAGTGTCATAGCATTGTTGTCGGAAAAGATACTTGACACAATTTCAATTTTCTTAAATTTACCAAGGCTTGATTTGTGACTCAAGATATGATCTCTCCTGGAGAATGTTCCATGAGAACCTGAGAAAAATATGTATTCTGTTGTTCTTGGGTGGAATGTCCTATAAATATCAATTAAGTCCATCTTGTTTAATGTATCATTTAAAGCTTGTGTTTCCTTATTTATTTTCATTTTGGATAATCTGTCCATTGGTGAAAGTGGGGTGTTAAAGTCCCCTACTATAAATGTATTACTGTCGATTTCCCCTTTATGGCTGTTAGTATTTGCCTTATGTATTGAGGTGCTCCTATGTTGGGTGCATAAATATTTACAGTTGTTATATCTTCTTCTTGGAAAGATCCCTTGACCATTATGTAGTGTCCTTCTTTGTCTCTTCTAATAGTCTTTATTTTAAAGTCTATTTTGTCTGATATGAGAATTGCTACTCCAGCTTTCTTTTGGTTTCCATTTGAGTGGAATATCTTTTTCCATCCCCTTACTTTCAGTCTGTATGTGTCTCTAGGTCTGAAGTGGGTCTCTTGTAGACAGCATATATATGGGTCTTGTTTTTGTATCCATTCAGCCAGTCTGTGTCTTTTAGTGGGAGCATTTAATCCATTTACATTTAAGGTAATTATTGATTTGTATGTTCCTTTTCCCATTTTCTTAATTGTTTTGGGTTTGTTATCGTGGTCTTTTCCTTCTCTTGTGTTTCTTGCCTACAGAAGTTCCTTTAGCATATGTTGTAAAGCTGATTTGGTGGTGCTGAATTCTCTCAGCTTTTGCTTGTCTGTAAAGGTTTTAATTTCTCCATCAACTCTGAATGAGATCCTTGCTGGGTAGAGTAATCTTGGTTGTAGGTTTTTCTCCTTCATCACTTTAAATATGTCCTGCCAGTCCCTTCTGGCTTGCAGAGTATCTGCTGAAAGATCAGCTGTTAACCTTATGGGGATTCCCTTGTGTGTTATTTGTTGTTTTTCCCTTGCTGTTTTTAATATTTGTTCTTTGGATTTAATTTTTGACAGTTTGATTAATATGTGTCTTGGCGTGTTTCTCCTTGGATTTATCCTGTATGGGACTCTCTGTGCTTCCTGGACTTGATTAACTATTTCCTTTCCTATATTAGGGAAGTTTTCAACTATAATCTCTTCAAATATTTTCTCACTCCCTTTCTTTTTCTCCTCTTCTTCTGGAACCCCTATAATTCGAATGTTGGTGCATTTAATGTTGTCCCAGAGGTCTCTGAGACTGTCTTCAGTTCTTCTCATTCTTTTTTCTTTATTCTGCTCTGCAGTAGTTATTTCCACTATTTTATCTTCCAGGTCACTTATCCGTTCTTCTGCCTCAGTTATTCTGCTATTGATCCCATCTAGAGTATTTTTAATTTCATTTATTGTGTTGTTCATTGTTGCTTGTTTCCTCTTTAGTTCTTGTAGGTCCTTGTTAAATGTTTCCTGCATTTTCTCTATTCTATTTCCAAGATTTTGGATCAACTTTACTATCATTATTCTGAATTCTTTTTCAGGTAGAAGGCCTATTTCCTCTTCATTTGTTAGGTTTGGTGGGTTTTTATCTTGCTCCTTCATTTGCTGTGTGTTTTCCTGTCTTCTCATTTTGCTTATCTTACTGTGTATGGGGTCTCCTTTTTGCAGGCTGCAGGTTTGTAGTTCCCGTTGTTTTTGGTGTCTGTCCCCAGTGGCTAAAGTTGGTTCAGTGGGTTGTGTAGGCTTCCTGGTGGAGGGGACTAGTGCCTGTGTTCTGGTGGATGAGGCTGGATCTTGTCTTTCTGGTGGGCAGGTCCACGTGTGGTGGTGTGTTTTGGGGTGTCTGTGGCCTTATTATGATTTTAGGCAGCATCTCTGCTAATGGGTGGGGTTGTGTTCCTGTCTTGCTAGTTGTTTGGCATAGGGTGTCCAGCACTGTAGCTTGCTGGTCGTTGAGTGAAGCTGGGTGCTGGTGTTGACATGGAGATCTCTTGGAGATTTTCGCCGTTTGATATTACGTGGAGCTGGGAGGTCTGTTGTGGGCCAGTGTCCTGAAGTTGGCTCTCCCACCTCAGAGCCACAGCACTGACTCCTGGCTCCAGCACCAAGAGCCTTTTATCCACATGGCTCAAAATTAAAAGGGAGAAAAAGTAGAAAGAAAGGAAGAAAGAGGATAAAATATAATAACATAAAGTAAGATAAAATAAAATTATTAAAAAAAAAATTATTAAGAACAAAAGTTTCTAAAAAGAAAAAACAAAAAAAACCGGATGGATAGAACCCTAGGACAAGTGGTGAAAGCAAAGCTATATAGACAAAATCTCACACAGAAGCATACACATACACACTTACAAAAAGAGGAAAAGGAGAAAAAATAATAAATCTTGCTCTCAAAGTCCCCCTCCTCAATTTGGGATTCTTTGTCTATTCATGTGTTCCACAGATGCAGGGTACATCAAGTTGATTGTGGAGCTTTAATCCGCTGCTTCTGAGGCTGCTGGGAGAGATTTCCCTTTCTCTTCTTTGTTCTCACAGCTCCCAGGGGCTCAGCTTTGGATTTGGCCCTGCCTCTGCGCGTAGGTCGCTGGAGGGCGTCTGTTTTTCGTCAGACAGGAGAGGGTTAAAGGAGCAGCTGACTTGGAGACTCTGGCTCACTCAGGCCGGGTGGGGAGGGAGGGGTGCGGATGCCGGGTGAGCCTGCGGTGGCAGAGGCCGGCGTGACGTTGCACCAGCCTGAGGCGCGTCATGCCTTCATCCGGGGAAGTTGTCCCTGGATCCTGGGACCTGGCAGTGGCGGGCTGCACAGGCTCCCCTGAAGGGAGGTGCGGATAGTGACCTGTGCTCGCACACAGGCTTTCGGTGGCGGCAGCAGCAGCAGCTTTAGCATCTCATGCCCGTCTCTGGGGTCCGCGCTGTTAGCTGCGGCTCGTGCCCGTCTCTGGAGCTCCTTTTAGCAGCGCTCTTAATCCCCTCTCCCCGCGCACCAGGAAATGAAGAGGGAAGAAAAAGTCTCTTGCCTCTTTGGCAGGTCCAGACTTTTCCACAGACTCCTTCCCGGCTATCCATGGTGCACTAACCCCCTGCAGGCTGTGTTCACGCCGCCAACCCCAGTCCTCTCCCTGTGCTCCGACCGAAGCCCGAGCCTCAGCTCACAGCCCCGCCCGCCCCGGCGGGTGAGCAGACAAGCCTCTCGGGCTGGTGAGTGCTGGTCGGTACCTATCCTGTGTGCGGGAATCTCCCCGCTTTGCCCTCCGCACCCTTGTTGCTGTGCTCTCCTCTGAGGCTCCGAAGCTTTCCCCCTCTGCCACCCGCATTCTCTGCCCGCGAAGGGGCTTCCTAGTGTGTGGAAACCTTTCCTCCTTCACAGCAGGTCCCGTCCCTATTCTTTTGTCTCTGTTTATTCTTTTTTCTTTTGCCCTACCCAGGTATGTGGGGAATTTTGTTGCCTTTTGGGAGGTCTGAGGTCTTCTGCCAGCGTTCTGTAGGTGTTGTTCCACGTGTAGATGTATTTCTGGTGTATCTGTGGGGAGGAAGGTGATCTCCGCGTTTTACTCTTCCGCCATCTTCCCCCTCTCCTGGCTCATGTAATCTCAAATGATGCTGAAGGGATGATGGTGCCATTCCTGTGTTATAGGTGAGATCAGTGCTTTTAGAGGTCAGTTACCTACCAAAGATTATTCATCTGGTAGGTGGTAAAGCTGAGATCTGAACCCAGGTTTGTGTAATTCCAAAGCTCATGAAATACAGAATTCTGGTAAAATTTTCCCTCTTCTTCCTCAAGGGAAAAATTAAAATAAATAAATATATTAAAATGGAGGAAATGAAATAAATGGGTATATTAGAATGTCTGAGCAGTGAGGATTCATGTTGTATGAAAAAAGATGAAAAGGGAATTTGAACCATCTATGGAATACTCCTTTCCCTAAGAACAACAACAAAAAACAATAAAACAAAAGAACAGCGACAACAAAAACTAAAAAAACACTGTTGCCAAAGTTCTGTGGGTACAGCCAAGAAGGTATGGGACTGGGACATTGAGTTTTTCTGGGTCTAGCTCATCAACTCCTGCAATCATGGTGAAGCAGTTATGAAGTAAAGAAGATGTAATGACAAATTTTGAAAAATGGCAAAGATGCTGAAAACTGAAAGTGAATATCTATTGGAATAGATTTTAATTTCCTTGTAAAAGAATGGAGCAAATACCAGAAGAAATGAAATCTGTAGTTATATGGAGAATAATGAAATCATCAGCAACAAGCAGTTGAGAGCTGTAAACAAAGAATCATGCCCGCAAAACCTCATAGCCTCTCACTGATAGAATTATAAAATTAGTGGGTAAAAGGAAAATGAATTTAATATATTTGAATTTTTGGTAACACATGAGAGAGAGGAAGAGAAAAGCCAGATTCATTGAATAGAACATTTCAGCAAAGTATCTGACACTAAGTTGGGATGGATTTTTCTTTTAAAAAGTTCCTAGAAAACAAACTTATGGGGACTTCCCTGGTGGTGCAGTGGTTAACAATCCGCCTGCCAATGCAGGGGACACGGGTTCGATCCCTGGTCTGGGAAGATCCCACATGCCGCAGAGCGACTAAGCCCCTGTGCCACAACTACTGAGCCTGTGCTCTAGAGCCGGTGTGCCACAACTACTGAAGCCCCCGTGCCTAGAGCCCATGCTCCACAACAAGAGAAGCCACTGCAGTGAGAAGCCCGCGCACCGCACTGAAGAGTAGCCCCTGCTCGCCTCAACTAGAGAAAGCCCACATGCAGCAATGAAGACATAACGCAGACAAAAAACAAAAACCAAACCAACCAACCAACCAAACACACAAAAATTTATGGTTACCAGGGGATAAGGGGGGGGGAGGGATAAATTGGGAGATTGGGATTGACATATACACACTACTATATATAAAATAGATAACTAGTAAAAACCTGCTGTATAGCACTGGGAGCTCTACTCAGTACTCTGTAATGGCCTATATGGGAAAAGAAGCTAAAAAAGAGTGGATATGTGTATATTTATAACTGATTCACTTTTCTGTACAGCTGAAACTAACACAACATTGTAAATCAACTATAATCCAATAAAAATTTAAAAAGTTACTTGAGTTCGACTAGATTTTGCTGGAATTTCTGTAAGTGTGCTTGCAGGTGGCTATTCCAATATATTTTGGATATCATAGAGCATCATGATATTAAAGGTCAAGCCAATCCCTCCCCCCTGCCCCTTGGGATTATTGCAAACTAAAAACAAAGTATTCCCTTTTTGGTTTGACCTCAAATGAATTGTTTCCTGCTTAAAAGATGTCTTATGTAAGACACCTTTATCTTTTAACTTTGCTCCTGTGATGATATGATAATGTATATCTTGTTCCCCTTTCCTGGGAAACACTCAAAGTTTCTATTAGTCTTACTAGGAAACCCACAGAAGGAGATTCATAGAGGTCTTTGATGGCACGTTTAGAACTTAGACACAGTTTTGAAACAAAATGGTGACTGATGAGTTTTCAAAAGCAGTTTTCATAAAATATCGCTGAATACTTATGTAAGTAGGGGTGACAGTCATAAATGAGTTAAATGTAAAACAATCTTTCCTGTTCTCTATCATAAATCAGAATGGAGAGTGCATCACATTGAGGGAGGAAAATAATCTTTGTTGAGTATTTAATATGTGATTGCTGCTTATAGAATCTTAGGGAAGCTTGTTAACCTTATGATGTTTGGCTATCATGGCAGAAGACTTGAGAGGCCTCAAACCCAATTCCAAGAAACACACTTTTTATTGTTATCATTTTATTGTGGTAAAGTATCCATATGTAAAACTTACCATTTTAAACATTTTAAATATACAATTCATTGGCATTAAGTACATTCACATCATTGTGCAACCATCACCACTACCCATTTCCAGAACTTTTTCATCATCCCAAACTGAACTGTGTAACCATTAAACAATAACTCCCCACCCCCTCCCTTCCCAGCCTCTGGTAACCACTATTGTACTTTATATCTATGACTGTTCTATGTATCTCATAGTAGTGCAATTCTACAGTGTTTGCCCTTTTGACTTATTTTACTTAGCATAATGTTTTCAGGGTTCATCCATGTTGTAGCATGTGCCAGAATTTCATTCCTTTTCTTTTTTTTAAAAATTGTGGTAAAATATGCATAACACAAAATGTACTATCTTAACTATTTTGAGTGCACAGTTCAGCAGTGTCAAGTACATTTACATTGCTGTGCAGCCCATCTCCAGAACTTTTTTTTATTTGCAAAACTGAAGCTCTATATCCATGAAACAGTAACTCCTCATACCGCCTGCCCCACCCTCTCCCCAACCCTGGCAACCACTATTTTATTTTCTGTCTCTATGGATTGACTTCTTTACACGCCTCATATAAATGGAATCATACAGTATTTGTCTTTTTGTGACTGGTTTATTTCAGTTAGAATAATGTTCTCAGGGTTCATCCATGTTGTAGAATGTGTCAGAATTTCCTTTTATTAAGGCTAAATAATATCTTCTAGTGTATATATGCCCCACTTTGTTTATTCATTCAGTGATGGACATTTAGGTTATTTCCATCTGTTGGATACTGTGAATAATGCTGTTATGAACATTGGTGTACAAATATCTGTTTGAGTCCCGGCTTTCAAATCTTTTGGTGTATATTTGTAAGTGGAATTGCTGGATCATATAGTAATTCTGTGTTTAATTTTTTGAGAGCTGCCATGTTTTCCACAGTGGCTGTACCAGCAATGCACAAGTGTTTCAATTTCTCTACGTCTTCACCAACACTTATTATTTTTTTAGTTTTAAAATTGTTATTATTTTTAATACTAGCCATCCTAATGGATATAAGTAGTATCTTATTATGGTTTTGGTTTGCATTTCCCTCATGATTAGTGATGTTGAACATCTTTTCCTGTGCTTATTGACCATTTGTATATCTTTTTTGAAAAAATGTCTATTCAAGTCCTTTATCCATTAAAAAACTTTGTTGTTGTTAGTTGTAGGAATTCTTTATATATTGTGGATAATAATCCCTTACTGGATATATAATTTGCAAATATTTTCTCCCTTTCTGTGAATTGCTTTTTCACTCTGTTGTTAGTGCCTTTTAATGCAGTGGTCCCTAACCTTTTTGGCACCAGGGACCAGTTTTGTGGAAGACAATTTTTCCACGGACCAGGGATGGGGGGGATGGTTTGGGGATGATTCAAGTGCATTACATTTATTGTGCACTTCTATTATTATTACATTGTAATATATAATGAAATAATTAGAAAATTCGCCATAATGCAGAATCAGTGGAAGCCCTGAGCTTGTTTTACTTGCCACTCACTGATAGGGTTTTGATATAAGTCTGCAAACAATTGACTTATTATGGTCTCTGTGCAGTCAAACCTCTCTGCTAATGATAATCTGTATTTGCAGCCACTCCCCAGTGCTCGCATCACCGCCACGGCTCCACCTCCAATCATCAGGCATTAGATTCTCATAAGGAGCGTGTAACCTAGATCCCTCAAATCCGCAGTTCACAGTAGGGTTCGCATCCCTTGCATGCACACTTCACAGTAGGGTTCATGATCCTATGAGAATCTAATGCCATCACTGATCTGACAGGAGTCAGAGCTCAAGTGGTAATGCGAGTGATGGGGAGTGGCTGTAAATACAGATGAAACTTCACTTGCTCACCCTCTGCTCACCTCCTGCTGTGCGGCCCGGTTCCTAACAGGCCACAGACCGGTACCGGTCCATGGCCCAGGGGTTGGGGACCCCTGTTTAAATCCATAAAAGCTGAAAATTTTGATGAAGTCTAACTTATCTAATGTTTCTTTGTTGTCTGTGCTGTTTCCAGTGTCTTACCCAGGAAATAGTTGCCAAGTCCAATGTCATGAAGATTTTCCCCTATGTTTTTTCCTAAGAATTTCATAGTTTTAGCTCTTACTTTTAAGTCTTTGATCCATTTTGAGTTAATTTTTATATATGGTGTAAGCTAAGAGTCCAATTTCATGCTTTTGCATGTGGGTATCCAGTTTTCCTCACACCATTTGTTGAAAAGACTGTCCTTTCTCCATTGAAATCTTGGCACCCTTGTCAAATACCATTTGAACATATATGTGAGTGTTTATTTCTGGCCTCTCAGTTCTATTCCATATGTCTGTCTTTATGCCAGGACCACACTGTTCTCCAGCGTTGTGGTAAGTTTTGAAATTAGGAAGTGTGAGACCTCCAACTTCGCTGTTGTTGTTTTTCTCATTCTCTTCCTTCTTTCTTATCGTGGAAAGAACATTTAACGTGACATCTATCCTCTTAACAGAATTTTAACTGTTCAGTATGTTACCGTTGACTATAGGTATAATGTTGTACAGCAGATATTTAGAGTTTATTTATCTCGTTGCTCTTCTTCTTCAAGATTGTTTTGGCTGCTGAGGTTCCCTTGAGATTCCATATGACTTTTACAATGGGTTTTTCTGTTTCTGCAAAAAATGCCATTGGGATTTTGATAAGGATTGCATTGAACTTGTAGATCGCTTTGGGTAGTATTGACATCTTAACAATGTTTAGTCTTCTAATTCATAAACATGGGGTATTTTTCCATTTATTTATGCATTTAATTTCTTTTGGCAGTTTTGTGTTTTCCGGGGTACAAGTCTTTTGCCTCCTTTGTTAAATTTATTATAAGTATTCATTAGTTTTGATGCTATTATAAATGAAATTGTGTTTTAAATTTCCTGTTTTGGTTGCTTATTATGTGTATACAGAAACACAACTGATTTTTGTGTATTAGGGAACACCCTTTGACCCAGGGCATCTCACCATCTTATTTCAGCTCATCCTCCACTCTCCTCATCCCCTATCAGCATAAAAGTTCACCTCTCAATAGGAGCAGCAGGGATATTGTTAGGAATGATGGGAGGAATGAGCCTACAAAAGTATATTGAGAGATGTTTGTCCTTGTAGGTCTCATTAATGATCAAATCGTCATTGTTTGAGCTCTTGGCACATTGCAGTTCATAGCACTGAACACAGTGGTCAACTACGACCAGTGAGTTGCCATGACTTTGGCTGGTGAATTTCTTGTTATTGGGTATATTGAATTAGATACTGGTAACCGCTTATTAGAAGGACTGAAGAAAAGACTGTTTATGGGACAGAGGGCTGTGTTCAATGGAGTTTAGGGGTTTATTGTCCCTTCCAAATTTCAGGATCTTTAACTTTCCATATAATTTTGGAAAAAAACTGTCAGGTCTGGGAAGGCTGGATTTGGGTTATCAGACTTCATGAGACATTCATAAAAAAGGGTCACCAATCCATTCCCTCAGTAACCATCGATGAGCAATCAGTGTGGGCAAAGCACTGTGCTAGGCATGTGAGTTACACGGGATTGGATAACACACAGTCCAAGGAGCTTTTTCCTATGTTGGACAAAGATGGGCTTAGTGTATTCCTTGTGTCTTACAAAGCTTCACACCTGCAGTGATACAACTTTTCTGCACCAGGGGCAAGTGACTCGAAAGTGTTTTCTTGGGTGATCTCTATGTCTGCAGGTGGCAAAGACAGGAACAGATGCTTTTCCACAGTCCAACCTTCCATCTTTTTGTGCCTCTCCTTGTGGTCGTGTAGAGCCAGCTTATTCCGGCTGGTGAGAGCTGATTGTGTGCATTTCTTCTCAACTCCTTGTTTGGTGACATCACATTGGTAGCTTCTAATTTGCCACAATGAGAGTATTTACACCATGGAAGTCAGCAAATACTACAAATGAGAGCTTTCCCTGCCTCTCCTGACCTGGCTTACCAGCATCACACTGGATGAGAGTCATCCTAAGGATTGAACGAAATTGAGGACCCAGTAGCTGGTTCCTCAATGAAAGGGGCTTTAGCTGATTTCTCAAGGCTGGTGCCGTGGCTTCCAGAACCCCTCAGGCAGCTTTCTAGATTTCTCAATGGAAGTTGTTTTCACTTTTCAGGGAAACCTTTTCACTATCTATGACCTCATTTGTCTCTTCTCTATTCCTTCCAGCCACCCCAGTGGTCAGGGATCTGAGGCCCAAATAGCAATGATAAGCCTTTTCTTTACTCGAATTTGGACAACTTTTAGACTCTGTGGGAGTTTCTTCTTCGCATGTACATGAAAGCTGGTATCAAGATCATGTGGGAATCCATCAGAGCTATTTAAGGTATGGAGAATGACCCTTATAATGAAGTTTTTAGTTGACAAGGACAGTGCTTTTGCAGGAGGAATTTGATGAGCAAATATGTAAACAATAGCAATAAAACTACCAAGCTAAACATTTCCTTCATCATTGTTATCATCAACTTATATATGCATATGTAGTTTGGATAATATTATTTTTTTCTCTGGAGGGCTATCTAGTAGAGGGCAGCCTGGTTAGGTAACTGTTTGTGTGGCCGCTTTTACATATGCGTGCGTACACACACACATACATACACGCACACACAGGATGGGTGGTGGCAGAGACGCTGTATGGGTCCCAGAGGCAATATTACCTTAGTAATTTTCTAGGAAACACTCAGCTCACAGAAACTGAACTGCAGTTTACCAGAAGCTATCCATCTTCTTTAAAACAGTTCAGAAAAAGAATCCATTTTCTTGAATACAAATCCTCTTTGTCTTGTGATATATAAATCATCCCTTCGAAAGAAGCCTTTTGAGGTATCAATTCAAGGCATTCTCTCAAAATATCATCCCTCAGCACAGCCCTGTGATGGAAGCTAATCCTCTGTGACTGCCCAAAGGCAAATTCATCCCACTTTTCACCAAATTTCCCATAGAAAACCCTCTGCTCTCATCTTAGTGATTGGGATGGAATATCAGGGTCAGAATGACCTTAGCCAGCTGTGGTTATCTGGAGATGAAGAGAGCAGAGAGGAGAGTCAGTCTGACACAGTGATTTCAAATTAACGACTCTCTTAATAAAGAACAAACTTACTGAGGATCTTTTTATAGGAGAGTGATGCTGTTGCACATAGCCTACGGCTGGGTCCCTTACTCATCCTCGTGTACTTCTGGAGGTGATGGATAATGGTCAAGCCTCTCTATGTGTAGTCTGGTTTTTAGGACACAGCAGACAGTGATGCTGTCCTCTCCAGATTCCCTGGGTTCCATTTTTATCAGTTTGGTTTGCCCATCTCCAGCTGCTGACCTGAGGATTGCTCTTGGATGAGTAGAGCCACCTCACCTGGAGATGCCTTGGAATTATTCCCCCTCCCTTACTTTGGGGCAGCAAATAGTAAGGACTGACCATTGGGGTTGGGTGGGTGGGAGTTTACAAAACCCCCTCTCTCTTGTCTCAACGTAGGGCAGACTCCAAGGTAGAATTTGTGTTCCAGAGCTCCCTGTGGGATAGAGTTAAGGATAGACTTCATCTGAAACCCTCATTTTTGCTTAGTTTCTGCCTCATCTTTATCCTCTTACTCCCTTGTATGTTTCTTCTGAGAGCACTTCCTGCATAAATCACTTGGACACAAATCCCTATCTCGATCTTTGTTTTTAGGAAACCCAACTTCACCAGGTCCATCTCAAGCTGATTCAGTGACCTTGCAGGGAGTGATTTGTTCTCAGAGTGAAGGGGTTGTAGTTAATTCCACACTGTCCTAAAATACAGTTTAAATGTGTGCTTGAGGACAACTACAACCTCTCTGGTCTTGATGACTGTTAACTTAGTGCATAATATACTTGAATGAAACCTTGGTCTAATACCTATGGTTGTCTGCATTAATTGTGAACCGGGTACTTCCAAGGAGTCTCTCATGGACATGCCTCTTTGACTCACTGTCTCTGTTCACTGGATGGCTGCCTTAAGCATAAGAAGGCATCTTGCCCTCAAGGATCCTGCTGTCTAATTGGGCAGTGGACATACACACCCAAATAAAGTCGTCTGCAGAAACAACCTGATGAAAGTGTGCAGAGCATATACACTGGGTAAGAGTTTAGCGGCTCCAGAAACCACTTTGGGTTGAATATAGTAAGCAAGACATATTGGTGAGTGGATTTAAATTGGGCTTAGGAGAATGAATGGAGGTTAAGGAGAGACCAGTGGCTCAAGGCTGGAGAAGACTTTGACCCCTTCCTCCAGGAGCATTTACTACCACACTTGGGAGTAGTAAGGTGAAATTCAGCATCCCTTTCATTGTAGAGGACCCTCAAAGAAGGGCACATGGTACAACTGAACTTTCCCACTCCCTTTGAAGTTGACATAGCCATGTGACTTGTTTTGGCCAATGAAATGTGAGGGGACATGTGTCACTTCTGGGCACACATTTTCAGAGCCAGCGTATGGCTCTCTGTCTTCCTTTCTCTTGATGCTGTCATCATGGAAACATATGATGAAGTCTCTGTTTGAAGCATGTCTCTCTTTTCAGAAAATAGTTTGCAAGCAAATATGGTTATGTTCCTGGATAAGTCACTTGCCCTGTGACTTACGAGATGATATGATAATGTGATTACAAAATGATGGGAATTGGTCTGCAACTTTCAGATTCCTTCTAGCTTATCTGATTCTTTGAAGACGGGCCCACATTAAAATTTAGTAAGACTTTTGTCTCTTCTTGGAAACCCAAAGAAATGGGTGCACAGAAGCATCTTCTACAGAAAACAAATAGTTCTTTGTAATATCAATGGACAAGAAATCTATCAGAAATAGGAAAAATAGAGTTAAATGTCCTTTACTTCTGCTGTAAAACTCTGACATGTAGACCCTGACCACATAGAAATTTGTCCTCTCAAAAAACCAAAACCTTAATGGTCCCCAGGAACTGTGAAGAAATTTAACTGATGAACATATTTGCAGCTCAGATGAATAGTTCAGGGAAGTTAAGGGTCTCGTTTATCCTAATGGGTATAGTTGTGTGTTTGAGATTGTGTAAAGTTCAATTTCTTATTTTATTTTTTTGTGCAGAGGAACATCTGTTGTTCAGACTCATTTCTTTAGGGCTGTTGTGAACATACTTCTCCAAGCCTATTTTGCTTTCTGTCTTCCCAGATTCAGCCTTCAATCTCTTTCTACTCTGTTTTGTGCATCATTATAAGTCACTTTGTGTGTAGAAGTGCTGCTTGTGTGTTGAGTTCTTGTTGCTTATGTGCCATACTTGTTGCCTCCTTCTCAGCCCAGCAGGAAATTACCTTCTGCTCAAATGATCTCCTTTCCTTCCCTTATCCCACCATCATTTTAGTATAATTTTCTCTTTCCAGATGATCTGATGGGGTCCTTATGCTGACTGTTCGTGGCAGGGTCTCAAGTCTTCATAGAAACAGAATTCTCATCTTGAGTTATAGAAAGGAATCTTAAGCCTTCTGAAATCATCTTCTATTTAATTATAGAGGACAGCCTTCTGTTACTCAGTTTATACCAGGCTTTGTAGAATTTACACTTCTGTTAACAGGGTGTTAAAATAGGACTCTTTCTTTCTTAGTTTCAGTAGAGGTGGCAAAAATCTAATCATACAAATAATAGACGCTACACCTACTTTCTAAAATGAGGTGCTAGATCACCTAGGTAGGGTTGTGAAGGAGGTAACTGGGAACCAGTGTTGTGATCCTTAATCAACCTCTAACTTGAGGATAAAATACAATTGAGCTTGAAAAGGCTAAGTGAGAGAATATCTTTGAAGAAAGGTGATGGAGTGCTCTGGCATTTCCCCACTATGTCTCCATGGGGGGAAGGGAGAAGATGCTTATGTGTAGTGAGAGGTAATTGAAGGAGACCCCTTGGAATCTTGATATGTGTTCTTTGGAGTTTAGGGGCCCCAGTGGACTGGTGGCTGACGCATGCCTGAAAGGGCAACAAAAGTGAGCTAGGTGGAACAGCCTGCTTGGCATTGGAGGACGGAAAGGTGGTGGTATTGGGAAATAGCAACCTTTCCACAAATGGTAATTAAAGTCAATGGTAATTAAAGGTGCCTTGATATGGGAGTGGAATTTTGGATTTCACTCAGGAGGATGAATAGGTTCATGGATGGGCTGTGGAAGCTTGGGCAGGGTGTGGACAGACTGCCTGATGCCCAGGGGTGGAGGAAGGAGTCACAAGCACCTAGGAGTAGAAGGGGCATTGCTTGCACTAAGGGAGGTGCAATCAAATGTCCTAGTGGGGAAACCTCCTTGAAACCCATAGAAGAACCCCATGTGAGAGTCATTTCTGAACATTACTCAGCCACTTGGCACCCTTCCCTCCCCACTAGAGGAACAACTCACTTTTGAGTGACTTTAAAGGGAGGCAAGGAAGAAAGAAGAAAGTCGCTTTCTGCATGCACGTTGAATCTGGTTATATCTATGTAGCGATATTGCTTCTGTTGAGAGTTTTCCTGCATGTTGATAATACACTTATTATCATGAATTATTTGTTACAGTTTTTTTGTCTTTTGGAGTATATATTTTTCCTTATGGAAACCCCACTTACTGTGCTCAACCCAGTGGTCTGTATCCTCAGAGCTTCAACTGGTAGAAGCACAGAACTGGGTACTTGCAAGGAGTACCCACATAGTACTCCTTGGAAGTACCCAGTTCACATAGGTGGGGCTTTGAAATTTATCTTTCCATTTTCATCCAGCCTTGGCTTTTGTAAGTGACGTGGAACAGAACAAATGCTTAATTCCTTATTTTACAAAAAATCCAGCTCCCTTTCCCGCTGGAAGGCAAAAGTGGCTCCAGTCAGTTTAGACATCATAGAACAATTTCCTTACCCTTCTGTCAGCTGGAAGCAGTGTGATGAGGAGTTTGGATAGGTGAGCTGGGACCAGACCATGAGGACCATGTGAAGGGGTTTAGATCTCTGTTTTCGATCTGAATAATTTATGATACCCCCTGACTTTATCTTTTGGGTAAAAAATTCTCAGAATCTCTCAGTGTTGACTTAAATGATTTCACTGTAATTTTACCTAAATACATACAACCCTAAAACCAGGCTTAGAGTCATATTTATAACTCTTACACAACTATGAAACCAAAGCAAATTTGTAAATTGTATTCAAATAAAACTGCAAACTAATCAGAAAGGAAAATAAAAAATGAATTCAGTGTGTCACATCAAGTTGTTTCGGGGGAAGCAAAATTTCCACCCTTAATGTGACAATGATGCTGCCATCAGGTAGAGTGTTTTGAATTTGACCTACTTGTACTGATTGTTAGAAATGACTCAAGTGCTCACCATTTTTCTCTACTTAAACACTGCAGAAGCTTAATTTGGGCAGGGATGTGAAGTGCTTCAAACTTCATTTGGCCCCGAGGCATCATTTATTCACTGTTTGTTTCTGGACTTTCTGTCATTAGCCTGGGGAAATTAAAATCCTACTACCTGGAACCCATGTAGCTGTTAACAAATGCAAATGTGGGCACTAAAATTTCAAGGTAGTACTTGGTTTTCAAGTGGAAATCCAGGTGATCCAGTATATAATTATATTAAAAATTTTAGATATCAGTGAAATGAAAAGAGGAAAACTATTCTTACAGAGATTTTGAGGTCCTTCCTTAATATGTCTGAAGACCTCCACAGTCTCCAGCTGGGAACTCAAATGTTCTTCCAAAGATGATTTAGGTATTTAGGATGCTTCAAGTGACAAGACTGGAAGGTCACCAGGGGAGGGGCCCAGATGGAAGGCAGAGAAGAGCGAGGAGTCTGAGACAAGGCACCCTAAAGGCCAACAGGGACTGCGCTCAGGTTGGCAATGAATGGATGGTGTTATTGCAGGGGCTACTATGGTGCTCCACCTGGGTCCCTCTTTAGGCCGACACAGATGCTAGGATCCTCTGGTGTCCATGGCTACTGCTGTGTCCTCTGGGAATTACCCTCAGTGACAGAGAACTGCTTTGCCCAAGGTGACACCCCTTCCTAGGCATCCACTCATGGCTAGGCAGATGTGGGGATACAAAGTCTTCAATTTAGGACAACATTGAAGGGCCATCCGAGCTCCAGAGCCCTGAGTAGGATCAGCTGAGGCCTCACTTCAACTTGATTGGGCGTCAGCCTCTCTCTCTCTGCCCAATCCTGTCATCTTCCCTCCTTTTAGGTGTATCTCCTGAGAGTTCTCCCCAATGGAATGTCTGCATGCAATTCCTTGTCTAAGAATCTGATTCTACAGGGGACCTGTGATAGAATCTGATTCTATCAATGCGACCTGTGGACAGAACCAGTGGGCGTGTTCACTGCTGCACTCCCAGCGCTCAGCACCGTCCCTGGCACGTGATAGGTGATCCTTAAATACTTGAGTGAATGAATGAATGATGGATTTGACAAAATCAAGGATGATGACCATGATTCTGGCTTTGAATATTGATCAGATGATGGATCACTGGGGGAAATAGGATGACTTTAGATATTGCAGGTTCTCTGATTTGCATTTATTGCCTCATCCTGTGCTTTCTTCTTGGGCCCGATTCAATGCCCTGTTCCCTATCCCCCAAGTACATGTTGTATGGTTTCCTGGAGGTTAGTGTTTCAGGGCATTTCAAATGAATTATGAGGCGGTGTCAGTGAGGATGACATCTGTTGACTACTCCCTGACATCCCTGTCTAATCACCTAGAGTTGAGATTCCAGGTGTTTTGTTTGCCTGCAGTTGTCCGCGAAGTGTTGCACGCACTCAGGAGTGATGAGTCTGAATTTAATGGCCTTGTTGCACATCAGTACATAAAATGGCAATAATGAGATTGGATGAGGGGAGGAAATGCTAGGTTCTTTGATTGTTCCAAATTTCATTTCTGGAGGCATCTAGGGAGCACTTTCATGGTGGAGACAGGAGCATTACCATTTTAACGAGCCCAGTCTCCCTGTAGTTTATGGCTTCCTTTCACCCACGGCAAATCTGATGGCCAATTGCTCTCCCTCTTAAGGTGGCCTTTCTGGGATCCAAGATTAGGTCAGACACTGCTTCCCACTGTCAAGCAGACTTGTAAAGCTCCTTCCTTTAATTGGAATTCCAGGCCATTAAGTAGTGGCCTAATTTGTTGCGTTGGACTGTTTCTCAGATTAACTTTGCCAAAGGTAAGAAGCAAACCAGATTTGGGTATGGGTCTTCTCCTATGTCGTGTTCCTTAAAGGGTCAGATTTGCATTTCTAGAAGAGAGAAGAGTTGAATATACTTTGAGGGGGAGGAGCATAGGGAGTGCTCCATAATTCTGTTTTATTTATACTTCAATAAAACAATTACGGAAATGTGGAGGTAGCTGGGCCCTTGTAGAGAATCAGGTAGCCTCTGCTCTGCACTTTTTACATTATAATCCATCGAGGGGGGTTTGCAAATCTAAAATTACAGGTGTGATTTAGGGCAGGGAGTTGAGCAGAATCTGGGCCGACTGGGGTTTACCAAACAGGAAGGTTTTGTAGGAGTTGTGAGGTTTCCCTTATCAGAACAGACTGGGTTTCCCTTGGCAGTAGAACAGTTGGGCAAGGAACCAGGGGAAAAAGTTAAGCTCTGCTGCAGGTTCCCTATTTCTGTTGTATGGATCACTTGACCAGGACTGTCACCTTTCCCATACTGAGAGATGTCAGTGAATTGCATCTGCCAAACAAAATCTTAATCAGGAAGTAAACTTCCAGGGTTATCAGGACTAGTTTGAGAAATGTCTTAGGCCACTGGAATTGGAGTTTCTGATCACATCCTGGATGAATGCTAAGCGTTTCAAAAACAAGGAGCTCACAGAGGACCCAGCCTACTATAACCTTTTATTGTAGTCGTTATTGATGTTCAGGCTTCCTGCTGTAGGCTTGTCCCTGGAGTCTGCTTTTAAGATAGCAAGAGCTCTAGATGGCATTTGGTACCAGCCACTGCCCGTGCACTGTCACTCTGCGTAAATCCCTTAGTCCTGCTGGATCCCTTGAACAAAGATAATCTGCCATCTGACACCTGGGCTTGTCACCTTTAATTCCAGGCTTCTGAGCAGCTGTCTGCAAGGAAATAAAGGGATGGATTTCTCTTCTGCTCTCACTGTTATTCCACTCATGGGGTTCTGCCTCAAGGGGCACGCAGCTGCCCCCTACTCTTCTGTTTAACTGTGTATAGCCATTCCTGAGTTTCTGTCCTGCCCATTTTGCAGTTTGAACTTTTGGGGTGAAAGAATCCTGTGGCAACAAAACAGCTCCTTTTTAGAAGCTGTTTCTGTTAGGAAGTTTATGAACAAAGACAGACATTGAAAAAGCAGCTGTTTCCTCATGGTGGAATTTCAGGTATTGGCAAGGGTTGTAGGGGAAGTATTTTGAGGCAAAGGACCTGTTTCCAAGGTGCCCTCAACCTGTACCTTCACCCTCACATACTGAGCCTGGAGAGGGTGGGTTTTTTCTGTCCTTCCCTCAGCCTTTCAGTGATTGGGCAGATGGGTTGGCTGGGTGATTGACCCAGTTTGTCCAGGGAAAATAGTTACAGGATGGGCCAGGGCAGAGTAGGTCTGTAAACTAGAGGATCCTTTGGGGGCCTTGGGGTACTTTGGTCCAGAGTTTAAGCAATAAACTAAGACATGTACACAACAGAGAAAGGAAAAGATATATGAATATAAATATATATATATATACTATTATATGTATACATATATTACATTTATATTACATGTAATATATATATGTTATATATATATAAGTATATATTTTGCAGTAGAGCAATCTCACCCACAACTGGTGCTGGAGGAGAGTAAGGGAACATGGAATAGGTGGTGTAGGAAATAAGTTAAAAGTCCCTCTCTGGCTTCATGACCAGTGACAGAAACAAGGATTATAATAGCTTCTCCAATTTTCTTTCTTGCTCTGTTTTGTATATATATTTATATGTGTTTACTTTTTAACCATTTTCTTTCCTTTACTATTTTAAAATGTCTTGTTGGTGGTGAACGGCACAATTTAATCCTTAGATTACAGTTTAATCCAAGGTGGGAATGTGACAGAACTAGAAGGATGGTTGAAGATCACTCAGTGACAGACAGGACTTTGGTTCCCTCCTTTTGGGGGGAGGTGAGATGCTTCTATTTGTATGAGAGGTAGTTGCTTGTATTGGACATGGTTGCTGTTGGAAGCTTACATATGTGTCGGGTGTATTTGGATGATGAGTGCTGAAGATATGGACTATGGTCGGTAGGGTGGATTGGTTCTCTCAACCACCGTTTTACTTTCTTCCCAGATGTAGAGGTTGGAAAGGTCATACCCCCCCCCCCATTCCTAAGACTCTTTTGCAGCCCGTGTTCTGTGAACCAATTAGGTTCTGCTGATTAGGTGCACTCACGCAAAACTAGAAGGTGGAAGTGATTCAGAGTCCATTTTCCTACTGGTGTTGCTCCTGGCAAGTGAGGTCATAAATTGTGCATGTCTAGAGGGACTTGTGGCAGCTGAACTCAGTGGTCCCGTATCTAGTCCTCAGCTTCCTGGGTCCCTCAGGCTGTTGTGGCAGGAGCAGTGAGGGTAGCAGCTTCCTGACCCCTGGGTTGCACTTCAGTGGTGTGTCACTGAACTCAGCAGGCTTGCATCTTCTGTTTCCCCAGAACTTCTGATATTTGGTAAGCACCCAATACTTAATATATTAAATACCTTTTATTTTAATTTATTTATATTTCAATATAGTTGATTTACAGGGTTGTGTTAGTTTCAGGTGTACAGCACAGTGATTCGGTTATATATCTATATTTATATCTACACACACACACACGCACACACACACACACACACACACATATGGATATATATATATATATATATATATATATATATATCCTTTTTCAGATCCTTCTCCCTTATAGGTTATTACAAAATATTGAGTAGAGTTCCATGTGCTATACAGTAGGTCCTTGTTGGTTATCTGTTTTATATATAGTAGTGTGTATATGTTAATCACAAACTCCTAATTTATCCTTCCCCTTTGGTAACCATAAGTTTATATTCTATGTCTGTAGGTCTATTTCTGTTTTGTATATCAGTTCATTTGTATCACTTTTTAAAGATTCCATCTATAGGTGATATCATATGATATTTGTCTATCTTTGTCTGACTTCACTTAGTATGATCATCTCTAGGTCCATCCATGTTGCTGCAAATGGCATTGTTTCATTCTTTTTTTATGGCTGAGTAATATTCCATTGTCTATATGTACCACATCTTCTTTATCCATTCATCTGCGTATGGATATTTTGGTTGCTTCCATGTCTTGGCTATTGTAAATAGTGCTGCAACGAACATTGGGGTACATGTATCTTTTTGCATTATGGTTTTCTTGGAATATATGGCCAGGAGTGGGATTGCAGGATCATACGGTAGCTCTATTTTTAGTTTTTAAAGGAAATTTCATATTGTTCTCTAAATATCTTTTAGTTTTAGAAAGCTAGAGTCATTTCTCTTTCTTACATTGCTCTCTGGCTTTTAGGTATAGCTTGGAGAGTCCTTTCTTTGGAGGAATGGAGAACAGGATAATCAACTAATTTCTGTCTTTACGAGCTGGGGTCTAGGATTCTGCTTCCTTCTCAAAATTTGCTTCGCCAAGCCCAGGTCTACTCACTTTACACATTCCCAGCATAGTCATGATTTGTTTTCATGGGGTGAAATTCAAAGAGCACTAACCTGGGAGTCAGAGAAACTCAGTTAGAGCATTATATCTCTCTAACTAGCTGCATGGCCTTGGGCAAGTTGGATAACTTTCCTGGGGCTTCAAATTCATTATCTGTAACATGATGACTGAAATCGTCCCTCCTTGACTCATCACAGGGTTGCTCTAAGAAACCAACATCAATAACAGTAACCATCATTTATTTAACAAATACTTACTAATAATTGCCAAAGTTCTCAGCTCCATGTCAAGTACTAGAAACCAATAGAGAGGCTGGTAAGCCAGCTTTCCAAAAAGAAAAGCCCTGATTTGTAGCATTTGCCAATTTCTGTGGTGTAAATACTCCCACCGTGGCTGATTTCAAGTGACCTCCCTGAATGCTCTACAGTGAGCTCTTGTGAGTTGACACCAGGACACAAGTGACATGCAGCCTTGTGGTGGGGGAGTGGGTGGGCGGGGCAGAGTCAGTCCTCAAACACATAGTCACCCGATTCCAGGCTAGAGCAAGTGCTATAAAGGCAAAGAACAGGACATCATGCAAAAGTGATGTTGGTGAGGTTAATTCAGCTGGCTGGTCAGGGAAGATGTGACAGTTAAGCTAAGACCCGAAAGTTGAAGAGGAGTTACTTAGGTAATGAGGGGAGGAAGAGGAAGCAGGAAGAGCATCCCAGGAGGAGGAAACAGCAGGTGTGAAGGCCCTGTGACCAGAACGAGCTTGGCTATTTAAAGGAGCGTAGTGAGTCCAGTGTGATTTGTGGGCGGATGAGATTGCAGAGGGAAGTGGAGGCCAGATCATGCCAATCCCCACAGGCAGGGGAGGGTCTTGGGTTTAAACCAAAGCACACTGGGAAATCTTTGAAAGCTTCAAGCCTAGAAGTGACCTGAAATCTCTAGTTGCAGCAGGGAGAATGGGCAGTAGGAGCAAACATGGAAGGAGGGATACTATATAGAAGGCTTCTACATAGTATCTATGTAGAAGGCTTCTACATAGCAAACATGGAAGGAGGGGTACTATGTAGAAGTCCAGGAGAGAGAGATGCTGCTTGTAATGGAGACGGAGGGAAGAGGACCAGTTCAAGATAAAATTTGCAGGTAGAATGATCATTTATGGAACCTACCAAGTGTTATTTATCTTTTCCTTTTAATTAAAAAATTTCAAATTAGCATACAATAAAATTGACTTTTGTGGGGTGTCCAGGTCTAGGAATTTTAACACCTATAGATTCATGTAACTAGCACCACACTCAGGATTCAGAACAGTTTCATCACCCCTCACAAAAACCTCCTTGTGCTGTTCTTTTGTAGTCACACCCTCCCCCTCCATGCCTGATGGAGCTAGAAGGGTGGGAAATTGAACCCAGACAGAACAGTTATCCATTTGCATCCCAGTTGTGTTACTGATAGTCCTTCTGTACTCAGGAGCATCTAACAAGGCCCAGCCTTTCCCAGCGGTTTATTTCAACCTCTTGGCCCTTCACAGGATTCCTACAGAATGCCCAGTCCCTGTCATAGGCACAGAAGATGTAGAGAAAGCCTTAGGAGCCACTTGAGCTCACCAAAAATTTCCACATCCTGAGATATATCCACAAAGTCAGTAATGGGGGAAGGCAATCTATTTTTAGGTACATAAATAACTTAGGTCAGAATTCTCCAGGTAGCATTGCATTATAGCTGAAAACAAACCTCAGTTTGGATGGTTATAAAATGATTTCAGTAAGCATCATTGCTAAAAGCATAAGCATTTTAATTAGCTCATCTGTAACTCTGCAGGACCTGCTGAGATATAAATATACATGTATATTTGTAATATAGATTGTTGTGAATATATCTGTTATTAGTTGCATCTCTCCCTCCTCCTTTCCCATTATTGTTATGTCACAAAATATCTTCTATCTTTTGAGTGAAAGGAGAGTTCTGTTTACTAGTATTTTGGGGTCATGGAAAATGGACATGATTATTTTTTTCTGGAAAGGGGAGAGGGTCCAGGATGGCTCACATTTTCTCAATTCACAAATGAACTTCAAATACCACTTGATCTGGAGTTGCAGTTTCCTTGTAAGGAAGCAGATGAGTTGATGGAGTCTTGTCCTGGTAGGGGCACTAGAGGGCAGGGGAACGTGGGCATGCACCTATCAGGCTTCCACAGGCATCATGCTTGCCCCATTGGACATAGGTAGTCATGTGGCCAAATTCAGAGGTAATGTGGTAGGGGGCTAAACGAAGACATAAATACTGGGAGGTGTGCTTCTTTGGGGGCCACCAAAGTGGTAGCAACAGTAACAGTCTACTGCCATCTCTAAGAACCTGCTCTGCAACCACTGTCCACAAAACACTGTCCACAGCTCAGCCCCGTCTGAAGCCTCAAGCTCCACCACAACTTCCTTGCCAAAGTCTCTTGGAATGTTCCTTCTGATACTGACTCATCGTTGGCCTCCCAGTTTTACCCATTGGTCTTGGTTCCCTTTGTGCAGGACACTGCCAGGTATTATGAGCAATATAGAAGAAATAGGAGCTCTGTTCCTGTCTTCAGAAGACAGCTGTCCAAATAGGGGGATAAAGGGAGGGATAGAAATTCAGAGAAGGAAGAGATAAGTGAAGGCCGGAGGAGATGGAGGGGGCTGTTTTTCTCCCTCTTAAACTCCTTCCCTCCCTCCTTTCCCTCTTTCCCTGTCCTCCATTCTATTCTCATAGTCTATATCCAACCTCTTCTCATCCTCTACTCCTCTCAGGCGTAGGATCTTTCCAAGGTGAGAGTGAGTCAGGGTCACTACTGTATTAGTTAGCTAGTTCTGTGTAACAAATTCTTCTCAAACATTGTGGCTTAAAACAATAAGAAATATTTCTTATCTTTCATGATTTCTATGGGTCAGGAACAGACGAGTGGCCAAGCTGGGCAGTTCTGGATCGGGATCTCTCACGAGGAAACATCAGGATGTCATCTGGGGTCACCTAAAGGCTTGACTAGGGCTGGAGGATCCCCTTCCAAGGCGGCTCGTCACAGGGCTGGCAAGTTGGAGCTGACTGTTGCAGGGGAGGCCACGTCCTCCCCAGGAGGGCCTTGTACAGGGTCCTCATGGTATGGCAGCTGGTTTCTCCCAGAGCAAGAAAGGCAAGGCAGTGAGAGCCAGTGGAAGTTAACTTTTTTACCCCCAGAAGTCACATAGCATCACTTCCTCCTCATGCTGTTCCTTAGAAGTGAACCTCCAGCTGTGACCTGCTTTCAAGTGGAGGAGAATTAGCTTTCACCTTCTTAAAGGAGTAGTGTCAAGGGATTGACAGACACGTTAGAACCACCATTATCTCTAGTCCAAGGGTTCCTCCTGAGGTCGCTCAGCAGTCTCTCCTCCTTCAGTAATTTCTGAGGCAGGAACAGTTCCCATCATGGATAAACAACTCCAGGGAATGCCGTGAAAAATGGTTTCTCAATAACCAAGTCCCTGTTCCCCTGTGTAAGAAAGTTCTCTTCTCACACAGGCTATAGCTGATGCTAACCCTAGAGAGGCTGAAGGATGGCTGGTGCTGCTCAGACCCTCTCTGGACCACACTTGACTTATCTCTAGAATGAAGAGGAGGTGACTGCTTTTCTGACTGTAGGTCCTCTGTTTCCAAATGTTTCTTCCATCAGCAGCAATCCTGAGCAAGAATCCTATGGGATTACTTGGGCAGTGCCAAACTTTGGTGAGAGAACACACTTAGCATGGTCCTGGTGGTGCTGCGGACTCTTGTTTCCTGAAGGGGGCTGTCAAGATGGTGAGATAGAGCCTGCTTTTCGGTCAGGAAATCTGTAGTTTGAGAATGAGCCAAATTTGGGCACTCAAGGAGGGGCTATTGAATTAAAAACATTTTAAAATTGAAGTATAGTTGATTTACAATGTTGTGTTAGTTTCTGGTGTACAGCAAAGTGATTCAGTGATATATATATATAATATATATATATAAAATATATATATTCTTTTTCATATTCTTTTCCATTATGGTTTATTATAAGATATTGAATGTAGTTCCCTGTGCTATACACTAGAACCTTGTTGTTTATTTGTTTTATATATAGAAGCTTGTATCTGCTAATCCCAAACTCCTGATTTATCCCTCCCCAACTCCCTTTCCCCTCTGGTAATTGTAAGTTTGTTTTCTATGTCTGTGAGTCTCTCTCTGTTTTATAAGTAAATTTATTTGTATCATTTTTTTAGATTCCTCATATAAATGATACCATATTTATCTTTGTCTGTCTGACTTACTTCACTTAGTATGATAATCTCTAGGTCTATCCATATTGCTGCAAATGACATTATTTCATTCTTTTTTATGGCCCAGTAATATTGCATTGTGTATATGTACCACATCTTCTTTATCCATTCATCTGTCGAAGGACGTTCAGGTTGCTTCCATGTCTTGGCTATTGTAAATAGTGCTGCAACAAATATTGGGGTGCATGTATCTTTTTGAATTACGGTTTTCTCCAGATATATGCCCAGGAGTGGGTTTGCTGGATCATATGTTAGCTGTATTTTTATTTTTTTAAGGAACCTCCATACTGTTTTCCATAGTGGTTGTATCAATTTACATTTCCACCAACAGTGCAGGAGGGTTCCCTTTTCTTGGCACCCTCTCCAGCAATTACTATTTGTAGACTTTTTTATGATGGTCATTCTGACCAGTGTGAGGTGATACTTCATTGTAGTTTTGATTTGCATTTCTCTAAGGATTAGTGATGTTGAGCATCTTTTCATGTGTGTATTGGCCACCTGTATTTCTCCTTCAGAGAAATGTCTATCTAGGTCTTCTGAAGGTGCTATTGATTTTTGAGTCTTTTAGAATCAGAGGCAATTTTATAGATACTATAGATAGAAGGAGCACAACTCCTTCATTTTTCTCATGAACCCTAGAGAGGTGAAATGAACAATAATTTAGCAAATTAATAGTTAAACTCAGACTGGCCACTTTTAATTGAGAGTTTTCTCCTGTAATAGGTCTATTTATGCTTCCCAGGAAAAAACAAAACACAACAAATCAAAGTTCTAGAGATTTCCAATGCTAATATTGAGTAGGAGGTTGTCAGAGGTGAGGCCTAGCATGGTGCCCATCACATAGCAGGTGCTCAATAAAGACTAGTCAAAGAAATGAATGTGTGAAGTTCTATGAGATGTTACCAGCTCTTTCAGTAGTAAGGTCTAAGATTTGTCTTGTGGATACCAAGTTAGCAACAATTCTTCCACATCAAATTCCTCATCCCCTATGCCCTCTCTTTTGAACCTCTTTCTGTAAATATCTCAGAGATATTTTCCTTTTATTTATTTTATGGACCACATTCTTATCACGGTTCCATTATCTTATAATGACAAGGCCTAGATACATGGATATTAAGGCTCATGTGAAAAAACTGGGTCACTTTCAGACTGATTTATGGGACTGGTCCAAGTGCAGGTGTATGTAAAATCTTGATTCAGGATTTAAAAAGAAATATGCAAGTAAAAAATTATACATATTTATTGATTTAGGAAACTGCAATGTCAAAAGTTATTTGTAAAACTCTCACTCCCTTTATATTCCTAAAAACTAATTTTCACTGTTATTAATCCACTGCTTGTGTTCTAAATAAGGATATTACAAATTTAATTGATTTTGAACTCACTGATTTTGAAGTTAATGAAATTGTTTATCTTTTAGTAACTTCAGTTTCGTTTCTTTTCTTCACCATTAAACTTAATGATATAAATCCCAAACTGATTTGCCTAACAGCAGAAGCGGCTAAAAAATAAGAGTTCACAGTTCTCTGGAAGTTTTCCAGTTTTATATCCTGGGCAATATATGAGTTCAAGAAGTCATTCAGGGAGGGACCTTCAAGATGGAGGAGGAGTAAGACGTGGAGATCACCTTCCTCCCCACAAATACATCAGAAATACATCTACATGTGGAACAACTCCTACAGAACACCTACTGAACGCTGGCAAAAGACCTCAGACCTCCCAAAAGGCAAGAAACTCCCCACGTACCTGGGTAGGGCAAAAGAAAAAACAGAGACAAAAGAATAGGGACGAGACCTGCACCTGTGAGAGGGAGCTGTGAAGGAGGAAAAGTTTCCACACACTAGGAAGCCCCTTCACTGGTGGAGACGAGGGGTGGCGGAGGGGAAGCTTCGGAGCCACGGAGGAGAGCACAGCAACAGGGGTGCAGAGAGCAAAGCGGAGCGATTCCCGCACCGAGGATTGGTACCGACCAGCACTCAGCCGCCTGAGAGGCTTGTCTGCTCACCGGCCAGGGCGGTCAGGGGCTGGGAGCTGAGGCTCAGGCTTCGGAGGTCAGATCCCAGGGAGAGGACTGGGGTTGGCTGCGTGAACACAGCCTGAAGGGTTGTGCGCCACAGCTAGCCGGGAAGGAGTCCGGGAAAAAGTCTGGAACTGCCTAAGAGTCAAGAGACCATTGTTTTGGGGGTGCGTGAGGAGAGGGGATTCCTTCCCATTCTGCCCACAGAAGGCAGAGCACTGCCTAAACGAGCTCCAGAGATGGGCACGAGCCGTGGCTATCAGTGTGGATACCAGAGATGGGCAGGAAATGCTAACGCTGCTACTGTAGCCACCAAGAATCCTGTGTGCAAGCACAGGTCACTATCCATACCTCCCCTCCCAGGAGTCTGTGCAGGCCGCCACTGCCAGGGTCCCGTGATCCAGGGACAACATCCCTAGGAGAACACATGGCGCACCTCAGGCTGTTGCAACGTCATGTTGGCCTCGGCCGCTGCAGGCTTGCCCTGCATTCCTTACCCCCCCACCCCCACCCCCCGGCCTGAGTGAGCCAGAATCCCCTAATCAGCCTCTCCTTTAATCCCTTCCTGTCTGGGCGAAGAACAGACGCCCTCAGGTGACCTACACACAGAGGCGTGTCCAAATCCAAAGCTGAACCCCGGGAGCTGTGCGAACAAAGAAGAGAAAGGGAAATCTCTCCCAACAGCCTCAGATGCAGCGGATTAAATCTCCACAGTCAACTTAATGTACCCTGCATCTGTGGAACACCTGAATAGACAACGAATCGTCCCAAAATTGAGGCAGTGGACATTGGGAGCAACTGTATGCGACTGACTAGATTCTGATTTATATGTTTATCTGAGTTTAGGTTTTAGCGCTTGTTATCATTGGCGGATTTGTTTAGTGATTTGGTTGCTCTCTTCTTTTATCTTTTAAATTACTTTTTAAATTTTTTATTTTAATAATATTAAACACTTTTTTCTCATTTTATTAACTTTATTTTATTTCCCTTTTCTTTCTTTCTTTTATTCCTCCCCTTTCTTCTGAGCTGTGTGGCTGACAGGGTCTTGGTGCTCTGGCCAGGTGTCAGGCCTGAGCCTCTGAGGTGGGGAGAGCCAAATTCAGGACATTAGACCACCAGAGACCTCCTGGCCCCATGTAAAATCAATTGGCGAGAGATCTCCCAGAGATCTCCATCTCAATGCTAAGACCCAGCTCCACTCAATGACCAGCAAGCTCCAGTGCTGGACACCCCATGCCAAACAACTAGCAAGACAGGAACACAACCCCACCCATTAGCAGAGATGCTGCCTAAAATCATAATAAGGCCACAGACACCCCAAAACACACCACCACACGTGGACCTGCCCACCAGAAAGACAAGATCCAGCCTCATCCACCAGAACACAGGCACTAGTCCCCTCTACCAGGAAGCCTACACAACCCACTGAACCAACTTTAGCCACTGGGGACAGACACCAAAAACAACGGGAACTACAAACCTGCAGCCTGCAAAAAGGAGACCCCATACACAGTAAGATAAGCAAAATGAGAAGACAGGAAAACACACAGCAGATGAAGGAGCAAGATAAAAACCCACCAGGCCTAACAAATGAAGAGGAAGTAGGCCTTCTACCTGAAAAAGAATTCAGAATAATGATAGTAAAGTTGATCCAAAATCTTGGAAATAGAATAGAGAAAATGCAGGAAACATTTAACAAGGACCTACAAGAACTAAAGAGGAAACAAGCAACGATGAACAACACAATAAATGAAATTAAAAATACTCTAGATGGGATCAATAGCAGAATAACTGAGGCAGAAGAATGGATAAGTGATGGGGAAGATAAAATAGTGGAAATAACTACCACAGAGAAGAATAAAAAAAAAGAATGAAAAGACTTGAGGACAGTCTCAGAGACCTCTGGGACAACATTAAACACAGCAACATTCGAATTATAGGGGTTGTAGAAGAAGAGGAGAAAAAGAAAGGGACTGAGAAAATATTTGGAGAGATTATAGTTGAAAACTTCCTTGATATGGGAAAGGAAATAGACAATCAAGTCCAGGAAGTGCAGAGAGTCCCATACAGGATAAAACCAAGGAGAAACACACCAAGACACATATTAATCAAACTATCAACAATTAAATACAAAGAAAAAATATTAAAAGCAGCAAGGGAAAAGCAACAAATAACATACAATGGAGTCCCCATAAGGTTAACAACTGATCTTTCAGCAGAAACTCTGCAAGCCAGAAGGGAGTGCCAGGACATATATAAAGTGATGAAAGGGAAAAACCGACAACCAAGATTACTCTACCCAGCAAGGATCTCGTTCAGATTTGACAGAGAAATTAAAACCTTTACAGACAAGCAAAAGCTAAGAGAATTCAGCACCACAAAACGAGCTTTACAACAAATGCTAAAGGAACTTCTGTAGGCAGGAAACACAAGAGAAGGAAAAAACCTACAATAACTAACCCAAAACAATTAAGAAAATGGTAATAGGAACATATATATTGATAATTACCTTAAATGTAAATGGATTACATGCAACAAGCAAAAGGCATAGACTGGCTGAATGGATACAAAAACAAGACCCATATATATGCTGTCTACAAGAGACCCACTTCAGACTTAGGGACAGATATAGACTGAAAGTGAGGGGATGGAAATAGATATTCCATGCAAATGGAAATCTAAAGAAAGCTGGAGTAGCAATTCTCATATCAGACAAAATAGACTTTAAAATAAAGACTATTAGAAGAGACAAAGAAGGACACTACATAATGATCAAGGGATCAATCCAATAAGAAGATATAACAATTGCACATATTAATGCACCCAACATAGGAGCACCTCAATACATAAGGCAAATGCTAACAGCCATAAAAGGGGAAATCGGCAGTAACACAATCATAGTAGGGGACGTTAGCACCCCACTTTCACCAATGGATAGATCATCCAAATTGAATATAAATAAGGAAACACAAGCTTTAAATGATACATTAAACAAGATGGACTTAATTGATATTTATAGGACATTCCATCCAAAAACAACAGAATACACTTTCTTCTCAAGTGCTCATGGAACATTCTCCAGGAGAGCTCATGTCTTGGATCACGAATCAAGCTTGGTAAATTTAAGAATATTGAAATCATATCAAGTATGTTTTCTGACCACAATGCCATGACACTGGATATCAATTACAGGAAAATATCTGTAAAAAAAAACCACATGGAGGCTAAACAATACACTGCTAAATAACGAAGAGAGCACTGAAGAAATCAAAGTGGAAATCAAAAAATACCTAGAAACAAATGACAATGAAAGCACAATGGCCCAGAACCAGTGGGATGCAGCAAAAGTAGTTCTAAGAGGAAAGTTTACAGCAATACAATCCTACCTCAAGAAACAAGAAACATCTCAAATAAACAACCTAACCTTACACCTCAAGCAATTAGAGAAAGAAGAAGAAAAAACTCCTGAAGTTAGCAGAGGAAAGAAATCATAAAGATCAGATCAGAAATAAATGAAAAAGAAATGAAGGAAATGATAACAAAGATCAATAAAACTAAAAGCTGGTTCTTTGAGAAGATAAACAAAATTGATAAACCATTAACCAGACTCATTAAGAAAAGAAGGGAGAAGACTCAAATCAACAGTATTAGAAATGAAAAAGGGGAAGTAACAACTGACACTGCAGAAGTACAAAGGATCATGAGAGATTACTACAAGCAACTATATGCCAATAAAATGGACAACCTGGAAGAAATGGACAAATTCTTAGAAAAGCACCACCTTCCGAGGCTGAACCGGGAAGAAATAGAAAAAATAAACAGACCAATCAGAAGCACTGAAATTGAAGCTGTGATTAGAAATCTTCCAACAAACAAAAGCCCAGGACCACATGGCTTCACAGGTGAATTTTGTCAAACATTTAGAGAAGAGCTAACAGCTATCCTTCTCAAACTCTTCCAAAATATAACAGAGGGAGTAACACTCCCAAATTCACATTCTATGAGGCCACCATCACTCTGATACCAAAACCAGACAAAGATGCCACAATAAAAGAAAACAGCAGGCCAATGTCACAGATGAACATAGATGCAAAAATCCTCAACAAAATACTAGCAAACAGAATCCAACAGCACATTAGAAGGATCATAAACCATGATCAGTGGAGTTTACCCAAGGAATGCAAGGATTCTTCAGTATATGCAGATCAATCAATGTGATACATCATATTAACAAATTGAAGAATAAAAATCATATTATCATCTCAATATATGCAGAAAAAGCTTTTGACAAAATTCAACACCCATTCATTTTCAACACTCTCCCTAAAGTAGGCATGGGGGGAATTTACCTCAACATAATAAAGGCCATATATGAAAAACCCATAGCCAACATCCTGCCCAATAGTGAAAAACTGAAACCATGTCCTCTAAGATCAGCAACAAGACAAGGTTGCCCACTCTCACCAATGTTATTCAACATAGTTTTGGAAGTTTTAGCCACAGCAATCAGAGAAGAAAAAGAAATAAAAGGAATCCAAATCAGAAAAGAAGAAGTAAAGCTGTCACTGTTTGCAGATGACATGATACTATACATAGAGAATCCTAAAGATACCACGAGAAAACTACTAGAGCTAATCAATTAATTTGGTAAAGTAGCAGGATACAAAATCAATGCACAGAAATCTCTGGCATTCGTATACACTAATGATAAAAAATGTGAAAGAGAAATTAAGAAAACACTCCCATTTACCATTGCAGCAAAAAGAATAAAATACCTAGGAATAAACCTGCCTAAGGAGACAAAAGACCTGTATGCTGGAGAGATATACCATGTTCTTGGAGTGGAAGAATCAACATTGTGAAAATGACTATACTACTCAAAGCAATCTACAGATTCAATGCAATCCCTATCAAACTACCAGTGGCATTTTTTACAGAACTAGAACAAAAGCTTCACAATTTGTATGGAAAAACAAAAGACCCGAATAGCCAAGGAAATCTTGAGAAAAAACGAGCTGGAGGAATCAGGCTCCCTGTCTTCAGAGTATACTATAAAGCCTCAATAATCAAGACAGTATAGTACTGACACAGAAACAGAAACATAGATCAATGGAACAGGTAGAAAGCCCAGAGATAAACCCACGCACATATGGTCACCTTATCCTTGATAAAGGAGGCAAGAATATACAATGGAGAAAACACAGCGTGTTCAATAAGTGGTGCTGGGAAAACTCGACAGCTACATGTAAAAGAATGAAATCAGAACACTCCCTAAGACCATACAATAAACTCAAATAAACTCAACATGAATTGAAGACGTAAATGTAAGGCCAGACACTATAAAACTCTTAAAGGAAAACATAGGCAGAACACTCTATGACATAAATCACAGCAAGATCCGTTTTGACCCACCTCCTAGAGACATGGAAATAAAAACAAAAATAAACAAGTGGGACCTAATGAAACTTAAAAGCTTTTGCACAGCAAATAAAACCATAAACAAGACGAAAAGACAATCCTCAGAATGGGGGAAAATATTTGCAAAGGAAGCAACTGACAAAGGATTAATCTCCAAAATATACGAGCAGCTCATGCAGCTCAGTATTGAAAAGACAAAGAATCCAATCAAAAAACGGTCAGAAGATCTAACTAGACATTTCTCCAAATATGATATACACATTGCCAAGAAACACATGAAAGGATGCTCAACATCACTAATCATTAGAGAAATGCAAATCAAAGCTATAATGAGGTATTGCCTCATACCAGTCAGAATGGCCACCATCAAAAATTCTACAAACAATAAATGCTGGAGAGGGTGTGGAGAAAAGGGAACCTTCTTGCACTGTTGGTGGAGATGTAAATAGATACAGCCACTATGGAGAACAGTATGGAGGTTCCTTTAGAAACTAAAAATAGAACTATCATATGACCCAGCAATCCCACTACTGGGCATATACCCTGAGAAAACCATAATTCAAAAAGAGTCATGTACCACAATGTTCATTGCAGCTCTATTTACAATAGCCAGGACATGGAAGCAACCTAAGTGTCCATCGATGGATGAATGAAGAAGATGTGACACATATATACAATGGAATATTAATCAGCCATAAAAAGAAATGAAACTGAGTTATGTGTAGTGAGGTGGATGGACCTAGAGTCTGTCATACAGAGTGAAGTAAGTCAGAGAAAAGCAAATACCGTATGCTAACACATAGATATGGAATCTAAAAAAAAAATAATAATAATGGTTCTGAAGAACCTAGGGGCAGGACCAGAATAAATACGCAGATGTAGAGAATAGACCTGAGGACACGGGGAGTGGAAGGGTAAGCTGGGACGAAGTGAGAGAGTGGCATGGGCATATATACACTACCAAATGTAAAATAGATAGCAAGTGCGAAGCAGCCACATAGCACAGGGAGATTAGCTCGGTGCTCTGTGACCACCTAGAGGGGTGGGATAGGGAGGGTGGGAGGGAGACACAAAAGGGAGGGGATATACGGGATATTTGTATACGTATAGCTGATTCATTCTTTTTACAACAGAAACTAACACAGCAATGTAAAGCAATTATACTCCAATAAAGATGTTTAAAAAAAAAAGTCATTCTGGCTCTTTCTCTTGAAAGATATTTTCATTATGATTTCATATCTGTCTTATTATTTAACGAGAAATTGAGTCCTTAGTTTTCTTTTTGCTTTTAATTTATTTATTTTTGGCTGCTTTGGGCCTTAGTTGCTGTGCACAGGCTTTCTCTAGTTGCGGTGAGCGGGGGCTACTCTTCGTTGCAGTGCACAGGCTTCTCATTGTGGTGGCTTCTCTTGTTGCAGAGCACAGGCTCTAGGCACACGGGCTTCAGTAGTTGTGGCATGCGGGCTCAGTAGTTGTGGCTTGTGGGCTCTAGAGTGCAGGCTCAGTAGTTGTGATGCATGGGCTTTAGTTGCTCTGCAGCCTGTGGGATTTTCCCAGGCTTGGGCTCGAACCCATGTCCCCTGCACTGGCAGGCAGGTTCTTAACCCCTGCGCCACCAGGGAAGCCCCCTTAGTTTTCTTAAAGAACATTTTATGCCTTCTCATTGTCCCCATGAGAGTCCCCAAATAGTGTGGGATCCTCGGCTTCTGATGATCTAGCTGCAAATCTGTCTCCTTTCCACATCTCTTCTTGTTGCTCCTTGCTGTACAGGGTTTCCTTATTGTCCCTCAAATCCACCACAAACTTTCAGAGCAACAGTGTCACATTTATCTCTTGCTGTGTAAGGAGTTACACCAAAGCTTCAGGTGTTATTCCATGGTTTCTGTAGGTCAGGAATCTGGGTGTGCCTTAGCTGGGTCTCTCCTCTCACAAGGCTGCAGTCAAGGTATTGGTTGGGAGTACGATCACCTCAAGGTTCAGCTGGACCAGGATCTGCTTCCAGGCTCATTTATTTGGTCCTTGTCAGGATTCGTTTCCTCTTGGACTTGGCTCTTTGTTGGCTGTTGGCCTGAGATCACCTTCCATTCGTTGCCAAGTGGGCCTTTCATCAAAGAGACTGAGAGCAAGTGAGAGAATATCACCAGCATGGAAGTCATAGTCTTTGGTAATGTAATCCCATCACGTTTTCCTGTTTCTGTTGGTTAGAAGCAAGTCACTAGGATCGGCGTACTCCGTAGGAGAGAGGGTTGCATAAGGTCATGAACACCAGGAGGTCGGGATCACTGGGGGCCGTGTCAGAAGCTGCTGACCACACATGGTATTTATGGTTAACATTTATGGAATACGTACTATGCAGCAGGCATTCTGCTAAGACCTTTCCCATACGATCCTCACAAATGATTCTTTTGAGTTGACAATGTTTTCATCTTCATTCTGAGGCTCAGAAAGTTTAAGTTGCTAGAGGCACAGAAGAGTTAAGTAACTAGCACGTGGCAAGGGCAGGGTTTGAGCCCTGGTCGTCAGGCTCCTAAGCCTTGGGACAGGCACCAGCTTCCTCGTTTCTCCATTCTTAGAGCTCAGCACAGGCTTTCCTCCTACCAGAGGAGCCTGGTAGGTACTGAGTAACAGTTAAATGAATGAATGAGTGAATCTAGATCTGGGTCACACTGTAACTGCTTTTGTCCAAACTCTGGTCCTAGTCCTTGATCCAGTCTGAATAATAAATAAATTACCACGTGGTTAGACAAAGCTGAATTATATTTAATTATTGAGGAGAGCTCTGAATTTCAGGTGCAGGGTCCAAGAGAGGAGATGGGGTTTTGTAAATTGTTCTCATGCGGCACAAAGCAGACTTCATTACTACTGAGAACTTCCAAAGGATATTCAGGAAATTAGAACACTGCAACCCAGAATCAGAGCTTATGGAGTTATAGGAGAGAATGCCGCAAATTCAAGAGGAATATTAGAGCAGAATTTGGAAGGTGGAATTAGCAGCTAATTGTTGGTAGGGTTTTTAATCATACTTCCTTTCCTTAAAGAAGAATGGGATTAAAGCTAGCAGGCACATGATTAGCTGAACCGGAGATAAACTGGTGGTGTGTCTGTGGCAGAATGGATTAAAGGGGCATGGGTGGGCAAGCAGGGTCTGGGGACAGAGAGATGGCTCTTCCTGCATCCAGCAGACCTTGACTCAGCAACTCCTTTTTGTAGTTCCCCACTTTCAGGATTCATTGAGGTGTTTGGGCTCCTGTAGGAACAAGTCAGATGCATCCAGACGTCCTGGCTGATGGATACATCTGGCCTTACACTGGCCCCATGACACTCAGCATTTGAGGATGTCTATGCAGTACCCAGCGCTGGGAAGTATATAAAGTGCTTCCTCTTGGGGTCTTATTCATGCCTTATAATGACTCTCTAGAGTGAAATTGAAGAAGACTCTACAGACCTATCACCCAACTAGCCCCTTCTCTCCCTAAGAGGAAACCATGTGGTAATCAATTCACCGTAAGTTTCCCTGCTGAGAATGGACGCCAATTCCAGTGTTTAATGGCATTGGACTAATAGCTGAGCAGCCACTGGGTTGGTGGACTCTTAGGGCCAGGGTCTCCCGGTCTTGGGATATGGGCTATCAACTGTTGTCTCTCTGAAACTCCCTTTTCTGGATTCCAAGTGGAGTGCCTCCTGCCCCCTGCCTTCAGACACTTCTTTTTGTTGATGTGATTGTTTGTGTTCAGTATTAAGACCATGGATACAAATGAAGCTAATTTGTTTCTCTCTTTGCAGCTGGCACAGGAAACATTTTGTCTCTGAGGTGCCATTTGCAACTGACCTCATACATTATTTATTGGTTTTATAATTTAGCCCAGCCTTTCAGATGCCTGCAGGATGTCACCTGCTCATGGGTATTATTATCTCCAGTTTATAAATGAAGAAACCAGGCCTAAGAAGTGGGGACAGGGGTTTTCTAGGGTCACACAGTCAGTCAAGGGGAGGCTCGGAGGCAGGTTTTCTGACTCCAAACTCCAGGTTCTTTCCACTCCCACGCCTGCCTCATGCACATTTCCCCACAGAGTCGCACTCAGGGCTCTCACTCTACTGTTCTTTATATAGTGCAGTCACATCTGGGATGTGCTCTGTTGTTTAGTGAGGTTGGGCCAGTGAGGAAAGGGGACTTAGGAGCCAAGTAAAGAAGACGTAAACTTAAAGAAAAAAGGAAGCAAACAAAGCAGGAGAGTAGAGGGGTTGTGTACCCTTCTCCCATCGTGAGAGAAGACGAGCAATTTAGTAACACAGGGGACTCGCTGCACAGTTGCAAAAACGGATGAGGCCACGCCCAGTCCACTCCCTGGCTCCATTCCCAGGCTAGGTTGGCCGTATCTTTGTTCTTCATCTTTTCTTCACTGGAGCATCTCTCTAATGCATGGCTGCTTGTCTGAGTGACAGAGGCTGCTGTCCCGCCATCAACAGCACTTAGAGGTGAGGGGCTTGGCAGGAGGCAGCTGCTGCCCCTAGAGGTCTGGAACTCAAGCAGGAGCAGCCCCTACAGTGGCGTGCACCCTGATCATGTTCAACCTAAAGATAAAGTTTGATCAACAGAATAAGAATGTGATCAGGAATAGTGTGTATGCCATTCAGACAGAACATCCTCTGGCACGCTCTCTCTCTTGTCTCTTTGCCTCCTTGGAGTCCCCAACCTCCTACAGATGGCCTCTTTGGACCCCAGGAGCCTTGCTCTACTGGAGTGTTCATCGCTACCTGCCTTGGCCCTGGCAAGTCTCCTCCTCTCCTGCGAGCAGGAAAGCGAGTGAGTTAGTGTGTGTCTCAGACCACATCTTGTCTCCAAGGAGCAGGGGGAGAGAGGAATCGTCTCATATCTGCTCTGGGTC